>NW_024543090.1:18032500-19232500 GCF_018167655.1 Microtus oregoni
TCAAAGAGAAGGGGGAGCTCTCATCTGGAGTAAGCAAAAATACGAAGCCAGAAAGTAACATTTGAAGGTAAAATTGCTGTGAAGATAGTGGTAGCCAACCCTCTCTGGTTTCCCTCCACTTGTTTATTGATCAGTGTTGATTACTTGGCAAGGTGTGATTCTGACAATGTAGTAAAACTCTTTCCCTCTGCCCTTCTTGGGACAGAGTTCCTAGAGACCTCGGTAAAAGTGTGCGTCCCTTCCCAATGTTTTCTCTAAGGCATTTTATTCACTTAGGAAAAGAAATCACAACTGTACTTTTTCTGTAACTAAATGCGGTTGTTACTTTACCTAAGTCACTAGGGATCATAGACCTGAAATGCTTCCACTTTCTTCATTTTACCCACACCAAGCCACAGGACCACAAATTGCCTGAAATTAGAATTTTTTTTTCCTCTTAAAACATGATCTTTAAGGTATTTTTTCCTTATTTAGAGAAGGTTACAGCTTAAAAGGATTCTAAGTGGGTCAGGAAGTAATCAAACACGCTTTAAATTGTGGGTTAAAATACATACAGGCAGAAGGAAGATTTGAAAACATTTTTGGGGTTTTCCCATTTGGATGTTTACTTTTAATTTGGGTGATCAGCTACGACGTTGTATCAGGTTCTAAAGTAGAGACCTACCAAGTGGGAGGCAGCCTGAACTCTCTCACCGCTCAGGCTGCTATGCCAGTTTATACAGGCTGAAGGGTTAAATGGACAAGAAAAACTGTTTGGGAGCCGTTAACATCTCTAACTTTACAAATGAGCACCTCCCCGGTGCGTGCCAATGATGAGCCGCCGTCTGTTACGAATGCAGCACTCTGAGCGAAAACATTACACGTTTACTCTCGCTTTCATTAGAAGTTAATGATTAGCCTGACATTTCTCATTTAGTGTTAAAAATTCATCTACAAAGGATATTCCCACAAGCAAAGACCAACTCTTCTATCTCCTCACGTCACAATCAAATCTGCATAGTGAACGAGAAAGAAAGTGCAGGAAAGGCTCGAAAAGACATCTGAATACCTGGAACAATGGGCCAGAATTCCTACACAAGTGATTAACCGTTTCCTATGCAGCGCAGAAGCAAACGCAAGTGAGATGGGTCTTAAAATGAAAACAAACAGGCATGCCCTTGGTGCTCCGCTCGGAAGAGCTGAATCCAGCCAATGCCGTGTCTGGGTACAGTTGAATATTGGCGGGGAAAACAACCAAATACACAACTAAATCACTATGGAAGGAGAGAAGGCATAGCAGGGAGGACAAGAGGGAGAAGCACAGGAAAGTAAGAAAGAGAAGAGAGAAAGCAATGATTTATGTAGGACATATTTTTCTCCCCCTGGCGTGTTTTAAAAATTTGTATCCACTCTGGGAAGTATCATACAATCAACAGAAGTCAAACGAACTGGAAACTGACTTTAATGCTGCTTATCATATAATTAAGGGAAGGCAGGAGTGGCGAAGCTCCTGCAAATACAACTGCTTTTGAGTTTTCTGGGGGTTAGGATTTTTTGTTTTCTGCTTAAAGCAAATGTTAAATTTTCTTTTTCCGTCAAAATCCTAAATGGCTTTTTGACAGGTTTGTTATGGTTAATTAATTACTTTCATTTGCACTAAGTTGTATACTTGAAGATGAATAGTACGTGATAACAAGGCCAGCCTCTGTGAGGGAGACCTTTGGCGGTCTGAGCAGTCTGCTGCCTCATTACAGAACTAGCTATCTGCAGGAAGTCTGACTTTGAAAGGTACAGCCCATCCCATAACACCCTCCCCTAACTGAGATGATTGTAGCTTCTTCCGAAAACTGATGATTAGGAGAGAGAAAAGCAAAACGGAATGCCATATGAATATTTCATGTAAATGAAAGCAGGCACTTAGCGGCGTGCATCTTGATTGAAGCTAGAGTGCTTCTAAACGCCTTGACATTGAAGGGTTCCGACTCCCCTTCCCTCGATGACTACTTCAAGAGCTGCAGTTAATAGAGGAATACGACCATGTTTAGCTGAAGGGCTCTTTATTACCGGCTGATACTAAATAAGACCACAGGCCCCGGGTGAGCAGACGTGAAGCCAAGATGAAAGAGACCTCAGACAGAACCCTAAGCGAGATGGCGTGGTTTCGTTTTTGGTTTTGTCTTCTCTCATCGGAGCAGCCTTGTTTGTTTCCCTTTTAACCCCCTTCAAAAGAAAGCTAAACAATTCAAATTGCTGTGCAGGGAGAAGGCTCAGGAAACCAAAATGTTACAGAGAAGGCATCAGTGAGTGTGATGTACGCCTCATCCTTCATAAAAGATAGAGGAGGTGGCCAAGGAGGAGAGCCTTCGTTATCAGGGTTTTGTTTTTGTTTTTTAAGGTTTTTTTTTTCTTTTTCATTGTGTGTCTTTGTGGTTTGTATACATGCATATGGTGCCCACAGAGACCACAAGAGGGAGTCAGAAGCCCCGAGTGAGCCACCCAACAAGAATGCTGGAAATTGAACTCAGGTCCTCTTAACTACTGAGCCATGACTGCAGACCTCCCCCTTTTCAAATATTTATCTTATCCTATGCGTTTTCAGAGATACAATTATCTTTCTGATCATTTGTGCTCTTCTAAATGTATGCGATAAGAAATCGGTCCTTTGCCCTCAGTCCATATTGCCAGCTCCACCTTGCTCACTGGTAGGGAGATCTCTCAGGCAACTGAAAGAAAACCATTGCAAAATATGAATTCTGGGTGGCTGAAATCAAGTTTTATAAACAGGATTCTATAGAAGAGATGAGAAGCAGTGCCAGCCTCGCTGATACCACCATAAGCTCTCCTTCAGTGCTGGAATTTCAGCTCACTCCCCTCAGAAGATGCTTAGGTAGCTGCCTTTGGCAGAAGTTAGGATTAACATCTGTTACTTAGCTCTTCTCAAGGTCTCAGATGCTGAAGAGTGAGTAAAATCTCTATGAACTGTGATCCCTAGTGAGCTCTCTGAGTACCCTGAGAGGTCAGCGCCCATAGCATCTCATAGCTGAAGTCCCCTGCCCCCGTGCTAGCTGCCACTTCTTGTCTGTGAGAGTCCCCCCAGTCACAGAAACAGAAGCAAGGAAGGACACAGGAGAAAGACATGCCACTCTCTTGGAGTCTGTGACTTGGCTATAAAAACCCCATCCCTGCTTTGGTACTTTGTTAGAGTTCCTTTCCTGCTATCCCACTTGGGAGCTCTTAGGAGCCCTGTAAGCAGATAGTTAACATTTCACACATGAGCAAGATATGACTGGGCTGTACAGAAACACATAGGTTTTCAGGCACTGAGAATATGAAGGGCTCTCAAGTCACTTGAGTCTGTGTCCCTGAGTCGGAGACCTGGCAAGGACTTGGAAATCAGTCAGTCCAGCTTCCAGATCAAACGAGAAACTTGCCCCAAACTCACATGCTTGAGGAATGGTAAAAATCACTGTCTGACTTTAGACATGACCTTGAGTCTTCCTTTCTTATTTTAACAAAATTGTATCATCAGTGCACTTTATAAAAAATTGCACGCGGATTCCTCCAAATATATTTAATCATTAATAATTTCTCTTTCATATTGTGGTGCCATGGATACTTCTTAATACGTGACAGAAGTATCAGTGTGCAGCTAGCCATTTCTTTTTTTTTTTTTTTTTTTTTTTGGTTTTTCGAGACAGGGTTTCTCTGTGGCTTTGGAGCCTGTCCTGGAACTAGCTCTGTAGACCAGGCTGGTCTCGAACCAGCTAGCCATTTCTTAAAGAATTGTATACCGTGAAGAACTCCATGCAAGTTTCTAATTCGTACTTTCACAGAGATTATTCAATCAAGCCTGTCTAGAATTTCTGGGAAGCAATTTTCCTCTTTCAGTCCTTCCTTAAATATGAATTCAACTAAGAGTAAGCCCCTTGTCTTAACCGACAGGTATACAGATATGGTGTGCCTGCCTGTATACATGCGGTCTCCTGCCTACATACATGCGGTCTCCTGCCTACATACATGCAGTCTCCTGCCTACATACATGTGGTCGGTCACGCTTTGAGGTCATTGCTTAGTATCCCTTATTTCATTCAATATTAAAGCCTCCTAAATGCCTGCTGTGTTCCAAGCTCCTGATTCAGTACTGGGGTCCTCTATTACCACTTTAAGACTGGCTCGCATTTCTCCTTCTCTGGGACACCGTCTTCCCTAAGTCGTCCAATCAAATGTTCCCACTAGCCATTCAGAGACAGTGCTAAGAGCTGACCTTCCGCGTGCTGAGTTCTCCCCCATATGGTCTGCATATGGCTTCCGAGTGAGGTCTTTATATGAAACTTCAGAAACAAGGATGGAATGACTTTTCAAATGACATTAGCGCTGTAAGACAGAACAAAGAAAGTCCTGCGGTCCTGCTGGCTTTCTGTGCCTTACAAAGCCTGACAGTAACACACGTGGCACCCCGAGCCCTGGGAAACAGCACGAGAAAAGTACATGGGATGTGTAGGAAATGACAAGTTGCAGGTCTCAGAGGCCATTGTTACCATTATTAAAATTAAACAGATTTAATCTAATATTCCACGGGCAGTCAGACAACTGCCTTTTTACACTGTAAACTGAGGCTTAGCCTGCATTGTACTGCACTCAGCCTAACGCTTTAATTAAGTTCCGATGCAGCTGCTGATGACAGCCACATACACAGGGAGACTCTGAGCCATGGGCTGCCCTGCCTGCTGGAGCGCAGTCCCTGGGAGCCAGGCAGGAGCAGCAGTCATCGATGCTACTGTTAGATATTTCTAAAAGAGGTGTGCTGGCGTTTATCAGGTCAGAGTTTTTCACAGGGTATTCGTAGGCAAGGTACAAACCCAATTTTATCTGCCTCAGTGCTGTGTGAACTGCATAAGGAAAGACATCGCCCAACTCTCTCGTGGTTCACCTTCCCTGGTGACCATTTATGCGTGTTCTTGTAAATAGGCATATTTTACTTGGAGTGAAGCAAGGGAGGAGTGTGCACTCTAAACTCTCCTTTAGATGACCTTGAAGCCACAGCCCTCGAGTCTTCCAGGAAATCATAAGCCAAATGTATTTCCATAGTGACCGCTGGGTGGGAATTGCCACCCAGGACATGGACAGTACACTGGTGGCAGAATGTCTTTTGCACAGAGCCTATTTCTTTAAAGAGGCCAAGAAAAACACCCATTGCCCAGATCTCCAAGTCAAGTTTTTGCCACAACCCGGAGGAGGACTTAGTTTGCGCACAGGCTGTTACAAAGTACGTGACAAAAAAAAAACATGTTGATTTGCTATTTTTGCGGTCATGTAAACCTAATGGCTACCAAGAAAGAAATGAAAAGAGCCCTTCCAAGCAAGTGTTCAAGGAATCAGTGGCTCTGGCAGTGGCAGGAGGGCAGGACAACAGCAAGAGGAGTCTTTGCTTAGTGTTATTTATACCAAGACTACAGAGTCCATATGTAAGCCAGACTGATTGAAATCTGTTTCCCTTCTCTCTGCTTCCAGACTGTCTGGATATAGGATGGCACTTTAAATCTTACACATTTTCTTTTTTCAGCTACTTCCCTTTCCTCCCAGTTTTGGGCACAACATCTGAAGAGTGATTCTCCCGCATCCTACAGTGGAGCTCAGATACATGTCTGGTGGGCAGATCTCATACACATCCCACAGACCCTCTCATAAGAACCGCCCTTCTGCCTGGACTTCAGGGGGTCGAAGGGCTCTGTCAATGGACAGAAAGTATTTTCAGCTTTCAGGGCTCCATGCTCTCTGCGGCAAGCAATTGAGACTGCCATCATAGCAGGCGAGCAGTCCTTGCTGCTGCACAAACAAATGCATGTGCCCATGTTTACATGCAACTCGGTGGACACTGGAATCTGGAATTCACATACTTTCCTGATTTCACAGCACATTGTTTATCAGCCTACTTTTAAATAATCAAATGTCATTCTTTGTTTCCAGACCCTATGAAAAGAGGTAGCAGGTAGAATTTGGCCCATGAGCTGTGATTCGCTGACCTATAAATTAGAGAAAGATTATGTTAGAATGATATAGGCTACTAAGTCTCCTAAAGGTATCTCATACAGGTTTTTTTTTTCTCTAAGATGTATGTGCTATGCTGTAACTATAACTTATTTAACTCTATATCAGCCTAAGCGTCAGTGAGCTTATGGTAAATCTGCTGTGTAAAACCCAGGCACCAAAGTGATCAAGTGAGACGGTCAGGAAAAGAATGGAGCCTGATAATACCTCGAGCCTCCTAAAATACCATTGTACATAGTTCTGAATCCAAGCTGCGTTCACAGCCAGAGGTACCATATCCAGTCTTAACAGTCACACACACTTCTCGTCCATAGACGAGACATACATTACAACTAGTAACAGTGACCTAACTGCTTCTCTGATGTGATCTGTATGGTCACGTGGAGCGGGAGGCTGGGAGGAAGCAAGCCACAGTAAGTAGGGCTCACCTCTTAGCAAACGTGGGGCAGTAGCAGGGCCTGTTGTGGATGCTGGTCTGTTAGTGATTTCTGTTTCTACACAGTACATAGCATTGTAGACAGAAATCTTAGTATTTAATACCTGGGATCAGTATGAATGTGACGAAGACAACACACACAGGCCCTAGATCATGGTAGATGTTTAAAAAATCCCTGTGCCCATTCACCCTTCCAAGACACCTTCAAAAGACAAAACCAAGGCCTCAGTAAACTGTTCTTTGTATAAGGTATATCCACAGTGTTACATTGGTACAAGTTCTGAAAAATATTTCCTCTCTACTATTCTTGTGTGGTTCATAAAGGAAGAAAAGACATAACACGACTTCACCATTTCTATCAGACAGGTTTTTTTTTTCTATCAAATTCCCAGGATTTAAAAACAGCAACCACGATTTTTAAAAATCAGAGAATTTTCTAAATGCAGGAGACTCTCTGCTTCAGGAGTTTAGGTCATTGGTGACAATGTCAGGATCAGTTATCTGCTCAGAAACATGCATCATTGTAGAAACGAGGGCATTTTCAGCTATATCAAGTGTGAACAAACTTTAATCCCTGAACTGGCTTGAATAATGAGAATAAACTCCATTCTGGCCAAGAATCTGAGACATTTGAGACACCGTGGATTTTTCATGTGAACAGTGGTTACCAATGCTCTTGCCATTCAGCAAGATTCTCAACATTTATTTCCTCCCAAATTCCCATGCCGCTCTCTAGCCTCATCTCCTGTATGTGTGAGGATGTGACTAAGTCATGGGGGTAGAGCTCTGCCTGGGAACACGAACATCAGCAACTACAGCCTCTGTCACTGCCACCTGCCCAGCTAGCGTTAGACGCAAACAATTAAAGACAACAGCAAACTACCACAGTGCTATGTGAGTGCCCACGGTGGGTGCCCAAGGCTGACTGCATGTAGAAGGGAAAACTTCTCCAAGGAGGTACACTTTTATCACAGCCTTACAAGATGACAAGGACAGAGGTCAGCCCATACTTGTTTATCATACCAGGCAAACAAGTCTTCCAAGGCACCAAGTCCTGCTAGGCTGAGGAACATGATCCCCTGCATGCCACCATCATATCTAACCAAGTCACCCCAAATAATGCTTCTTTCTGCCTTCTCTACAAACTAGGTAGACCCCATCTAAAGGTAATGCATGTCTAACTCATAGAACAATAAGATACTGTTCATGAACAAAACCAAAAAAAAAGTGGGTGATGCATTTTCCCAAAACATTTTTATAGTAGCATGTAACTCAGAATCCATAAGCTCGCTTTTGAATTATGCAGATTCTGTCATGTGAATTGGGAGGTGGGGAAAGGGACAGTAAATGATGGAGTCACAACATTTGTTATATTAGCGAGTGATGCTGTGAAAAATAGCAGGCAGAGCAAGCTCGACAATCTCAAATACGAGGCCACATGCAAACAAACAAAGCTCTAAGACTAGGCACTCTGGAAGAAATCTAGAATTTTGTCCTCCCTACCGCTGACCTTCAAAACAGTGGGAAGGGACCTCCCCCATCTATCTCCCCATCAGCAGATGGACGTCATGCTTGGGACAAGCGCACCATGCTTTCGTTCCCTCCTACGCAAGCCTGATTACCCACCCCTCATGCCATGACTTCTACTTGGTATCTCAAGTCCCTGAAGAAGACTTGAGTGTCAAACTTAAGATGAACCCTGTCATTCTGTCTAGACCTTTCTAAGTGGGTTCCTAGAAATCCTGGCCACACACAAGCCATGACCATAAGCCTCTCTGCTCAACCTAGAACAGCATAGATGAAGCTCCCTTCTCCCTACCTTCTCTTTCTGGAGATTTTCTATTTTATTTCATTCCCTACCCATAGGCTAAAGACACTGACGATGGGATTGTGAGGTCCTTTCTAGACTTGAAACAATTGTACCTTGGAGGAAGAATACAGAGCCAAACTTATCTTCCATCCATCCCTAATTCCAAACTTCTCCATAGCTGCTGGTCCAGCCCACAGACAGATTTATTTTTTCAGAAGAGCTAGTCTGTCATAGAACATATATGTGCATTGTTTACTACAAAAGCTCTGGTAAGACACTCATATATAAAGCTGTTTCTTCCAGGTCTTATGGGGACAGTTCCTGCTAATGCAGGAATATCATAAGTCTCTATATTTTAGCATTGCTTCATTATAGGGCTGAAATCTCAGAATCTAACAACCTATTAAATTCACAGTACAAGACTTTGATTAAGACCTGTTAACTTCCACACCTTGGTGATAGACTGAGCCTGGTATGAGAGCAATTACTTCCATTTTCATTTATAGCTTTAAAGAATAGTGTCTTAGAACCTAACAGCACACACTTATTTCTTCATACTTTGCCAAACTCTATAAAAGAACCAGGAGAAAATATGAAAGAAAACACCAAAACAAACAAGCAGAAAAGAAAAAGAAAAAAAATATGGCAGGGAGATAACCCAGATAGTGAAGCGCTTGCCTAGCAAGTATGAGGACCTTAGTTCTATCCCCAGATCCCACACAAGGTCAGGTATAACATGCTGGAAAGTTGGGAGTCAAGGGACCCTTAGAGCTCACTGACCTGCCAAGGAGAGGCCAACTGGTGATTTCTGGATCAATGTAAGACCCTGCTTCAAGGGAGAGAGGGGGAAAAGGTAGACAGTGCTTGAGAAACAGCGCCCAAGATTGATCATATAATCACATCATAGACTCAGGTGCACACACAATAGTGCAGAGGGGAAGAGAAAGAGAGCACGTTCTTTCATTGGTTAAAAAAAAAAAAAAGCCAACTGGCAATACGCAGACATTTTCCAATCTCAAGAAGAAAGTTTGAGCCATGGATTTTTTTTTTAAATACCATGAATCACATTTGATGTCTTAAAGGTTGCCTCCTCTACTTGAACAGTCATTAACCCCCAAACCCAGCCAACCTCTTAAGAACGTTAACAATGATTCTCAGTTTAGAAATCAAAATAAGTCTAATTAAAATTTACAGTGACTTACCAGCCTTAGGAGCTGAGGTTTTAAAGAAAGCCTTTAATGTGTTTATATTGTCATTTACTTTTAATTCCCAATTTTCTGTCTTCGCTGGTTAGACAATTAACCAGTACTCAAGTTTGTGAAATACTGAGAAGCATTAAATTTACATAAATAAAATAAATTAACACAGTTAAACAATGCAGTGTTGCCTTGTGACATCTCCACTTTCAGGTGTCATCAACAAATAATCAAGATACCAAATCAGGGTAGGCATTGTTCCTTAATAATTGCTTAGATTATCATAGATCCACTAATCATTATGATATTATTTAGAAATTTGTTTTTAATCCCACTCACATGTTGCTGCTGACTGAAACAGCTCACAGCATCAGTGTTCCTAACAGCAGCAAATTGCCAGAGAATTGATTTTAATTGGGTTTTAGAAAAAAAAAATTATGTGGAACTCAAATACGTCATTCAATTTATATGTCAAGGAGACTCTCACAAAGGATTAGCTGGTAGGCTGGTCTTGAAGACAAAGGGTCTAATTTAGAGTTCTGTGATTCGGGGCAGAAGTTCTTACAGGCCTTCTGCATTGAAGGATTTTGCTCCACTCTGGATTTTTTTCAGCAGGTTGTCTTCATGCTCCATTCTTCCGCAGCCGTGAGAGCCACCTGAGTAAACCCATGGGATGTCTCAGCGTCAAGACGGCTGCCACTTTTCCAAATCTTTATGTAGCCTCCAGGAGTCTCTGCTTAAATACAGTAAAACAGTACTGAATTGGGCATCAAGAACTTATTTAATGGGGGCTAGAATAAACAAAGCCTTCCAAACAGATAAAGAACCAAAGGGAAACCAGAGAGATGCTTTTATTTACAATGGACCATTGTTAGATGGCGAGGTGAGAAGGTCTCAGGATCAAAAGATTTCTTTTCCTATATATGTGAGTGTATGTATTCAAGTGGCTCTATGTACTTGTGCGTGCTGATGCACAAGCACATGTGTACATTCATGTGAAGACAAAAGGTAGACATCCACACCTTCCTTAAGTACTCCCTAGCTCAGCTTTTGAGACAGGACCCTTTACTGAACCTGATGCTCAGTGACTCAGCTAGACTAGCTGGCCGGTGAGCAGCAGAGACCCACCTGTCTCCACCCCACAGTGAAGGGTTACAGGCCTGCATATCATACCTGGCTTTTACAAGGGTTCTGAGGATTCGAACTCAGCTTCTCACACTTGTCCAGCAACACTTTATCCACTGAACCAACACTCCGGTTTCCAGATATCTCTTTATCTTTTAAAATTCTAGAGATCCATGTGCATGATTACTTTAAATGATTTTTTTTCCACAAGAAGCTAATATCAGTATTTCTTGTTCTTTTTGACCTCCCTTGTAACCTGGGGACATTGGAAGCTAATGCTAATTGAGTGATCACCACAGGACACTGGCATAAAACTTTCTTAAGTCAGCATTGTACCAAAGAATGGAAAAAATATTTTGTAAATATTATAATGTTCTTTGAAAAATAATTCCACTTTTATAAGTGACATATTTTTAAAAAATACAGCAGCAGCAAAAAAATAATTTAAAGATATTCTCCTACAGAGAGGGATTTGAGCTTCAAATTTTCCCCAAGCCCTTTGAGAACTATTTGTATTTAGAGGAAAATCCCTTAAGTTTTTACTGCCTATGCTTTATAAACGAAGATCTTTCCAGCTACTATTTATTTGATGCATACTGAGCAATATTGTTTTGTTTCTATTTTGCTCCATAGTCTCACTATGTAGCCCCTTCTTGGCCTGGAACTCACTACATAGACCAGGTTGGCCTTAAACTCACAGAAATCTACCTGCCTCTACCTCCTGAGTCCTGGAATCAAAGGTGTGCACTACCACCTCTGAGTTGAAGAATTAGTGTTTCCAGCTGCTGTCTGCAAAGGTCATCTAATGTTCATTCCCTGGCGGCTTTCGTTCACGTATGTGCCCATCCGCCCACTCGCAGAAGATGAACTGAACACACACGATTCTGTCTGGTGTCTGGTCTACTTCCCAGCAGTAGACTCATTTCCTGACTTTGTACAAAGCCAAAATATCCATACAAGATTTTTTGCAACAGGGTAAACACAAAACAGTGGGAATCCAGAGCTCTAGAAAAATGAGTGCCATGTGGTGATAAAAGAATAATGAGTATCCATGCCAACCACTTGCTTCCAAAATGTAGCACACACAGATTAACAAAAAGTCTAAATAGAACACGCTTGGGATTCCAAAGTCACTTTAAGCCAACGCACATAATGCATGATATCCTTGAGATGGCAGTACACTGTGATGCTCCACAGAGGTGTGCATAAGAAACAAGTGACGTGTAAAGGGGGGGGAGTGGAAAGGAATTCATAGGGAAGATAAGGAGGAGGGGGTGTCCTGTGAGGAACGGGCAAGGCTCAAAGAAACTACAAGCATGTCTGTAGAGCATTTCGGTGAAGGATTAGTGATAGGAGGGTAAACCAAACCACAAGAAGCAAGACCCTACCTCCATTCTTAAAGAAAATAACCTCTAGCCAAGCATGGTAGATCATGCACACACTGCCATCACTTGAAAAGCAGACGAAGGAGCATCATGAATTTGAAGCAAGTCTGAGCAATATAAAAAGTTCCAGACTAGCCAGATTGTCTCTGAAAAACCAAATAGAAGGAGGGGGGGAGAGAGGAAAGGAAGGAGGGAAAGGAAGAAAGAGAAAGAAGGAAGGAAAGAGGGAGGAAGAGAAAGAAAGAAGAAAGGGAGGGCGGGCTCCCCCTATAAGCCAGTGACTGTGGGATCGCTGATTCCGTCTCTACATCTTAAAAAGTAATGAAGTGACTTAATAGTTACCGAAATGCCACTGCAGCTGACACAGGGAGGGCTGGGAGATGGCCCAGCAAGAGGAATGTTTGTTATGCAAGCATATGGACCTGGGCGCCTATTCTCAGCACTTGGAGACAGAGACAGAAAGATCCCTAAGGCTTACTGCCCCCTCCCCCATCCAGACAACTCAGTGAGAGAATGTATCAAAATAGGAGATGGAGACCAGCGAAGGATGACACCCGACGCTGACCTCTGTTTTCCACAGGTACACACATAGGCACAGATGGCTATACATGCATGCACAGCAACACAGGCACACACACACACACACACACACACACACACACACACACTCACACACACACACACACACATACGTTGCTGAAGCCTACAAAGAGCTTTAGTTTATGAGAATTATATGATTATATGTATTCATATTTGTCACATTCAAATTAAAACCGAGAAACGTTTGAAGCATGTATTTATTGATTCGTTTAAATGATAATAAAAGCATTGCCTGACAACCTAAAATTTTAGTAGAAAATAACGTGTCTTAAAAAAGTGCAAAAAAATTGTTTTTGTAAATATCATTAACATTTTACTTAATAAAAAAAATACCCTGACTTTTCCTATCTACTTCTGGATTTCACCCGCTGTAATATCAAAGCAACACAGAAAAATAATTACACTGTAGACGTATGAGAAAGCAAGGGTGTAAAGCACAGTGTTCGCCATAGTGTCCCCTGAAAACCTGTCAATGACATACACGGATGTTCAGGTCACCTCTGAGAATAACGACACTCTGCTGGTTTGGAAGTCAGCTTTTGCTTTGTGAGAGAATTTCGCAGCCACACCTGCATCTCAGATGAGCTGATAGTTGACAAGTCCAAAAAGGAAAGGGGGACAAGAAAACCAGAGTTGTGTGGACATGACGTAAGTGACACGGACAAAGGGGCGAGAGGGAGCACATAATTCATAGCGGGTTCCACAGAGAAGGAATTCAGGAGTGTACCCAACTTTAACAAACGGCACAGACAATTCTCACCTGGTGTCACCAAGGGCTTTTCACTATCAAGTTTCTACATTGTATCATGATCAAAACGACATGTGCTTCCGACGTAAGTTCAGTATCTGTTGGGCCCTGCCATGGAAATGATAATAAAAATAATCATGGATAACTATATGCCAACTAACTGAAGGTTTAAAGAGAGCACCTAGAGAAACATACATTACTAGCAACTCAAAATGAGTAGTCTAACGACTACACCTTCTAGTCACCACAGAGTCATTCATTTATAGATGATGTTCATTTGCCTCATCAAATCTCCTCTCCAGGTGACCTATCCCTATTTATTATTCCATGTTAACATGATTTAGAACATCACCTTGTTTCATATTGAAAAGAAAAGATGACATAAAAATTATATCCTTAACAAATAAAATTTCAACCCCCAAAAGTATCATCACAAAGATGTATCAAAGACCCACAGAAAAATTAATAGTTCTAAATTTACACAAACTATTGCAGAGAATAAATGAACAGAAGCCATTCTCTGGAGAAAGAAAGTGTGGAGTTGGATGGGTGGGGAAGTGGGAAGAATCTGGGAGAAAACCGAGGAAGAGAAACCTTGATGAGAATACATTATATAAAAAAATATTTTCAATAAAAAGGGTTACACTCTGCCCATTTTAATATTAGCATAACCCTGACACCCAAATCTGATATAAGAAAGAAAAACCAAACCCTCCTCAAGACATAAACCTAGACTAAAAATCCCAGAGGTGGTGGGGAGATGTAAAGTACCAGCCATGCAAGAATGAAGACCCAAGTTTGTGTCCCAAGCACATGTGAAAACCAGCTGTAGCAGTGTGCGCATAATCCCAACACTGATGATACTGGGACACAGGCAGGACCCTGAAGCTCATTTGTCAGCCAGCCAAGACACAGCATGAGCCCCCAGTTCAATGGGAAACTCTGTCTCAAAAATTAATGTCAAGATCCATAGGGGAAGATGCCTATGAGCCCCCAGTTCCATGAGAAGCCCTGTCCGAAAAATTAATGAATCACAACCTCTGGTCTCTACAGGCACATGCAAACACAATGCATCCTCCCTTGTATAAACAAGTATATACAGCATACACACATAATCCAAGATAAGTAGAATCTAATCAACCATAACAGTGAGCAGAAGGGATTCATTGTGACTAAGTACATTCATTCAAAGACCATACAGTATCTTTCAAACTATAAAATCAGTATTATTTACAACCTTAACTATTGAAGAAGAATTATATGACCAGCTCAGTAGATATAAAAGAATCACTTGGTAAATGGAACATCTTTTTTGGTAATATTAATCTGGAAGTCCCACCCAACACATTAAGGAGGGAGAAACATCATTAGCAACACAAATGGTCAACTGGGGAATGTAGCAGAGGTTAGGGAATGCTGAGAGAAGGGATTTAGTCTAGTGGGAGCCGGGGTGGGAATGGGGGTGGTCAGAGGAGGACTCACTGATCAGGCAGAAGGGGAAGATCAGGGTGTGGGTGACCTGGCAATCTTTACAGGGGAAGTGAGTGTGTGTGTGTGTGTGTGTGTGTGTGTGTGCGTGCGTTGCTTATTTATCTAGACTAGCTTGACAAGGAAGTTTTAGGATCCACCTTCCTCTGCCTCCCCAGAACTGGAGCTACAGACATACTAGTGGGCATAGTTAGGATCCAAATTCAAGCCCCTCATGCTTGCAAGGCAAGCATTCTACCAAGGAAGCCACCTGTCTACCTCTGACCAGTTTAAAAGTCAAACTGAAGTGGAAGGAGGAAGGGAAAGTTCACAGTAGTGCTCCTAAGAAGAGGCTGTCTCTGGGGACGACCGTCTCTCTTGGCACAGCCAGAGTACATGTTGGTCATCAGGACCAATAGTTAAGAAGAGGCAGACAGAAGGATAAGTGCATACAAGCAGGCTATGTCTGCTTCTGTCTGCCATATACGTTCTTCATCCTGAAGATGTTCTAGAATAGTGTCACTGTTCTCCCTTACTGTGTCTTCCAGATATCTTACACAACCTCCTTTAGGTCAACACCAGTTCAGTCCAACAGGCAGGAAAAGATGTTTCCAACTTAACGTAAGTTGGCATAGTAGAATCTAAAGCTAATTGACCAATTGCGACATAGACTGAACAATGAAATCATACATGGCACCCATTAAGAAACATTCAACTGCACACAGAGCATGGATGGAACTTAGGAACATACAGTTATGAAGCAAAACCCACATCAAGCTTCAGTCTAGCAGGATCTCATAGTATAGGATTCATTTTACATAAAGTTTTAAAATAGAATAAATTAGACACATCTGTAGATGCATGAGTAAAAAAAAAATTGATAGGAAAAGTAAGGTGTCTATTATCAGGGATCTGAGCATCCCTGGCAGGGAGGAGTCTGTGAATTGAAGCCAGTTCCTGAGC
Source organism: Microtus oregoni (assembly GCF_018167655.1). NCBI lineage: Eukaryota > Metazoa > Chordata > Mammalia > Rodentia > Cricetidae > Microtus > Microtus oregoni. The sequence goes on from NW_024543090.1 coordinate 18,048,258, forward strand.
ACCACTGTTCTTCCTGACTGCAGTATCTGTGATGCAATGATTTTGTTATACAGCAGTTGCTCTGCAGTTATTTACTACTTACATCCCCATTTTGTGCATATAATATCTCAAAAAATAAAGAAAAACAACATTTAACAATCTGATGTCTTGCAGCTAGGTCCCTTGGTATTGATGGAACAAATACACAGCACAGCACATGAAATCCTGAGGGAGGATGGAGGTGTCCAACACAAGGAGTACTCCCTCAGAGGTCTGCTGGGGTCCTCACTCCGGGAGTGCTCCCTCAGAGGTCTGCTGAGGTCCTCACTCATGGCTCCGCATTCACACTTGTGATGATTTAGAGCTGTATCCCTGTACGTAAAGTCATAACTACTACTGGCTACGTTACAAAGCATGTGCTCAGTTGAAACTGTCATCCAGAGAAACCCAGGACTCCGGAAGCTGAAACAGCAAGGCACAGATGCACAAGGAGACCGAGGCAGAGCGAACATTTCTTGTAGAATGGGCCTTTCTGCAGCTTTGGTTTGAGGGAAGAAGCTGGTGGGGATCAGCCCAAATCGTTAACAAGGTTGTTAAAGAAATAATTCCATGAGAATTTAAATCCACCATTGTTTATGATAGTAATTGCCTTAATTGAATGTGGCACGGGAATAAAAACTACAAAATGTTCTAACACAGTCTCTGTGTCACTGGCCAAGATGCTTGTCTCCTCCAAACCCTGAGTCAGATACAGACTGACCTTAGCCCCCACAAAAGCCAATGAGGCAACCCACATGACAAGCTCAGAGAGCCCAGGGGAACTGCAGACACCCGAGGAGTCAGAAATCCTCTTTGCTTTGAGGGTTTTTTTCATTGTTTTCCAAAGGACTTTAAAAGAGAATGAGGATCCGTGCTATGGAAACAGAGCTCAAATGATCCCGCAGGAAAGGAGAGGCCCAGAGCTAATCTTTATTTTCTGAGAAATTACACATCCTACATGAAGAACTCAGAACACACTTAAATCTAGAACAAGATCAGTTAGAGAGAGAGAGAGAGAGAGAGAGAGAGAGAGAGAGAGAGAGAGAGAAACTATTCTGTAGCTCCTCATCATAAGAGAACATGTAGGACAGTTTGGCCACGAGGCCTGCAACACAATGGTACCAGACTTCATATTATATCCATATGGGAAAAACCATTCATCTTCAGTAATAGTTTCTGAAATTAACCTTATTTTCCTTCCGTTTGAAGATTCTGTTTCAAAAAGCAATCATAAATTTTATTTCAATGTTGAAATACTAAAAGAATTTTCTTTTATTTATGAGATTAAAAAAAAACATTTCAATAGCTCACAGGTAAAACATCCAGCTTAACAGGAAAATAAGCTTTGATGAGGAAACAGAAGCTTTTCAGTGGGAAAAATACTGATTTGAATTCCATTCAGCTGACTTCCCTGGAAAGTGCTGCATCACATCTGATGCTCAGGCCAGAGTTCCTGTGCACCCTGGACCACAGAACCCTGAAAAACCATGGAGGAGAAACTGAACCAAGCCCTTCTTTTGTCTTTAAAACACCAGTGCTAAGAATCCCACCTCTTAAATCATATTAGAAAAAAATATGCATGGATTTTCAGAATAAATTTTTCTCAAGGTTTACCATACCAGTGTATGCCGTAATCAAGTGACACACAGCATCTCTGTCTTTAGTTGATATATTTCCCGAGAGCCTAGTCTACGTTACAATACTTTTTTGTAAATTAAGATGCCAACAAAATAAAACAAAAGACAACCCTCTCAGAGGAAAAAAATAAGTTAACGGATATGAATGGATGATTCCCAGAAGAGATCCAAACAGCCTGAGAAGGTTCTGGGCTCCACTAGTTGATGTTTTATAGACACCAGCATCAGAGAACTAGACTATCAAAAGGCTAATAAAGTAATCCTGTCTATTTTAGGTCAGCTGTGGGGAGAGTAACCCTTGCATAGAGTGCTGTGGGAGCAGATAAAGCATTTTAGCCAAATTAATGAATAAAAATCATAAAAGATAGCCTTGGCCGACTTTGCATTGCAAGCCTAGGTCCAACCATGGATCTTTAAAAAAAGATGAGCTCTGCTGAAATGCCTAGCTCTGGGCACTTCATACAAAAAGCAAAAGGTGGCGTTCAGGGTGAACAGCCTCACACAGTCCCCAAACAGCACAGAGGGTGCATGACCAGAGGTCAGTCTCTCCGACTCCATCACCTTGTGTGATCTGTGGGTGCGCCTGAGAAAATTATAGGCTCTGGCATTCAAGACCTCTTTTTTGTAAGAAGGCTGAATAAGTTGCACGACTTGGAGAGGTTTCGAAGTTTGTGGATCTTAGTTTCCTTGTCTATAAAGTAATGCAGGCCTAGCTCATTGGACTCTATTCCTCATCACTCGGCACAATGTGGCCCACAGTGAGGACTCTATGGACACCAGGTCTCTTCTGAGGCCAGAGGGTACTGACCCCCCTTTTGAATGTATTTAATCAGCAATTAGGTCTCACATCTCTCCACAGGAAGCTAAGGTTATATTGGGTCGTTTCTGATGTAGTCTGGAAGGAGTAAGCCTGTTTATCTATTGATGCACACGGATAACTAACAGTGATCTGTGTTAACGTGAGTTGCATGCCTCGTCTTCTTCACAAGACCTGCATATAAACTCTGCTTCTGTACTGGCCATCTTTGTCTAGAACTGAGACCGTTCAACCCCTACCAATTCAATAAATTTAACCACCCCTGATGTTCAATAAAAAAAAAACTAAAAATAATTGATCTATAATTTCAGTTTAAATGATCTGACATAGGCAGGCTTCTTTTACGTGACAGCAAATGGGATTTTTTTAATGGAAATATTGATAAGCCCTTAAGTGATTGGGGAGCCAAGGACAATGACACTGATGCTGCACCAATAAACCTAATGCCATGGAGATTGTCTTTTAAAGAAATGTGTCTTTGCTTTCTCAGAGCATAATGCATAGCTTGACAACAGACATGTCAACAGTTAGGCCTCTATTCTTCAAACCGTCATGCTCTATTAATACTGGTTTTCAGTGGGATTTACTTTGTCAAGGAAGGAAGGGCCAAAAGAGGAAAGTCTATGGTCTTCCTAGTCACTAAATCCCTCTTCTCACTGGGGCACAAATGACTAACTACTCCCAGAGTCACAGAAAGAAGAAGGGTTGAAAGCAGGCCAAAACTATCTAGGGAGCTGGGGGTAGGGCAAGCTATCCTTGAATAAGCAAAGCCCTGCTTAGACAAGAAGAAAAAGAAAACAGAGTGTGTGACAGGAATGCCTAGGGGTGTCACCTGTTCTGTTTGTGTCTGTCAGGTGAGGAGTGGCACAGGGATGTTTCCTCCGGCCAATAGGACCGAGTGTTTTAGCTGGAGCCAAGAAGAGCATCTTAACTCAGTTCCAAAGAAGTCTAGGCATTTCACCCGGTTAATCCGCTAGCAGAGACACATGACCACTTACATGGCTCTTCTGGTAATCACAGGCACTAAGAGTCCGAGGCAGGGGAAGCGGCAAAGCAAAGCTTTGTTTAGCATGGATTTCACGGTGGGCTTTGGGTGCCGATGAGCTTTCGGTTTGCCCTTGTCCATTTAAGAAACAATCGTCTCAGATGTGACTGATAAACAAGTTCTAATCCCGGGCTGAGTGCTCAGAAGCTTGAAACAAAATACTTGAATCAAAGGAACTGACTCACCTAGCTGGCTTTTGCATTATATTTGTTCCCACAACGTCTTCAGTTTACACACACACACACACAGAGACATGCATACACATGTGCACACGTGTGTGCACACACCCACACACGCACACATTCACATGCACACGCGTGTGCACATACCCATGCATGTACACGTGTGTGCACACGTCCATATATGCACATACGCGCATGCATGTGCGCATGCCCATACACACACACACACACACACACACACACACACACACATGCAAGCACACACCCAGGAGACAAGTGGGCTCCGTCTTCTTTTTATAGGTAATGATGTTAAGGGTGACTGTGGAATGATACTTCCCAGTTGACTGTCTGCCTCTGAACTCTGAATTTGCGTCGAGAACAGAGTCAGCTGTTTTCTAAGAAGTTCAAAATATTTTTTTCCTGTTAGCTTGTTTGAGCAAGGGTCTCACTATGTAGCACTGGATGACCTAAAACGTTCCACACTGACCAAGCTGACCTCAAACTTAGAACAATATCTCTGCATCTCCTTCTGTAGATTTTTAAAAATGTAGTGTGATTTCCCAGTGCAGACAGAAAAATCACCTGCTAATTTTACATTTATCTACATTCTAGTAATCTGCCCCAGTCTAAAATTCATCTTAACAACTTTCCTTAAATGTTACAAGAATAAATATTAAAAATAGTATTGTTTCTCAGATGAAGCATGAAATGATCCTTACATTGATCATATTGTACTAGTGTATGTAAATCACTGAAAAAATTATACTTTTTATCTAACTTTTACAACTGAGAATTAGAAAATGTGCAGGAAACATTTACATTATTGGTATTGAGGCTGAATTCCAATGTCTAAATTTTTTTAATATGCACTTATAGACAGTTCATGAGAAGTGAGCAATACAATGTACATAATCTCTCTGGATAGTTCAGGATTCAAGACCAAACAGTATATGAGTAAAAGAAAAGAATTCCCATTGTAGCTGACATCCGACATCTTGGTGAGGCCACCTAAACATGAGGTGGCAAAAGGGAAAATTCAACTCATCAATTTTAAAAAACAAAAACAAAAAAAAACATGTCGCTTTTTCTCCTTACGTTTGCCAACAGTTGGCCCTGAGATAAGCAAGTAGGATTAGAGAATCATTTCTTGTGGCGGAGAAGCCAGCACAGCCATGCCAGCCAGCTCCCCCAGCTAGTGAGGCAACGAGGAGACGATTACGAAGGCCGGGAGGCGCACTGTGAACCCAGCCCTTTGCGCTCAGTTTTGTGCCCAACACCAAGCTATACATTTTTCTCTGTTCCCCTCCCTTTCTCTCCCCTTCCCTTCAGCCCTCTCCCATGGTCCCCATGCTCTCAATTTAATCAGGATACAGTGTCTTTTTCTACTTCCCATGTGTATTAGATCCATGTATGTCTCTCTTAGGGGCTTCATTGTTGTCTAGGTTCTCTAGGATTGTGAATCGTAGTCTGGTTTTCCTTGCTTTATGTCTAAAAGCCACTTATGAGTGAGTATGTATGATATATGTTTTTCTGGATCTGGGTTACCTCACTCAATATGATGTTTTCTAGATTCATCCATTTGCCTGCAAATTTTAAGATGTCATTATTTTTTCCTGTTGTGTAGTACTCCATTGTGTAAATGTACCACATTTTCCTTATCCATTCTTCAGTCACGGGGCATTTAAGGTTGTTTCCAGGTTCTGGCTATGACAAACAAAGATGCTATGAACAAGCTGAGCACATGTTGTGCCACATCGTGGCACGATTGAGCATCCCTTGGATATATACTCAAAAGTGGTATTGTTGGATTTTGAGGAAGGTTGTTTCCTAATTTTCTGAGAAATCGCCACCCTGATATCCAAAGGGGTTGTACCAGCTTGCACTCCCATCCGCAGTGCAGAAGTGTTCTTTTTACCCCACATCCTCTCCAGCATAAGCTGTCAACAATGTTTTTGATCTTGGCCATTTTTACAGATTTAAGATTGAATCTCAGAGTTGTTTTGATTTGCATTTCTCTGATGGCTAAGGATGTTGAGCATTTCCTTAAGTGTCTTTCATCCATTTTAGATTCCTCTGTTGTGAGTTTTCTGTTTAGGTCTGTACTCTATTTTTTCATTGGGTTATTTGTTCTTTTGATGACCAATTTGTTGAGTTCTTTGTAAATTGTGGAGATCAGTCCTCTGTCTGATGTGGGGTTGGCTAAGATCTTTTTCCATTCTGTAGGCTGCTGTTTTGTCTTGTTGACCATATCCTTTGCTTTATAGAAACTTTTCAGTTTCAGGAAGTCCCATTTATTATTTCTCTCAGTATCTTTGCTGCTGGAGTTATATTTAGGAAGTGGTCTCCTGTGCCAATGGATAACAGAGATTCTTAAATAATTGCGTGGTTTAGTCAAGAATATAAATAACCAAATAGAGTTAAAACTGGAATTTTAAAAATAATTTATTATAACTGAAAAGTAATTTAAAATAGTCAATAGGCAGATTAAAAGCCTTGTTGATCTCAGCAATACCCTCATTAGAATATTGCTGAATTAGAACATACGTCAGTGACATAGAGAAGGAAACACACGGAACATATAGGAATCATGATCAGAGACATAGACGTAATGAATCCTGGGCATGGTAGGGTGGAGGGAGAGCTACCAAGCATGTAACTGTAACTTCAGAAGAAAGAACAGAAGAAATTCAACAACCATAAATAAATAAACAAAAAAATGCCTTAAACATTATAAAGTTAGACAATGTGCTTCCATGTTCATAGTCAAGGAAACCACAATAAAATTAGAATTTTTTCTGAACTAAATCAAATCAAAAATTTGGAACGGGGGTGACGTTAGAATGAGAGGGAAACACATAGCCTGGAACTATATGTTTTCAGGGAGTTTATGCAGGTCTGTGGTAGAGCACTGAGGCCCTGGGTTCAATCCCCAAGTCCCCAAATAACTCTGTGTGTGTGTGTGTGTGTGTGTGTGTGTGTGTGTGTGTGTGTGTCTGTCTGTCTGTCTGTCTCTCTCTATCTGTGTGTGTGTGTCTGTCTGTCTGTGTGGTGTGTGTCTCTTTCTGTGTGTCTTTCTCTCTCTATCTCTCTCTCTCGTGTGTGTGTGTGTGTGTGTGCCTGTCTGTCTCTCTGTCTCTCTCTCCGTATATATGTGTGTGTGTCTGTCTCTCTGTCTCTGTTTTCTCTCTCTCTCTCTCTCTCTCTCCTCTCCTTTTTTGCTTTTTTTCATGGTGCATACCTAAAATCCTAGAATCCTAACCCTTGAGAGGCTGAGGCCACAAGATTAGATATTCAAAATCAGTCTGGAATAATAGGAAGACCCTGTCTAAAGAAAATGTCTCGTATTCTAAAAGAAGAGCAAATTAAATAAATAGAATAAATATAACTCTTTGAAACAACAGTAAATTAAGCCAAAAGCTAAAAGTAGAGGCAGCGGCAGCAACAACCAAAGCCTAAGAAACGTAAAAGTTCCTTCAAGGATGCCTGCCTGAGAGGCTACTCATGATCCATGGCCCGACACCCATGCACTAGGACTTGCAATGGTCTTTAAAAAACAAAGAAAGAAGGAAAACGAAACTGGGTGGAGGGGAAGAAGAGGAGAAAAGACCGAGTTGGAGAGGAAGGAGGAGGAAAGGGATGGCGTGTTCGATTTTTAAAGATACATGATATGCGTGTATGAATTTTGCAAACAATTTTTAAAAAGAAAGGGTAACAGAAAACAATGTTTCTGCACGTATGTTATGTTTGATAAAGAGTTTATTTTAGATGTCACAACAGATTGACGTGAACAGTTATTTATCGTGTAAAACCCACAAATTAGACGGGGAGTGACCAGTCTTTGCTAGATGGACAAGTTTCAGCACGAAATTCCCAAAAATGGGCCCTAAGGTGAGAGGGCTGACGAAAACTGCAAGGCTGAAGACAATACCGTCATCTTGCTGGTTGTTAAAAAAAAAAAAGTAGTCATTGGGAACAAAGTGCAGGATAATTTAAAAGGCTTTGAAAGTGAGCAGAAGACTAGTAAATGTGTTTCTCTGTGGTCAGCTAAATAGTAATGTAGGGAATAAAAAGATTATAAAGATGTCTTCAACCAACCTTATATGTGTGTCAAGACAAATAGGACAGTGCATTTATACATCTTTACTACTGAAAATCATTGTTGATGAACTGGGGATTAAATCAATGAACTAATAATGAGCCCAAACGAAGTTATCCATTTAGATACGGGAAAATGTCAGCCTAAGAGTTATAGCAGGTATGTACTGAAGAACCAGACCCGAGAACTGCAGAATTTTAGAGTATATCTCTATACCAAGAAGTGCTTTAAAATGCAAAGATAGAAAATATCATTGAATGAACATATGTAAAGTATGTGAAGAAGGCCTCCAAGAGGGGAGGGGGTGGAACGATCCCAGCTGTAAAGACTAAGGTAAGGCAGAAGTATTGCTGACAGCCGAAAATTATTGCTACTATAAACTGTTTGTACATAGACATTAATGCCTACAGTGGTTAGTTTTTTATACCAGGCAATAAAGTAACCCAGTTACTTCATCAAACACGAATCTCAGCGGTGTTGTGAAGGTATTTTGTAGTTAAAACAGTGTCGGTCACCTGACTTGTAGGAAAGGAGGTCGCCCCGGTAGTGTGCACGGGCTTGTCCAATCAGCCTCCTCGGCAAAATCTGAAGTTTCTTAAGGAAGTTTCATCCAATACTGCAGGCTCCATGCCCGCTAAGCTTCCAGCCTGCCAGTCTGCCCTACAGATCTCAGACTTGCCAGCCTCCACATCACTTGAGCCAATTCCTGCAAATAAATCGGGGGGTGGGGAGAGCCTATCCCATTGATTCTGTTTCTCTGCAGGACTCTGATACATTGAGCGCACATGCCTTGAAGTGAGAGAATGAAGGAATGAAAGATTGGGAAAAGCAACTGCAGGCAGAGAGACAGCAATGAATCTAAGAGGAGGAATCTTGTGTGTTTGATGACCTGAGACAAGGCTAGTGGGCCAGGAATGAAGAAAACAGGAGAGAGGAAGCTACAATGTGGGGAGGCAAACATACAAGATCCTTAGGCCCCTGCAGAACTCTCAGGGCCGTGGAACTCCTGCTTAACTTCAACTATAACTCAACATTGCTCCCTCCCAGAAGCCTCCTTGCTTCCCCAAGCACACATCAGGTTCACTATTGCCTCTTCAGAACTTTTTTTCCTTTGTGGAAATCACCATAATTTTTATTTACTTTCTCACTTGGACAGGGTTTTCCTACGTGGCGCAGGCTGGCCCTCAAGTTGTAATCCCCCTGCCTCTATCTCCTGAGCATTGGGATTACAGGTGTGCACTGCCACATTCAGCCCACTTTATTCTTCTATAGGGGTTGTTAGTAGACATCTCCTTATTCGTCTATAAATCTTACATGAGTGTGATATATAAATGTGTATGATAGAAAATATGTTTTGCAATTCATCCCAAATGTACAATGTATTATTCCCCATTCACTTTGTGAACAAGGTTCAATGTATGTATGTTAGTGTCATGGTGAATAAAGGGATAATAAAATTTTTGGCAAAAAAAAAATCTTGAGTAAAATCCACTATCAAGTACAATGTTGTCAGATAAATTGTTCATTGAGCTGCCACCTTGTGCTGGAATTATACTATCTACGGCAGGTAACTACAGAAATGAGCTGTAGGCAGGTTTCTGGTTCCAAGCAGATTCTAAGGGATTGACAATGTCCAGCTCATTCATGAAAAACTTCTGAATTCCAAGAGAAGAACCATTACATCAGTAGGAAGCAAAGTTATGTCTAAGAAGGCAGTCATAAATTGGACCTAGACATATATATGAAGAAAATGCTTTGGAACTAAATGGGTGGGCTTTAGTCTCATCTCTCCTGCCTGAGTGAGGCTTGCCTTCAAATTCAACTACATAGAAAAAAGTGTGTTGTGCATCTGATTGCTTAAAAAATAAATAAAGTACTCTATGCAAGCTCTAACATCATTGGCTGGTGTGCAATCATTGCTGCGCGTGGTTACAAGAAGCGCCGAGGCTATTGTGATGTATTAGCCATACTGGAATGAGTGATTAGAATGGTGGAAGCCTTAAGTAGCAGCTAGAAATTTGGAAATTCTTAAATCGGTATTTTTAAGAAAGGTTGACTTAAATTTTATAATAGAGATATTAGGTTCTTCCTGGTGGATTGAAGGCATAATAATAATAATGTTTAATGATTAAGTTGGTCCTCCAAGTTCACGGATTCTGTATGCATGGATTCAAACCGCCATTGATGAAAACGGTCTCATTATTAAGCATTACAGACTTTTTGTCATTATTATGTAAACAATATAGTATAATAGCTACTTGTACTCAGTAGTAAAAGTGAAGCAGAGATGATGAAAAGTAGACAGGAGGGTCTGTGTAGGACCTATATAACTATGCCATTTTATACACAAAAAGGAAGCGTTTACACATTGTTGTACCTAGTCTTAGAACCAATCTCCCAGGTTATCCAAAAATGACAGAACTGTCCCTTTAGGCTGCTGATTGGTGGCACTTGCTCTAAAAAGCCTTTGGTGCCCAGAGTTAGACACTACTTAGAAAAAATAAAAAGAGAATGGGATTAATCCATTGCCAGTACGTATAGGAGGATTATACAACAGTATAAGCCACAGGGCAGTATGGTATTAAAATGGTTTCTCACCTACTTATAAGGCTCACCTTTTAACTAGCCCACAGTTCTGATCCACAGAGACCCCACAGATTGCTTTTCTCCCTGCCTGAGGCTCCCTCACACAGATAGGTCTCTCTCCTATGTTCTGTTTTTCCTCACTCCCAGATCCCTCAGATTTCAGAAGAAAATACCACTTCCCCCCACCGCCTCCTCCTCAAAAAAAAAAAAAAGTTCCAAATTGTTTCATATATATATATATATATATATATATATATATATATATATATATATATATATTTCTCTGCCAGGACTCAAGAGAAACCTCCTTTAACTGCTCAATAGAACCCAGGGCGGCCCGGCCTCTGTTCAGATTCTCACAACTGGCCTGCTAATTCATCTGATTGAAAGGGAATAAGTTGCCAGAAATCACAAAGCTATCTTCAGTCAAGCAGCATTTTTTTCAAAGCTAAGTATCGAGTTAGATTTTAGTTGACTGTGCAAAGGCAAGTGATTGGTCTCAGAAGCTATCACAGGGCTGAATCACAGAGGCTGACGCTAGCCAACGTTCTTCTAGGTGGATCGGAGAAAGGACAGAAAAATAAGCTTCTTCAGGATTGTGAGTGAGCATCGCACTGCCGCCCAGGCTCTCATATCAACTTTGAGAGTATGGAAGTCTCTCTTACCAAATGACAGTTTGAGTCCCAGCTGCATGGAGCTGGTAGATAAAGGCAATTTAAGAATTCTTCCTTCGGAGGCACAAAGTGAAGAAGCAGCTCACCGGAAGTTCACCCCCTACTCCTTTCCGTGGCTCCTTGATAGCCAGTGGTGCTCTGGCAAACACCTTAAATCTAACAGCTCCCCTCCAGCAGTGGCTTTCAGGTTTCACTCTCCCTTTGAGTCCAAAGTGATGAAGCAGTGGGTGACTCCACGCCATAAATTCCATCCATCATCCCACTCTGGGAAGCGGCTAACTTCGTTTGGATTCTATGAAGGAGACAAGAAGATACAGAATTTTGGATCTATATGAGAAACAGATTGGATGCACACTCGGAAAAGATTTGCAAGCATAAAATGAAGAGACAGAGGTTTCATAACATGATAATCTCTGTAAATAAGGGATTCTCTCCATCAACCAATCAAAAAGCCTTCCTGTGCAGCCCACTGAGTTCTCAGTGGATTTTGGCTTCTGCTTCAACTAACGCTGAAGGAGTTGAGCTGCAAAGGAAGCCCCCAGTTACTTAGCAGAGTATAGGTTGAACAGAGTTGCAGTGGGATCGCATTCCGCTCCTTCAGCCAATAGCCTTTAAAATACCAACCCACTTGGGCGTGGTCTCTTATACTATAAAGCAGTTGTAAAGGGTGAGCTGGTGCTCTTGTTTATGGCTCTTGCTTTCTGCTGCTAGACTCTGTTCCAGTTCCCCCATTTGTGCAGAAGACTGTTATCTAGGACAGTGATCTGTAAGTCTCCCCTAGAGAAATAATCCTTTATTATTCATAATTCTGAACTAGTGTGGGATTATTTTGTGACTTCCGCCATCACAGGCTTTCACAGGCAGTGAAGTAGCTGTTGTGTCGTCCATCCACATCCATTAATTACCTACACTTGATCCAGCATTAGCGCTTCCTTCCATGTGAAAATAATGCCCACAAATTTTGCTCCAGTGTCTTGCTTCAGCTCTTACCAGGAACTGGGCTTGGATGTTCCCCTACTAAATTGTACTGCTCATGTACTAAGTAAGACCACTGCTGCCTAGACCTCCCAGGTTGTGTGTGAGAGACCTGCTTATGCAGTTTTGAATTCTGATTGTATTATGTCCTCTGGTGAGTACTGATTCGGATCCATGACTGCATAAACTCTTAGGTAGCTTCAGACCTACCGTTGACCTACCCCATCAGTGATAGAAACTGTGTTTGCTTGCGTAATATACATAGAGCAGACAGGGCCCAAATGGCTTAAAACATGTTTGTTTGGGCTACGTTTAAAGCAATTCGGTATAAACTGTGAGTTTAGTATCTGGAACTTAAGCTCACTGCCCTGAAGCTCTGTGAAGCACTAAAACAATTAGCTACATACATAGGGGTCACCTTCAATCTATTTATGTATCACTAAAACGAAGAAAATGCCTCTTGTTTCCTTACGTTCTTTATAGAAAGAGTTGTCCCTCATTCTAAAAAGAAAAAAACAAAAGCAGAGAAAACACTATTCAAGGACAGGGATTCTCTACAAACAGGAAGGACCATTCCTGGTGACAGTCAGGGAATCCTGATGACCACAGTAAGGGGACTCAGGTTTTCTGCTGTCTGTTTGCCCTGTGTAAAACTGACTTTTCCGTGGGCTATTTAATCCAGAATCCCAGATTTGTATGAGTCTTTTTAGAAGGCAAGAATCCCCTCTTCCTCGGCTAGCATCCTTTTTTAAGATTCATTTTTTTTAATTTATTTGTTAAAGATTTCTGCCATTGCCTCCCATTTCCCTCCCCCTCCCCTGATCAAGTCCCCCTCCCTCATCAGCCCAAAGAGCAATCAGGGTTCCCTGCCCTGCAGGAAGTCCAAGGACCACCCACCTCCATCCAGATCTAGTAAGGTGAGCATCCAAACTGCCTAGGCTCCCCCAAAGCCAGTACGTGCAGTAGGATCAAAAACCCATTGCCATTGTTCTTGAATTCTCAGTAGTCCTCATTGTCTGCTATGTTCAGCGAGTCCGGTTTTATCCCATGTTTTTTCAGACCCGGGCCAGCTGGCCTTGGTGAGTTCCCTATAGAACATTCCCATTGTCTCAGTGTGTGGGTGCACCCCTCGCGGTCCTGAGTTCCTTGCTCGTGCTCTCTCTCCTTCTGCTCCTGATTTGGACCTTGAGATTTCAGTCCGGCGCTCCAATGTAGGTCTCTGTCTCAGTCTCCTTTCATCGCCTGATTTAAGATTCATTTTTAATTATGTGTGGGGAGAAGGTATGTGTGAATGAGGGCGGTTGTTGGAGGAGACCAGAGGGGCTGGATCTCTAGAGCTGCAGTGACTGGCAGCTGCCCCAGTGGGTGCTGGGAACTGATCGTGGATCATCGGTAAGAGCCACCTTTCCACCCTCCAGTGTGCTTCATTCTATCACAGCTGTTAGCAGGAAGCAGCCATAAGCTGTCCAGTGGCAAGAAGGTCTGGTGATACAGAATGTGCGCGCTGTCCAAGGAAGAGAGTGAACTGCTGAGAAAGAAGGGGAAATTTACAGAGAGAGAGAGAGAGAGAGAGAGAGAGAGAGAGAGGAGACTAAAAAGAAATGTCTAGGGCCTTAGGGGTGGCTTGTTGCTATTACAGAGGACCCAGTTTTCCTGCCCAGTGCCCATATGGTGTCTCACAACCATTCATAACTCCAGTTAGGGGATCTGATGCCCTCTCTGGCCTTTGAATGAGCCAGAAACACATATAGTACTTATACACATATGTACACACATATTCATGCATACATACATATATCCCATATGTATATGTATATATGTGATACATATGTCACTGGGGGTGGATTTTGGGGTTTCAGAAGTCTATACCATTCCCAGTTAGCTTTCTTTTTCTCTGTCTTGTAATTGTTCTCTCAACGGGTAATATCTCAGGTACTGCTCAGGGCATGCCTGTCTACCTCCATGTTCCCCACCACAATGGTCATAGACTAACCCTCTAGAACCATGAGGTTCCGTTAAACTTTCTTTAATAAGTTGCCTTAGTCGTGGTCTTTTAGCAAAGCATTAGAGAAGTAACTAATACACAAACAAAACACTCTTCAGCATAGAACAAAATAAGTCTGCTTGAAACTTTCAAAGAAAAAGAAGTGACTGTAATTGAGTCATAGATGTAGAACCAAGAATTTCTAAATTCAGGGTTCTAATTTCAACAATTAGAGCCCTCCCCACCCAGGTACCATCTATTACTTCAGTTCTCCAAGTCTTGGGGTCCAAGTTCAGGAAAGTTAGTTTCTTAAGATAAATGTAAAAAACACCTTGGATAACAACAATTCTAGACAACAATGTTTTCTGTAAAGAGAGCAGCTAGAAAAACATATATATTTACAATCTAGAGACAATAGAAGAAGGAATTTAAAAGTCTTCGAGAAATACAGCACACACAGAATTTTATACACGCATATATGTGATATGAACTCAGCGGGGAAGATCATGAACATTCCCTCCATAGGCACAATAACAGACAACTAAACATCCAAAAAGTTCTCTGCTTAAACCACATATGTGACATAGACATCCTGGGGAAGAAGGAACCTGGAGCAAACACAGGGTCTCAAGTCTAGGAATCTAGAGAGTCACCAGCCTTATCACCTACCTTGGCAGCTCAGCTCCATAGCTCAACTTCTCATGTATACAGTTAGAACAGACCAGCACTCCCCTGCCATTGGGAAAGTTCCTCGGAGATACTCATCCAGAAACTGACCATATGCCCAATCTGGCAGTGACAACTAGAGATCCTTCAAAGATCACTTTGCTAACAGAGAAATCCCTTAAGTCACGTGTTCCCAAAGCCACTTACTTTTAAAATATTCTCTCTTAAATGAGAAAAGTCTGCTAACACCATGCATTGTCAATTGGAAACACTCCACATGCTCATGGGATTTCTCTCCACTGAAAGACAAGGTTATCTCACTTAAGGGAAAGAAAGCAGATATGTTTACATAGGTGCTTGAGGGTGAATCACTATGTACCAGTATGCATGTGCAGATATAAAGAATTAGAGCATATGTTTGCCAACGTGTGCATGTTCTTTCCTTTGAGAGCCACGTGTGTGGTAGCTAGAATGAGAGCTAGGAGGTCTCACGGTGAAGACAGGCTGTAGGAAAACAGCTGCCTTCTGTATTTGGACGATCACAAACATGAGTCATCTATCAAAGGAAGTGTAGGGGACTAAATGGAAGGATTTTTAATCAGAGGCGAGGGGTGCACTTTACCTAATAAAAAAGAACATAGAGAGACCCCGGCTGAGGCTAATGTGCATAAAAAATTCAGCCTGTCAGATCCTCACTTTTCTAATTCAGTAATCTAAATAATTTATTTGACATTTTAGCTCAAGATGACCTTTCTTGGGAAAAAATTACTGTTTTAAACTTTTAGCAAGTACAACCCCCAGCCCCAGAATCCCCACTGAAGACTGCATGTCCCCCAACGAGCAAAGGTTAACCTAGTACTGCTCAAACACATTGCTGACCCTTTTAAATGGCTCGCAAAATGTCATTTAATTTTTTAAACTAATATCAATTTATATTGCAATATTTGAGTTCAGTATTTGGCGGGGGTGGTTCTAGAGATGTGAGATTCCAGTCAGGTCTTACCTAGGAAAATTTAGGCAAATGATTTGTTTTAAATAATAGAGTTCTTAGATAGGGTTATATGTCCCTACAGTTTGAATAAACAAACATACAAACTTGAAGTCTTGCAGGACATATAAAAAGACCATGCAGTGTTCTCCTGGAGGGTTAACAGCTGCTGAGGTGGTGGGTTTTTGAGAAAAATCAGGTGAGAATTCCAGGTTCTCAAAGGAACCATGGGGTTTAGGGGATCAACCTTTGAGCCAATCTACTCAGCTGAAAACCCTAAGTCCCACAGTGTCCAGCTCATCCTTGGCTTCCATCCTAGGACAGTCTTCAATCAGCCTAGGAGATCAGAGGATGACAGATGTCGTAAACAGATTGCTTGCTCATCCCTTCCACAAGCAGTTAGTGAAATCCCAACCTTTTCTCTCAAAAGCCATCCAAAAGCTTGCCAATGAATCAGAAACACAGAGAGCAAGGCGCGATGGTTACTGTGACGCTAATTGGATTTCCACTGTGCCCGAGAGCCGATCATTTCAACCTTGTGCCTTCGAAGGCTTATTGATGAACTATAGAGATGTCATGACACCTTAGAACCCAGATTTTCCTCCTAGCCACAGTAGAGAAGAATAGAATTTGATTCTCTAACTGGATGAACACATCGTTTTATGAAAATTTGTCCATTATTCCTGTTAAAAGCAATATTGTTATTCAAACATGGGATGACTTAAATTCCTGTGGTATTTTCAAATCCAAATATTGTTATTGCTCGCTGTACCAATTATGGGAGTGGGACAAGTGGATGGGACCGTCAAGTTAAGATATGAAAGCTCATATCTACTCTTTTCTTCCAGTTCTCACCTCTCTGACACAGCATCTCCTGGAGCTTGCTGCTCATTTTCCTCACCCAGAAACATCATATTTCTCTTGCTCAAAGGTGACTATGGACCACGTTCTCAGAAACTGCCTCACAAGATGGAGCTGAGATCTAACAACCTTTGAATTTGAGCCAGTCTCCTGCCTTGCCTGACACTTGATCACGTGCACCAACTTTGTTTCCAGTAGACTGTTGAGATTCGGGTGCGGATAGAGAAATCTGAAAACTTTCTCAGCCGGAAACATCAGTTGTTCCATGAATGGCTCCCATTGGCAAAGTTTCATGAATAGAAAATAATAGATAGTAGATTTTTCTGAAATTAGACCCATCCCAGGAGTTCCTAGCTCCAGGAATATATCAAAATCTTGTACAAAGTCATAAGACCATGAACTAAGAGCCTTTCTTCAGTCCACCCAGTCGGAATGTCTAGGCTTTGAGTTAGCCTTGACTATCTTTTAAACAGCTGTACAGATTTGTTTTATGCTTACTCATTCTGACTAAACATGACTAACAAAATAAATAAAATGTACAACTAGTTTTCTGATGTAACTAAAATAGTAAATAGCATTGAGCTCTCAGGAGAATTCCCATCACATCCGGGCTAGGAGAGTCATTCAAAAAATGGCTTCACTTTATGAAATGACCAGTGCACAAACGCTGTTTCCATTAATGGTGAAATAACATCAGAGTTCTAGAATGTTCCAGTCTCTGCAACTGACTTTTTTTTTCCTTCATTCAAGTTTTATCATTCCTGCTAGCCACCAAGCTCCTCCATTGCTTCACTTCAGTTCCTGCCTCCAGGTTCCTGCCTTGACTTGCCTCAATGATGGAGGGTGATCTGAGAGTAGGCTGGCACTTGGAGTCTTTGATCAAGGCTCTGTTGCCTACAATGTAGAATAAGCCACGTGCTGTCTCACAACCTCAAATTAATAATCTGAAAAATAGAAACAAAATCTACCTCTCAATTAACTCCATAATCCCTCTTTTATTACAACAAAAGCTGGCCAGAAAAGAATGGAGAAATAAGAGACAGTCTCGTGTAAGGCACAAGTTCAAAGCCTGGCTCTGCCAGTTGTCAAGCATAAGGTTAAAGTGATTGCCTCACGCCCCTTAGTACCCGTTTACTCTTCTGTAAGGTGAAGTGAAGGTGTGTCCTAGCTTGCTTTTTGTTACTGTGATAAAACTCCAACAAAAAGCAACTCAGACAAAGAAAGGGCTGATACCTTCATCTGTGGATGCCAAGGTTGAAGCCCAATCAGAGAACAAGATGGAGCCGAAGCAGAGACCTGGAGAAATGTTCCCAGCTCACATTCAGCTGACTTTCTTATACAGCTCGGGACCACCTGCAGACATGACCCTTGGCCAATTTGATGGAGGCAGTTCCTCAGGGGCTCTCCCTCTTCTTGGTGCCTCGGGTGTCTCTAACTTATGTCAGGTTGACAAAACCTAACCGTCATGGGGTAGAAACAAGAAATAATTTCCTTTTTAAAAATCCTTTTTGGTTTTTAGTTTGTTTGATTTTGGAGACAGTGTCTCACATATTTAATAGCCCTGCCAGACCTAGAGCTGGCTATGTAGGTCTGCCTGCTTCTGCTTCCTGAGTGCTGGGATTAAAGGCAAGAATCACTATGCCCCACAAGAAATATGTTTCAGTGGCAGGATTATCTGAGGAGGAAATCAGCATACCATTTAGAGTAGCGTAGCACCTAGTGTAATGCCCATACATACATGTAAAGCACCTACCAACTACAAAACTGTCTATGAATGGATAGAAATTCAACTTGTTAGCCTTGGATTTGAACGCTGACTAGCCATGACCTTGGGGTGCATATCCATAAAACTCGGAGTCCCAGGTACCAAAGTACACCTTGTTCTCTTTCAAGTCTCTGTCAAAAGAACCAACCATTCTTCCCCACAAGCACTGCACCCAAGAACTCTTGCACGAATAAAACTGGCAATGAGCATATGAAGTTTCAGAATTGTAGTTGGCATCTCTGGCCAACGTCCCGCAGGAGGCCCTGGAACTGTCAATCCCTATTTTTCCCTCCACTGTGGAAAAAGGATGTTCAGTGGGCAGAGCAGGAAAATAGTCCTTGCTCTGAGACTATTCGCGTCTCAGAAAGGTCAGTCTGTGAGCCTGCCTCTTACCATGAGACAAGAGCGACAATGAAAATATAAGACCACACAGGCAAGTGTCCCTCCCTTTGAGGTCAGCGCTTTGACTGCTGAGTGTCTCCTCTTATTCTTTCAGCCTGATCTCTTAGGCTCCTTCCGTGAAGAACTCCAATCTCAGTCTGCATCTCTTTTTCAAAAGCCAATAGGTGACAGGCACGCATGCATGAGCATCTTTGATACACCTCTAGCTGGACCAATTCCCAGGCTGACTTAATAACAGGAAGTGTCTCACCTCCATCAAAGGGTTAACTTACCCTCTAGTAAGGCCACCCCACTGTCCTTCATCTCTTGTGCACTGACAGGTTCTATATGTAGCCCCTTTGTCCGATGAGTCAGTGTGCTAGACGGAGACGCCGGTACTGCCTTCAGTATGTCCTGAGACATGTTACATAGGCAGGCAAGAGATTTCCATAACCATCACTAGGAAAGGGGGGCAGGCAAGGTTGTTAATGGCTGTGATCCTGCTACCTTGTTACAGCGTCAAGGAAGGAGAGGTAGAACGGGAGATGGGACTAAATTTGGTCACTTGTCTGAATTAGTAAGGGAAGACTATGGATGACGTTGGAGCCTCCCGTTCGTCTTAGCTGCCCTCATTATTTTTAATATGCCTGTGTTCACCTTCATTTCCCTTCAAGAATAGGGACAGTCCGTGTAAGGATTCAGTTTCCGATCCCAGTCTGCAAGTCTGTAAGGAGGAACACCTGCAGTGCCTGCTTGGCTTGGTGTGAGCACACCCTTGCCATGTTGGCCATTCCAGGAGGCCCAAGATGAGCAGCGAGAGTGAGCTAAGTAAGGGACGCATGGCGGCCCTCACTCATCTGACCACAATGGGGGAAAAGCTTTGAAAGGAGAAGCAAGCAGCCTGATTTCTTTTATTCCTGAAGGTACTGGGGAGGGGTTTTGATCTTCATGGGCCTTGTTCCTCAGCCGGCCCTCTCTCTTTGTCTTGCCTCCTTTCAGTGAGGTTTCGCACTGTTATATTTTTTTTCCCCGACCAGAAAATGTGGTGTGATTCTGTAAATGTTGTATTTTTCAGACTGTTTTCTTCCTTGTTTGGGTGGGGGGGATGAATCTGCCTTTGGTCACACCATTTGCTCCTCTATGGTCACCTTGGAGAAGATTAACCCTTTCATTAAGAAAGCCTGGCCAGGGTCAAGCCACCGCCTGGCTAGGGACTCTTATATACCTTTGATCTCCCGACTATGGAGAAATTATTAGCAAATTCTAAGCCTTCCCATGTGATTTGTTTTTGTAAATTTGTAGAAATTATTCCTAATCCTATTACGTGGCCTAGGGCAAACCTGCATTAAATATAGGAGACTTTTTGTTATGTGGCAGATGGATAATAAAGGGATGCTGAATGCAGCTCCATTCCAAGTTATGGGAATCTGGACAGTTCATCAGCATTCGCTTAATCCTCTGCCATGGCTCCGCCTTTGATGAATGCTCTCATTTATGACCACTGATGCCGCTCACTTAATTTCAGAGAAGAAAAATAATACCTAGCTGTTAATGTGAATATTTGAGTTTATGGCTGTACAATGAATAATTGTGACATTATCAAAGGAACGTCTCCTTATACATTATTCAGTTGTGTAGACCACATTAACCAGAAACTGGAAACTCCCAGCTTTGCACCTTCCATCTTCTTTGGAACGGAGACACCATGCAGACAAAAGTCAGTATCTCAAACCAAATTCTGCCTGACAGCGCGTATCAGCCCGCACTCTATTTTGCTCATTGTGGTGCCAATCTCCTATCTTACCAATGACATTTTTTCAAAGAAAGAGGGGATTTCCTAGAGACTCGACCCCATGCAACTTCCATAGCTTATTATCGAATAGGAGCATGTTGCCCTGGTTCCTGCTTTAATACTGACGCCAGGGAGGATGTCTGGAGGGCTTGACTGGAAATTAAGACAGCACACCTTTGCTGTTTATACGTTATATGTAAACTGAGGGTCTTTTCTGTGGGGGTTTTCACTTGGGAGCGGGAGAGAATGTTTGGAAGTCACTCGTGAGCCGTTGGATGTTTGCTGGGTTCCGCCGGGCAGAGATCTGTGCTGGCATCATTAGAATGGTCACACAGAATCAATCACTCCGCTGCTGCCGTGGAAGATGTGCCTCAGCCGCATGAGGATCTACGTCTTTGTTTCTTGGCGAGTAGGGGATGAGGTACTAGGTAAGGGCGGTAACTAGCAGACTGCCATGTGCTCCACATCAAAAGAAAGCTTCCTAAACGGTCATCTTAATGAGCATCTACAGGTTATGGACAGGGATGCTGTTTACAAATGCAGAGGCTATTTTATAAAACACCAAGTTTTCGTCTGTTCGACAGAAAACACCTGTCTGGAAACAACTCCGTTGAATTTATTGATCTTTTTAAGCACCTTTCTATTTCAGTTTAAATTTCATATTGTCTAGCAAATGAACTTTGGAGGTGAGGTCAGGCTTCTCTGAAGATGCTTTTCGGGGTGGGTATCCAGGTGACTCTGGGGAGTTCAGACACCGTCATTGATGACAAAACACGTGGCTGAGCATTGGGAGTTGTCCCAAGGGACAAGGTAACGGAATCAGCAATCTGGGTGTCATCTGCCCAGTTTTAGGGAGGCATGCGCTGACTATTTTCATATTCTGCTAGTTTTCACACAATAGTGGATTAATTGGCACAAAATTTTAGCTAGTAGACTGAGGAGTATTCCAGCCCATACGCAGAAACTTTCTCACAGAAGTGCTGCAGCTTGTATGATTGTGCAAAGTGCAGAAGTACAGCTCACAGGGAGTACACAACTGTACTCCGACCCAGTGTGGCTTACTGATACACAACATAAGCAACACGCTGCAGTGAACAGTTAGAAGAGGGTCTAGTTGGTCATCACTTACATATTATATGAAGGAATAAACCAAATAGCAAACCAGGCGTTGATTGCTGAGCCAGGCTTTCTCAGTTGTTCTTGCTGAGGCTGGTCCGGACAGAGCGGAGTCACAGTGGACTCTCAGAACCACTGAACATGCCCTCATACCCTCAGCCCAGGAGATCAGCGCTAACTTCTGTAAAGAGTAGCTTAGCAAACACCTTCAGTCACAGACTCCGTCTTGACTGTGGTGGCTCGAGGGGGCAGAAGAAATCTCCCAAAGACAGTCAGTGTCAGAAGTCATGTTCCCAGCATTTGTTAGTGGATTGTCTTCTAGGAAAATGGTTAAAAAAAAAAAATAGCTGGAAAAGCTGTATTGACTCTTGCTAATTATCAGAGTGCTTACTGTAAAGGGACCATGGAAAGAAAGAGGGGCACCCCATTTTTGTTTGTTTCTTTGTGCCTTTTCTGGTGCTGGGTCCAACCCAAGAACCTGATGGGTGCTAAGCACATGCTCTGATGCCAACCTTCTGAAGTGGCTCAGGGCTTCCCCTTGGAAGCCAAACTCTCGGTGACTATGTAGTCTAGACAAGGAATTTCAGCTCTTTACACTTTATAAAATGGCAAGGGTCCTGAGTTCCTTGCTCGTGCTCTCTCTCAATTGATTGGGGAGGGGGAGGGAAATGGGAAGTGGTGGTGGGGAAGAGACAGAAATCTTTAATAAATAAATAAATTAAAAATAAATAAATAGACAAAAAAAATGGCAAGGGGTCTACATGCTTCTGAGAGTTAACATTAAGTTACAACCAGTGAGTCTAAAATGCAACTCGTCCACCCAGACCGCTGTGGGCACACCGCAGCAACTGGTGTGTCTAGTGCAACTCCTCCATCCAGACCATGTGGGCACACTGTGGCAACAGCTTTTATATAAAGCTAGCCTAACTTCTCGTTAAAAGGGACTAGGGCATGGGGGACGTGAGGAAGGAGGAGCCAAAGAGGAAGGAGGGAGAAGAGGATAAATGAGAAGGGAAGGAGGAGGCTAGTGGGGTGGCAGCTGAAGTTTGACAAGCCTTTCTACTGAGAGCAGACTGGCCTTCCCAATTCACTATCAACTCGTGTCTGAACACAACAATTTTTCCAAATCATCTGTCACGGGTCTTTTTCATTTACTTTCACAAATGACATCTTGGGTATGCGGGAAGGACAATAAAACTACAGTGAGTACAATATGTGTTAATTGTCATTTAAAAGCTGGTAGGGAGGAGAGAAGAAAGGAAAGCATCTTGTTACTTCCTCCCAGACCTCTGCTTTATAGAAAATTTAAAAGACTAAGACAAAGGCAAATTAGCCAACTGAAGCAAAGGTGATTTTATATTTACATACATACATATATATGTATGTGTGTGTATATATGGATATATATATATATATATATATATTCACACGGAAAAAGAAACTAGGCTGCAAGGTGGAAATGAGGTTGCATGTGCCGACCAAAGGAACCTGTCTGCACAAAGATGCATGCCTCCACCCACATATACATAAATACACGCATGCTTGTATCTATATGTAAATGGATTCACAGCACACTAACAGAGGGGAAAATCATACTCTTTCCTCTGCCCCACTTATAGAGTTGGAGCCCTGACATCAAGTAAAGCCAGGTCTCTTGCTGATAGTCTCTCAAGGCAGAGAGACAGGGACAGGCTCCAGAACCGTAGCCTGAACTCTTCCCCCCACTGAACTAATCTGCCCAGTACCACTTTACTTGTGTGGGGACACTGAGAGCAAGGGGGTTGGGAAGCTCACCATCTATATCGTGTGCAGTAAATTACACTTTGCTGAAATGTTGCCTTGCTAAAATATGCTAAGAAAGCTGTGAACAATATTTACAAATAGTTCCGATGTCACAACAAAACACCCACCGCTAGCGCATTCTCACAGTTTGCTATAATAAATGTGGTAATAGAGAGTACGGTGTTCAACGTTAGGAAAGTATTCTTGACTGAGAAGTAATTGGGAGAAATTCTTTAAGTCTTTAGAAAACCTCTCTCTCTCTCTCTCTCTCTCTCTCTCTCTTCCTCTTCCTCTCTCTCTCTCTCTCTCTCTCTCTCTCCCCCCCCCACCCACCCACTCACCCTAAAGAGTCTACTCTCTCAACTGTCAAGGCAGGAGGCCCGCTCTGCTCCCAGCATTTCCTCACACAGCAGGCTCTGGTATCTTTACTTAGGCACGTAATTCACTTCTTGAAAAAGCAGTCAACTTGGTTTCTTGCTATCCTCAACCACTAACCGCTTCAAACACTTGTGGAAACTAACGAATGCTGTGTCCCGTTGGGGGATTAGGGGAAGAGTAGCACTGCCCATGAACCACATGACCCGACCGAGGGCAGTGTTGGGTAAGGTAGATGCACTTGCTTCCCCCCCTCACTGGAAAAAGAACTGTTAGAGACTGAGCTGAATGATTCTCTAGAGTCTGTGACAAGAAAGGGGGTGTCCACTTTATCTGTTTGCCCACCTCAACATCCCATTTCACTCTTAAGCAAGAGAAACTTGAGAAAGAACTGTCTGGGTAAAGTGCAGCATAGCTGAGGGGAAAAAAAAAAAAACACAGCAAATGTTCAATGGAAGGATGCCACAGGGAAGTTTGAACAGCAGTTCATTTTCAGGGAAGACAGCTTCTCCGGGTATGAAGTCGGGATCCGGAGAGAGTGTTCCACCAAGTGAATTAAACGTTTTTCTGTTCAACAATTCTGGACTTCATTTATAAAGAAACACAAATCGCAGTATGTTGCAGGACATATAGCACTGTACCTTCTTGACCCTTTTCCTCTGGACAGAGAAGCAGTTACGTCTTGTGTTGCATATAGAGACGGAGGCAGAGATGGAGTGATGATGAGCATGCAAAATGAATTGCTGTTTTTGTTTTTGTTTTTTTGTTTTTTTAGGAAGAAATCCATTTTAAAAGTAAAGCCTCCGGTTTGTTGGCTTTCCTTGCAGGTGGTTTGCCACATACAAACAAAAGCCTCTGTTACTGAACATCACATCGTGAGGCTCAGTTAAACTGACCCTGCACTTGAAACCTGAAGATGGGGCTTGAGTTCTTAACGTGCCCTGATGCTGGCACCGCCCCCTCAGCTGCCTTTTTGGCAGAAGAAGTACAGCGAGCAGAATCAGGTGGAAAATAAATATGTTTACCTACCATCAAAGCACCTTTCACATCCAATACACATTTCCGTTCTATTAATGCCAGCACAAATATGCAGACACTGTAGCAAGGGTCGCTTTAAAATATAGCTAGACAGACCGATTAAAATACACTGTTTTCTCTCTGCCAAATTCCTGCCTATGGGGAGCAATTAAACCTGCCTCCTGCACATTCAAACACTGACGGAGAAGCAAATGTTGCATCTTTGCCACTTGGACAAATGGAATTCCGATGGAAAGATTCATCAACAACTCCCAGGAAGTGCCGGGTTTGGTTTTGTTTGTCAAATAGCACAAGCCCTCACGTGGCATCTGGACTCTGTTACAGAGTCACTCATGGGACAGGAATCCCCGGAGAGGGGTGCTCATTTTGGCCAGTGAACAAACAAGTAAACTCACAGGGAGCGAAGGCAGCTTTGAATAAATAAAGAGCTCTGCTTGAGACCGAACAAACAGAACGCCAGCCAAAACCGTAATCAGACGGGCAAAGCGCAATGCTATTGTAGCTCCTGAAGAAGTCAATGTGAAATAGAATCACAGCTGCCCACAAATGGACATTTCACAGGTGAATTTATTCTTCTGGCACCATGGGAAATGAGCAAAGGTTTGCTGTGAAATTTAAAGAGAAAAAAAAATCAGCATTTAAAGGTATTTGAGGCTAATAAAAGTATTATGAACTCGGGGTGAGAGGCAATTCTGTATGATTTGGTCCTGAATGATTTTAACTTTTAGGCCTGGTTTTTTGGGTTTTTTTTTTCTGCTCCATTGATTATTCCCTGTGCACAGGTTTGTGACGGCTAGAGAGATGAATGGTTGACGGCTGTTACTGCACCGCCCCAGTTACAAGCATCCACCCCCACTGCCTGGCTTCCCTGATCTTTTCAGTGTGACATTTCAGCTTTGGCCTGCATCCTCATCAGCCTCTCAGGCAGATCATAGGCAGTGGTCTTTCTGGGCCACGACTCAATGCCTAGTTAACTACAAGGTTACTCAACACTGGAGCGGGTCACAGTGAAATGTCCAGCCCCTTCCCCCCCATGTCTCCCTTTGCCTCAGACAAAGCAGCTGTCTTGGATTCTGAAAAGCTATGTGGAATCTATTTTGGCTTTGCAATTAAGCAACTACGTATTTAGCATGTCTTAGGACATTTTGTCCTTGTTTTTCCCTCAAGGCAAATGTATCTCTGAGTACATATGTATTAAGAAACATCTCTGAACCTTCCATGTAATGACGCTTCTTCACACGGATCTAAAGTAGTCTGCGGGAGCACAAGTATTCCTGTTTCTGATCGTGCTATGCAGACTGCAAGCATCTCATAATAATCAAGGTTCGTGTCTTTAATAAAAGGAAAATCTGCTAAAACTACTGAAATTGTGACAGTATTTCTATTTTGATACCCACTTTTGAGACTTAGAAGCAGATGAATTCACACTGGGCTGAGAACTGGCAGACAGATTAATATGCCGGGGCTTTGTTCGTAATGAATTTTGATGTATCTGATTCAAAATATAAAACATTTTCACTTCATCTTAAAAGAAATATTTTAGATTTTCGTGTGAATTCAAAAAAATGAACAAAAAATAGATGAATGCCTTAATTGGCATTTATGGAAAAAAATCACATAAAACAATAGCTCCATAGGCTTTAAGTACATGTGCCTGTGTGTGTAGGCACACAAGCACACGCATAAACATGCATGAGCAATCACACACACACACACACGTGATGGACCCACTTAGAAATTTTTCTAAATATGTCTTTTCATTTCCTTTTTTTATTGGTCCAAAATATCATCGCCTAATGGGTAAGTCACCTCTATCTTTAGAGCATTACAAATATTCATTTTTAGACAATAAAGTCTTTAAAAACCCTTTCAACGAATTTCAAGCTATTGCAAATGGATGAATCACGTGCCTAAGCCTGTGTTTGCACAGTTAAATTATGTATTGTGAGTGTGCGGTCTTTTACATCTATTAAATGGAGACACACACTGGTATGTTTCTGTGAATCTTCCTTTCCGGGGCTAAGACATTACCATAATAAAGTCAAATACCCCTTATTTGGCTATAGGTATGCCATTCTCTTCTGACAGGGTCCAGATGAAAGAGCAAAGTGTGGTAGTCCCAGAGCCTGAGTTCCTTTTGCTGATACTATCGTCTTTATAGTAACTGAATTGCTCTTTTTCCTCTGTGGATTGACATTAGCAGACTCTCATAAATGAATAAATACAAAATCAAAAGCCCCTTTAAAAGAAACTGAATAGGTAGTATACCACTATCACTTGCCGATATAGTTTGAGTTCTACTTTGTTTTTTCTTCGTGCACGCAAAAGATTGTCCTAGACTGAAAACTCTGGGATAAAGTTCCGATAAAGAGAAGCTGGGTTATCCCAGTGTGTCAAGCACACCCACTGCAGACATTGGCCCTTAAGCCTAAAACACTGGGGAGAACGCAAGCCTCTTAAAAGTTCGGACTTAGCCGGTTTTTTTTTTTTTTGTGGATTCATGTTTATTCATGAGATTTGCTTTGGGGGAAAGGGCTATCTTTAATTTGATAAAAATCACTAAATGTATCAATCGAGGTCTCCAGTCGTCCCACAGTAGGCTGCTGGGAGAAGCCAAACTTCCATCTTCAGAAAAATGCATTTATAGAAAGTATCAGGTTTCTAAGAGGTGAAATCAGTGAGGGAATCCGTGGAATAACACAGAGAACACAGGTGACCCTGAAACAGCCTATTTGGATCATTAAACAGTTGGTGGGAGAACATATTTTGAAGTTTTTGCTTTCTTATTTAGCATTTTGGGGGGTTGGCCTGTGTATTGTTTAGGGTTTCTTATATAAAAAATAAATATTTGATAAATAAATAAAATCATGTGTTTTGCACAATAACCTGGTTTTCATTTTGGCTGTTCTAAGACATCAGAGGCAGTGCTGGGTGCAATAAAGAATAAATATGTGAGCAACAGAATAAAGTCCGTGAAGTCAGAACCAAAGTAGAAATCTGAGCCACAGCCCTGAGTGTTTAAATAAGTTATTACAGAAAAGGGGGGGCTAGAAACTTTGATTCTTATGAGTAATGGAAATGCTCTCAATTAAGCATTTTTAAAAAAAAAAATGAGCTCAATGTTGGGGAGACAGAGTGTTCAGTCATTGACACCTTTCCTGATACTGTTATAGCTTCATCTTTTGAAAAGGAGACATACATTACAAAGAAACTCACAGAGTCGCACAAAGACGTGCAATTTAAACCTCTCAAGCTTTCTATCATTTCAGGGTGGGTCAGTCTTCCTCCAAGGGTGCTGATAAAGACCTACAGGCATCCCCTCCTGGAAAATCCTCCATCACAGTAGAACAATGCAGGAACACTCATGGAGGATAAGATGTCTCCTGGAATTCAGAATGGCATGCATCCATTATGCTCCCAGAAGTTCTGGAAGAAATTAAAGATGAATAGGCCATCAATAGACTGCCAACGCCTTTCTAATAACTGAGTTTCCAGCTCCCAGAAATTCCTTTGGTACGGCTGGCTACAGGATAACACAATTTGACTATTATTCACTTAAGGTAATTTGAATAAAGATCTGCGTTACATAGAATGGAAATCATACGTGGTGGTAACATGCATCAAGAAAGGTCACACCTAATCCTACAGGAATGCCACGTGCAAATATTATGTCCAGCTGGAGGATAGAGGAAGACCTAAGTGTATCACCCTGCCATGTTCGGATTTGTCAGTGTAAACAGAATCACCAGACAGGGAGTCAAGGGTTGGTAGAAATCCAGAATAGCAACTGCCTATGTGCGCACAAATCCCTGACGTCTCTGGGCCTTAACCACTTTCCAGATTTAAAATTAAAAAGAAAAAGAAAAGCGCGCATGATCCAGAGATCTCTCCCGTCTCCTGCAATGATGTGTCTCCCCCGAGTGAACCTGAATAAGACCATATGGGATGGAGCTGACAGACGGCTGTTTTCTTCAGAAGGGGCTTCAGCCGGAACCCAGCTGCACTTGGCTATCACAGGAAAGACAAAAACAGGACTGCTTTCGTCGGTTTGAGTGAATGGGAAAACATGAGGATTATTTAAGGTTATTTAGATATTTTAGCCAGCACACTAACATTTCAAGTGTATAACATTGAAATAACTTTATGAAAGAAACCCTGTATGGGTCCTCTGATGACCTCCCCAAGAAAACAAAAAGTCCAACAAAAAGATCCTTTTGTTGTTGATGCCATCCGTGTTCTGGTGCAAAGCCGTCTCTTTCAACTCCGCATTGGCTGGCTTTCCTCCTCAAGGCTGGAGTTCCCAGACCCTCCCCTGCCGCTTCCTCCTCTTCTCTGTAATGGTGAAAAGTGAACTACTGTTTACAGAGAATTCACCCAGGGATATGAATTATGAGAGAGAAGTAGTAAGTGTGTTACATAGAGGAAATACTAAATTCCTCCTCTCGTTTTGCTAACGAACTCCGTGATTCCTGCTACTTTTTTTTTTTCACTGTAACTGGGAAGTCAGATGGTCCAAGACCTGACCCCATTGGAGAAAGGAACGTGGATGGCGGTGCCCAGGACTGGGTCTTGGTTTTGCTCCATCCAGCTTCTCTTTCCCTTTCTACTTTGCCTTTTTTGTTTTCCGGTTTCTATTGGAAACTTAAACTCCCCGCAGAATCTCACGGTTCTCTTAAAAATAAAGACGCTTTTGAATATGATAGTTACATAAATGAATAAGAACAAAACGACAGTCTTGAGTCATCTCGACTAGGTGGCAGAAAACAACCCGCCATCACCAAAATATGCAATTATTTGAAGTTTTCAGGAAATTTTTGTGCTGTATACTTTGAAGGGTTTTTTTTTCCTTTCAATGTAAAATTCTGCCTCTTCAAAGTGACATTTATTAAAGTTCAGTTCATAATAAGAGAGAGTGGACGAATGGGAAAGCAGTAATCCCGCACCGGGGTTAGTCTGAACATACCCACGCTTCTATCTTGCAGCTAAAGGAGGGGTCTAAGTTTTTCTAATGACCTGAATGCTGCTATTACGTCCCTTGTTACCATCCCGTGGGGAAAATCTGAACGGATAACTTAACCACAGGATTCACTCAGCTTGTTTGGCCCTTGCTTACTTAACACACAGTGCCTGCTTGATCTGAACTTTCCAGTGGATTGGGAAGGATTGTCAGTCACCCAGCCAGGCTAGTTCAAAGGCAGCAGAAGCACTTGCATCCAAATGAAATCTATATTTGGTAATTCTTAAAATATCATTTTCCATGGCTTGGTGGGGCATATTACTTGCTCAAATAATGTGCATGCCTTTGCAGTGAGGCAGTCTGTTGAAATGGGAGCTCGGGTCTCTGTGCTCAGCTCGCTGACTCTACACGTAGGATGAGGGATGCAGACAAAACCCTGTCATTGAAAGCCTCTTTACCAAGGGGCTTTGCGAGAGGAGCCCTTTAAGCACTGGTGTCGAGCACTTTGTTGAACCAGGTGGGACAGCTACATAAATAGAACCTCTTCAGACATAGACCTCAGCCCCGGCACACCTGGGCCTGGGTTTGGAAAAGAAAGTCTCTCTTGTTTGGCTACACAGTCGGCTACAAAAAGCCAAGACAACCTTAATTTAACCATTAAGGATGGAGGCCCATATTTAAGAGTCATCAGCAATAAAGGAAAATACACTGGATCATTTCAAGTGCATGCTAATCATTTAATGTAATAAATGGAGCAACCCTAATTATCTCCCGAGGAAATGATTTCACACTAAAACAATGGGAATGAAGAGGTTACTTCAGGAGCAGAACACACAGCTGAAAGTCACTCATGTGAATCCGGAGCCTTCTCTGAATTTCCGAGAGAGGGAGAAAGAGAGAGGGGAGAGAGAGGAGAGGAGGGAGGGATGGAGGAAGGGAGAGAGAGAGAGCACCCTAATTCCGCGGGACGTAGCCAAAAAATGGGGTTAAAGATATTTAACACCAGCCCTGCCATGCTCTTGCTTTCTAACCCCAAGCAAAGCTCCCACCAGGCTGAAGATCAGGCTCCCTAATAAGAGCCTTTCTTACCCAGGTGCAGCACAACACATGAATTGGGCTGCAGATCACTTGCCTGTAGCCTCCCTGTTTCCCCATCGTCAGCTCCCCTCCGATGGTCCATCTGCCACCGCAGTAGCCACTATGAGAGGATTTCCATCCGCACATTTTAAAATGGTTTGGGGTTTTGTCTTCAGACTTTAATGTTTCAATCTTCATGACCCAGCCTTAAAAACAAACAAACAAACAAAAAACCCACAAATGTGCACTGTTTTGTTGTGCTGATGTGAACTAAGGTGCCACCTTCTTGCTGTATCACAAAACTAAGTTTTAAAAATTTAGTGGAAGGTGTACAGAAGAGTAAAACGTTCGTGCTTTTTTTTGTTGTTGTTGTTCAAGATGTTGCAGTTTGGCTCCAAAGTTTTAAGTGGTTTCTCAAATTCCATATTTGTGTTGTTCCCTTACTCTGCTTCTTTGGATGAAGCACATGGCGCGAACCCTCTCTTTTCAGACTGGTAAGAAGCAAATTAAACAGCCAAGCTTCAGGGGTGGGCATGCACTTCTCCACCGAAGTGACCAAAATCATTTTAGCATCTTTGAAATTTCCTCTTTCAGTAGATCCAAGCCTAAATAACAACAAAGGTTGGGGAAGATGATATGGACTTTATTTTGAATAATTCTTCCCTCAATTTCCTGTTGCTTGGCTTTGGGAGATGAAGGACATTCTTCTTTTTCAGAAACAACAAAGAATCTGAATCGTATCTGTAAGCACTGTACATAGCCTAAGATTGCCCTAATGCATACGCTCACTGTGAACATGGCAGAGTAAACAAATGAATAACTCTTGTTCTGCTTTGCTCGTATTCGGAGTTCTGTATAATGAAAAAAACAAAAACAAAACCCAAACCTTTCTTAGATTAGAATTGATAAACAAATTAGAGACTAGAAAACAACTACACAAAACAGAAAACCTGATGCAGGGCTAATTAATTCTCCAATTACTGTAAAAAAAGGCATAAATAGAAGTCATCATTTTAAGGGAATCCATTTGTGCTTATTTGAAATCAACATGGATATTTCACGAAGAGTGCCTTGACTCGTTTTACACCTCCATGTTCCTGCTCTCCATGTTCGCGAATACAGCCAGCATCAGCTAGGAAGCTAATTGGAATCAAGTGCGCCCATCTTCACAGGAACAGGCCGGAATGTGTACCATTCAGGCTCGGCTTACCGTAATATCCTCTATGGGATAGCTGACCACCGGCTTCTCATTCACAAACAGCCAGGTTAAACAGTTAAAGGCTAACAAATCCTGCATAGCCCTGTGGGAAATTTCACTTTAATCCTGAACTTATAAGAGGGCAATCAAAGCCCAAAGCCTGGGTAACAAATCTGATCCTCTGTTGCAATCTGTGCCCTCATGGGAAGGAGAGAGGTGCTCTCCGCACAAGCCCAAGGTGGATAAATACCTAAATGATGAGACGGATAGCAAATGCAGAAGAGGCATCTGGCCTCCGCCATTCGCTTCCAATTCCATATTACACTGCAAGAGGCAATTCTCACACCGCTCAGGAACAGCCAGTGCTGATTACTAGAAGTTGAAGTGTGGCTTAAGGGATGATTAATGACAGTGTCGGGAGAAAAACAAAGCACAATGAGAGTTATCTCTAATCCACCTGCTTGCCGATGCTATAGTAAGGGAATGAAAACGGCCCCTGTGAGCCCCGATGATAAAAAAAAAAAAATCAAATGAGAAAGGTGCAAAGCTGGAGATATGTATTAATCTGATATCTAAAAACTAGCTCTTAGCTTAAATAAAGCATTAGGCACGAACGGAGCCCCATAGGTGATAGATACCGGGCCATAGTGGACTTCGCATTGTCTGTATTTTTTAAATCAAACAGAACTGTTCCCTTCAGTATTGCCTTTGACATTAATAGGTTGGTATTTGAGAAGTCACAGTTCACTAGATGAGCAGGCTTGTGAGTGCAAGCTCATTAAACAAACCCCCTGTCCCTGTTGTCCGGTAGGAAACACAGATGCATGGCACCATACCACCACCTTGTGGCTTCTCCACTCCTGTGCATCCCCACTCCCACGGAGAGCCGGCTAAAATTCAGCCGTGTTTTCCATATGTATAAATCCAGGTGCGACCTAATTATAAGATCGATCGTGCACTTTATAAGCAAGCACATTTATGGGCAGCTTTCACCTAAGACAACACATTGCCAATAAGATCATTCGGCGTTTCATAATGTATCTTTGGATGCAATTTGAGGGCTCAGCCTGGCTATTCCAATTATGTCTGTTCTCATTTCAGATCAGCAGGGAAACAAGATGAGGTGACATTTGATGTCCATCTATCTGAAGAGAATGAGGAAAGCCTTTTTTCCCACCTGTTCCCTCGGGAGAGGTCACTGGCTTCCAAATTTTAACATAGCTAATGAGAAAACATGATACTTCAGACATGATACTTGGAGTGTTTCTTTATCTTCCTGAATGTGGAAAAGATTGCATGCAGAACAGCTTCAAGACTCTGCTCTTGTCCCTACATATACATGGACAGAATTCATTAGCTAAATTTTTACCATAGGACTTTTTATAGATTCACCACGCATTAGCTTCTCGATGTGCACTTCGTTCTGGGGAAGCAACGGCATTCTCTAATGTCATTTGGGATGCAGTCATTCCTATTTGGTGACGATGGTGACTCTCTGATTCATGCGGCCTCTGGAGATCCTCTAACTCTCAGGTTTAGAAAAGCCGCATTTACCTATGGTCCTTAAAGATAAGCATCTATTACATTTTCCTCTCCTTTAATCTGATGAGCAACAAGTTAAATGTTAATTCATATTTCATGCGAGATTTTTAATATTGAAAGTCTAATGAAGATTTAGTGTTCCGTTTTTTAACAAGGCTGACATTACTGTTGAAAGAAAGCAAATACATTATTTTAATTAATATCAATTCATAAGTGCTCCTGATTTATATATTAAACAAAGAGAGAAAGTGTCTTGTCACACACGACAATTGAGTCTGTATTCACCCTTCATTTACTTAGCTCCCATTCTCCACTCCCCCCCCTTCTTCCATGGGAAATGCATGGCGGAAGCCACCATGTAGGATTGTGTGTCTCTCAAACACTGTTAGGCTGTGCTGTGATCACCTCTCTCCCCTTACTTCCTCATGACGAGCTTCAAGTCAGTTCTAGCCAACAGTGCTTGTCTCCCCCGACACTCCTGCAAGCAA
The DNA here is from genome assembly GCF_018167655.1 of Microtus oregoni. Classification (NCBI taxonomy): domain Eukaryota; kingdom Metazoa; phylum Chordata; class Mammalia; order Rodentia; family Cricetidae; genus Microtus; species Microtus oregoni. Next base: position 18,082,298 of record NW_024543090.1, read on the forward strand.
ACATGCAGCCGCTGTTGTTTTAGGCGCACGCCTCTGTGTATGATACAGCCTTCCAGTAATCGCAGAGAGCCCAGCAATACGTGTGTAATAAAGGCAGAATGTTAGGCCACAGGAGGTAATTAATAAGAGCATTTTAACACAACCCAGAACATCTCCAGTTATTTACCCAAGGACAGAGTTGGCCAAATAGTTAGGGCCTGCATGGAAAAAGTCCTTTCGAATGTCATTGCCACGGAACCTAGGAAAACTACAGTCCCTGAAGATGCTATCATGACCCCAGATGATCATGAACTCAAATATTATCCATTAGTTACATTCTGCTGGGTTTTCTTTGGCATCCCTTCAGCCTTCATGACGGCAGTAATTTTTTTTCTTTTTTTTTTTTTTCTTTTTTTTTTTTCTTTTTTTTTTTTTTTTTTTTTTTGTCTTTTGGACTCAACACCGTGATGTCCTGATGAAATCTCCCTCTCAGAGCAGGCAATGTGCTTTTCCTGTCCCCTCGTGTCTCTCTGTGCCTGTCCCCATAAACACGCTGTCAAGTCATTCATGTCCATTTCCAGAGCAACAGCATCAGAGTAGACATTAGAGCACTCTGTGCTTCGGGAAACACATCTCTTGGTCCAAGGTCTGCTCCTACATTCCTGCCCCCTATACACCCAAAGACACAGGCAGAGCCCGAAAAGATCCTGTGGGTGGGCCGACAGGAGGGGGCAGAGCCACAGTGCTCAATGTTGAAATGCTTTTAAGCCAAAGAAAGGATTTCATTTCTTGTTAATTGTTAAGCTGTAGTACAAGCCAATAATTATTTTGTCCTCCACTACTTCTACAAAAAAAAAATACCCTTCTCTTAATATTTCATGCTTGAATCACTCCAACCAATGCAGACGGATCCTGTTTCTGTGCTGGAAGCTGTTGTTTCTGTAAAAAAGCATTCCAATGCTCAAGGCAGGGTCCTAATTCCACCCCATTTTTAACTGAAAAAAAAAATCATTTGCCAAGAATGAGACTGTTGGTACCATGAGAAGGGACCCAATCTGGAATTCCTATCAGATTCCTCTCAGGTCTAACCTAGTCTCTTCCTTTAGTGCAAACCTAAAGGCATGTTTATTTTTCCAGACTCTTCAGAGACCCCTGTCTGGCAGTGGATGAGGCTTCCTCCTTCAACTTCCTAACTGGTAGAAACACATGCATGTGCACACATACCCCCCACCCCCGCCTGGATTCCACTGTAGCCACCTACGGCTTAGAAAAGCACTATAGAAATCAGTCTGTAGAGATATGAGTTCTGTTGACGTTCTGTACTGTAAGGGGTCTCCCCCTTGATTCCCCTGGTGTGGTTATGTCTGCTCCACGTTTCAGAAACAAATCCTAGGATGGATGGGGAGTTACTGTTGCCACTCTTGATTGTCAGTAACTCTGTAAGTAACTTGTCACTGTGCTGTGTCCCATTGCCACGTGGAAAATAAAGCTCTTTTTTTCTGCTTCAGTGCAAAATCTTACCAGCTTGATTAAGGAGGTGTCCTGAGTCCCAACCTCTACGACATCCTAGACATTCTGCATTAGCATTGTTACAAGGGTTGTCTGTCTACAACCTGAATGTGTTTCCCAGCTCTCAAATGATGATTCCTAAGCCATATCCTAGGATGCGATGTGCAAGCCTAGAGCCGCAGAAGAATTTTAAAACTACTTCCGCAGAGGACCTCAGCGTGGGAAAGCTAATTCAACTTGGCCCTATTTGCCTTAATTAGCACAAATCCTATCCGTATTTGCTTGTAACACTGCATTAGTGACTAAATAAAACAGTTATGAAGCTGACCACAAGGCCACTGGGTATACAAGGAAACCCACACAATCGTTACTGCCCAGTAGAGGGCAAACACATTGGATTTTATTGCTAATTTGGGTCAATTCCTTATAATATGGTACTTAAAGATTGTGCATGGGTTATGAGCATACAGTTACTGAATAAATGTACCATGATACATTTTTTAACATCTGTGGCTGTTTTAATTGAATAATAGTCTCCTTTCTGTGTCGCCTAATGAAAGACATTGTATATCTGGTAGTTTGAGCAGGGACATTATCTGGAAAAGAAATTATAAAGGAATTCGCTTCTGCCTTCTAAAACTTCCATATTACACTAGAATCTGGGAAGAGAGAGCGGTGCTAAAATTTTAAAATTACATACAAGTAGAAAATGGTTCTTCTTCTTTGTGATCACGCTTCCTTTGTTAAAGGACAGAGCTGTACAACTCTTCTCCCCCAGTGGGAGGCAGTTGGGGCCAGTGTGTTGTGTTATTCCATTAGTTTGTGTTTTAAGACTAAGAAGAGATATTTCTGTGTTATAAATTATTTATAAACACAAGAACAAAGGGAGGCTGTCAGAGCTGCCGCTATTTTGAGAAAATAAAAAAGAAATGATGAATTTATGGAGAACCCAATTTGATAAAGAGGGAGGAGATGCAACGGCTAATTATTAACATCCATCTGCAGACAGAGACCCGAGAGCAGAGAATTAGATGGATACATTTACATCTGTCTGTCACCAAAAGAAATCTCACTAATGGTGTCCCACTCTGTCACCAGACTCCACCCCCCCCCAATCCAGACTAGAGAAACTTAAGAGACATGCAAAGATATTTTAATCAAGAACAGGCCCCAGACGAAGTGCAAAGAACTTGAGAAGTGGACACGGCTAAACAACGTCACTTCCACCCACCCACACGCTTTCTTCCCTTCTCAAACAGAGACCGATTGTAAAATCCCGTGGTCTTGGTATCTGTATAGGATCTGAGATGGAGTTGTACAGGTTCAGAATACTTTTCTATTTCAGCAGCTGCAAGCCACAACCCATCGATGCTATACACTGTGTAGAAGTAAAGATACAATAAAAAATTGGGGGGGGGGGCACTCAGAACATGTTTTATTTCATTTTGATGCCAAGCCTATCTCTTATCTTCTGGACTTGGCTTTCAAGGGGGGAGGGAAAAGAAAATAGAATGCTTTCGAAACATACAGTCTTTTCTTGAACGGAGCAGAAGGGAAGAAGGATAAGAATATTAAGAATTTGTCAGAAAAGAAGCGTTCCATGCTGTGTGCAGCCTGTTCAGGGAAGGACAGGAGTTCTTCTTTCTCAAGCAAGAGTCTCAGCCTGTGGGACCCGAGAGAGGTTGCCATTTCAACTTCACCCTTGGCGTCTTATTTTCAGTTGTGGTCATCTATACTTGGGGGGTTGCAAATCACCTTTGAAAACTTTGGGGTGCTATTTTTATCTGTAACCCCTCTACACACAAGCCATAGGCTGGTTCCCACATCTGCTATTCTATGAATAGCTCTGGCAGATTTTTAGCCTTGATTTTTGATGCGTTGTCCGTCAGATGATTTTTCCCAGCTGGTCTGGATTAGCCGGGGAGAGTATGGGAAGACCATTTATTTCCAATTCTCTTGATTTTGTCACATAGTTTTAAAACAGGCAAGAAGGAAGAGTTGGGGTAGCTCATTTCAAAATTTCAGAGACACCATTTCGTGTATAGTTTCCTGCAGGGCAACTATTCCACCAGCTTCTTCAAAGACCAAACTGCTGGTGTGCCAAGCCATTCTGTCCCTTTAAATATGATTATGTCTTTCATCGGACTTTTCTTTGTTAAGAAAGCTAGATACCTTATAAATATTCACCGGCTTGTTATAGGGCTTCAGAAAACACAGGCTTGCAAAGAAAAATGTGCAGATATTTGGGAGGGTGGGCATGCATGTGCCAGGGCACACGTGTGGAGATCAGAGGACATCGTGCTCTTGTGGGAGTCCGTTCTCTCCTTCCCCCAGGTGGGTCTTGGGGATGCAATTCAGATTGCCAAGCGCGGCAGCCTTCACCGGCTAGGCCATCTCACCAGCCCCTGGAAACATGGATTGAGAAAAGAAAACAAGATAACGATCATCCAATTCTAAAACTGTTCCCTTAGCATTTAGTGAGGGGAGTGTCTGCCCACAGGAAACCATGACCAACACCAAAGACAAAAAAACTAAACACACTTCTCTTCATGCAGAAGAAATGTGCGCCTTTCTTCTCTCTGTGAGGACGCTATCAGCAAAAGTTTGAACAGGTGAACAACGGGTAAACCTTTTTTTTTTTGACTATTTACAAGTTGATTTTGATTAAATTTGTCAAACATTTTATAATAATCTATGAACTGGAATTTTTAAATGTCTTTCCTCGTGTTCAACTAGCCTTAAAGATGCTGGTTTTTAACAAGGAAGTCAAATGCTAGACAGGCCTGAAAATCTCCAGAGTTCTCCACAGTGGAAAACCAGCCATGAATTTAATGCGGCTACACATGTTGAATTGGGAGAGGTAGGCCTGTTTTCAATAGCAATGTTGTCGGAAAGGTACAAGGAGGTCAGCCAACAAATCAACCTAAAGTAAACTTTAGAAGGTTGTTAACCCCCTCCCTATGCTTTTTTTTTTCCCAAATACTTTTCATTTATTTCTGGAGCATATATGAAGCATAGAAATTCCAGGGGATGTTTTTCCAACATGGTTTACCAGATATCAGAATTAGATCATGGATCTTGAAGACTGGAGATGCAAGAAATACTACAGAGAGTGGAGGCACTGGCATGGGGGCACACAGGACAGAGAAGTGACCCAAGATGGGAGCCTGTGGGTGCCAGGAGAACGGCCCTTGTCTTCCAAAGGAGTGTAGTTGCTTGTCTCTTGGTTTGCAAATTTTCTACAAAGGAGGGGGCAATGCATGAGATCTGGGAGTTGGTACAAGAAAATAATGGGTGAAAATAGAGATTAGAGCCAAGAAAGAAGACTAATCTGCATCACTACCCAGAAACAAAGCAATTTAATCCAGCCTCCTTCAGCCTAGAGAAAGCAAGCATCCTCGGGCACATCTCAGGGGCTCACTTTCATTTGTATGTCGTATTTGGATATGATGCCTTGATAAATACCCAAGGAGCCATGGAAGACCACCAAAAGATGTTGACCCAAGAGCCAGAGAGCATGTTTTAACCACTAAGTAACTGGGGACTTGAGAGAAGTTCTTGCCATTCCTGGGTCCCTGTTTCCCGGTCATTCGTGGAAATGTAAGGAATCCAGACAGTAGCTCTCATATGAGTTCTTTCTCCAGGGGCTGCATTTGAGTGACTAAGTAGAAAGAGAAAAAAAAAAACTTGTCTTTGTTCTTGAAATTGTGTGGTTCTAGAGCATAGGTTTAGTAGAAAATCCATATGTATATTCTGTGTGTGTATAAAAATGTATATATATATATATATATATATATAGAGAGAGAGAGAGAGAGAGAGAGAGAGAGAAAGAGAGAGAGAGAGAGAGGGAAATATTCCAAATAAACTACTTTTTGGTATGAGTCATACTACTTACTACAGAAAGACAAATTCTCAACATTCTCTTTCATCAGATTTTGAGAGTCAACCAAACATTTTTTTTTTTATTTTTACAGCTACTGATTGAGGGCCTGCCGAAGACAGTGGGCTCTCAGTGTGCTGTGCAGCACGGTCCGAGCTTAGTGTACTCTAGATCCTGAAGGTGGGAACCGAAGAAGAGGAAATAAATGAGTGTGCTTGGAAGAAATCCTCCCAAAAGTGTAAGATGGGCTAATAGTATAAATTTGCTTCATACAAACTCTCCGTTCCAACTGTCCCGCTGCTTCTCAGTTCTGTGCTGCCCACACACCACACGGTAAGCTTAGCCGACTCACACCTCCAGCACCTACACTGTCCCCAGCACCCAGAGGGTCCCTCACTGATACCTCTTCTCCACACCCACATTCCATTCCCAACAATGCTCAGCTTCTACAGACGGGTTTCTAGATCTAATTTCTTCCCAAATGGTACAGTGCTAGTTGACATGTACTGGGTAGGTAACAGATACTAATAACTGCCCATTATCCTTTGTTATGGAAATAATAAATCATAGTTACCATGCCATTTATTGACCATTGCTTCTTCCAGGCACAGATAGATAGTCCTGACTTAACAACATTTTGACCTGCATTTTTTCAGCTCTGCGATGATACAGGAGTAATACACATTCTTCAGAAACCACACTTTGAAGGTTGAACTTTGGTCCCTTCCCTAGCAAGCAAGAGATACCTAACCCTCTCTCTAAAGGCAGAGGCTGCACACTGCAGCTTCCAGTCAACCAAGCAATCACAGGAATCATAGGAAGCTTTTACTTCTCCACAGAGTTCAGTGTTGCTGAGCTGTGTGTTCAGAAAGGTTCGTTGAATTAAATGCATTTCCAACTTAGGATATTCTTGACTTTTGCAAGGTTGGTTTCTTGGGATGTTACCCCAACATAAGCATCTGTGCTGATGCTGCTCAGCTCTGTGACACTGGGGTTGGACCCTGGAAGCTTTCTTCCTTGCCAGATGGTGTATAGGAGAGGACAGAGAACACTGAGGGTTCTCCTAGTTTGCTTTCCGTTGCTGTGATAAACATCATCACCTAAAGGAACTTCAGAGAAAGGGGTTTATTTCACCCTGCAGTCCATAATAAATGGAAACCAAAGCAGGAACTGAAAGCAGAGGCCATGATGGAGCACTGCTTACTAGTTCATTTTCGAGCTTTTGTCCGGCTAGTTCTCTTAAACACGCTAGGACCCCCTGCCTGGGGATGGTACCACCCACAGTGGGCTGGGCCCTCCTTCATCAATTGGCAATCAAGAACAACACCCCATAGGCATGCCCATAGACAATCTCCCAACTAAGACTCCAATAAGTCTGGGCTATCAAATTGACAACTGAAGCTACCTAGGAGAAGAGTCAAGACCAAGGAAACTTTCTAAATCCATTCCTTCTTTCTCTACCGTGCAGTGAGTAGCTGGTGGTGGCTTCCTAAACCAACGTGTAAGGACACCAACGTAGACAACCTCTACTAAGCCTCATAGACACCCAATCAGGTGGCTTTGGATAGACATTTCATGATATTGTTTCTAGCCTACCAGTGACTCTACAAATAAAGCCATCCAGGGACCACAGAGGGGCTCTCAAACCCAGACACTAAAGCTTCCAAAGGGCTGTGAGATTCAGGCATTAGGCCAAAGGCTAACCACACCTTCCCCAGGCTTGGGGATGGGGTTGTACATAAACTGAGAAATTTAAAGAAAAAATTAAATATAATACTTTAATATGACGATATTACTAAAACGGCATTCTTTATCCTCAGAAAAGTGTAATGAGAATTTTAAGTAAATATTTTTGGTAATGTAAAAACATAAGCCATAATCAAAACTGTCTGGTAAACTCAATGGGAAGATTTCTATATTGCTACCGCCCAGGCTCCTGTAGCTTTGTATTATCATTTCCTTCAAAGCAGAGCTAGTGTTTCAACACGATGATTCCCACCTAGTGTGTGATAAGAAAATATTGATTGAAGAAAAGGCATGCCAAATAGCGCTGAAGTCTTAGTGAGATGGGAATCTTCCAATGTTTAGTCGCGATCTATTTTTACTTAACTTTTATTAATTTTCTCATTCGACAATTTAATACTTGTACATAATGGAGTCTGCTTATGCCTACTTGCCCCCTCTCATAGCTCTCTCCTGCCCCTGGTAGCCTGGCCCCCACCTGCCTCGCAGCATCCGTGTTCTTTTGTTTTGTCTTGTGGTCCCCTGAGTTTAACCAAGGCCATCTGAGTGACCCTGAGTCTCAGACTACTTACCAGAGCCTGATGGGCTCACCTGTGGGTCCATCAGTGAAGACAATGGCTGCCCGCCCCCTCTCTCAGAATCCACCAGCAGCAAATAGATAGTCAGGGTGGCGTGTGGTCCTCTGAATTTCTCCCTGATCTGTGATAATGGCAGGCATGGCTGTGCAGGCATCTACAGCTGCTGTGAGATCATGGTAATGGCCACGCCTTCCCCAGAAGAAAGCACTTCCCGCAGCCCTCCTCTCTGTTTTCCGACTCTTAGATTCTTTCTGCCCTGTCTTCCACAGTGGTCCCTGAGCCTTAGAGGAGGTAACAAAGTGTCCTTTCTAGATAGAGCTGAGCACTCGGCTGTCACTTAGTGTCAGCATCTGTGGCAACCACCAGTCTCTGCATTCTCCCAGTTCATTGCGAAGGGCAACTTCTCTTCGGTTGAGGCTGTGTTGGAAGACTTGTTTATGGATATAAGCACAAATATTTAAAAGGCAGTTTGGTGCCATGACTCTTTAGCTAAATGTCTGTAGAACATTTCCCTGGAGTGCCTATGGCCTCTTGTCATGAGTGTTTGGCTAGATTTATTATAACACGTATGAACCTGTAGAAAAGGTTCAGAGTCAATCAGAGAATGATTGGTTGCCATGGTCAAAGTCCTTCCATTGGATACCAGTGGGTGCATATCTATACTGTAGGGCCCACTGCTAAGTAAGAGTGCTGGGGTCCACGGCTGGGTAAGAGTGCTAGAGCCCACGGCTGATGCCTTTTCTCTCCCAATAGCCTGCGGAGCACCTCTTGTCACTGTGACAACCAGCCAGCTGGAAGAAGCTTGATTTCCCTGTATCTCCTAACAAAAGCACCTGGTGGGGGGGGGGGAGGCTTATCCGTTATTTCTAGTGGGTAACAGAGAAGGATGGCAGAAGCAGTGTTGTTCTGAAGGACTTTGGAGCTTCTCTGAGCAACAGCTCATAAAGAGAAGCCCACACCTACTGTTGGGATTTTTGTTTAATGATGTGTGCTTTCTTAGAGGGATGGGATCATCCAGCCCTACAGGGCTGTTCTTCTAGCTCTTATTCTTTTTTAACTTATCTTTTCATTTTTGTAAGATTCATTATTTTTAATGGTGTGTGTGGCAGTGTATATGAGTATAGCTGCCCATGGAGTCCAAACAATGGCTTCAGATTCCTTGGAGCTGGAGTTACAGGCAGTTGTGAGCCACCTGACATGGGTGCAAAGAACTTAATTGAGATTCTCTGTGAGAGCAATCCATACTCTTAACTACTGAGCCATCACCCCAGGCTTTTAACTTACCTTTTAAATTGACTTTCAAAGTAATCCATTCCTGTGTGGCTTTTTAAACCCCCCTTGTTTAGTTAACCCTCCCCATTGTCCTCTCATCCCTCCAACCTACTCCCCACCTCCATCATCGCTTGAACCTTTCTACCTCAGTGCCCCCCCTACTTTCAAATCACCTAGATTCTACTATCCTCTCTATGTTCAGGCATTCTCCACCCCAAAGGACCCTTTCTGGTTTCCCAGATTCTATAGGTACTCTAAGTTAAATGAACAATTCTCAAAGTTTAACTAGGACCCTTATATGGAGACAGAACATATGGCGTTTGTCTCTGAGCCTCGATTACCTCACTCTGTATAATTTGCTCCAGTTCTAACTATTCAATTCCAAATTTATGCATTTCATTTTTTATAGCTGAAAAAAATCCTATTGCGTGTATAGACCACATTTTCATTACCACTCATTAGTTGATAACCATCTAGGATGAGTCCATCTCAGGTCCTGTGGCTAGAGCAGTAGGGGACATAGATAAATGAGGATCTTTGTGGTGGCATACGGAGTCCTTTGGGTATATGCCCAGGACTGGTGCCATAGTTCAAATGAGAATGGCCCAATAGGCTCATATATTTGATACGTGATCCCAAATGAAGGAACTGATGGGAAGGATTAGAAGTTTGTCACTGTGGTGACTGTAAGATTTCAAACGCCCGTCCATTCCCAGTCCCCTCTCTCTACCTTGTGCTTGTAGATCAAGAACAGGCTCTCAGCTCCTGCTCGGCCACCATGCCTGCCTGCTGCCACGCTCCCCACCGTGAATGTCATGGACTCCCGCCCCGCTGGTGCTATAAGCCCCCAAGTTAAACACTTTCTTTCATAAGTTGCCTTGGTTGTGGTGTTTTATCACAGTATGGGAAAAGTAGCCGAGACAGGTGGCATAGCTGGTTCATATGTCAGTTCTATTTTGAGGAGAAAAAAAAACATTTTAGGAGCCTCCACACTGATTCCCATAGAGGCTGCACCAGCTTACATTCCCACCAATAGTGAGTCAGGGTTGCTCTGTGCCCGCATCCACAAGAGCGTTCATCGTCTTTCAATTTCTTCGTGATAGTTGGTGTAAGATAGAAAGCTGAAAGGACTTTCAATTCGCATTTCTCTGATGGCTATGGATATTGAACAATTTTTTCAGTGTTTGCTAGTCATTTGTATTTCTTCTTTCAAGGAAGAAGAGACGCAAAACTCCACATAAGAAGGCCTACTCTGTCTTGAAGCATACCCCATACCATTTCTTCTAGTCATTTCAGAGTCTCTAACTTTACTTTGGAGTCTTCAATTCATTTGGAACTGATTGTTGTCCAGGCAACAGAGAGAGAGTCCTTGGTTTATTCTTTTATGTGTAGACATATGGTTTTCCCACTAGCATTTTTTTTTCAAAATGTCATCTCCCTCAGTATGTGTTTTTGGCATCTTTGTCAAAATCAAGTGGCAATAGTTTCATGGACTTAAATATGGTTCTTCTGTTCTGTTCCAATGATCTATATGACTTCTTTTGTGGAGTACCATGCTGTTTTGGTTACCATGACTCTGTAGCATAGCTTCAGATTGGGTGTGGTAATGTTTTCAGAATTATTCCTTTTGCTCAGGATTTCTTTGATTATACAAGGTCTTTTGAATTTTCAGGAAATTCTAAGATTGCTCCTTGTATTTCTATAAAGAACGATGTGGAACTTTTGATTGGGATTGCATTACATATATAAACTAACAACAATCCTGAGTTAGCCCTCTCTTACAAATAATTAACTATTCCATCCATTGCATTATCATGGTTTAAGACGAGCCCACCTTCCTGGGCGAGGTTCCTTGGTCAGAATATTGACTTGGCCCCATTGGAATAACAGAACTACACCCAGGACAGAGATGCTATTCTCTTGACCAAGAGCCATTTTTTCTTAACAGGCCTTCAAGGCTATTTTTACATCCCACCTCTTTATAATCTCACAATCTCTTAGGAACCCAACTTAGAGGAATATACATTTTCCAAGCACATCGTATGATTTTCTGAATTTCCTTGATATCTGTTGTGATGCCTCCTAGTTATCTCTAATTTTGTTAATTTGGGCCATCTCCCTTTCTTCTGGTTAACTGTTTATCTTTTCGAAGAATCACCTTTTGTTTTCTTTGTATGAGTTTTTGTTTGTTTCCATGACATTAAGTTCTTCCTTGTTTTTCATTATTTCTTCCCATTTGCTGCTTTGGGATTTGATTTGTTCTTGTTTTTCCAAAATCTTGGGTGACACTATTAAGTTGTTTATTTGTGCTCTTTCTTATTATTTAGTGTAAGCACTTGGAGGTATAAATTTACCTCTTGGGACTGCTTTCTTTGTTTCCCAGAGGTTCGTCTATGTTGAGTCTTCTTTTTCAATTAATTCCAGGAATTCTTTTTATTCCCTCCTAGATTTCTTCAACGAGCCATTCTTCATTCAATAATGTTTTTGTTTGATCTTACTGAGTTTGTTTATATTACAGCATTTATTTTTTTTCTGATTCCAAGCTTTATTCTATTGTGGTCAAAAAGAATATGTGCAGTAATTTCAGTTTCCCTAAATTGGTTGAAGTTTTCTTTGTGCCCTAGTATGTGGTCTATTTTAGAGACACTTTTGTGAGAGACTGAAAAGAATGTGTATTCTGTAATTTTAGAGTGAAATATTCTATAGATCTTTGTCAGGGCCTTTTCATTAATGAAACCATTCCATTCTGATATTTCTTTGTTTTGTTGTTGGGGGGGCTGTTCTTTGATTTTGATTTGGTTTGATATTTGTTTGGATGATGAGCCCATTGGGGAAAGAGGAGTATTAAAATTGCCCATAGTTGCTGTGTTGGGGTTAATCTGTGCCTTACTCTCTATTAACATTTGTCTTTGTGGAATTGGATGCTCCCAAGTTTGATATGTGCGTGCTGAGAACTGTAATGTCTTCTTGGGGGGTTTCTAACAATGGAAGAAACAGAATCTGTATTGCATGAGATGCTGTAGCACAAAGAACATAGAGTCATAAGAACCAGATGCCCTTTGTCAGTTATTCACAGGGTAACTGTACACTGACTTTGCCAGTAGAGTCTTATTTGTGCTGTTGATCCGACTTACTAAACGGCACTCTCATTTACTCTCAAAACGGTCCACACTGAGGATCAAATTATAGGGTTTCTCTGTTCTGCCTAAACTTAAAACTCTTATTTTTGAGTTCTGAACCCATTTCCTCAACTACAGATCTGAGGACAAAACTATAAAGAATATGTATTAATTTTCTTAAGCATTCTATATGCATCAGGCATTGTTATCATTACTATTAGAAACGCTGAGTCAATAAAGTATCAACTACTAAAGTGCTCTTCTTTTCAAAAGGCATTGCTCACTCTTTATTTCTTTCATTCAACAAATATTTGGTGGACTATGGCTGTGTGTCAGAGACTGGGCTTGGCATGGGGGACAAAGAAGAAGAAGACAAAATAGCATGAATGCTCACACACAGCTCGCCCTAACCCCTCTCTGAAAATGAATCCTATCAGTAATGGCTGAAAGACCAGTTCTATTTATATATGTAACTGAGGGACAGCTAAAATGCAGGAAAGTGGGGTTCAAAGATAATGGTGCAGCTCAGTCCGTTTTGGTTGGAAGCTAAAACTCCCACATCCTACTTTATACCCAGGCTGTCTAGTTCATTGTTTTGTTTTTACAGGATTAGTGGCAATTCTTAGAGAGTCCCCTTGATCCTGCCTCAAGATCTCTCTTAGTCCATCCTGGCCCCTAGGCAGGATTGCCCTTGAAGGCAAAACATAAGACTAATCCTTCATTGCGAGGTGTCAGCCAGCCATGTTTATACAGGTCCCTCAGACCAATCCTCAGGATGTTGCTTTAAAGCTTAATGGTCCCATCTTGGGAACTTCAGGAGCTGCCACTATCCACAGACCTCAAACAATACAGATTCTCAACTGAGAGACGGGAGGGATGTTGATGAGGCCTCTCAGTCAAATGTCCAAACAAACCACACTTGAGCAGAGTTCTGGCAAAAGGGTTCACTTTGTCCGTCAAAACCTCAGTTCCTCTTAACATTAAAATGTTGCTTTTCAACAAATCCGCAAAAAATAAAAACAAGAATTTGCTAATATTGGGTCCACACATACAAATGTGAACACCAATCTTCAGTTTAAGAAGACCAAAGAAGATTTCCACACCCCTCCAGGACCAAGACCTGTTTAATTGCGCCTTTTCTCTGAAAGTAGGAAAGGACCTGGACAATCTAGCCTTGTCTGGTGCCCCCAAACAGCAATCAGAAAGCTCCAAGTGCCCTCTTTTGGCCAGCAGAGAAAACTGCAAGCCCTTTCTATTGTCAGAGGAGCTCTCTAGAAAAAGAATGTGTTTACAACAAAGCCTTTCTGTATAAGCAAGCAGACCACAATGATGACTAGACAAATGGACGTTGCCTCTCATCAAAGCACTTCTGCTTTCAGAAAGCCTCATCAAATGAGTTTCATTATACATCTCTCAAGCCTGGTTGGCAAACAAGGCCCATACTTAACCCTCTCAAGCTGAATACTAGATCTTAAAAGCAGTTTGTCAGAAAGCACATAGAGTTCTGTCCTATCAGCTGCCTCCAAGGGCAGGTTGTGGCCAAGGGTTATTGTTCTCTTCTCTCTGCCTTCAGCATTTGTTTCATTCCATCCTGGGTTATGGTTTGCTTTGCCTGAACTCCTTGCTAACTCATGGAGGGCAGGGACTATGGATTGTCTATCTTTGTAACCCCAGAACCCACCACAGGGCTTTAGCTTGTTCTAATTTGCTGGTAAACTTTACAAACTTTCTTGGTAGGACCTCTGGAATTTAAGAAAGGCAAGAAGAATCCGATAATAACACTTGCTTTTTGAAATCAAAGTCAAATACTCCTTTTGCTAGTGTCTTAAACGGGTTTCTGTTGCTGTAATAACACAATGACCAAAAGCAACTTGGAGGAAGAAAGGGTTTATTTCATATTTCGTTTTCTAGCCCACGTGAAGGGAAGTCAGGGCAGGAACTAGGGCTGGGAACTGAAGCAGAAGTCATGCAGGAATGCTGACTACAAGCTTGCATTTCATGGCGTGTTTAGCCTCTTGGTTATACAACCTGGGCCCACCTATCAAGGGAGGCACCATCCACAGTGGACTGGGCCCTCCCACATTAATCATCAATCAAGAAAATGCACCTACAAATTGTTTCCATGCCAATCAGATGGTGGCCTTCTCTCAGCTCAGACTTCTCTTCCCAGATCCCTCTAACTTGTGTCAAGTTGACAAAACCCGACTGGGACAACTAGGTTTCCACTTAAGAAATAAACAATTAGCAGTATAAATTTAGTTGTGATTCTCAGCCTTCTACCTCATCATAGAGCTATGCACTTGGTTCTGTACAGGTCACATGCTCAAAAGCCGCAAAGACAAAAGCGAATCCTAAATTTTCCCATAACTGCTGCCTTTGATAGAAGGAAGCATTGAGCCATTTTAACCCATCCTGAGCAGTGTCCTAACTTAGACATTTGGGTGCCTGGCTATCAGCTTCACCCATCTGGTTTAAGCCGCTGATGTGGTGCAAGTACAGTCGCTGTCCTGAAAATGTATGGTGACGTCACCTAGGTATGACACATACTGCAGATGCTATATCGCGTCTTTACTGAGAATTTCTGAAATTGGAAGAGTCAAGGGGAGCACACTACCACCAGTCCATGAGATCTACCCACATGACCAGGTTTTTATTGGCAGTGATTCCTAAAGAGGGTTCAAGAGTAGGAGGATTGGATCCGATAATGTAACTCTTTGCCATGAGTTGACATTTACTGAACACCTGTCAAATCTAGGACACCCTGCTCACTGCTGAACTGGAAAAAAAAAAGACTGCCAAAACAATGGATGGGGCTAAAAAATATGGGCCTTGTGTTTGTTACTTTTCTCATCATGGTGACAAAGTCACTTCAGAGAGGAATGCCTTATTTTCAGCTCACAGTTTCAGGAGATTTCAGTCTATCGCAGTAAAGGGAAAGCATATGGAGAAGCAGTTCAGGCTGCATGGATGGGACCCCAAAGCAGTGTTTCTCTGATGTGGGAGTCCTCTCTGTGTGCTGTAATTAACCATTAATGAATAAAGAAACTGCTTTGGTCCAATGTGGGTCTCTGTCTCTGTCTCCTTTCATCGCTTGCTGAAGGTTAATATTCAGGAGGATGCCTATATGTTTTTCTATGGGTTCTCCTTATTTAACTTCTCTAGGATCACTAATTATAGGCTCAATGTCCTTGGTTTATGGCTAGAAACCAAATATGAGTGAGTACATCCCATGTTCCTCTTTTTGGGTCTGGCTTACCTCACTCAGGATAGTGTTTTCTATTTCCATCCATTTGCATGCAAAATTCAAGAAGTCCTTGTTTTTTATTGCTGAGTAGTACTCTAATATGTATATATTTCATACTTTCTTCATCCATTCTTCCATTGAAGGGCATCTAGGTTGTTTCCAGGTTCTGGCTATCACAAACAATGCTGCTATGAACATCGTAGAGCATATAATAAATAAATAAATTAAAAAAAAGAAACTGCTTTGGACCTATAGCAGGGCAAAACTTAGCTAGGCAGAGAAAACTAAGCTGAATGCTGTGAGAAAGA
This sequence comes from Microtus oregoni, assembly GCF_018167655.1. NCBI lineage: Eukaryota > Metazoa > Chordata > Mammalia > Rodentia > Cricetidae > Microtus > Microtus oregoni. Next base: position 18,097,930 of record NW_024543090.1, read on the forward strand.
AGGGAGGAGTCAGAGAGAAGCCATGGAGCCACCGCCAGAGTCAGACATGCTGAAATTTTGCCAGTAATCCACTGCCACGTGGCAATACACAGATTAATAAAAACGGGTTAAATTAATATGTATGAGTTAGCCAATAAGAAGCTAGAGCTAATGGGCCAAGCAGTGATTTAATTAATACAGTTTCTGTGTGATTATTTCAGGTCTAAGCTCACCGGGTGGCTGGGAACCAACAAGCAGCCTCCCACTACATTTCTCACTTGGTAACTAAATAAGAGCAGAGAAAGCTAAACCAGAACCAAGCCTGGGCTAAACCTTCAAACACCTGGTCAGAATCTACTTCTTAAAGGTTCCCCAGCCTCCCAAAGCAGTGCCACCAATTAGAATCATTCAAACACCTATTTTTGGTTTGTGAGTCTAGCCTTTAATGACTGAGATGATTGGAAAGGGGGTGGGCGCATTTGGGATCAGGCAGAAAACTGGTGCAAGGGAAATTCATGGGAATCTACAAGAATGACCCCAGCTAAGACCCCTAGAAATGGAGGGTAAATAGCCTGAACTGACAATCTCCTGTGACAAGGCAAGACCTCCAGTGGAGAGACTGGAACACTAACCCAACTATATAACCTTCGACCTACAGTCGGTCCTGCCTATAATATGTGCTGGGGTAAGGGTGGCAGAGAGATGTAGGAGTGGCCAACCCATGACTGGTACAGCCTCAGATTCATGCCACGAGAGTGAGCCCACCCCTGACATTGCCTGGAGTGCCAAGTCCCAAAGGCTGGATGGCCCAAAAACCTAGCATATGATTAAAAACAACTGGAAAAAGAAAATGCCGATGTAATGATGCCTAATGGCATTCTGCTATTTATAGATTAGTGCCTAGCCCAATTGTCATCAGAGAGGCTTCATCCAGCAACTGATGGAAACAGATGCAGAGACCCACAACAAACATTAGACCAAGCTCGAAGAATCCTGCTGAAGAGAGGGAGGAGGGATTGTAGGAGCCAGAGGGGTCAAGGGCATCACAAGAAAACACACAGAATCAACTAACCTGGGCTCATAGGGGTTCACAGAGACTGAACTGACAACCAGGGAATCTGTGTGGGACTGACCTAGGCCTTCTGCACAGATGGGACAGTGTGTAGCTTGCTCTTCTCATGGGACTTTTAATAGCGGGAGCAGGAGCTGTCTCTAACTCTTTTGCTGACTTTTGGGACCCTATTTATTCCTCATACTGGGTTGCCTTGCCAAGTCTTAATAAAAGGGGAGGTGCTTAGTCTTTCTGCAACTTGATATGGCATGTTTTGTTGATATCCATGGGAGGCCAGCCCTTTTCTGAAAAGAAACAGAGGAGGAGTAGATTGTGAGGGGAGGAGAGGCAGAGGAGACATGGGGGAGGGACTGGGAGGAGAGGAGAAAGGGGAAACTGCAGTCAGAATATAAAATGAATGTGTAAATTTAAAATAAAATAATAAATTAAGATTTTTTCAAATAAAAAAAGAAGTATTCAAACACATGAACTTGTACACAACATTTTATATTAAAATAACATTTTTGCCTCAGTCTTCATGGCCTTGGGTCCATCTTGTAATGCAAAATTCATTCTATGCGACTTCAAGAGTCTTAATCCCCGTAATACTAAAAGGTAGTTTTCACTGAGACTAGAAGCAAACTCTTACCTGGAAGTTCCTGGATAGATGAATAGATAGATAGATAGATAGATAGATAGATAGATAGATAGATAGATCTCCTATTCATTCAATGACTTTAGAAAAGAGTGGAACCTGAGGACAGAAAGGAAAGATCAGATAAGATCAAAATCTGGCAGGGCATTGAGTTCTGCATCTCCCTGTCCCCAGCCCTACGGATGACAACGGAATTAGTCAGCCCTGCCTGAGGCCCTGCCATAGGCAGCAAACATGGCCTCTCTTGAGTTTCTGCTTTCCAGGATGGATGTGTCAGGTTCTGTGGAACAACCTGAAGTCATCACAACTCAGTGTTCGTCTCCACAGATTCACAAGCAATGTCAAGAGCTCTATACAGAGAGTCTGGCTGTGCTCTGCATTGCTTGGCTGCACAAGAATTCTTCATTTGTTCCTGGAATCTTAGCATAAGCCTCCCTGAACTCACCACTCTAGCATTCAGCATGGCTGCTATGCCAATACTGTGTGCACAGTACCAGGCTTTTTCTGCCAGTTCAAGATGTAGCTGCCCCCTCGGGTACAACAGTGTTGCCTGAGCCCCTAGATTCCCAGGCAGCCCTGTTGGAGCAGAGGACCCATGGTGCTTTGCCATCTTAGGCACTCTCTTTTAAAAGATTTTTTTTTCAAAGGTTTTTTTGGGAATGTTAAAACTTCAAATCTTCCATGGGTGGGGCCTGGCCCTCTAGGCATCTTTCCTATCATCCCAAGTCAAGCTCTGAGTTTCCCTGAGACGGCACATCTGCCTTGTCCACAACTTCAGTGAGCTAACGTTCCTCTCCTTGATGACGTGTCCCTTTGCACATCTTCCTGCGTTAGCTTCTTATAAAGCTGGCTAAACGTAGTGAGTAATAACCATTCCACAGCCGGAATTCAATATACTGTCTTGAAATGTTCTCTGTCAAATAAAGTCTCTGTTGCTTTTAAATTCAGTCTCACTCAGATTTTTCAGAACATGAGAAAAAATACAGATACGTGTGTGTGTGTGTGTGTGTGTGTGTGTGTGTGTGTGTGTAACCAGAATGTAACATGAATGGCTTCTAATCCAATTCCTTTGCTCCCATCTGAAACTTCATGATCCAGGCCTTCATTGTTCACATTTCTAAGAGCATTCTGGTCTCCCAAATCTCCCCCAAAATGACCATTTAGCCTCTTCTCACAGTGTACTGGGGCTTCTCCAGCCAATCATATCTAAACGTTTCCGAATTCTTTCTGCAAACAGGATGCAGAGGCCTGTGAGCCAGCAACACAGTCAAATTTACCACAGCCACTTCTAACCAGACATTTCTCTTGTTACTGTAACAAAATACCTGAAAAATCAAGTTAAGGGAAGAAGGATTTTGGGGCAGCGGGGAGGCGGCTGATCCTCTCGGGGCATTTCAGCCCACCATGACAGAGCACAGCACCCCTTGCACATGGTAATAGCAGCTTGCTCCTACTATCTTTTCCCTTGGTGACAGACCCAGAAGCAGAAAGAACTAGATTGGAACCAGGGCTGGACTGTACCTTGAAAGACCTCCCTCTAGCAAGCAACCTTCCTATGATGTTTCTGCAGCACAATTGATAAAAACTCAGAAACAGAAATTGGGGTTCAACCAGAAGGTCAGAAAAGCAAAACAGCCAGCACTGACTCTTACCTATACCTCAACCTGAAATGGCGATCCTGCCTCCAGGAACCTCAGAATGAGACTGTGACTGAGAGCTGTCTCCTCCCGTTTTATATTCCTCTAGTTCTGGGACTAAAGGTGTGCTCCACTGGGATTAAAGGCATGCACCGCCCGGTTTCTATGGCAACTAGTGTGGCTACTGGGATTAAAGGTGTGTGTTACCACTGCCTGGTCTGTAAGGCTGACCAGTGGGGCTGTTTTACTCTCTGATCTTCAGGCAGGCTTTATTTACTAAAATACAAATGAAATATCACTACAGCCTATAGTATGCAATCACTGGGGAATGACTGTTTAGACACGTAAGCATGTATGAGACACCTCACATTTTTTATTATTTAAAAACATTTAATTTTACATACTAGCCCCAGTCCCCCCCTCCTTCCCCTTCTCCCACCCTCCCCCACCTCATATTCTAACCACTGTTGTTCCTAAGCAGTGAGACTCGAGTCATTGGCATCTACATAGAGCAGATGAAACACAAACTCAGCTAGAAACACCCCAATATATGTGTAAAATTAAACCTATTTCAGTAAGATTGCAGATGGCACACTCATATCTCCTCGCTATCTGTAAAGATTAAAAAAAAATTCTTTTGACTGCTATTTTCTAGAAGAAAAATGTAATGGTATAAGTCCTGTTGCCCTAGTCTACAAATACTTTATGAAGATGTTGAGATAGGAACACTGCTTTTAAGCAGGAACTCTGGAAATTATAAAAAATAAAAAGTCAACCAAGAAAACTTAGTTATGAACACAAGCATAGATGCAAAATATTGAACTAGCTCTTGTAGGCCAGGCTGGCCTCGAACTCACAGAGATTGTCCTGCCTCTGCCTCCCAATGCTGGGATTAAAGGCATGTGCTACCACCGCCCAGCACAAAATGAATACCTTAATGAGATTTCAAAACATGCAAGCTTTACCTCTTTAGAGTAATATTTGAAGATGATAACTAAGCTATAATGTGACATACTGATATTATTTGGTGGGTCAGAAGTCATTATTCAGTGAAAAGTTTTTAAATTTCCTAATTTTATTTTAAGTGACAAAAGATAAGAACACCATTCATTAAAGGAGAATACTTTAAGGTAATCAGAAATTTCTGGTTAAAGATTTACCTCTAAAGTATAATATTATTAAAAGTAACTTTTGAATGCACAGTAGATTAAATTTTAATACCCATGTATATCATGTATGTGTGCATAAATACAGACTTGTGTACTTAAATATGTTTGGAGATGCACACACACACACACACACACACACACACACACACACATACAGGGTGAGACAGAGAGAGAGGAGCGTACATAATCACAAAACACAGTTGTTTAGGGATTTATTCAAACCAGGAGACAAAGAGATAAATCTTTCCTGCAAAAATTATATGTTAGTCTTTTCCCTAAATGCACATTCAATAAAGCAAATGTGTGATTAAATACGATATATTTATTAACAGTTCTAGCTCCAGGTTTATAAATTTTCTCTCTGTGCCAGTGCACTTAGTACTTGATTGTCTCTCTGAACTGTCTACAGCGTCCATGGCATGCACAAAAACATAGGTTATGTACTGGGGATTAGTTGCCAAAAATTACAGCATGAGTGTGGCAAAGTGACTCAGTGGATGAAGGCACCTGAATATGATCCCCAAGACCCAGATGAGAACCAATTTCTAGAACTTGTGCTCTGATCTCCACACACGCACTTGGAAAGGGTGTGCACACGCACACACACATACACACATACACACACACACACACACACACATACAAAAATAAAATGCAAAAACTTACAGCTAGAATGAGATTTAGATTAATTAAATGTTTGGGAGGGAAGTCAGAGAGAGACAAAAAGGGAAATGTTGCCTTGGTTTCTCCTACTTTCTTTAGGATGCTCCTCAGTAGTTATCCTGCCAAGCCAACATGTTCCAACCAACATGAACTACAGAGATAGACAAAGGCAGAACTTGAAAGCACTAGAATAAAACAAATATCAAATATGATGAAGGGCAAACTTCTGACAAGATGGCTTGAAGGAAAATGGAGGATCGGGTTAGTGAGGGTTGGAAGTGGAATTTAGGGTGAGAGGAAAAGCAACTTGAACAGCTGCCACAAAACAAATGCTTTCCACTGGACAGAGGTCAGAGGTCACTGTCTTCTAGATGGACTTCGAAGCCTTACCATTCACTGACTTCTAAACTAAGTTTCAGAGTGAAGTGGATCATCTGGTCCTGTTCCACCTCTCCTGTAATATGCTTTATCCAAATGCTAATGTAATATAAAACATACCATCTGTATTGTGTATTTGTACAAAGCTATCCCCTGAGTACCATATGAACCCTTCAAGCTTCTCTATGAAAAAGTGGGGCACACAGTCACATCTGCATGTCCACAATTAGCCCTGGGACAAGTTTGTACCTGACACAGTGATACTGGTCTTGGTGGATACATCTCCTTTGCAAAGGAATGACCCAGCAATAGAGGACTCAAGGGAAGGCTAGAAGTTGCCAAGTCACTTTGGTAACTACTACCAATAAAGAAAGATGGATAACCATTCTCCTTTTCATTCTGTAACTTTATATGGCCCCCTCTACCTAGTGCTGTGTCCACTGGCTAACCCTTACAGCAGAACCCAGACTACTAAAGTAATGGGTTGTCCAAGAATTGAGAAATCTGGAGAGATATATGGTATACATCCTACCCTGATGCAGTGCCTGTCATACAGAGAATTCTCATCAGAGAAAGTGATTTATTTTAAATGATTAAAATGTTTAAAATGAGGGAGTCTCTGAAGTAGATTAACATTTATATTATATTCAGAGTTGGTTTTTTTTGCCCCCGATCATAACAGTGTTAGCCGTATTGACCTGTGTCTGTGGAGCATTTTCATAGTTAATGATTGATATATAAGGGCCCAGGTGGTGCCACCCCCAGACAGGTAGTTCTGCGTTTATAAGAATCCATGCTGAGCAAACCACAGGGAGGAAGCCAATAAGCAGCATTCCTCCATGTCCTCTGCTTCCGTTCCTACTTCCAGGTTCTTGTCTTGAGTTCCTGCTATGATTTCTCTTCATGGTAGACAATAAGCCGTAAGCTGGGATAAACTTTTCCTCCCCAAGTTGCTTTTGGTTACAGTGTTTATCACAGCAGCAAAAAACTACGAAGCCTGTGCACTGAGATTTTTCTCATCCCAGCAACTCATATCAAAAAAAAAAAAAAACCCTCAGCTTCCTCGTGTGCATTAAGAGAGTTACAACAGCACAACTCAGTCAGGTTGCTATGGGAAATGTATACATGGTACATGGAAAACAGAGAAGAAACTTTTGTTGTCTAATACCTATCCAATGTCTATTTAATTCTTTCCCTTGGACTGATGAGACAAAGTACCCACAACAATGTGTGAAAGAAAGATAGAAATTCATTGTTTTGCATCTGGAGTTCAGAAATCTGAAAATTAGATATTAGTAGGACCATGCTCCTCTGAGTTAAGACACTAAAGGATCTGTTCCAGGCCTTTCTTTGAGCTTCGTACTGTCTCTAAGCTAAAGACAGCATCATTCCAGCCTTTGTATGTGTTCTCCCGTGGTACCTGAATATCCCCACTCAACCATCCATACACAAAGATATCAAAACTACTGGAGCGGGAGTCCTCTCCCCTGCACTCTGCTCTAGTGTGAGCTCATCTTAGCATATCACCTCTTTAACAAGCCTATTTCCACACAAAGTTACATTTGGAAGTCCTGGGAATTCTGATTTTATTAAATGAATTTGAACGATACATAGTTTAACCTACAATACCTAATTTACACCAGACACCTCTGGAACTGACAGGGCCGCATGAGCAAACTGCACTTAGGATGCTTGTGGTCTAAGTGAAGAAATCACACAATACATGGACAAACTAATTATTTCATGTAGAGATCAAAGACCTTGAAAGAAACGTAACAATGGATTAGACCTGTGGTCTTCAAACATTTTAGTCTCATGATCCCTCTTGGCCCCCAAATAGCTACCAGTATTCATCAATTATTAAATTGTAAAAATTTTCAAATTAAAAATTTGGTAACACATTTAATGATTCATGTGAAAATACTAAGATTAGCATCTCACACACATACTGACAAAAATATTAAAATGTTTTATAGACACTTATAACTCAAACAGCATCATCTTTATAAACATGACAGAATATCATTTCCAGTGGTCATTCGACATCATGCTTACTGGCCAGCAGATGCCCATTCCAAACATCTGGGGCTCTTTGCAATCAGTGAGGACAGTTGGGTTAGTCTCTGCAGCTGTTCTTATGCAGGGGTTAGAGGGAAACAGGACCCAGAGCAAGAAGGTAGGAGGGAGCCCTCTTATTCTATCATCCCCCAAAGAGCAGCCCATTTTCAAAAACTAAAGCACCTGAACAGAGACAGAATGAGAGAGCAGGGGCAACTGGAAAGCAGATGCTTTGGAGAGATGGGCAGGATTTTCATAGCAGGCATGTTTATCTTATTGAAAGCAGAGTCTAATTGAATAAAAAGAGTTTTTAAAATAGTTAGCCATTAATTAGGGAGCGTGGGGTAAAGTATGGTGTTCCGTAATGTATGAGGCTTCTGGGAGCCTCGGCTGGCACTTATCGATTCTGTCAGGGTGCCAGCGAAACCAGGGGCCCAGCGTTCTGGAAGCTACCTGATTCATTTGGAAGTGGCTCCCCTGCATAGCCTCTGTTCAAATCACCCTATAATTACCCTGGCACTGGGAGCTGCGAACTTGGCGGGCTCTGAGAGATATCAGATGTTTTTCTCATGCTTGCTGAACCTCTCTTAGACAAATTTTGCATTGTTTTTTGTGTCAGTTTTATCGCGGAACATCGTGTTGCCATCTGGGAAGAAAAACAACACGGCCGAGAAGCAGCTGGTGAATGGCAGTGGCCAAATAAACATTGGCAGGCACTGGCCATTAGGTGAGATAAGAGGGATGGGTAGCGGCCAGCACCAGCGCTCCCTCAACGCCGCCACATCGGTCACTGTCCCCTTCTTGCTTATCTTCACTCGGATTCAGGAAATTTTTCATCCAGAAGCCCAGGATGTGTCAGGGGCAAGGCCTTCCCTCCTCCGCCCTGGAAGTGCAAGATAGGAAGGCTCTCTGCCAGCTTGGATTCTCTCCTGATTCTGACAATGGCTTTTTAAACCAAAATGACCGCCTGTGATGCCTTCAACAGGCCTTGCGCCCCCTCCCCCACAAAGAACAGAGGGCACTGGTATCTTCACCCTGCCTTTCGAACAATGTGGTGGCACTTTTTGCTCAGACACAGCTTTGTCACCGGTTTCAGGAGCCTGTGCATTGCTAAGTCTCTTGGGAATTCCGTGGGAAAAACAAACTTGTCTTTGGTAGCAGGGTGGAGGGAGAACTTACACCAGCTTGGTGGCATTTCTCCTCGAGCTTTCCTGTTTGGAAGTTTTCTTCTATTTTAATATTTCTTTTCAATTTTTTTATTAGTGTGTCTGTGTATGCGCACCTGTGTGTGCCTATGTCCGTGTGCTCCTGTTTCTGTGTGTGTGTGCACCTGTGTGTGCCTATGCCCGTGTGCTCCTGTTTCTGTGTGTGTGCTTCTGTTTCTGTGTGTGTGCACCTGTGTGTGCCTATGTCCGTGTGCTCCTGTTTCTGTGTGTGTGTGCACCTGTTGTGTGCCTATGTCCGTGTGCTCCTGTTTCTGTGTGTGTGTGCACCTGTGTGTGCCTATGTCCATGTGCTCCTGTTTCTCTGTGTGTGTGCACCTGTGTGTGCCTATTACTGTGTGCTCCTGTTTCTGTGTGTGTGCACCTGTGTGTGCCTATGTCCGTGTGCTCCTGTTTCTCTGTGTGTGTGCACCTGTGTGTGCCTATTACTGTGTACTCCTGTTTCTGTGTGTGTGCACCTGTGTGTGCCTATGTCCGTGTGCTCCTGTTTCTGTGTGTGTGTGCACCTGTGTGTGCCTATGTCCGTGTGCTCCTGTTTCTCTGTGTGTGTGTGCACCTGTGTGTGCCTATTACTGTGTGCTCCTGTTTCTCTGTGTGTGCACCTGTGTGTGCCTATGTCCGTGTGCTCCTGTTTCTCTGTGTGTGCACCTGTGTGTGCCTATGTCCGTGTGCTTCTGTTTCTGAATGTGTGCACCTGTGTGTGCCTATTACTGTGTGCTTCTGTTTCTGAGTGTGTGCACCTGTGTGTGCCTATTACTGTGTGCTTCTGTTTCTCTGTGTGTATTTGCATCTGTATCTACGTGGCTATGTCTGTGTGTTTCTCTGTGCATATGTCAATGTATATATGCATGTGTTTGTCTGTGTGTCTATGTCTGTATCTATGGGTTTCTCCATGTATATTTGTGTCTGTGTCCACATGTTTCTCTCTCTCTCTCTCTCTCTCTCTCTGTGTGTGTGTGTGTGTGCGTGTGTGTGTGTGTGCGTGTGTGTGTGTGTGTCTCACTCTGTGTGTGTGTGTGTATGTGTATCTGTCTGAGAGTGTATGTGTCTGTGTATGTCTAAGTGTCTGTATATGTGTGTGTGTGTCTGTCTGTCTGTCTGACTGTCTGTCTGTTACTGGAGATTGAACCCAGGGTCTCATGAGAACATGTAGTAGTAAGGGCGGCGGCGGGGCTGCGTCCCCAACACCCCAGCCGCCTGCCCGGCTAGCTTATGCCCCGAAATAATTACACGGACACTGTATTCTTTTAAACAGCGCTTGGCCCATTTCTATCTAACCTCTTCTAGGCTAATTCTCACATATTAATTTAGCCCATTTCTAATCATCTGTGTTGGGCCCCTAGGTGCGCTTACCGGGAAGATTCTAGCCTATGTCCATCCTGGGTCGGAGCTTCTTAGCATGCGTCTGCCCAGGAGCCAGGAGCATGGCGTCTCTGCTGAGGCGTCTGCTCTGGAGAGCAGAGCTGTCGAGACTCTGACCTCACTTCCTCTTCCTCCCAGCATTTTGTTCTGTTTACTCCACCCACAGGGCCAAGCAGTTTCTTTATTGGCCAATGACCTTCCTCCATCAAGAACATTCCACCACTGAGCCACATTTCCAGGCCTTTTTCTTGACTCTTTTTCTTCTTGAGGCAGACTCTCTCCAGGGTGCTCAGGCTGAACTCCTAGGGAAGCATGCATGTGTTCAGATCTCCATCTGCAGGCATCAGTCCCTTGGGCAGCTGGAGCTACTCCAGGCCTTTGCCACCAGATTCAGCTGCAAACTGGTAGACTCGTATGACCACCCTAGATGCATTATTTCTACAGATGGAAAGGCATGATTGTCTTTTAAACTTAAAATCATCTAAACAAATTGAGGCTGCTACCGTGAGCACATGTGTTAGAGAGACTGATCCCCAAATGCTAAGGGACAGACCAAATTAGAGGTCATCACTAACTCTGCCTAAAATTTTCGGGGAACAAAGTCTCTAGGGAAAAAAAAGCCTTACTACTGAATCAGTTTTCATTTATACATTTATTATAAAAGAGGATCAAGAAAAACATTTAATAAAATCTGATATTAAATCATAGTGAGAATTTCTTAAAAGTCTGTTTAAATACATCTCATCATTGTTCATTTAAAAAGTCAGTTATTCTAGATGTTTCTATAAAGAACATAATTTGTGCATAACCACATTCTCTTGCCAATATACTTTTCATTCGTCTGATATCTATCCAGGTAAGCAATGTTATTACTCTTTGACTGAATCTCTAAAGACATTGAGTTCATCTCTTCCCCTGCTGCTGCTGCTGTTGCTAATTTAGAAGTTGGGAGCACATACTCTTTTAGTTTTTAATACTGAACCTATAAATTAAATGACATATATATATAATGCATACTATATATGTTATATATTATAGTATTATATAATACATGATATATATGATATATAATAATATATATGACATATATATAAATTAAATAATTGGCCAACTGGCCAGTTGTAGTTAAACCTTGTAAGTATGTAGGGAAATATTTTACAAAAGAAATCACTCATTGGTACAAAGGAGACCCAAACTTTCCTCTTCCCTGCCTAAGGATTCGCTGTGTGTGGAAACACCAGAGAGAGTCCACAGTGATGCAGAGAATAGGAGTCTTAGCCTCAGCCCACCCGTGAGGAGACATAGTCTAGGACTAGTAGATAATTGGTCCAGGGCTAAACAGCTCAGAAATGCAGAGCATAACTCTGTGGCCTGTGGATTGTGGCCTGCAGCCCACCCTGTGCTGTGAAGCCTGGTCTTAACTCTTCCCCAGTGTCAGTCTATACCCATGTGACCCTAAAGTGAGCACAGGAAAAGCCTGGAAATAAATAAGGGCTGGAAAGACAATCTCAGTAAATTTAGGGATTTTATGTTTGTTTTCTTGCTTTTTTTTCTTTTTCCACAAAACTACAGCAAACAGATCAGCACAACTGAGAAGGATCCTTGAGCACCCAGGGAGGAGTACTCAGAAGGAGCACGTGGAATTTTGCAGAAGGCCTTAGGGAGAAGAGATGAAAAATCAGACTTAGAGTGCTGACAGTGTGGTGTGAACGATGAATGTTCCCATTGGCTGGCTTCCAGGAAAACTGCCAGCAGGAAGTAGCCTCCCCAAGATGAATAAGGCAGTGCCTTCCTGTGAAGGATAATAGCCTCACCTCTCAGTGGGGCTCAGACGATGGAATACAAGAAGGTGGCAGGAGTAACATGAATATCCCAAGATAAATTAAAACCTGCTATCGAGGGAGATTTTTTTTTTCACCCTCAAAGAGGGGGTCCTGTCACTTTACAGGATGGATGAGTAGGGGAACGAATCCCCTGGCCACTGAGGCCAACCCAGAACAGGAGCATCTAAGATGTTGAGATAGGGTTGGGTGACACAAAGACAGATTGGTAAGATCTAGCAAAGGACCTCAATCAGGTCCCAGCAAGGAAGAAAATTTCAAGATCCAGTCGAATGGTCAACTACAGTAAAACACCAGAAACTGAGTAATTTGTAAACAATGGAACTTTGTTTCTCACAGCTGTGTAGACATTGTAAATCTAAGACGTAGAACCAGCAGTTTCGGTATCTGGGAAGGGCAGGTGTCAGCCTTCAAAACAGCATCTCAAAGCTATGTCCTCCTCCAAATGGGGAAAAATATTGTAGTCACACAGGGCAAGAGGAATGTAAAGGTAAAAGGGAAGTTTAACTTGGTCTCCCTAGTCCTTGCTACAAAGTCAGCATACCAGTGAACTGTGGAGGTCATAGGATCCATCTAAATATGAATGGCAATCCATTCTGATCTCTCAATGAAACACTGACTGGCATTTGATGCCAAGGACATTAGATGGTCAAAGTAGTAGTTGAAACTTGTGGGGAAAGTTTGGTGTGAAGAAAAAAAAAAAACCCTACTTGACTGTGAACTTGAGGAATGGAATATTATTTTATTTCTGCTGTAATCCCCAGGGCCAAGTATATGGCCCAGTGTTGTGAAATATTTGTGTACACTGTGCGAAGATGTATTACTGTGATTGGATTAATAAAGAGCTGAATGGCCAATAGCTAGGAGAGAATAGGCGGGACTTCCGGGGAGAGAGAATGATGGGAAGAAGAACAAAGCAAGTCGGACATCCAGTATAGCGGAGAGGCAACTGAGCCATGTGATAGAGGCCTATTAATAGAAGCAGGTCAATTTGGGTTGTAAGAGCTAGTTGGGGGAAGGCCTAAGCTAAAGTCAAGCCTCCATAGTTAGTAACAAGTGCCAATGTTTGTATTGGGGGGCTGACAATGCAAAGATAGTGCCATAAGAAAGCTTGCTACAGCCCAGTACACACTAAGAGTTCAGTTAGTGTTTGATGAATAAACAAATGCAGGACATCCTTCTAAGAATCTGTAAACTATAACAGAGACATAACTATGGTTAAAAGAGCTGAGAGTATAGCTCAGTTAGTAAATCATTTTTAAAGATGGGATTGGGAAAGTTGGTGTTTTCTTGTTTCCTGCTAGAAAAACAATACAATTCAACAACAAAATTTTGAATGAATTCTTGTGTTTAGGAACCATACTTAACCCTCAAGAATGAGGATAGAAACTACACATTTGTGCATGTGTAGAACAGGTTCTGGTCACACCCATCACTTTATCTCTGTCATCCTCTCCCAGCCCAACACCCTTCTTCCCACCAAATCTCCACCCCATTTTCATGTCTTTTTATTTTGTGTTTGTTTTTGCTTTCTGACCCACTATGTTTAGGCAGGGTGCTTCACATGGGCATGATGGGGAGGCTCACATGGGAGTGAGTGTGATCTTTCCAGGAGAGAATAAAAACAATGGTTTTCTTCCCCCAATAACTTTCTACTTTTATTGCCTTCCCTGAGCTGGACTCCTTGAGTCCCTACTCCCATCTAAGAGTGAATGTTTGTTAGCTCGGTTTGTGCAAGTTCTATGCAGGCAACTGCAGCTGATGGGAATTAGTGAGTGCCACTGCCCTGTCAACCCCCTCAGAAGTGACTCACAACTGTCCTCCCAGTTATCCAGCTCTTGCATTCTTCTCATCCCTTCCTCCACAATGTTCCCTGACACTTGAAGGAGGTGGTATAGGTGCCCCATTAAGGCTTACCACTCAACCGTCATCTTGTTCTCGGTACCTTAAACAACCAGGAATCTCTGCATTAACCACTGTTTGCTGCACAGAGAACCTTTTCGGATCAAGGCAAAGGACCAAACTAGTTTGTGAATATAAATACAAATACTTAGCAGGCGATTTGAGAACGTGCGCATTTAGGACAACAGGTAGTAGATTCCCTATGACCTCCTTAGTCATGAACCTTACCAAGTTCACAGTACCAGGCATGAATTCTGTCCTGAGGAGCAGTCCTCAGACATAGTCGGAAATCATTTGGTTACACCTATAACAGACATGCCCCTGTTAAAGCAATAAGAACCTCTCAAAAGCATGTAAAGAAGACAAGTTTGTATCATAGCATACAATGTCCAAAGCCAGAAAAGACTTTTGCTGACTCCTCCACCACCACCACTCAGCTTCCTGCACAGAAACTGACAGTAGGGAATGAACTTCCAGCTCAATTCCACCAAGGTTTCTCTGTATCCTAAAGTTAAAATATGAAGTATCTTCAATAATAGGGCCTTACTACCTCACTCTGGAAAACATCCAAGGGTATTGGCCTTAACCTGTATACTTTGGGGTGCTCTGGGGCCTTCCTAGCCAATAACTTCTAGAAAGGTATCTTACATCTGGCTGTAAGATATTCATTTAATAACCTGTGGCTTCAGGATTGGCATTGTTATCCCCGTGAATGGCATCTTCATTCAAAGTCTTCTGTTGCCATTGTTTTGTTTTAAGACAGTACCTTATTGTGTACCCCAGCTCACCTGAAATTCACCGAGATCCACCTGCCTTGGTTTCCCAACTGCTGGTTTTAAACGTGTGCCACCACACCCAGTCAATCTTTTTTAAATTATATGTTTGATTACCTTTAATTATTGGGTTTCTGTGTGACCTATTCACACATCCCCAGTGTGGTTTAACCCTTTCCTCTAATCCTCATCTTCTCCCCATCCCTCAACCAGATCCCTATTGAGACTTTGATGTCAACTGTCTTTCTGTCTCTACTTTTATTCTTTTAGGATAGGAATAGCTATAGGGATTTTAGTGAACATTCTTCTCTTCCTCTAGATTAAAAAAAATGTTACTAAGTATAGGGTTTTCTCATTTTCCCAGAAGTACATTCAAAATCAAAGCTAAGGTCTACCGTATGTCAAGAGAGCCACCCCCAGTATTCTACTATAGAAAGTGGTCCTGCACAGCCTACTGAGAGATTGCTTTAGAACACACTTTCCTACTGGCCACCACCTCCTCTCCCTGGATACTTTATGAAGAGAAATGAAGGTACAGCAAAGAGGCTAACCTACTAAAGAGATACCATTCCTTGAACAGGAGGAGAACTTGCCACTGAAAATCAAAGGACAAGAGCTTTAAGTTAATCGATTCATTTTTAAGACTAAGAGGTCATGAGCTGATGGCAGGATAGGCAGTCCATTCTCCAAAGGACATTATTTAGCCAGCATATTGGGAAAGAAAGGATTTGGAAGACCTGTAGGAGAGCCTACCCAGGAATAAGCTGAAAAGTATAAGCCTGCCAAACAGTAAAGCATTTGTTCTTGTTCCTCACTGAAAGAAAAATGGGCAAGAAGGTTGGAGATAGAGAAGCCTATTCTTTTGTGGAAAGAAGGGAGGAAAAGATTTTTGAAACAACATAAGACTTTTATAATAATTGAAAGTCACTAGAACTTTCTACACTCAACTCAGTACATTACTAAGATACCTGCTAATACCAGTATATAATTAGGTACTATGATACCTAACTGTATTGTAGTATATTGGTGGATAGTAACTGGAAGCCTATACTGAATTGAAACTCTTCAATAAATATTTAGTTGTATCTTTCACTACTTCTATATTTATTTAGGATGAAGATGAACATGTTGTTATTATTTGGTGTACGGTCCCTCCCCCCTTGTCCAAATAATATTGTGAATATATGTTCAGAATATTTATGCCTCTTGAGACTCCCATAGAGATACAATAAAACAAAAGAGCAACTTGAGGTTCCGGAAAGGCTCCCCTACCCTACCTTTGCAGTGATAGAAATGACATGCATTAGGGGTTTCTGTGTAGGATACCAGCTTAGAATCACGTTGAAGCATATTATTGTTCTACAATGCTCATGTTGTCAACCCATGCAAATGCTTAGGTTTTTCTTTTCATCTTTTCTTTCTTTTGTATCCACAGATGATGAATTCTGGCTAATTGGATATAGTGCTTGAAATTTCAGGTGTCCCCTAAATAAGTAAAATAGAATCCTCACAGAGCCACGGCAACATGATGCTTGAGTCAAATGGCTGGGACTTCTTAAAGCCCAAGCTGAAGTCTCCCGTGGCCAATGAGTAAGGGAAGTCTAGTTTGTGCTGAGCGATTCCTACCTCTCTACTTGCAAAGTCCTAAAGAACTGTAGAAGCCTTGAAGCGAGGACGTGTACATTTTGAAAGGATTTTAGTTTCTTGGGGATAAAAGATAGCTTCTAGTCTGAGATGTAAACAGATGAAACTTAATTGCATTCAAAGCTAGGTATTACCCATAGGGAACTCAAAAGCCATCCAAATTCCAGTGCTGTCTGGGAAATGAACCCGGAACTACACTGGGGTGCCATGGCTAGCTTGACCAGAGGTGAAACAGAACTGCTAAGCCAATACTGTGCACTTTCACCCCTAAGGGTCTGGGAAATAGGCACAAACAAAATAGTCAAGAGCTTAAAATTTAGCTGTGGGAAATTTATTGCAGCTAAATAGAGAAGGAAACGCGGATCCCTGGGGAAGCAAGCAGGCTGTAATGCAGAATGCGATTTGGAGCCGCGGTAAAGCAATTCCCCAGTACTGTGTGCGCCACAGTCACTTCAAGGAGGGCCCCGGTACTCTCCACTCTGGCACCTGGGGAGCTCAGGGGTTCCCAGCACAAAGACCCATCAGTTGAAGGGAGAAGTGACACAGGGTTCAGGGAGATGGGTCAGCTAATGGATGGGGGAATAAATTCTCCCAGAACACTCCATGTTCAGACCACTGGAAATGGAGTCACCCTTCAAATAATCGGTGTGCCTGTTTCTTTTTTTCCATTTTCAATTTATAATAACAATAACGACCTAGACATAGGACATTTCCTGGGCCTTAATGACTGTCTGAGGTTAATGGCCCTCAACTACACCTCAGGCCATCAACCCCTCCCAGCTGGTCATTAATCTCCAGGAAGTATCCTGTTCCAGGGTCATTACAGTTTCCGTATCAACTATACCTTAAATGCTTTATGGATTCTGCAGATACAGATCTCTTGCCAGTAGAGGCTGTAAAACCTGTTTAGAATTCCAAAATTATTTTGAGCTTGACCTCTCAAAAATGTTTGCTTCTAAACCAAAATTGGCCAAAGGAAATATGCAGCTTCACTTTTTCTGAGTTATTTACATTTTTGGCAAGAGAGAGTTCAACTCAATGTTACAGTGAATATGCCAAAGATCAATTAATATTGGAGGGAATCAGCAGCTTTAAAGAGGAATCCCCGTTCTTCTGACGAGTATCACCACGCAGCCTTTGAGAAGGGATGCTGTCTGTGAAAATATCTCCCTTTGATGATGCGCGTGTGTAGATGGCAGGCATTACATTTAATGGACAGACTTTTCTAAGAACATCTAATCCTAAAGCCTCTTTTTTTTTCCCATCGGAAAAATTCCAGTGTATACACACATATCATAATAAGTATTTGTTTTGCTACAAAATATTCTATATAATGAGGAACTGAAACAAGAGTGAAATATGACTGCCGGAAGGGGCAGCAGCCAAGCTACCATCCCACAGGAAATGGAAGGGTAGATTCTCAAGAATCCTTGAGGATCTAGAGAGTTCAAGTACGGACAAAGGAGGGAGACCAGGGAAACTCCGGAATTCCAACTATTGGCGATAGGCCCATGCCCCGACTAAGCAGGAAAGCCATAGAAACACGGTAACTGGGCATTGTAAGCCTGTGCTGGTCAGTGTTTATCAGCCTAACACCAGCCACCTGGGAAGAAGGAACCTCAAATGAGTAATTGCCTCCATCAGATTAGCCTGTGGGCACGTCTGTGGACCATTTATTGATCCTAATTGACATAGGTGGTGCCATTTCTGGGCACGTGTACCTGAGCTGTGTATAAAAAGTTGTTGAGCAAGCCTGAAAGCAGGGTTCCTCTGTGTTCTCAACTTCAATTCTTGCCTCCAGGTTCCTACCTTGGCTTCCCTCAATGACAACAGACTGTGACCTGTAAGCCAAATACACCCTTTAATCACCAAATTGGTCTGAGTCAGTATTTTAGCATAGAAGTGAAAAGCAAACTAGGACCTTAGAGGTAGGTAGCTGAGCCCAGCACTGGGGAAGAACAGTGGAGGGATAGGGAAAGCATCAAAGATACATGAACGGAGATTCTGATAAGACCCTTCTCTAATGCAGAGTGATAACTGCATTCCCAGCTCATGGGTCCAGATCCTCAAACTGAACAATGTCAGACACCTAGGGGGCTGGAGAGATGGCTCAGAGGTTAAGAGCACTGGCTGTTCCTCCAGAGGTCCTGAGTTCAATTCCCAGCAACCACATGGTGGCTCACAGCCATCAGTAATGAGATCTGGTGCCCTCTTCTGGCCTGCTGACATACATGGAAGGAATGTTGTATACATAATAAATAAATATATCTAAAAAAAATATAAAAAAGACACCTAGGGCACAGAATCAGAGCACGGGGAGACTGCTACAGTAAAAGCTGTAGGGGACCAGCCTTGACAAAAATACCACTTGTCAGGGTAGGGACGTGGCATCCAAAGGGGCTGTACCAACTTGCATTCCCACCAGAAGTGTTCCCTTTACCCCACAACCTCTCCAGCATAGTTGTTATGATCTTGGCCATTCTTACAGGTGTAAGATGGAATCTCAGAGTTGTTTTGATTTGCATTTCTCTGATGGCTAAGGATGATGAGCATTTCCGTAAGTGTCTTTCAGCCATTTTAGAGTCCTCTGTTGAGAGTTCTCTGTTTAGGTCTTTACCCCATTTTTTTTTTTTTGGATTATTTGTTCTTTTGTGACCAATTTCTTGAGTTCTTTGTATATTTTGGAGATCAGCCTCCATCTGATGTGGGGTTGGTGAAGATCTTTTCAATTATCTGATAGAGTGATAGTATCCAGAATATATTTTAATTTTAAAAAAAAAATGAACGTCAAGAAAACAAACGACCGAGTTTTAAAATGGTGTAGAGAACTAAGCAGGGAGCTCTAAAAAGATGAAACACAGATGGTAATAAACACTTAAAGAAATATTGGACATCCTCAGCCATCAAGAAATGCAAATTAAAGCTATTACGTGATTTCATCTTATACTTATCAGAATGGCCAAGGTTAAAAAAACAAATGATAGCATATACTGGCAAGGGTGCAAGAAAATGGGAACACTTATTTGTTGCTAGTGTTAATGCAAACTTGTACAGCCACTATGGAAATCAATATGGAGATTCCTCAGGAAGCTAAGACTCTATCGACCTCAATCACCACCTGTACCACCGTTGAGCAAAGGACTCCTCATGCTTCTACAGAGACACTTGTTCATCCGTCTTCACTACTGCTCTATCCATAACAGCCAGAAAGTGGAAACTATGATAATAAAATATGGTACATCTACCCAATGGGAATTATTCAACTGTTAAGAAAAATTAAATTATGAAATTTTCAGTTAAATCAATGGAACTAGAAAATAATCATCCAAGGCAAGGCAATCCAGATTTAAAAAGACAAATATTATATGTTTTTTCATATATGTGAATGTTAGCTTCTGATATGTATGCTACTATCTGAATCATCACAGAGGTTATGTACCTAGGAAGGGACTAGAGAAGAGGAAAGAATCTCCCATGGAGGGGAAAATAGAATTTAGTGTTGTCAGGAGATAAAAAGAAAACTAGAACAGGAGAATTAAATGATTAGGGAGATGGGAAACCAGAGTAAAAGAAGGATATGATGAATAATACTAACACTAAAGGTCTTTTGAAGTACCATATAGAAACCTTCTGCTGTATAAGCTTCCTAAAATATACACATATATGACAGGAGTTTAAATGGAGCCACCAAATAATGGTGGAGACAATGTCCACCCTGATATCGTATACCACCAAGTAAAACTTTCAGTGCCAGGATGGATTACATCTCCTTGAGTTGCTGGCCAATGGGTTTCCATGGACTCCCCTAAACATCACAGGCCATTGTCAGGGCTATTAGTTGCTCTCCACAAACTAATGGTAGTGCCATATTGCTGGAAACAACACTTATATCATCAAACACGGAGAATTAGATCTGGTGTCCTACGAGGAGCGTCATCCCTACAGACTATTTGTCTTGATCCTGGAAGTTACTCTGCACGCTATTAGAGAAGAAAAGTAATCATCAGTATCACCGAGTTACAAACCCTGTAACCTGCATGGTGCAATGCTTGCACAAATGCTATGTGTGTGAGTAACTAACTCCATTTTTATTGGATTTAAGGCTCACCTTTTGAGATGGAACTCACACCTTACCCTACTAAAGTGATCAAGAACCTGAGACTAGCTAGGTCTTGAGCTCTAGTGGTGCTTTATTCTGTTAAAGGAACACAGTAATAAAATGACCCTAATGACATGTTGCTATATGCTTAGATCAGCACCTCACTTGCCCCGTCAGAGGAGCATTTTCTTGCAGTAGATGAGGATTAACACAAACCCACAACTGGAGAAAGTGCAGAGAGTGAAATACTTTGGAGCACTCATACGTGAACAGGACATCTTCATCAAACTCTTCCCCTCAAGTTCCAGAAATCTATGCAAAAGAGGATGTATAAAAATTATAAGAGCCAGAGGCAGTGAATTACTCCAAGAAAATAGTGTCTTCCAGACCCAACAAGACTGATGGACTCATGGAGATTGTGTCCGCATGCACAGACGTGCACAGATTAAAGCCAGACAAAGTCCCAGCACTGAGCAAAGGAAGTGGACACAAAGTCTCATCCCTAACCAGGAAGCTATTTGAAATTGATACCAACCAGGAAGGGGAAAATCCGTTTCTCTAAAGGAGAGGCACTGGGTGTATTAACCACATTCTACCATCACAGGCCCTGTGTCCAGGAATAACTGGTCAAAACAAAACAAACTCCATGTGGACTTGTGTGTGTGTGTGTGTGTGTGTGTGTGTGTGTGTGTGTATGTAAGCTTTTGGTTTCATTTTGTTATATTTGGGGATTTTTTTCTATGTTTTTTATTTATTTTGATTTTCATTTTTGGTTTTTGAGGGTTTGTGTGTGTGTGGAAGGAAAAAAAGAACAGGAACAGGAAGTGGGTAGCTAGGGAGGTGGGGAGGACCTAGGAAAAGGTGGGGGAAAGAAAACATAATCAAAATCTATTGTATGAAAAAAATAAATCAATAAAAGTAGCAAAAAATTTCATGTTACTTTTGCATATTTGTTATCACTCAGAAAAGCAAGAGGAAATAAAACGTGAATTCTCCTTTGGGGAAATAGAATCTGTTCTGTGGATAGAAACAAAGTGTGTGGGTTCTCAGAGAGAATCATCTCTCTGAGTGTGAATGGTGTCTTTTTATAGCAGTTAATAGAAATTACCTGGCCTTGACTTCTGGGCTATTTATGGGGGATGGTGTTTGAATAGATAAGAGGGGGCTCACTTTCTGCTTGTCAGGGAGTAAATTTTATCTCATCATCTGTCCTTCCTGAGACTGGTGTTTGAGGCAAGGTGCCAGGGGTCATTAGGAGTTAGACTACAATTGTTTGTATGAGTCATTAGAAGGCCCTGGGTCAGACTCCAAGCCTTGAGAGCTGATTGCTGGAGAGTGGGAAATTTGCTTTTTTTTTTAAGCCCTTATTTATTTTGGCCTTTTAGTGTCTACAGTATACTTTTTTCCCTCACTATAATGTCAGGGAAGTGGACAAGGTCAAAATTAGGACATCTACGAAAAAATGAAAAGAACTATATATCACTGGGTTAAGCAAGAAGTTAAAGCATTGTGCATTTTCTCTCATGTAATAAATCCAGGGGAAACAGAAGGGGACCTTGAGAGAAAAGGAAGGTACTTGGGGAGTCAGAGGAACAAGGTCATGGATATGATCAAAGTATGTTATATCCATGTCTGAAAATGTCACAATTAAACCCATAATATTAGTATAATAACTATACTAATAGTAAGATTAATAATTCCCTTATGGGGCCACATCATCAGAACTTTACCTGAACATAAGCATCTCTCAAAGGCCCTACCTCTGAATTCCATCAAATTAGGGTCAGTTATTTAACACATGAATTTGGTGACAACTCAGGAGATGATGCAGTTGGTGAAGTGCTCACTGCACAAGTGACAGGAACAGGGTGTGGTGATGGTGCATACATGTAATCATAGCACTTGGGAGGATAGGCAGGGAGATAAGAGGTTCACAGCCAACATAAACTATATAGCAAGACTTAAAACTACCTGTCACTTCTGCTCCAGGGGATCGAATAACCTCTTCTGGTTTCAGTGGGTACCTGCACTCATGTGGACATACACACACTCGTGCACACACGTGTACACATTCACAATTTTTAAAACAATAAAATAAAATTTTAAACTTAAGCATATAGCATAAAATGAAAATAAATTTTATTTAAGGAAAAACAATACTTGTGTTAAAGGCAAACCTTAAGTTCATAATTATCCTAGAGAGAATGAATCTAGCAACCACTCTGAGGATGACAACTGACTGATGTGTGGCCATGAGGGTCCTAAGAGCCTATGTAGCTTAGATGGTGGGAAAGGACAAAAAAGGCCATCTGAGGAGCACCACAAGCTTGGGGTCAAGAGTTTAGGTTTCTTTTAGGAAGTGCTTACACTAGGCCAAGAGACACTTTCAAGCACAAAGTAGATAATCAGGAAGTAAATCAAATTGGGCCAAGACTAGTGAGACTATATATATTCATTTTTATCTGCTTCCCTCCCTTTTTTCCCAGTCTCCTTCTACAATCTCTCATGGTCCTCATGCCCCCAATTTACTCAGGAGATCCTGTCTTTTTCTACTTCCCATGTAGATTAGAGCCATGTATGTCTCTCTTATGGTCGGAATTGTTGTCTAAATTCTCTGGGATTATGAATTCTAGGCTGATTTTCTTTGCCTTATGTCTAAAAGCAACTTAATGAGTGAGTACATATGATATTTGTCTTTCTGGGTCTGGGTTACCTCACTCAATATGATGGTTTCTAGATCCATCCATTTTCCTGCAATATTCAAGATGTCGTTATATTTTTCTGCTGTGTAGTATTCCATTGGGTAAATGTACCACACTTTCCTTATCCGTTCTTTGGTCAAAGGACATTTAGGTTGTTTCCAGGTTCTGGCTATAACAAACAATGCTGATATAAATATAGTTGAACACATATACTTGTGGTACGATTGAACATCCTTTGAGTATATACCCAAAAGTGGTATTGCTGGGTCTTGAGTAGGTTGTTTCCTAATTTTCTGAGAAATCACCATACTGATATCCCAAGGGGCTGTACCAATTTGTACTCCCATCAGCAATGCAGGGAGTGTTCCCTTTACCTCACATCCTCTCCAACATAAATTGTCATCAATGTTTTTGATCTTGGCCATTCTTACAGGTATAAAATGGAATCTCAGAGTTGTTTTGACAGCTAAGGATGTTGAACATTTCCTTAAGAGTCTTTCCGCCATTGGATTCCTCTGTTAACAGTTCTCTGTTTAGATCTATAGTCCATTTTGTTGTTGTTGTTCTTGTTGGATTATTTGTTTTTTGATGAGCAATTTCTTGAGCTCTTTGTGTATTTTGGAGATCAGCCGCTATCCAATGTGGGGTTGGTGAAGATATTTTCCTTTGTAGGCTGCCGTTTTGTCTTGTTGACCGTGTCCTTTGCTTTACAGAAGCTTTTTAGTTTCAGGAGGTCCCATTTATTAATTGTTTCTCTCAGTGTCTGTGCTACTGGAGATATATTTAGGAAGTGGTCTTCTGTGCTAATGTGTTCAAGTGTACTTCCCACTTTCTCTTCTATGAGGTTCAGTGTGGTTGGGTTTATGTCGAGGTCTTTAATCCATTTGGACTTGAGTTTTGTGCATGGTGATAGACATGGATCTATTTTTATTCTTCTACATGTTGATATATAGTTATGCCAGCACCATTTGTTAAATATGCATTCTTTTTTCCATTTCATATTTTTTGCTTCTTTGTCAGAAATCAGGTGTTCATAGGTGTGTAGATTGATATCCGGGTCTTCTATTTGGTTCCATTGGTCCTCCTTTCTGTTTTTATGCCAATACCAGGCTGTTTTCAGTACTGTATCTCTGTAGTAGAGTATGAAGTCAGGGATTGTGATGCCTCCAGAGGTTCCTTTATTGTACAGGATTGTTTCGGCTACCCTGGGTTTTTTTGCTTTTCTATATGAAGTTGAGTATTGTTCTTTTGAGATCTGTGAATTTTGCTGGGATTTTGATGGGCATTGCATTTAACCTGTAGATTGCTTTTGGTAAGATTGCCATTTTTACTATGTTAATTCTACCTATCCAAGAGCATGGGAGATCTTTCCATTTTCTTGTGCTTTCTTCAAAGATTTAAAGTTCTTCTCATACAGGTCTTCTGCTTGTTTGGTTAGTTACTCCAAGATATTTTATGCTGTTTGCAGCTATTGTGAAGGGTGATGTTTCTCTGATTTCTTTCTCAGCCCATTTATCATCTGTGTAAAGGAGGGCTACTGATTTTTTTGAGTTAATTTTGTATTCTGCTTCATTACTGAAAGTGTTTATGAGTTGTAGAAGTTCCTTGGTAGAATTTTTGGAGTTGCTTATGTAAACTATCATATCATCAGCAAATAGTGAGAGTTTGACTTCTTCTTTTCCAATTTGTATCTCCTTGATCTTCTTTTGTTGTCTTATTGCTCTATCTAGGACCTCAAGAACTATATTGAATAGATATGGGGAAAGTGGACAACCTTGTCTTATTCCTGATTTCAGTGGGGATCGCTGGGAGTTTCTCTCCATTTAGTTTGATGTTGGCTGTTGTCTTGCTGTATATTGTTTTTATTATGTTTAGTATGTTCCTTGTATCCCTGCTTTCTTCAAGCCTTTTATCATGAAGGGATATTGTATTTTTTGAAGGCTTTTTCAGCATCTAACGGGATGATCATGTGGTTTTTATTTTGTTTATATGGTGAATTATGTTGACAGATTTTTGTATGTTGAACCATCTCTGGGATGAAGCTGACTTGATCATTGTGGATGATTTTTCTGATATTCTTGGATTCAATTTGCCGGTATTTTATTGAGTATTTTTGCATCAATGTTCATGAGTGAGATTGGTCTGTAATTCCCTTTCTTAGTAATGTCTTAATGTGGTTTGGGTAACAGGGTAATTGTAGCCTCGTAAAAAATGTTTGGCAATGTTCCTTCTGTTTCTATTATGTGGAATAATTTGAGGAGTATTGGTATTAGTTCTTCTTTGAAAATCTTATAGAATTCTGAGCTAAAACCATCTGGTCTCGGGCTTCTTTTGGTTGGGAAACTTTTGACGACTGTTTCTATTTCTTTAGCAATTATCTGGTCTTGATTTAATTTTGGTAAGTGATATTTATCCAGAAAGTTGTCCATTTCCTTTAAGTTTTACAATTTTGTGGAGTACAGGTTTTTGAAGTATGACCTGATGATTCTTTGGATTTCCTCCATGTCTGTTGTTATGTCCCCCTTTTCTTTTCTGATTTTGTTAATTTAGATACTCTCTCTCTCTCTCTGCTTTTTGGTTAGTATGGATAATGGCTTGTCTATTTTGCTGATTCTCTCAAAGATCCAACTCTTCATAGTGAGACCATTTCTTCGTAGTTCTACTGTTAGCCACCACTCCTTATTTACTTTCTACTACTTTTATAAACTCATGATCCAAAGCAACTGAAAGGAAAGGGCTACTTTACCTCACAGCTCACAGTCCATCACCAAGGAAAGCCAGGGCAGGAACCTGGAGGCGGGAACTGGATACTGCTTAGAGGCTTGTTCTTCATGGTTTATTCAGCTTGCTTTCTTAGACTTCACAGGACTACCTGCACAAAAGGTGGCCCCACTCACAGTGGGCTGGACTTTCCCACATCAATCATTAGTCAAGAAAATGACCATTTCCTCTTCTCAGACGACTCTAGCTGTGTCAATTGACACACAACTAAAGCACATCACCACTTACTCCATAGGCAGGGCTCTTTGGAAAAACAGAACCAACGGGGTGTGTGTGTGTGTGTGTGTGTGTGTGTGTGTGTGTGTGTGTGTGTACTAAAATGGTTTATACCTGTAGGTGTTGGGCAGTCTAACAATGGTTGTCTGAAAACCCAGTAGGTACTTAGCCCATGAGGCTGGATGCCTTAACTATCACAATCTGGTCCTAAAGGCCTGAAAGACTCCTAAAGAATAGCTGGGCTTCAGTCCATACTGGACATCTGAAGAATCTGCGATCCAGTGCTAATGGAAGGTGGCAACAGTAATGGGGCCAGACACGAAGCAAGGCTGTTCCTCAGACCACTTCATATCTAAGCCACTACCTGTCAGAAGGTGCTGCCAATCTAGGGAACATCTTTTCCTCTTAGTTAACCCTTCCTGGAAACGTCTTCATAGACCATACAGAGGCCTGCCTCTTAATTGATTTCAGACCTTGTCCAATTGACAGTCAAGAACCACCACAAGGGCCGGGCAGTAGTGGCGCACGCCTTTAATCCCAGCACTCGGGAGGCAGAGGCAGGCGGATCTCTGTGAGTTCGAGGCCAGCTTGGTCTAGAAGAGCTAGTTCCAGGACAGGAACCAAAAAAGCTATGGAGAAACCCTGTCTCAAAAAAAAAAAAAAAAAAAGAGAGAGAGAGAGAACCACCACAAGTCTACCCCTTGTCAACTTGACACTTAACCAGATCTTCTTCTTTTTTTTTTTATTGAGAAAAGGAGAAAAAAAAACAAAAAAACAAGTTTCCACCTCCTCCCAGCCTCCTATTTCCCTCCCCCTCCTCCCACCCTATGCCCCCTCCTCCCACCTTTCTCCCCCTCTCCCCACTCCTTTCCCCCTCCCTCTCCAGTCCAAAGAGCAGTCAGGGTTTTCTGCCCTGTGGTAAGACCTAGGACCTCCCACCTCCATCCATATCTAGGAAGGTGAACATCGAAACTGGCTAGGCTCCCACAAAGCCATCACATTACGTAGGATCAAACCCCTGTGCCATTGTCCTTTGCGTCTCATCAGCCCTCATTGTTCGCCATGTTCAGAGAGTCCAGTTTTATCCCATGCTTTTTCAGTCACAGTCCAGCTGGTCTTGGTGAGCTCCCCGTAGATCAGCTCCACTGTCTCAGTGGGTGGGTGCATCCCTCGTGGTCCCGACTTCTTTGCTCATGTTCTCCCTCCTTCTGCTCCTCATTGGGACCTTGGGAGCTCAATCCAGTGCTCCAGTGTGAGTCTCTGTCTCTATCTCCATCCATCACCAGATGAAGGTTCTATGATGATATGCAAGGTATTCGTCAGTATTGCTCTAGGATAGGGTCATTTCAGGTTCCCTATCCTCAACTGCCCAAGGAACTAACTGGGGACCTCAGCTTGGGCACCTGGGAGCCCCTCTAGGGTCAGGTCTCTTGCCAACCCTAAAGTGGCTCCCTTAACTAAGAATTGTGGTTCCGTGCTCCCCTGTCCAACCTTCCTTTATCCCAATCCTCCTGTTTTCCCAAGGCCCGACCTCCTTCCCTTCTAACTTTTCTCTCCCCATCTCCCCTTACCCCCATCCCACCCCACCCCCAAGATCCCAATTTTCTCCCTGGCAATTTTGTCTACTTCCCTTAGCCAAGAGGATAACTATATGTTTTTCCTTGGGTTCCCCTTCTTACTTAGCTTCTTTAGATTCACCTATTGTAGACTCCGTGACCCTTATTTATGGCTAGAAACCAATTATGAGTGAGTACATCCCATGTTCATCTTTTTGGGTCTGGGATACCTCACTCAGGATAGTGTTTTCTATTTCCATCCATTTGCATGCAAAATTCGAGAAGTCATTGTTTTTTACCGCAGCGTAGTACTCTAATGTGTAGATATTCCATACTTTCTTCATCCATTCTTCCATTGAAGGGCATCTAGGTTGTTTCCAGGTTCTGGCTATTACAAATAATACTGCTATGAACATAGTTGAACAAATGCTTTTGTCATATGATAGGGCATCTCTTGGGTATATTCCCAAGAGTGGTATTGCTGGGTCCAGGGGTAGGTTGATCCCGAATTTCCTGAGAAACCGAAACACTGACTTCCATAGTGGTTGCACAAGATTGCATTCCCACCAGCAATGGATGAGGGTACCCCTTCCTCCACAACCTCTCCAGCAAAGGTTATCGTTGGTGTTTTTGACTTTAGCCATTCTGACAGGTGTAAGATGATATCTCAAAGTTGTTTTGATTTGCATTTCCCTGATTGCTAAGGAAGTTGAGCATGACCTTAAGTGTCTTTTGGCCATTTGAACTTCTTCTGTTGAGAATTCTCTGTTCAGATCAGTGCCCCAGTTTTTAATTGGGTTAATTAGCATTTTAAAGTCTAGTTTCTTGAGTTCTCTATATATTTTGGAGATCAGACCTTTGTCTGTTGCGGGGTTAGTGAAGATCTTCTCCCAGTCAGTAGGTTGCCTTTGTGTCTTAGTGACAGTGTCCTTTGCTTTGCAGAAGCTTCTCAGTTTTAGTAGGTCCCATTTATTCAATGTTGCCCTTAATGTCTGTGCTTCTGGGGTTATACATAGGAAGCGATCTCCTGTGCCCATCTGTTATAGGGTATTTCCCATTTTCTCTTCTATCAGGTTCAGTGTGTTCGGGCTGATATTGAGGTCTTTAATCCATTTGGACTTGAGTTTTGTGCACGGTGAAAGATGTGGGTCTATTTTCATTCTTCTACAGGTTGACATCCAGTTGTGCCAGCACAATTTGTTGAAGATGCTTTCTTTCTTCCATTGTATACTTTTAGCTCCTTTTTCAAAAATGAGGTGTTCATAGGTTTGTGAGTTAAAATCCGGGTCTTCTATATGATTCCATTGGTCAACTTCTCTGTTTTTATGCCAGTACCACACTGTTTTCATTACTGTAGCTCTGTAATAGAGTTTGAAGTCAGGGATGGTAATGCCTCCAGAAGATCCTTTATTGTATAGGATTGTTTTGGCTATCCTGGGTTTTTTGTTTTTCCATATAAAGTTGATTATTGTCCTCTCCAGATCTGTGAAGAATTTTGATGGGATCTTGATGGGGATTGCATTGAATCTATAAATTGCCTTAGGTAGAATGTGCTCCTGTCCAATACAAAAACACAGTAAAGTGCTCTAACTAAAAAGGTTGTGTTAGCTGAAGAGCTGCCAGGAGAGTGGACATGTGCACAGAAATGTGTGTTTTCCACAGAGACCTGC
The DNA here is from genome assembly GCF_018167655.1 of Microtus oregoni. Taxonomy (NCBI): domain Eukaryota; kingdom Metazoa; phylum Chordata; class Mammalia; order Rodentia; family Cricetidae; genus Microtus; species Microtus oregoni. The sequence goes on from NW_024543090.1 coordinate 18,127,289, forward strand.
ATTCAGAAGAAACATCAGTTTGACTTGATGCTATTCTGTCATGCAGGAGATTGAATCCAGGGCCTCATGTATTCTAGGGTAGCACTTCACCAACCTTTGAAATAATTATTTTTTGACAAATGGCTCTGCATTTTCATTTTGTACCCAGCCTGAAAATCATGTGACATTTCCTGGCCAACAAGACAAGAAAGAGAACAGTAGGAAAGGAAGCAGAATGACAAAAATCTGAAACACTTGATGTGGGATGCCCCTCTGTGAGCTGTGAATACATTATTACCATTGGTTAATAAAGAAGCTGCTTTGGCCTATGGCAGAACAGAAAGAGCTAGGAGGGAAAAACTAAACTGAATGCAGAGAGAAAGATGGCGGAGTCAGGGAGATGCCATGTAGCTACTGAAGGAGAAAGACTCCAGAACCTTACTGGTAAGCCACAGCTTCGTGATGATAAACAGATTAATAGAAATGGGTTAATTTAAAAGATAAAATCTAGCTAAGAATATGCCAAGCCATTGGCCAAGCAGTGTTGTAATTAATATAGTTTTGTGAGATTATTCGGATCTGAGCAGACAGGAAATGAAAGCACAGTCAGTCTACAAACACTGAGAGAAAACAATGACAACCTGGATTCAACACATATTTGAGAAAATATCATCCAGGTCTTAGCGGGCAAGGTGCTAGGCCATGATGTCATTCAGGTAAGAACTTTCTACTTTCCCTTCCTTCCTTTATATACCTAAGGAGGTGTATAAAATCATACCCAGTGCTTATGGAGGAGTCAACAGACTTCATATGTGAGCAGAATAGTTTTGGTCAACTTCAAATCAGTTTAAATCATCTGAGCAGAAGAAACCTCAATATAGAAAATGTCCCATCAGTTGGCCAGTAGGACAGTCTGCTAAGCATTTGCTTGATTATCATTTATATGAGAGGGCCATCCCACTGTAGGCAGTGCTATCCCTGTCCAGGTGGTCCTAGAATGCAAATAAGAAAACAAACTGAACAAACTGTGAAAAGCAAGCCAGTAATCAGTGTTCCTCCATGGTCTCCGCTTGGGTTCATGCCTCCAGCTTCCAGCCTTGAGCTCCTGCCCTGGCTTCCTCTGGTGACAGACTGGAACCTGCATGTCAAACAAATCCTTTCCTCCCCAGCTTCCTTCCCATCTTGGTCATGGTGTTTTATCACAGCAATAGACACCTAACGAAGACAACATGGAAAGAGTTTCAGCAAAGCCTCCTTCCCCAGGCTCAGCCTTTCCCCCAGCAGGCCTGACTGCTGGGATTCAGAAGCCTCAGGCATAGCAAGCTCGATGTTTCGAGTATTTATGACTGAACCAGAGCACTGTTTGGTCACTAGAGATCAGCAGACAAGGTCATGGGATTTCAAATTTTGACTTGGAGCAAAAAACTATTCCCAGTGAAAGCAAACTTTAACAGGCAGTAGGAGAACAAGTAATCTAAGGATTGATGTGGTGGTTCAAATAAAAAGGACCCCCACACACTCATTATTGGAGAGGTGGCCTTGTTGGAGTAGGTGTGACCTTGTTGGAAGAAGTGTGTCACAGGGGATGGGCTTTAAGATTTCAGGAACTCAAGCCTAACCCAGTGTCTCTCTTTCTATCTGCTGCCTGCCAGTCCAGATGTCAAACTCTCAGCTACTTCTCCAGGGCCATGTCTGCCTGCATGCAGCTGACCTTCCCACCATGACAATGATGAACAAGACCTCTGAACCTGTAAGCCAACCCCAACTAAATAGTTTTCTTTGTAAGAGTTGCTATGGCGATGCTGTCTATTCACAGCAATAAAAAAAACTAAATTGGGACAGCGGAGGCGGCCGGAACACCGGACAGCGAAGGCGGCCGGAGGACACCCTCTGCAGCCAGCGGGACTGGAGCGGCAGCAGAGGACACAGGCCGCAGGCTGCGGGAACCGTCGTGGCAGCAGAAGCAGGCTGCAGGGACCGCGCGCAACACGGAAAGTAGATCGCCCCACTACAATTAAATCAAAGAGCATGAAAACACCAGAACCCAATGATCTTACAACAGAAGGTCTTCAACACCCTAACACAGAAGAAGTGGAAAAAATTGACTTTATGAAAGCAATAGAGTCCCTTAAACAACATGTGAAAAATGCCCTTAAAAAAATGGATGAGAAGTATAACCAAAAATTTGAAGAATTGAGTAAATACATACATAATACCCTGGGAAACCAAGAAAGAACGATCAAACAGGTAATGGAAACAGTTCAAGAATTGAAAACTGAAATGGAAGCAAGGAAGAAAACACAAACTGAGGACCAGCTGGATATGGAAAATCTAGGTCAATGAGCAGAGCCTACAGAAACAAGCATAATCAATAGAATACAAGAAATAGAAGAAAGAATCTCAGATTCTGAGGACACCATAGAGAAAATAAACGCTCTGATCAAAGAAAACAGCAAAGCCAACAAATTCTCATCACAAAACATTCAGGAATTATGGGACACAATAAAAAGACCAAACCTAAGAATAATAGGAATAGAAGAAGGAGAAGAGTCACAGCTCAAAGGCCCAGAAAATATTTTGAACAAAATTATGGAAGAAAACTTTCCCAACATAAAGAAAGATATTCCTTTGCATATTCAAGAAGCATACAGAACACCAAACAGACTGGATCAAAGAAAAACATCCCCTCGCCATATAATAATCAAAACACAAAATATACAGGTTAAAGAAAGAATACTAAGAGCTGCAAAGGAAAAAGGCCAAGTAACTTATAAAGGTAAACCGATCAGACTTACACCTGATTTCTCTATGGAAACAATGAAAGCCAGAAGGTCCTGGATAGAAGTACTGCAGAAGCTAAGAGACCAGGGATGCCAGTCCAGACTACTATACCCAGCCAAGCTTTCGTTCACTATAAATGGAGAAAACAAGACATTACAGGATAAGAACAAATTTAAACAATACGTAGCCACGAATCCAGCCCTACAGAAAATAATAGAAGGAAAATCGCAACCCAAGGAATCCAACATTGCCAACACTGCCTACAATAACTGAGGCATCTAGCGACCCTTCACTAGCACAACTCAAAGAAGGGAGACACACAAATTCTACTTCCAAAAACAATAAGAATATCCAGCGTAAACAACCACTGGTCATTAATATCACTTAATATTAATGGTCTCAATTCACCTATAAAAAGGCACAGGCTAAGAGATTGGATACGAAAACAGGATCCAACACTCTGCTGTTTGCAAGAAACACATCTCAACCACAAAGACAGGCATCTACTCAGAGTAAAGGGTTGGGAAAAGGTCTTTAAAGCAAATGGTCCTAAGAAAAAAGCCTGTGTAGCCATATTAATTTCTAACAAAACTGACTTCAAACTAAAATCAATCAGAAGAGATCGAGATGGACACTTTATACTCATAACAGGAACAATTTGTCAGGATGACGTCTCAATCCTGAATATTTACGCCCCTAATATAAAAGCACCCACTTATGTAAAAGAAATATTACTAAAACTTAAGGCAGACATCAAACCACACACACTAGTAGTAGGAGACTTCAATACACCTCTCTCAGCAATGGACAGGTCAATCAGACAGAAACCTAATAGAGAAGTAAGAGAACTACTGGAGGTAATGAAGCAAATGGACTTAACAGACATCTATAGAACACTCCACCCAAACAGGAAAGAATATACCTTCTTCTCTGCAGTTCATGGAACCTTCTCGAAAATTGACCACATACTCGGAAACAAAGGAAACCTCCACAGATACAAAAAAATATCAGTGTCCACCTGTGTCTTATCAGATCACCATGGATTAAAGGTAGAATTCAACAACAATCCTACCCCCAGAAAGCCGACAAACTCATGGAAACTGAACAGTCAACTACTGAACCACACCTGGGTCAAGGAAGAAATCAAGAAAGAAATTAAAGTCTTCCTTGAATTTAATGAAAATAAAGGGACAACATACTCAAACCTATGGGACACTATGAAAGCAGTGATAAGAGGAAAGTTCATAGCACTAAGTGCCCACTTAAAGAAAACAGAGAAAGCATACATCGGAGACTTAACAGCACACCTGAAAGCTTTAGAAAAAAAAGAAGCAGACGCGCCCAGGAGGAGTAGAAGACTGGAAATAATCAAACTGAGGGCGGAAATCAACAAAATAGAAACACAGAAAACAGACCAAAGAATCAATGAAACAAAAAGTTGGTTCTTGGAGAAAATCAACAAGATGGACAAACCCCTATCCAAACTAATTAAACGACAGAGAGAGAACATGCAAATAAATAAGATCAGAAATGAAAAGGGGGACATAACCACAGACACAGAGGAAATTCAGGGACTCATTAGATCTTACTGCAAAAGCCTGTATGCCACAAAACTAGAAAATGGAAAAGAAATGGACATTTTTTAGATAAGTACCACATACCAAAGCTAAACCAAGACCAGGTGAACGATCTAAATAGACCTGTTAGTCGCGAAGAACTAGAAACCGTTATCAAAAATCTCCCTTCCAAAAAAAGCCCAGGACCAGATGGTTTCAATGCAGAATTCAACCAGAACTTCCAAGAAGAGCTAATACCTATACTCCTTAATGTATTTCACAATATAGAATCAGAAGAGTCATTGCCAAATTCCTTTTATGAAGCTACAGTTACCCTGATACCAAAACCACACAAAGACCCAACCAAGAAAGAGAATTACAGGCCTATCTCACTCATGAATATCGACGCAAAAATTATCAATAAAATACTGGAAACTGAATGCAAGAACACATTAGAAAAATTATCCATCATGATCAAGTAGGCTTCATCCCAGAGATGCAGGGCTGGTTCAACATATAAAAATCTATCAATGTAATCCACCATATAAATAAACTGAAAGAAAAAAACCATATGATCATTTCATTAGATGCTGAAAAAGCATTTGACAAAATTCAACACCCCTTTATGATAAAAGTCTTGGAGAGATTAGGGATACAAGGGTCATACCTAAATATAATAAAAGCTATTTACAGCAAGCCAACAGCTAACATTAAATTAAATGGAGAAAAACTCAAAGCCATCCCACTAAAATCAGGAACATGACAAGGCTGTCCACTCTCTCCATACCTCTTCAATATAGTGCTTGAAGTTCTAGCAATAGCAATAAGACAACATAAGGGGATCAAGGGGATTCATATCGGAAAAGAAGAAGTTAAGCTCTCGTTATTTGCAGATGATATGACAGTATACATAAGCGACCCCAAAAACTCTACCAAAGAACTCCTACAGCTGATAAACACCTTTAGTAATGTGGCAGGATACAAGATCAACTCCAAAACATCAGTGGCCTTCCTATACACTAAGGATAAGGAAGCAGAGAGGGAAATGAGAGAAGCATGACCTTTCACGATAGCCACAAATAGCATAAAATATCTTGGGGTAACTCTGACCAAGGATGTGAAAGATCTATTTGACAAGAACTTTAAGTCTTTGAAGAAAGAAATTGAAGAGGATACCAGAAAATGGAAGGATCTCCCTTGCTCCTGGATTGGGAGGATCAACATAGTAAAAATGGCAATTCTACCAAAAGCAATCTATAGATTCAATGCAATCCCCATCAAAATCCCATCAAAATTCTTCACAGATCTGGAGCAGACAATAATCAACTTTATATGGAAAAACAAAAAACCCAGGATAGCCAAAACAATCTTATACAACAAAGGATCGTCTGGAGGCATTACCATCCCTGACTTCAAACTCTACTACAGAGCTACAGTATTGAAAACAGCTTGGTATTGGCATAAAAACAGAGAAGTCGACCAATGGAATCGAATAGAAGACCCTGACATTAACCCACAAACCTATGAACACCTGATTCTCGATAAAGGAGCTAAAAGTATACAATGGAAAAAAGAGAGCATCTTCAACAAATTGTGCTGGCAAAACTGGATGTCAACCTGTAGAAGAATGAAAATAGATCCATATCTATCACCATGCACAAAACTCAAGTCCAAATGGATTAAAGATCTCAATATCAGTCCGAACACACTGAACCTGATAGAAGAGAAAGTGGGAAGTACTCTACAACACATGGGCACAGGAGACCACTTCCTACGTATAACCCCAGCAGCACAGACATTAAGGACCTCATTGAATAAATGGGACCTCCTGAGACTGAGAAGCTTCTGTAAAGCAAAGGACACTGTCACTAAGACACAAAGGCAACCCACTGACTGGGAGAAGATCTTCACCAACCCCGCAACTGACAAAGGTCTGATCTCCAAAATATATAAAGATCTCAAGAAACTAGACCGTAAAAGGCTAATCAACCCAATTATAAAATGGGGCATTGAGCTGAACAGAGAATTCTCAACAGAAGAACTTCAAATGGCCAAAAGACACTTAAGGTCATGCTCAACTTCCTTATCGATCAGGGAAATGCAAATCAAGACAACTTTAAGATACCATCTTACACCTGTCAGAATGGCTAAAATAAAAAACACCAATGATAGCCTTTGTTGGAGAGGTTGTGGAGAAAGGGGTACACTCATCCATTGCTGGTGGGAATGCAAACTTGTGCAACCACTTTAGAAAGCAGTGTGGCGGTTTCTCAGGAAATTCGGGATCAACTTACCCCTGGACCCAGCAATACCACTCTTGGGAATATACCCAAGAGAAGCCTTATCATACAACAAAAGTATATGCTCTACGATGTTCATAGCAGCATTGTTTGTGATAGCCAGAACCTGGAAACAACCTAGATGCCCTTCAATGGAAGAATGGATGAAGAAAGTATGGAATATATACATATTAGAGTACTACTCAGCAGTAAAAAACAAGGGCTTCTTGAATTTTGCATGCAAATGGATGGAAATAGAAAACACTATCCTGAGTGAGGTAAGCCAGACCCAAAAAGAGGAACATGGGATGTACTCACTCATATTTGGTTTCTAGCCATAAACCAAGGACATTGAGCCTATAATTAGTGATCCTAGAGAAGCTAAATAAGAAGGTGAACCCACAGAAAAACATATAGGCATCCTCCTGAATATTAACCTTCATCAGGCGATGAAAGGAGACAGAGACCCACATTGGAGCACCGGACATAAATCTCAGGTCCAAATCAGGAGCAGAAGGAGAGAGAGCACAAGCAAGGAACTCAGGACCGCGAGGGGTGCACCCACACACTGAGACAATGGAGATGTTCTACTGGGAACTCACCAAGGCCAGCTGGCCTGGGTCTGGAAAAGCCTGGGATAAAACCAGACTCTCTGAACATAGCGGACAATGAGGACTACTGAGAACTCAAGAACAATGGCAGTGGGTTTTTGATCCTACTGCATGTACTGGCTTTGTGGGAGCCTAGGCAGTTTGGATGCTCAACTTACTAGACCTGGATGGAGTTGGGGGTTCCTTGGACTTCCCACAGGACAGGGAACCCTGATTGCTTTTCGGGCTGGGGGGGGGACTTAATTGGGGGAGGGGGAGGGAAATGGGAGGCGGTGGCGGGGAAGAGACAGAAATCTTTAATAAATAAATTAATTAAAAAATAAAAAATAAAATAATAAATAAATAAATAAATAAAAATAAAAACTAAATTGTTTTTTATTAACAACTAACTAAGACAATTGATACTTGCTTAAGACAATGAATATATAATTAGGTCAGACTGGAGAAGCTGAGGACAACAGCTCTCATTGAACGTCTTGTAGACATTGTGCCCATGGGGCACTCATTACTGCCTTTGTAAACCAAGCAAACAGTTAAAATATCTCCAATACACAATCTCTAGAAGGAAAAAAATGCATGACAGAACTTGAACTGCATATGCTTTGGGCAAGCCCAGCGTGTCCAGAGCAGTCACTGAGGAGTGTTCGTGAGGTGAGAATGCTTTCAAGAAGTGCATTGCTGACGTTGAACTTGCCTGTCCTGCTATTTTCTTAGTCTACAGTTCCCACCTTTATAAGAGTAAGGAAGATCTGCTGTGTGAATATAAAACCAAAGAATCAGTACCTCTCATAGAGCTTCCCGATCTGAGACCTGCCCCGGGAGCTAGACAATCCCTGGAAAGAGTGGACCCTGAGTTGCTGGCTCTTGCACAATCACGACAACTTTGTAAAGAGCAATATCTGAATGACCCTTCAGACTTCAGAGATCAGCAACAGCTGTGTGACAGGAAGATGTTGGCTCCAAATGACAGAAAAGAGAGTTAGCTGTTCTCAGGGCTCTGCAGTTTCTGAGAAAGAAATAGATATGATTGGGTTTAAAAGGAAAAAAGAAAAACAGAGACAATTACATTTAAGGATGTAGCTAGGGACCTCACCCAGAAAGAATGGCAGAAAATGGCACTTGCTGAGAGGAACCAAAATGTGATGCTGAAGAACCATAGCAATCTCCTCACAGTAGATTGACAGGTCACCAAACAGATGGAATCTTCTAATGGGACAAGAAGAGGCCTCCAAAAAAGTAAACTCTACAGCTGAAGACAGTGGCTGGCTTCTCTCTGCATGTGAAGCGTTGACTTCTCTACAAGTGGCTGGGTGGGATTCCAGAGAGCTACAGGACAGAAGAGAGAAGAACTTGAAAGCTCTACTTGGCTGATATTGGGAACCAGTACCCTCATCCCTGGGGTCCGGATGGTTGAGATATACTACATAGTTGGCACATTCTTGCTAGACACTTGTCTATAGTTTTCCCATTTTAAGTAACACCCAGAAGAGAGGGCAGTTCCCTTGGTGTATCAGATCCCTTTGCTTGTTTGATGGAAGGTGGGAGGAGGGGAGATTTTGCTCTTTTCCTTTACAGATTCTGATTTTATGAAACAATGTTTCAATTTCGATCAATCAAGGTAAATTTTTCCAACTTGGACACCCCTGGCCTTTTGTTTCCTTTAACGTCATATGATACTGGATACATTCGTCTGTATCTTATCCTTAAATGAGAGCATTTTCTCCTAGACCCCACCCCCATCCTTGCCAACTGTGCCTGACCCTCCTGACACTTTATAAATAAGTTCCTATGTAGGCCTGGTTGGTCCTTCCCCTCTGCCTAGGTCAGGGTGCTTTTAGAACACTATACGTCCGTCGCTGATATACCACGTTCATGGTGCTTGCGACCCTCTCATTCCCTGAGAATAATTACCAGCATAAGACTTTTCTATAAGACAAATATCATTTATACAAAAGAATTGACCTGGTGGGCTGGAGAGATGGCTCAGAGGTTAAGAGCACTGACTGCTCTGCCAGAGGTCCTGAGTTCAATTCCCAGCAACCACGTGGTGGCTCACAGCCATCTGTAATGAGATCTGGTGCCCTCTTCTGGCCAGCAAGCATGCAGACAGACAGAACACTGTATATATAATAAATAAATTAAAAAAAAAAAGAATTGTCCTAAGCAACATCTTTACATTTGACATAGTGCTTGTAGTTTTACTATGTATTTAACTGTAACTAGTGTTTAATTATGTGTATGCATGTATGTCTATGGGAGGTTATATTCATGTCCGAGAATGCAGATACTTGCAGAGGCCAAAGGAGAGTATCAGGTTCCCAAGAACTGGAGGTGCAGGCAGTGGTGAGCCACCTGACCTGGGTGCTGGGAACCTAACTTAGATCCTCTGCAACAGCATGAAGCACTCTTTCTTGTTTTGTTTTATTTTATTTTATTTTATTTTGTCTTGAGACAGGGTTTCTTTGTGTAGCCCTGGCTGTCCTAGAACTCACTCTGTAGACCAGGCTGGCCCCAAACTTACAGAGCTCTGCCTCCTGAGTGTTGGCATTAAAGGCATGCACTCTGAACCATGGGACCATAGCTTCAACCCAATTACTGCTATTAAAATTTGTTTTAAAGTTAACAACAGTTTGTGGGCTTGTGGTGGTTTGAATAAGAACCATGGGCTCACAGATCTGAACGCTTGGTCACCAGGGAGTGACATTCTTAGGAGGTGTGATCTTAATAAAATAGGAGTGGCCTTGTTGGAGAAGATATGTCATTTGGGAGTGGGCTTTGTGGTTTCAAATGCTCAAGCCAGGCCCAGAGTCTCTTTCTCTTCCTGCTGCCTGCAGATCCAGACATAGAACTCTCAGCTGCCTCTCCAGCACTTTGCCTGTCTGCTTGCCTTCCATGCTTCCTGCCACGATGACAATGGACTAAACCTCTAAAAATGTAAGCAAGCCCCAATTAAATGTTTTCCTCGATGAGTATATAATAAATTTCAGAGGACCCAGCATCCACTATCTATAATTTCAGTTTCAGGGGACCCAATGCCTTCTGGCCTCTGAAGGAACCATGCATGCATGTGATATATAAACAAACCTGCAGGCAAAGCCCCAACACATATAATATTTTTAAATGAACATTTTTAAATCTTTAAATTAACAGTTTTCTTTCTTTTTCCAATTTAAAATCTTGTTAGACTATCACTTTTCTTGTGACACACCTACTAATGACTAGGACTGAAAAAGCATGGGACAAAACCGGACTCTCTGAACATAGCGGACAATGAGGGCTGATGAGAAGCCAAGGACAATGGCACGGGGTTTTGATCCTACTTAATGTGCAGGCTTTGTGGGAGCCTAGCCAGTTTGGATGTTCACCTTCCTAGATATGAACAGAGGGGGGAGGACCTAGGACTTACCACAAGGCAGGGAACCCTGACTGCTCTTTGGACTGGAGAGGGAGGGGGAGAGGAGTGGGGGGAGGGGGAGAAGGGTGGGAGGAGGGGGAGAAGGGTGGGAGGAGGGGGAGGGAAAATGGGAGGCTGGGAGGAGGCGGAAACTTGTTTTTTTTTCCTTTTCTCAATAAAAAAAAAATTTGAAAAAAAAAATGACAGTAAATTTTGCCCCTCCCAGGTGTATTGTGCCTTCAAAGCCACTGTTCCCCTCTGCTTATAATATCTCTCCATTATTTAGTAAAGTTGTTTCTTTACATTAGGATTCAAGTCAACAGGAAGTTACTGCCCTGCTGAAGCTCACTTAAGTTACCAAAATTACAGGCTGTTCATCTTCATCCCAAAGTGCTTTCTGTCTCCCTCCACCAGAAAGTCCCCTACATCACAGGCGAGAGTATGCCCATGTTTGCCTCCCTGACAATGCTTAATACTGTAATCATCTTGGGTCACCCCATTATCTGGATCACAACATACTTATGTGTTCAGCGTTTTCATTAGTGAAATGAATAATGATAGAACATGTAGCCTCAACTAATGACAAGCCACTTAAGAACATACACATCCAAGGCATGATGTTACTTTAATTAAACAAGAGATACTCCAAACTCTCAGTGTTTAGAAAACTTCTCTGTCCACTGGGACTAACAAAAAATTTAAACAACAGTGTTTTCACAAGTGACAAAAAGCTATCGAGTTATATGACTTTGGAAAAGAGCATGAAGTCACATCAGGGTTTGTGTGAACTTTATGAGTTCACATGCAGAGAACTCTGATCACTCTGTTTAGGATCCTCATGATTAATGTTCACTCTCTGACTGACTGCAAATATGGAAAATAAAGCTGTAGACACAAAGGTGAAATAAACAAAGAGACTAAGGAAATGTCCGAGCACTTGCTTCACAAACATGAGAACCAGAGTTCAGATCCCAGCACCCACGTAAATGCTGGGTGGGAGGGGCAGCACACCTGTGATTCCAGAGCTCAGAAGATGGACGTAGGAGATCCTCAGAGCAAGCTGGCTAGCTTGGGGGTCATCTGAGAAACCTTGCCTCCGTGGATAACATGGAGAACAATAGGGAAACTCTCTAGTCTCACATGTACACACACAGATGTATGTGCATTTGAACACATGAGTGTTCACACACATTTAAACAAGCATATGTATATACCCCATGCAGAGACAGATGAAAATAAATAAACAAATCTGGCTAAAATGCCTACCAAGCATGGGTTTATCTCAGAAGAAAATTCGCACATTGAAAACAAAAGTACGTCGCCAAATATGAAGGGTGCATTGAATGGCACCCATGTTATATCTGCATCAAAACTATGGGAATTCCCTGGTTCATGGTACTGTTGAAGAAATCCCTTTTCCTCTTCCACATGTTCAGAGTCACAGAAAAATCAACTAGAACTCATTGAGCATGTCATATATGGTGGAGATTTTAAAAGCTTCTCTAACCCAATGAGAGTCAATCTTTCTTGCTTTCCTCTTCTTCATAATCGAATTATACATATTCAAAATAGTTAAAGATAATAATATGGTTGTTATTTGATTATACTGGAGAAAACCCAGTGATTCTATGAACGTGTTCCTTGAGGGAAGGGGATGTGTGTGTGTGTGTGTGTGTGTGTGTGTGTGTGTGTCCAGAACTAAACCCAGGACCTTACAGAAGCTCAGCATCTATTTTGTCATTAAGCTGTAGCCATAGCCCCTTTGACATGACTTTATGAGAAAGGAGAGGAGACGAAAATGCTCACAAGATCTGCCACAAAATATCATCCCTTGAGTGCCTGGGTGTGCCGGTCATGGAGAGCAGAAAGGTGATGTTTAGGTACTCTTACAGATGGAGCTATATCCTCCCCAATGTTTCTGTTGAAATTCTAGCTTCAGTTCTTCAGAATAGGACTGTGCTTGGTGAGAGAGCCATAGGCAAAAGGCAAAAATTAAATGTCATTGGAGTGTTCATATGTATGATACAAATATCTCATTTTACATATATTATATATATATCTGTGTCATATATATATATATATCTTCCTCCCCAAGGCTCAGAGATCATCATTAAATGGGGAGCTGAAAGATTACAAAAGCCAGATATCAGGGATGACAGGATCGAAACTGTCTTCCGTACATGACAGCACTACTGAACTCGTGAATTCATGATATCTGTACCAAGATTTGCACAAGATCAAGACAGTCGGCATTCTAGCACAGACTGAGAAGGAGCTGCCACTCCTAACTCAGGAGCTATGGACAACGGATGGCTTCCTAGTTTTCTTTAGGGAGATGCCTCCTGGTATGTTGAACGCAGCTCAGTAGATGGCCCTACATCTAGGATTATATAAGCAGAAAAAATGGAGTTGATGAGTTGTTGGTTTTTTTTTTTTTTAAAGATACAGAGTTGGGGAGTAGAGGAATGGGGATAGATCTAGAAAAGATTAAGCAACAGACTTGATCAAAATAAATTATATGAGAGACTGGAGAGATACCTCAGGGATCAAGAGCACCCATTGCTCTTGCAGAAGATCTGGGTTTGGTTCCCAGAACCCACTGAGCAGCTCGCAACCATCTGTAACTTCCGTTTCAGGGAATCTGACTCCCTCTTCTGGCCGTCGCAGTCACAGACACACACATGGTGTGTGCAGACATACGTGTGGACACAATACCTGCACATATGACTAAGTGGAAAATTAATCATAATTTAAAAACAAGTTCTATGAGATTGTTGAATAATTAATGATACATTTTGAAAAACAGAGTTATTGCTATGAGGTAAAATCCGTGATAAACCTTTTTAGTTGTTTACTGTTGCTATAATAGCAATGGCTCAGTAAATTTCATTTTAAAGAAATGGATAGCTCTTTTGTCAGCTGAAACTCGATGTATTGGATGTTAAACTGTATTGCACTGAAATTTGACTTGTATATAATTAAAAGAAGAAAAAAACAGTCTGGATCAAATGAGAGTGTTATCCTTCCCCATATATATATGTGTGTGTGTATATATATAGAGAGAGAATTGTGTGTGTGTGTGTGTGTGTGTGTGTGTGTGTACAGAGAGAGAGAGAGAGAGAGAGAGTCTATATCACTCTCTTTTCAGTAGTTCAAATATATGCTTTTCTGAGTACTAGAAATGTATTCTGAAGGGAAATTCGAAGAGATTTTATAAATAAACCTAGAATCTGTGTGATAATTGTAGCTACAAATACGAAAACGCCCAAGGGTTACAATGTATTTGAGAAACCGTTTTCTAAAATGATGCCTTCGCCCCTCCCCCAGCAATGAGCCTCCAAGCCAGCCTTACTCCTAAGAGCATCCAGCACACATTTAGCGACCTTCAAAGAAAGGACAAGCAAGGCGAGCAGACGAAGTAGCTTTTCCATTCCCGGCAGGCCTCACCAAGCAGCTGGAGGCGCCCCGCAGCTTCCACCGAGGGCCCAGGTGCGCCTACCTGGCCAGCCCCCACAGCAAACGGGCAGAGGCCCAGCAAATCCAGCGGGGGCTCCAGCCTGCAATCAGGGCAAGCGTTTCCCAACAGTTACTCACAAAGGCAGAGGCAGTTCTGACAGCAGGGAGAAGCCGAGAAATGAATCTCGGCCGTTCTTCCCACTGGAGAGGGAGGGCATAGAAACTTTACCACGGAGAACAGCTGCTTCGAACGCTGCACTGGGTGTTAATCAAGCCATCTGTGATCTGCAGGAAGAGGCTTGGATCAAAAACCTTAACTTGCCCCCAAGGCCCTGTTTCCACCTTGATTTAACGATTCTCATTGGTAGCAATCTGCTGTCCTTTCCCGTGCAGGGTCCCAAGCGCGGGTCCTGCGGCTCCATCAACTAGCTGGGGTAGCCCCTCAAGGAGAAAGGCTCCCCTGGCAGGAGACAGGGCTTTATTTTTATCCCAGTTAAAGTCTCTGTCCACTCCATTAACAACTGCAATAACCTTGGTCCCGGGCATCTCCTGGTGAAGCTACAGCCAGCTGGGGTTAATGAACTCTTGCGACCATCAATTCCTGGGAGAGGCTATTGGCCTGAACTGTTACTTAATTACTCTTCGGTGTACAGCTTCATAAAGCAACGAGAAGCCTTCTTTCAGGAGATGGTAATGGGGGTCCTCAGAGACCATTAATTTTACAAATAGTTTTGCTAGAAACTTCAGTATGTTAAGAAGTCGGCCTGGCTCACAAATCACCTCAAGGTGGTCTCCTCCTAGGAGAGACCTGAAACCTGACAGGTTTCTGTGGCTGTCACTCTGGAAGTTATCAGCTGTGGCCGTGCCTATGTCCTGAGACCCCCAAAAAGACCACCACGGAGCCACACTCTTCAAAAGCAAGGTCTCGTTTATTATATATTGGCTAACGCAGGTCCCCTTCCTCACAGTCTGACGTGGCAGATGGAGGGAGGAGGACCTTGTCTGCTATGGTAAGGGATTTTTAAAGACAAAAGCCACAAAGCAGTCAGTCCCAGGATTACAGTTTCAAAGTACAAAGTTGCTTGTCTGTATCACAATTGGCCAAAGGTTAGGTAAAGTTTAGCTGTTATTCTCTAATAGGCTGTCCTTGCCTAAGGGGGTTTGTTCTCCCATAGTAACTGTCCCCTGGTCACTTCCTCAGGACATCTGCTGGCCCTTTGCTTACCACAGGGGCTGTCTGGAAACTTATCTGATTGGTCCATTGTTACTCAATTGACAAGGGAAGTTAGGTGGTCAACGTCTTTTGTATAACCATGGGTGGGGATATGGGTAGCAGTCAAGAGTTTTGTGTATCTAGGATTTTTCCATTAACTAATACTTCCCCTCGCGGCTCCTGGCTTTTCTCGAGGGTTGGAGTGAAGTTCGAAGTCCCAAGGGATCCCAGAACAAAAATGGAATCTTTTTCGGCCTCAATTTGTCTGGTCTCATACAGTAAGAGCTGATGTGCACGCACATGCACGCGTGCACACAAACACACACACACACACACACACACACACACACACACACGTGTTCCAGTATAGAGAATGAGTATTTTTTTTATTTTCTGTGAATGATTTTTCCCTAAAAGCTTGCAAAAGAAGACATTGTGGGGCTAATCCAAGACAATCACGGCCATTGTCAACGAACGTTAAAATCTCTTGTAATTTCTGTCTTATGGGTGGGGCTCTTAATCTCTGAAACTCTCACCTAGCAAGCCTGCATGGACCAATAAGCCTCTGCAGGCAAAACTGGGCCTTGGTGTCCCTTGCTGGTATTGCTAGACCTGCTGGACTCTGCAGTTATCTCAGCACACCCCAAGTTCTCCTCCTGTCCATCAAACCTCTTCACACACCAACAGACTGCTTTCAAACATGAGGAGACTCCATGGCTCTCTCTGCACTACCCCATTTAAAACTGTCGTATTCTCCCTTTGCCACACACTTGATGCCTTCCCTCATCCCCTTCACCTGCTCATGTTTTCCCTGTGGGGGCCAGCCATGATAATCTAAGTCTGGGCAGGTCATCCAAAGGAAGTTCTTTTCTTCCAACCAGTATCACCTGGGACTCCGGCCATCAACAAATTTTAATAAGAGGCCTGAGTCTCCGTAGTTTACTCTGAAGCAATACCTGGTAGCAGGAAAACACCACAAGCTGAAATTACCCAACTCCCACCCAAGAGCAGACCATCCAAAGGAAATGCCTGACATTCCAACCACTGTAGATAGGATCACCTGCCAGCACACCTCACCAGAACACCCCTAGACAAATGTCAGCCAGTCAGGGGTCCTGAACCTTAGAGCCCCCTCACCCCCACCTTTACTATTATAAAAACCCAATTCTAATTGAACTCGGGGTTCTCCAAATATTCCAATACATTGGACATGCAGAGAGACCGAGTTTGCAAGCTTGATTAAAATAAAGGCTCTTTGCTTTTACATATGGGACTCGGTCTCCTTTGTTGGCTTTTGTGGGGACCCATGGATTTAGGCATAACATTCCCATTCTCTTTTCACATGAAATAAAATCAATGTAACCCCCCAACACACATACACACACACACACACACACACACACACACATCTCAGCATGTCAACTTTGTGCTTTGAATTGTCCCATTCCCTCTTGAAGACACTGGCACTTTTACTCTTCGATACCCATAGGACAAATGGGTCATCAGTTGGTTATATGACAGCATCACTGTGACCACAAGGTCAAATTTCCCATCTTCTTCCCGCTTGGGGAGGAAGCAAGCCCTACTTATCAGAGAGACATGATTAGAAAGGCTGTCCCCTCATACTTTCTAGAAACAAGATTCCCTGAAGATTGTCCCTGCTTAGAGCAGACTTAGCCACAGAGCCCACACATCTATAGAGGTTCTGACTTCTTAAAGATTAACAAGAGACTGTTGTCAGCACCACTGTGACATGGCTCCCTGACCATCCTATGTCAATTGTGGAGTCATAACCCCATGGAAGGTTGTGAAATTCTGGTTCCACCAGAAAGAGATGAGAGTCTTCCGGAAGCTAATCGACTAGGGCAGGATTAGGAAGCCACAGCACATCAATAGAAGGGAGGTAAAGTTTGGGGAAGCAGCTAGAGGGCAGAGAGGGAGTTGCCTTCCCCTTCCTTTTCTCATCCCTGATTGGCATTGACACACTTCCCACCCAGTTTGCAGTGACCAGGGGTTAGAGAACAGCCCATAACTTTCCAGGGCAGCGATATCCCTACATCTGTACCCTAAGACCTTTAAGAAAGCTGCAGGTCAGAAAGAAAGACGACTTGAGAAAAACTTAGTACCTCTGTTTCTTCCTACTATTTTGTCTAGGTTTCCAACTCGCATTATTATGGCAAACAGCCTCTAGGTGTGTTTGCTTGCGAGATAGCTTATGGAATTTTCCAGTGGATTTCTGCACCCTCACTTCCTGATGCAGAGTCAGAGGAGGAGAAGAAAAAGCTGAGGGTTTTGTCATATCCAGCCAAGGGGCTCTGAAGGGAGAGAACCAGTTCATTGACTTTCTATTTGGGAGATTGATGGGCCCATTTCTGCAGTCCATAACCACATCTCTGCTGACATTTCAGGCATCTACAATGGAAGAACAGAAGGAAAATCAGCTAGATTATGAGTAAGTAACAGAGACTACAAAGGCTGCATCCAGGCATCAGGTGTGAGGCAGGTTGCTGGCCATACCTTCTCTAATCTTCCAGCCACCTCTCCCTCCTGCCCCCTCAATCCATCATCCAAGCATGCCACTCCTACAGGGAGTGGTCACCACTATAAATTCCCCACCTGAGGCATGATATTTTCCAACGCCGTGCTTCATGTCTCTCAAAACAAAATCCTTGGACCATACTACCCTATTCCCAATTAAGAACTCCAAAGACAAGTCAATGAAATCTTTCCCAGGCTAGTAAAAGTTTAGTGTGGGCCTCCCTTGACTTCGGTACTCTTCCTAAAGTTACCATTTCATTCAGTTGTTATTTTCAAAACAGACATCTGTGCTCTTGAATGACATTCCTGGAATATAAGTATGTAGTCACTGAAATGGCCCTCGTATGAGAATCTCAAACATTATAATCAGAAATCAAAGAGAAGGGGAACCATGGGTGGAAGGAGAGAAGCCCTATTATGGTAGTAGAAACTTCTGTCTCTGAATAAAGCAGACTCACTCAGAAGTGATGCAGCAGGTGCCTAGATAAAAATAGTCAATAAAAGTGTATTGCATAAGCATGTTTCGAGAACAATTTAGGAAAAGGTTGCCATGGGAAACAGTTCTCTCCAGCACGAGGCTATTTAAGGAAGTGAAGCTTCTCTTGAAATCAGAATGGAGGTGCATCTCAAGATGGCCCTCACTGGGTTGAGAATTACTGAGACAGTTTAGGGTGTGATTAAGATGTGTGCCTATTCACAGCGGATGAATTACCTATTTTCTAGAGAGCCTACCTAACCTGGTGAGGTTTTGCTCTTGAGACAACCAACCCTTGTTCATTTGGGGGGCTGTGCCTATAGGTCAGAAAAGATGGAAATCTTAAGATTGGCCCAATCCAAGAAGAACATTATCAGTTTGAACATGGACCTTGAAAAAGATATGCAGAGAATTGATGAGGCCAACCAGGAACTTCTTCTCAAAATACAAGAAAAAGAAAATGAAATCCAGAGGTGAGTCTAAAGTTTCAGGATGGAAGTTCTCAACCTGAAAGAAGGGGGGTGGTGACAGGAGGAAGAAATCCTCAACTTCTCTACTTTCTGTAGAGAACTCTATCCCATGTAGCAAACAACCATCCTTTACTCCGTGACGCCCCCCCCCCCCCAGGACATCCAGACACAGCAAGCTTAAAGATGCACTTACTTAAAAAATTAGGCTGAGCTTTCCTTGAGTTGAAGAACACTGGAGTGTTCGGCCTGGTATAAGGTTGTTCTTTTTTTATGACTTGGAAATGGCCTGAATCTGTGGACCTGGGAAAGAAGTGTTTCCAACCTGAGATGCCCCAGATTTTACCACTTCTGAACCTGTCCATTACGATTCCTTCCGGTTTTCCCTTGCGTCATCCAGGCTGGAGAGTGAGATCACCCAGACTAGAGACCCTGCAGAAGATGAGGACTGGGAAAAGGAAAACTACGTTGTGATGGAAAGAGAACGGGTTCTGCAGGAGCTGGAGGAAGAAACAGCCAGACTTGTGAGCATGACACCGGAGAAAGCGAGTCCATGACGTCATCCTGGCCATATGTGCACTGTAGAGCACGGCCCCCCTTCAGCTAAGCTAGTCTTTTTAAATCCTAACTTGATGAGGTCTTGAATCCCACATAGCTGAAATATCATTTCAACATAAAGTCAATATAAGCATATAATTAGCATATTTTCCTTCTTTTGTCAATATTTTTTAAATTACAATTACATCATTTCCCTCTTCCCTTCCAGCCCTCACATATATTCCACTCTGCACTCTTTTCATAATTGTTGTCACATATATATATATATGTGTGGATATTACTAAATACATAAATATAACCTGCTCAGTCCGTATCTCATTACTTGGATGCATTTTTTTCAAGGCGGACCATTTGGTATTGGATGACTAATCAGTGTGCCCTTTTCTGCGTGAACGGTTTCTCTTCAGTATTTCTTAGCAGACTGTACCATTGTGTAGGGTCGAGGGCCTCATTGACATCAGTGTGTCTCTTGGTGGCATCCCCCTTCAAGTCATATTTAGAGATCCATGTTGTTGAGATGTTATGTGTATAACTTCTGACATCTCTAAAAGACACAACCTCACAAAAACGTTCTTGCTCTTCTGGCTATTAAAATTTTTGCTCCTCCTTCTTGACAAGATCCCCGAGCCTTAGGTGCAGGAATTGTATTAAAGATATATCAGATGGGACTAGGTTCAAACTTCTGCATTTTGGTGGGTTTTGGTTGTTGTTGTTGTTTTGTAATGCCCTCTGTCTGTTTCGTAGAGAAGCTTCCTTGATTTAGGGCGAGGACTACACTTGTCTGTGGGTAGAAAGACAAACATTTAGAAGATGATCGTGCTGGTTTAGCAAAGAAGTGTTCAACTCTCTCTCAAGATCCATGCCTTCACTAGTCCTGGGTATTTTGCTAGGTTTCTGTACCTGGCGTGATTTCCCTTTGGCTGAGCAAGTCTTGAGTCCAATTAGAGAGCTACCGCCAAGGTGTAAGTGTCACGACTGCACCTTCGGAGCTATCCTGCCCTGCTGATTGGTGTTATGATTCACAGGAGGCACAGATGGATAGACTGTTGGTTGCTTCCCTCATTTGGAAGCTTCCATGGAGCCTTCTGGTACCAAGAAACCTAGTCCTCAGGGAGGAGGCTTTTAAGCAATTCTTTTTGCATAGAAAGACTATGTCTGTGCATGGGAGGGAATTGGGGAGAGTAGGGTTTCTTGGGTAATATTTAGTGCTGGAACCATAAATATCTATATCCTTTGTATGCTACTGATTATTTCACCTGTGATTTGATTTCAAGATCTCCTTACAACTTACGTTGTTCAAATAAGCCCAAACTTGTGCAAGGAAACACTGCTTGATGAAATGGGAATACCAACCGAATAGCAGTAGACAATGTTACTGTGATTCAGACTTACATTCTGGTCCTTTCTCTCTCCAGGAGAGGAAGAATGAGGCTCTGGTTCACAGCATCTCAGAACTTCAGAGGAAGGTAGGATGGGGCTCTGTGGTCCTCAGTACCTCCACAGCATTGTTATTCCCAAAGAGTCAAGATAAGGAAAGTGTCAAAAAAGGCTTCAGTTTGGCATGGATCCCACTCTCCTGAGCTTAAGGCTCAAGTCAAAAAGCCGTGAATATTTCTGTAAATGTGGAATGAAAGGAACAGTGGATGAGGTGTTCAATGATCTCACTAGTTCTCCTTTCTGTCACAAGGCAATAGATTCTAATAGATACTCCGTTGAAGTGCTTAGCCAGAACCTTAACGAGAAGTTAATTGTACCTTCAACTAAGACTGTAGCTCACACACAACTACCCTTAATCCCCAAAGATTTCTTCTTCCGCCCTCTTCATATTACAGAGAACTGATACCCACTCTGAGCCACCCTGAAACCCTATGTAGCCCAACTTGAATTGGGGCTAGAAAGAAGTACTTGCTTGCCCTGACTAGGTCACATGACAAGAAGACACACGTAGAATAAAGCTGGCTACATAGGACATTGAGGATCTTCCAAAGATCATGTCCTTGAAGTTTTCACATAGCCATACACATACACTCTTACCCATACACACCAGAGGATATCTTTCCTCTCGGATTACTTTTATGAGTATCAGTTGTTGTGTTTATGTCCATATTTGAAATGTGTTTTTTTTTATCTGAAACTGTAGCTTGCATGGAAATCACAAAAGATAGTCAAATGTGAACAAGATGATCCAAAAATAACCCAAGAAGAGTCCAAGGTAAGTGCTAAGGCAACCGAGAGTGGGCTTGGACCACATGGCCAGGAAAACAGCTGGCCAGTTAGACACAATCATTGCAGGCACTGCAAATTCTCTGTGCTTTGGCCTGTATCTGACTTGACATAGCCAGAGCCACTGAGGTCTTCGTCTCTTTCCTCGGCCCTTACTCAAGAGTTTCTCTCTGCAGAAGATTCTATTCTGTATTCTGTCTGGAAGAACAGAGCATATATGAGTTCAAACTATTGAGGGAGTGAAGTCCCCCATCTAAACGCTGGCTCTGGTACTTAATCTAAGCATGTGGTTAGGCTGTTTCATTGCTCTCTCGCAGTCTCAGCTTGAGGACAGATGAGATGGTGCATATGAAAGATTCTTTCCTCCTTTTGCTATCTGAATGCTCACAGAGTTATCTAGCAATTCTGAAGTTGTTACTTAGACGTCTGCCTGAGGTTATGCATAGAGGCAGACCTAGGATCGGTAATTGTCATCTGAAGGTCAAATCAGATATATTTATTTATTGCGATCCAAAAAGAGTTTGTTCATTAGACCCTAAATTATTTAATGATCTCATTTTATAAACACATCGTGAATGTGAAGCATTTCTCTAATTATGTCCCAGATCTAAGGACCCAAAACCAACCACAAGCTATCTAATCAAAAGTACAAGAGTTGGGGACTTTTTTTTTTTTAACTGAGAAAGCAGATAAAATTCTCTTGACATTTTTTTCCAGAATCACATCTTTGTCCTAATCCGACTTCCCTATGCATTCAAAAACCAACACTATTTGAAGCCTCTGAAGAAATGGAGATGCTGAAGATAGCAAACAGAGAGGAAGGATATAGAATCCATATCCCATCTTCTGCTGACCAGTATAGTACCAGAGGCCACTGGGGGCTACACACACAGGCAGTCCAAAGTCAGCAGGCAAACCTGCTTGACTGTGCTCCTGTAGAAAACACCTAGGGAAGAAGGAAATGGTGGGTCTGAGGCTGCAACAGGAAGAAGTTGGAGATAAGACCAGAAAGGGTTAAAAAAAAAAAAAAAAGACCCTGACTATGCCTGCTGTCTAAGCAGTCAAGAGATCGGTATTCTCCAGAGACCCTTCCTTTTGCAGGCAAGTTTTACTGCAGGTAACCCAGCCATAACCAATAGGAAACACATGGGGTCTGGCAACGGCGGCTGTCAGCATCTCAGCCTTTGTAAGAACTACCGCCATCCTTTGTTGTAGACGGTCACTAGGCCTGGGAGCCGTCCGTTCCGGGGCATTCCGGTTTAATTATTGCCTGATGCACAGCATGGCTTTTGCTTCTTTTGGTAGGACTCAGGCCAGTTGCTGAAAGAGGTATCTGCTCCCAACCTTATGATGCACATCCCTGGCCTGAAAGAATAGCTCTCAGAGCATCTGGATGACTGGCCTTGGTGTTGTTAGCAGCAGGGAGAAGTAACTGTGCAGAGCGCAGGTATCAGATCACAGCTTCTGGACGGAAGAAGGAAAATAAAGCCGAGAATAGAAGTGTATACCCCAAATGCAAACCCTCCTCTTCCTCTGTTATCCTGTTACCCCCTGCTTCTAAAGTCACCATGACACGGGCAATTTAAATAGCCTCCGTCACTATTCTCCTGGCTTCTCATTTTACTCCTAAACGAGCCATTTTCTATACCTGGAGAAAATTGTTTTTTTCAAATAACAAATTGACTTTGTTCCCCGCCCGCTCCCCAGATTCACGCTGCAATCAGAATGAACATCCAAACTCCATCTACGAGCTCCAGGGTCCTATAATACAACCTAGACAACTCCTTTGGAACTCTATGGAAATGTTTCTCAACCTTCCTAACACTCTTGACTCCTGAATACAGTTCCTCACATTGTGGTGACCTTAACCATTGAATTATGTTGTTGCTGTTTCATAATCGTATTATCGTGAATCATAATATAAATACCTGATACACAGATGGTATTTATATTATGAAAGGGTCATTCGGCACCCCCAAAGGGTCACAAGGGGTTCTATAAGTTCTTCTAGAAGCTACAAGGACCGATAATTTAGGCCTTAGCCAAGCCTTTCCTACCTGTTCTACCTACCATACTCATCGACCTGTTCACGATCACCAAATGTGCACCTACTTTTCTGACCTTAGCCTTCGCAAGAACTTTCCCATAAAACACATTTCTTCCAACTATCTCTCAGGCTAAGATTTATTATGTAGGCCTCCCCTCAAGCGTCATCTCACTACAGAGGCCTTTCCCGCCACTCCTCTCTCACGTCACCCTCCTCCACCTCTAACACACCGCTGCTCACGTTCTGGTTTTAATGCCTTTTCTTACACAGACTATTATAGTAATGGCGTTTTTGTTATGTCCCCAACTATACTGAAAGTTCCTCATGGAGACAAAGGTCTTACCAATCTTTGCTCTCCGTAGAGAGAGAGAGAGAGTGAGTGAGTGAGTGAGTGAGTGAGTGAGTTTATTATAGTGGCCAATATAAAAGAGTGTTCTCCAAATAGTTAAGGAGATAAAACAGGAAAGAAAGTATAGTGATATTTTATTTGTATTTTAATAAATAAAGCTGAAGATTAGAGTGCAAAACTAGTCACACTAGTCAGTCACACAGGCCAGGCAGTGGTGGCTCACACCAGTCACACTAGTCAGTCACACAGGCCAGGCAGTGGTGGCACACACCTTTAATTCCAGCAGCCACACTAGTCAGCCAGAGAGGGCGGGTGGTGGTGGTGCACGCCTTTAATACCAGCACTAGAGAGGAATATAAGGCAGATGAGACGGGAACTGGCTCTCTTTTCTGTCTGAAGATTTCAAAAGCAAGAGCTCTCTAGTGGCTTGGTAGCTTTGCTTTTCTGATCTTCAGCTTGAACCCCAATCTCTCTCTCTAGGTTTTAAGAATATAGTGAGGGATAAAATACCGAGCAAAAGTCCTGGACCAAACTAACTGCAGAGCTAGTTTCAGGACAGCCAAGCCTACACAGAGAAATGCTGTCTCCAAAAAAAAGGGGGCGGGGGGGGGGGGAGAAGTTCTTCAGGACTCATAATTTTTGAGAAAATTCATTTTAAAACTATATAATTCAAAAGCAAAATTAAAAGATGAAGGCTCTGTGCAGAGAATTCTGTTCAGCCGCAAAGCTCTGGATGCTGTAAGGCCCCCATCAATGGTAAACGGATGCATCAAGAGCCAGCAGAGCATCGCTGAGACGCTGTGCCTGCCTTGTGCGTTTTCATCTGCGAAGGCTTTTGATCCTTTTCTTTCAACAGGTCAAGTTACAACAGTTGGAATCTTCCTGTGAAGACCAAGAAAAGGAACTTGGCAAGGTAAGAGCAGGACTTCAAAGTTCTTCCCAAGAAGGAGAAACGTAACACACACACACACAGCAACCTAGTATATCCCTCAAAGGGCTGATGATTCATCAGCTCCCAGACTCAGGACCAGAATGGGTCTAAATGGTGGTTTGTTTGTTTTTAAGAAGATAAACCCAATCCTCTATGTTTTCTTCAATTGAACATTTTTACAGAGCATATCCCAACACCTGTGTCTAACACATACTTGTATATCCTTCTTTTCCAAATTTCCTGAAATAATTCCCTTTTGGACTATAAAATATGGTTTATTTGTGCTCAAAAATGAAATGAATTAATACATACAGCAAAAGTTTACATTGTGGGCCTAGAAACGGGGTGGGAGGGACATAGGTACTTCTCTCACTGCAGTAAACTGAGAAAACTTTAAGATTCCACTTTGGTTTTCAGATAATGGAAGACTATATGTTTGTGTCTCAGCTCTGCGAAGATCAAGCTCTCTGCATAAAGGTACAGCTTCTCATGCAAGGGACAGAAAAGGGATTGTTCATGGGCAGGATGAAACGGAGCCAGGCTGCCCAAGGAATAATTACCTAGAAAAAAAAATGTCAATATGGTCCTAGGGAGAAACAGTATGGTCATCAATCCCTGGCACATATCACCCTACCGCTCCTTGATTCTTGGTAACTGCTGATAGGCCATCTCAGTGTCTGTGTTCTTAAATTAATAACAAGCGTGTCTCCGTGTCTCATCCCAGTTACTCTTGGGAACCTATCCACCACTGAGGAGTAAGGGAAGAGAAGGTCCTTGGGTTGAGTGACTGTGGGAATACCAAGTATTCATTGTATAGTCTGGTGAAAAGTGCTTGTATGTTTAGAAAAAATGGTTAAGCACCCAAGTAGTAACTGTGGCTCCCTTCAATTCTCTTTAAAGAAGTACCAGGAAGCACTAAAGAGAATAGAAGAAGAGCTAGAGACCGGATTCCTTGAAAGAGAAGTGTGAGCATTGACGGAGGGACACGCTGGTTTGGTGGTAACCCCTTCTCAGCTGAGTCAGAGGCAACTCTGCCTAGGTCCCCTCTAGAACGGGAGGAGCCCCTCCTTTTGTGCCCTCATTAGAATCACAGTCTTGAAAGACTACTGAAAACGTCTTCATGACTTTATCCCACAGTTATACTATCATTTGGGTTAATATTAAGAGCATAAGCACGCATTTTAAAAAGTGCTGGTGGCTGAAATCCTTGGTACTTGGGGTAGTCCTTACTGGTCACAGGATGAACTTGAAACCATCAGCATCCTCACTTCTGACTATAAAATCCCAGTTGTGATAGACTCATGAGTTACACCCCTGGAGACACTGACGAGATGTGTTCCAAAACTTAGAACTCTACCGAGCACTGAACACTAAAAACTAGAAAGGACAAGGCTCTTGCTCTCCTTCTCAGGGATACAGAGCACAGAACCAAAACAATGAGCCTTGCCTCCATCCCTTCACCCTCTTTAGGAGCTAGTCTTAATGAATATGCATTTCTGTTTATTAAATTTCTGGAGAGTCTTTGACTCAACAACAGGAAGCCAAAACTGCTTAATCCTCTAAATCAGCCACTTACAAATGGCAGCCTTTCCTTCCAAAAGCCAGGTCCTAGGACATGCAGGCTCTTGATCCTGAAGAAAACCCTCTGGTCTTTCTAGATGCTTGTTGGACATTAGACTGGGACTTCATTGTTAAGCTGAGGTTCTGGAACAGAGTTTTTGGCAGATCTTTCTATGCCTCCTATTGGAGGCCTCTATCCACCACTGACTGACTTCTGAGTACTTGGAAATGGGTAATGTGTTCAAGGAGCTGGCTTTCTGTTTAAATTTATTTAAATAACTATAGGTCATGGCGACACTATGGGATAAGGCACCTTTTAAATAACCGTCCTCTATGTTATGAATATTTGAATATTTTGCTCAATCTCTTTTGTGGTTCCTTTTCTTCCTAGATCAAAAGTATTAAGCATGGATTCTGCGAGAGAAAAGACTAACTGCCTAGCTAATAAGGTAAGAATCCCCCTCCTTTTGCTCAGTACCTTGACTTACCAAGGGCATTTCTAGGAACTGTGGGTCACCAAATAGATGCCCAGTTTTCTCACGGCCCTTAGCAAACATTTGCAACTCTACCCACCCCCAACCAAGATGCAAAGGAGCAATTGTCTGTTCCCATTTTACCCACTCAAAAGACAGCCTAAGACCAAAGAGTTCCTTTCGAAAGCTGGAAGAAACATTAACGGAACATGAATTACTGTATAGAGGAGGCAGACACAGCACACACCCTTTCTCTCCTATAATCACAAAATGCTCTTCTGTGCCTCCCAGCACAGTCTTGAATCTTCCACAACACAGGGCACCAGGTGTCTAACAGTGTGTAGCTGGAGTAGTTCTGCAAGTTAAATCACAGGAAGTCAGACTTGTGCATGTCCCACTTCAGTGTCTGCTCGTAGTCAGCATCATGAAGTCACCAGCTCACAGGCCAAGCCTGGTCTGAAATCACGGACCTTTTTGGAAGGAGGTTACCAGTCCTTTTAGCCTTCTTGCTGTCTCACGCCAACAGGTTACATACTGGGTTACACTGGCCTTAAGGCCAAGGTTGACAATCAATGAAGTTTTCATGTAGTCAAAATAAATGGGGCTTTGTTTGTTTGTTCGTTTTAAGATTTATTTATTTTATGTATATGAGTGCTCTATCTGCATAAACACCTGCAGGCCAGAAGAGGGCATCAGATCCCACTAGAGATGGTTGTGAACCACCATGAGGTTGTTGGGTATTGAACTCAGTGCCATTTGTTTGGTTTTGAATCTCAGAAACAAAAGGCCATCTCTTTCCATAAGAGAGACTATTACTACGGCCCTGGCATCCACCAGATACTTGTTTCTGTTGAACTACGCTCACATGTCCTATGCAATCTCAGAAGTCCATCGATGGACTCTTTTTTAGCAACAATCAGAGAAAAACAGATTTGTCTTCCCAAAGCCCATATAATCCCATGAGGGCCCACTGGCCAGTGATGTTTAAATTCCTTCATGCAGGAAAGGCTGCCCAAGAGGTAGGTGTCCTGAGCACCTACTAGGGCCCTCCAGCACCCTCAGGCTACAGAACCCATTTCCAGTTTCTGATTCCAGTTCTATTGGCTTCAAAATGTGGGCAGAACTTCTCTTACTCTTGATATCAAGGAGACTTTATAAAGGCAATAAAAGAGCTGAGAAAATATTTTGGAAGAGAGATATCAAAGAAATCCAGCCAGGCAAGTGGAGGAGCATACTTTTAATCCCAGCACTTAGGAGGCAGAAGCAGGTGGGTCTCTGTGAGTTTGAGACCAGCCTAGGACAGCTAGGGCAGAGAAACTTTGTCTCCAAAAAGAAAAATAAAAGAAAATAGAAGGAAAAAAAGAAAAAAGAAGAAAGAAGAAAGAAAAGAAAGAAATCCAGAAAGCCTCATTTTGAGATTAGTCTTTTTGAAACTTCTCTCTTAAGACATGTCTGTATGATTCCCATGGGCTAAAAATTCCCCTTGGCTAAGTAGAAGGCAAATGAGCAATTTAAAGAGCTGGAAATGTGGACTCAGATGGCCCAGTTTGTAGGTCATTTAACAGCTATAATATTTCCTCATTAATAATTATTTCTCTAGTTTATATCAGTCGTGTGTGTGTGTGTGTGTGTGTGTGTGTGTGTGTGTGTAAACCAAGGCTGAAAAGATGGCTCAGCTTTCTGTCCTTGCACAGGACCCAGGTTCAGTTCTTAGCACCCACCCAAGTCATTCAGTTCACAACCATCTGGAAGGCCAAGCTCTTGGGGCTTTGACATATCTTCTGGCCTCCATGAACACCCAAACCTACATACACATATCCACACATAGACAGACAGAAGTTTAAAAAGGAATAAAATAAATCTTTACAAAGTAACTTTCATCTTTGAAAATTACATGTGTTTGTGTGTATATCAAAAATTTGTAAGATTTATGTCAATAAAACAATCAACTGCTGTTCGCTAACGTTATCTGGCAACTTCCAGAAATTGTTTATTTACTGTTGGTGTTTCTTCCAGGGTGGCTCCATCGCCAAAAAGGCTTTAAGATTCAGTAAAAGGTAAGCCAGGCCTCTTCCAGTAAACTTCCTGAAAAGCTGAGGTGCCAGGATCTATGCTGGCATAAAGCAAAATATAAACAAGGAGAACCTCACACACACATGCGTGCACACACACACATGCGTGCCCACACACATTCATACGTGCCCACACACACATGCACGCACACACACACATGCGCGCCCACACACACATGCGTGCCCACACATATACGTGCCCACACACACGCATGCACACACATGCGTGCCCACACACACATACGTGCCCACACACACGCATGCACACACACATGCGTGCCCACACACATGCGTGCACACACACACATGCGCGCACACACACAATTGCGCGCACACACACATGCGCGCACACACACATGCGCGCCCACACACACACATGCGCGCACACACACATGCGCGCACACACACACATGCGCGCACACACACACATGCGCGCACACACACACATGCGTGCCCACACACATACGTGCCCACACACACGCATGCACACACACATGCGTGCCCACACACATACGTGCCCACACACACGCATGCACACACACATGCGTGCCCACACACATGCGTGCACACACACACATGCGCTCACACACACAATTGCGCACACACACATGCACGCACACACACATGCGCGCCCACACACACATGCGCGCGCACACACACATGCGCGCACACACACATGCGCGCGCACACACACACATGCGTGCACATGTGCATGCAAACACACACATCGGCAGACTAGTGTCACTGGCTGTGTTCTAATGCCATGAGACTTGTGACCCAGAGGCCACTGATAAACTCAGCTCTGCAGTGTCAGAAGTTAGCAGCTTAGCTGTGATGAGGACCAGAAGTCTTCACTCTCAATCAAGATGCAGTAGCTCTCACTCCCTGATTCCCTTTTGTGGTTTGAAGTAGCTTGTTGCACAGTTTCCCGGTAGCTATGATAGACAGGAAGTAGGGGGACCGAACCCCTGGATGGAATTGCACCACTGTCTAACAGCAGACCTATTAAACAGGAAACATCCGGGGAAAGAAACCCCTAATGGTGTCCAGCACAGAATACAATTCTTTAACTTTTTCAATGAATGGGGATTCCAGATTGAACACCTGGGTACATGTTAGTTAGTCCTGAGGGAAACACCATGACAGCAAGGAACAATTAGTATTCAGTAAGGTAAGCCCTCTCCACGTGCAGGAAAAGGCCAAATATTGTCCCATGTGATCCACTTAAGAAGACATAAAGAAACATATTCAAAGTGGTGTGAAATATGGTTTACAAAGCGTCTCATCGGGACAGTTAAAATTATTGGTACTTAAAAGTCAACTCCGATCGCCTGGGAAGTTTGCTTAAAGAGAACACACTTTCCTACCACATACATAAAGTATTACATGTTCCTGTGTCCCTAGCTAGGACATCCCTGAAACAATGAGCAGAGTGCTCCCAGAACCCCAGGCTGCCCTCTAATCCATAACACCAAAGCCCAGCATGGTTCACTCTGTTGCTGCTATGTTTAATTCCTTAGCAGTGACCACACACTGCAGTACATGCATGAAGGGCATTCATGCAGTACATGCATGAAGTACATGCAGTACGTGCATGTTTAATTCCTTAGCAGTGACCCACTAAGTCCCCCACACGCTAGTACATGCATGAAGGACATGCATGCAGTACATGCACACTTAATTCCTTAGCAGTGACCCATTAGGTCCCCCACACTGCAGTACATGCATGAAGGGCTAAGAATGAGCTTGCAGATATTTAGAAAGCCTGCAAGGACTTTGAATAGAAAAAATGGGAGTACCTCTCTAGACTTCCTTTTGTTTTTCTGTTTAGCCTTTTGAAACAGGAGTTCACTCTGCTGATCTCCAATTCATAACATTCCTGCCTCACCTCCCAAGTGCCGGGGCTACAGACATATGCCATCACACTTAAACATTGATTCTAGTTAAATAAAGGGTTGACAGACAAGCTCCTATTAAAATTAAGAGTATTTGTTCTCTGATACCTGAGAATCAGAGGACGTTATAAAGGTGGGCGAGTGTAGATCATTACATCCACAATATATAAAGAGTTCCTATAAGTCAACAAGCACCAACTACCTACCTAAGAGGTAAATGGGCAAGAGGAGGGTAACACGTGAGACCAACTCGCCTAGGGACTGCTGTTCAGCTTCAGTGTTCATCATGGAAATGTGAATTGAGGCCAAATGAGTTCTTATTTTATAACTGTTGACTGGCAAAATCTAAGCATCTGATAGAATTGTGTTGGCGGAGTTGGGAGCCCACAGACATACATGCTTAGAGGCAGCTGACTACTTTGGAAAATAATTGGAAAAAAAGTTAAGGGAAGAAAATGAAGTCTCATGGCGATAAATGGCACAACGAAAATAAAATAAAAGTGTATGGAAGGAATAACTGAGTAGGCAAAGGGAGTGTTAGGGAATGACGGCGGTATATGGAGATGGCAGAGGCTCTCAGGTCTGCGTTTCTATTCTGTCCCGGGTTTCATAAACCCCAATTAACAGTTTCTGGGATTTCTCTTTCAGGGTTTTCCGCCCCCTCTTGTTTACCACGCTGTTTTTCATCAGACTGCTGGGTTACCTGATCTTCCATTTAAGCTTTATAAACCCCGACCTCCTCATCAACGCGCTTCCCAAGATCCTGAGCAGGGACGTCTTGTGGAAGCTGCGATGCTTCCTCTTCCCGTCCCTCACACTTGAGACAGGAGACATGTTACCGCACTGATCCCAAGTGTCCGTAGGCAGCAGAAGGCAAGAGGGACACAGGCTTGGAGACAGGAGGTGGCGAAATTGTGGAGGGTAGAGGTTTTTCCTCAGTTCTCCCCCTGGTGCTGGCCTACTTGGTGATCATTTGTCTCCGTGTTACTTTTTCAAGATTAGCCTTGCCCAGTAAAGAACTCTGTCAATGAGTCTCTGGATGAATGGATAAAACGAACAAACGGTACACCGTGCTGATAAACCTGGCTAATTTCAGAGTTCTATAGATACTTGTAAAGTTAGAACTGACCAATGAGTTCTGTGAATCTCCAAAATCTAATGACCAGTATCCCTGAAATGCAGAAAAACCCAACACAATACATGACGCAGAGTTGATCTTCTATCAGAATCAAAAGCTGTGTCAACTGACCTAGAAGGTGTATCCATCAACAGGCTGGGCTGTGCTGTCCCACCTGTCCCATCGGATACTCAGGGACAGGGCAGGAAGACCAGGAGCTCGAGATGAGCAGAGGCACTATAGGAAAGTTCTCTTTCCAGAATAATAATAATAACAATAGTAAAGACAACAGTCAAACAACCAGAATCTGGGACTGTAAGAGATTATAAGAGGCAAGGCTGGAAGAAACCTCAAAATGTCATCAGGGTTTCATGTGCCTTCCTTTCTCTTTGATCATCCCCCCCCCTTTTAATTTGACTGTCAGCACCTGAAATTCTACACTACCCAATTAGCAACCTCAGCAAAAGGAAACTATCTTTGCCAATAGCTCTAGTTGCAAAACCCAGAGAACACGGACTGGCCCATCGGAGGTAAATCATCTACCTCCTGCCCCACCATCACTGTGAGCAGCAGGACAGACTCTCTGATTGGTCAGTCCTAAAGCGTCTATCCAATTCCTTGTTAGGGATTATGGGAGGATGTAAAAAGGGAAAGAGGCATTGGGAACTGGCTCAATGGGTAAGAGCATTTTGCTGTGGATGAATGAGGATCTGAGTTCAAAGCCCCGGCCCCCACGCCTGTAACTTCAGAGCTGAAGAAGAGAGACCAACAAATCCTGGGAGCTGCCAAGCAGCTGAGCCAAAGCAGTGGGCTTCAGAGTAGCTGACTGGAACTTCAGAGTTCCTGGCTGGAGGAAGCAGGAGATTAATAGAGCAGGACATTGGATCCCTTCCCCTGTCCTCCATCAGAGACCATGTATGAGAAATAGCTGAGGGAACCGGCCCAGAGACATTGTACACAGTGTGTTTCCCACAGGAAAAGAGTCTGTGTTTCCAGAAATGGGGAGAGGAATGCTTGACAAGCAAAGGCAGACATTCCCAGAATCACGCAACTCCAGCAATTAAACAAACCAAAAGCTGGAGCCCCATCTGTCTTCCCACAAGGAAACTTAGACGGCCACAAGATCATAGACCGAGATACTGAAAATTCCTACAGACCGAGCAAGATAAGAATCGCATCGTTAATCAGGTCTCTAGAGCGGCAATAAACAAGGACTCTAAACCGCACACAACCCACTTCTGAAGCTCAGGGTCGTCTCCACATGGCCACAGCCCTTACTTTTCCAGAACCGCCAAAGCACCTGAGTGCCTTACAACAGGGTGGCTATGTTCAGACTCCCTCCTAAAGTGCGCCCCCCCCCGTCCGCCCCCCCCCCCCCCCCCCCCGTGTCCGCACCCCTGAGAGTTCTGAAGAGCTCACTGCTGGCCAGGAATGAACTGGAGCCAGCACAGGCCACTGCTATTGCTGTTTGAGACCACATGATGTCACTGTTGAAAAGGGAGCTACACGAGGTGCAGGGATCCTTTGACAAACAAAGACACACCGGATAGTAAGTAGAAAAAGATGCCTACTGACAAGGCAAGGAGAGAAAGACATGCCTATCCGGAAACCTTAGAGGAAGCCTAAGGTCCCATCCTCTGGGTGCCCTGCAGAGACAGGTGAGTCCATCCCTCTGTGCCACGTCTACACAGACAGAACAGGAAACGACACGCTCACGCAGGGGCTCCGCTCGAGGCACCCCCTCCCTCTACCCAAATCGTTAGCACCAAGGTCAAGCTCTTAGAATAAAGATGGCTTTTAACTTTTAGTCTATTAGGGAAACTTTTGGTGACTAAAGCCAGCCTGCTCTCAAGAGACCACCAAACACCTCCCCGCCCGTTTCCTGTAGTCAGGATCCTTTCCTCTTAGGCCCTTGGAATCCAAAGGGATCCACGCGGTCACCTAAGCCAGGCCCAAGGTGCATGTCTTTCCTGCATCCACTTTCCGCTCTCCTCCAAAATGCCGCCCCTGGCGAAAACGTACTAAAGGCAGTTTAGACTAGTCTTCTGTCTGTCGTCACACACGAATCTAGTTCCACAGCTGCTCTTACCTGGGCTGTGTAGGCAACATCTCTACATCCCTAAATTCCCAAATAATTATTCCAAATCCTGTGTTTGTCTCGCTCCTGTCTGGAGGAGGAAAAAGAATTAAAAAAAGAGCTTTTGTGAAACTAAGGTTGGAAATTCCAACAAGGGAGGCACAGTGTCTGTCCTTGAGGAGAGGAGAGAGGAAAACAGATACAAGGGGTCATGACGGGGAAGGGAGTAACTCCCAGTGACGATGCCCGATGGGCGGTAATATCAGATCCGTGGGCTAGGCTGAACCATGAGGTCAGCTGCCACTGTTAGTGACCCGCTTACCAAAAAATTAAAAACAAGTCATTAGGCATACAAACTGGCCTTCCTGGAGGCTTGGATAGAATAATAAAACTCCAGTTGGGTGGAAGAGTTATGGGAGAAGTTTGCGGGATACATAGGATCAAATACACTATGTAAAATGAAATTCTCAAGAAATTCATTAAAAAATAAAATATTTTTGAAATATAAGGCTGAAGGGATGGCTCAGTGGTAAAATTCCCGCCGTGAAAGCATGAGGACCTGAGTTCGAATCCCTGGCCTAGCACTTGTGTTACCTGTCGGTGACCCCAAGGCTGAGCAAACAGAGGCAAGCAGATCCCAGAGGCTTGGTGGCCAGTCTAGCCGAAACTGTGAGCTCCTGGTTCATATTTTGGGTATATATATTGTGTATACACACACATTATATATTGGTTTTCCGAGTAGCTTTGGAGCCTGTCCTGGAACTAGCTCTTGTAGACCAGGCTGGCCTCGAACTCACAGAGATCCGCCTGCCTCTGCCTCCTGAGTGCTCGGGTTAAAGCCATGTGACACCACCACCCAGCTTGGGTTAATGTTTTCAGTGGAAGGGACCACACAGTACTAAAAGACTGAAGCACAAGCAAGCAGATCTCCATGAGTTCGAGGCCAGCAAGTTTCAGGCTAGCCAGCTACAAAGTGAGGTCCTGTCCTAAATGAGGGTGGGCAGCTTAACCTGTTAAATTGTATGGAGCTGTAACTTTGACTTGTATCCTAAATGGTAAGACCAAACACCAGGCTGAGCCCTGGAGGGTCTGCATTACAGACCACACTGGCCCTTCCTTCCCTGAACCTGGTACTTTGCTCCCACTAGGCTGCCCGTGTTGTGTTCTGGACTCCCTTCTTGGCCGGCAGAAAGGCGATGTAAAGGAACCCTGTACCAGAGTTCTGCCCGGTGAGGGGAGTCGACACTCACTAACCTCATACATTCAAAACTCAGAAGAGTGGAAAAGAAAAAAGCACTTCCACACATTGCGACTTCAGAATTCTTAAAAGAAAACGTTAAGATGAATGCCTGCTCCTCTGACGCCCGCTACGCTGCCTTTAAGCGGCTTGAAATCTTAACGCTGTGATGTTCAGAAGCAGAGACGTTAAGGTAGAGTTAAGGTGCAGTGGTTAGCGTCACTGATATTTTTAAACTCCTGATAAAGGACCACACAAACCTCCTAGGTGCTTGCTGTGAGCTTGAGGCAGGTCACATGCACAGGAAAAAAAAAAAAACAAAAAACAAAACAGAGGCTACGTACAACATGACCAGAGAGCTGCATCTGCTGGCTAGCTGGTCTCTGCAGCATTTTATTCCTGAGACCTAGACACTGCCTTTCCAAATGGTGTCTCCATCACAGCAGGCAGCTGGGTAGCACGTCTGAGCCCTGGCAGCTGGGAGGCCCTTGAATTGGCGCACAGCTGCAGGTATTCTGTGTGAACAGTAGATGGCACTGTTCCCAGGCACACGGAACTCTGTCGCCCTCTTGTTCCTATGGTGATTTTCAAAGGATGGTCTGTAGACTAGAAAGCCAAGGGTGCAAGCGATAAAGTACCCGTCAATACCTAGAGTTAGAATCGCTCTAATCCACAGACTGTGTGCCCTGAGCAGACCCCCGCCCTCCCCCTGACGTTAAGCTTACGTGCACCTTAAAGTAGGACTTGCTGCTTTGATAACTCTGCATGCAGTAAGATAAACAGAAAGCTCTCTCGTTTTGAGGAGACAGGGGACAGAAAAATGACTCCTCCCACTGAATCAGCTCCTCGTACTCAGTGAAGCTTCTTTCCTTTCCCTCCACATATGGGAAAATTGGAACCGAGGCTTCTGCCCAGAGCGTTCACTTCTTCCTCTCAGATTATTTTTTCCACATAGAAAAACCAAAGTTGGGATCCTGGTGTAGCAGCGCTCACCTGTGATTTAAGTACACGGGAGATAGAGGCGGGAGGATCAAGGATATCAAGGAAATCCTGGGCTACAGTGTGAGTTTAAGGCCAGCCTGGGGTACACGAGATCTTGCCTGGGAAGCTGAAGCTGAGTGATCCGACTTCATTCTGATACATCAGTGAGGTGTTCCTGCAGTCCTAATGCTGTCTATGAAGCAGCCCCTCGCAGCAGATGTGATGTTCATGGTCACCAGTTACACGCCAGACAATGTTCTGTTTCTTGTGCATCAAGCAGCATTGCATTAAATGCAATCTCCCGTGATAAATGTCATTATGCCCAATTTATAAGCAAGCCTTTTTCTAGAAATAAATTACATTGAATTCCAAGGTTTTTGGCTTGAAATTCTGGGCTCTCACTCTACCTACAACTTGGCTCCTAAACTCTCTAGTTCTTCTGAAGATAGGTAGACCAGATGTCCAGCCAGGGAGAGACTGTAGCATTTCCAAGGAAAAGGGGTGTTTACCTATGTCTGTACAGAAAAATTGCAGTCTTTGGTTGTATTTATAGATAACGTAGATGCCAGAGAGACTCTGAGACAAGCCATGGAATCATAGAACTGAAAGAGATGTCAGAGGCTTCTCCTTCCAGAACAGTCCACCAGAGTTTAACTGTGAGGTAGAAGGGAAGGCTAGTGTTAAAATTTAAATTCTCTTGAAGTGATTTTTTTTCCTAGATTGTATCCTTGGATTCCATGTTTTTTTTTTTCAAAAAGAAATTTTAATTCAAATGATTGGATTTACATAATTTTTGGTATCGCACAAAATACACAAGCTCTCCAGATGTCCACCGAGATCTAGCACTGTTTCATGGTCTCTTCCCCACCCACCCCCCCCACCCCCCAGCTGCCTAGAAGTTTGTGGGATCTGGAAGCTGCATCTCCCATCAGTAGCCCAGTAGCATTTTGTCTTACCTAGTTCAAAAAAAAACAAAAACAAAAAACAGCCTCCTGCAGAGAAGAGCCTTGTACTGTGTCCCTAAACATCCCTCCAGGTCATCACCAACCCATTTCCAGTCACAAGAAGCTAACCTAACCTATGGGAACGTTCAGATATGCCAATAAGATCTACGTCTGTGGGAGCCAGACTAGGCATGGGGAAGGCTTTCTTTTTTAATTGTTTTGTTGTTGTTTCAGGCAGACATGGTCTCATACAGCACAGGCTAGCATCAAAGTCACTATTTAGTCAAGGAAGACCTTGAATTTTTGATACTCCTTCTCCACCGCCCCCAGCCACCCCACCCACCCACCTCCAGGACTCCAGGTTTTATTCAGTGGTAGGAACCAGGTCCAGGTCCTCCATACCTGGCGGACATTTCCAGCCCTTTTCGTACATTTTTTTTTTATCACTTAAGCACCTCATTAAAGGGAGATATAAGTGCCTCAATTTTTTTTTTTATTCCCCAGATTTCTAGTGCAGTGTGTACTGTTGTAAATACTTGTAAAACCCCTTCCTTGAGGGCTGGGGAGGCCTCCAAAGAAGGCAGGAACGATGAGCAGTGCTTTGTCAGATGCTGAACGGTGTGCGACAAGCAGTGGCTCCTTGCACCTCCACTAATTTGAGATCAACTCCCAACATCACACGTCAAACAGTTTTGAAAAGACTGAAGGTACCCGGGAGGCTGTGGTGCAAGAGCCTGAGGCAGGAGAATTATCAGGAGTTGGAGGACAGCCTGGACTGCATTGTGAGTTTCAGGCAAGCCTGGGCTAGAGAG
The DNA here is from genome assembly GCF_018167655.1 of Microtus oregoni. Lineage (NCBI taxonomy): Eukaryota > Metazoa > Chordata > Mammalia > Rodentia > Cricetidae > Microtus > Microtus oregoni. Next base: position 18,165,314 of record NW_024543090.1, read on the forward strand.
TGAGGCCCTGTCTCCAAGACAGAAGCACGGGGTGAGGGGGGTCTTTGAGAGAGGCAAGTGGGGCCCTCCAGCAGAACCTGCTGCATACGGAAGGCCTCCATTTCTCAGTCTTGCCTGACCCTCCCACATACTCCCTAAACATGAGCTACAGTCTGATGGGCTTGTCCACACTCTCCTTTTCTTCCCCCTGCTCCTTCTTTATGAAGCAGGAAAGGCTCCGCGTCGTTTGAGGTTTGCTCAAATTCTTCTGTGTTCTGGAACCAGATTTGATTTCTCTTCTTTTCCACTGACTCACCCTGTATCCCTTAGGCAACAGAGGTCAGAAGGTAGCCTAAGTGACAGTCAAAACCGTCATCCTCCACAGAAAAGCCCTGTGGACAATGCACAGGGTGCCTGTGATTTGCAGGGTGTCTTATGCGCAGATACTCAAATGCCACGGGTCTCTTCCGCCGTTATCTTCCTGCAGTTCGGTCAGGCATTTTGTAGAGGAAAAAGATCCTCGCGAGCTCGGCAGTATATAGCACTGCTGCAAAACTTATTTTTATCACTAAGTTTCTCCGCAGTGACTCAGAAGGGATGTAAGAAATAGAAGAGAAAGAAGACGGGAAAGGCAGATGCTTGTTATGCAACTTAAAGGCGGTTGTACCCATTTCCTCCACACAGTGGCGCGAGCTCCCTAAGAAATGGTCTCAGCTCGAAGAATGGAAACTTTCTCACTGCTGAGAAAAGCTCCGGGTGGTTCTGCCGCCATTCACAGCCCACCTCCCCCGGGAGAAATCAAACTCACTGGTTCAGGCCGTACTTACTCTGGGTCTAGAAAGCCACCCTCAGTGGAAGGCGGAGTCGTGTGCTTTCCTGGTCCAAAGTCCAAAACCTGTGAGAGATCAGATGGCTTGCAGATCTTGCGGGAAATGCCATCTCAGGCTCTCCTTTCGAGTCTTGCTAGTGCAAGAGGTTAACGGCAGTTGGCCGAGATGCTGACTACCTATCACGACCAAGACTTCCTGGCTGCTTTGTCTCTGTGGGGACCTAAAGCTTTCCTTTAAGCGTTCTTAACACCTAGGGGAATGTCATTAAGAATGTTAAATTAAGGAGAGATGGCTGAAGGGCGGATGTTTACTGCTCTGGGAGAGGACCCAGTTTGGTACCCGGCACCCATATGGCAGTTCGCAACAGCTTATAACTCCACTTCCAGGAGATATGTCTACCCTCTTTTTTGGTTTCCACAGGCTCTGCACACACTTGGTGCACGTGGACTCATACTGGCTCACATAAGGCACAGAAAAATGTGTGTGTGTGTGTGTGTGTGTGTGTGTGTAGAAAGAGAGAGAGAATATACATATAATTTGTTTATATATATAATTTGTTTATATATATGAATGCTAAATAGGGGCAGACAGCCCAGTCTTAATGTGCTTGTTCTCGAGCATGAGTTCCAGAGCTGGTCCCCCAGATCTACATTAAGAAGTTGAGCACGGTGACATTGTTGAGTGTTACATAATCCCAAAGTTAGGCAACAGATTCAGCAGGATCCCTGGGTTCATGCATAGCCAGCCTAGGTAAATCGGTGAATCCCAGGCCAGTCAGAGGCCTTGTCTCAAAACAAAAACACTGAGAACAACTCCTGAGGAAAGACCCGTTGGGTCATCTGAAAAGGAACTGTCTCCCATATGCTCCGGTATTTGAGTCCTTCATCACTAGTAGGTGGCACTGTTTGGGGAGATTATGGAACGTGAAGGAAGTATAGTCTTGATGGAGGAAGTACGTCAGTAGGGGTGAGTTTTGAGGGCCAGTGGCCTCCTCCCACTTCTGGTTTGCTTTCTCTGCTGTGTGTGCGTGAGTGGAAATGTGTCTTAACAGTTTCGAGCTCTTACCGCCTGTGGCCCTGCCTCCTCCACCCTTAAGGACTTTCTTCTGGAGCCAAGAACCCAATTTGTTCTTCCTCCTAGAAATTGCTTTGGTCATGGTGCTTTATCTCAGCAACAAAGAATAACTGACACAACCCCTGAGGTTGTACTATGACATCCACAGGGACACATACAGATATACATGCTCACACGCGTATACACACACACAGTGAATGTTAAATTTGGTGCCCAGCCCACATATACACCCAAAGAATATTAAATTTGGTGTCCAGGCAACAGTAGAAAATGCCAAGTGAAACCAATTGCCAGGTATATGAACCATGAATCATGGTCCCAGTCAACAACAGAAGCTTCTGTCGGCTTCAGGAAGGGGGAAATGGCCTTCCACGGTGCTAGAACTGAAAGCAATGGTTGCTATGAGCAGGTGACAGAAGCATCTGTCAGTTCAATGGCCTCGTGACTCACCCGACAGCTCAAGGCCCTGCTAACATCTGTACCCCAATATCTCACTCTGGCTGAGAAGGAAGGCAATACCCACGGGCAGTTCCCATCAGGTGAATACATCCATTAGGTTGGCCAGCCTATCCTTTCAGTAGCGAGTAGCTGAGCCCTGAAGAGATGGTGGGTGTCAATTAAATGTCAGCCAAGACAAAAAGGTAGCCAGCAATGGGCTCTAGGGCCAAAAAATAGAAGTGGCATTGGGTTTGGAAGGTTTTTTTTTGTTTGTTTGCTTGTCTCAAATCAGATCTAGAAAGCTGGTGAGCTATGGGCCTGACACAGCTCACAGATGAACCATGCAGGTTCCACGTGTGGGGAGGGGGTTGTTGCTGTTGTTTTGGTGCTTTTATTGCAACTATTTACAGTTCTGGAGACATTGTCTAAAAGCCCAGGTTTGGGGGTTACTTTTTTATGAAGAATATCGTTATCATGGAACAGATCTCTCAGATGGCCATTTGTCAAGACTGACCTGAGACCATGGGTCCACCATGGTCACTATCATCTTTCTCGTGCCGTGCTCAGTCTCCTGGGTTTGTGCCACCGGCATGCCTTGTGGGTCCCAACTCATCTTCCTTCCTAAGGGGTGCCTAGAGAGCGGATCTTCAAAAGGAACATGGTGGTGCCAGTGGTATGTATGTATAGAGAGAGAAACAAAGACAGACAGCCTTCAGAGGACAGAGAGATCCTGCTGGCCAGGATGGAGAGAGACCTGGAGGTAGTGTGGAGACCACTACTAGTGGGCTGAGAGGAAATCGCAGGGCTTCCAGGCATCTCCAGCCATGGGAAGAGGTCATGTTGCTGAAGTTACTGCTGTAAGCAACAGGTCCTGAGCTCCGTTGGCAATCTTCTGCAAACCAGGAGGTGGCTTCAGGATGTTCCCTTGGAGGGTAGAACACTAAGCATTGTCCAAGATTTGGGGGCCGTCGTAAGGATTTAAACTTTCCTGCATTTCCAGCTTGTACTAAGAGGGATCCCAGAAGCTTCCAGAGTGTGAAGAAAGCCCTTAAGCAAAGACAAGGGTTGAATTAAGGTAGGAACTAAGCACAAGGAATTAAGTCCGCCTAACACAGACATGATTATGTGTTTGCATTTATTGCCATGCTATACGCGCAATAACCAAAATCGGAACCAGCCTGGATGCCTACAAGCGGCTGAATAGACACAGAGAATGCAGTATATCTATACAACCGAGTCTCATTCAGCCATGGAGAAGAATGAAAGTGTGTTTTCAGGAAATAGGAGGGGACCGGAGGTCCCCAAATTACACAGATAAGCCAGACTCAGAAAGATAACACACCATGTTTTCTCTATGTAGAACCATGATATAAGCAGATATGTATATGGGACATGAACAAAGAAGAGGGGATAAAGGGAAAGGGAGATCTAAAGAGAAGACGGTGTACAAGAAAAAGTAAAGGGAGAAGGAACACAAAGCACCACACACTCGTATTCCTCTCATACACAGAGTTTAGATTGAAATCAACATGCATTTGGCATAAGAGCAAAAATGGGATCATTCGGGTGATGGAGGGGAACGAGTGAAAGGAGGGAGAAGGATGGAGAAGGGATGAGAGCAAGGGATAAGGATGTGCGTACGGGAACGTGGTAATGAAACCTATTGTGTCTTAACTAAAAAAAAAATAATAATAATTTTTATTTTTAAACTGCCTTTAAAAGGTATCGGCTCCAGGATGAGGAGTGAATGGGAGCATCATTTTCTCAACTCGCTTGACCTCTAACGACTTTCTGTACAAAACAGTTCGATGCACTGGGCTCTAGAACTCCCTGCCACGAGAATAACTGTCACTGGTGAGATGTTGGTGCAAGGTGAGTAACACTGCTGCTGGGTAATCTTGGTGGAATTCAATTACATTAAGTGGTCTCTGCAGCTTTTATTTGTAAAATCAATATGACAAAGCATTCACTGAAGCCCAATAGGCCCCTGATATCTCTAGGATAGAAATGAAACCAATATATCTCCGTTGGTGCCAGACACCAGGGCAACTCCAACATCAAAATCCCAGCTGGGAACAGTCACATCCAAGTGAGGTTGCCACCAGAAGGGATGATGCGTGTCGGAGGAAGAACAGAATGTTCAAACTGTAGCTGGAACCATGACAAGGCATTGCCATCTGCCATAGAAGCCCCATCTCCTGAGCCTTCAGACCATCTGCACACCTGCTCAGGCCTGGCACATGGGTCAGAGGGGTGATCGTGCCATCATTAAAGCCATAACAAAAGAAAGCAAAGGTTCCAGAAATAACTTTTAGCTGCATTGTGACACCTATACTGCCTTAAATTTCCTTTCCAGGAGGGAAAAACCCACATTTGGAGGAGAGATTCATCAGTTGGGAGCTTTGATCTACATAGGGCTGAAGTTTCCATGTGAACTGAATTCCTAGACCACCCAGTCACACATAGAATATCAGTAAATTGTTAAAGGGATGTCATAGCACATGCTAAGCAGACCATATAGACCTGAAAGCATGACATAGCTTCTGTTTGAACCATGATCAGTGTAGGAACCAAACCTTCTCAAACCTATTCATATTTCACCTTAAGACGCGCCCCCTCATGTACCAGGAAAGAGAAGGCAAGCCCAAACAAAAGCAGCTCTGAGACCAGTGCAGTAAGTTCTCATAGAAAGCCTTGCACATGAGGGACAGCTTGGCCCTTCGGACCTTCAGTCCTTCAACTAGAGATGTGGAATGCTATAAAATGCGTAGTCTTGCCCAGGGTGCTTTAGGAAGATATGTCCTCTACTTAGTGGATCTCCTCTAGAAACAGGGTCTTCCATTCTGAATATTACAAAAGGTCTCCCCAGCTCAAGGTGATTCCCCTTAAGAATAACTAAATGATTGACTACCATACTAAGTAACAAAGCAAATCTCAGATACAAAAGAAAAAAAAATGGAATAACCTCATGTATCTTATCTGATCATTATGGTTTAAAATTAGAATTCAACAGTAACACCAATTTCAGAAAGCCCACAAACACATGGAAATTAAACAATGCTCACCTGAATCATCAATGGGTCAAAGAAGAAATAAAGGAAGAAATTAGAGACTTCCTAAAATTCAATGAATATGACCACAACATACCCAAGTTTATGGGACATGATGAAAGCAGTAAAGAGGAAAGTTCATAGCACTAAATGCCTACATAAAGAAGCTTGAAAAATCCCACACTAGTGAGTTAACAGAACACCTGAAAACTCTAGCACAAAAAGAAGCAAATTCACGCAGGAGGACTAGACAGCAGGAAATAATCAAATTGAGAGCTGAAATCCACAAAATAGAAGCAAAGAAAACAATACAAAGAATCAATGAGACCAAATTAGTTCCTTGAGAAACTCAACAAAATAGGCAAATCTTTATCCAAACCAAAAGGCAGAGAGAGAATATCCAAATAAACAAAATCAGAAATGAAAAGGGAAACATAACAACAGACATGAAGGAAATCCAAAGAATCATTAGGACATACTTCAAAAACCTGTACCCCACAAAATTGGAAAACTTAAAGGAAATGGACAATTTTCTTGATAAATATAACTTACCAAAATTAAATCAAGACCAGATGAGCAAATTAAATAGACCTATAACTGCTAAAGAAATAAAAAGAATCATCAAAAGTATCCCAACCAAAAAAAGCCCAGGACCAGATGGTTTCAGCTCAGAATTTTACAAGACTTTTAAAGAAGATAATACCAATACTCCTCAAATTATTCCACACAATAGAATCAGAAAAAACATTGCCAAACTCTTTTCATGAGGTTACAATTACCCTGGTACGCAAACCACATTTAGACGTTACTAAGAAAGAGAAGTACAGACCAGTCTCACTCATGAACATTGATCCAAAAATACTCAATAAAATACTGGCAAATCGAATCCAAGAATACATCATAAAAATCATCTACCATGACCACGTATGTTTCATCCCAGAGATGCAGGGATGGTTCGACATACAAAAATTTATTAATGTGATCCACTATATAAACAAACTGAAAAAAAAAACATGATTATCTCATTAGATGCTGAAAAAGCCTTCAACAAAATACAACCTCCCTTCATGATAAAGGTCTTAGAGGGAGCAGGGATACAAGGAACATACCTAAACATAATAAAGACAATATACAGGAAGCCTGAACCAACATCAAATTAATGGAGAGAAACTCCCAGTGATCCCACTGAAATCAGGAACAAGATAAGGTTGTCTACACTTTCCATATCTACCAAATCTATTCAATAAAGTACTTGAGGATCTAGCTAAAACAATAAAGCAATCAAAGGAGACCAAGAAGATGCAAATCCGAAATGAAGAAGTTAAATTCTCACTATTTGCTGATGATATGATAATTTACATAAGAGATGCCAAAAAATCTGTCAATGAACTGCTACAACTCATAAACACCTTCAGTAATGGAGCAGGATACAAAATTAACTCAAAAAATCAGAAGACCTCTTTTATATAGATGATAAAGGGACTGAGAAAGAAATCAGAGAAATATCAGCCTTGACAATAGCCACAAATAACATAAAATATCTTGAAGTAACTCTAACCAAACAAGTGGAAGACTTGTATGACAAGAACTTTAAGTCTTTGAAGAAAGAAATTAAAGAAGACACCAGAAAATGGAAAGATCTTCTATGGTTTGGGATAGGTAGAATTAACATAGTAAAAACTGGCAATTTTACCAAATGCAATCTAGAGATTCAATGTAATGCCCATCAAAATTCTTCACAGACCTTGAAAGAACAATACTCAACTTCATATGAAAAAACAAAAAACCCAAGGTAGCCAATAACAATCCTGTACAATAAAGGAACTTCTGGAGGCATCACAATCCCTGACTTCAAACTCTACTACAGAGATACGGTACTGAAAACAGTCTGGTATTGGCATAGAAACAGACAGGAGGACCAATGGAATTGATTCAAAGACCCAGATATCAATACACATACCTACAAACACCTGATTTTTGACAAAGAAGGCAAAAAATTGAAATGGAAAAAAGAAAGCATATTCAACAAATGGTGCTGGCATAACTGGTTATGCCATGTTATCAACATGCAGATCCATATCTATCACCATGCACAAAAATTAGTCCAAATGGATCAAAGACCTCAACATAAAGCCAACCACACTGAACCTCATAGAAGAGAAAGTGGGAAGTACACTTGAACACATTGGCACAAAAGACCACTTCCTAAATATAACCCCAGTAGCACAGACACTGAGAGACAAAATTAATAAATGGGACCTCCTGAAACTGAGAAGTTTCTGTAAAGCAAAGAACATGGTCAACAAGACAAAATGGCAGGCTACAGAATGGGAAAAAAATCTTCACCAACCCCATATGTGGCAGAGGACTAATCTCCAAAATATGCAAAGAATTGAAGAAATTGGTCATCAAAAGAAGAAATAATCCAATAAAAAAGTATGGTCCAGACCTAAACAGAGAACTTTTAAGAGGATTCTAAAATGACTGAAAAAAAATGTTCAACATCCTTAGCCATCACAGAAATGCAAATCAAAACAATTCTGAGATTCCATCTTTCACCTGTCAGAATGACCAAGATCAAAAACACTAATGACAACTTATGCTAGAGAGGATGTAGGATAAAGGGAACGCTCCTTCATTGTTGGTGGGAGTGCAAACTGGTACAGTCTCTTTGGAAATCAATATGGTGATTTCTCAGAAAATTAGGAAGCAACCTACCTCAAAACTCAGCAATACCACTTTGGGGTATGTACCCAAAGGATGCTCAATCGTACCACAAGGACAACTACTCAGCTATATTCATAGCAGCATTGTTTGTCATAGCCAGAATCTAGAAACAACCAAAATGCCCCTCGACCAAAGAATGGATAAAGAAGATATGATACATTTACATAATGGTGTACTAAACAGCAGAAAAAAATAATAACATCTTGAAATTTGAGGGCAAATGGATAGATCTAGGAAACATATTGAGTGAGGTAACCCAGATTCAGAAAGACAAGTATAATATGTACTCACTCATAAGTGGCTTTTAGATGTAAAGCAAAGAAAAACCAGCCTACAATTCACAAGCTCAGAGAACCTAGACAACAATGAGGACCCTAAGAGAGACATACATGGATCTAATCTACATAGTAAGTAGAAAAAGACAAGATCTCTTGAGTAAATTGGGAGCATGGGGATCGTGGGAGAAGGCAGAAGGGAAGGGGGAGGAAGAGAGGGGATCAGAGAAAAATATATAACACAATAAAAATTTAAAAAGTGGGTTCTTAGTTTCCCCCTGCCAAAAAAGAATAACTGAGTGTTCTATTAACTTGAGCATCGGAGAGATACAAGAGATATGCTACTTGTAAAGATTCATTGAAATTTTTATACAAATAGTAATATATAGCACCTTTCTAATCACCTTAAGTGTTTAGTACAAAGACAATACATCAGGTCATGCTCTGAAGTCAGCTTGCTGAGGTTGCCATCTCCTGCCTATGTAACCTGAGCCAAGTCCCTCAAGCTTCCTAAGATGCTCTTGTGTATAAATGGAGAGTGATAACAAACGTAAATCAATGCATATAAGTGAAAAAACACATGAAGTATCTCTTATGATATCTAGAGCATAGTAAGATTGGGAAATTATAGCTGCTTATAATAGGCAAATAAAAACAAATGGTTCCTCCAAGAACCACTGGACCCTATAAATGTTGTCCAATATGGCAAGTATTTTTGACCATTTAACTAAGCTAATGATCTGTAGCTGGAAGAGGGGTGTTGGGGTCTTGATTATCACAGTGCACCCTAATGCAATTGCCGGTCTATTTATGAGGAGGGCAGAGAACCAGCATTACATACACCCACAGGCACACTCACATTCACACAAGCAGGCTCACACACACATACTCACACAGAGTTCATGGGAAGATGGGCACAGATAGAGGTATAAAGTTCTGGCCTTGAAGCCTAGGATATTATCACAGACCAAGGCACTTCTGGAAAAGAAAGAAAAAGAGTCTGGAGTTGTGGCCCAGTCAAGACTCTGATTTTAGCTTCATAATATTGATTTTTGAATCTAGCCACTCCAGACCTGCAAGAGAATAAATTTCTTTCATTTTGAATTATGCAGGTTAATGTTACAACATCCTTGGAAACTAACATAACATTAGGAATGGTGTTCTTAGATATTTGTATTGAGTATCTGCTAATGCATGGAATAACAGACACAAATATACCTGGGTAAGGAATTTAGTCTGTTGTGTGACTTTTCCTGGGGATGAACAAACCACTGCTCACCCTAGATCAAAACACACACACACACCACCTTAATTTCTGGCTGAATGGCTGTCCTGGAACTCACGAACTCACTATATAGACCAGGTTGACCTCAAACTTGGAGATCCACCTGCCTCTGCCACCCAAGTGCTGAAATTAAAGGCATGAAGTAAAGAAATTTAGAGACCTCCGAAAGCTCTTTAAACTTTCAAAATCCATAAAGCCCTGCTCTGAGGTTACAATTGCAGTAACTTTAGCTTGAGAGAGGAGGCTGTCCCACCTACACTGCTGCCAAGCTCCGTGGGAGCACCAGGGATGTTACTTCCATGAGCAGTCATCCATGCTGGGCTGGGCTTTTTGGTGAAACAACTGACTTTGAGTCAACCACGTTCATGTAAGTAAACATTCACCCATACTCCCATATGCCACACCAATCTACTTCATAAACCCTGAAAGTTTTATATACTTCCCTCTGGAACAGAATGCTCCCATTTAGGGGATATAGCCATATAGCATAGGCATAGTTTATCTGTGTGTCTCTGCCTCAAGATGCAAGGCTGCGATCCAGCAGGCTCAGGGCTGTGTTCTCATACTGAGGTTTGACTGAGAAAGAATCTAAGCAAGATTCCAGTTGTCACAAGTCACTGGGTTGAGGGCCTCTGGTTACAGTGGATGTTGGCAAATCCACCCTCAGTTCCTTGTGTCCTATGCCTCTCCATAGAACTCTTCATAAGGACACTGGCAGCCTCAGGTGTGTGAGGGAATGAAGGGACCGTCAACTGCTTTTGTGACTTCATCCCAAACTTCCCACATTTTCTTCCTTTTTTTTTCCTTTGCACCATATGAATACAGAGAAAGTGGGATGCATAATTAATGCTAGGTCACGTCAAGGTTCTAAAAAGAAAGAAAGTTGTCAATTAGAGGAGAGCAAACCTCATGAATCTAGGAGGCAATGGCTATGACTTATTAGAAAGGCAAAACCCCATCACACTGGCAGTGACAACTGCCAACGAGGAGCCACGGGAACTTTCATTCATCACAAATTGTAACAGAAAATGGTTCTGCCCAGTCAAATGCCTTAGTTAGGGTTTCTATTGCTGTGACAGTATGCCATGACTAAAAGCAACTTGTGAAGAAAAGAGTTTATTTGGCTTACACTTGCTGGGCTGGCCATTTTTACATCAACTTGACATAAGACAGAGTCATTTTGGAAGAGGTAACCTAGAGTGAGGAAACGAACCCACAAGACTGCCTTATGCATTGTGGTACATTCTCTTGATTGATGATAGATAGGGGAGGGTCCGGCTCACTCTAGATGGTGTCATTCCTGGGTTGGTGGTGCTAGGTGCTATAAGGAAGCAGGCTGAGTACAGTGATATATTACTTGTGTTTTAATGAATAAACCTTGCCTGAAGATCGGAGTACAAAGTTAGCCACACTAGTCAGCTAGAAAGGCCGGGCAGTGGTGGCACATACCTATAAACCCAGCAGCTACCCAGTTAGCCATAGAGGCCAGGCAGTGGTGATGGACAGTTTTAATCACAGCACTAGAGAGGACTATAAGACAAGGAAAGGAGACAGGTCTCACTCTGAGAATTTAGGAAGGCAGAATTGCCCATTTTTGGTCTGAGGTAGAGGTAAGAGCCAGTAAGAGGTAAGAGCTGCTTTGCTTTTCTGATCTTCAGGTTGAACCCCAATATCTGTCTCTGGGTTTTTATTAATCATGCTATGTTTGGTGCCCAACAGTCTGGGTACAAATTCACAAAAAAAAAATGCCATTTGCCTATGACGTTACAGCCACCAGCATAGGTTAGAACTACACGTGGTCAGAGTCACTAACCTACTGGATAGATTTTTCTTTTTTCTCTCCTGGCAGGCTCTCTTGAAACCCCTTCTTGGGCTGCTGCGAAACTAAATAGCTGTCTTGAAATCCAGTCAGGCTTTTACTGTGGTAAACAGCAGCAATAAGCTTTATATCTTCTTCAACATCAGCAGCAAATTTGGTAAGACAATTGGGAATTTTTAAAGGGAAGAATTAGTTTAAAAAGAAAGTTTTCCCCACATTAAAAAATTGGAAATAACATTACATTGGAGGGATTTGTGTCTCTGTATGATAGTATGCTGGATAGTTTGAAAATGGAATGATTAAAAGAGAGGATAACTAATTTAGGTGGATTTATGTAATGTCAATTGTAAACATTATTAGCTTTATCATTTTGTTGTATTACTAAAAAAGATACAGGCCTTAAAAAAACAAAAAACAGATCACAGAGATATTCAAATCCAGATAGAGGAATTTAGTGGAGAACTACTAATTGGTTATAATCAGTGTTGCATTATAAGAATAGAGAGGAACAGCCTAGAGATTTCAAATAACTAACCTTAATATACCCAGTAACCATACAGGAGTTGCCAAATAATAGAGTAAGAGTTGAATGGACTCCTGTGCTAATGTTAGACTTAAGGAGAGTCAAGGAAGCAATAGTCTCATATGGCATGCATTCACCTTTTGTGAAGCAAATGTTAAACTCATGGTCAGTTTCTAAAAGAATTAGCTCTAATGACTGGATGGAGTTGGTTAAAACTGCTTTAGAGCATGGTCCACAATTATAATGAAATAGCTGGTTCAGAGAAGAGGCTACGACTATTAAACAAAAGATTAAAGCTAGAAGTATGGAAATTTCTTAAGATCAGATTCTTAGAAAAGAAAATTATGCCACTGTAGAAAGGCAACCTCTATATGATGGTCACATCCTGGCTTTATGCCATGCAGCAGCTCTGAATGTTTGGGACAGAACTGACAAATAGGAAAGAAGATTAAATCATTTACTAAAGTCAAGAAAGAAACCTTCATAAATTTCATACAAAGATTGATATCAGCAGTAAACAGAATGATACCAAATTCAGAAGCTAGACAAATAATAATTAAATCTCTGGTTTTGAAAATTCCAATTCTCTATGCAAAAAGATAATTGGACCATTAAGAGCAAGGTCAGCACTTTTGGAGGAATGGATCTGAGATACAATTAATATTGAATCTCATGAGCATGATGATACTTGGATAGGAGAGGCGATTTCCAGAGACTTGAAGAATAATCAAAGTGTTAAATGTTTCAATTGTGGCAAACGAGGTCACCTTAAAGGGGATTGTAAACAGAGCAGTCCTAGAAACAATATTTTTCTAAGCATAATCCTTTCAGAACATCCCTCCCTTCTGGATTATGTAAAAGGTGAGGCAAAGACAGACATTGGACTAATGAATATAGGTCAATGAGGAATATGCAATGTAATTCTTTGTCATCGGAAAAGTTCATGTGGGGCCTCTTGCAGGTCCCTATCCCAAATCTTGTCCAGTCATTCTCTGTCATCATAGAGGAAACTTCTTCCCTGAGCTATTAAGGAACCTAATTCCTATTTTACAAAACCATACTGCTTGAATAATAGAAAAGCTATAGAAAAGAGAACAAAATTTTCAGGAGAAACCATAAACTTCTATATGAACAAAAATCAAAATTAAAAACAAATAAATGATATTGTCATTGAATGTCTGGTGGAGACAGATGCGGATATAACAATAATTTCATCAGAAACTTGGCATCCAAATTGGCCTCCTTAGGATGTAAATGTTCAGTGTTTAGGGATCAGACCTTTATCTCAGGTAAAGCAGAACACAAATGGGTCAAGCACATAGGGCCAGAAAGACAGAGACGAATATTAAAACCATATGTGGCTAACATAACAATTTGTGGGAACATGATTTGTTAGAGCAATGAAATACTCAAATTAACATTCCTCCAGTCTTAGAAATGAACCATAAATTAATATATGTTTCTGGGAAAAAATTAGAAGGTTTTATAAAAAATAGTCACTGACCATTCAACTTGTACAAGAACAGGGTACAACAGCTGTCAATATTCCAAAGACATCAACAGCTCTATCTTTAAAATGGTTGGCAGACAAATCTGTATGGGTTGAACAATGGTCTTTAACAAGCAAGAAACTGCAGGCTTTAGAACAGCTAATACAGGAGCAACTAAATGCTCAGCATATTGAAGAATCAACCAGCCCCTGGAATTCTCTGGTATTTGTTGTTAAAAAGAAATTCGGAAATTGGAGAATTAACAGATCTAAGAGCTGTTAATAAGGTGATTCAGCCAATGGGCTCTCTACAGTCTATCATTCCTTTGCCTTCTCAATTACCTAAAGGATGGCCTCATATAGTTATTGATTTAAAGGTTGTTTCTTCACTATACCTTTACAAGAAAAAGAGAGAAAAATGTGCCTTCATGGTGCCTATTTATATTAATTCTCAGCCTGTTAAGAGATATCAATGAAAGATTCTCCCATAGAGAATATTAAATAGCCCCACACTGTGCCCATATTTTGTAAGTCAGATAATGGAAATGATACATAAGCAATTTCCTCAATCTAAAGTTTACCATTACATGGATGACATTTTATTATCTGATTCAAATGTAGATACTTTAGAAAGAATGTTTGAAGAAGTAAAGAAAGTTTTGCACTGTTGTAGATTACAACTTGCTCCTGGAAAAAATGCAAAGAGGCGATATTAATTATTTAGGTTATAAAATAGTTTTACCAAAAAATTAGATCCAAAAAAGTATAAATTAGGAGAGATCAATTGAAAACTCTTCTTTATAACTTCCAAAGATTGCTAGGAAGACATTTCCCATTTAGGGCACACTATTGGGATAAAACCTGATGAACTGATTAAGTTAAACAAAACCTTAGATGGTGACAAGGACTTACATAGTCCAGGAAATTATCAGCTGAAGCTGAGAGAGAATTGGCTATGATTAAAAAGAAATTACAGAAGGCACATGTGGATTGTGTGTATCCGAATCTTAACTGCATTCTGGTCATGTTATACTCCAATCATTCCCCTACAGGAATTTTAATGCAGAGGGAAGATACTATCTTAGAATGGATCTTTTTACCACATAAACAGAATAAAAAAATAAAACTTATGTGGAAAAGTTCTCTGAGTTAATTCTAAAAGGAAAATTAAGACTTTGTCAATTAGCAGGAATAGACCCAGCAGAAATCATAGAATCTTTTAATAATAATGAAAATGACAAATTATGGGAAGAAAGTGAACTCTGGCAAAAATCTTACAGTAATTTTTCAGGAGAGATTAAGAACAACCATCCCAAAAGCTAGAGAATTCAACTTATAAAGAGAATTAACTGGATCCTTCCTCACATTGTATGAGACACACCAATAACTGGAACCCCTACATCCTATACTAATGCAAATAAATTGAGAAAATCAGGTTACAAATCAGAAAATTTAAATAAAGTGGATCAAACTACTTATGACATAGTTACCAATTCACAATATACAGAAAGAGTTGTTTGGCATATTGAATCACTGAATTTATACCAGGTAATACAGAATTGACTTTATTATTTATTCAGTTACAAAACACAGTCAGGAATAGGAATCATCCCATACATATAACACACATCAAATCCCATACTAGTCTGCCAGATCCTCTAGAACAAGAGTAAATGCAGAAATCGATCAATTATTGATTGGAAATGTGCTGAAGACCACAGAATTTTATTTTAAAAAAAACATCATGTCAATAGCAAAGGTTTTAAAAAAGACTTTACCATCACATGGCAACAAGCCAAGGAAATTATAAGAAAATGTCCTACTTGTTCTTTATACAACCAAACATCACTGCTTGTAGGAGGTAGGCCAAAGGGTACTCAAAGGAATGAAATCTGGCAGATGGATGTGTTCCATTTTGTAGAATTTGGAAATTAAAATATGTACACCACATGATTGATAGTTATGCAAGTTTTCAATGGGTAAGTGCTTTGAGTTCAGAATAGGCTGATTCAGTAATCACACATTAGCTAGAAGTTATGGCCATCATGGGTACACATAAAGATAGACATTGTTCCACCATATGTCCATAAGAAAATAAAATTTTTTTGCTTATTGTAATAAAAAGTATATTACAGGTATACCAAACAATACCACAGGGCAGGCAGTTATGAAACGATCAAATCGAACTCTAGGATATGTTAAATAAACAGAAAGAAAGGATAAGGTCCCCAGAAATAGATTGCATAATGCTTTCTTAACTTTGAATTTTCTAAATGCTACTGAGAAAAGAACAACAGTTGCAGAGAAACATTAGATAGTAGAAAAAGCTACAGAATTAAATTAGCCAATATACTTTAAAGATGTGTTGATCTCAGAATTGAAACCAAGACGTGTTACATTGGGTAAGGGGTTTTGCTTTTGTTTCCACAGGAGAAGAAAGGCTATGGATACCATCAAAATTGATAAAGATTTGATTTGAACAATTAATTAGAAGAGATGATAGTTCATCAAACACCATGACCATTTAATCTAAACTAACCTACAAAACTAACAAATGTTTTTCATTTGATCAGATATAACTTGTCAAAAGAGAATCTCCCCAAAGTTAGGCTTGAGGAAGGATTTTCTTTCTGTCTTTTCAGGAGAATATAGGTATCCAGCTAAGGAATCTGAAAACCATTGAACAAATAAGACATCTGAAGAAAAAGAACAAATCATCCAGAAAAAAAAATGCCCCAAGAAAAAGAGTAAATTGACCTATTGGTAAATCACATTTCCAACAGGATAAAATTTCATATATCTTCCCAAATGTTTGTTTCTGGTGTTCTCTACAGATATATAATGCAAATTGGCTTGTAGTCTCAGTCCAACTAAAGATTAAAGCTGGCTTTGGGGTTAGAGTGTGGCTTTCTCCTTCTCTAAATCCAAGCATGCTTACTAAAGTGAAATCCAAAATCTCTGTCTCATATCAGAAGGGCCACCTGATATGGGACAGAAGAAAAACAAATATTTAAGGACTACTTTATTGCCTTTAATCTCATAATTTTTTGGTTTTATATTGACTCCTTGACAGCTTTTCTTAAGGTATAAATTTTATAAGATTAATATATATATATATATTAAACTTTTTGACATGATATTAATGGTCATATAGAGAACTAACTATTTAGGTTTTATCAACCTTCCCATGCATGATTTGGGGTTTGATTCTCTATCAGTTTTTTGTAGTGAACCATGAGCATACCTAACAATGACCTTTGAAATCTTCATAAGGAGGATGGGGTCCCACAATGACGATTCCTCCAGGACTATAACAGCACTAAGGTGAAAAACACCACCTAAAGATCAGCTTTGGACTACAAATTTCTCAGAACAACTGCAAGGTGACTAGCTGAGATGACCCAGCCCAATAGACTACTCTAGCCAGGACTTGAGACAAGCCCTGAACTTTTCCATGATGCAGAGACTGGACAACAAACAATACAGCTACCTTTTTCAGGAATTGACAATTAAACCAACTTTTTCTTTTTAGGATCCCCTAAAGATACCATCAGCCCTAAACAACAGAAAGTAAATTTAAGAATATAACACCCCCATTCCTAAGGGGGGTAGTTTTTGGTCATTCACTTGGATATTTGTCATTGTTTAGGGGGGTTAGTTATAAGTTGTTATAGGTTTTGGTCAGGAAGATAGTTGAACAAAGGAGATTAGATGCAGAGTTCTTGTTTTGGAAAGAAAAAAGGGGAATATAGATATGATAAGAAAAAAGGGTAGGTTGCTGAAACTACTTGGAAAAGAAAAACAGAAGATACAGATATGATAAAATTAAAAGGTAGATTATTGAATCTACTTTTTAAAAGCAACTATAAGTTTTATGTGTTTTACACTGAGTTGGACTTTTGTATATTGATACAAATTTCAGATTAATTTTCTTAGAACATACTGTATATACATTTCTACTCTTGTTCAAGGTGTTATACCTATACAGCTCATTTAATAATATATTACAAACTTCTAGTCCTTGAAAATTATTACCAACTGTTTAGGATAATAAGGAAATTCAGGTTAGTAGTTAATCACCTATTATAATTGAACATGTAGTCACATTAGATATGTTTTCAAGGTCAAACAAAGATATATTTTAGATAGAAAGGTCAAACACTTGAGAGATCTATAGAATATGGCATTTGAGATGTTTTAAATAACATAAGTTCTTTTCTTTTATGACAATGAGACACGTCTGCTCCTGTCAGCACCAATCTACTTCAGAGAAGATAATGGGCACTGAAGAAACTCCACATGGAGTTTACTTTCTTTGTTGCAAAAGTAAGCCACTGGCAAGAAAATGCCCTTGCCTTGACTGCTGACAGCATGCTATCCTAATTGAACAAGCAGGAAAAAAAGAAAGTGATTGCCAAACATTATCAAGACAAGACAGGACAACCCTTCAGAATATCATATTTCACAGAAAAAATGGGTCAGATATGCTAGGCATATGTCAGATATGGATGCCCCAATGTTGCAGAGGAACTTTGGGTGACTGTCCAGGCAACCAGCTGTTTCTGTCATTTCTCACATTTTTTGGAAGTCACGTCCTGCTTACTCAGTTACTATTATTTCCTCTAGGTCTCTGAGGGAGATGAAGACTACATAGTTATAGTTGTAGTTTTCCTTGTTTACCAGACTCAGAAAACAAGTTGCGATACAAAGTAAATTAGGTATAAGACTTTGGACTCACCAAGATAGGATAGATAATGGAGTAGTTTCTCTTAATTTGCCAAATGCAAATGGACTAGACTTTGATATATTTATTGCCTGTATATATTGTATATGGTTATTATACTTATTGTATATAGTTTTTCTTATATTAGTTACAGTCTTTCTTATTTTAGATAAAAGGGGGAAATATAGCAGTATATTATTTGTGCTTTAATAAATAAAGCTTGCCTGAATATCAGTTGCAAAGCAGCCACACTGGTCAGCCATACAGGCCAGGCAGTGTTGGCACACACCTTTAATCCCAACAGCCACACTCGTTAGCCACAGAGGCCGGGCCATGGTGGTGCACGCCTTTAATCCCAGCACTAGAGAGGAATATAAAACAGGAGGAGACAGGTCTCAGTCTCAGTCTCAATCTGAGGATTCATAGAGGCAGGATTGCCGATTTTCCGTCTGAGGTAGAGGTAAGAGCCAGTGACTGGCTGCTTTGCTTTTCTGATCTTCAGATTGAACTGCAGTATCTGCCTCCGAGTTTTTATTATTTGTGCTACAGCTGAGCAAGCTATGAGGAACAAGCCAATAAGCAGCACTCCTGCATGGCTTCTCTATCAAGTTCTGCCTCCAGGTTCCAGCCCTTGTTCTGGAACTACCATCGGGGAGTTCTTGCCCCGATGTCCCTCAGTGATAGACTGTGATATGGAAGTGTAAACTGAAATAACTAACCCCCACCACACAACCCCAGGTTATCACAGTAAGAGAAACTTCAAGGCACTTAGAGTCCACCATTGGGCTTTCAAAACTCAATCGCTGAACAATGATGCAAATACTAGCTGTAAATGCAAATGCCTGGAAGATGCCTCCTCCTCTCACAGTGGTCAACTCTGGAAAGGGAAACTGGAGAGGTAAAGAAGCAAGAAGAAAGAGAAGGGACCGCTCTGACTCCTGCTGGGGTCCTCTCCTAGTCACTAAAGTCGGGTCACAGGATCCCCGGGATACTAGTCCATCCTTCGACTCAGGGAAATGGACCCCAGATCCAGATCCCAGCACAGTACCCGATGTTTAGATGCCTTTCCCTGATCACCCTTGGACTGTGATCCTTCCAAAGAACAAGGGGTACATGGGAACCTACAATCTGGTACCCATACCACCCATCTAGAACAGTCTAGGTTGTCAGGATCCCCCAGTTCTCCAGTCTCAGGCTCATCCCTGGACCTGCTTGGTCTGTTTTCCAGGACAGGGTCTCCAAATGAGGCCTGTGCCTGAGACGTCAGTGGCAGACCAAGGCAGCTGTCTCTTTAGGAGGCAAAGCTCAGATGGAGGGTTAGAGATTCCTCAAGACTCCTCTTAGCACTAAGTGAAACCAAACCTGGGGCGACAAGGAGTGACCTGAGGATGGAGGCTTCGGTTTGACACCAGGCCGCACAAATGTAAGGGGCGAGCCTTTCTGGAGAGAGGCCCCAGCGTTGCCCAGGCTGGCTGCACTCCCTACCAAACGCTGACCCAGCTGCTTGGACAGAGTACCACTGTTATCAGTCATCTGCCGCCGGAATGTGCCAGGCCATAAACAACAAATGCCACCCTTCCTCAGACACTGCCAGGGCAAATGCCTCTGTAGCCTGAAGCCATTGGCTAGCAGGCGGCCTGTCGGCACCTGGTAGCCAGCAAGCTCCTCCGGTCCACCTGTCACGACCACCATAAATCCTTCAACGATGTGAGAAACACAAGCCTCCCCAGGCCTGTCCTTCCTTCTAATCTTACTCAGGTTTGGTTCTGCCTCTTCCCCGAAGTCCTCTTGGCCAACTCACCCACCCTTCTCAGATTTTGTCCGCAATCCCCATTCACGCAGAATGTCTTCAGTGCCACAGCTTCCCCCCTCACCCCCTCGACTTCCTTGTTTCCCCCTCCCAGCCGTAGATTGCTGACAGTCCTGCCACACACATAACAGGGAGTAGACACACATCACTTTTTTTCTCTCAGTTGCTGCCACAGACCACCACCCTCTCCCCTCTGTATCAACGATCCTCCCCTGAGGCTTCAGGCCATTGTCCGGAGCAGCACCTCTCCTGGTTCCTGCTGTCTATGTGTGCTTTCTGGGTGTTTTTCACAGGTTTCAGCCCTAGCTCGTCCTTGTTAATGGATTTTTTTCTCTAGCTCTGTTCAGGAAGACTGTTAGATTCTAGACGACCCCCAGTAGCCATTGTGATGGCATACCACGCATCACAGCCCCTTGGCTTCCACCTTCATTCAGCAAATTGGATTCTGCATCCAGTCCTCCATAGCTCCCTGCAGCTCTTCTCTCCTTTATTTCCACGGTGATTGGCCAGCCTATAATTGATCCATCCCAAGGGTGCATCGCAGCTCCTCGCTATTTCAACTCAGCTTCCAGTCACCCCTGGTTAGCATTAGCAACAAAATACCCGACTGCATCACCTTCCCATTTCTTCAAAATCTTGTAATTCCTAGAAATTTTCAATCTCTTGAAGGAAGTCCCTCTAATTTGGCCTTAGTCACCTCTCGTTATCGAGGCTTTTCAGACTTTACTATCCAACTACCCTGACCTCCGTAACTCAACCTTGAAAATAATTTGAGTTTCTCTCCGATGGATAGAGATAGAGACAGAGACCCACACTGGAGCACCGGACTGAGCTCCCAACGTCCCAATGAGGAGCAGAAGGAGGGAGAACATGTGCAAGGAAGTCAGGACCACGAGGGGTGCACCCACCCACTGAGACAATGGGGCTGATCTATTGGGAGCTCACCAAGGCCAGCTGGACTGTGACTGAAAAAGCATGGGATAAAACCGGACTCTCTGAACATGGCGAACAATGAGGGCTGATGAGAAGCCAAAGACAATGGCACGGGGTTTTGATCCTACTTCATGTGCTGGCTTTGTGGGAGCCTAGCCAGTTTGGATGTTCACCTTCCTAGCCATGGACGGAGGGGGGAGGACCTTGGACTTTCCACAGGGCAGGGATCCCTGACTGCTCTTTGGACTTGAGAGGGAGGGGGAGAGGAGTGGGGGGAGGAGGAGAAGAGTGGGAGGAGGGGGAGGGAAATGGGAGGCTGGGAGGAGGCAGAAACTTTTTTTTCTTTTTCTCAATAAAAAATTTAAAAAAAGAAAATAATTTGACTTTTTAATTAGCTTTTCTATGTTAAAATAACCATACAGTTGCAGACAGTTCTCAGAAATAACAGAGATCACACGTGTCCTTTAGCCAGTTTCTCCCTGCAGTAACTTTGGTCACAGCAATAGGGTAGTGCCTGTGTCTTCACACAGCATCATGCAGCACACTGTCACAGAACCCAGGACAGGCAGTAGCAGAACCAAGTTGCCAGCAGTGTTACGGTCCAACACTTAGAAGACTTACGTCACTGAGGGATTCCTGCTGCACCTAGTTCCTAAGTTCAAAAGCCATTAGTCTTTGTGCATCTCAAGAAGGTTATAGGGACTGGCACCAGGGCTCAGCCGTCAAGAGCACTGGCTGCTCTTCCAGAGAACCCAGGTGGGAATACAGCAACCACTTAGCAGCTCAAAACTGTCTATAACCACCATCCCAAAGGAAAGCAATGCTCTCTTCTAGTCTCTGCAGGCACTGCACACATGTGGTACATATATATATATATATATATATATACACACACACACACATATTCTTACACACGAAACAACTTTTTCAAGAATGTTATATAAGGGCTGCTGAGACGGTTCATCTGTTAAGAGCCTATATTGTCCTTACAAAGGACCCAAGTTCGATATCCATATCAGGCAGGTTCAATTGCTTATAACTTGAGCTCCAGGGGATCTGACACCCCTCTGACCACTTCGGCATGTGCACAGAAATACACATATACTATAATGAATAATAACAAAAGTACCTTTTAAAAATACTATTAGATAAATAATAAAGGTTTGTGACCTTTGAAGGTGTTTTTCTGTTTTACTTAGTGGGAGTCTTAGGAGAATGTTCTGAGTTGCTGAGTATCAAGAGCTCATTCTTTTGCTGCCAAACAGTGTTCCATAGAGATAATCTCTGGGATTTTGTATATGAATAAGGTTACAACAAACAACTATATAAAAATTTTTGTGTGGGTGTGAGCTTTTATATCTTAGGTATTAGGGCCCAAGGGCAGGAATGGGCATTTCTTCCTTGTCCTTCTGGGAGCTAATGGAGGCAGGAAAGAGTTCTTTCACCTTCTACAATGCTTGACCAAAGTGAAGTAAGTAGTGACTATATGCTTTTTACCTAGTTAAACTGATTACCCGTTTCCAGCTGGGGCAAGCGGGCTTGTTCTGTTGTTTGGTTTGTCTGGTTCCCTTTAAAGTTTCCAGGTTGCTGACTTGTTCATATCCAGAAAAAAGGATAAAGAAAAGCCATGAAAGGTGTTACCTTGTCACCATTCCTGGAGTCATTAGCATTGTGCCTTCTCTCCGTCTTCCAAAGTTCCTTTGGGACACAATGTCCTGGAATTGTGTTGCTTGTCACACCCATCCGTGTGTGTTTGTGCATGCACGCATGATTTCAATTCCAGGGATCAAGTCCTGGGTTTCATTCCTGAAAGGCAAGCACACTGAGCTATAGCTCAAACCCATATGTGTAGTTTTTTAATTGAACTTAGCAGAGGAATTGGGGGTAAATACAATTATTCCATTGACTTTGCAAAAATCTGGTGTTTAAAATACATGTGTGTTACATTTCTATCAGAAAAAAAATACATTTTTCAGAGACTTAACTCAACCATAAGCTCCTCCTCAAAACTCTTCCAGGTCTCTCTACCCCAGATTATACTCCCTTCCTCTCTGTGTTCCCAGATTCGCCAATGCCTCTTGACAGAATTGCCGTACTGTTTTGTAGATGCTCCTCAAATTGTCCATCTGCACTAAACTGCCACCTTGGTCACAACATGGACAGGGCTTCATTTGGTATCGAAACTCCATGGCCTGCTATAATGTCTGACATGTGATGGACACTCCATTTGGAAAAGCACATATGCACGTTTTCCTAATTAAAATCGTCATGAACATGCTGGTAACTTTCATAGAAAGGTGGCCACTTGGCTTGTTACCATTGGGCAGCCATGGTTGTCAACCTCTGGAAATGAAGCTCCCCCAAATCGTCCTTTGGTAAAATCATCACACGTCTCCAGAACCTTCCACCAACCTGCATTTCCACCCACCAGAAGAAGATGCGCGCGTCCCACGAAGATGAGACAAGGACAGATCCTAACTCATGTCACGTCTTGCCTTCCTCCACAATCTTTTCTTTAACCACCTTAGCCTACTTTCCACAGTATGAAGGCAGTTTACCTTTGAAATAAGAGGGTTTTGCTTTTTCTTCCTAAGCATGACATTGTTGCCAAATTTCCACACCTATATGTTAAAAGGTAGGAATAATGTTTTCCTTATCATATGTCATAATGTCTTATGTATACTTGGTCTCAGTAAACACTCATTCTTGAAAAACAATAAAATTTAAATGAAGAGTGTTTGGGAAGGACATTGTTAAGTCGTGAATTAAGATGCTCAACTCAAGCTTGGAGAGATGGCTCAGATTGGCTGCTCTTCTAGAGGAGCTGGATTAATTCTCAACACCTACACAGCAGCTTACAACCATCTAAACTCCAGTCCCAAGGAATCTGAAACCCTCTTCTGGCCTCTGTAGACACCAGGTATGCATGTGGTTCACACAAATACATTTGGATGAAATGCTCAAACACATAAAATAAAAACACTTTTTTAAAAATAAAAAGATGGTTGACTTCTCCTTCCAGATCAGCTCCTTACTCAGTACTCACACTGACTTATTCTGGGTCCTTTGTTCCTTGCTTTCTTCATGGGCAGACCAGGAAGAAACTATGACAAATACAGATGCCTTAACATAGACTTGAGCTTTGTAGCAATGGGTTAAGTGGTGTGTAACGGAGTTGCTTGTCTGTGCATTTATCAAGGGCAGTTTAAATTATTAGGTCCATAGAAAGCAGGCTAATCAAGTGGCTTCAAGAGCTCAGAAGCAAGTCACTAGCTCCAGATTAGTTCAGTCTGTATGAGGCTCATCTGGGAAGCTGCCCTCTGAGCTGTGCCTGTCTTAAGCACCTTGGCTGGTGCTGCTGCTGTAATCAGCAGCTTTCACAAACTACATCTCTCTACCCGCCCAGACGCGGTTTATTCACAGACTGATTTCTCCAGGAAATGACTTAAATGTAAGTACTTTGGAAGAGAGGATAGCACAGGTTCTGTCTGTGGAGTCATTTTCGGAAGAAACAAAATAAATTGCATCAAGGTCATTTGCAGATGCATTAAAAGCATCCTTCAGAATGGAGGGAGTTGGGTATCAAGACTCAAGGAGAGCTGGGCAAAGAGATGACTCATGGCTAAAGGCGTCTGCTGCCAAGGGTGAGGGCCCAAGTTCAATCCCAGGAATTCATGTGGTAGAAAGCAAAACTTGATTCCCACAAGTTGTCCTCTGACCTCCACATGCAAACTGTGGCACCACATATTCACACAGGGGGTGGAGAGGTGGCGATGACACAATTGGCAAAGCGTTCACTGCATAAACATGAGAACCTGAATTTGATCCCAGAACCCAAGTCAAAAAGGCAGTTGGCAGCATGAACTTATAATCATAGTGCTTGGGAAGCAGAGACAGGAGGATCCCTAGGGCTTGCTGGCTAGTAAGTCTAGTCAAACCAGGGAGCTCCAGGCTCAATAGTGACTCTGCCAATAATTATAATAGGAATAGTAATCATATAATATGGTAAACGTGGGGAAGCTTTTGAGGAAGACACGGACATCAATTCAACCTCTGGCCTCCGCACACATGTACATACACAGACGTGAACAAATGCATACCGCAGAGAGAGCCAGTCCCTAAAGCAAGGATAGGAAACCACAACGAACCAAAAACCTGAGTGGGAAACAGTTCCAGGGATCTGCCAGCCCTGACAGGAAAGGTTCTGAAGCTCAGCTGGAACAAAACCTTCCACCACAAGATCACAAAACTGGGGTTAGAGAGCTGACTCAAGAGCATTGGCTGCTCTTCCAGGAGATACAGGTTCAATTCTTGGTACCTGCATGGTGGGTCACAACTAGATGTAACTCCAGTTCCAGGAGATCTGAAGTTGCCTTCTAACCCCTGGGGACACACACAAGGCATGCATGTGGTGCATAGACATGCCTGGAGGTAAAACACCCATATACATAAAGTAAAAGTCTCCAAAAAGTTTTTAAGCCTCTCTCTTTTTTTTTTTTTTTTCTAAATCACAGAATCACATGAGGTTTCCTCCTCGATGAACAAAAGGAAGTTCGAAAGCCCTTCCAGAATAAAGACTTAACTCTGAGCCTGTGCTCAATGGAAGCAAGCTTTGGAGCTGGGGCTGTAGAGAAACTTTGTCGTTATTCAAGAGAAAACAATTTTAGCAGCTTCTGTGGGAGGCAAGGAGGGAAGAGGGGCTGATGAATCAGAGGAGCTTAGGTTTATAAAATGGCCAGTGGGAGGAGTGATGATCCAGGAGAGAGCAGCAAAGGCGAAGCTGCTCAGCTCTCTTCATTTGACTTTAATTCTTGAGCCCCGGTGTCAATTAGGTGACCCCTGGAGCTTGTCATTATGTAAACATTATCTGCAGTACACTCGTGTGTACACACAGTGGCTACCGGCCGACGGTTCACAGTTTCAAAGAGTGGAATCCAAGAAAACAGTATCTTAAAAATGGAACACATTACTCGCTCAACTCTCCCTGAATAGAGACATTTGACAAGTGCACGGGGCATTAGCGTGCATTTCTAAACAGGAGTCTTTTCTACCAATAAAAGAGGATGTATTTATTGTTTGTTTTGTTTTGCTCAGGTAGATTTGCAACCATAGGATGTTTGGGGTAAAATAGTGAGTGATTACTTTTCCTTTACCACCTCATAAAAGTCTCATAGGCGTCCCACTGTCCCGCCCCGACTATTGCCTCCTGGGATGGGTAAGAGTTCATGTTTATAATCCCTAGGAACTGTTTCATTTCCTGCCTTCCAGCCTCTATGCCCAGAAAGATTCAATCCATGTTTGTAAGTTCCCCTTTCCTCAGGACCAGACGGCTTGAAGCAAAATCAGCTTCTCTGCTACTATTATTGTTACTTGGTTTAATAGCAAGGCTCAAGGAGTCCCTACCCAGACCTTACAGCTGAGCTTTGATGGGCCCATCCCTGTCTGTCTGTTACTGGTCCATTCTGATTACTGTCAAAGCTCATTTTGTTGAAGACTTAATCTTCCACTGCTGATGGAATCAGTCTCGAGTTCTAGCCTCCTCTCATCCTAAAGAGCTCTTGGAATCTATTCTCATTAATCCCTGTTTGAGCGACCATCAATTCGGCTTTAACATCTTGACCTCTAAATCCTTCTCCCAGCCTGTAGACATGCTGCTCTCTGAAAGTATTCTTTACTTTGCAGCCATAGCAATCATCCAAGCAACCCATCCGCTAAAAGCCCTCTATTACCTTCCTCTTGCTCCTCAAATAAAACTTAAACACCTTAACAAGAACAAAAGGCTCGCCTTGATGGGACACCATTACCGCACTGTGTGCTTATCCCGACCCCCAGCCCTCTCCATCCTAGACCCCAGACACATTAGCTCTCTACAAACACATCAGCTTCCTTTTCACTGAACTCCTGCCTGGAAAATTGCCTGTTGCCTCTTCCTCCATCACATTCCAGAAAAGATGGAACATTTTCAGAGAATCCTTTCCCTCACTTACTGAAATGTGTGCTTTTCTATGTGAGCATGTATAGACCCATATATAACTGGAGACTGCACTTTCGTTTCCCCGCCAACCAGACTTGAATAATCACACACACAAAAACTATATTAATTACAGCACTGCTGTCCAATGGCTCAGGCATATTTCTAGTTAGCTCTTACATCCTAAATTAATCCATTTCTATTATTGTATATTTTACCATGAAGCTTGTAGTTTGTTCCCTCTTGCATCTTGGGCGACTAGATGGCATCTCCCTGACTCTGCCTTCTTTCCTCCTCTATCTCTGCTTGCACTTCCCGACTTGCTATATTCTGCCCTGCCATAGGCCAAAGCAGCTTCTTTACTAACCAATGGTAATAAAACATATTCACAGCATACAGAGGAATCCCACATCACCTGTACTTGACACCAATGCATTAGTCATTTTTCTTGTCATTGCTCTAAAGAGGAGTAACTTGGAGGAAAGAGTGGTTTACACTCACAGCTTCAGAGGGACAGTCCATCATGGTGGAAAGGAATGGCAGACCAACCCTTGTGCATGTCAGCAGAAGCTTGTGGCTGCTGCTTTACATGACAGCAGATAAGGAACAGAGACTTAGACGACAGCTAGAGACAGACCTAACCTTACAGGTCCTCTCCTAGGTGCTCACATCCACTAACGAGATCCCGTGTCCCCAAAGAGAACTGGCAAATGAAATATCAGGTACTCAAATGTGAGCCTGTGGAGGATGTGCAGGTTTGTGACAGAAGTGATGCTGATAGGACGCTACCCATTATTCACCTCTCTTTGGTCCTTATAACCCAGGTCACATCCAGCTACAACCGGCACAGAAAGCTACAATAGAAGGCCTTCGGTCCACTGTTGCCATGAGGGCTATAAATCTGGGAGCAGCTCTCTTTTCAGTTGTATTTCTTTACTGTAAAACAAAGGAATCCAACAACATGATCATTCAAACCCTTCCAAACAGTTAGTGTCTATTTGAAATCCTTCCAAATAAAAGCCTTAGGATCAGCCACTCCCACTGTATCTAAACAACAATTACAGAAACAGACATGTCTAGAAATGTTTGGTTGTTATGGTTTGGACAAGAGATGTTCACCCAAAAGGCTCACGTGTAGAAGGTTTGGTTCCCAGCTGATGGGACTATTGGGAGGTGTTTGGATTATAAATGCTTTCACACCTATTTGGTCAGAATGGACTATTAGGAAGAGGAAGCTGTTTGGAGACAGATATCTGGGAACATGCTTTTGAAAGGCAAACCTTTCTCTCTGTCCCCTAACTGTCATGAGGTCAGTAGCTTTTGTCCTGGCCTATTCTTCCACCATGTTATTTAGCCAGTTCTACCACACCCTTCTGCCCCAGTGTTCAGCCTCAATACATCAACACAGTTCAAAAACAATGGCACCAACTGACCGGAAAATGAAATTTCTGAAACCACACAACAAAATAAATCTTTCCTACTTTAACTGTTTCTCTAAGTTATTTGTTACAGTGAGAGAGAGAGAGAGAGAGAGAGAGAGAGAGAGAGAGAGAGGAAAACTGGTACCAAGAAATGATTTATTGTGCATACATCTGACCAGGTATGAAAAGAAATGAGGGCCACCAGGACTTGGACTGGAGGCCATTTGTATTATGGTGGTAGCAATTCTTCTTATATTTGTCCATGTCTTGAGACTTTGTAGGAGGCTAAATTTAAATATTATGAACTAAATAGTATTGTGAAGGAGATTTCAAGATTTCAAAACAGAGTACTGTTCAGGCTGCCGCATGGTTGATGCTGACAGCCTTTGTCAAAATTGATGACAAAAAGTAGGGCAGAAGGATTTTGAAAATTTGTAGTGGGGGCAGATAAAGTATGGTTCCTGAAGAGATTAATTCACAAGGCAATAGAAAAAAATGCTTTAAGGACATCCCAGGAACTGGTTGAGCCCTATTCAACACGGGCTCAAAGATACAATCATTTGGAAGACCCTCTTTTAAGAAGATAGCACAGGGACACCCTACTTCCTCAGGGCTCATTTCTTCATGCTCAACTCCAGATATGCAGAGGCAGCCAGGTTCTGAGTGGGTCCTGCTACTTCTTGAGTTAGCAGAAGACTTGCTTCCCCCATGAGATTCTAGATTGGCCTGAAGCACCAGGAATAAACATTTATTTTGCTGGATTTTGGTTCAACATCAGTCCCACCCCTCATTTCTATGCCCCATTACTCTCTTTTAGAGTGTGCTTTTCTACATTGGGTGAATATAAGTAATTTCTAATTTTACAGGGACTTATAAAGAAGCATCTCAGATGAGCTGTGGAATGTGAACTTTGTCTCAAGTGTCATGAATTCTGTACTTGACCTTTTGATCTGGAACTGTTAAGGCCACAAGGACTTTTGGGGATAGACTGAGAGTTATTTGTATTAGGAGATTGACGTGAGGCTTTTGAGACCCAGGAGTGGAATGCTGTATTAGTTACTTTACCAGTTTCCCTAATAAAAATATTCTCACAAAAGCAGTTTAAGAGGGAGATGGTTCATTCTGGCTCACAGTTCAATGATACAGTCTATACTGGCAGGGAAGTCATGTCAGTGGAACTTGAGGTTGACTGGTCTCATTGCAACCACAATCAGGAAGCAGAGAGCTTTCTTTCTTTCTTTCTTTCTTTTCATTCTTTCTAGGACCCCAGCCCAGGGAATGGCACTACCCACAGTGAAGACAGATCATCTGACCTCGCTGAACCTAGATAATCCCTCAAAGGCTTGAGCAGAGGCAAACTCACTAGTGTTCTGGCAGCTTGTTTCCTGGGTAAGTCTAGATAGCATCATAGTAAAAACAGACATTAACCATCACAGATATTGTGATTTTTTAATATGAGGGTCCCACCAAAAAAGGTTTGGGTTGAAGGCTCAGTCTCTGATTGGTGACACAGTTGAGATGATCAGATTATAAAGGCTCTAATTTCATGAATGGACTGAGTTATTGATGAATGTTTATCTGAATGGACTCTTGGTGTAGGAGGTCCTTCTGTCTATGTGTTGCCTTCATTGAATGAATAAAGAAACTGCCTTAACCTTTTCATAGGGTTGAGCTTAATTGGGTGGAGTAGATAAAACCATGAAGCTCCTGCCTAAGACTGACGCTGGTTAGAATCTTTCCCGGTAAGCCACAACCTCGTGGTGTTACACAGATTGGTAGAAATGGGTTGAATTAAGATGTAAGAGTTGGCCAGTGGGAAATTAGAGCTAATGGGCCAGGCAGTAATTTAATTAATACAATTTCTGTGTGATTATTTCAGGTGTAAACTAGCCGGGCACTGGGACAAAACCAAGAAACCTTCTCCTACAACAGACTCTTAGAAGACAGGGCTTAGTTGGAAAATGGAACTGAAATGTCTCTAAGGGGTAGTTCTTGCCTCTGATCACTTCTGTCTTTTCCTGCCCCTTGGCCCGTGAGAACAGTAGCTTTCCTCTGCCACACCTGTCCTCCATGATGAGCTGCCTGCCTCATCACAGGTCCAGGAACAAGAGAGCCAGCTATTGGGATACCTTAAATCTTCAGAAGCCTGAGCCAAGATACATTTTCCCCTGTTGAAACTGTTTCCCTCAGCTGTTAGTCAGAAACAAAAAGAAAAAAAAGAAAAAGAACTTTTGTAATATGAGAAACTTTTCTTCAAAATTTCTCAAACTTTTTATTCCAACATTTCATACTCATGCTTCAAAAAGGCACTGTGTTCCTCTCCAAGTGTCTTTGACCTTGGTGTCAGGTCCCTTACAAGACCCAAATTTTCATCACTTTGGAAAGAGGAAGATTAAGATACCAGCAGTTTCAGAGTCTGGGCAGGGCTTGGTCTCTGCCTCCAAGATGACTGCTGTTTTGTTTGCCAGAGGGACAATTACTGGGTTCTCACATGGCAGAAGGAGTTGAAGGGCAGAAGAAGCCTAGCTAGGTCACGCCAGTCAGTTTATGAGGTCGCCAATCCCACTCATTAGAACTCCATCCTCATGACTCAGTCTCCTAAAATCCCCACTTCTCAACACCATCACATAGTGATTTTCAGTACAGTTCAAGGGACCACATTCAGATCACAGCTCTGGATCAGTCTGTGTTTTATGTGGACAGAGAACACAGTGCTCTTAAAGTAAGTCTTTGCTCTCAAAGTCTCAGGCAGCTCAGTGAGCACAGTGTGACTGGCGATGAAGGAAGAGTCACCATACCTAGGCTACTGGGGCAGCACCAAGGGAGAACACATCACTACAGCATTGCTTCCAGAATCCGTTTGTGTTGCCTCGTTCGTGCGGAACGGTAAAACTCCTCCTAAATATCAAGATGGAACACTGAGTCACTTGCAAAGCCTCTTTTCCTGGCTCTGCCTCCCCAGCCACCCCCAGGTGCTGTTCTTAGACCTCCAGTCATGCTACCTCGCTTTCCCAGCTGACTCCACTTACTCCTACCATTCAGTGTCAATCCAAATGGCACCAACTCCAAATGCTTACATCAAGTTCCAGTTCCCAAAGACCAATGTCCATGGTACCCGCCAAAGGACTGTCGGGAGGTGCTTTGGATTCATAACATGGAAAACTGCCAAAGGGCCCCTCCACTCTACAGGGTCTGCCCAAGCCTGACATAGCCGTACCCAGGTGCCATCTGGAGCTTACGTAAGTTTCCTTTCTAGTCAATTCTCTTGAGGAAAAGCTGTATATACCCCAAGGTGTGAAGATAGTTCTTGGTTGGACTATAGATCATCCTGTAGGTGGCTATTCCCAGCATACATTGGGAATAGAGGTAGATGGGGAGGGCTGTACAGGCCTGAGTATATTTGTGTGATTTTGTCCTGAAGCTTGGAAAATGCCATGAAAATACATTTTAACACAAATAGGTACATGGGAGACTACTATGTAGTAGTTTGATTAATGACTTTTAAATATTGAGACATAAGGCGTGTGAGATCTCATTGATATCCTTTAATTAAGTTTCAGAACTATAAGCAGAGAGCCCGGACACCACAGACTCCCCACGTTTCTTGTCTGTCTTAGCTTGGTGTGTGTAAAAGGTAGAGACAGAAATATGAAATAACACACAGTTTTCATGAAAGATGATTTCAGGAAAACAGTGCAGAGAAAAGGAGAAAGAAGCATGGAAGCGGGAGGAGGAAACCCAGAAAGCCGATGAAAAGATGAGGTGCTGTGGGGTACCTGGTTCTGCCAGAACATCTGAAGATCTGAAGGCCTTGGACCACCCAAAGTGTAGAAATGAGAGCAACTGCCCTTCATTTCTTTCCTCTGTTGTTTGATGGTTGCACTGCTACTGCCAATTCTCAAAAATATGGTGCTTGGACCCAGAATGCCTCAAAGCAGAAAGCAAAGACCAGGACACTTAGAGACAGGACAAAGTGAATGGAAAGTGTCCCAGAAGGAATGGTCTGCTTCAGCCACGGTGAGAAACAGAGGTCAAGATGAGAGGAAGCGTGTCAGATGTGTGCTTCCCCCTCCCTCTTTCCCAGCAAAAATTCTGTAATTATCTGGTTTCTTGTCTTTATTAGCAATGTCACTAATGACTCCGGCTTCCAAGAGGATCCTGGGGTTGCCCTCCCTTCTAGTCCCTATGTTCTTATTCTGTCAGTCGCAAAGCCTTGACAAAGCAGCCTCTCTTGAGTTCCTCAACTGGGGCCCTTCCTCTGCATTTGCCTCCCTCTGACTTAGAATATCCAATTGTCAGTCCAATTGAAGGCCAGTCATAATGGAAGACTACATGGTGATGTCTCCTGCAGGCAGCACGAGCTGTCTTGTCTAGAGCATCTCTCTGAGCCATCTTCCTCAACTCTTCTGTCTTAGGACATTTGTGCATATTCCCCTTACTACAGAGTCAGGTCAAAATTCTATACCTAGCTCATAGAACCCTTCCCTCTTTCCAAAATTCCCTCACCTCAAGTTCATCACATGCGCACACGCCTGCACACACACATACACACACATACACACACACCACACATGCCTGCACAGTGCTCCAGCCATACCCAGTTTCTCAGCATTCCCCCATATGCTTATGAACCTACATACTGGGCTTCACACTACTTAGCAAACTACAAATCATCTCTGCAACGTGAACCCCCTCATTCCTACACACCAAGAAATCCCGATCTAACCAAAATGCCACCTTCTCTGCCTCCTCGGAGATGATTCAGTGCTAGCCCCAATGGAGCACTTGGCTCATGGTATAATTATGTACGTGGATGACTCTTTCCATCTTTGGGAGATCTTCCCAGTCAGGACTAATGTTTTCTTCATCTGTGTATTCTTGGTAAGCAGCCAATGGCGAGCACAAAACAGGGCGGAATGACTGTCAGATGAGCGAGGGCCAACGAAACAGAATGCTGAGTCAGCCTAACACACTGCTGCGCACACTTCCGTACACCTGCCTCACTGAGGACACACGGAAACAGAGGCACTGCCGAGGAGACATCCGAAGGTAAACATCACTGAAGGGTCTAATGCCGGGACACGCTCTAGAGGCAAATCGGGTTGAAAGTGAGCGAAGCCACTGGGTCTCTTGGGGCAACCCCAGAGGTGTTAATGTGCCGTTTAGCACATGGACAACAAGTAATAGAACACAGAATGAACTGGAATAGGCAGACCCAAGGCTATGAAAATTGTCTGGTGCAGGCTACACTTAAGAGGGGAGAAGCCAGCAAGATGTTCCGAATCAGCTGTCTCCGTTTTATCCCTTTCACAGTCTGTACGTTTTTACAGTACTTACTCCAAACCCTGTTCCACAAAACATCCTGTACTTCAGATTGGTAAATGCAAAATTAGCTACATTTCTGTTTTATGACAGTAAAATACTTCTATTAGTGTTAAGAAAACATGAAGGGGCTCGGTAGGACTACTTCCTGCTCTTACAGAGTTTGTGCCCTCACCCTAGGCACAGCAGCTGCAACTGCCGGACACTGTCTTCTGGACTCTGAGTGTCCCACGAGATGCATGGCAGACACGCACACCTTTAGAAGAAAACAGTGAAGCATTAAATACCCTAAACTCACTTGTGAATTGGCAATGTATCTATGGGTGTGTGTGTGTGTGAAAATGTCTGTGAGTGTGAGGTTGTCTGAGGGTGTGAGGGTGTCTGTGAATGGGAGGTTGTCTGGGAGTGTGAGGTTGTCTGGGAGTGTGAGTGTGGCTGTGGGTATGAGCATGAGGGTGTCTGTGAGTGTGAAGTTGTCGAGGGTGTGAGGTTGTCTGTGAGTGTGAGGTTGTCTGTGAGTGTGAGGTTGTCTGTGGGTGTGAGTTCTCGGGCATCTGCAGAGAAGATTAACTGACGGAGGAAGATTAAAACCTTCCATGAATGTGAGTAGCACTATCTCAGAGCCTGGGTCCAGGGCTGGAGGAAAGAGGAGAAGGCAGAGAGTTGATGTCCCCCCCCCCCCTTTATTTCCTGGTCTGCGGAAATGTTGGCATGGAGTTCACACCTACTACCGCGCATCCCCATGCTGCCAGGCCTTCCCTGCCATGAGAGACTGCAGCTCCTAAAGCCGGAGCCCAAATAAACCCCGCCTGCCTTAAGTTGCTTCTGGTTCCAATGATGAGAAAACTGATACCAAAAGCACATGTGACATGTTGCAGATGACAGCCACAGAGCAAGGACCAGCAGAGGGAGAGTCTCGACCCAAGGCCAAGAACTAGCCACCAGACAAACAGCTGCGGTCCAGAAAATTCCAGCCAGGGGCCAAGAGGCACGGCTGTAGACCAGCACATAGGGAATTAGCAGCTTCTCCTGTATCATCGGAGACCAAGCAATGGGGTGAACAGGTGGGGTGTCTTTCCACCACCATGTTCCAGCTTCACAGAGGTAGAAATCCCTTGTTAACATTACATAATAATTAACACAAAAAAAATGGAAGCCCTTTGCAATATGTAAATTTCCCTGCAGCTCTGTTTGCTCTGTGAGTGCAGCCACTGTTCCTTTAAAAGATATGCAAAATAGATGCAAAGAAAATAGTGAATTCCAGTTTGTAGGAAGAGTTTCCCTGCCCCTGATGATGCCCAAGTCATCTTGGTGTGTGTCTTTGTAAGATCGTTGTACGATATGCAACACCTAAAACAGCATTCCACCGTCCATTTTATCTGCCCGCTCCTACTAGACCGTGTCTCTGCTGTGAGTAAGAAGAAACACAGCTGACTCCATCCTCGGCAAAATGGAGTTTTGCTTTCTGATGGAAATACGAGTGTGAGCCATGGGTGATGGAACTGTCACTGATGTCTCAATCTTCCACTACCGGATACCAGACTCCCATTTCCCATCAGTTCCAAATTAGTTCCTTCCCCGAACTAGAAGACTTTCAAGCCTTCTGCGATAAGCCTGGTGGGTTAGCTGATGCACGAATCCTCTTATTAGTTACTGCACACTGAGTCATAGACACAGCGTTAGAAATTAAAGTCAGACCACAGAGGAAGCAAAGAGGACTTCACGTGTGTGTGTGTGCGCGTGTGTGCGTGCGTGTGTGTGTGTGTATGTGTGTGTGTGCCTTAAGGATAATGTCCGGCTCATCCTCCTCATATAAGTCAGCCAAGAATGAAGGGGAGCAAAACTGAAAGGCGTGCCAAAGGCTGCCGAGACATCCGCATCCCCAGGTGGCCCCATCTGCCCCGTGACTGGTAGGAGACAGCACAATAAGAGGCGTAAGAGCTGTGGGTTAGAAAGTCTGAGTGTAAGGCCCATTAAATATAAGAAGGGATGACTAAGAGAGACAGAACAATCCCGGGCACATTCCTGAAATAGAAGTGGTATTCATCCGGCTGACGTTGCTCAGTTATTACCTGGCTAAAGAAACATCCGGGGAAGTATCTAGCAGCAGCTTTTGTCTGCAAGGTGGCTCAGACAAATTGTAAGTATTTCACAAGCTCTGTCCGAGGACAGCTTCCACTTCTGGTATTTCCTCTCCCTCCTCCAGTCCCCAGGATGTAGAAGCACTCATTCTGTTATCGTTGCTTCATCCTCATTACTTAGGGATGCTTCCTGGAACAGGGTGTCTAGGGAAGCATTAAGCAAGCAAAATAGAACTCTGTCTCTTACTTCTTTTTCCATTCTGAAAATTATGCCCCAGAGACACAGAGTACCCGGCAGTTACCGAGCCCATACCTAAACTGCTATGCAGTCTGTCGTTAGGGAAATCACACGGATAGCCAGCATAGCTGCCTGAACAAGGGAACTCGCTAGCCCTGGCCATGTTACATAATGGACCAAATCCTAGATTTCTGGATTAGTGCTCTATTTCTACATAACGGATTGCCACAAAGCTAGGCTCACAAATCGTTCCATATTCATTATGTCTGTTTTCATGGGCAGGCTGAGTGGAGGCTTCTTCGGGGCTCACAGTCAAGACATCATCTGGGCTGTACTCTCATCGAAGGATCCACTGGGAAAAATCTCCTTTCCAAGTTCACTCCCAGTGTTGACAGATTCATTTTCTTCCAGCTGCAGGACTGTAGCTATCCTCAGATAAGCAGCAACAGCTCCTCAGCTAGTGAGTTTCTTCTCTCTTCCAAATACTACCCAGGGTGTGTCGTACTTAGATGGCAAGATCAGTGGTGATTGGGTGCATTTGGGATGGTATGGCCATAGATCACATGAATTTCTCTAAAATAACTGCATATATCACAAAGGGAGGGCATCCAGTCTGCTAAAATGTAATATTAGAAAATGTTACAATTACCAAGGTGACATTTCATTTACATTTTATATATGACCCATTAGAAGTAAGTCACAGGCTCACGTAGTGGTAGCCTCACAACCCAGGTACTTCAAGGCATAGCTGGCAGTACCCACCCCTGTGCCCAGTGCCACCAAGAGGCTCAAGTAGAAAGCCAGCTCCAGTGAAGAGCTAAAGAGGCAGTGAGGGAGGCACCCAAGAGAGGGTCAGAGTTGTCTGCTATTCCTATTCTCGCAAAAGCAGAGAGGAAGACTATGTAGTCAAAGTGCACACCGTGGTGTGACATGTGCCTCCCACAAACCATCTTACAATGTCAACACATTACCCTTCTGGAGTGAAAAAAAAAAGAGTAGAAAAGAAGCCTCCAAAAAATTCAGGAGGAAAAGATATATCTGCAGATTAAAAAGAGAAAAGGGAAGGCATGAGCGGAAGTGGCTTTCTGGGAAACTGAAGGACATCTACCTGCAAAATGGAAGGATTTAAAGCATGGGGAGACAGGCACAGCCTCTGGTGAAGCAGAGGAGAGAGAGCCCAAGTCCGATTGGCTATGTGCCATGTCTATTACCAGTGGCCCCTGTCTCTCCTTCTTGCACAAATCGAGAGGAGTGGTTTTTGACCAACTGCCCTGTGAGTTTTTAGTAGCTCCACAAGGATTTTTAAAGTATGGTGGGGGGACTCCCCCCTTGGTCCCATTTGTAAGTGTAAATATTTCCAAGAGGTGAAATGAAGGCCAGTGAGATGACTCTAGCAGGTGAATGTGCCTGCAGTTCAAACTGGACACAAGCTCAACCTCCAGATCCCATAACAGAGGGGGAGAATCGACTCCCAAAAGTTGTCTTCCAACCTCCCCATGCGAGATGCACCTGACATGCTCATTCGCGCTCTCTCTCTCCCTCTCTCTCATCTCTTTAGCACACACACACACCCTAAAATAAAATGAAAATAAATTAATTAATTTTTGAAAAGAAGCGAAGCCATCCACTCATTTATTTTTTAGTAGTACCAGATAATATTGGTATGTTGAATTATAGACATCATTGGCTGTGTTGGGTGCCATCCTAACATTTTATAAGGGAGATGCCTATTTTATAGCCTAATAATTAATACAAGGCATAGCAAATAGCAATTTGGGGCCACAGAGATACATTTAATATAAATTGAATTTTTTGATGTATTCTTTAGGAATCTCATACAGTGTTTATTTTATTTTTTTTTTATTGAGAAAAGGGAAAAAAAGTTTCCCCCTCCTTCCATTTCCCTCCCCCTCCTCCCACCCTTCTCTCCCTCCCCTCACTCCTCTCCCCCTCCCTCTCTAGTATTTTTATCATTTTGTTTTCCATCCCCCAACTCCTTCCAGATTCATCCTCTCTCTCTCTCTACCCACCCAACTTCATGGTATTTCTCTCTTGAAAAGGAAATTTTTTAAGAAAGAAAATCACTAAAAAACGTGGAGTTCAATGACAAACTGCTCCTGAGCAAGGTACCTGCCGTGAAGTGAGGTTGGTATACCCTGATATACCTGCACCACTCGCTCCTTTCCCTCGCCCAGCGCTATTATTTGTAGATAGCTGCTTAGTGGTAGAACTTTCTACTCACTTCCTGAGTGGCCAGGGTTTCTGCCTGGAGCCATTGCTGCCAAGGGCCACATCTGGGTCTGTGGTCCAGCTGCAACTGGGGTCTGTGTTGATGTCTGTGACCTTTATCACCTCAGGGGCCATAGGAACTATTCATGATGCAGAGGGCCATGCTGATCCAGCCCTGCCCTTCACTGGCTCTGGGAAAGCTGGCCCTGTCTCTCACTAGACACTGCAGCAAGAGAATTGTCCCCAACCCCTCAATGGAGAGCTAGCCCATGCACTTGAGAGATGGCCCCATCCTTCACCATAGGTGGTGGAGAACCGACCCTGATGATCTGGGCTAGGGGAGCTGACTCCACCCCTTTGCCTGAGGCAGGTGACCTCAATGGCCCAGCTCAGCTACCACCCTGGCCAACAGGATCTAGCTGGAGCTCATGAAGGGACTGGTCCTTTAGAACACCTGAGTCAGGGCAGCTACAGGAGAGCCCAGAGGAGCTTCAGTGAAGATCCAGTGATGATGGTGTATCAGAAAGCAGAGGCCTTGAACCAGACCAGTGACTCACTGCAAGGCACATTTGCTAGCAAAGCTGATTAGACATAAAGGCTCTACTACGTGACACTCCAAGGCTCCCAATGCCTCCAGGATGAATGAGGAGGTGTTGGAGAGGCAGGAAAGAAGGTTTGTTTTCTTCTTGGTTTTCTTTATTTGCTTGTTTACTTGTTTTGTTTTGTATTGGTTTGATTTTTTTTTAATTTTCTTTTAGGGAGTGCAGGAAACTGCAGGGCTGAGGGGAGGATATGGGGGGCCTGGGAGGTGAGCGGAATTAGGGTACATGATGTGAAATTCCCCCCAAAAAAATCAATCAATAAATTATGTTCAATAATTAAAAAAAAATGTTCTTTCTTTAAATCTTCCACCACCTCTGGCTCTTCATCTGCCGTTTCTCTTTTGCATGGTCCACCAAACCTTTGAGGGAAGGGATTTTATGAAAACATCCTATTGAGGGCTGGCTATTCAAAGTCTCTCACTGCCAACACAAAGTCCAGTGTGGGTCTCTATGGTAGTTTTCATCTACTGCAAGAAGAAGCTTCTCCACTGAGGGCTGAGTAATGCATCAATCAATGGGGCTAGCAGTATGTCACTAGGCGGCGTTGCATTGCTAGGCTCAGGTAGCAGAATAATACTAGTAGGTTTTCCCTGGGCATGTGACCTATCCAGTCTCACATTCTTGGCCTAATTAACAATATCAGACACAAATTCCAGCTCAAGAAGTGAACCTAAAATCCAATCACAAAGTAGATGGTTACTCCCATATACCTGTGCCACTATTGCATCAATAGGCATATCTTGTAGGCAGGTGATTAATATAACTTGCAGGATTTGTATCTGGTTAAGATTCATGATTACAACAAAAGACATCATCATTTAAACAAAGAGCCCTCAGAGTGGGGATAAAATCCTTACCAACTGTATTTCTCACAGAGGGTATTTAGAATATAAAAATACCCCTCCCCCATAAAAACTGGCCATAAAGGAAAAAAAAGTCAGTTAAAAATAAGGTACAGAACTAAGCAAAAGCTCTGAAAAGATGAGATTAAAATGGCTGAAAAACACTTTTAAGAAATTTAAGCATCCTTAGCCACTAGGGAAATCCAAATTAAAAGTACTTTGAGATTATATCTTACTCCAGCCAAAATGGGCAAGATTGATAAAAGAATGCCAGCAGATGTCGGTGAGCATGTGAGATAAGATGAACACTCAAACAGTGCTGGTGGCTGGTGGCAGAAGTTTCCTTGTTCCTTCCACCTGCTCCTGAATAACCAACACAGAGACTTAAGATTACTTATAAATGCTCAGCCAATAGCTCAGGCTTGACACTAGCTAACTCTTACATTCTAATTTAACCCACATTCCTTATTTATGCTCTTCCACATGGCAGCACCTTTATTAGCATGACATGTTCATCTTCTAATGACTCCCAGCAACCCCCTTCTTCCTTCCAGCATTCTCCTAGTTTGGCTCTCCTGCCTAAACTTACTCTGTTAAACCATTAGCTAATCAGCTTATTTATTAAGCCAATCATAGCAGCAAATCTTCATAGTGTACAGAAGGATTATTCCACAGCAGGTGGGGATTCAAACTTGCACAGCACCATGGAAAGCAGTATGATAGTTCCTCAAAAAGCTGAAAACACATCCCCTACTAAAGATCCATATATACCATGCTTTGTATGGACAATGGACTCCGTATCTTACTACAGAGATTCTGGCTCATTCATCCATGTTCATTGCTGCTTTATTCATAATAGTCAGAAATTAGAAAAACCCTAGATGTCCATCAATGAATGAAGGGAGAATAAAGGTATTATACATTCACACAATGGAATATTATTCAGCTATTAAAAAATGAAACTGTGAAAGGTTTAGGTAAATAGAAATAGAAGCAGTCATCCTAAATGGTTTGAACCCAGAAGATAAATATTGCATATTTTCTCTTATGTGGATGTTAGCTTTTATGCATTAGATATGTGTGTTTAGTTTAGAATACCCACAGGGGTTAGGTAGGAACTACATAGGGACCAGGGAAGAGCAGGGAGTTGGAGATAGAATATATTGTTTTAACTGGATGGGGAAAACTAGAAGAGGAAGATTAAAGAGGGTAGGAGATGGAAGGGCAGGGTAGAAAAGAAATATGGGGAGAGACAACTCCCAAGGCCTTCCTAACTGACTACTTTAAATTCCATCTTGTCCCAGGTCATTTCTAGTGGATCTGTTTCCTAAAGAAAAATCACCCTTTGATCATTGCCTGGTTGGAGCTGTGCTCTGCATAACATAAGAATTCTGTTAATGTGCACCAAAGATGAAAGGTTTGAGAACATGCTACATACGATGCGAACGGGTAGAGAGCATCGGCATGTAAATGTCATGTGTGTGTGTTTTCCTCTTTAGGAAGGTTAGCTCCACGGCTGAATTTGGAGTGACATTAGAAAAGAAACCCAATACGTACTTTTTAGATTTTCGAGTTGTCTACAAATTGACATATCTGAGTGCTGATACAAATTCTCAATTTTAGGAGGGTAAGAAGCAAGTACCAGTGTCCAAGTCAGAAAAGAGATTACACAAACAACAGGAGACAGGCACCACCAAGGTCACACTAGGTCTCATCTCACAACTTCCACATTGGCGTCTGCACCATGAGAGTTCCACAACCACTGAATTCAGGCCGCATGGCCTGGCCTTCATAAGAAGTCAACCCTACACTTTCTGAGAGCAACCATGGTTACCACATGGCCCTAAATGTCCAATCTTAGGAGCACTCACAAGAGAAATAAAAATGAATGTCTATACGAAAATGTAGACACAGATACAGCAATATTATTCAAAATGGCCAAAAAGTGGAAAGAACCCAAATATCCATCAACCAGCAAACGAACGTTTACAGGTGTAGGGCAAAGCACATAGAAATTAAAAAAATAAATAAATACTGAGGTATGCTTCCACAGTCGACCTTCATAATAGGCATGCTAGGAGAAAGAAGACAGTCACAGAGGCTCATATATCAATCGTATTGTTTTACTTATGTTCACAGTATGTAAGTCTACAGAGACAGAAAGCACAGCAGTGCTTGCCCGGAGCTGGGAGTACAGAAGGGAGAATGGAGGGCTTTCTTCAAGGGATTATGAAATACATTATGCTTACATTTTGGTGCTGCTTGCACAATTCTGCAAACATACTAAACATTTTAAGTCGACGAACATTGTGTTACATGAATTCTATCTCCATAAAACTTTACTAAATAAGGCTTGCAAGTTGTGTCATGCAAGAAAACCAACCTAAACATACTGCTTACACACCAAAATATTTGCACAGTGGTATTTCTCTGATATTTAGATGATTTAAGGAGACCATAAATATTCAAAACACATGCATCTCAGAAGGTCTATGCAAGAGCTTTTTCCACAGTAGAGACGTGGAAAAGCAAAAACAATGTGTACAGGTGCTAAGAGGTTTTCCCCAACAGCTCAGTGAAAATCATTTAGCTTCTCCAAAACTTTAGTCTAAATCCATTTCTGTCTTCTCTGGTTAAAACCTCTTTGCTTCCCACACATTCTCAAACACTTGGACACCGATATAGTTTAAGAGAAGTAGTAATGTCCCAAACATTTTCAGTCCTCTGAGTTCTAACATACAATAATTCTGATCGCTCCATGCAGAATAACAGGTGCTCCCGCCATCTTTATCCAAAAGGATGCCTGTTTCTCAAGGAGGTGTGTGTGTGTGTGGGGGGGGGGGGGGGTTGTTCAGCAGAAACTCAGGAAACCAACAGAGCTGGCCAGGTACACCTTCTGGTACCAGTTTACAGGGAAATGTGAATCAATGCTTGTTTGGAGTTGTATTTCCCATATTTGTCAACTCAGCCACTCAGAAGCTTCCTCGACATCCTGCTTAGCACTGCCCTATTGCCCAGCTCTGAAGAACCCTGGAGGCTTGCCCGAGTCACCTGACTGCTACACACATGTCCCTCCCTGATCAAGCAGTTTTTCCTGACACCCATTCATCCCTTACTTCTTTGTGAAAGCAGAAAAAAAATAAAATAAAATAAATGAGTTCTATCCTTCAAGACTGTGTAGGGCTTCAAAGATTACAATATGGCTTCTCATTCGGAGCTGTTGCTAATACCAATGTAAGTCTTAAGATTTCTCCAGAAGAAGGGATACGTCCTTCTTCAGACAGCACAAAACCCTTCAGAACTCGCCTCTGGCCTATAGGAATCTTCTTTGCAAAGGTCCAGCAGGTAGGGACAGTTAAAGGCACAGTCTCAGGGCCCAAAGACCCTCGGCAGTCACCTCAAACGTCACTGGGCTTAGCCTTTTGGAGAAAAACACTGACATTCTGCCCGGGTCTCTAACAAGAACTTACCCTCAGCCCTATTCTAACCCAATTTCAAAGACGTCTATAACTACCAGGGTGGTTTCTCTAGCCTAATCTCCAGGACAAGGTCAGGAATTTTTCTACTCACAACTGGGCCCCCTGGGTTGGACTTGCATCTCCTACCCAATTAGTTCCCCACTGCAAGCACAGAGGTGTGGAAGGTGGCTTACTCAATCCCAGCCACTGGGCTCTCCAGATCCACCCCAAGCCCTTGGCCTTTAACCTCATTC
This sequence comes from Microtus oregoni, assembly GCF_018167655.1. NCBI lineage: Eukaryota > Metazoa > Chordata > Mammalia > Rodentia > Cricetidae > Microtus > Microtus oregoni. The sequence continues at coordinate 18,208,687 of NW_024543090.1, forward strand.
TTGAGCTTTGAGGTGGTGGGGTTTGTTTTGCTTTTAATCTCCAAAAAATATAACCAAAAGTAAAAGCAAACGCTCCGCTATGTTCACATTGTGAGTCCCCTCTGCAGAGTTACAGATCATAGTCATACTGAGCCTTTTTTAAAAAAAATAGAAAGGACAATTTTTTTTTTTTTCTGGTGCAGACTGTCTCTTCCTTAGAAAACGCATTTCCCCAGCGTTTGGCACAGAGGTAGGACAGAGCTGGGAAGGAAAATGGCGGGGAAGCAAGCTTTAGTCGCCCCTCAGCAGCCCTCTGAGGTCTAACCTTCCCCAGGGTTTCGAGGATGCAGATGCCCAACAGCGTCGGGAACCAGGAACCCAGTTCCCCTTCGCTGTTCCTGTCCAGGCCGGCTGCTTCAAAAATTATGTCTACGCTCGCACTTTCCTCTGTCAGTACTTCCTCCAGCGGCCAAAACAAACACCCGGGATATGGCAACACACCGATCCTAGACGTGGGGGTTGAGCGGGATATCTCACTGCATACGTGTGTCGCAGAAAACACTTCTGAGAGAAAAGGGAAGAGGTTCCTCTTTTCCTCCCTCTTTCTGACCTCATGTACCTTCCTGGTCCCACACCCAAACTTCTGAGGTTCTTCAGCCTACAGTCCCTGCCAAGCCTTCGCTGACCTCAGGCTCGGCAGGACGATGCAGCTGTGTTGCAAGACCAGCCTCACACAGCAAGGAGAGTGGCTATTCTGGGCGATAGTGTTAACGGGACATGCTCCACAAACCCTGCTCACCAAAAATGTTTGCTAGGTGTGGTGACTCACACCTTTAATCCTTCTCTGGGGAGGCAGAGGCCAGAGAAGCCACGAATCAAGGGCCAACCTGGGCTACAGAGTGATACTGCCTTAGAAAAAAATGGAGATCTAGAAAAAGGAGAGGCTCAGAAGTTCCCAGCATCAGCGCCCTCTTCTGGCCTCACTAGCCCACATCCATGCACATGTGTTACTTCTGAGTGCCCAAAAGCTATGAGGGAAGGAAAAGGGGTTGTTTCAGCTCACAGATTACATTCTGTTGTGGAATAATCTTTTTGTACACTGTGAAGATGTGTCACTTGGATTGGTTTAATAAAACGCTGAGCAGTCAATAGCCAGGCAGGCTTTTCAGGGCAGAGAGAATGCTGGGAAAAGAAGACATAGACTTCAGAGGGGGCAGAGCAAGCAGCCTGGACATTACAAAGTAAAGGTAACCAACCACGTAACTACGTAAAAAAACATAGATGAAAAGAAATGGGTTGATTTAAGTTATAAGAACTAGTTAGAAACAAGTCTAAGGGGGGCTGGAGAGATGGCTCAGCGGTTAAGAGCATTGCCTGCTCTTCCAAAGGTCCTGAGTTCAATTCCCAGCAACCACATGGTGGCTCACAACCATCTGAAATGAGGTCTGGTGCCCTCTTCTAGACTGCAGGCATATACACAGACAGAATATTGTATACATAATAAATAAATATTAAAAAAAGGAACAAGTCTAAGCTATTAACCAAGCTTTCATAATTAATAAGAAGTCTTCGTGTGGTTATTTGGGAGCAGGCTGGCAAGACGGGGAAAGACTCACAACAAGGTTCTATCATAAGGGAAAAACAGAGCAAGACTCAAGGCCGGAAACTGGAGACTGGAAGTGAATGAAGCGGAGATCACAGAGTAAGGCAGCATCCTGGCTTCCTATTGTTTCAGCATCAGACCACCTGCCCAGGGCTGGCACCACCTCCAGTGGGCTAGGACTTCCCATGTCAGTCGTTAATAAAGAAAATGCTGAACAGCCTGGCCAACAGGCTAGTCCCATAGAGACATGTCTCAATTGAGGTTTCCTCTTTTCAGATGAACATAGCTTGTGTCTCGTTAACAAAAAACTAAGCAGCTTAGATGGAGAACATTGAGGGACATTGTTCAGGAAAGAAGACCCTGTAGGATCTGGCTGGGAGTCAAAAACTTCAACACGACAGGGAAGAAATCTACACGGCTTATGGAGATAAGGCCATCTCCAACAAGGATATGTAAAAATAAGATAAACTATATTTACTTAGGGCCAAAATGTTTGTGACCTTGAGTGTAACCACACACGTGAGGATAATTTGCTGTTGTCAACTTGATGGGACTTTGAATCGTCCAGAAGACAACCCTCTGGGAATGTCTGTAAGGGTGTTTACAGAAATGTTTAACAGTGAAAGGAAGATACACCCAGTGTGGGTGGCACAATCCACTGGGCTGGGTCCCTGCCCAAGTGAAGAGGAGAACAGTTGCATTCCCTTCTCTCTGCTTCCTGACTACAGAGCCAACGTGAAGACATGGATGATGCATTCCCTCCTGCTCCTGTGACCATGCCTTCAGCACCCAGACGGTCTCTACCTCAGATGATGAACCAGAATAAACCTTCCCTTTCTGGGGTTGCTTTTATCATCACATAGAGAAAACACGCTGTATTAGTGCTCCTCCCTTCCTTAAATCTAAGCAATACACCTCATAAAAACACCTTACACGTTCATTTGCAAAGGTAAACTGTTCAGGACAACAGAAATAAGTCAGCAAGTTCACATATTATTAACTTAATTTTTAAACTTTGCTTAATCTTTAAACCTTGTTACAAGTTATAGCCTTTCGACAAGAAATCTTAGCCTCAGAATCAAACATATAGCCATGCGAACATACCTAAGGAACTCTCTCAATGTCTCTCGCCCCTTAAACTTTTCTTCCATGTCTACTTCATAAACTCACTAACTCTGTTTACTCTGACTTGTCCTGAAATTCTTTTTGGCAACATGGCCAGGGATCCACCATCTTTAACCTGAATGGAAGTCCCTAAGGGAAGAAGAGACTGTGTGGGCTACTAGAGGCAGTGCTGGTCTGCATCTCTCCTCCCCGCTAAGATCATCTTTGGTGGGTTGCTGGCAAGGTGACGTCATCTAGAGAATGCAAACTGTGTCTGAAGGACCACCTGAATTTTGGCATATGAGAATGTAAACTTGTTTTTTTATCAAGATTGTATTTTACAAGAGGTCTATGTGTTACAGTGTTCCTATGTGTGAAAGAGAGAGAAAGAAAGAGAAGAGTAAGGTGGGAAGAAGAAAAAATAAAATAAATTATATCTCAGAGCAATCACGATGTCCCTTACCCAAGTCACACAGCTGACCCTTGAGTGTGGAACTCCATCGAAGGTGTCCAGGGATAAGACTCATCAGAGCCCCTGGGTACATAGCCACACACCGTGCTGTGACAGTCCAGCCCACGTCCCCCCTTCCAGGCCCTTGTCTGCCTTGCTCCACCAGTGGCTTTTCAAACCTGACATGACACCTCATAGGCAAAACGTTAGGGCTTCAAGACACTACCACTAGGACCACATAGGGCTAGACCCTCACCCATGCTGAAGATAGAGGTTTCCCAACAGAAGCAAGATCTCCTTGGATGCAAAAGGCAGCAGAGGGGAAAATTGAAATAGGGATTTGACAGGGGATTCATTCTGGGGGTCAGATTTGGGACTTGGAAGAGAAGTCATAGGGACTCCCACTCCATGAGTGGATTGGTGCAGACCACTCACCACGGCCAGGCCAGAGGTCAGCATTGAGCCTCTTCCTTCACTTCTCTCTACTCTGTCTTTCGATAGAGTCTCTCACTGATCCTGGTGTTCACTGATCAGCTAGACTTGGTGGCCAGTGAACTACGGAGCCCTCCTATCTCTGCCTTCCCCCTCTAGGATTTTAGGAGCATGCTGCCAGATAAGGTGGTGGAGATCTGACACTCCATGGAATTTTTAACTTTGCTTTTCCTTCATTGCAAAACCCTCCTGTGGTCGTCAGTCTTTCAGCAGCAATGTTTCGATGCTGTAAGCTTGCTTCCTTTACCTCCTTTTTAAAAACCTTTCCAAGGATCAGACTGGGGATACCTACTCACACTTGGAGAAAAGGAAAACCAAAAATGTGATTCTGGGAATCTACCACTGCTGTTTCTTACCTTCAAATTCTCACCTTCAAATTCTGCTGTCATCATCAAAAAAGTGTTGGTATCACTGACCACAGCCTTTAGTCCACAGCACAGACCCAGTCCTCTCCTCACCTGGAACCACTCTGAAGTACAGTCTGCCAGGCAAGGGTTCCTCTTTAGTTGGGGGGTCACAGCCAGAGTCTATGACCAGCCAAGTATTCAGCAACCTTTTGCTTAGAAATTCACCCCTATCCAGACTTATGTTGTGAAAATTATTTTAACTGGACAAAGATGTGTTACATTTGTTTATGTTGCAGAATGATACTTTACCTATGTAAAGGTGTGTTACTTTTGTTTATGCTGCCTTTGTTTAATGAGGTAAAGATGCATCGCATTTGTTTCATGTTGACTGCCTAAGGCACCTGATTGGTCTAATGAAAAGCTGAATGACCCTAGGGAGGAAAAGAATGGGCAGGGCTGAGAGGGATAGAGAATAAATAGGAGAAGAAATCTAGAGGAACTAGAGAAGGAAGAGGAGGAGGAAAGAATAGGGAGATGCTCCGGACCAGCAGTCATATAGCCGCCAGTCAGCTAGACACGAGAAGCAATAAAAGTAAGTTATACAGAAAGAAAGAAAAGTAAAAGCCACAAAGCCAAAGATAAAGAGAAATGGGTTATTTTAAATTGAAAGAGCCAGAAAGGAGCCTAAGGTAGGCTGAGCACTTTTAACAAAAGTCTCTGTGCCATGATTTGGGAGCCCAAAAAGAAGAGGCCTGATACAGACGTACTTGAAGATATCAAGGAAATAACACTCACTTCTACCATGCACAGCTGGGGACTCCTGGGCCTGCACTGGGCTTTTGTCACTCTCTTTGTGCTATTCGGATGGTCACCTGTTCCCTGGGGAGCTCCTTCCTCACTGGCACAAGCATGTTGCCTTTGCTGCTGGGAAGCTTTCACACCAGGAAGAGTCAGTAGTGGTGACATACACACTCATGTAAGCGACACCCCATGGAAATAACAAGACATTTCCACCACTCCAAAGTTTCTCTCACGCTCTCAGAACTGCCTCATCTAACCAGTAAATATGATCACTTTTTCTAAGAGTGAAAAAGTCTGAGGATAAGTTTTGACTCAGTAACACTGACTTACAACAAGCCAAAAGACTGATCAACTCGATGGGTTTTCTTCATATAGGGCCAAAGAAACGCAAAAGGGAGAGTTGGTAAGTGGCGGGGCTCCCTAGAATCGACTGGAATGGAAGGCTCACACTTGTCTTGAGGCCTACACCATAGGTTAGGGCAACTCGGTGCAAGGGAGCAGAATTCAGACACTGGGGTCATACATAGGTCACTGCCCTGCATATCAAGGTCTCGGTCATTCAGAGGTGTATGGATGAGGCACGCAGCTGTGATTGTCATGCTGAGCAGCCTGGCCAGGCACAGGACCTCTGACCGAGGAAGATGCTGCTCCTGGAAGATCAACTCAAAGATGTATGTTTTCCTGAGAAGCTCCAGAGAGGTCCCCTTGGCAAAGGCTTGACAGAGGAGAATTCATAATGGCTAAACTAGCTGTGGGGTTAGTAGTATAAAACACAATACTGCGGTAGAGGAATAGACTTAGAAAATGGCTGAGTCACACTACAATGGTCAGTGCTAAGAACTAAGAGAACTGAGCGCCCATTTCTAAGACAATGACGTATGAAATTACTTCAAAGCAAACCTAGCTAATGTTGGGTTAGAGCTGGTTTTCCTGGACAACATAGGCCTTATATAGATGTGCTGGCTCATTTTATGTCAACGTGACACAATCTAAAATCATCCAAGAAAAGGGAACCTCAATTGAGAAAACAACTCCTTAAGGTGGGACTGTAGGCAAGGCTGTAGGGCATTTTCTTAGTGATTGATGTGGGAGGGCCCAGCCCATAGTGGGTGGGGCCACCCCTGGACTGGGGTGGTCCTGGGTTCTAGAAGAAAGTAGGCTGAGCAAGCCATGGGAAGCAAGCCAGTAAGCAGCACCCTTCCCTGGCCTCTGCATCAGTTCCTGCCTCGAGGTTCCTGGCCTGTTTGAGTTCCTGTCCTGACTTCCTTCAGGGATGGACAGTGATGTGGACATATAAGCCAAATAAACCCTTTCCTCCCATGTTGCTTTGGTCATAGTGTTTCATGACAACAATGGTAACCCTAACTAGCACAATAGGTTAGAAAAATCAATAGAAATTCCATAAAAGGAAATTCAAGTTTGCCTCTTTCTTGACCAAGTAAAAAAGCCTCTAAAACTACAAGGAAGGTTTATAAGATTAAGAGAAATCATAAAACACAGAACCAGGAGCCACAGCTGTGAGCATTGTTTTATCATATTCCTTGATATCTTCAAATAAAGTTGGATAAGGCTCAATTTTTAATCAAGAGATTGCCAAGTCTTTAGTTGTTAGAAAACTCTGATAGTGTCTCCCTGCCAAAGAGGGACTCTTGGCAGCCTGCAGACGGACCCCAGAAGGGTTCAAGGTGAGGAACAGGCTCCATGCTAGAGTCTACAGGGTATGCTACGGATAGCGGTGAGCTCTGAAGAGAGCAACACAGGCTTTGAAGTGAAGTAGTGCCACTTAGAAAGAAGGTTTGAAAAGGCAACATACGATGTCTTGCATGGATAAAAGGAGACAGACACAGTGAACGCTGTGCTATAGGCTCTGAAACCTTGGCCCCTGCTCTTGAGAGAGTAAACATTCTCTTTCATTTTACCATCAGCAACCATTGCGCCAGCGGGCAATCCATGCGTGTTTATGAGTTAGAGAATGCATTACAGTGATGCATACTGTGTAAGTATTCCATATATGGAGTTGAGATAAAATTCCTACTTTATTAGAAGACCCATTGTATTTTTATCTCTTCTCCAATCTCCTTCTTGAGAGAAGGCCCCTCAGACAGCTGTCGCTGCTTGTTCCGTAGCATATCCTCTTCCCTTCTAAGCAAACAGAAAGCCTGATTTCTCTTGGGGCAGCAGGAGATTACGACTGAGTTTCTAAAGTGGAACCCATTCTCTTCTCTTTTGTAATTTCTATTTCTCAATTTTTAAGTAGCCATTGCTATTCGACCCAAATATGGCCAGTGGGAAATAAGAGTATTTCTGAAATCCCTTTCTGCCAAATACAGACACCTAATGAAGAGGTGTCTTCCCAGTATCATGGTTTAGTGGTAGAGCTGTGGTAGGCATCTTGGGGGCTTGAGAAAACAAGCACAAAACCCCAACTCCGTGAAAGACCCATGAAGTAAAATGCCAGGAAGAAATTAAATCCTCTACAATGAAGTTGATAATAGTGTTTGCTCTGAGAGAGAACCAGGTGGGAGGAGCAGAGAGAAGGGAAACGTTTTCTACTATGTGGCCTCTTAAATTTTGTACCCTAAGCATTTATTACCTCATGTACTTCAAACTAGTCCAATTTAATTGTACACACCAAAGACTTCATGATAACTGGTTTCATAGGATTGGGAGGGGGGAGTGTCTTTTTTTTTTAAGTATTTAGAGTACTGGTAAAAGTCTATGAGATAGTTGTCTTTTGTTACCAATATTGACCTTCATCTGGGAGTTCACTAGTGATGGACAAGGGGACAGATAAGCACCCACCAAATTGAAATTGAAAAAAAACAAAAAGAAAGAAAGAAAAGGAAGGAAGGAAGGAAGGAAGGAAGGAAGAATAAATTAGATCCTCAATGACAAACACAGCAAACCTCCTGCCTCCAGTCTCCTTACTCAGTAAATAACTGGTCTTACAGTTCACCCTTAATTAATAAGTTATAATACTGTCTACCATTAATGACAAGTTCTCGTGGTTTTTTTGAGAGATGGTGTCACAACACTGATATTTCCATCATAGCTTGACTACCCGAGTCATTGTTGTTACTGATTAACTGTGTGTGTTTAGTTCAAGATGACTTTTCTATACATATAAAATATAAACCTGGTCTTAAGATTTAGTACAAAAAATGAAAATGTAACTATTTTATTAGTTTTCTGTTACTAATGATGATAATATACTTTGGGGATATATTGAGCTAAAAATCATGGGGTTGTTCTGTCTCTCCGGGTTTTATCTATTTTGTAATGTGGCTACTAAAAGTGAAACTTAGGTGTGATGGTGCACATCTTTTCATAGGATAGTGCATTCAAAAACAGAATGAAACAGAGCTTCATAAAGGTATTCCATTTAGAGAAAGCAGGGTCATGTAAGGGATGGGGTAAAGATACTCCATTGCCTGGGGCCATTAGTGATTCTTTGTATTTCCTGAATTTCTGGGATCACTATTTATGCCTACGCATTTGAAGAATAATAAAATCAGAACTTCTACTTCCTCACATACATAGCTGATTTGTCTTAATTTAGTTCTTTCTGGGTTTATTTTGTCTCAGTAGTTGAAGGACATGAGTGTCAACCCTTTGTAAGTATTTTATGAATTAACTATTTACTGATAATTCTCATTACGTAAGCCTGGCTAGCCTGGAATGCGGGTATAACTCTGGTGGGCCTTGATGTGATAATCCAGCTGCCACTCTCTGAGACCGAGAACTAGAAGCCAACCGTAAAGCAAGGCTTAGCCAGCTACAACTTGTGAGCCAAATGTGGTCCCAGGGTCTGCTTAAGTAAATACAATTCTGTTGGAACGCAGCCTGCCTATTGGTTTACATAGTTGTCCATGGCCACTTAGGCCACACAACAGTCTTGCTGTGTAGTTCTGACAGAACCCATCTGGCCTACAGAGCCTGAACTGTGCACTGCATGACCCTCGACAAGCAAGATTTGCTAATCCCTGGTCCAAGATGATATATCAAAAAAGTTTAGCTCCCCAATAAATGGGATAAAGTTATTAAGCCTTGAAGAGATCAGTCAAACAGTCTTTCATAGAGCAAAGGAATATTTAACACTATGAGGTGTGAAATTGCTAGGCACCAAAGAGTGAGTAAGTTAGTTAGTTAGTTAGTTAGTTAGTTAGTTAGTTACATACCTACTGAAGAAAGGTGGCTTCAAACTTGAGTTCCTCCTGCCTCATTCTGGAAGCTGAAGTGTGCTACTGTGCCTGCCCCCAAAGAAAGGTTTTAAGCAATAGGGTGAGTCCCCCAGGAACTTCTCAATGGTCTTAGTCAAGTATGGCCACCGCCTAGCCATCCCTGCAAGCATTCAGACAGCAGCAAGCAGAAAGAAAAGCAACAAAGATGCTGTTTGTGACATTTGAACTCAAAAGATACCCAGCCAGACTAAAAGCCGGAACCTATACTACAATTGCTGAGTCAGCGATCATTAGGAAAGGAACTGCTCCTGAAGTGGGCGGGCATGGCTTCCCAGGAAATGCATCAGTAGCCCTGAGGCTCACACAGTCAGCTTTCCTGGAACTCACAGAATTCATTATGCATGTGTTTTGACTTTCTTTTGCAGCAAGCCCTTCAGCTTCCTCAACCTCTCCCTGCTCTGTGTCCTTCCACAGTCCTCCACCGTACACTGGACCCTCCCCTGCACTATGAGGACCAGCGCCAGCACGTTGGAGCCCAGTGAAGGCTTTAAGTTAGACAAGCACTCAATTTGCGTTAGTGGCTGTGACTCAGTCTTCCAGAGCAGTGATTCTCAACCTTCCTGAGGCTGCAACCCTTTAATACGGTTCCTCGTGTTGTGGGGACCCCAACCATAAAAAATTATTTTCATTGCTACATCATAACTGTAATTTTGCTGCTGTTATGAATCACAATATAAATATCAGTGTTCACTGATGGTTTTCGGCAACCCCTGTAAAAAGGTGGTTTGAACCCCAAGGGATCACCACCCACAGGCTGAGAACAGCTGTCTCCAGAGGGCTGCTTTTGCTGGCAGAAAGATGGATTCCAGGAAATTGTCTACCACCCAGTGTACCAGCTCACTCTGTGGCATTCACATTCAAGGTCAGAGGTTATAATACAAGAATTTGTCTTCATCAGGCCAGGAGTGTGAGGTTAAAAGACAAGAAAAGGGTTGTAAAGGAATAGAATAAAAGTTTCACTGGAGGCGTTTTACAAAATCTCTTCTGACTGATGACTTTTTATTTTTGAGACGAGATCTTAGGATGCAGCCCAGTCTTCCCTCAAACTCCCGGTGACTTTGGTGACTTTCCTGTCCCCGCATCTTCAGTGCTACAGTCCCAGGCATGTGCAGGGGGTGGCTTACAGATTGTATAGATCATAGGAAAGGGAAATCTGGGGAAAGTTTTCCCAGATGAAAACAATCCTTACAACTGCTCACAAAACTACTAATAAACACTGTAAGTTGTAAAACTGGAGGGATTGTTTTTCTAGCTTTGTTTATCTTTCTGAGACAGGACCTCGTGCAGCCAAGGCCTGGACATCTTGCTCGTACATTTCCCATCTACCAAGTGCTGGTGTTACAGGCCCGCACCACCATGACCGGCTAAAGTATTTCCGTCTAATAAATAATAAAAGAACAAGTGATAATCAAAGAAACTAAATATAGAATTATATGTTTATGCTTCCTATGTAAAATAACATTGTCAAATAATATGAAGAAGCAATAAATGAGATTTTATCCTGTGTTTATAAATGAAGAAAAGTAATACATGGAGGTAACTTAATTAGTAAAAGTATATTGTTATTTCTATTTCACTCTGGTGGCTTGGTTAGGATTCCCCATCATTTTATGAGTATTCCGTTAATATTTAATTGTCTAGTTCTTTACACACAGAAGGCCCTAATATAAAGAGTCAACCACCACAAACCCTTGGATCGCATCTCTGATGTCCTCATGACTGACCATCAAGCCCAGCCGGGTGGACACTTGCTTCCTAATAGTCCACCTCTGGCCCCGCCCACTCTCTCCCCTCACTCCACTTTGAACGTTTGCAGCTCCCAGTTCACACCGCACACACTCTTGACACAGGACATGAGCACTGGCTGTTGACTCTGTAAACACTCTCTTCCGGGTCTTACCACTTACTTCAGGTATTTGCTGAATTAGTACCTTAGCTGGCACCCATGCTGCTGAAAACAAACCCTCACCCACATGCCTATAAACAACTCTGATGAAGTTACTAGATCACAGACATACAGAGACACACAGACACATGCATACACACAACATGGAAGTGGAGGGGGTCACAGACACACAGAGACACAGACACAGACACACACACAACATAAAAGTGGAGGGGGTCAGTGGTTAAGAGCATTGCCTACTCTTCCAAAGGTCCTGGGTTCAATTCCCACCACATGGTGGCTCATAACCATTTGTAATGAGGTCTGGTGCCCTATTCTGGCCTGTAGAATATTGTATACATAATAAATAAATAAATAAATAAATAAATAAATAATTTTTTTTTTAAAAAGTAGAGGGGGTCACAGACACACAGAGACACAAGAATACATACAACATGGAAACAGAGAAGGGAGCCAGCTAGGAAGAAGGAAGGTATTATCCAGAGTGGGAGAGATGAGAGGAGCAGAGGTGGGTATGAACACAATGCATTATGTATGTGTATTAATATGTCACAACAAAATCTACTACTATGTCTAACTAACATACGTATAATAAAATACATTAAAGCACCTTAGCAGAGAAGTCTTTCTTGACCCCCATATGAGTTAGGCTAATACTGACCTCCAGATTCCTTGACCTTCTATCTGCTTACCTTCCAGTATTTCACCTTATTAGTTCCCTTTCATGTCTTTCTTTTTTGACAGGATCTATTTATGTAGCCCTGGCTATTCTGGAGCTCACTATGTACACCAAACCAGCCTTGAACTCACAGAGACCTGTCTGCCTCTGCCTCCAGAGTGCTGAGATTGAAGGTGTGTGTCACCATGCTCCAGCCAGCATCCATTAACAATTGAGTTGCTTATTATGACCAACTCATGTTCAGTTTCTCCAAGGAGAATGTAAGCATCAGCCATGGACCTGTTTTCTGCCCATTCTCTGGGGCAAGGCTTCCCAAGCATGCAGCTGATATCTGAAAATTAGTGAGTAGATGAAATGAAATGAAAACAAATGAGTAAATGAAACCATTAATACTGAAGTCAAAAGTTAAAAGTAGTTAGTAATAAATACAAGAGCAGGCTGTGACCTGTGTGTGTATGTGTGTGTGTGTGTGTGTGTGCATACTCGTATGCACTGCATGCATAAAATACATACATACAAATAATAGTTTATTACATAAGTAGAAATCATATATACACTGAGAAGCTGATTCATCTCTGTTGGTGTTCATGGTCTGTGATGCCTCCTGAGACCATGTTAGTGTCTATGGTCTGTGCTCCCACAGGAGGCCACACTGAGGTCAGTGATCTATACTGCTGCCAGAGACCATGTGGAGGTCTGTGGTCCATGCTGATGCTGGAGGTCATGTGGATGTCTGTTGTCAGTGCTGTGGCCAGAAACCATACGGAAGTCCATGACCTGCGCTGCTGCTGACTAAAGGCAAGGAAGTTTTTTTTTTTTTTTTGAGGTGGGATTGATGACTGCAGACTACATAGAGGGCTTCTGTGACATCTCCTCCCCCACCTCCCCACTCCCCTACCCCCCTCCCTGCCCCCCCCCCCCCGCATACCTCCCCCAAGAAAAGAACCAGTCTAGGCAGGAAGCCATTAAAGAGAACTCTAAAACTGCGATAGGGATCCTTGAAGAACAGCTCTTCACACTTGATGGTTTCTGATGGGGTTGAGGGCAGGGAAGGACTCAACTTTGTTTTTTTAAGAGGCTGGCCACTGGGAGTTTGATTGCTCTTCAGTGAGTATGTGGGCAACACAAATTGGACTCAGCAATTTTCTTTTTTTTTCTTTTCTTCTTTTCTTGGGGGGGGGGTCATAAGGGTATGGGTGTGGACCTGGGAAGATGGGGAAGTACGTGTGATCAGGGTGCATTATGTAAAACTCCCAAATAATCAATAAAAATATTGTTGGGGAAAAGAAAGAAGAAGCTGACTCATTTGAAGACAAGGTTTTGCTCTTTTTAACTAGAGCTTGTGGCCAAGTGTGAAAAGGCTGAGTGAAGTCAGGAGTCCCCAGATATTATGGAGAATAAAAAATTAAACAGCCTGGACATTTGATTGCAGGTTTTTCTGAGGGGCAAAGCAGGAAAGCAACAGTTTTCTCAAATAACATCTAACTGAAGCCCACTCCTTTGGCTCGGAGCACCCCTTTTACCATTCCCTTGTGCTGAAGCACAAACTCCTGCCCTTTTGTGTTTGGCTTAAACCTGTGAGTTATTCCTCACAAAATTAATCATAAGCCCTCACATCCTCCAAGTGGGGAAGGCAGAGACCACTGGGCTTCTGGCTTCCAATCCAGCTCCGTATGCTAGGACAACCTGAGGCATTTTTTGTTGTGGTGGTTTGTATCCCAGGTTGGCCTCAATCATGTGGAACTTGCTGTGTAGCTGAGGATCAACTTGAAATTGTGTGTGTGTGTGTGTGTGTGTGTGTGTCTGTGTGTGTCTGTGTGTGTCTTAGCAAGTGTCTAGCTGTCACCAGGTTTACTCCAGACAAGCACCTAATCTCCCCTACCCACCTCCCCTCAGACTTCTGGTTTCTGGCCTTGAACTTCTGCTATTCCCAGCTCTACTTACCTCATCCTGCAAGCACCACCACACCCATTCTTACTCCAAGGTAGGCCTTGAATCCAGGAAGCCCTCTGTCCACTGGTCTATATCCCCAGCCAAAGGTAAAAATATTCCTTGCCGGGGCTAGAGAGTAGCTCAGAAGTTAAGAGCACTGTCTGCTGTTCCAGAGGTCCTGAGTCCAATTCCCAGCAACCACATGGTGGCTCACAACCATCTGTAGTAAGATCTGGTGCCCTCTTCTGAGCTACAGGCACACATGCAGACAGAACACTGTATACATAATGAATAAATAAATCTTAAAAAAAAATATTCCTTGCCTGGCTTACTTACCAGCTTAGAAAGGGCTATAACCCAATACGAAGACTTCTCGGGTACCAGGATTGAGGCACCTTAACAGAGAAGAAAAGAGTATCAGCAAACTACATTTGTCGTCTTAGTTTTAAAATCATGCCACTCAAACTTGCCCATTGATGAAGTATTTTTGTTTTGCTGTTTGATTTGTTGTTGTTGTTGTTGTTGTTGTTGTTGTTTTTGGTTGTTGGGGATAGAGTCTTACAATGCAGCTCAGGGAGACCTTGAAATTGCTAAGTAATCCAGGTTGGTCTTAACGCACGATCTTTCTCCTTTATCCTCCCAAGTTCTGGGTGGTAGGTATGTGTCACCAAGTCCTGGCCTACTGAGAGCTTAGTTTAGGATATTGGTGATAGAGAGAAACTGGTCTGAGGTCAGCTAATACGTGAGAGGCTGGTTGAAGGCCGATGTCTCATTTCCAGAACAGACAACAGTAAAATCTTCTGATCCGTGCCGTTTAATTCCCTAAGCACCCTCCAGAGACTTTCTCAAACTCTCCACCATTCTGGGGACCCTGCAGTAAATCTCAACAGGAACTAGTTTCAGTTTAATGGTGGGTCAGATAAACAGTCAAGAGAATCCCAGGGAAATGGTTAACAGCATGCATTACTGGTCCCTCCTCTGCAGATTCCAGCTGAGATGCAGACAGGACCTGCAGTATGTGAGGACAAGGGCTGTGGATAATTCACATGGGCTGGGCCCTATTTAGGCAAAACTCCCACAGCATGATTTAAAATCAGGGGATAGCCCAGTGGATAAAGGCGCTTGCCATCAACCATGAAAGCCTGAGTTTGATCCCAGGGCCTCGCATGGTGGAGGGGGAGAAATCATTTCCCAAAAAGTTTTCCTCTGATCTCCACAAGTGTGCTGTGGCATGTGTGGATTTTTTTTTTTAGAAATAAAATAAAATATTACTAAAATAAATGAAATTTTTATCCCACTTACCTCTGATTTCTACAAACGACTCATTGGATGTGAAAGCTTGATCTTCTTGGTTTGGACCAGAGATAACGTCGTGTTTTGTTTTTGTGTATTTCTCTAATTTTGTTTTATTCAATTGACAGTTCTCACTGGACGGCTCGGGCTCATTGTTTTCCTGTGTTCAATTACAGACGTTTACCATTGCACTGTTCAGATCACATCTTATAGAGATGGAAGTTTCTCTAAGAAAAACCAGACTAGCTCCTTCCAAAATACCTAGTATATAATGGTTGAAAAATATAAAACTAAAAACAATTAATTTCCTGCCCTCTCAGAAGAGAATCTTTGAATGGTCAGTCTCTCACTTCCTAGTTCTTTCACTTATGAAGGGCTCCCTATGACCCTTTCCTGGCCTCAGGTAAGGTATGCTACTGCTTATCAATCACTTTCAATGCCTATATCTGAAGTGGGCGTTTAGGAGAGAGTTGTTTGCTAGTTTTAGCAACCGGGTGGTGGTGGCGCACGCCTTTAATCCCAGCACTCGGGAGGCAGAGGCAGGCGGATCTCTGTGAGTTCGAGACCAGCCTGGTCTACAAGAGCTAGTTCCAGGACAGGCTCCAAAACCACAGAGAAACCCTGTCTCGAAAAACCAAAAAAAAAACCCCCAAAAAAAAGCAACCCCTGCACATTTGTACAAGTTTGCATAGGCAGGGATTGTCTTTGGGCTTGGGTAATTACACGCCATTGTTGGCGAGACTTAAGGTATCTTTCACCGTAAAGTGCCTCTCAAAGATTCAGTAGATCTGTGTATTTGCTTCTGGTCGATTCTCTGCATTAGTAACCACAGCTAAAGATCTTGTCTAGACACAGTCTTTGAGGCTAAGAATTCTTGCCGCCCTCCTGCTAGACCCCACACTCTTCCAAATCCTCGAGCATTTAGCTCACACAGTTAGGGCTTTGTGTTGGGAAGCTCTGGTCTTAAGAGTACCACTTTCCCACCTCCGCTTGTATTAACTTGGACTACCAAGGACTTCTTCAGCCCTGCAAGACTTCAAAGAATGAGATTCCATTCACTGGGGCCAAAGGTCACACATCAGGACCGTCCTGAATAAAATCATACCTTCTCCCCTCTTTGATTTCAGGTTAGCCATCTAGCTGAAGTTGGTATTGCATTGTAGGACTATTTTTTTTCTAACAGCCATTAAAATAAACCAACATATGCAGACACCCTAGAGGTTTCTCCCCGTTTTCTATGCCCCTCAGCCCACGCCAATTCAGGATCTATTGGTGTGGGTCAACCTGGTGGAAGGACAGAAACCAGGCAGGACAGAAACACCAACAACAATCTATAGTCAAAGATAGATGTGCCAACAGAAAGTTTAAGTGTTTGTTATGGCAAATGCTTCCAGTTTAAGGGAGATAGGTCCTCACGCTCCATCCGAACCTAACAGTTTTGTCTTTTTTTTTTTTAATATTTCTTATCGTCTATTTAGCTTTTATTTTATGTGCTTTGGTGTGAAGGTGTCAGATCCCCTGGAACTGGATCTTCAGACAGTTGTGAGCTGCCATGTGGGTTCTGGGAATTAAACCCAGGTCCTCTAGAAGAGCAGTCAGTGCTTTTAACTGCTGAGCCGTCTCTCCAGCCCCCAGTTTTGTCTTTTTTAATCTATTTCCATTCTTAAAACCAAAATTCTGTCAGTCAGATATGCTGTCTGCTACAGTTCATTAAAAAAAAATAAACCATGGCTATGATTTGGGTGAGGCTCATGTGTTTCTCGAAGGTTCATTGTGATTGAAATCTAGGTCCCAAGGGTGGCTGTACTTGGTGGTAGTGTGGCGTTTTAAAGAGGTCTGGCCTAGTGGGAGACTCTTCAGTTATTCAGATATATTCTGAGGAGCATCAACACTCAGACAAACCTAGACTCCCTATTGTTCTTTACTTCGAGCTCAAGATGTAATTCTGTTTGCACTGGCCCAGCATTGCGACCATGGCTGTTATTCACACCACGGGGAAGAAACAGCCTCACCAAGAACCTAGAGAAAGAGCTTGTTGATAAAGAAAAATAAATAAGTACCAGGTATTACTATGGTCAGTGTGTGTGTCTGTGTTATTACGTATGTGTGGCTATCTATGTCACCTCACACACGTAGAGGTCAGAAGACTTTGAGTAATCAGGCCTTTTCTTGAGCCTTTACGTGGGCTCTGGGGATCCCATCTGGGTCTTCAGGTTTGCACAGCATGCTGGTGAGCCACCTCCCTGGCCCCCATGTCAGGTATTGCGAACAAGTGACATTGGCTTAAGTCCAACAGGTCCTTGCCCATTATCTCTGGGGTTCTTTTGGCCTCCTCTTCACAGTCACAAGGCTAGGCCCCACCTTCACACCACAGGCCAAGGTAAAGGTGACAAGTGTCACTCAGAACGCTTTCCTTCAGCTCATATCTGTTAAGAAGGGGAGTTTTTCTCAAACTATCCAGATAGATTTTCCACTTACATCGCACTGGCCAGAACTGGTTCTCGAACTAGCCTGCCTACGTGTCCGCGACTGTGCCTACCAGCTGCAGAATGGAAGGTTCTGTTTTGGGGGAGGGGAGATTGGGGGAGGGAAGAGGTCCTGTTAGCAAAGACCATTATCTGTGGGAATTCTATCAATAGTACCACCCACAGCACTGTTCCCAACAGAGGGGATGGAAATCTAAATGGAAAATTTTTTTAATTAAAATAAAAATAAATAAAGCCTCCTGAACCTTTTCTCATGATGCCACCAATTACACAATGCACTGGGTGGGGGTGGGGCTGCAGTAAAACTGCCGAAACAAGAGAAATCAGTTTTCTATTGCAGTCTGGCAAATGGCGAGCTGGAAACCCACGCACGCACGCATGCACGCACGCATGCACGCACGCACAGACACATGCACACAGCACCCTCCTAGTTTTTCATGGTCTGAAGACCTGTAGTCCCAGGGACTGTTTCACCTATACCGGAACTCACACGATCAAACTAAGGCAGGGTTCCGGGCAGAATTCACTTATGGGCTCCTGCATACAGTTGGTCGAGTTGAAGTTCTCATGACGAGGACCAAGACTCCTGTTTCCTTCAAGGCTGGCACGTCGCTCACGTCTCCAGAAGGCTGTTATCTAACCCTTGCCTTGGTTTCTTCCACATTCAGAGAGCAACGGACATGCCAAGTCTTCCTTTTGCTACAAATCTCTGACTTTATATGAATGTGAGTAGGTAAAGGCGACTCTAATCGCCCCGCATGCTGACCAGCTTTATAGAACAACTTGATAGAAACTAGAGTCATTTTGGAAGAGGGAACCCAACTGAGAAAATGCCCCCACCAAAGTGGCCTGTACTCAAGTGTGTGGTGTGTTTTTTTTGATTGACGATTGATGTGGGAGGGCCCAGCTCACTGTGGGCAGTGCCACCCTGGGCTGGTGGTCCTGGGTGAAGTAAGAAAGCAGATTGAGCAATCCCTGAGAAGCAAGCCAGGAAGCTCCACCTCCACGGTTTCCGCTCTCATTCCTACCCTCAGGATTGTACCCTGACTTCTCTCCGTGACGGACTGTGACTTGGAAGGACAAGATGCCCTAAACCCTTTTCCTCCCCAAGTTGCTCTTGGTCATGGTGTTTCATCACAGTAATAGAAACCCTAATGAAGACATCCCATGTCATAGTCTACAGATTAACCTCCATAATCATATCCCCAAATTCTCTTGTGCTGTGTAAAGTACTAAATGTACTGGAGGAATGATAGTGGGCAAAAGGTCACAGAGCCATTTTGGAATTCCGTCTGCCATAGTCACTGCCACCCCCGTATAAAATCTGAAATGACATTAGTTAAAGAAAATTATATTACTTTATCTAATTTAAGATGATCAAATTTGTCTGTTTTAGAAATTTATTTAAAAAAAAGAAAGCTGAAAAAAAGAGATGAAATAAAAATGTTTCTGTAAGAAATATTTTCAAGTCAAAACTTTAAATAAAAAAAGTTTTAAATATAGCTTGGTGTATATTTAAACATAGCTTGAGGATGGTGGCACACAGTTTTTGTCCCAGCACTTGGGAGGCAGAGACAAGCGAATCTCTGTGAGTTTGAGGCCAGCCTGGTCTACAGAGTGAGTTCCAGGACAGGCTCTAAATCTACACAGAGAAACCCTGTCTCGAAAAACAAAAAACAACAAAACAAAAAAAAAAAAATTCAAGTCAAAACTTTAGAATAAAATTTTTAAATATAGCTCTGCATGGTGGCACACAATTTTAGTCCCAGCACTCAAGAGGCAGAGGCAGGTGGATTTCTATGAGTCTAGCCCAACCTGCCTAGACTACACAGAGAGATCCTGTCTCGAAAGAAAAGAAAAATGCTTTGCTACACAGCATGTCACCATTTTGGATGATAAATGTGCTGCGTTGGCCTTGCAAGGGAAAGCATGCCTGGAATGCCAGCCCTGGAGACAGGCAGGCAGCTGTCAGAAGTTCAAGGTCATCTTTTAGTGTTGCACAGCAATTTCCACTAAGTTGAAGGAAACCTGTTAGACCCAGGAGGTAAACAAAACTCACAGGCTTCAGGAGGCTCCTAAAACTTGTTTACAAGACTCGCAAGCCCTTCCCCTCTGGCTCCTGTTCCCAAGATATTACAAATGCAGTGACATCTGCAGGCCAGAGGAGACAGAGCAGAACCCACTGCAAGCTGCACTGCCAGCTCTTTTAGGTGACATCAGTCAGGCTGGGATAGGCTTTCTGACACTGTGGCTTCCTTTGAATTATTGGTGATTCATCAACCTCTTGCCACACTCCTGGAAGAACCCCAGGAAATGCACCGGTTCACTAAGCCGGATTTGGTCTCTCATCAGTGTCCTGGATGCTTGTGGATGTGTCCGCAGGAAAAGCCACACAACACTTGACTGTGCAGCAAGTTCCGGGCAAGCCTGGGCTACATGAGACTCTGCCTCAAAGGGGGTAGAGGGATGAGCATGAAGAGGGAGGTTTATCAACAGAAAATAAAATACTTTCCTCACTCCAGTTACATAACTAGAAAAAAAAAAGTAACTATAGCCAGTCTGTAGGGCTGAGAAGATGGTTGGTGGAAAAAAAGAAACTAATAGATCAAACATACAGAGTAGAGAAGGTGTTCACACTTTAAAGTGGCTGAAAAGCTGGTGTGGGTGTGCTGTGTCGCTCGGGGGGGGGGGGGGGGGCTATAACCTGTCACCTGTTACACTCGACCTGTTAGGCATAGAGACAGGAGGATTACTGGAGCTTGGTGGCTGTCAGCTAGCTTCAGAGCCAGTGAGAGACACTGTCTCAAGTGAAGAAGGCAGAAAGCAACATAGCAGATCAGCAGGTGTTCTCCTTTGGTCTCCTTACATGTGCATGCGTTGGACACACGCACACAAAGGAAACAAAGCATCTTCAAAAGATTATCAGTCTGAGGTCACCAGCACAAACGGATCACATTTCATAATCCAGAGGCTGGGCTTGGCGTTGAAACACATGCTTTAAGCAAAGATTTACCGCTCACTGTAATGAAAGCCGCGGACAGGAGAAGGCTCCCACTGGGAGGCAAGCAGAGTACAGAGCATAGTGGCCAAACCCTGTGCTTCACAGAGCCAAGGTCACAGAGTCAACGCTTGGGGGACAGACAGAGTAAGAGCTGGGAGGCCAAGGGGATAATACAGGCACACTGCCGAAGGAACCAGAGATGTGAGAACTGACCCAACTCTGAATGTCAGCATGTCTCAGACGGTCCCTAATAGTTCACCTTCCCCAATCTCACAAGAAAACACAGGCTGTTACTTCCCCAGTGTCTCAGGCAGCAGTATGACCTTTGGGAAGCCCCTCTCCCTGCCCTTTGAATTATGACATTTAACAAAATTATGCTCTCTGGGCTTTTCCCTGGTCCTGTACTTCTCTAAGCATCTGAGCCATTTTCCCATGAAGAAATGTCCCAAGTTCTCCTCATGCTCTACCATCTTTCTCTGTAAATCCCCCATGCCTACACACACCCACTCTCTCTCCTCCATGTCCAGCCATGGCCTAAGTTTAAATATCCTTTTCTAGTGCCTTTTGCTCCAGCACATATTCTAGAAGGTAAAGGGAATTTCTGGGTTTTATACAGTCTTTCAGTTTCCATAACCATGAACCTATTCCCTGGGGTATATGAAAATCTATGTATCTCCTGAAGGTAGGTGTGTGTGTGTGTGTGTGTGTGTGTGTGTGTGTGTGTGTTTTCCCTCATTGCTCAATATGTTGCCATGAAATTACCAGGACTACCCATAAGTCTCTCCTCCAACCTTCTGAGGATCCCTTTACATAAGTAAACACTTGACTTTGCAAGTTAGACTGAGGGTAGGGAGCCACTCTTGGTTCTGTGGGATCCATCGTCCATTCTCAGGAACTCTTTAAACAGACGCTGTCTCTGAGCTCTTGAAATGAAGCAAAAGTGAAGGCAACTGGCATTTGGAAGAGAGGCCAGATGTTGGCAGATCACTGACAGCTCACTCAGAGAAGAGGAGGACAGAGGGGTGAGATCATCGAGCAATGTTATGGCTTAGATGGGCCTTGTCTCCCACTGGTCAGGGGGCTGGAAACCTTCACCCTAGACTGTGTAGAAGAGGTGAGATGTTGAAGAGGTGGAACATATTAGCTCACAGTAACTTCACCCTTAGGAGTGGATTACCATGTATGGTAAGTCTGGGAGGAATGGGTTAGTTAGTTCTACCTTGAAAGCAAGTTGTAATAAAAAGAGCAACGTCTTCCCAGTCTGGTTCATCCCGTAGCTAGCCCATTGTGGGACCTCTATCTGTCCCTCTCACTACTTTCTATCATGATGTCATCTGTGATGTTGTGATCTCACCAAGAAGGCCCTGACCAAGGTCGGCCAATCTTAGACTTTCAGTTCCCCAAAGGGTTTGCTAAAATGCATCTTTTCCCTGGACAAATGCCTTGGGTGATTTGTTAGAGTAATTCAGAAACAGCTGCAAGAGGGAAACGAGCTCAACAGAAAAGTGATGTGCTGGAAACCAAAATCTCTTCTTCCAGACACTCACAAAAGTACACAAATTCTGTTCCTCTCAGCCAGAAGCCAGGGATCTATTAAAGTGGCCCGCCTTGGAGTTTTCTCTTTTAAAATCTACCATGCATAAATTTTTCTGTCATTAAGACTTACAGCCACTGTATGAAGCCCAAGGGACTCTTTGGACGACTGTGCCCATGTCTCTGTGGAATACATCGTCCATTCCCAGGAACTCCTTAAATAAGTGCTGGCCTCTGAGCTATTTCTTGATTTCACTTGCAGATCTTTTTTAAACCCACACACTAAAAAGATGACCCAGAAAAATTCACAGAGCCAGTATGCATTTGAATACTAGGCAAAGAGTGAGGATTCCTGCATTTCTCAGAAGCTAGTGGAAATGGGACTGAGCAAGGAATGCCGCTAGATGTAATCTAATAACTTGGACTTTTTAAGAGATGGATGCAAAAACCGGAGGGGGGAGGAAATATCATAGAGTTGTGACTTTCTATTATTTTAGAAACAAGGAAAAGCCAAATAGAAAAGAAATAAAAAATGTGACTTATGCCTGTAATCCCAGCACTAGGGAGATATAAGCAGTATTGCCAGGAGTTGGGGGCCATCTTGGCCTCTGGGGTGAGATTGTGTCTTTGGAAATATTTTTATTTTACTTTATTTTATTTTTGTTGTTGTTGTTTTCAAGATAGGGTTTCTCTAGGGCTTTGGAATCTGTCTTGGAACTCGCTCTATAGACCAGGCTGGACTTGATCTCACAGAGATCCACCTGCTTCTGGCTTCCTAGTGCTGGGTTTAAAGGCATGCACCACCACTGCCCGGCTCTTTGTAAATAAATTAGTTATTATGATAAAGGAGATGAATTCAGAACCCTCTATTTGAAATAAAGCAGTGGGACCTAGGGCCCCACCTCTGTCTGATCTCCATTTATCCCTAAATTGGTCTCGGTTTATCTTCACTTGACTTGCAAAAGTCCTTAGAGCAAAGTTTGGAAATCACAAGTTGAAAACACGAGGGCAAATTGCCCAAAACGTTGAAGGCATGTAAGTTATACAACCTTTGACTTATGACTAACACGTAGGAATGTTTCTCTCAAGTCACCTCAAGCCCACTGCCCCTCATCAGTTGCTCCAGTGACACAGAGGCAGAATGTCAACATCAAGAAGTCCAATGAGTAGCCAGTGTTACAGGGGGGAAAAATCAACATACTTAGCCCTACACAGGAAAATCTGTGTCAAGAGCTAGAGTGTGTTTTCTTCTCAAAGGGAGTGAAACTGAATCCAAAAAAGAAAAAGTGAAAATGTCCCTGACTGCCTTGTTTATTTTTTATGCTGTTGAATAATACATGTACATTTATACATATGTATATATTTGCAAACCACCTTAATTCTTTATGGAATGCCATGATAAATGAGGTAGCAGACATGTGGTAGTGGTAGAATGGAGAAGAGAGAACGAGCTTTGGGTGACAGATGAAGATCCAGGGTCAATATGGTAAAACGTGGGGAATCCAGTCATTCGTTCACCCCATTCAGGAGACACTTGTTAAAAATCAACTGGCTATGAAGGGCCTGCAGCCAGGCCTTGGGGATTCGGTGTAAGAGTTCTGCCTGGTAGAGCTGCTGAGAGTCTCCACATCTGAAAAAAAAAAAAGAAAGAAAGAAAGAAACGAAAAAGACCAATTATAGTAACCACCCTTGGGGTACTGTGAGAAAGAAAGGAGGTCATCTGTGTAAATGGCTGCCTTAACTACTTTAATCAAGTTTTTCTCGTGGGGGGAGAGGGACTAATTTTCTTTCTGATATATCCATCTGAATTAGCTGTAGAAAAAAAAATGAGATTTGGTCGTTTGAAAACACCCACACTTAGGTTTATCTTGAGCTAGCTGTTCACTCTAATAGCAACAAAACATTTTGTTTCCTATTCCTAGCTTTCAAAGCAGCAGGAGGGGAGGGAAGGGGAGGGGGGCAAATATGTATAATCCCAGCACTGGGAAAGTAGAGAGAGGCAAGGGGATCAAGAGCTCAAACCAGCCTTGGTCACAAAGCAAATTGGAGGCAAGCCTGGGCTCCATAAGACCCTGCCATAAGAAAATAGAGAAAGAGAAACACCCTGAAGCTGGATATGTGCACACATCTGTATCCTAGACAGGACTGTTAAGAGTCTGGAGGATTGAGAGTTGTTGTTATTGTTGTTGTTGTTGTTGTTGTGTTTTGTGTGGATGTGTAGAGTGTTGGACACAAGGAATAACATGGAAAATGAAGGTCACAAGACTTTGCAAGACAGAAACAGCCATTAGGTTCAGGACAATGCATTAATTGTTCCTAATAATTTGCTGTTGTTTTGCTTATCTTTTCTTTTTTTTAATTTATTTATTTTTATTTTATATGCATTGGTGTTTGGCCTACATGAATATCTGTGTGAGGGTGCCAGATCTCCTGGAACTGGAGTTATAGACAGTTGTGCGTTACCATGTGGGTGCTGGGAATTGAACCCAGATCCTCTAGAAGAACAGCCAGTGTTCCTAATCTCTGAACCATCTCTCCAGCCCCCTGCTTATTTTTTCTCTATGTAGTCCTGGCTGTTCTGGAACTGACTCTGTAGACCAGACTAACCTTGAACTCAGAGATCAACCTGCCCCTGCCTACCGTAGACTGGGATTAATGATGTGCGCTGCCACCACCACCCAGCTATCCACCATAGATAATAAACAAGGAGAGACATTTCACTCAGCAGAAGGATCTCGGTCTGGGGGCCACTCCACAGATGGAGCACCAGGGATTGGCGCTTGCAGCAGTGAGACTGGCAGTACATCCACATCTCTGTCAGCCCTCCTGGTGTAGGACGATGTCTAGAAACTAGATGAATTCAGGTACAGGGTAAACATATTAAGATTTTAATAAATAAATGAAAAAAAGAGAAGCGGTCATTTGAGGCAATGAAGTCAGAAAAACAAGGGAAATAACCTCATCAATCGTAACCAGTTTGCCAGGGTCTGTTGGCCTACTTTCTTGCTTTTCTTTTACTCAAAGGATGTTATGTGGGGTTTTTTGTTTGTTTGTTTTTTGTTGTTTTGCTTTGGTGATTTGTTTTGGTTTTCCTGGTTTGGATTTTGGTTTTGGATGTTTTTGGAACTGGTGGTAGCTTTTTGAAACAGGTCTCCCTACATAGCCCTGGCTGGCCTAAAACTCACTACTGAAGTACAGGACTCAACCATGATAAATTTGATAGGAACAGACCACCCAAAGAAAGTCCTTAACTTCCAACCATTATCACCTGCCAGTATAGGACTCAGCCATGATAAACTTAATGGAGGCCTAAGTCTCCGTAGTTTACCCTGAGGCAATACCTGGTTGCAGGAAGAACCACAAACTGAGATTACCCAAGCACCACCCAAGAACAGACCATCCAAAGGAAATGCCTAACATTCCAACCCTTGAAGATAGGATCACCTGCCAGCACACACTCACCAGGACACCCCTAGACAACTGTCAGTCAATCAGGGGTCCTGAGCCTTAGAAACCCCTCACCCCCACCTTTAGTACTATAAAAACCCAACTCTAACTGAGCTCATGGCTCTCCAAATTTGCAAACTTGTGTAAACTAAAGGCTCTTTGCTTTTACATATGGGACTCTGTCTCTTTGTCGGTTTTTGGGGGACTTTGCGGATCTGGGCATAACACTTAGGCCATCACTCACCAACTTTGAATTTGTGGTGATCCTCTAGGCTCTGCCTCCTGAGTACTCAGAGAAGAGGTGTGCTCAGCTTTGTCTGCTGTCCTCCTGAGTGCTCACTCGGAGAAGAGGTGTGCTCAGCTTTGTCTGCTGTCCTCCTGAGTGCTCACTCGGAGAAGAGGTGTGCTCAGCTTTGTCTGCTGTCCTCCTGAGTGCTCAGAGAAGAGGTGTGCTCAGCTTTGTCTGCTGTCCTCCTGAGTGCTCAGAGAAGAGGTGTGCTCAGCTTTGTCTGCTGTCCTCCTGAGTGCTCAGAGAAGAGGTGTGCTCAGCTTTGTCTGCTGTCCTCCTGAGTGCTCACTCGGAGAAGAGGTGTGCTCAGCTTTGTCTGCTGTCCTTAACTTTAATTATTTTTTTTCCCAGTGAGAAAGTGTCTCTTTGTGGAAGAAATAACTATGACACAAGGAAGGTCCTTGATTCATAACCCGTAGCCATAGTGTAGACTTGTTTCTATAAGCAAACTTCTAGAAAGTTCTACCTAAAGCTGTGGTTTGAGTTCAAAAGAAATGGGTGGGTGGGAAGCCACAGAGAGAATCTCTTTTTTCAGTCTGACTAGACTCTTCCCTGAGGAGTACCCGGTATGGTGGTACTCACCTGTGAGCTTAACACTCAGACTAAGGCAGGATTGTTCAAGGAGGTGAGTTCAAGGCTGAGCTATGTTCCACAGCCAGACATTGTCTCAAAGGTTCAAGTTCAGCAAAACTAGTTTCTACAAGGCTGCGGACTGCTCAGTGCTTAGAGAGTAAGCAACTCATTTCTCCTGTTTACTTCAACTATGACTCACCATGAGATGTAGACGAGGATTCAAAACAAAAGCAAAAAACAAAAAAAAGCACCTTCCTTGATGTCTCGAACTGTTTATGAAGACTTGCAAAGGGGGCAAGCCCACATTTTTAAAAATACTGCAAGATCCCCCCACAGAGCAGCCACAAGCCCAGCAGGTCCCGAGCTAGTCGTGGCGGGTCATGGGAGAGTCACTCAAGCGGCTTGTGCTGGGGCGGGCTGGTCCTGCCATGCGGCAAGCAGCTGGGCAGGCAATATTAAGTCCCCAGAAGGTGTAGTTTCCCAGTGGCGAGCGGTTGAGCAGGCGGCGGGTAGAAGGCACATAGACAGGCACATCGTACAGAATAGAATTAGATATTTATTGCTTAGAGGAGAGAGGAAGAAAAAGAAGAAGAGGAGAGAGAGAGAGAGAGAGAGAGAGAGAGAGAGAGAGAAGGGCCCAAGAGAGACAGTAAGACTCTAAGATGTTGGGGGGGGCAGGGGTCACCAGGAGTGGCCGTGGCTTGTCTCTTAAAGAGACGAAAACCATAACATACATCATATCTGATGTGCTTTCAGGTGCTCATAATACAAATCACAGTGCATACTGAAAAAGCTGAGGGGGCTCTCTGTTGAGTGCTGCTGAAGGAGGGATGGTAAGTAGCCATATTTATATATTAATTTTCTGCTCCAGATTAAAGCAATTTGCTAAAAGACTTTGGGGAGCAAATTCTGTGTTTTCATGCTAAAACAGAAAAGATTTCTGGGAGACAGATAGCATCAGGGATGCTGAGTGAGGCACAGCCTTGAGTCTGAGGACTGTCACCACCTGTTCAGCTCAACTAGAGTCAACAGAATATTTCCCACTTGCTAGGGGTTTTGTTTTAATTTGCCAAATGGAAGTTAATCTTTTCCTAGTCAGAATGTCTTACTGTAACCATTGTCAGATGGAGTTAACAGAATCTCTCTGGATTTTGTTTATTTGATTTGGTTTTGTTGTGCTGTGGATTGAGGCCTCATGCATGCCACTTCCAGTGGAAGTCAGGTAAGCATTCCACTGCTGAGTGACCTCCAGCCTTAAAACTCTGTTTCCAGGCTGGAGAGATGGCTCAGAGGTTAAGAGGACTGGCTGCTTTTCCAGAGGACCTGAGTTTAATTCCCAGCAACAGCAGGGAGGCTCACAACCATCAATAATGAGATCTGGTGCCCTCTTCTGGCCTGCAGGCATACATGCAGGCAGAACACTGTATTCATAATAAATCTTTAAATAAACAAACAAAAAACTCTGTTTACATCCCACCCCTATCCCAGTCCATTCCCACTACTAAATTGTATGCAAATGTTTCATTTTTATTATGGGTGTGTGGTGTGTGTGTGTGTGTGTGTGTGTGTGTGTGTGTGTGTGTGTGTGACACACTACAATATTCACGTGGAAGTCAGAAGACAACTTTTTGGAGTTGTTTCTCTTCTTCCATCTTTTGATCTTCTTCTCTGAGTACTCCAATCTGGATAATCTTCAGTTTTCTGGACAATTCTGTCTCTGCCTTCTGTCTCACCATGGGAGTGCTGGGATTACAGTGTTAGCACCACATGCAGATTTTTATGGGATCTGGGGAGCAAACTCAGGTCATCAGGCTTGCATGGGAAGACTTTTGCCTGATAAGCAAATCATAACCAGTTTAGGTTTCATAATACTTAAAACCATCCTAATACTTAAGACCATTTTTTGTGTGACTACAGAGCCCTGTGTCTCTTCATTTTCCTCCTGAGAAGCCCCATCATCAACTTAATCAAAGTCAGTAATGCTATCGTCACTGAATACACACTCTTGGCAGTGCCAAACAAGCCCATCACCCTCATCTTGCTTGTCCACCTCTCATCCTCTGATTATGCCCCTAGCAACCAGGCTATGGTTGGCCTATCAAGTCCTAGCTCTGTCTAGCATCAAGTCAGATACAAAGGGACATGGGCAATAGTCTTAGGCATGCTCTCTAATCACATGATGAAGATAGGGGTGGGGAGTGTCTCCGCTATTTACCTGTATCTTCTCTTCCAAGTTTGTAAATGGGCTCAGCAAGAAGACAGCGAACTTTTAATCTCTTGTTAAAAATCTAGCTCCCAATTTTAGCAGTTCCTTTAAGTCATGCTCAGTTATATAATATTCATTTCCAAAACATCTTAACTCTTAGAAAAGAATTCCCTCACCCAATAGCTGTTTTGTAGCTCTGGGGAAAACTTGGTCTATATGTAATTATTGATAAAAATCACTAGTACTCTAAAAATGTAGATATATTCCTACCTAGTTCTAATACCCAGACTAATACTGTGTAGTCACACAAAAATGGTATAATAGATGTGCTGAGAGGCATTTTGTTATTTTTAGACAGGTAGCTTGAGATCTATGGAAAATATACATTAGAATAACTGTTATGGACTTAATTATGTTCCCATATTAATTCACATGTTGAAGACCTGATTTCCAATACCCACCATGTAACTATATTTGTATATGGGGGTCTTGAAAATAAAGTTTAAGCTAAAATGAATCAATAATCTGGATCTTAATCAATGTGGCCAGTGTCCTTATGGAAAGAGGAAATTTGTACACTGTTAAGGCTAAATATGAATATCCCTCACAGGTTCCTGTTTGGGATGTGAGATCACTAGCTGGTCCCACTATTTTGGAAGATTGTGGAAACTTTAGGAAATGGGGCCTAGTTGGAGAAAATAGGACAGCAGGCCAGGTCTTTGGGAGGTATATTATCCCTAGCCACTTCCTGCCTTGATTGATGACCCCTAATCAGCCATGAAGTGAATGGCTGTTTGTCACATAGTCTCATTACCATACTATTTTGTTCAAGTACAGCAGGCCAATCAACTGTCTACTGCACACTTTGAAACCATAAGCCAAAATAAAGACTCCCCATTGAAAAGTTTCTGTACCCTGATAAGCCTCTCTGCCAATGCAATAATCCAAATCAGACCAAGTAAAATCAAATTAGGAAAAAAAAAAAAAACAGGTTTAAGGGATACCAACACACCCAAAGAGGAGACTGGGAAAAAAGACAGAAAAACCATTTGTTTGTTCTCTGGGGTAAATTTAAATACCATGTGGGAGTGGTCTTGAGCATCTCTGGGAAGGGGTCATTGTTTGGTGGGGTTTTTTGGAGGTGGAGTCTGGACTCAGGCAACTCTGAGGAGAGGGGGCTTGGGATGGAACGTCCACTTGAACATTTCAGACTCTTTGGATATATGGATGCAAGGGGCTGAGGTGAAGCCTGAACCCAAACATTGCAGAGTCTTTGGGTATATGGATGCCAGGTGCTGGGGTGACACTTTCAACCAAACACCCATTCCTAGCTGTTTTGGTAAGATGTTTGATCACAACAACACAAAAACAACTAATATAGATACACACAGGTCCAGAGGGAAGATTATCAATGGCATGGATCTTGGTTTGTTGATACAAAATTAAGGTCAGTTTTGTGTTTTGTGTGTGTGTGTGTGTGTGTGTGTGTGTGTGTGTGTGTGTATTCTGCTCTTGATTATGGTATTGTGACTGCATAGTTCATTTAAAAATGTAATGTATAATAATCAAACTTGTAGTCATGTAAGTTAGATTTTCTAGATATACAGAGTTGTATTTCAGATGGATAGGTATCCTTCAAACCTTTCAGAGACTACAGAATAAGATGAGATACATCTGTTCCTGGCAGCATCAATTACTTCAAGAGGAAGACAGGCATCAAAGAGGCTCCTTATGGAGTTTGTTAGCCATTTGGGCAAGAAACTGCTCTTTCCTGGACTACTTGATGAATTGGACATGCAGGACCCACAGAGAAATGACTGTTGAACTTGCCTAAAGGTGAGACAGTCCTTAAGGGTTCCTGCTTTATGAAAGAGTCTGCCAGACATTCTGCAAGACACAAAAGAAAGTGACTGACAAACTGCCAATATAGGTTGACTGTCTTTGAAATTTACTGCTTCATGGAAAAGTTTGTTGGATAGTATGGGCTTGTAGGCTGAAGATGGATGCCCCAACAGTACAGAAGAACTTTGGGTGACTGTCCAGGCAGCAAGATGTCTCTGTCATTTCTAGAATTTTGGAAGTTGCTTACAATGTACTTCCTGTTTACTTAGGTAATATTATATCCTTCTGGAGTCTTCGGTGGAGTTGAAGAATTTATAGTTATAGTTTTCCTTAGTTATATGTAATTTTATTATGTTAAAGTTAAAACCTTCCTTTTATTTAAACAAAAAAGGGGAGGTGATGTGGGATTTCCCTCGGTATGCTGTGATCACCATTAATGAATAAAGAAACTGCCTTTGAGCCTATAGCAAGACAGAATTTAGCTAGGAAGGGAAAACTAAACTGAATGCTAGGAGGAAGAAGGTGGAGTAAGGGAGAAGCCATGTATCCCATTGGAGACGGATGCCAGAACTTTACCTGGTAAGCCACAGTCTCGTGGAGATACTCAGATTACTAGAAATGGGTTAAAATAAGATATAAGAGTTAGCCAATAAGAAGCTAGAGCTAATGGGTCAAGCAGTGATTTAAATAATACAGTCTCTGTGTGATTATTTCAGGTCTGAGCTGCCGAGCAGCAGGGAACTAACTAGCGGCCTTCTTACAACACAAGACTACCAAACTAATACAAAAAGTAGACTCTATAAGCATTTCTCCATGGATGGTACAAGAACAGAGGACTTAGGTCTACGACTTTGTGGTATTTGACCCTCCATAGTTTACAGGGATTGGCACTCTTAGGAAGTGTGGCTTTGTTGGAGTAGGTGTGGCCTTGTTGGAGGAAATGTGTCACTGTGGGGGCAGGATTTGAGGTTTCCTATGCTCAAGATACCACCCACAGTCCATTTTTCTGTTGCCTTCTGATAACGACATAGCCAGCACCATGTCTGCCTTCTCCAAGCCATGATGATAATGGACTAAACCTCTGAACTGTAAGCGAGCCACCACAATTAAATATTTTCCTTTATAAGAGTTGCCATAGTCTCGAGTTGGCATCCGCCGGGAAGGCGGGGCTGGGACTCACAGATGGCCCCATTACCCCAAGCAGAGCTTGTTCAGATACCACTGCAGCTGTACCATTACATGTTGCATTGTTGCCAGCAGCTGCCAAACAATGGCATCCAGGAGCACTGAAAGCATGCTGTCAGGCAGGGTTTGCGGTCTCCCCGAGAGCATCCCGCAAAGTCAGTGAAGATGTCAACTGGATCACGAACAAGTAAAGAAAGCAAAACTGAGACTCCAGAGCTCACAGCATGACTGTCCTGGAGACATTTGGAACTGAGAAGTAGCTCGGCTTTTGCAGCTAAGCAGCAGCAGCAGCACAGTTCTGGAATATTCTTTGACATTGTTGGCTAAAAGCAAGAACTCATAGCTGATGTTTGGTCAGGTGGCTCTTGTCAGAACAGCCATGTTTCCAGCATCTTTTTGTATACTCTTCCAGCCCAGAATGATAACCAGTTTGGGGAGAACTTGATGGGTTTTTTTCCGTCATCTCTGTGTTTCTCATTTTTGTCTGTTCTTTTACACTGCTCTGAAGACAGTTAATTTATTCTGGAGGTCCCTGCACCATTCTCCGAGTCCCAGAGCAGATGTCCCCTCAGACGGCCGCCTGTGCACAAGAAAAAGACTGGGCTTGAGAACCAGGCAGCTGTGGATCTGAATCCCAGCCAGCATCCACAGCTTCAGGTGCTGCCTGGGTGAGCCTGGCTGAGGTGCCGATGGTGTGTCCATTATGTCCCGCACACTGGCTCTGTGCATAGGGATGAAGGAAGCCACTGTGCTGCCCTTCCCCAGCTCCAGCTCTGTCTCCCATACACCGCATCCTCTCTCAGTGACTTGTCTGTCTGTCCTGTGCTGTCTCAGAGCCCCACCACCTCCAGCTGTGCTGTCTGGTGTCCAGCCATCTGCTAAGGAGCTGCTCCTTCTGTCACTGTCCCTCCCAACAAGCTCCAAGCAGAAGTCCTGGCCCTCGAGGTGGTGAACCATATACCAACCACATGAGACTGGGAAAAAAACGTGCAAGCAGCCAGAGTAGACGCCAGCAGGTCCAGGCTTCTGTGACTCCACAGTGTGTCCTCACTGGCCCTCTCGGGCGTTGACTCCCAGGAAAGGATGAGAGGGAAGGAGAGAAGGGAAGCAGGTCCAGGGAGAAGCGGCCCAAGTGGGTAAAGTAGCTGGAAGATAGAGAATCCACACTAAGTTGAAAATTCCCGGGGCACTCAGCCAGCAGGATGAGTTAGTGCCTGCGTGTGTCCTTGCTGCTATACGAGTTGGCGTGATCCCTGTCTACACAGAAGTGCTTGACGATACTGAAGCGTGTGTGCCAGTTTGTGAAAACTCACATTTTCCTTCCCTCTCTTCTTGTTTATTTATTTTAGATAGGATCTCACTGTGGAGCCCTGGCAGGCCTTGAACTTTTGAACTTTCAATCCTGTCTCTGCCAGCCAACCACTTAGATTATAGGTGTACCCCACAAAAAAGCAAAACCAAAAAAGAGTTGCCATAGTCATGGTGTCTCTTCACAGCAATACAAACCCTAACTAAAAGAGACCCATATTGACGCTTGTTATTTTATACATTTCGAGAGTACCTGGAGTAATTAATGTTTGATAACATTTATTGAATCAATGAATTAACATTTAATTTTTAGTTAATTCAAGATACAAATTCAGCTATTTGTGGTGTTGCCTGCTTATACTTATAGTAATTGGGAGGCTGAGACAGAAGGATTGCAAGATAAAGGACAATCTGGCTACAGAGTAAGGCCCTGTCCTGAGGGGGGAAATACACACACTGTTGACCCAAAGAGAATATTAACCTGAGAAAATTAACTCACTTATTATTAAAAAATTATGTGCAGGGTTGAAGAGATAGCTCAGCAGCTAAGAGTGCTAGTGTCTCTTCCAAAGGACCCAGGTTCAATTCCCAGCTCCCATAGAACGGCTCGTAACTGTCTGTAACTCCACTTCCAGAGAATTCAGCGCTCTCACTCAGACATACATACAGGCAAAAACACCAAGCGCACAATAAAAAACAAAATGGCGTGCAGGGCTGGAGAGATGGCTCCGTGGTTAAGAGCTCTGGCTGCTGCTGCAGAGAACCCAGATTCAGTTCCCAGCAACCTCATGGTGGCTCACAACCTTCTATAACTCTAATTCCAGGGGATCTCTCCCCCTTTTCTTGGCCTTCTCGAGTACCAGGAATAAATGTGACAGACATACATGCAGGAAAGCGAAACACCTACATACACAAAATAGAAATAATAGTTTTTTAAAGTCATATGTACTCACAGTTTAGGTAAATTTATAGTAATAGCTTAAAACTTATAAAGATCAAAACAGCTAATAGCAAAAAAAGTTATCATTTTTCTAAACGTTAATGAGTCGCTTCAACAATATAAAAGATTCGAATTATAAAGAGGTAAAATTATGGAGTAATAAAAATATTTTACCTAAATATTGATGCAAGCTTCTAATATTAAAACTTCTCTCTTATGATTTGTTTCTCAAGAGTTCTTGCTATGAGCTCAACGATCTCTTCTAAACCCCACTGAAGTTGTTTGAAATATAGTTCTCTCAAATGTGAGGTGTTTGGACTATGACATTCGTCGCCCCGTTGTTTCCAAGGGTTGACGGAGCTGATCTGGCTGGGTAGGCAGATGTCCTCTTTCTCCATTGCCATTCTGTGTGTATCCTTCTGAAATCCGTCAGTGACTCCCTCCCCCTACAAAGGAAGACCGTGATTCAGCTAGGTATGCAGAAGAAGCTACCATGGCTAGAACCTCTCGGACGAACTTTCAAGGTAACAGTTGTCTTCGTTTTCTAAATGGAAAAAGTGGCCGTGCAAATGAAGGAATACAATCGGGGAGCAGGCTCATGAGGAAGGCACGGACATCAAAGTGGAGACTATTAAACTTACCCACAGGAAAGGCAGAGAAGAAGATGGGAAAGGAGGATCTGGATAGGACTCCGGTGTGTGAGGTTTCCTAGGATGCTGTATCTTCATTGTTGACTTGACTTTATTTAGAATCACCATGGAAACACACCTCTGAGCGTGCCTATGATTCCCAAAAATGTTGAACTGAGGAGGGAAGACATACCATGAGTGTGGGCAGCACCATTCCATGGGCTAGGATTGTGGACTAACTATAAAGAGAAAGGCGAGCTGAGCTGCAGCGCTCATCACTCCGTTTCCTATCTGCAGGTGCCATGTGATTCGCGGTGCGTGCTCCCACTAACGCGCCTCCCTGCTGGCACGGACTGCACCCTTAACCTGGAGCCCAAACGAACTTTTTTGTAAATTGCTTTGTCAGGTATTTTGGCATTGCAACCTTAAAAAGTAACTAACGCAATCCCCCAGCAAGTGTTTGATCCCGTTTAGAGCCTTTTCACACTATCCAAACCGTCGTGTCCTGGAGTCTTTCCAGGATTCAGCATCTTCAAACTCCTCCACAAGAACAAGATGGCTGTGCTCTCGGCAGGCCTTCTCTGTCTAAGGACGTATGCCCTCTTCTTTTTATCCGGTTGAAACTTTACAGAGAACTTGGATCTCTCATGGCTAGTTAACCAAAACTTAAACAGCAGCTTCTCTTCTGCTTAAAGGAATTGGGCAAGGAAAGTGGAAACGGAGGAAAAAAGGACAGGATCTGAAATGTTACCGAAGTAACTTCTGGGACACGGTTCGAGCATCCGGCCCTCTAAGCCAGCCACCCCACACATTCTTTCTCAGGAACTACTTGTCGGGCACCTACTTCGTTCCATGGATAAGTCCCTGAAAAAAAATCAGTAGCAACTAAAACAGACAGAAATATATCTGCCCCAAGAAACTGACACTCTGTTTTCTTTTAAAGTAATTAAATATATAACATGCTACACAGAAGCTGGGTCCAGGGAAGCGCACCTGTATTCTTATTACTTGGGAAGCTAAGATAAGAGGCCCACGTGAGCAACTTACGGAGACCTGTCTTGAAACTTATTTGGAAAATGTGGAGGGAATGAGCATGAATGTAACAACCTCTAATACTGCCCCCCCCCAAGGAAAGATAAAAGAAACATAGTAGATAGTATTCTGGAAAAAGGAGGAAACGTAAAATGTGGCAAAGGTATGGAATGTGATACTGGGTTGAACTATTAGGGACTCTAGGGAAGAAGCTGTGGATTTGGATGCTAAGACTTGGGAGAGAACACCAACTCACACCCTGACTTTCTCAAAAGCCCCTGAGCCCTAGATCTTAACTGTGCAGTTTCACAGAAAGTCCCCGAGGAAGCAAGACTTCAGTCAAGGTTGCATAGCCTGCTTGCCTTCAGCCGAATGGAGCACAGGGATTGCAGAGAGCTGGGCTGCTACAGGTTCAGAACCCAGACTGCCTTGGACTCTGGTCTTTTTTCCTTGCCCTGTCTCATTAACCTCGTTAGCTGACCTAACGTCCTCTTCACTTTAAGATAATAACTCTTGGGATGTAGGGCTAAACTGGACTCACCTGGCATCCTCAACCCTAAATGAGAGAGAGTCAACTCCCTTCTCTGAGACTTACATACAGGTAAACTTCCCCATAACACAAGTTGTCTAGAACAACTCTAATTCCCGTTCACTCATAGTTGACTCAGAACAAATTTTTCCAAAGCTGTGTTGGTATTTTTTTATGTCAATACCTTTCAATGCTCATTCTTTATTGAGGGTTTGAGCAAACCTCCTAAGTTTTCTGTTTTGAATGTTACTTTCTTTGAAATGAGAATGACTATCCTTAACTTGTAGAAGGTTGATGAAGTAATACAAAAGAACTCACTGGGCACTAAGTTTTAAAGATTCTCTTGAAAAAAAAAATCCTTTCTGCTCTTGACTTCAACACCGAAATGAAACTAACGATGCTAGACTACCTCACTGGCTCGTGGTGAGAACTAGATGGGACCCAGCACAGAGCTCCTCACGGAAGGAGCAAAGGTGTGATTCTCGCTCAGTTGCCATAGCTACTAGGTACTGTTGCTACTTTCTTACGAACTGCAGCAGCAGCCTCACTGGGGAAATAGCCATTGGTACAAGATGGTATGACCCTGAAGGCATGAGTAGCTATCTAATATCTTAGTATAAAAGAAGGAGAGGCAAGTAAGATCCTCTGCACTTGAGGCTTGGGATGAAGCTCAGTTGGTAGAATGCTACTCTATCATCCACAAAAGCATAGGTTCAATGCCCACTGATGCATAAACCAGGAGATGCAGGTAAGAAGATCAGATATGCGAGGTCATCTTCAGCTACATAGCAAGTCTAGGACTAGCATGGGCTTCAGGAGACCCTATCTATCTGGAAAGAAGGAGGAAGGGAAGAAGAGGAGCACAAGTAAAGGGGGAATAAAAAGGACAAAGAGAAAAAGAGAGGGGAGGGGAGGAGAGCACAGTGGCACTGAGAAGAAAGGCAAGTGGGGAGAAAACGTGGGAGGAGTTGCTGTAAATGGGGATTATAGGGGTGAGGGAACTGTGGTTATTCTCTAAAGACAAGCCAATGGAGAAACAGTTCGAAAAGAAGGATCCATGAAATTAAATTTGTTTAGTAGCAACATGAATGCCTGTCTGTCACGTCTCCAAAATCTTTAGCAGACAATTACACTCCTAAGGGTTTTATGATCCTTCATGCAAATTTGGGGAAGAGTTTGATGAGCCATGAGTGACCAGGAAAATATAAATTCCATGAGAATTTGGAGAAATCTTACAGGACATGGACATGGTGGGAAGGGAGGGAGGCAGGAAAAAGGGAGGAAAACACAGGGTCTATGGAAGGAGAAAGAGAGAGAGACTCTGTGTGTGTGTGTGTGTGTGTGTGTGTGTGTGTGTGTGTGTGTTTGAACAGGGGAAGGGCTTAGGTTCATAGCAGAGCCTAAAGCTCATACAATAGTGAGGCCTGGATAAGCAGTCTGTGTGAGTCTATTATTCTACAGCCAAAGCAAAGTGGTGGACCAAGGTGTACAAGTCAGTCAGAAAGGGAAGATGATGCACAGCTCTTAACTTGTAGATGTGATGTTACAGACCTGCATCTCACCAAGAAGATGAACTGATTCACCTTCATCTCTATCCCAGTAACAGTAAGAACCAAAACAGTCCCCATCAGGCTGGAGAGATGGCTCAGTGGTTAAGAGCATTGCCTGCTCTTCCAAATGTCCTGAGTTCAGTTCCCAGCAACCACATGGTGGCTCACAACCATCTGTAATGAAGTCTGGTGCCCTCTTCTGGCCTGCAGACAGAATATTTTATACATAATAAGTAAATAAATATTTATTTAAAAAACAACCCTCAATGCTAGATGTGGCTGGAGCCCTCCTAGCACCAGGTTCTACATCTTTTTTAGGTTCCAAGAATGGGAAGAAACAGCTGTGCAATCTAAAAGGCATCAGCCGCCAGGACCCTCCATTCCTTGAGAGACTTAAAATTCTGAGTACTGTGACTAGGGCTGGCAAGATGGCTCACTGGGTAGAGCATTTGCGGCCGACCCTGACAGCCTGAGTTTGATCCTGAGGCTTCACATGATGGAAGCAGAAAACTGGATCTCACGGGTTATCTTCAGATCACCACGTGTTTCCAGGAGGTAATGAAGCTCACTGCCTATCTTTGCTCAAGTACAGCCACGGGTTGAAGCCTCCGAAACCATTTAATAACTATGGCAATGAAAGCAGAATCACTTACAAACCTCCTTCAAAGGTGTTTGTGTCCGTTATTTCATCAAAACAGCATAAAAGTGACAATGGACACATAAAAGTAAGTAGAACGTAAAGTATACAATAAAAAAAAAAGAAAATCACAGAGTCATTTAATGTGACTATGGAAAATATGGAAAAGCAACAATATGATTCAAGTGGGAAGGTAGGGAGCCACACTAAATAAAATTAGAAGGATAATCGGGAACTTGAACACCTTCATAAGAAATCTGAAATTTGTTTGTAGGCAAACAATGAAAAGAGTTTGGGGGCAAGATGAAACACATTGATGAGCTAGCTTATAAAGGTTTAAGGAGAGCAAGCTTCGACGACTGTATATTTATTTTCAACCTAAAGTATGAGATAAAAGGTTTGTTAGTCTTTTTAAATCAAAGGTAATATATAGTCATTGGGCCCCTTTTTAATTCTTTTCTTGACGATGAAAACCTGGGATGGGATAGAGGCACTGAAAGAGATTACAAAGACAAACATCCTGTTGGCAGCTAGATCCAGAGTTTAGCTTCATTTCTTCAGAGCTGCAGGATGATACGCCTTGTTGGTATCAACTATTGTTTTCTATAGCTTTTGATTGTAGGAGCAACCCCCAGTCCATCTGTAGCATTTCAGAAAAAAAAAAAAAAGAGCAGAAAGGACAGCACCTAATTTTCTGATAGAAAAACAGTCCGTTACAAGGATGGTTGTCCCTGAATTATCTCAATGGGCATCAGTAGAATGAGTACACTTGGGCTAGACAACTCATGAAATGACACAGCCATGCCTCATTCATCAGACCCCTGAGAATGTTACCGGCTACAGTGACTACATAATAGTCACATAAAACTTCAGCCTCATGGGAGATAAGAAATCATGTAGTCACATTAGCAATGTTTCCTACTCAAGATGCCTCAGCCTGAGATTGTGAAAGAACAGGGGAAGGTTTAAATTGTTTCTGGAAATATCTACTGCTATATGCATAAATATATATATAAATATCTTAAGTATTTTTTTTATTAAAATACTTTCCCTGATCAACCTGAATGTTTAGAGCTGGGCAATTAAGTTGAAAGACAAAGGAAGTTTATCATATTACCATAAAGTATGTCTTCCATGGGATGACCTTAAACAAAAATTCTGAATTAGTGGTAGGACGAGCAAGTACTGGTCTTGCCATTTTGCAAAGTACTTGCCCATTCCACAGCTCATGGGAAATTACCCAATTATCCTGATTGTTTTCCTGTTTTTCTCAAAAGAAACAGAATTTATAACTGAGCCTACTTGGCTCCAGTCGGCTACAATGTAAGTGGTAATAGTATTACTAGTGGCAATAGCGAAGATGGTGACAACGGTGGTAAATTAGGATGCTGATCACCCTTTGGACATACCACTGTCATCTTCTGTGGACAGAAAAAGACAGAGAACCCCGAGTATGAATAGAATGGGGATCACTCCAGGAGAGGAAGAAAAGATACATAGACAGAGTTAAGGAGTCAGTATCAGTCAGAGGAGGTCAGAGATTGGTCCTCTTATCCCCCAACTATTCTTGTCTCTCCAGGAACAAGTAAACCCACTCCACTAGCCTTTTACATTTTTATTTAATCTTTATCACTCCTCCGGTGTGGGAACGATACTGTGCCAATGAATTCTTCTTATCATATCCATGGAACTTACATGGATGCTGAAAGCAAATGAAAACAAGTCTCCCCCAGTGGGGAAGCTGGAACGACCTGAGGGGCCCCTGGCAGTAGGACCAGGATCTATCGCTGGTGCATGAGCTAGCTTGTTGGAGCCCATTCCCTATGGTGGGAGCCATGCTCAGCCTTAATGCAGGGGGAGAGGCTTGATCCTGCCCCTACTTAATGTGCCAGACTTTGTTGACTCCCAATTGGAGCCCTTACCCCTTGGGAGAAGTGGATGGGAGGTAGACTGGGGGAGGAGGGGAGGAGGGAAAGAAAGAGGGGCGGGACTGTGGTTGGAATGTAAAACAAAATTAAAAAAATAAATTAATTTAGAAGAAAAGAAATCCCCCCCCCCCCAGCAGAAATTTTGGCAGCCTTTATTACAGGCTCCTCTGACTTTTTCTTTTCTATTTTTGCTGTTTTTTTGAGATTTTGGTTTGGTTTGGGTGGCAGCAAATGCTGGGTCTATCTCAAGTTTCCCCTAACTGTCTGCAATCCATGTACATCCTTCCCCAGAGGCCCTGGGGCCTCTGAGAAGTGAGTAGCAAATGGAACGAAAATGGAACAAATGATCCACAGCCCCAGAGCTTCGTTTCCAGAAGCATCTGGTGGCTTCTACCAGATCTCTGAGGCTGGAAATGACAGGAAGCAGTAAAGGCAGCTATGTGGTCCAAGCGTGGAAAAAATCCCAAAAATAAAAAACTTACAGACCTGAATGTCTTGCCATTATTAAATTTCCTACTCGACCAGCGTCTCCAAAGTTTGCCAGGTTTTGCCTAACCTCCTCCACATTTAAAAGTCTCCGGAAAACCAGGAAGGCCTTTTAGGGGGGAGATTCATTCATGTTTGGACTCAGGCAAACTTAGGAACCTATGATAGCACTGTCATTATCCTGCCCAGGCATACCACAGAGCAGCCAGAAAGCTCTCCCTCAATGGACACAGAATTTCCCCTGGAATTTACAGAGCAGAAACCTTAAACACATATCACCAGAAGAACCAGATTACATAATGTCTCCATCACCCTCCTGACAGCTACAATTATGAGTCAATCCTGGTTTAAATATGAAACCGGAAACTCCACATTTCCCTCCCTTGACTATGTGGCAGGCCAAGTTAGAGCTCTCCTGGCCTGTCAGGTTGGAGATCTGAGCTGCTTCCACAGTCACTAATCTAGCAAGAGACCAAATGACCCAGTGATTAAAAGCAGTGCTGCAGAGAGCCGTGCTCTGGGCCAGATGTTGCAGAGCCCGGCTCCAGGCCAGATGTTCTCTGGCCATTATCCACAGAAGGAACAGAAATGCCCCCCCCCCCAAAAAAAACCCTTTAAATTCTCCTTTTCTTTATCCTTTCCAGCTAATTTCCGGCTTCTGATCTTTCAATCCCACAAAATAAAGTAAAAATAAAAGCCCCATTACGAAAAGATGGCCTGTTATTGAACACAAGACTGTAAGTCGTAATGCACTCTGCAGTCTCCTCTTTGTACTTCTTAAAGCATTCCAGCGCCGGAGACATTAAGTTACCCTGGCAACCTCACATGACTAAGGCTCCAGAGAGCCCCACCTAGCTGCAGGGACTCATTTAAGTCAACAAGGGCCACCCCTACACTTAGTAGCCCAGAGACTAAGTAAATAGCTCTGCTGGTGGGGGAGTGGGGGTTATTTTAGGGACCAAAGACTGCTGAATGAGGCAGCCCCTCCCTTTTCTTTCCCCCAAACACAAGACAAATAAAACTCTCAATCCTACCCTTGAGAGAAGCCTCATTAAGGTCATGGGTCAGCCAGTAAATAAAGGAGAGGTCTTCTGGGCATTTTTCTAGCTAATGGTCAAATTACAAGGCTCTGGGAGAAAAAAAAAAAAAAGCTAATAATTCATACCTGCAAAAAAAAAAAAAAAAAAAAGGCAAGGCAACGTGTGATAGAGCTATGATGGTCTCATCAGGTTGGGGAATGCATTTTGCATCTGTCTCCCAGTGTTCAGAGTCTGGTCACTATACTGTAGGCTGCCCCAGCTTTAGAACCTCAGAGGCCTGTAGGAGAGTTCTGGGACAAGGAAAGAAACAATCCTCTAATTAGTGGCCGTAACTAAATTGCCTTACAGTTTAGGGGAGTTTATTCTCTTTTGAGACAGAGTTTCCATATGTCCCTGAACGGGCCTTAAACCTCAGTATGTAGCTGAGGGTAAAACCTTGAACCCAGAATCCACTTACCAAGTGCTAAGATGGCTGGTGTGTGCCACCCACCACACCTGGCAGGAACAGTCTACTCTTGCCTGTAGCAATCTCCTCTGGACCATTAATATTTGCTAAAACCACTGCCTGCTCATGACCAAGCTGAAAGATAGAAAGTGCTGCTATAAACGACAAGAAACAGGATTACTACAGGATTTAGAGAAAACTCACTAGCTCTACCGTGTGAGGGGCATTGTTCTCACGCTAGTGTGTGGCCTGCCTGCTAGCCCCAAGCCATCTCATATGGGCAGCTCTACGCTGGGTTGTTTGTGTCTCCGTGGTTAAACAGAATGAAACAAGGGGGCAAAGAATCTCAGCTGTCAGGCATGATGTCCATATGAGAGCAAAATGGCGACCAGACAACAGCCACATGAGACCCAGGACAAGAGAGGAAGTTCTTATGCACAGCAATGTGCTTGTATTCAAACCCTACCCCAGTGAATGAGAAAACATCAGGCAGGGCACCATTTTAAAGTGGGCTTTCTGCTACCCAGTGCTTGATGTGTGTGTGTGTGTGTGTGTGTGAGAGAGAGAGAGAGAGAGAGAGAGAGAGACAGACAGACAGACAGAAACTAGAAGAGGGATTTGCATTTGCTTACCAGGCCACCACTTGATGGTATCAATGCATCTTTGCCCAGTTATCCTTGAGGCAGGGCATCCTTTTCCATCTCATGTTCGTTTGCTTCGTAACTGATTTTGTGTGTGTGTGTTTGTGTGTATAAAGAAATTCACATATTCCAGGCCTCAGAAAAAAAAAATAGAAGTACAAGACAAGCCCCAAGTAACAATCACCATGGAGACACACTGATGATTGGACATATGGAGCAGCATATAGGAGGCAATGATGCTTACTATGCACAGCCATGCTCTGGTCATCCTGTTTCCATGGCATGCTTAAAGAATGATGAACTGAACACACTCCTTATTGACAGAAAACATGATTCACATTAGCCAGAACTAACCACCCCCAAAGCTGGAAAGAATGACTCCTTCACCTGAGTGCTCCCCTCTCCTTTGGGTCATTTCGGGAAACACTTGAGACATGCCTATGCTCTCAAAAATATTTCCTAACCTTCCCTTCAAACTTCTCAACATTTCCCGAGCCCAGGATCCTCAGGACTAAAGATCCTCCTTGTGCTCCCTATTTCTTGTTTGGAGTTATAAAGTTCAAATAGACAAACAAACCGAAAAAAAAAAAAAACCCAGAGCTTCCAGCTTCGTTCATGCAGTCATTGAACATATCTGCTAAGCACTGACAGGCCTTGTTAAGGATCTCCTCGGAACACAGAATCTTTGCCCCCCCCCCCCCCCCCCCCGGTTTCCAAAAACAAAACAAAACAATGGAATCATGAAAGTCAAAGCAGCACAAGCCTGTAATCCCCAGCACTTGGAAGGTGGAGGCAGTCGGATCTGGAATACAATATCATTTTTGACCTCAGAGGGAATCTCAAAAGCATACAACAGACAGAGCTACAACAAAGGGACCATGTTCTCTAGGATGCACCTGCTGGAGTACAGGCAGGACTTTAACAACCAGTCCCAGGGAAAGGGGAATAACCGGAGAACGCAGGGAAATTTTTTTTCATGCGTGTTATGGGAGGCTCCAGTCCATACACTTGCCACGTATGGATATGTAAGTGCCCACCTTCAATTTAGAAAGCATTTCGCAAGCACTCCCGTTTTTACGGCGTCAGTTCTCTGGCCTTAAGATTTTTCACTGTAACAGACGAAAACTGCTTTACCCCCGGAGCAGTTTTGTGAGCCCTCCACAGTCACCCACTTGTCTCCAGGGAGGAAGGAAGAAACTCAAGAGTCTCAAAATAGCCGCCCGGTCTTAGTCTTTCAACATGTACAGGTTACATCACTTCACGGGGCTGGCTGTGACATCACTTCTAGACCTGAACACAGCCGGCCACCCCACCGCTGAGAAAATGGAAAATGCTGAGCCACGGCCTCAGGACTTCCTTGTCTAGAGGCAATTTTTTGTCCCGCCCAAACCTGACAGCAGGGCAGGTGGGTGTAGAGCCCAGCAATGGAGCCTTTGAAAGCGGGAACCCAGACTCTGCAGGTCAGCTTGCCTCAGCTCCAAAC
The DNA here is from genome assembly GCF_018167655.1 of Microtus oregoni. Lineage (NCBI taxonomy): Eukaryota > Metazoa > Chordata > Mammalia > Rodentia > Cricetidae > Microtus > Microtus oregoni. Next base: position 18,252,725 of record NW_024543090.1, read on the forward strand.
TGGGTTCCACCCCGCCACACACCCCCACCCCCTGGTGACAAGCAATCTGTTTATGGGGACGCTTTTGTGAGGTTACAGAATCTCTGCATGAGAGGGAGCTGGTTCTGGCCTGGTCTCTAGGTAACCCGCCACACCAAGGTGCACAAACACGGCAGGGCCGAGAAGGGGGGTAAAAAGAGAAGCTGGCCGACCCGGGCCCCCTCCCGGGCCGCCGTGAAACGCGCTTTAATTGCTTCAAAGAACCCTTCTCAATGGGGTTTCAGAGGCGCGGGAGCGGGTCCCCGGCGAGGGCTCCTTTCCGGCTGGCCAGCATTCCTGGGCGCTGCGAGGGGAGAGCCCGCGGCTCATTTCCATGCCTGTCGCATACTGCCTCCGTTGTGCCTGGCCGGGCCGCGAGGGGAGCGCGGCTGGCAGCGAACAAAGCCCCATTCATCCCCGAGGACGGCTTCCTCCCGGACCAGCCGCGGCCGCAGATGGGCTGGCTAGGGCATGCCATCCATCCCCAGGCTGGGGAGCAGGGCCCCGCCCGCGCACAGAGTGGTGATGTAGGGCGCCCCCGGGCTGCGGTACCCAGGCCTCCGCGGCAGGGGAGAGGCTGGGCCGGGACAGGCAGACACTGAAGCTTTTCAGCCGGGAAATCCCGTGTCCTCGCCGGCTCCTTGAGAGCAAGGATGTCAGTTTCCACCGCCCTCTTCCCTACTCCAGCCCCCTGGGATGGTACGGTCCGTCTACCCAGTTGTGAGGAGACTTTGTTTCTCCTCTGTGGCCTCTGCAGTCCCCACGAAAGGGGTCACTTCCTGACTTTTGGGTTTCTTCAATCCAGTGCCTTCAAAGTTCCTCCCCTCTGGTTGGGACTAAGTACATAATTGCGAGGCTTATCCATACGGTTTTCCAGAATTCAAACATCCCTCTGGGTTAAAGTCTGGGGTTGGGGCTTCGCAATTAACGTCGTTTGTTGTTGTTTGTTTCTCTCTCCACAGCACTACTGCTGGGGCGCGGGGGGGGGGGGCGGGGGGAGCGTGGGGGAAGCGGGTGTATGTGCAAAGAAAACGCAGTTCTGCAACCGTGTTTGCAGACTCCCAGAGCTTTTCCTTCGGTCCCACGTGTTAGCCCAGACCAGGGAAAGCTACAGAACTCGAACGTTGACCAGAAGCGAGTCTGGGTCACTTTTCCTTCACACTGAAGAAGCCCCTCCAGGCTGGCTTCCACAGCCCAAGACAGAAACAGGTTCCAGACACATTCCTCCCCAGCGGATGCAACAGGGCATGGCAGGATCAAACAGCCACCAGACACCAGGGAGACTGGCCCCAATCTATCCGTCTTACAGATAAGAAGCAGATAAGATCTGAGAAGGGAAAGGATTTGTTCACCTCAGGCGGAAGCTAGTTCTTGGGGCGGGGAGACACGACACCCTCAAATAAGAATACAACGACCATTTTCAAAAAGAAAATCACCAAGAAAAATTGTTATTCACAAAGTAGATTTACTTTTCTGCTTGTGTCGAAAGAGGCCTCCCCTCCAGTGCGTGAGAATTGCTCCTGAGCTTCTTTTACTTCCTGTGTTTTGAACACCACTGGCCTCTCGCCAAGAAGCCCTCTTTCCTCTCCTTCAAAATGATCACATGCAGATAGTGACTCTGTACTGGTTATTTCGGAAGATACTGGGGGTGGGGGTGGGGTTCTAAGTGCTTTTCACCTTCTCCCTTGTTCCTCACGGCAGACTCTGAATTAGATTCTAGAACTTTCCCCATTTCCCTGAAAAAGAAACCAAAGCTGAGAGAGACAGATTAACCTTTTCAAGATCACACATAGGTTTCTTGGCTAAAGCTGACCTTCTGATCTCTTCCGCACCGAGGCTTAGCTTACTAAAAGACACTAGACCGTCACAGGGCAAGAAACCAAGGCGTAGGGAGGTTCTCGGCATGCGCCCTTGCTGCAGGAGAGGAGGTGGGTGGCGGAAGGCTCCAGCTACCTGGAGAGGAGAGCCGGCTGAGGACTTGACCATTTACTCGGGAATGTTTCTTCCAGAATACAAAATAGTGAGTTAATCGTCACCCACTGAACCGCCTTAGCCTTTCAAGGAATGCTCTGGAAATCATACTATCTTGGTTTTCTGTCAGGAAAAAAAAACAAAAAACAGGAGTTCCAAGTTCAGACTTACCATTTCCAAGGTATGAGACTTTTGAAAAATTATTTAAGCACTTTAATGGTGTCTCCTCCTCTATTAACCAGAGAAAATAAACACGTTTATCACACTGTTCTTGGCCGGATTTAAACCAGCCGGTCCATATGAATATTCAGCTCTGTGTTTTCTTCATATCAAGTCAGATAGACTACATTATGTTTAGTTTAAAACAAGATTTTCTTCATAACCCAGTTACTGCCCACCCCTGTACATGTCCATCCTCAATTCGCTAAAAACTCTACTCCGTGTCTCTTCACTGGTTCAGTAGTGATTGCCTCAAACCTTGCCAGTCATCATAGCAGAAGGGACAGGAGAGCGTTGGAAAGTAATCACAGTGGTAACGAGTGGTCATTCTGGAAATAACCGGATGACATCATTCCTCCACAGCTCTTCATCACTAATGCGCACTCCAGCTACTACCCCCAAGTATGATAAAGCCAGGGCCAGGACCCGTCATTCTGCTCTGTCCCTATTTCGAGGGACATCAGGCTTCCTTAGGTCTGAAAATGCATTGAGATGAGCATTAATGACCACCAATTAACCCAGCTTTCTTTCCACAGGATAGAAAATAACATTTTTTTTTGAGACCTCCAATGTTGCAGCTAGTCCATGACACTTCACAGAAGGGTCTATCTCCTCAGGAGTCGGGTTATGGTGAAAATTCAACAATAGCTTCAGCTACAACAGGCAGCAGAAGTTCTTTCTCCGTATTCCACCTTCCCATGAAAGAGCGTGGAGTGAGGTTCCTCTTCTTACACAAGGCTGAGGATCGTGGTGGGAAGGACAGAAAACGTGTGAATAAAAGCAAAGCCAAGTTCCTGACCAGGGAACTAAGACTCCTGTTTGCTTGTCCTGTGTTCCTAGCACTTGTAAGGTAGAGAATCTGGAGCTCAAGGCCATCCTTAGTGAGTTCAAGACCAGCCCAGGCCTACATAAGAACCCATTGTTCTCCAGTACCCAAATCGAAGGAATAAAAGGATTCTAAAAAAGGAGCCATGGTGACAGTGAAGTCCATTGGCGGCCTCCCTCCTCTGTGATCTGACCAGCTGTGTCTTGCAGAAGCCGTTCCGCGCAATTCCCTTGCCTTTGTTCTGGTGTTTGGAGCGCATCTGGAGTTCATTTGACGCGTGCTTTGCTCATAACCTAACGTCCATTTTCTCCCGTGTTCGACTTCTGCATATCTATCTCCCTTCTCCAGTTATCCTACACCGTTCTTTTGTGTGTGTGCCCGTTCCTGGAGTCTTGGTGCCATGGTTAGGATGTTCTCTAGAGGTCCGTGCACTGAGAGTTGGATGGGAAGGATCACAATGCTGAGTAGGCAGGCAGGGCTTGGGGTGTGTGTGTGTGTGTGTGTGTGTGTGTGTGTGTGTGTGTGTGTGGCGGGGGTGATGCGGTCCACCCTCAATGAAGGGTTAAGGCTGGTTGTGAAAGCTGGGTGGGGCCCCAACGAATTGCTTCTCGGGAGGAAAGTACTGAATGCTCCTGAGCTTGATCTTCCTTTCTTGTGGGCTCTCCTCTTCCTCCTCTGCTTTGCTATGCAGGAGTCAAGGAGTGGGAACGGGAGGGCTGACTTCTGCTCTGACCTTCCACGTTTTTTCAGAAGGTGGTCATATCAGGATCAGGAGTCTCGTGAACCTGTTTTTGCTCATTAAGTATTCAGCCTTGGATACTTTGTTACAATTCAAAACAGACTAAGGCATTTAGGTATCTCAGACTTTTAGTCATTGTTAATAGCATACATATTTTCAAAAGCATAAATCTATAACTGAGCATAAATCTCCAGCTGCAAATTTAGTTATCTCTCAAGGCTCCCTTCCCTTCCCTTCCCTTCCGTCACTCAATTAAAGGGCATACCTTTCGCCCTGGAAAAGCAGCTTGACTCTGGGAAGGCCAAATACAGGTAGCAACTGTTCCACAGAAACAACCTGATTATCTGGTATTGTCCTAACTCCCTGAGCCACAGGCTTTCCCGAAGCAACAGTAAACCAAATTCTTGAAGAGCATTTCTCAAAAGGATAACTAAAACTTGCGATTTCCCCCAATAAGAAAATATAACCCAAAAGTGTCTTGGTGGAAAATGACCGTGTCGGAGCACTTGGGACCCGGTAAGTAAAAAGAGCAGGAACTACCCAAATCACATTAAAAAAAAAAAAAAAAAAAACACCACCAACAACAACCAAGAGAGACCATCTGAAGATATGGAGATGATAGGAAGCTGCTTTTTTCTATTATAATTTAAATGTTTAGAATGTGGTTCTATCAGTCATGGTCATCCATAAAAATAAATAAATAAAACCGAATCTGGTGGTATAGGCCTGGAATTTCAGCTACTTGGAAGGCTGAGACAGGAGAATCACCATGTTTAAGAACTTCTTGTGATGCTACAGAGGTAGTCCAAGGCTGGCTGACTTGGTGAGAGCCTCTCAGAATTTAGAAGACACTTATCTCAGTGGAGAATGCTTGCCTACGGGTCCGGAGGCTTTAGGTTCAATCCATAGTATTAAAAAAAAAAAAAAAAAAAAAAAAAAAATGGGGGCGGGATGAGAAGAAAGCCCACAGCTGAAGAGGGTGTCTTCCGGGAAAGATGTGTAGCAGCTGCCCTTGAAGAAGGCCCCCGTCCTTGCTGCACGTTGAGCCAGCACCAGCTGCCGGGATGGAGAGGCCACATTTGGGCTCCCCAGGGTTTTCTTTTAGCTGCTTCCTCTGCTTGCAAAGTGGGAACCACCCAGGCGGCTAAGCAAACAATGGAACAGAGTGCATTACCTCCAGCCTGGACCGGGAGGCCCCCTGAAGGCTGAGACCTCCTGCAAAAGGGACTGAACTTGCAGGGAGGGGGTGGGGAGACGGACTTCAGAGCAAAAGGATTTCAGACCAAAAAACCGTTTAAAAGAAACAGGAAATGAGTCCCTTAAAGCCAAACCATGTGGAAAGACAGGCCACATCGTTTAAATAAAACAACAATACAAGTCTATATAAATGCCGTTAGTCCCACATTCCTGAAAGTCATTGGTCCAATGAGGAGTAATCTATTTATTTAACAAACATCTCTTAAGAACCTGACTTGTGGTCATCTTAAAGTTTTGAATTAAATACCATCTCAGCCCTCCTGGGACATCATACACTCTAATGAAAGAGATAGACAGAAAAAAAAATCTATTAAATCTGGCTTTGAAAATAAAGGAAGCTGGAGGGAAGGGGAGAGGGAAGAAAAATCCACTAGATTTAGCAATTGCAAAAAAAAAAAAAAAAATCCCCAGGCTAGGAGATGACAGATAAGACAGCTAGTTAGAGAAGAGATGAGGGAGGACACCAAAGAAAGGCTATTATCTTCTGAAACTCTGCCGAGAGGAACCAGGAGTGGAGGGGGGCGGTGGGGGTAAGGGGGGGATTCAGCCCTGAGGCCTGGGTTTTCCCAGGTGAAAGGCCTGGACGGCTTAGAGAGTAGGGAGTGAGGAAGAGCAACCGTGGAGATGCTAGATAGTGATGGTTTGGGAGGGGAGGCTTCAGCACCACTCCTCACCGTTATCTCCCTCTCGGAATTCGCATCCTATCAACAGGCTGCCAAAGGCTACTCCTCTCTAAGAGCCTGCTTCTCCAAGTTTTTCTCCCTGCGGTGTTGGAACAGGACCCAAGAGCTGATCTTGTATAAATCTGGCGCTTTTTAAAAACAATGATCTTTTAGAATTTGTAGATTTCTGTCAACTCCAAAGGCATCAGATTCATAGTTTCATGCTTCCTTTATGTCTCTTTCTTCTTCACAATTATTCTAGGAAACATGACCTAAAAGTGTCAAACCCAAGAAATACAGATGCCCTGCCAATCACTGGAGTTGGAGAAATAGGTTTTTCTTTCCTTTATAAAGCAGTTTTGGGTTGATTTATTTGGTTGTTTTGTTTGTTTTCAGGGTCTCCCCCAATCCCGATGGGTATGTAGCTCAATAGGAGAATGCTTTGCTTGCCTAGCAGTTGGGAGGGTTTTGGATCCATCCTTAGCCCAACAGTGGTTGGCCCCGGAAATCACTAGGTCGTCTTGGCTGATTTGGAACTCCTGGCAATCCTTCTGCCTCCACTGAGTTCTAGGACTATAGGTGTGGGCCACCATGCCCAACACAAAAGATTTTAGTTTTCAATTATATTTCCTTTTAATCCATTCAAAGTTGTTTGTTGTATCAAAACTCATTGTCTTATCACATATAAATCTGGTCAGAAGACATGGGTAAATTAAACAGGATGAAAAAAATTTTTAATGACAATACATTTTCCATTTCTTACATTTTATTCTTTTTTCTTCAGTGTATCAAAATGAATGCCAATTTTCTAAAAAAAATTTTAATAGAAAGGACAACAGTGAAGTAAAATAACTCTTTGCAATAATTTTTTTTAAATCTTCAAGTATAAAACATTCTACAATATTCCAGAGGTCAGAGAAAATGACAAGGAGCAGAGTCAAGATAACTTGAGAAGCGGATCTGATCTTGCACATGCTTAACTTTCTAATAATAATGTTCCAAATAGGAATACTCGATGCTGCTGAACATGAGGTGCTGCTGCTACGTGAGAGCCAGCTGATGACATGTACCTATGTGTGCTACATGTCCCTATGTGTGCTGCATGTCCCTATGTGTGCTACATGTACCTATGTGTGCTGCATGTCCCTATGTGTGCTACATGTACCTATGTGTGCTACATGTGCCTATGTGTGCTACATGTGCCTATGTGTGCTACATGTCCCTATGTGTGCTGCATGTCCCTATGTGTGCTACATGTCCCTATGTGTGCTACATGTACCCATGTGTGCTGCATGTGCCTATGTGTGCTGCATGTAGCTATGTGTGCTACATGTGCCTATGTGTGCTGCATGTAGCTATGTGTGCTACATGTGCCTATGTGTGCTGCATGTGCCTATGTGTGCTACATGTACCTATGTGTGCTGCATGTTCCTATGTGTGCTACATGTATCTATGTGTGCTACATGTGCCTATGTGTGCTGCATGTACCTATGTGTGCTACATGTACCCATGTGTGCTGCATGTAGCTATGTGTGCTACATGTAGCTATGTGTGCTACATGTCCCTATGTGTGCTACATGTGCCTATGTGTGCTGCATGTAGCTATGTGTGCTACATGTCCCTATGTGTGCTACATGTGCCTATGTGTGCTGCATGTAGCTATGTGTGCTACATGAGAGCCAGCTGATGACATGTCACTATGTGTGCTACATGTACCTATGTGTGCTACATGTACCTATATGTGCTACATTTACCCATGTGTGTTACATGTACCCATGTGTGCTACATGTACCCGTGTGTGCTGCATGTACCCATGTGTGCTGCATGTCCCTATATGTGCTACATGTACCTATGTGTGCTACATGTACCCATGTGTGCTGCATGTACCCATGTGTGCTGCATGTACCCATGTGTGCTGCATGTACCCATGTGTGCTGCATGTCCCTATGTGTGCTACACGTGCCTATGTGTGCTACATGAGAGCCAGCTTATATGATATGTACCTATGTGTCTTCAAGCAAGACTAGAGGCCAGAACAGAACAGATAACTGTGAGGCTGGAGAAACTGGAGGGGACGCAGATCTAAAAATGCCAATATGGGTTTGTGGGGTTTTTTTTGTTTGTTTGTTTGTTTTTTTTTGAGACAGGGTTTCTCTCCATAGCCCTAGCTGTCCTGGAATTTACTTATAGACCAGTCTGATCTCGAACTCACAGAGATCGCTCTGTTTCTGCCTCCCAAATGCTTGAGCCACCAACACATGGCTGCCGATGTGTTTTAATGTTCATGCCATAACTGTATTTTGGTTAGGTGCGAGGAAAGTAAATATTGCTTTTCCCTTTAATGGCCAAACTGCTTAAAGAACAATTCATCGGTTTGAGCTTCAAGTAAACGATTTTGAAAATAATTTAGCAAAATTTTCTTTACCTAGCTGCTTCCTCCAGTGTTAGTAAGAAATTGTCTGGAATTGAGTTTGTGGAGCCAGAGAGGGCCAGGATTGACGAAAATCACCCAGGAGTTATATACTGTGCAAAGAATGAATGTTCTTATAAGGTTAATAGCAATCCCAATATTTACTCTTTTTAAATTTGACCCTTCTGTTTTAGCTTTTCTTCCCTTATCTTTCTTTTTTTTTAATGTGTGTGTGTGTGTATGTGTGTGTGTGTGTGTGTATTCAAGTATGGATGTGCCTTTTTTGAAACAGAATATTTCCAAATAGAAGAGGCCTATCACAGAGAAACTATCAACCCTGTCATTTCTGAAAATATCTTTAAAAAGTTATATGTAAAGGATTTATTCAAATTGATCATAATATAAGAAAAGTAGAGATATTTCTCCATATAACACTAATCACCAAGTTGATATGTTTGTAAGCTCCTACTGTTAAGGAAAGACACAGGGCTGACTAAGCATATTATCATAATAAACACATCATGTTATTAATTAAGGACTTCCAAGAGGTTTAGGAAACCCACATTCAAAGCAGACATAAGAAAAAGATAGCGCTCTTCCAGTGCTGGGATTAAAGGCGTGTGCTAGTTAACACCACCCAGCTCTCAATTTGCTTTTGGATCATGGTGTTTTATTAAAACAATAATGGCCCTAACGAGGACAATCATTTTTATGGAAATACAGAAACCATTAGGTTTTAAACACTAAATATGTATGTCATTAATATGTCTAGTACATTGAAGCTCTCTCTGAGGAAGCGAGCCAGCATGGTTCAGAAGAGGGGTGTACTCTCTGAAAGCACTATGCTCACCTGGCTCACTGAAAACAAAGTGACATCATAACATTATGAAGATTGATGATAATAACTCTTTTTTTAAAAATATATTTTTATAATTATTTAACTTTATTTTATGTGCAATTTATATTGGTATAAAGGTGTCAAATCCCCTGGAACTGGAGTTACAGACAGTTGTTAGCTGCCATGTGGGTGCTGGGAATTGAACTCTGGGTCCTCTAGAAGAGCAGTCAGTGCTCTTAACCACTAAGTGGTCTCTCCAGCCTGATGATAATGACTCTTTTTCTTAGATGATCAGAATACATATCAAGTATCAACAATTTACCACCAAGAAGCAGTCCTGAGGTTTGCAGGAAAGCAATTGAGCAAGAGTTGCTACACTCTATCCCCGGAGCCAAGTACAGCCTCTTGTTGCTGTGGAAATATCCTTCTGTACACTATGTGACTATGTCGCTATGATTGGCTTAATAAACAAGCTGACTGGCCAATAGCTAAACAGGATAAAGTTAGGCAGGACAGCCAAACTGAGAATAATGGGATGAGGAAGAATGAAGTCAGAGAAGTCACCAGCCAAATGCAGAGGGAGCAAGAGATGAACATGCCATGCTAATGAAGGTACCACCATGTGGCAGAGCGTAAATTAAAAAAAAAAATGGATTAATTTAAATGTAAGAGTTAGCTAGTAATAAGCCTGAACTATTGGCCAAGCATTTGTAATTAATATAAGCCTCCGTGTGTTTATTTGAGAGCTGCTGCTGGACAGAAAAACTCTGCCTACATCTTATTTTTGTAAATAAAGCTTCATTGGAAACCCACCATGTTCATTCATTCACTTATGGACTGCTTAAGGCTGTTTTTGTGCCACCATGGCAAATTTGGGAATCTACAACAGTGACCAAATGGCTTGCCAAGCCTTCAACATTTACTACCTGGTGGACATTGGTCTAACTTGGGCTACAAAGGCTTAGATCTATCTGCAATGTTAAATAAACAATTACATAATCTTTGTAGCCAATGACCTAAAAGACTATCTGTACTTTTATACTCTGCCCCCTCCCCTTGTAAAAAAAATGATGATTTACTGAAGAGTTTCTAAAACTCCCCAGGTGTCTGTTGGTGTCCATTATGGGGCAACGTGGTGACTCCCGTCTATCACACTCAGAAAATGTCTCTGGGTCCCCCCTTTAATAGTTTGCCTGGCTTCCCCATGCCACTTTATAAATTCTCAGTGCCCGAGTTACTACTAAATACACAGGCTTTGGTTAGCATTTCCCCCTCCAATTTAGTTCTATTTTTCAACACCTCTCTTCTTGAGTGGGGCTTTTCCTCTGGCCAACAGATAGCATCTCAGCCCACTGGACCATTGTCTCTCTCCTTGGATAGCTCTCAGTACATCTGGGTCTGGGTTTTTCCTTGCGTGTCTCTGGAAAAGTGCTTGTCTATATTTATTCTGCACATGACTGCTTCCGTGTGCTTCATTTGACTTCCTTCCTTAATAAACCGTTTTGTTAACAGTGTTTATTTTTTCCTCCTGCCCCTTATCCTGTTGCAGTTATTTTTAAGGTGCCACTGACTCCCTGACACCCCAAAGACAAGGCAAGAGCGTGTCAGTTCTACATCTCACACAGGCAGCTAAAGCAAAACAGGGGTCTCTGCTCAGGCGAAGATAATTCCCACTCCTTCGATATTCTTTGAAAACCTTAAAATCCTTTCCTACTGGCCACAAGCCACCGCTTTGATAAACTGTCTCACTGGATCACATATATGTTTTTTTTTGAAATCCCTATCAGTGTTTTGTGTGTTGCTACTACAAAGCAAAAGTCCCAGCTATGAAGGAGAACCAGCAAACCCACTTGCTCTCAAATAGCTTCTATCTTACCATAAACAAAATCGGAGAGAAACAACTACTTCTGCCTTTGTGGTCGCACAGGCTGGATTGGAGTTTTTATTTTACTGTTTTATCCAGAGTCTGACAATGCAGCATGGGATGGTCCGGCACTCACATCAGTCTCCCAACTGCTGGGGTTGCAGGTCCGTGCTAGCACACCTGACTTTTAAAGGATGCAATGCCCTTTAAAATACACTCACGAGCAGCTAATTGGGAATATGGAGAGGATATTGATTGATCACTGGATGTCAGCCCATTCCAAATGTATCATCACTTCAGACCGATCACAGGATCCACAATCAAAACCACTCCTGACTGAAAAGCAAGCATCACCCACTCCACTGGCTACACTGACGTCATGCTGAAAGAAGCAAGGGGAAATCAATGTGCTTTAAGCAATCAGTTACCTGGTGTATGGGCCCTGTTAGTCGCTTCAGTGGGGACCATGACTCAGATGCACAAATGTCCCACCACAATGGAAAATACACAAGGCAACATTTTGATGTGGCTTACAAAACAAAAGACAGCTCTTTGTTGTTACTACTCGGGTATTCTCTTTCATATTAGAGTAGCCTGGGATAGAGTTATTCCCATGCATCGCCCCCAGACATAGAATAAAAATCTTTCTGTCCCACTGAATTCAGTCCTGGTCATGGTCATGTAACTTGAGCATCTAAGCCAAAAGTAAATTGAGTCCCTCATTTATTCCAAGAGGGCAGATCTCAGGCGGAAGGGGTCTAGTATGTGCTTAGACACATGTTCTTTCTCTCCCACCATTGTGATCAGCAAGAGGTGTGCAATAGCTCTCTGATCTATCTGGATGCCCAAGCAGGGGCCGCAGTGACACCCTGGAACTGCCCATCAGCCCAGTGTTACTATGTGGAAAGAACCCCTGACATTTCAGAGTTCTTTCATGGAATCATAACATTGCCTGTATTTTCTATTAGCAGAAGAGACCATTTATATGGTGTGATCTCATCTTTTAAATACACAAGTTACCCTCCAAAAAGACAGCGAGAAAAGACTCACATAAAAAGAAATCTGGCTCATTTGAAACAGTCCAAAGAGCGGACAAAAGCAAAGGTCTGAATTTATTAAACAGGCTAGATCTGCAATGGCAAAGGCTCTCAAAGGTGTAATGCAATGTCTTATCAAGTGGTCACTTCCTTTTCAACAGAACTGTGCACAGAGTAGCCAGATAATCAGATATCCAGATATCCTCGGAAGACACTATAGCCTTAGGACCAAGGCTAGTGAGATAACTCCAATGTCCTCACGATTTCTGAGATTACAAGAACAAAACAGATCTAACAATATTCAGGTCACATGTTATCATTTTCAAGGCCAGAAAGACAAGTTCCCCACAGCTTTATACTATACCATGTAGGATGGAAATGACTACCTACGTTGTGATTTCTTCCTAATCATCATTGTCAAAGTCAGTAATTCTCACAGTGACTTTCAGAAATCTAAACTTGCCCACGCTTGGAAAAGTCCCCAAATCATAGCTTTCAAGACTTGAAAGTTTGCTCCTGTGGATCTGTGAGTCCCAACAGAGAGATAGTTTTACAAAGATCTCTGTCACCTCCACCTCTATGGGGCTTGGGGGATGGTGATTTTGTTTTATTCCTGATAGATCCTTTAATTTGAAACCAAATACTTACCTTCTAAAATCTCTTAAGTAACGAAGGTCATATCTCAGAACTCAGGAAAATCATGGCAGAAAAGCAACCACATGCCTCCCGGATAAGGAAGCCTAGGAAAATGCCCACACACAGTCTTGAAACAATCTCCTGATTTTCAGAATAAAAATTCTTGTGCTGATAGAACAATCAACCCACCCCAATGCGCTTCAGAAAGATAAGAGATACCACTTCTTTACTTCCTCCAAGATGCTGATAGCATATGAATGTTGCGAGACTGTGTGGCCTTTTCAGACCATAATTTACTGTAATGATACCTTATTCTACTCACCTCTACTACTCTTCATGTTTCTTCCTTTTTTCTCCGTCTTCCTTCCTTCTTTTCTTCTTTGGAGACTGGGTCCCATGAAGCCCAAGATTCTAACTCAGCCATTTTAGAAGAAGATGACCTTGGATTTCTGAACTCTAAGACTCCACCTCCCAAGTGCTGGAATTGGGGATACCCCTGCCTGTTTTTACATGGTGCTGAAGAGCAAACACAGCCTCGTGCACCTGCTCTACCCTCCCAACCTTGTCTGTACTATTTAACAACAGTCTATAATTACTAAAATAATAATGAAAATAATAGAAGACTACGTTCTATGTGCCCTCTTACAAATGTTGACAGAGGTTTCTGTCCCGCTCGGTCCTGTAGCTATTAAGTCCCAAAGAATCATACAGAGGTCTACATTAATTATAAACTGATTGGCCTAAGCTCAGGCTTCTTATTAACTCTTATAACTTATATTAGCCCGTAATTCTTGTCTGTGTTAACCACGTGGCTTGGTACCTTTTTCAGCAAGGCAGTCACATCTTGTTTGCTCTGTGTCTGGCTTTCTCTGTGTCAGAGTGACGACTGCAGACTGAAACTTCCCTCTTTTCAGAATTCTCATTGCCCCACCTCTACTTCCTGCCTAGTTGCCCTGCCTATACTTCCTGCCTGGCTACTAGCCAACAGCGTTTATTAAAAATACAAGTGGCAGGGTACAGACCACTCTCCCACAACAGACAAATCCTGGGATTATTCATCAAATAAATTATTCAAACACTTCATCTTAGGTTGATCGATATACAAAAGCAACCATGATTTGTTAAGAGCTATTTCTTTTGAAAACTACAATGACTTTGTGAACCACTTTAACTTAAATGCTAATCATCATCATAACCATCAGTTATGTAAGGTATCTTAATCTGATTTGAGCTAACTATCATTTAACTGTGTTGATTTTTCTTCGAAAGAACAAATTAAGAGTATCAGATTTCCAGGTCAGCAGCCAGCAGGCAGACACATAATCCACGCACATTTCCTGTGTGCTTACATTGCATAGCTCTTCCCTAGATGCTGAAAATCCATTGCCAAGTGTGAGCTGTCCCTACTCTCTTAGAACTCAGATTCTACTGGACAGAGAAGCTCTGGAAAGAATGCTGGGCATGGTGCTGGAGAGGTAGCTCGGGTCAGTCAAGTGCCTGCATCTCATGCTCAAGGACCTGAGTTTGATCCTGACCACTCAAGTAAAAAGCCGAGTGTAGTGGCACAAGATTGTAACCTCGGTGCTGGGGACATGGACATGATCTATAAGCCCTCAGTCCCAATGAGACTTTGTCTCAAAAAACAAACAAACAAACACCAAGACCAAAGTAGATGACTTCTGAGCAATGACACCTGATGTTGATAATTTATTTGATGAATAACTCCAGGACCTCCATACGAATGAATGTGCAATGTGCACACATTGAATATATAAATAATTATTTTTATTATTCAAAAAATATAATGCCTATTAGGCACCAGCCTTTGTAGTGAGTCGAGTTTCCTTTGAGGCTAAACTGGGTTCCAGCAGGAGATTCCCCCTGCTCTTGTCAGGCACTCAGAGAAGGGATCAGCTCATAACATGATATGATTGGTTTCATCATTCCTGAAAGCTCCATTAGGTATCTTTTCATAGGGCAGGATAACATGTCAAAGTTCCAGATTTTAAAATGTCATTCTGGAGTATTAAGTGTTTGATTCTAATGCTGTCTGAGGAACCCTGGACATCATGAGAATATTCTAAGGATTAGTTAAAATTTTAAAGGAGAATCCCACAGGACAATGGGGGGACCTAGCACAGTGCCTGGTATCAGGAGATAGTAAGATAGCAGGGACTCAGAGTCATTGACCATACACAGGATTCTAGCTAAAACGGGGAAGTGAAAAACTTAAAGCTATTTTGAGATTAAACACAAAAAGAAAGGTCCCTTTACACATAAAGAAACAAGGCAGAAGGCCCTTTAAAGCCAGGAGCCCATAGCCATGTAGGTACACATCAATCTGACAACTATTATGTTCTTGGCACACAACGCTGTCTCGATTCTGGGATGAATGGACTATAATCTCCAGGTGAACTCTCCCACCCAAAGTAATGCTCAGAAGCAAAAGCTGGGTCTGTCAGAAAAACAAATCCAGGAAGCAGGTTGGTGTCATACCACAAAGCGTCTTCTGCCATGGTGTAGAGTCAGTTCCTCTGCTTGAGCCTTCCTTGACCACAGGCGATGAGTCACGGCTTCCTCCATCCCTGCAGTTTCCTCTTCTTCCCTCCCCTGTAAAGCTTGCCCTGGTCACTTGGCGCTGCTGTCTGCTCTGCTCTTCCCAGATTGCACCCAAAACTCCCCAGCACAAAGCCTGGTGCACAGAAGGCAGTTAATAGATGTGCGTCCACGACCCACTAGATCAAACGAGTAAGAGAGTGAAAGAAATGGCCTTGATCGAAGCCTTTCATTAGGGCCATAGGCCTTGCCCTAATGCATTAAAAAGGACCCAGGTCAACACTGGGTTGACACAGATCCTTCACTCAACAAAACCCTCTTTCAGCCTCTTCAGTGTGGAACTTGATACGATACAGAAGAACTTTATATCAAGAATTACTCTGGCTTAGTGATCTGAAGTGTGAAGAAAACCATGGAAAATTTGTCTTTTCATTGTAGTGACAACTTACTTGCCTGTTCAAGCTTCTCGGGGGCCAAGTTAAAAGTTATATTTAAGGGAAAATAAAATAGACCCCATAGGAAACAATTGTACAGTCTGTCTCTTCCTCCTTCCCTCTTCCTATTGTTTTCAGATAGAGTCTCACATTGCCCAGGTTGGCCTTAAACTCTTCATCCTCAGGGCATTCATCTTTCCACAGGATCGGACATCCATGCCAAGGACAACACACACACACCATGTTACTTCAGGTTCATTAGCAGGTGTCTTTCTGTGACTTCCTTTTTTCTAAAACAAGAAGTATTGAGTCAGCGATTTAGCCAAAGGGAAATCCCTGGACCAGAACTATGAATAACGAAAGCTTACCAGTGTTGGTAAGATCCATTTCCTCTTTAGAGGTCTGAGACCAAAAGTTAGTATCATTCTCAGAAGCCCAAAAGATTTAGGAAAGATTGCTTCTAGAAATCCTGTGGCAGTGAATCCTCCAAACTCAATTTTTGAGACGTCTCAGAGCTCCTTAGTGGACAGAGGCAGCTTTGGGTTCAGAATAAAAACTAGTCAAGAGGGGGCAGCGGTGAGAGCTTGATGAGTAAAGCCCTTGCCGAGGAAGTGTGAGGATCCGAGTTCAGATCCCCAGAGCCCAAATAAACATGGGGTGTGTGATCACACATTTGAGGCCAGGGTGTGCTTCCTAACGAGACCCTACTAAAACAAACAAGCAAACCAACCCATCAAATAAATAAAGTCTTAGTAAAGTTCACGATAGCATGAGTCAGAGAGACCAAACATCTGCTCCCAACTTCACTCTTAAGGTGACTGGAGGGGTCCAACAACAAAGCTCAGCACGGTACTTGGAACTGAATAAATACTTAATAACATTTGAATTTCTTGGGTGTATGTGTGTGTGTGTGTGTGTGTGTGTGTGTGTGTGTTTTCATGTATATGGATACACATATGTGCACACAGAGGCCTGCAGTTGCCATTTGATATCTCCCTCAGTCATTCTCTACTGAAGCAGGTCTCTCAGCTGCACTCAGAGTGAGCTGATTGGCTAGTCTAAGGAGGAAATTAGCCGGAGACATCCCCTGTCTCTGTTTCCCAAATGCTGGGGTTACAGGCATGTAGTACCACACCTGGTTTATATATCCTACAGGATACTGGGGATCAAACCCAGGACTTTGTGTACCATAGGCAGGCACTATGTCAGTGAAGTTGTCTCTTTAGCCTGGAGTCTTTTTTCTGTAGAACTATGTCCTACAAATTTCTCCTCGAAGAGAGGAGAGGGAAAAGGAAAGGGATGGGGGAGGGAAAGCAAGGGGAGCTGGGAGGGAAAAAGGAGGGAGAAGATAAAAAGGAATTTCCCTTTGCTTTCCCTACAGGTCCAGAAATTGAATTCAAAGCTCAGGATGAAGGTCAGATGACCCATTCCACGTTTCCTCTTTCTACTTGCGATTAGGAGGTGTTGGTTCATCTCTGAGAGACAATGCCATTTAAACTACCTCCCCTACTCGTTCTGGCCCAAACCACCGCATTCATTGGAAACAAGAAATGTGCTCAGTGGTTCAGGGTGACCCAGTTAAGAGTGGTCCCATTTAAAACTATGAAGTGCGGTTTCTTTTTCAGTGAGGTCATCCTGTTTAATCCCTCTGGACTGAAACAGCTTATAAAACAGTCTCTCTCACTGCTGTTGTCGGCCCAGTTCTTGGTGGACTAAAGGGCTCAACTTTTTAAGAAAACTGTCTTGGAGTGAGAAGGAAGAGGATGGTGGTGAGGGGGAGGGATAGCTAAAGCCAACAGTAAGATGCCAATCACTTGGGGAATGGACTCAAGGGACGGCAAAGGAAATGCTGGAAGCGCTGCCAAGGAGGAAGCGAGAAGACTCCCCATTGACTTTCTCACCGGTCAGTGGTTCTGTTCTTGCTTAGTAACAACTGTGAGCAAGAGAACTTCTAATACATTTGTAACAGAGAATGTGGGTCTGTGCTCCACCATGGAGAAACAAGAGCTCTAAGCACTCCGTGCAGCTCCAGCCTGTTTGCAGAGTGGTCCCAATGACACCCTCCAAGAAACAAGTACGGAATAAACAGTGTGTTCCTTCTTTAAAACATGCGCTAGAAGGCTCTAGTCAGAAATACTAGGTGGAGTGGCAAGGATGCCACCAGCGACCTTTCTTGGACCAAGCCCTCTAAACTAGAGAACCACACTCTTGGGTGCCTTTATTTCTTCCACACATCTCCAACAGGACCGTGCAGTCAAAGCGTGGGTTATAAGCATTACATGTCCTTTAGTTCAGACTGAGACAAAATAGGAATTTATGTTCTGATTGGTGAAGTGAAAAATAAGATGCAGAAAAAAAGATAAGATGCAGAATAATACCACTTAGGCAATAGAATTATTTTTCTATATAATATATTATATATAATAGAAAAATATATATATATAATATATATTATATATATTATATATATAATAGAAAAATAATTGATAGACAAAACAGATATATATTTTTTTTCAATTACAATTTCCTCAGAAATGTTTATCCCTGTGTCAGAGTTATACCTTTCTCCTTCCTTTCTCATCTAAATGCATAGCCCCGTGATATTCCAATCTTACTTAGCTGCAGCTGAAGAAAGCCACCCCAAAACTTGCACTGAGGGTTGCAGCAGTGGTTCGCAACGTTGAGAACCCCCAAATACACACACACACACACACACACACACACACACACACACACACACACCAGGGGACATTGACAAGTGAATTAGTAGGCAAGGGGGAGTCCTGAGGGAAACTGTCAGAATTTTGCACAACATAAAGCGTGTCTTTAAGAGTCCAGAATTCTGATCCATTGTGCTGCAATGCCTTCTTTTGGGCCAACATGTTAGTTAGATATTAATTTCATAGCTAACTCCTAGGGCTATTTATATGTCAATGGATTGGCTCTTTAAACCAAAATGTAATCTCTAGTTATGGAACAGCAGGTACACTGCTGGTTGGGAAGATATTTTTGGAAAAGGGAGTCTTCTTGGGTTTCCCCAAATACATCAAATGAGTGAGTGAGGAACTTACCTGAACATTCCAATTGCGCTCCTGCTCGGAATACCAGAAGCTTCCCTCAGAATCCTGCAGAGCCTTCCGGGTCTGTCACTTGAAATTCCATTAGGTTGGCCTCTCCCGAGTGAGGCAAGAGAGGGAAACTCTGTGTTCCATCACCTCTCCGTTCTTAACAGTGTTGACTGTGCAAACCCAAAGGAATGCTGGCTTCCATGCACTCTCTCCACAGATGGGTGTTTCCGGTCTGGAATGCTGAGCGCTAACAACCTTTGCTCTGTCTTTGTGGATGGGACACGCGTGGCTACTAGGCCTGTCCGACGGTGGCTGCTTCTGTTTTCCCACTGGAAAATGGCTTGACGATTTTTGTGGAAAACAAGATGGGAACAGCTTCATGAAGAAAAGACACACCCACCCAGAAATGAGGTTTCAGTGCCCAGAATACAGCAAACGCTTTGCCTTCATTTTAAGTGGTCACTGCGCCTTGCCTGGGACCCTTGGGAAGTACCCACTTCTAGAACCCTCTCTAACTGAAAGGAAACTCTCCTCTTGAGTGTGTTCACCATCTACAAATACCATCTACAAACCCCACGGCCATCACGAAAACAGGCAATGACATTGCTATGGCAGAAAGGGACACCTCTCCTTCAGTGAAGTGCAAAGGTCTCTTTGCCATACAAGTGTGCTACCTTAAAATAATTCGACTGGGATCCCAAAGACTAAGACTAACCCAGATGATCATCTTCGCCAGAGGGAAGGACTTAGCCCAATTGCTTCTTTAACGAGATTTGCCACAGGAAACCTGATTATGAAAGATTCAGTTAAATTCCCAGCATGAGACCCATGCGACCATCTTCTGCCCTTTCACCCCAAACAGCTGTAGTTATTTACTAGAAACGCAGAGGTGACCAAAACCTCTGAGTGTAATTCAGCTCCAATTCTGGCACCTTTAAGAACTATATCCATAAACCGGGCGGTGGTGGCGCACGCCTTTAATCCCAGCACTTGGGAGGCAGAGACAGGTGGATCTCTGTGAGTTCGAGGCCAGCCTGGTCTACAAGAGCTAGTTCCAAGACAGGCTCCACCAAAGCTACAGAGAAACCCTGTCTTGAAAAACCAAAAAAAAAAAAAAAAAAAAAAAAAAAAGAGCTATATCCATGAACCATCTAACAGGAATTCAACAAACACAGATGGGTTTTAACAGGTTTCAATAGTTAATAACAGCAACCCATTCAACTAAAGGTGATTGATAGTAAGAAATTAGGAAAGAGGTCATTACTGTCTCACAGAGCACAACATGTGTAGAAAGACGGGCCCCATGAGGACCAAACAAGCTGGGAGAAAATCCTCCAGAAGGTTCCCACACTACATGTAGTGCTCATGCCTATAATCCCGGCACTCAGGAGGCTGAGACAGGAGGATTGCCGTGAATTCAAGATCAACCTCAGCTACAGAGTAAGTTCAATGGGCTGTAGAGTAAGACCCTCTCTCACAAACAACCAACAAACAAAAACAAACCTTGGCCTATCAATAATTATCTCTCTACCCTCTTTTCTTTCTACCTTAGCCTAGTACTCTTCCCTAACCCCAACCCTGTGCTAACTAAACCCTCTCTCCTTCCTCTAGTCTGCCTTTGAAGCTTTCTTTCCATTTTGCCTCTCAGTAGGAGAGCCTTCTTAGGAACTGTGCCTCCTGATATTGTGGGATCCAAAGTTCTTTGCAAACTCTACAAAGCATCAAGCGGGCCCCGTCATGGGAGGATGCCCCTCTGGTGGAGTCAATGGAGGTACTATAAGAACAAAGCCTCGAAGCATACAGGCAGCTTCTGGGGCTCATTCTTGAGGGCAGCAACTCTAGTAGAAATGGGGTTTTTCTGTACAGGGATCATATTAGTAACCTCTCTCATAGAGCAAAGCTTAAGAATCTGAGGATCAATAAGTTAGCAAATAAAAAAAAAAACTTCCAGACTAAAGCTTTAAAGATTTTGTTCTATTTGTTTCTACGAACATAAAAATATCCTTCAGTGTCCTTTCTTGGAGAAAAACACATATATGCCAACAAGGACAGGGTAGCAGAGAAATCAGTTAACTGTAAAGATTCTGGAAACTCAGGCTCTACCACTAATAGCCACAAGTTACTATGTAGCCTAGGATGACCTT
Organism: Microtus oregoni; assembly: GCF_018167655.1. NCBI lineage: Eukaryota > Metazoa > Chordata > Mammalia > Rodentia > Cricetidae > Microtus > Microtus oregoni. The sequence goes on from NW_024543090.1 coordinate 18,273,404, forward strand.
GGACTTCCTTAAGATGACATTCTCCCTGGGCAGCTGCTGGGGTGACAGACACGCACCACTGGGCCCAGTTTATTGAACCTAGGACTTCCTCCCCAGCCTTCTAAGACATTTGTGTCTATTCGTAAAATAACGAATTGGGGGTGGGGGAAAAAGAGTCTCGGATTTGTGTGCTACCTTTGGAGCAATTTCTCAGTACAAAGATCAATCAAATGTGCATTTTTCACTCTGGAAACCTGGAGATGGGGGATGGCTGGAGGCAGAGGTCGCCAACCTCGGTAGCGTCATTCACGCTAGTCATCTAGGTGCCGATTATAGACATCTCTAAAGGAATTAGAATATCAAAAGTAAGTTAATTTACCTTATAGTCACAAACAAAATCAGCCTTTCGGGGCATTGAAACACACTCCTGTTAAACTGGGTGTTTTTAGTGTCATTTTAAATGCCAATTCCCGTTCAAAATAATAACCCCAAGGACAATGCAGCAGGCCTGATTGAATTCTTCTTTGAGAATGCTCACAGGAGCGCTGGTGAGAGCACATTAAACCTAGCAGGAAAGCTTCCTCCTTCCCTCGGATGGAAATCAATAAGCTCCTGACCACCCCGCTATCAAAAAGCAGATTCTCAGCAGACGAGCCGCACCTGAGACTTCACATCCTTCCCCATCAGAACTGCTGATGGCAGCTTTTGAATCAGGCTGGATCAATCAGATATAAAAGATGTATCCCATCTTCTCTAGCACGCATTTCCGCTCTCAAAGGAAAGTGGGCTGTTGTTTGGAAAGGGTGGTTTTAAAAAGAATCGGGGAAGTATAGCATCCAAAGAACCCAGTGGAGATAACTTCTTTCCTGTCTTCTACTTTGTGGTTGACGATACGTAGAAGATTTAAAAAACCTAGGTCTTGGGGCTAGAGAGAAGGCTCAGGGGTTAAGGGCTCTGGCTGCACATGTGGACCAGAGTTCAGATCCCAGGACCCAAGTAAAAAAGCTAGGTGTTTGCAAATACCCTGTAACTCCAGCACCTACCTGCACCCACATTCTCTCTCTCTCTCTCTCTCTCTTTCTCTCTCTCTCTCTCTCTCTCTCTCTCTCTCTCACACACACACACACACACACACTCATACACACATGCACTCACTCACATATAAAAGTAAAACAATTCTTTTTAAAAAAAGCAATTTAAGCCTCTCACTTAAAGAAGCACTCAGCTATCAAGAAAAAGTCAGTTTTGAATATATCTTCAATATAATGTGTACAGCATATCAAGCAGAAAGGCTTGGCAAGTACATGAGCAATAAGTAAACATTCCCCTTCTTTCCTGACCGAATCAAATGTACAAGGGGAAAACAAAAAAGAGAAGCAGGTATAATCCCAACACTGTGTATCAGGGACTATAGACAGGATTGCTGGGAGTTTAGGCTAGCTACAGTGTGAGACCCTGGATAGAGAGGCGGGGGAGAAAGGAAGAAGGGGAGGGAGGGAGTTTCAGAAGTTTGTTCAGAAGACTGTCTTTTTCATTCAGTTATCATTTCCCCGTGTCTCAAAGTATTTTAGAGCTACCCACTGATTTCATAGCCTCAGTGAAGTATCAGGAAGGCTGAATAACCACCACCCATCCTTCAGTACAGGAAGAACAAGAGACTTTTTCCAGTTTTCAGATCTTAATAAATGAACCTGATGTCGGAGTCTCTGATTTGACTTTGATCTATTATCCAAATTGCAATGTCTTATTAATTCTATGCAACAAGCCTGTGCCACAGGCTGTGTGGTTTTCCTTAGAGAACTAGATCATGTTCTGTGCACATGTGTGTTGTGTGGGGTGTCTATGTTCACGTGTATGCAGGTTACACATGTCTGTGAAGGTGCTCACAGTGGAGGCCATAGGTCAGCCTCACAGTGGAGGTCATAAGGCAGCCTCAGGTACATGGGAGTAATCCATTTTGTTGTTGAGACAATCTCTACCTGGCACCTTGGTCTAGTCTTGATGACTAAGCATGGGTCCAACCAGTGAACTTCAGAGATGAGCGTGTCTCCTCCTCCCCTCCCCGGTATAGAGATCACAAGCGTGCAATTCCATGACTGACTTTTAAAATAGATGATGGGGGTCAAACTGGGATTCTCACATTTGTGTGGCATTTTACTGGCTGAACCATCTCCTTAGTTTCTAGATTATATTATTTAGATGATAGGTCACCAGTATTAAACACAGAAAAATAGAAATTAATAGCCAATTGGAATCTTTCTCTCCCTCACCCTTCCCTCCTTTCTCTGGATAGTTCTCATTCTCAGGTATACGTTTTACATATATGAACATTATATATAATTATTATACATAGTAAACAATAATAACATCATATATTATTGTTATATATGATGTGCATAATATATACATTATTTGCACAAACACCTAGTCCCAGAATCACTTAAGGAAAGAATTTCAGTCGTAAAAGATATCACATAGATTTAAATATAAAATGAATGAGATTTTATTAAATGTGCCATTCACACCGCAGTCTTATCTCAGGACCCAATCTGCATGATTCCCTTTGGTTGTGGTCTTTCAGAGTGAGCCAAAACGAGACAGAATTTTAACTTTGAAGAAAACAGAAACTGGGAGGCAATGAGGGAGGAGAACAATGGTCAGAGTACATACTGTCTTAAAAAAATTACTTTCAGCCAGATGGTTGTGGCACACACCTTTAATCCCAACACTCACACTCGGGAGGCAGAGGCAGATGGATCTCTGTGAGCTCGAGGCCAGCCTGGTCTACAAGAGCTAGTTCCAGGACAGGCTCCAAAACTACAGAGAAACCCTGTCACACACACACACACACACACACACACACACACACACACACAAATTCAATTTTAAAAAAGGAGAAGAAAAGAAAGAAAATGGGAACTGTCTCAACAGCTGATTATGTTGAAAACTTGTAGAGTGTCAGAAGACAAGTCAGAAGCCACATGTACCTCGGTGGCTCACAAAAATTAGAAAGCCGCCATCGTTATCATTCCCATCTTTGCTGCGTGCCCGCTGCACTGATACGAAGCAGCAGACCAGGCCTGTCCTCTGGGGAAAACATCTCGGGCAACCCTACCACAGCCACGGTCTGAGTGTGAAAATGAGTGTGTCCTTCACCATGATCTCGTTCCGCTCAGCTTCTCCTGTGTGACGCTTTACAGCAGTGATGGGTCCCATATTCCCAGGCATGGCAGAGCTAGTGCAGACTCTTGAACCTGAATTTGTCCACAGACACTAGGAATAGAGGAAATGCATTGTTTGCCTCCAGGCGTCAGTCACAACTGAGATCTGGCTACCTTCCTATTCCATTATATGCCGACATTCATCTGTCTGTCTGTCTGTCTGTATGTCTCTTTCTCTCTGTGTGTGCACTTATACATGCATGTGCACATTCTATATTGTCATTTGTTTTCATCTTCAGTTTTTTAGCTAAAAATTTAAATTTCGTTTTTAAAAAAATATGTATATGTATCGCCCGAGTTAGCTTTCTATTGCTGTGATAGACTATGCTCAAAAGTGACTTGGGAAGGAAAGGGTTTATTTAGCTTGCAGGTTACAGCCCATCATCAGGGGAAGCCAATGCAGAATCCTGAGCAGGAATCTGGAGGCAGGAGCTGAAGCAGAGATTTGTAGAGGAACTCCGCTTGCTGCTCAGCATTGCTTGCTCAGCCAGCTTTCTTATACCACCCAGGATCAACTGCCCAGGTGGCTCCACCCATAATGATCTAGGCCCTCCCACATCAATCATTCATCAAGAAAAGGCCCTATCCACTTGCATAGAGGGCAATCTGATGGAGACATTTTCTCAGTTGTGGTTCCTCTTCCCAGATGACTAGCTTGTGTCAGGTTGACAAAACACTAACCATGGAAGGTAGAAATTGAGCCATCTGGGAAGTCAAACAGCACCTAAAGTCTTATGACAAAGCATAGCAAGCAGCCTTCCATGTTACCTGGCTCAGAGGCAGTCACTTTCCACTCTCCAACTGCATATTCTACTTCTTACTTTATATTCCTAGAGAATTATCTTAGCTGTTACCTCTTGGATTCTCTCCTATGGATTTGACCTGTTGCATTCTTACTAAAGAAGACAGGTGAAATGTCTTACATCAACCTCTTGCCAGCCACATGCACATTCAACACCTGCACAAACCAACACCATTCTTCCAATATTGATTTCTTATTCAATTAACCTTTAGTGTTTAGTTAACATGATCCATGTAAAACAGGCAAAACATAATCTCACTTTGACTTCACTTCCCTTTTTGTAAAACTTATTTTTACTAGCTAATAATGACCCCTATTCTTGTTTTCTGTGTCCCTATCACTAGCTCATGCCTGGCTGTCTATTAACCAAACACATGAAACAGTGCATAAATGCATTCCCTCTTCTTAGATCAGTCAAGCGGGGAGAGATGTCGGCTGGTGCTCAGCACCCTTTCTCCTCTGTAAGTCCCAAGCCCCAGTCTACAAACAATGCTGCCCACTCTGGGTAGGTCTCCCACCTCAATTAACCTTGAAATTGTTTGTAGATAAGAACAGGGGTTTGTCTCCTGGATGATTCTAGATCCTGTGGAGTTGACAATATTAAAACCATCAAATCTTTCTTCAATTTTTCCCTGCTCTCTACTTGGGAAACTTGTTTTAGTTGAGTTTGGATCTCCTGGATGGATCCTTTAACCCTCTTGTTTTAAGTTTTCTCTCTCAAGAAGATTTCTTCAACTTTATCCTCAAATAACTTGTGTGTGTGTGTGTGTGTGTGTGTGTGTGTGTCCTTTGCATGATTTATAACACCGTTTGTTCTATTGCTTCTCTGAGTGCTTTTTTTCCTGAATTTTCTATTTGCTTTGCTGCCCTTTCTATTTGTTGTCATCTCTTTTTGGCTTGTGTTGTTGTGGTGGTTGCTTGTTTTTAGATCTTTGCTTGGTGTTGTGGTTTGAATCTGGAATGATCCCTGCTGACTTGTGTTCTGAATGCATGTTCTCTGGCTGATGTCTCTATTTTGGGGATAGAGAACCTTTAGGAGGTAGGGACTAGCTGGTGGAAGCATATCACTGGGGTGGGAATTTGAAAGTTAGACCTAACCCTCACTCCCAGTGCAGGCCTCTCCCCTACTTCCTGGTCCATCATGATATGAGAACACATGTTCCTACCACCATGAACTCTGCCATGTTTTCCTTGCCATGGTGGGCCATACTTCCTGAAACCATGAGCCAAAATGTTGTATTATGTTGTATTTTGGTTATAGTAAAACAGATATTAACTAATATATTGATTTCACAGTAGAAAGACCTTGAGATCTTTCACTCTGGCACTATTTAAACAAGGGACCTAAGTGTGGAACATTACTTTACACTGTGTGACTATATGTCACTGTGATTGGTTTAATAAATAAGCTGACTGCCCGGCGGTGGTGGCGCACGCCTTTAATCCCAGCACTCGGGAGGCAGAGGCGGGCGGATCTCTGTGAGTTTGAGGCCAGCCTGGTCTACAAAAGCTAGTTCCAGGACAGGAACCAAAAAGCTACAGAGAAACCCTGTCTCGAAAATCCAAATAAATAAATAAATAAATAAATAAGCTGACTGACCTATAGCTAAACAGAATAAGGTTAGGTGGGAGAACCAGGCTAAAAGGACACTGGGAAGAAGGCAAGGAATCCAAGGGTGGCGAGGAGATGCAGAAAGAAGAAAGATGAATGTGCCATGCTGAAAGAAGGTACCATCATGTGGCAGAGGGTAGATAAGAAATATGGGTTAATTTAAGTTGTAATAATCAGCCTGAGCTATCAGCTGAGCATTTATAATTGATAATAAGTCTCTGTGTGGTTATTTGGGAACTGGCTGGTGGGACAGAAAAGTCTACCTACACCCAAGAGTCAATCAAAAGCATTCTGGGTAATTCATATATCTGGGTAGGTTTAAGTAGAGACTCTACGACTCGGGGGACAGAGGCAGGTGGATCTCTGTGAGTTCAAGGCCAGCCTGGTCTACATGGGCCAGTTCCAGGACAGGCTCCAAAGCCACAGAGAAACACTGTCTCGAAATGCTCCCCCCCCCAAAAAAAGTAGAAGCTCTACTTGTTTCCTGGTTGTCCAGACCTGAATAATCACACAGAGGCTTATATCAGTTATAAACTGGTTGACCTATTAGCTCAGGCTTATTATAACTAGCTCTTAAACTTAAATTAACTCATAATTCATATCTATGTTTAGACACATGGCTTGGTACCTTACTCAGTAAGGCAGTCTCATCTTGCGTCCTCTGTGTCTGATTGGTGATTGCAGACAGAGCCTTTCCTCTTCCCAGCATTCTTCAAGTCTGGTTGTCCCACCTATACTTCCTTTCTGGCTACTGACCAATCAGCATTTTATTGAACCAATACAAGGGACAAATCTTTACAGTGTAAAAGAGCATTTCCCACAGCAGGTAGGCTTTGCTAACTGGTATCTTTTACTCTATGACAAGAAATATTTTTTGGCTAAAACAAATGTCAGAACCTATAGGTCTTTCTTGCTAGGCCAGTCAGATTTCCCATAGAATAACTCTTCTATTTCCATCCTGGAAATAGCGTGTGTGTGTGCGTGACATGTGTATGTGCATGTGCGTGCACACACACACACACATACACACTGGTTAAATTCCTAGCACTACAGAAAAACACAGGTGTGGTGGGATAAGCTTGTAATCCCAGCTCCCAGAAGGAAAAGGCAGACAGATAAGGAGTTAAATGTCATCCTTGGATACATAGTGAATATGAAACTAATCTGGGATACAAGAGACTCTATCTCAAAACCAAACAAATAAACAGGACCCCTAAAATGGCTCAATAGGTAGAGGCACTTGCCATACAAGGTTGACATTCTGAGTTTGACCCCCAGAACCCAAGTAAGGAGTAAGGAGAAAACTGACTCCACAAAATTGTCCTCTGAACTACACATGCCTGCCCCCCACACTATACACAAGAATATACACGGTTACAATTATATATTTATAAGAAGTATATATCATATAAAGTTTTAAAGAGATATTTTAGATGAAATTAAGTGACTGAGGCCTCTAAAGCAAGCTCTCAATTCACATTAGTTAGTTTAAAAAAATCATAGTGAAAATAGAAATATTTACTGATTAACAACTAATTAATCCACAGAGAAAGACTTTAGAAGGAAGAGTTAAATTGCACCTGGAAGGTTCTGTGACTGAAATGCCCATTGTTAGGCTCAGGTGAGACTTGACCCAGGTTTGTCTTTTCTCTCTGAGAATTGCTGCCTTTGACTTTTGTGCTGGCTAGTTTTATGTTAACTTCACATAAACTAGAGTCATCAGAGAGGAAGGAGCCCCAACTGAGAAAATGCCTCTAGAAGATTAGGCTGCAGGCGAGCCTGTAGGGATTTTTCTTAGTGATCAGTGGGGGGGGGGGGGCAGCCCATTGTGGGTGGGGCCAACCCTGGGCTGGTGGTCCATGCTGTTTTATCACAACAATTGTAACCCTAATTAAGACAGATTTCCATCTGTATTTTACATCCAGGCTTCTAAAATAACAGGGATGTTGAGATATTGCAGAACATCAAGATGAACAGTTGCTTCATTTGTTGTCAAAGATAATGGCCACTTTGCTCAGAAATTGCCCAGAAAGGGTTCATATCCAAGTAGCATCCTACACAACTTTAACTTTATTCAAAGGCAAAATGAAGGTTCCTTCCTCCCATCAGTATTCCACAGCAATCACTAGCTTTAATTAAGAATTGCATCACATGAGCCTCCGTAATTGGAGAATTCATTTAGTGGGCTATTACAAAGTAAGTAATTTCCACTTCCTTGAACTACACTCAGCTGCCTAGAACCCTAAACTTTCCAGAAACCTACTTTTGATCATGCTTGACTACAAGCCAGGGAGCAAACCTTGTCTGAGTTTGAAATCAGGAAGACACCGACAGTACATCCAGGAAGCAGATGGACTTTTGTTGTACAAAGTTTACATATCTTCGTCGATTTAAACCGAGCTATAAACCGAGGCAATTGCCGGTTCTTGACTATTTATATAAATTAAAGGATGGCTTAATTTAATTTCTTCCACTTGTACCCTCTGGCAATAAAGATTGCTAAAGAGTTCAGTTCTTTTTTTTTTTTCCAAAGACTGCCTTCCATCTTCTGATATTTAGCTGCATTTCTTGAGGTGGTTTATCTTGGAGCCTACAATGATCTAATTCAGAAACCCTCACATCTGATGTAACTTCCCCATCTTTATAATCAGTATCTATCTTAGGAAAGACTATCAACAAACTACAAACAAAAAAATAGGCCTGAACAGGATCTCACCAGCAAACCCAGTCTCAAGTCAGGACATAATTTAAAGGATTCTGATATTGTGAGCAAAATATACAAAACAGATGCATTATCTTTGAGCATGGATTATTGGAATAAAATAGCAACAATGTACCCTGACTACGGCACCCAGAACCAAGCAGAGAGGGGCTCCTGAATGCAAGGAAAATATGTTCAGGATTCTTTACTAGTATTGGCATGTATATATTTGAAAATAGATATATAAATAAATTATATACAATATAAATAGGTCTTTTCTAGAACCCCTCTCGTGTGTGTGCATTAGTAGGCCTGTATGTGTGTACATGCATGGTGAGGGCTGAGATTGATAATGGTACTTCTAGCGTTCACCACATTTATTTATTTATTTATTTATTTATTTATTTACTTACTTACTTATGTAGAAACAGGATCTCACTATATATCCCTGGCTGATCTAGAACTCCCAATGTAGACTAAGCTGTCTCAAATTTAGAGAGATCCACCTATCTCTGCCTCCCAAGTGCTACTATTGAAGGCAGGCACTATCATGCCTGGCCTCTTCTTTTTTTTGAGACAGGGTCTGTCATTGTCTTAGCTTGGCTTTCTATTGCTGTGAAGAGATACCATGACCATGACAACTCTTTTAAGGAAAACATTTAATTGGAAGGGCTCGCTTACAGTTTCAGAGGTTCAGTCCATTATTACCATGGCAGGGAGCATGGCGTCGTGAGGCAGACATGATGCTGGCTACATCTTAATCAGAAGGCAACAGGGAGTGGACTGTAAACACTGGGAACCGCTGGAGTATAGAACTCAAAGCCTGCCCTCCCCCATGGTGATACACGGCTTCCAACGAGGCCACACCCCATTCCAACAAAGCCACACCTCCTAATAGTGTCACTCCCCTTAAGCTTATGGGGAGCCAGTTACACTCAAACTACCACAACCACACTCACTAAACTTGGAGCTCACTGATTCACTTAGCTGGGCTGTTCCTCCTGTCGCCATGCCCCGGGGTTAAGGCAGGTGCTGTACCAACATCTTGTTTGCTTGTTTCATTTGGATTCCGGGCATTGAAATCGGATCCTCATGTTTGCGCCACACGCCCTTCATGTTACCCTTGAGCCATCACCCCAGTACTTTAATATTCTGAGGGAGCAGAGAACAGATAGACATGAACAGGGCGGGAAGCAGGATTTTAAGACAACTCTCAAGGTCTTAACCACAATAGACAGGCATCTTCTCCAGGCAGCCAATCAATGCTCCATCAGGGCACTGCTATGAAAGATTGTCACAGCTGTGACCAAGGTCTCCGGCGAGCTGGCCGTTAGTTTTGAAGCTTTTCCTCTGGAAGACTGGTGTAAACAGATGAGCCACTAAAAGAGCTTAAGGTGCGTTCTGAAAGGGACAGATTTGAACCATCAGAAGCATACGATGCAAGAGGGGCCTTTCCAATGCTGGCTTTGCAGGCCAAGATCATCATACTGCAGCAAAGCCTGCAGACACCAAGTAGCTGGAGTCCAGTCCCCAATGACATGAGGACCTTGGTCCCACAAAGGTAAGAAAGCCAGCTCTCCAGGGGCACCAAGATGGAGCTCAGTACTTTGGTTACAACCTTCTAAGACCAGAGCAGAGAACACAGCCATGCTACGCTTGACTTTCGTTTCACAGAATTGTGTGAATTAATGGTTTTGTTTTGTTTTGTTTTTCTAGCCTGGTCTTCATGTTTTTTGTTACATAACAATAGAAAACTAGTGTGAAGCCCTATTTGGGTCTTAGAGGTGTTCAGTTGGAAGCTCCAGCTCACTCCTGCTTGATCCAGGGGCCTGTTTTTCTCTCTTTCCAAACCATATATTCTCAAAGAATCTCTGAACAAAGGGAAGGCACCAAAAAGCCCAGTTCTGCATTCTTGGTGGCTACGGTAGCTCCTCCCCTGAAGTTGCCAGCTGCCCAAGTCCCCACCCAAGCAAGCATTCCAGCTGGGCACAAACCCAGCTTGTGACAGACACGTCACCATCTCCTCACCTACAGGCTACATAAGCTCCCTGCTTTAGTTGGGGCACGTGACTTCACCCTGCCTCAATCTCTGGGGCTGGAGAACTCACCCAGAAGTTGCTTTGCCCAAATAATCCTGTTCTTTTACTTTTTCAATTCGGCTTGATCTGGCTTACTGTATTGGCGGAGAAACCTGTCATCAGTACAGCACCCTATCAAGAGGGGGTGTTGGTGGGTTATAGTGTTCGGTGTTTTGGGGAGACAAGGGTTGCATTTTAGCACAGACTGACCTCAAACTCATGGTTGTCCTGAGTGGTAGGATTACAAGCATGCACCATCACCTCTAACCCAAATCCCTATTTGTAGAGATGGTCAACTTAGTTTGAATAAGGGCAGTAATTCATTTTTTTTCCATTGCTACTCTGTCATTACATACATGACTATAATAACCATCATCTGTTTCTCCATTGAGCATTTTCGAGTTGGGAAGAGTTGTCAGGGAACTTTTGTTCATTACTAGAAGTGTTTAAGGAAGCAAGGTTCAGGGATCTATCAGCTCAGGACCTCAGCCGTCCAGAGTCATGACATGAGTTCTAAGCCCCGGGAATCCTGCAATGGATTGGTTAGCCTATTTCTCCTACCTGCTTTGAACTTTCTAGCAATCCTATATATGCAAATTACGGAAAGAAAACCTAGAGACCATGCAGATAAGAATGTAAGCACACAGAAGAGAAATGAGTGAATGAAATGACCTCCTCCCTGGCTGCTAAGTCTAAGGTGCTCACATCCAGTACTCAGCAATTTCAGAATTCCTGACAGTTCTCATTACTTTTAATGCCTTCCCTAGAAAAAGTAGCAGAGAAATGTCTACTAGAGACAAAATATTTCTCACCCAGTGATACAGGAGAGTAACTAACAATTTCACAGCGCTAACCCGCTTTTGGCACACACACACAAAAAAGAGAGAAGTTAGATTATTACCTAAAAACTCATGGAGTTCCAGAGAAGAAATACAAGTATCCAGAATTCCCAGCAAGGGCACTCGAAGACAGGCATTTCTCCCCTTAAGCAGACTTGGAACGAACGAACATAGAAACACATTCAATCACAATAAACACCAATGGCAAGTTTAGCTTACACTTAACTTTTTGTGGGTTTTGAGGGGAAGAACCAAATTTTTGTTGTTGTTGTTGTTGTTGTTGCTTGGTTAAATTGGAGTTTTGTTAAAGTCAAGAACCACTGGAGACAAAACAGAAAAGAGGCAAAGGTGAAAATGGCTTGGGTAATGGTCCTGATTGCCTCATTCCAGATACACTTTGCCTCAAAATCCCACTCTCTGCGGATAAAAAAAAAAGAGCATTGAGTTACCAAATACTAATATCTATAACTGATATTGATATATGTTTGTAGCACACACACATGAACACATGCTAATCGCAAGAATGCATGTCAGTCAAGCAAACTAGACCTTTGAGGTAACCCGAACTAACGAAGAAACTGGCACTAGATGTGTGATGTGAGAAGAGAGCCAAATTTGTCCAGACAGGTTAAAAAAAAGTCTTACATAAGAGGATCTTGTATCTCAACAGAGATGCAGGGCATAATACAATTGTCTTTAGAATCCAGCTATCGGGTCTCTGGAGCCCAGGCTGCTGCCGCATATGAGTCTTTCTCTGTAAAGTCAATAATGTTTAGCACTTCTCAAAACTTCCCCTTAACATTAGGATTGCTGTCTTTCAATAGCCTGGCTCCTTGCTATTGACGTGTGTGTGTGTGTGTGTGTGTGTGTGTGTGTGTGTGTGTTCTTACACTCCTAGTATTTATAATGGGCTCTTCCATCCATCATATTGGGGCCTTACCTAGAATGTCTGAATCTCCTCTTGGCCCCCTGTGTGGAGGCAACAGAATGCTATTAGTAAGATAACCAGTCTCTGGGAGGGGTTCCCCGACCCCTCTCTGCACTCAGACTGACCTGATAGGAGTGAGCACACCTAAAACTTGGGGAGTTTCTGGGTTCCCTTGAGGAAACCCGGCTGTTCCTGATAAAGCTTTGAGTATCATGATCCATACGCTGCCGTGACTGGCAGGTTCTCGGCTTTATAACCCTCTGGGCTGATGCAATGGCTGGAAGACTTTGTGTGTTGTCAAGCCAAACCACAAGTGATTGTAGGAAACACCACAGTTTGACCCACAGAGTCAGGGTGGACCGGTGCTTTATATGTCCATGATTCCAAAGGAATTCCAAGGGAGCAGCGTCTTGGGTATAGAGCATGCATAAATTTCCCGTCGTGTCAGACTCAATTCCAGTCCATAATATCAAGTATCAGACGGAAGCCAGGAATTGGTAGCATCTGGCCTTCTCTCTCTCTCTCTCTCTCTCTCTCTCTCTCTCTCTCTCTCTCTCTCACTGTGTGTGTGTGTGTGTGTGTGTTTTGCATATATATATATACATAAGCAGCAGTTTCTCACAGGTTAAAAAAAACTTCTTCCTCAAAGTGAGAACTTGAAAACACCCACTTGGACTTCTCTTATCCATCTCTCGGAGCCTGATGGTTTTCTGAAGCAAGGATCCTACCAAGTGCTACGGGGAAAGTACAAGTTCCATTTTGAATCTCCTTGCCTACCAACTACAAGATCTTGAATTAATAACATTTTAGTTATTTCACCTGTAAAACAAAAAGTTTATCTCCCCGACAGCATGATCACTTAAGGATATATAACTTTACAAACAATCTACCTGTTAGGGCTAATAAACCAGAAGACAAGTATCCGCTTGGAATATTTAGCTGACAACTTAGTTATGCACACATATTCAAAATTATGGTTACAACATGAAGTAACACATTGAAAGTGTGGGTGGGGCTCGGTGGTAGAGTGCTTGAGTCTTGCGGGCAAAACCTTGTTACATTCCCAGCCACCCCACAGCAATATTTATAATAATGATCATTATCAAATACAATTATGTGTCGATTTTAAAACCCTGTATTTTTCCACTTTCACTTTCTCAAGCTATCTTTCTCCTCAACAGCCACCTCCCCCCCCCCCCCCCCCAGCACACCAGTTCGTCATTGCCATGGCCTTCTAAGACAGGGAGCTAATGCTGTTTAGTCCATGAGCAGCACTGACGCTGGAAATGTCACCCCAAGTCACAGTCATCCATTTGTATCACATTTGCTCATTTTTTCATTTCCTGTGGGTCTATATTTGTAATCTCCATAATGCACCACTTACTGAATTGCATTCTTAGGTGACGTCTAAAAGGCTTATTTTTAACAATATCTTGCACTCGCCTTCCAGAGCTAAAATCAAGAACTCCTTTGTCGGTGACACACTATTCTTCTCCTGTCTTCCTGAGTCAGTTCTGACCTCCATACCCCCCCAAACAGACTCTAACTTAGACCGTGTCATCCACACACCTTCCACTGACAGTAATTTTGTTGTTTGGTTGTTCCAAATCCAGGTATTTCAAGAATACAAAGAACACCACATCGTAAGGATGTATCTAAAAGAGTGGCTTTTTTTTTCCTGTGAAATAATTTTTGAGAAATGTTCGCCTTGTATTTAAGAAAGCTCACCTTGTATTTAGGTAAAAGGATGTTTATTTAAAGCCAATACTTGAAATTAATTCAGAAATCTCAGATTAGCACGTGTCCTGTTTTTCTTTCATTTTTCCCTGGAACCCCAAATCTCATCACTCTCTGTAGAGTTCCATTCAGGCTACATTGCTATTATCCTCCCTGTCAAAGGAAGCAGCAGAATCTAATGTATGTGCTCAACCACTGAGGCCCATCTCCTGAAAGATGCCCACCCTGCTGGTTTACCAAGCACAGAGTAATACCATCCAAGAACAAGGGTCAACTCTTGACACATTTAACAATATGAATTTCTTTTCTTTTGTGTGTGTGAGCTTTTTGCCTACATGTACGGCCGTGCACCATATGCAAGCAGTGCTCATGGGAATCAGAATAAGAAAATAGATTCCCTTGTAACTGGAGTTACAGATGGTTGTGAACCATCGAGTAACTTGGGAACTGAACCCAAGTCCTCTGAAAGAGAAACAAGCGTTCTTTCTCAACTGCTAAGCTGCCTCACCAGCCTCTGGTCTCAGAACTCCATACTAGCAGGTTCATTGAATTCAACACACCAACAACTTGGAGGTTGCTTTCTTACTTTAGAGTTCATCCTTCCTGTGGAAGAGGGGAAACAACGGCCCGGGAAGTAGCTGCCAATCTCTGGCACCTCGTGCCTTGCATTCATCTCCCTGGTTTTTCCAAAGCACTGTTTTGAATAACTAACTCTCAAGTTGTTCTTCCCAAGACACTAGTTCATTCCCATCAAAGAGGGTCTGTGGACATTTATCGTCATCAGGGAGGACGTGGAAAGAAGGCCACCCTTCTGTTTGACTCAAGGGAAGAACAAACATCTATAGAAAACCTTATTGTCAAATAGAGGATAAGTGAAAAACAAATACCCAGCATTCCACCTCAACATTACCACCTTCTAATCCCCAGCAGAATCATACAGGCAAGTTGTTCTTAGAGATGTTCTGTATTACTGTGTAACAGATAAAATTACTGTCTAATGCTGACCACATCCAAAAACCTCCTTCACCTACCATAACTGTGGTTAGAAGTGGGAATCACACAGGAGCTTTGGATCAAATAATAAACTAAATGCCGTAGCATCACTTTAATAAACTTTACTAAGCAAATAAATGACTCTTCTTTTAAAGCAAGGACAGACTTGGTCATTTAATTAAAGCTTTAGAAATACAAAAGAATTCTGCCGGGAGGGGGTGGCACACACCTTAATCCCAGCATACAGGAGGCAGAGGCAGGCAGATCTCTGTGAGTTCGAGGCCAGCCTGGTCTACCGAGTGAGTTTCAGGACAGGCTCCAAAGCTACACAGAGAAATACTGTCTCAAACAAAACAAAAACAAAGGAGAAAACCACATGGGTGTACATCTACCCTTTCACCCTGGATGCTACTTTCTTGATTTTACTAAGCTGCCATTCTTTCCTCTAGTAGAAAAAAAATAATAATAATAAAGTTTCCTGGTGTTCATATTAGGAAATTTTGAATACAATTTTTTAAATAGAGAGTTCATACTGAGTTGGTGTTCAAGACGGCCATATCCTCCCCCTTGCAAAACTCTGAAAATAATTCTGATAAAAAAGAGCAATCCCGCTTGTGAGTGAGCCAGATGGCCGAGTACTCCCTCATGGAGTCTGTTAGCTTTCCTGTTGCCTCCTTGGAAGAGTCTCCCCAGGAAAACACATGGCCATGGCACTTGGTGGCAGAGTCAGTAAGCTGTTTGGAAACAAGGCCTATCCACCCAACTCCCAGGTCTGCCAAGGAATGGCTTGCTTCGTGTCCCTTGGGATAATTTCCCTGGCAGAGCAACTCTCCTTCTGGATGACTAAATATATCTCTTGTGGTCAACTGAAAGAAAACACTGAGGCTTCTTCATGAAGCATTTAGAGGAAACCTCAGAACCGACCCACATTCTCTGGATCCACAAAGTGAGTGGAGTCGGGTGTGTCCCGAATGGTTAGAACACTCATCTTTGGAAAAATTCTGCTATTCTACTACATGTTTATTTGTAGAGATGTTCACTAAAGCATAGCAAGAAATGCTGGAGGCCACATGATGAAGGAGGCTTCCTAGAGCAGCAGGAAGTGGTAGTCGGGTGAATAATTTGAAATCTCATACCGTCCCACTTCCTCTAAGTAATTGTCATAACCCAAAGCATCCTGGTAGCTAAAGCTCAATCTTGGAACTGAATGGCTGGTACTAGGCTAAATATATATTGCCTAAGATATATATGTGTTTTTCCTTTTTTTTTTTTTTAAACAAGCATAGAGGTTTAAGACTTTAATTCCAATGGAAAAACTGAGGCAGAAGGATCAAAAATTCAAAGTCAGCTTGGGCAACTTTGTGAGACCTGGTCGGGGATACAGCAGAGGGGAAAAAGCCCTTGCATAGGTTCAGTCCTCAGCACCCCACCCCACAATGAAGGTTATGATCTTGTCAAATTTAGACTCACTGACAGTAGCGTGAGTTGATTAAAACAAACACTAGTGTAGACTAGCGTCTGTTCTTCACATAGGCGTGGCATTCTCCTAACGGAATGAAGCACCCATGGATGTTTTGCAGAGTGAGTCCTAAAAACTCCTTGGAAGAACAATGTAGGTAATGGCGCGCGCGCGTGTGTGTGTGTGTGTGTGTGTGTGTGTGTGTGTGTGTGTGTGTGTTAAAGAAAAGGCTGCTGCTTCTTTCACATGTAGACAAGGATAAATGCCTGAAAAGTACTACTAAGTGGAAGTACTCATTCAGACCAAGCACCGTGTACCACACTGGAACTTCATGACTTGGTTTTACCAAATGCTCCCCTCACTCTCTCCCAAGCTCACATTCAGGTACTGCGATTCAATTCATCGCACTTAAACCATAAGGCTCTATGGCATATTGATGAGCAGAGTTTCCTCCTTCGGTAGATCTTTTGAAAACAGTCTCTTTGTAGTGACTCAGCAATTAATCAAAGCAAAGCTGTGCCTTCTGAGACGACGTTTTCAGAAGTGAACGCTGGTGGTGACCCTTCCCATTGATTCCGAATTCACTGTACCTGCCGCCGTGAATTGTAATTTGTCTCATGCAGTGCCCGAACTAGCTTTGGATCAGTGTGTGCTCAGATTTTGTGTTGTGTGTGAAAACAGACTTTTATAAAAGTGTTTGTTACCCATTGTACCTCTTAGGTATAATCAAAGAGATCCAGTATGTGGTAAGATTGAAACAAAAGGCTAGATTCAAATAAAATCTCAGCTCTTCCTTGGCCTCAGAATTTGACCACTAATGAATTCTATTTATTTGTTTATTTATTTGTTTCTTTGAGACAGGGTCTCCCTACCTAACTCTGGCTGTCCTAGAACTCACTCTGTAGACCAGGCTAGCCTCAAATTCATAGAGATCTGCCTGCTTCTGCCTCCCAAGTGCTGGGAGAGAAGAAATGAGCCTTCCTCAATTTTAACTTCCCTATCTCAGCATACTAAGGAACCAAATTTTTTCCACAGGAGTCTACAAATTTTAAGATTATGTTTTTCAAAGGACATCTTTATCGCAGTCCAGTTCATATGCAATAAAGGCCACTGTTTGAAATGCACAGCTCAGTTGGTTTTAATATCTGTTCAAGGTTGTGTAAAAATCACAACTATCTAATTTTAGAATATTTCATAGCCCTAAAAGAAACAGCACATCCATTAGTAATTGGTCTTTGTGCTTGCCTCCTCCCCTCTCTGGCTACCACGAATCTCCTTTCTGTTTCTATCGATTGGCCTATTCTGAGCCTTTCGCATTAATGGGATCACACACTATGTGGCCTTTTGTGCCTGGCTTCTATTACTCAGCATAATGTCTTCAAGGTTCATCCACAGCACATATTAGTCAGGGCTTCATTCTTAGTGGCTGGCTTCCCAACATTTAAAAGAAAGGCAGTTTTGACTACTGCACGAAGGCATCAGCTCTCCCCAGGGAGCTGCAGAGTCCTGAAGTCCACCCATTGAGAAGAGACCATTCACCATTAGTAGAACATCGAGCTTACGCTGCTGATCCTTCCAGAATGGTGATCCCATTCACTTTTAATTTTTTGAATTTGTGCACAAAACAGTTGGGAATGCTTCATCTGCCCTGGTTTTCTCTGTGTAGTTTAGTGGACACTGCCATCAACACACACCACAACCCTTCCTGGTTAAAAGGAAATGCTCCCAATGTGATTTATCTCTTTCTCTTTATTGTTTGAAAATTTCATACATGAAAATAATGTTTTAATCAGATCTACCACCATTCTGTCCCTTTTAACTTCTCCTATATCCCCCGTACTAAGTTTTTCTCCTGGCTTCAAGTATTCTATTTTAAACTCACTAGGTCCACTCAGTGCTGCCAGTATGTGCACGGGTGCAGGCCCACCCACTGGAAGATAGATAGGAGAGGGGCTCATGTAGTCTCACTTCTAGCTGAGGAGATGTTGGCAAGTGATGGCTGTGGGGGTAGAGAACCAGGCTTCAGATTCCTCTTTTAGTGGGTGATCTGCTGGGTTGTTACTACAAGGCCTACTGATCATGACTTCTGCCCTCTGTTTCCATAGGTGGAGGAGGAAGGAAACTTTACAAAGCGGTGTTTTACCATGGAAACCATAAATGGTCAGTCTCCATGCCCTTGCCTCTTCATAAAGATTGCCTTTTCCACTTTTAAACATGGTACCGATTCTTCTTCCCTATAATACACCCTCCAGTTATAAGACTTTAGGCTGATTTCCTTAGAGCCAGATATGATTTTATTTGAGTATAACTTTACATTTCTTACCTAACTTCAGCATACTCTTGGTGCAATAGTACCTAGACAAACTGAAGACTATACAGACGGCTCCCTTAAAACACAAACCGTCTGAGTTTGATTCTGTCTCAGTAGATCTGGCATGGAAACCACAAATCTTTTATCATGAGTAAGTACTCTTGGTTGCATGAGTAAGCACTCTTGGGGACTATGAGTAAGCACTTTTGGTCCCATGAGTAAGCACTCTTGGTCCCATGAGCAAGCATTTTTGGTGCAATGAGTAAGCACTCTTGTTCCCACGAGTAAGCATTATTGGTCCCACATTGACATAGGGGTTTCGCTGAGAGCCTCAGAAATACTGTCCTAGTGCCTTCCATTTAGAATCAGCCTCAGACACCATTTCAAAATGTCCCTCTTAAATATTTATGCATTCTTATATATTCTTGAACACAGAAATGCTGCATGAATGATAGTATTGAAGAGGACACAGACTTGATGTTGTTGTATCTCTTTCTGTCTTATGGATGTCAGTTTGAATGAAATGACAGTTGTTGTTGCTGGATCAGGATCATGCAGGGTTCAGAGTGAAAAAGCTGACAAAAGAATAAGCAGAGAGGAAAAGTCAATCTATCAGGTTAGTATTTTGAGAAAATCAATCAGTGGACAGAAGAAATGCTTTCTTTACTATTTCAAATTTAAGGATAAATATACATATATCTATATATCCTTATATATACATATATCTATATATCCTTATATATACATATATCTATATATCCTTAAATATATATATGGTATTTGCATCAAGGAAAAACTTTAAGATTGAGTGAGACCTGGTTGTACAATAAGGACCATTCTCTCTCTCTCTCTCTCTCTCTCTCTCTCTCTCTTTTTTTTTTTTTTGACCTTGCAGAAAGCATTTTCAGAGTATAGATAGTGTGAGGTCGTATATATATATATATGTGTGTGTGTGTGTGTGTGTGTGTGTGTGTGTGTGTGTGTATGTGTGTTCCTATACCAATATTCAGTTCCCTAACTTGAACTGTTTTTTGCTCTTAGCCCTGGGGTCCTTTTACAAATCTTCAGGTCAAATCTCTTTCGCATGTCTTTGGAGTGTGATGAGACAAGAATCCACCATGGCCCTCAGGGCAGTAAGGCCTGGCCTGACAGTGTGCTCAGGTCATCTGGGAAAACAACTTGACAGGGTCACTTGTTTTGATTTCACCAGCATATACTTGTGCAACTATTGATGTTGTTCAAAGGAAAAGCAATGTACATGACTGCTAACTACAACCAGCTACCAGAGCCTAGAACATCCCTTGTTCATGCAAAGACTATCTGTATGTTTGTGTGTACTATCAGTTGATGGTCAGGATTCTTAGGGATATTTCTCTCTTAAAAGTTTTCTGTCCTTGAGGAAGAGCAGTAAGATTTCTGTGTTTTACTTTGGACTCTACTCTTGAGCATCTGACACTAAGCTCTGGTTTTTCCTCAGGAGTTTACTCTGTAGTCAAAAGAGTGAATACGTGAGTTCCCAAAGAAGAAGGAACGGAGACAATGTATGAGACAAATGGTAGCAATGGATTTGAGGCTAGGAATTGGACTAAATATGGTTCAGCATTCAAAAGCAAAACACAATCCAAGGGTCAGAGTTAGAAGAGAGACAGGAGCTAACCAAGGTCATAAAAATCTGCTCATGTAACTTTGTGAGGAAATACAAGGCAGGTCAAGGCAAAATCAGAAGAAAACTCAGCCCTTATAGACAACTCAGTTAAATGTGCAGTAACCAAGAGATCTGCCTGCCCAAGAAGGCCTTGAGATGGATCAATCTCCAAACATAAGAGGAGTTTCCTATTAAGAATAAGTTCTGGGTGTAGGATGTAACTCAATTGGTACCTTGCTTGCCTAGCATGCATTAGGTCCTAGGTTTGATTCCTAACATCCCATAAACACAATGTGGTGGTCCATTTTCACAATCCCAGCACTCAGGAGACGAAGGCAAGAGAACAAGACTACCAAATCTTATCCAGGTTCATAGCAAGTTTGAGGATTCTGGGATACCCAAGACCCTGCTCCAAGACATAGACACAAACAAACGAGAATGAATCAGTTCCCAGACAACCAGTGTCCTGGTCCAAAGCTCCTTTCGCTTATTTGCTGCTGAGATTGACGCCTACTTTTGAACTGGGAAGCAAAGGAAAATGAAAGAGATGAAGGGCAACTAAGAGCACATCCCTCTTTTCAAGCTAGTGATTATAGATTCCAATATAGATGCGGAAATGAGAAAAAAACCACAAACAAACAAACAAAACCCAACCCACTGTGAAGGATGGCAGATAAGCATCATGTCCAAGGAGAAGCTGCCCTGGAATCCTCTGCCTGAGCTTGGGATCCTCCCATGTGCTCACAGTGTCCTTTCCTCCACCTGTCACAGCTTCTGTCTCATTGGTGATTGGCTAGTTCTACATCCAGGCTGCAGCTACCTTGAATGAAATCATGGCAACTTGATCATTTTTTTTCGAGACCTTTTAAAAAAGAATTTCATATCCGAGTACTGTATCTACATCATTTTTACCCAACCCCTTCCTCTCATGCTGCCCCTCTTAAATACATGACCGCTTCTTTAATTATTATTTTTGTTATATACACGCACACATACACATACATACTGAGTCCAGTTAGAGTTGCTCATATATAAATTTAGGGCTGACCACTTGGGACTTGATAACCTATCAGGGCCTTGTCACTGGAGAAACAGGTTCTCCCTCTCTGAGCTGCCACTCACTGCCTGTAGCTCTTTAGCTGAGAGTAGGGTGTAACATGAGGGCCTGCTTGTTGGGGCTTCTGTCCTGCCCAGTTCCCACAGCCGGTAAATCACACAGAGGTCTACATAAGTTATAAACTGATTGGCCCATTAGCTCAGGCTTCTTATTAACTCTTATAACTTATATTAGCCCATTATTCTAATATATGTTAGCCACATGGCTTGGTACCTTTTTCAGTGGGGCAGGTCATATCTTCCTTCTTCAGTGTCTGGACAGGACTGGGGAGGAATGGGCTTCTTCCTTCCCAGAATTCTCCTGTTCTCTTTGACCCGCCTCTACTTCCTGTCTGGTTGTCCCACCTGTACTTCCTGCCTGGCTACTGACCAATCAGAGTTTATTTAAAACATAATTGACAGAATACAGAATTGTCCCACACCAGTAGGGCCTTGCCATACTCCCCCCTTTGACTTGCTACTGTCACCTTGTTCTTGTGCAGGTTTTGTTTAGGCGACCACATTACTAAGATTTAATGGGTGTAACTTCCTGTCCTGTACACACATTATTTCATTGCAGACATGCTGATCTGCCGGCTCTGAAAATCTTTCTGCCCATTCTCCTACAATATTCCCTAAACCTTCAGTGTCAGTGCTTTGTAGCTGAGGGATGGACTCCCTCAGTCAGTGGTTCTCTACATTTTAACCAGTTCCTCTAACAGTCTCTGCCACTGCAAAAAGAACTTTCTTTGCTGAAGGGTGAGAGATACAAGGATAGATATGCAGAATACAGTTGGTAATTCCACTGGTTTAGGAGGGTGGTAGTAGTGTGTTCTCCTCCAGGGCCCATGACATCACCAGCCCACTGTGTCTTGGCTGACTTTACAGTACTGGGTATGAATACCCTACTATTGAGTAGGCTTTAAGTTCAATGAAGGGCTGTTGCTTGTTCCCAAGATGTAAGTGCCACTATTGCACTCTTGTGGATAGTTTGACAGTTCGTCACAATTACAGTTCATAGGCTTTAAGATGGGTAGGATTTTTAACCATTTTTCTCTCTTCACAGCTCGTATTACTCCTTGAGATTCTATAAACAGTAGTCTTCAGTGTAAAGGTCTCTCCTGTCCCTTTAAGAGACAACAGCAACAGCTGGTATGGCTGTGGGAGTCGCTTGGGCTATTCTGACCAACAACTAGAAGGGAGGGTTCCCATATCTGACACTGGGCTTCCTGTTAGATCATCATTGGCTCTCAGGAGGATCATTATCAGTCTGAGAATTATACACACACACACACACACATACACAAACACACGTGCGCACACGTACACACACACATGCACGCATCATATAAGTATTTTAAATAAGTATAAAATGCTGTATGTGTGTGTGTGTGTGTATAATTCTCAGACTGATAATGATCTGATCCTCCTGTCTATACCTCCCAAGGACCTAGATTACAGGGTGCACTCCAATATCCAGTTCTTTGTGTTTGTTTTCAATTTTTATTTTATGTGCATTGGTGTTTAGCCTGTATGTATGTCTGTGTGAGAGTGTCAGGTCTTGGAGTTACAGACAGCTGTGAGCTGCCATGTGGGTGCTGAGAATTGAACCTGGGTCCTTGGAAGAAGAATTAGTGCTCTTAACCACTGAGCCACCTCTCCAACCCTCCATGTCCAGTTCTTGTTCAGTAATTGTCATACAATATATTTGGAGCACTTTCTTAGAACATTACTGCTTGTTTTATTTAGCCCTGGCTCTTTTTCTTTTTACCCTCCTCTTCATTTATTTATTTGTGTATGTCTGAGTGTGTGCATGTGTGTGTTCACATGTAGGTGGGGCATACTTGCATACATGTACTTGTGAGGGTACAAAGATGATTGAGCGTGTCTTTCTTGATCACTCTCCACTTTTTTCATGGAGGCAGAGTCTCTCAATTGAACTCAGAGCTCACTGATCAGCCAGCTTCCCCCAGGGATCCCCTATTTTTGCCACCGAGTGCTGGGACTGCAGGCTGCCCACTTTCTCTGTGGGTTGGGGGATCAGAGCTCCAGCGCACAGGCTGACACAGCTAACACTTCACCCCTCATCTCCCCAGCCCCAAGTCCCGATTGTTTAGCAAGTGAGCGTTTATTAGAAAAATGAGTATATAAGCTTAAACTGGAAAATAAAATTATATATCAATATCGCTTTATGTATCATAAAAATAAAGTTTCTGGACTCACACAACAAAACAAGGATGTACCTTAAGGAATCAAGTCTGAAGAAAATATTCATCTCTCGCTTTTAATCGTGTTCTAAGATGTTACTCAACCTGAGGTCGTTCTTATTTACACAGCAAGATAATCTCCTATTCTTCTGGAAAATTTCAAAACATGGCCAGCATGTTTTTTGATCAGCTCCACTTCCTGTGGTGGGGTTTAAACATCACGCCAACTTTCATTAGCTGCTGAGGTTTCCAGACCTCGGGATCACTTGATCATCTTGTAAAACAGATAGCCAGAATATCTTTGCTAAATGTCACATATGCTGATTTTTTTACAGAGAATTAAAAAAAATAGTCACAACCCATCGTAAATGGCTCTAAATCCCAGCTCACAGAGTTATCAGCGGTATCCCCGGGGAAGCCTGGGAAGTCCCTCTTGCCTCACGATGACTCTAGTGATTACGGTATTTCACCCTGGAAAATAGTGTTCCCTCTCCCCTCCCAGGTACCTACTGTCCTTCTGGTATCTAAGTGATAAAAAGTGGGAAAGAATGGATCAAAAATACAATTTTCATTTATTCAAATTGGCAATGAGCTGGGATGGAATTAAAAGTTAGTAATTTGTCCAGAATTAGTAGTCCTCCAACATTGCCAATCGTAGAATAAAATAACACCGCGTACTCCAACCCCACTAGACTACAGTGCGATTCTTCAGGGATGCCAGCGGTGCTTTAAGATCTCCCAAGAAGAGCAGCCATGTTGCAGAGTACCAGCAGGGCTGGACCACAGAGCTGGCCTCATGTGGCTCACAAACCTCTTTTCAAACTGCTTTTAAAGTAAATTCTTGGTATTTCATTTTGTTCTTTTAGCTTGCCTTTTGACTGCCCTTGGGGAAAACCAAATCCTGTGTATTCAGATTTTGTTCGTGTTCGTTATTTTCGCCCTATGTATGATGCGCCTAGCCCCGTTTTACAGATGTGTTAATAGGCACGGGACACGGCAGGATGGTATCTCCTTTGTGAAACAGCAGGAATAACCAACCACTCGTTTAAAAAACAAAGTCCAACTGGCTTCCACTCTTAGACACTCAGAGCACATCTGAGTCAAATCCTCTTCCTCAGAAGCCTGGTGTTACAGTTTCCGTGGGAAAACTACAGAAATGCTCAAATGTGGGCATGTTATAATTAGAACCAAACGTGGGCTTTATGGGACCTGTCAGGATGTTTCTAGGAAGCCTGCTCAGTGTCGGCTTTCTGAGACATCCTTTTCCACAACCGTGACTCATTCCTACTTCTCCTAAGTCACCCCCATTTGTTCTGGGATGGACGGAGTCCCCCATGCTGCGGAGACCAATGATGATGCTGGTGTCCGGAGGTGAACAAAAGCACCCGCCTAGGTCTTGTGGAAGTGGAGCGAAGGATTTTTTCATGACACATTTGAAGCCAGCAATATGGCGGGCGTGTATTTATCACACATGGAGAGACTCATTTCTTTGGCAACCAAGCCTAGCCCACTCGCTAATCCCCTTAAGCCCTTCCATTCCAACTCCTTTCTTCCTTTCAGGAAAACACGGTACAAATTCTCTGCAAAACAATGAATCTGCTCCTCAGGGGAATGTACAAGTCAGAAAAGCTTTTAAGAAGAGAACGAGCCAAGGCCTTTGCATAAGCAGGCCCAGCTGCAGAGCCTCCAGAGAGGAGGGTGGAAGACCGCTCCCTGCAGCCCTGGCCCAAACCTCCCAGCTACCGCCTGTCTCCGCTGTCTTCCCACAACCCCAGCCCACACCTCCGGGACTGCACCCCTGTCATTTTCAGGAAACGAGATGTTCAGAGTCCATCCTGGCATTTCTATGAACTCACAGAAATAATTCATTGACTCACAGAACCGAAAGAGATGATCTAGTCACTTTTATTTTTAAAATGATAAAAATGCAGTCAGAACAGTTCTTCTGACCTACCCAGCCAGGCTCACTCAGCTCTGGGGACAGAGGCAGACTAGGATCCGGATCTCGTTTCCCCTGTTCTATTGCCTTTTATCCTGAGCCTGTAAAAAGATAACCTCTGGGTAGATTTGCTGTTTTCTGCTGAATCCTCCTGTTATTGTTTCCCCGCAACGTTCTTCCGGTTTTGTGATAGTCATGACCACACAGTTGTGCCAAAACTGATCCTAAAGAGGCATGTCTAGTACTTGTTAAAACTAGAGGACGCAAGGCCTTTCCTTGGAGGGTTCTTAAATGAGTTTTTTTTTTTTAATTAATAAATAAAAAAAAAGAATCAGTTGTTTCCCAAATGAGTCTTCTGGTGCGGCCAGTTTGGGGATTAACATCATAAAGCAACACTGGCAGACAAAAAGAATCTTTGATGGACAGGGTACCCCAACAAGAATAGAAGAGACGTGCTGGGTACCAGGAATTTTACCTCCTAGCTGCTTTTTTTAGTGGGTTAACCACCAGACCACACTTCCTCTCTCTGAGAGGCAAGGAATTAAAATCAAAGGTTTACCACTGATTCATGCTGCCTGCTCACTCTGCTTATTGCGACATGCTGTGACCCTCTGCACTAAGGCTTGGAAACAGATGTGGGGAGTGAGCAGCCTGAAGGTCTGCAGGGTGGGGGAGGCGAGAAGGCAGCTGGCCAGGGGAAGAACTTCCTCTGCTGCTCAATTTTCAGCAGGAATGGAAGTTAGTCTAAATTGTTACCATGCAGATCTGGAATCTTTTTTTTTTTTTTTTTTGCAATTGCCTGGCTCCTATTCCAGGCTTGCTTGCTTGCTCATTCTTTAGCAAGAAACCTGAAAACTTGGTAATTCAGGCTCCTGGCCTGACTTTTGCCTCTGCCCTCCTCTGAATGCATATTACGAAGCGGCAGGTTTAGCCCCTGGCCCTTCCCTCCTGCACACATTAAAGGAAGAACGGAAATGCTAAGCTGCTTGACCAAGGTTCCACTGGTTTCAGTACTGCAGTTGTTTGATTAAAAGTGCAATCAAGCCATCCCCCACCCCCCTTCCAGGTTTCTTTTACTATATTCTCATCATTAGGCAGCTGAAAAAAAAAATGTTTGGGCTTACTTTTTCCCATATAAATGAGTGTTTGATGTGCTCTTAGATGTGTGGCTTACTATGTCAAGGTTTATCAGAAATCTGAAGCTTTTGAATGCCGTTGATTATAGAAACGTTTTTGTGACTATTTGGCACAGCCAGAGGCTCTTTGAGGGTGGAACTGAGATTGCAGCCTTGGTTTTCACTGCACATTACAAATGTGGATGTGCTTAACTGCCACAGGATGTAGCAACTGGATTCTAGGTCCGTAGAAACAGAGGGCTGCCCGACTTAGCAAACTAAACAAGATAACCGTGTAAATGTGAATTGCAGACTTTACCAATGATAATATAACTGTCTCATGTAATACTTGAGACCCATATAAAAAGCATTCATTGCTGATCTCAAGTTCAAACCCGCCAGCCCCAGGAAGGTCCTTCCCATTGGCACCAGGATCTCCAAAATTCTTAACAAAGATTAGTACAACACAATCGCCTCTGTCCACAAGGTTTCAGCATGGCTGCGGGGAGGAAGTGGTCTGTCATACAACAATCCTCTGACTCTGGAATAAGTGCTTTCCCAGAAGGTACAAGGACATGTGTAGGATTCAGAGGCACTGAGAAAACAAACAAGGCCACCATGGCCAGGAAGGGTTTCCAGAGTCACTCACGTTTGAGTTCAGTTTTTTTTTTTTTTTTTTTTTGGTTTTTCGAGACAGGGTTTCTCTGTGGCTTTGGAGCCTGTCCTGGAACTAGCTCTGTAGACCAGGCTGGTCTCGAACTCACAGAGATCCGCCTACCTCTGCCTCCCGAGTGCTGGGATTAAAGGCGTGCGCCACCATCGCCCGGCTGAGTTCAGTTTTAAGGAATAAGAAATTCTTTATTCAGAAAGCAAAAATCTAAAAGAATATGGTCGGTCCAGCATGGCTAGAGTATCCAACTAGAAGGCAGGGTTTGTGGCCGTGAACAGGTGAGGTTTAAGGGAGTAGCTAGTAAAAGTCATTTTCGTCTACCTTTTTGGTAACGGTGGGCTATAGAATAGACATGGATAGATGAAAATACCAAAAAATTAAGACTATAAATTTCAGAGGAAATGCCCAGTTAAGGAATGTCTGGAGACTTTAGTCTCAAGGAAAAAACATATCTCTGTAGAAGAAAACCACAGGCATGGAAATTAAAGTTATAGTTAAAAAGAGGAGGGGTCCCAGAGGATATTTGGGGATCATAGCAACAATCTTGGAGAAGATAAATAAAATGTATGGATAGCTAACCAAAGTTATCAGGATAAAAAGAATGAGGACAAACAAGGTTAGTATTAAGATTGAGAGGCATGACATTGCTACACACCCGACAGTTATTTTAAAAAGGAAATTGGTAAATACTACAATAACTTTATGCCAATAAGTTTGATCACATGGACAAACTAGACTTATTTCTTGAGACACATGTATAATTAAATCTTACTAAAGAAAAGTAGGCAACATGAATAGTCTTCTATGCATCAAAGCACTGACATATTTTAGGTAAAGCATTTTCACTAAGGAAACCTTAAGCCAAGATAACCTTACTAGGGAATTCTACCATATACAAAGGATGGGTGGGGGTGGGGGGAATACGGATTCTCAACAGAAAATTCCAGAAAACTGAAGAGGGAATACTTTCTTATTCATCCTATGAGGCTAACATTGTCCCATGCTGACATGACATGAGAGACAAGGGCAGAAAGAAAAGACCGTGTGACTGTGTCTCCTGGAGATTGTTTGAGAATTCTCAAGGACTTACATCATCTTCCTAAATTTAATCAAAGCTGTGTTATATTGATGAAGCAATGAACAAATGTGTATCAGTATGGATACTTGCTTTTGACAAAAAAAAAAAAAGGCACTTCAGTGAAGAGATTGTTTTCTGAAAACAGTTGGAGCCCCTGTGTTTTAACATATGAAAATGAGATCACATCAGTCAGTCAGTACATCCAACTGTATAAAGATTTACTAATGTAAAATATAACATAAAAAACCCTTTTATTTTGGGTTTTGGTTTTTTCTTTTTGTTTTTGTTTTTGAGATAGGTTCACATGTACCCAGGCTTGGCCTCAAACTTCCTATGTATCTGAGACTGGCCTTGAACTCCTGATCTTCCTGCCTCTGCTTCCCAAATGCTAGGGTTTTGGGGGTATTTTTTCCTCTCTCTATGTAATTTTCATATTACATTCCAACAGCAATTTCCTCTTCCCCCCCTTCTCCCAGTCTCTCCCCTACACCTCCCCTCTCCTGCAATCCACACCCCCTCTATCTCACCTCAGAAAAGAGCAGGCCTCCCAAGGAAATCAACCAAACATGGCATACCATGTTACAACAAGATCAAACATACGCCATCACAAGGCTGGATGACGTAACCCAGTGGGAGAAAAAGGGACCCACAAATAGGCAAAAGAGTCAGAGACAGGCCCTGCTCCCACTGCTAAGCATCCCACAAGAACACCAAGCTTCTCGGCCATAACATATATCCAGAGGACCTAGGTCAGACCTCTACAGGCTCCCTGATCTCTTCAAGCCCCCAGGTGTCCCTGTCAATTGATTCTGTGGGCTATGTTCTTATGGTGTACCTGGCCCCTCTGGTTTCTCTGATCATTTCTCCCCCTCCTCTGAAGAACTCTGCACCTGTTCCCATCAGTTGCTGGATGAAGTCTCTCTGGTCTCTTTGATGAGGATTCTGCAAGACTACCCCATCCCAGAACACCCTTTAGGCAGGGCATACTGTAGTTTGAAGATTTTGTGGGATGCCAATTCCTCTACTTGAGGCCTTCCTTGATTACAGAAGATGGCTGCTTTAGGCTCCATGTCCCTGTTATTAGGAGTCTTTTCTAGAGTTACTCATAGACTCCATGGAGTTCCCACTGCACTAGGTTTCCACCTTGTCCCTGAAATACTTCGTCGGTCACTTCTCCCAGTATTTGCCCCTTTCCCTACTTGATACCTTCTATTCCCAACCCCATCTGCCCCTGCCAACCCACAAAATCTACTCTATTTCCCTTCCCCGAGGAAATCCATGTGTTTCCCCTTAAGCCCTCCTTGTCATTTAGCCCCTCTAGGCCTGTGGACCTAGCATGATTATCTTTTACTTTACAGCTAATATCTACTTATGAGTGAGGACACACCATGTTTGCCTTTCCGTGTCTGGGTTACCTCACTCGGGATAAGTTTTTTCAAGTTCCATCCATTTGCCTGCAAATTTCATGATGCCATTATTTTTAACAGCTGAGTAATACCTCATTGTATAAATGTACCACATTTTCTTTATCCATTCTTCAGTGGAGGGACATCTAGGTTGTTTCCAGTTTCTGGCTATTACAAATAAAGCTGCTGTGAACATAATAGAGCAATTGTCCTTGTGGTATGAACTAAAAATCCTTTGGGTATATGTCCAAAAGTGGTATAGCTAAGTCTTGAGCTCTAATCGACTCTTAATTTTCTGAGAAACCGCCATATTGATTTCTAAAGTGGCTGTACAAGTTTGCACTCCCACCACCAATGGACGAATCCACAACCTTGCCAGCATGAGCTGTCACTTGTGTTTTGATCTTAACCATCCTGACAAGTGTAAGATGGAATCTCAGAGTCTCTTTGATTTGCATTTCCCTGATGGCTCAGGATATTGAACGTTTCTTTGAGTGTTTCTCAACCATTTGATTTCTCTATTAAGAATTCTGTTTTCTCCATCTATGGTGATTGAAAATTTTGCTGGGTATAGTAGTCTGGGCTGGCATCTGCTTAAACCCCTTCTAGCTTCTAGAGTCTCCATTGAGAAGTTGGGTTTAATTCTAATAGGCCTGCCTTTATATGCTACTTGGCCTTTTTCTCTTGCAGCTTTTCAGATTCTTTCTTTGCTCTGTATGTTTACAGTTTTGATTATTATGTGGTGTAGGGACTTTTTTTCTGGATCAACTATTTGGTATTCTGTAAGCTTTCTATATCTTTTTTTAATTGCTTGTTTGTTCCCTCTGCTTCTTTTTTTAAATTTATTTAAATTGCCTTTTATATCTTTATAGGCATGTCCTTCTTTAGGTTGGGATTTTTTTCTATAATTTTATTAAATATATTTTCTGGGTTTCTGAACTGTAATTCTTCTCCTTCTTATATTTTTATTATTCTTAGGTTTGGTCTTTTCATAGCATCTCAGATTTCCTGATATTTTGCATTAGAAATTTTTTAGATTGAATATTTTCTTTGACAGGTGAATCTATTTCTTTTTTCATAGCTTTAATACCCGAGATCTCTTTTATTCTGTTGGTGTAGTTTGTGTCTATAGTTCTTGTTTGCTTACCTAGATTTTCCATTTCTAGAATTTCCTTGATTTGTGTTTATTTATTGTTTCTATGACCATTTTCAAGTCTCAAGCTCTTTTCTTCACGTGTTTGTTTGTTTTCCTGATTTCCTAGGCATAGTCTTTAAGAGACATTGATTTCTTCCAAGTTTTTGTTTCTCTTTTCTTCAATTTCTTTAAGGAATTTTTCATTTCCTCTTTGAGGACCTCTATTATATTTATATAGTTTTGATTATATTATATAGTTATAAAGTTGGTTTTAAGGCCATTTTCTTGTTTCAGCTGCATTGAGATAGTCATGTCTTGCTGTCACAGGATAACTAAGCTCTGGTCATGCCATATTGCCATGACTGTTGTTGATTGTGTTCCTTACACTGGTGTTTAGGCATTCAGGTTTAGAATGAATGTAGATCTAAATGCTGATCCCCGATTTTGTCTTTGCTGGATGGGTGTGTTGTTCCTGGGTTTCTGCTTCCTCTTTGGTATTCTGGTCTTTGTGTCCCAGATTTCTGGAGGCTGGTTTGACCTACTCTGACCTAGCAGGGAGTCTCTGTCCAAGTTGGGAGCTGGACTCTGGCAGCTAGCTTGACCTTTGTTGCAGCAGAGGGTCTCGGCCCAAGTTGAGTGGTGGGATACAGTGATGATGATGGGGTAGGGGTTAGGGACACTGAATGAGTGGAGGAGGTTCACTGGTGGGCTGCCTATCTGTGGTCTTTGGTCCAGCTGGAGTCTCTGCTTCAGTTCACCTGTTTTTCTGGCTTGCTTGGCCTTGCCCTTGTTTTTCAAACTGCTAAGCTCTACGCCTATTCTTTTAACTGGAGTAGACTGCTCCTGGGCAGTGGAAGTCTGCCTGAGCTGGGGACAGAGGCCCAGCGATGCAGTGGGCAGTGATGTGGGGGAAGGACAGTGGATGGGTCTTTGGGAACTAAATCTAGGGAGTGGGGCCTTACAGCTGGTCGGCTGGTCAGTCACCTGTTCTTCTGACCCCAAATGCTGGGGTTACAGGAGTATGCTACCTGGTTGTACAGTTTTCTATGAGAAAAAAAGGAAGAATGTTTTTTTGGCCTTGGGCTGGGTTAAGATTCCTTAGGCAAAAAATAGAACAATGTATAAAATAAAAAAAAATGGCCTAATAAAAATGAAGAACTTTGATCTTTGGAGGGCATTGTTAAAAGGGTACAAAGAAGAGTCACTAATTTGAATAAGATATGTGTGATCACATATCTGAGGGATAAATACCTGTGTCCAGAATATATAAAGAACCCTCAAAACTTTAAGATGACAGTGAAGAACCCAATTCCATAACTTGGCAAAAGATTCCATCAGACTTCACCAAAGAAGATGCAGATGCCTGATAAACATGGGAAAAGATCATTACTCATCAACAGATGGAAACATCAAAACATCAGTCACCAGGAAACCCAATCAATCACAACAGAATGACATACCACCACATGGCAACTGGAATGACTAAGATCTGAAAAGAGTAGCCACCCCAAGGGCTGATCAGGGTATAACCCACCTGCAACTCTAACTCTGGCGTGGGGACAGAAAGTGAAGAAGACACTCAGCTATACAAGGAAGACTGAGGGGAGCTCATGTAAAGACCTAAGTTCAATCATTACTGCCAACAACGTGGCAAACACATATCTACTATGTGCCCCAGCCATTCCAGCTAAGGTATCTAACCGGGCAAAATGCCTCTATGAAAGCCTGCACATCAGTTATCAGAACAACTCTATTGCAATAGCCAAAAGATGAAATAATTCAATGCTCAGTGTTAGATGAATGAACAAGCTTCTCTGTAACATCTAATGGACAGCATTTCCTTGCCTCCAGCTGCGGAGCCCAGCACTGCTCCCAGAGCCTCTCCGGTCACAGTGGTATTGGTCACTCTCCAGGGTCTAGAACTGCTCATTAGTAAGACTGAGTAATTCAGAGAACAGGCCCGCAACAGCCGTGCACCCAAAGCTGCTGAGTTGTGTGGGAGTCGTGTTTTCCAAGAGACCCCATCTGCCTTGCAGCCTTCACAGCTTCCTACTGGTTTCTTTTTCCTCCAGCATGTTTGGACATCGTGCCTGTGTTCTTTTTAATTCTCCTAATTGCAGTGACTCAGTTTGTTTTTCTGTTGCCCACATCCTTTCCCCACAAACTGAGCAGACTAAAAATGTGATACAGTGGGAAGAAAACCCAGACTCTAGTTCTGGGTTTTAATTTCAGCTTCCTATGCGACTCCAGGGAACTCACTCAAGTCATTTGTTCTGCTTTCCTAGCATTCAAGAGGCTGAGGCAGGAGAATAGCAAGCTGATGCTAACCTGGACTATAAAGCAAGATCCTGTCTTCAAACACAGAAACATTAAAGAAATTAATGGCTTAGGTTAACTCATTTCTAAAGTATATAGACTTACTATTGGTGATAAGGTGGATGACTTGTAATATACATAAGATATTTAGTAAGTATATGTATGTAAAGCATATTAGAAAATTACAGTTATTATTAAAGCTACAATGAAATTAGGAGATTTGAATATTTTTTATTTACTTGCTATTTGATGTGAAAACTCCTTTTGTATATGTGTTGCTTTTATTGGTTAAAGAATAAAGAAACTGCTTTGAACCTATAGCAGGGCAGAATAGAGCTAGGCGGGGAAAACTAAACTGAATGCTGGAAGAAAGAAGGCGGAGTCAGGAGATACCATGTAGCTGCCAGAGGGGAAAGATGCACACTGCCAGTTGGAACCTTGCCAGAAGGCCACGAACCTCGTGGTAAAATATAAAATAATAAAAATGGGTTAATTCTAGATGTAAGAGCTAGCTAACAATATGCTTAAGCTATTGGCCAAACCGTGATTTAAATAATAATAGTTTCTGAGTGGTTATTTTGGGGATGAGCAGCTAGGAAACGAACAAGCGGCCTCCTGCTACAACTATTTGTGTGTGTGTGTGTGTGTGTGTGTGTGTGTGCTCATGTGCATGTCCTACAGCATGTGAAGGTCAGAAAACAACTCAAGGGAGTTGGTTTTTTTCTCTTTCCACCATATGAGTTCTGGGGACCACACTCAGGACATCAGGCTTGGCGACAAGCACCTTTACCTGTTGAACCATCTTATTGGCCCAGATATTTTAACTCACTTAATGTTAAGTAAAAAAACTAAGCTGACTTAGGTATGATGATATCATAAAACAGGGAAGATACTTTACTATTGGATATCATTATATATTAATACGTTTCCATCTTTTGTCTCAGTGTTTCAAAAGAGGACTCCATTTTCCAGCCTTCTCCATGTTGAGTTAATCCTGTGCTTGATTCTGGCAAGCAAAATGGGAGCACAGGTCAGGTCTCATCCTGGAAAAGCTGCCATTGCCCTGCAGTTCTATTCTCTCGTCATATACAAAGAGTTTAGAAGCATGAATCCTTAGATGGGAGAATGTGTCCATCATCCCAAGCTGGTCATGTGTGACTAAGAAACAGTAGGCATCTGTGGTGCTCACAGAGCTGTCCCCATTGATTGCTGTAGTATAGCTTATTCTGTCGCAAATAAGGGTCCACCTCGCTCTAAAACTTCCTTCATTTTTTTCCACTCGCGCTCAGTCTTAACCAATACCTCTTCTGGTTCTCTGACTACAGATATATACCTTCAGAACTAACTTGCGTGTACTTTCCCTTCCAACTGCCCTGTTTTTCCTTAGGTGGAATAGCCACTCTTACTATTTTATGTCTAATAGCCAGTTCTTGTCAAGTCCCAGGTCTACAAAGCAGGTGTTTTGTTTGAAGTTACACGTAGAAACCAACCCAGTCTGTAGCTCCAAGCAGCCAGAAGAATGTAAATGCCTGTGTGTTGCTCATACACATCTGACCATACAATCCAGCTACACAATATAGATCACCATTCTCGTCTTTGCAAAAGCAGTTGTATTTGGAACCTTATCTTGGTTTGTGTTTCTGCTTTTACTGTTTAATGGTCACAGACATCAAAAGAAGTATATTTTTTCAAGAATTTGAAATGAAGACCTGGGTATAGTCACAACCTCCTAGTTCAAACCACTGCCGTTGCTTTGATTTATTTAGACAATCTGTCTTTGCTTCTTCTCCAAAGGATATTAACTTTTGGTTCACTGTATGCCTGTAGAGCTTGGTCAGCATATTAAGTACTCTCCAGGAAATGGAGCTAAGACAGGCTTATGTAATGTAAGCTGGTAGACGCTTTTTATGACATAGTGTTCTTGTATTAGTTACTGTTGTTAAACACCATAACCAAAGCAAAGGAAGCATTTAATTGGGTTAATGGTTCAAGGGTGGGCATCATAATGGCAAAGAAGGCACGGCAGCAGGTGACTGGAGCGGGAAGCTACTGATCATATTTTAATTGCACATAAGAAACAGAAAATATAAACAGGAAGTGGGTGTCACTATAAGTTTCAAAACCTTCCCCCAATGATTCACTTCCTCCAGCAAAGATGAACCTGCTAAAGGTTCCACAACTTCCCCAAACTTGGGGCCAAGTCTTCAAACACATGAGTGTGTATAGAACGTTCCTCATTCAAACCACGACAGTTATCCTTACGCAGGATAGTGTTCTCTTGAGACTACTATCTTAAGAACAGTCTTGTTCTCTTAATGCTAAAAGAAGCCTATGCCCATTAGCAATCACTGCCCATGACGCCTGATCTCTCCTGACTATACAGCTCCTAGTTGTTGCTACTCATTAATACTTGCCCATTTGGGACATGATGTGTTCTTTGTGGCTGCTTATTTTCTCTTCACAGATGTCTTTGAGATTCACCAGGCTATCACGTGTAATCAACACTTACTAATTTTCAATTGATAGTTATTGTTCTATTGTATGGTATGTCTCTTTGTTTATCCATTCATCTATTGCTAAATGTTTGAGTTATTTCTACCTTTGGTAATCATGGACAATGCTGCTATAAATACCCATGTGCAGGCCCACATCTTCATTTTTCTTGGGCATATAAGTAGTAGAATTATTGGGGGATGTGATGGCTTATTACCTTTTGAGGGAGTACTAAACTGGTTTCCAAGGCAACACCGCTTTACCAGCAATGCAATATTTGTCATTATTCCTTCCTATAGGCATCCTAGGGGGTATGAAGAAGTATCTCACGAGAGTTCTGTCTTCACTTCTCTGATGTACACACTGGTCATTTGTATCTCTTTTTTGGATAAATAGCTATTCAGAGCCTTTGTTTATTTTCCTTATTATTGAGCTATAAAAGCACTTTACATATTTTCGACAGCAACCCTTTATAAGAGTGGTTTTCTAGGTTTCTTCCATGCCATAGATTTTCTTCTTCTTTCCCTGGTGGTATCCTTTGAAGCACAAAACAATGCATTTCTCTGAGCTCGTTTTGCTATTACTTTCCTTTTGCATTTGTGCTTTGGGTTTCAAATCTAAGAAACAACTGCCTGATACAACATCGTGTTGACTTGTGTCTATGCTACCTTCTCATCATTCCATAGTTTCACGTTTTACATTTAGTTCCTAGGCTGGGAAGGCGATGGTAGAAGTAGACTACACAATCTTGCACATAGAAAACTCTATGCATTTAATATATTTATTCTGTTCTCTATATTCTCGAGGTAGAACAGAACTCCCTGATCCTCACATGTGGGCTCAATGAAGTGACTTCCTTACCAAGGATATATCATGATGGGGATGGGATACTTTACCCTGGAAAACCGACAGACCCTGATTCATTCATACAGCCAAAGCAAGCACTAACAATGAAAAGTCAATGGATGGACATCCTTGCGAGAGCAGCGAAAGCAAGGCTTTTACCTCTTTCACCTCCCAGTCTACTTCTGAGACTCACAGAACAAGTCCCAGTAGAGCGACACCTTACAGAGTGTATGTGCAGTTGTCTTCAAGATTGTCATGTATGTCATATACAAGGAAAGTCTGAGAACGTGCCACAGCAAGAAGAGCCAAAGAAGACACCGCAACCAAGTTTAACATGGAATCCCAGGCTCGGGGTACCTAAGAATCCCTTGCAATCTAGAATTTTCTGTAAATCTGAAACTTTCCATAAATGTTTATTATATATTTTTGGAAGCCTTGCCAGAGGGACTAAGCAGGGCTTTGAACGAAGTCAAAGAGAGCCTTACTTCTCAGGAGAGGACATGCCTCAGAATTCAACTCAAAGTTATCAACTCTGGTTCAGAGGCATTGGAGAAGCAACTACAACTAAACAAATAAAACTACAAAAGAAAACTAAAATTCCTTAGAGCAGAAATATTATATATATACATATATGTATATCAAGTAGAAAATACACAGACACGCACACACATGCACATGCATACACACATGAACACACACACACACACACAGAGGCAAGGAAGAGCGCCTGGAAGCAGAAAGAATTGGACTGAAGAGGTATGTCTCTGGCAGAATCTAGCACAGTGTCTTTGAAGTGCCCACGGAAGAGGGCATCCGTGTGACACGTGACCCTCGTGTTGCCACACAACCGCACTGGCTCCTTTCCCCACATGGAGAGAGGAGTCTATGTGATAAAAGCCCTGCGTTCGCGCTTGCATGACAATGTGCTTTCGGCAAATGTACTGTATGAGTTAGATAAGGTGGACCGCTAATCCAAGTAAGGTCCAAAAAAAGTTTCCTTTCCTTCCAAACGATCAAGGACAGTGTTTGAGGTCTGCATGTCGTTTTTTTCCCCAAGCCCATGCAGGGTCTCAGGCAGCAGGCCCTGGCATCCTCTAGACTCTCGCTGTCGGTTGCAGCCATTTAAGCAAAGGCGCTGCGCAATGCAGGGGAAGGCAGACCCTTGTCTCAGAAACCCCCAAGTGACACGTGCCACTCTCACGGAAGTGCCTGACAAGAACCAACCACAGAATCTCAGCTGATCATAGATGGAAACATAGACTCTAGCACCGTGCTGGGGAGGGGGGGGTGGGGGGGGATAAAAGGAAGGAACATCTTGAGCAGCTGGCAGAGCTGGGTTTCCACAAACCCACTCACACACAAAGAAAACTCCCACCTGCAGACTTTGAGAGGAAAATGTTCTGATTCCGCTAATGTGCACAAAGTTACTTCGCAAGTTATTTTGCAGTGGGGTTTGAAGCAAGAACCCTGGAATTGCCTCACGGTGCTCAGAGGCCTCTGAGCAGCAGGTGGATAAATGCAAGACCGCAAGCCGAGTGGAAGGCAAATGTTTACCCGCAGCGTTAATTCCTGCCTCTCGCTCTAGGAGCCAACACTAAGCTGAACTTGAGAATAGCATCACGCTACTGTCAACACTCTTGTCTCAATCTCTGTTGACTCCTGTTACAACGAGACTGTGAAGCGTGTAGGGACTCTTCATCCTCCTACAGCTCAAGACACTCGATCAAGGCATTAGACAAACCAGGATGTCGGTAAACATTTGCAAAACGTAACAGCCTTAGTGGCAAGGAACCTGATTGGCAGGTTGTGTTTTGGGGTTTGTCTGTGTTTGCTTTGTTTGTTTGACATAGGAAGAGACCTAAGGGATGAGTGACAAAGGTCCTTAATCCCTGTATCCACTCTGATGGAAGGAGAGAGAACACTCGTGGAAAGGCTGTGAGTTTATCCCACAGGCTGGAACAGGGACTGGTACACAAAGAGGGAGTTGTCCAACAGTGACTGCCAAGGTTTTGGATTGAACAAGCTAGTTAAATCAAGCTATTTCCACCAGATCTTTGAAGATCTGTCTCCTTACTGTGTTAAGTAACTGCCTTCTTAAAATTAATGTGCAATATCAATTACTACCCCTCTGGTCGCCTGTGTTACACTAGAAGTCTACTTAGAGTTATATTTGTGTCTTCAAAATTCCGGACTCCGAGTCTTACGTGTATCATGTCAACAGAGCTTCAAGAGTTCAACATACATACACATGTATATATGCATGTATATGTATGTATTTATATGTTTGAGCAATTAGCTACTGGAGTGTGTCACACCTTCTTTTTCTCCTGATTTTCAAGTATAAGTCAATAGGTATAATGTTTCCAGACTATAAATATACTCATACACACTAATTAGGCTCTTCAAAAAGAAACTAGGGCTGGGGTAAAATATGGCTCCACAGTAGGGTGCTTGCCTAGCACCCATGAGAGCCTGGGCTCAATCCTCAGTACCAACACAACATTAAACAAAAGCAAAGCAAGTAAATGTAATGACAATACTTCATTAGGTCTGCAAATAAGTCTACTGCATAAAAGAAGTCTTTACCTACAACCCACTGGGAATAAAATGGAATTTTCTGGAACCAGTAGACATCTCTTTAAAAGACCTCAAAGTTAATCCTCCATGGCAGCACAATACAGGTATGGGTCACTGCTAGGGAAGAAGATACTTTCATTGTTGTTGGCTTTATTCAATGTTTTACTTGGTTACCTTGTAGTAAAATAAAATCAGAAAATGAGAACCTTAAGGACAGGAAAAGGACAAAAATCACTGCAATTAATAAAAGTAGGTTTCTAGATAGATACTTTGTGATATAAAATATATAAAGCCTAAAAAATAATCAATAATAATCAATTATGTATATTTTTTCTAAGGATAATTTTCACTGTGGGACTACAACTCCTACCTCTACATCTATCCAAACGTGTTCAAGATTTGTACATAGAGCATTTAATATTAACATGTAGGTCATAAGGGAAGCATTGTTTTAGCTTGAGAGCCAAATAAAGATTTTTGTAAATAAGACCAAAAAAAGACAAGCCTTTAAAAGAAAAGACTGGTACATTTGTTCTCACTAAAAGGCTTAAGTTTCTGTTTTCAAAAGACAATCATAAAAAAGAAAGTCACACTCTGCAAAAACTTAATTACAACATATGTGATTTTACAACATTATTTTAAAATAAATACAAAGTGGTAACAAGTCAGTTAAGATCATCTTCAAGCTCCATAGACTCTGAGAAGGATTGCAAAGACTGTTGAGAAGTCACCGGCCCAGGACTCATTTATGACACAAAGTCCAGGGACACAGCTCACATCAAGGCAGTGAGCACGCACACCAGTGACACAAACTACAAAAGGCAGTTTGTCAAAGAGAAAGGGAAATCCAACTACTCCATCCTGCAGGAATCTTGGGAAGGGAAGCTTCTTAAAACAACAACAAAACAAGAAGGCTCAAAAGCAAACTAATCAAGACTGCAATGAGAACACTCAGAAAGGATCACGAAATGCAATCAGACATAGAAGCAGAATCTACAACAAGGGAAGGAAGGGATGGCAAGGAAATTATAAGATGCAAGTTCATGATCATAGGCGTGACTCACCCTCAGTGCTTGCTAATCTGAAGGCTGTAG
The DNA here is from genome assembly GCF_018167655.1 of Microtus oregoni. NCBI lineage: Eukaryota > Metazoa > Chordata > Mammalia > Rodentia > Cricetidae > Microtus > Microtus oregoni. Next base: position 18,313,680 of record NW_024543090.1, read on the forward strand.
GCAGATGTGGCAAGCAAGCGTTCTCACGTGCTGATGGCCATGGGAGTGGGAATCTAGGAAGACACGAAAAAGCTTATCATATACATAGATAAAAATGTCCCCATGAAATCTTTTACTGTATGTATAGTGAATATACACCCATAACAATGATGGGAGAGGAAGATGGTATATAGCTATTGTGAAAGGCGGTATCTAACAATACTGAAAAACTACCCCAAAGCCAGCACTACCATTTCATCCTGCGTCCTAGAAAATGACAGCCAACTGTGTCCTGAGTGTAGGAGGATGTTAAGTACAGTACCCTGCCTGGTGAAAGCAGTATTGATTCTATGAAGGCTTATAAAAATCTTTTTTAAAAACCATTTTATTGGTATATATTCCTTATGCATACTAGCAGATTTTCATACCTGTGTAGAATGAACTTTGGCCATATTCCCACCATACCTCTTGTCTTTCCCTTTTCCTGCTTTCCTAATGATTGGGAAGTCATCATCCTCTGTTCCTCTAGAGGCTAGAAAGCTTCATTTCTGGCATGGTTTGGATGACATGTTCCATGTAAGCCTCAGGCATTTGCGTATTGGAGCCCCAATTTATGGCTGTTTGGGAAGATTAAGAGGTGTGGCTTTGTTGGATAAGGTGTCTTACGGGGCAGATTTCAAAGATGTGCCATTCCCAGTGTACTCTTTCTGTCTCCTGCTTGTGGCTTCTTCATTCATTCATTCATTCATTCATTCATTTTACCTACCAACTACAGTTTCCCCTCCCTCCTCTCCTCCTGATCCCTCCCCTCACTTTTCTTCTACCCCCATCCTCACCCCATCCATTCCTCCGCTGGTCTCCAATCAGAAGGGGAAAGGCCTCCCATGGGAGTCAACAAAGCATGGCCTATCAAGTTGAGGCAGGACCACGTTCCTTCCCCTTGCATCAAGGCTGGGCAAAGCATCCCACCATAGAGAACAGGTTCCAAAGAGTCAGCTCATCCATCAGGGACAAGTCCAAGACCCACCAAAGACCAAGCTGTACAACTGTCACCCACATAAAGAGAGCCTAGGTCCGCCCACAGTGACTCCCTAGCTGTCGGTCCAGCGTCCATGAGCTCCCACAAGCTCAGGTTAGCTGGCTCTGTGGGTTTCCCCGCCATGATCTTGACTCTCCTAGCTCATTTAATCCCTCCTGCTTGTTGCTTTTGAGATATAAACTCTAAGCTGCCATCAAGCTTTCACCCTGCCATCATGGACTCTAACCTTCTGAAACTGCAAACCCAAATTAAACAAAAATAAATAATACAATTTTTATATGTATGTCACATATACATCCATGTTTTTAAATAGTCATATAAAATATAGTACCCACAAATGAGATAAAATGAGAAAAACAGAAAAGCTATTCAAATACATAGTAATTTTAATGACCTTGATTGATACATATTAACATGGATAAAACTAAAATACATAAATTTGGGTGAAGAATTACTAAATGGGGTGGTAGAAATTAAAATGTCTACTAGATCTTTACCACATGTTTAATTATATGAAATATTCTGTAAACAACAAATTACCATTTTGTACAACATTGGCCAAAATAGGTGAATCTGAGAGTTTCCTGAAACAATAAGAATGCACAGGAGCTCCAGCAACTAACAACAAAGTGATCAGTAAACTACTTAGCTCAATTTCTATTGATGGTGTTTTTGTTGCTCGTGGTCACCATTAGGATGTGATGGACTAAAACTGACTCGTTACATGGACGTGGAGATAACTCCTTTGCCTAGCGGTGAAATGGCCACCCTCTTTGGACATGTCATATAGTGCTCTAAAGGATGGTGGCCATCAGATTGCTCAGGCTTCTATCCAAAGCTCTAGGCCTCCAGTGTGTCCTACGACACTTGGAAAACTCTACTTCCTCTATGGCTGTCAACATGCTCTTTTGCATAATGAAGGGTTAGACCAGAGAAGTTTAGAACATTAATTCTAGCAACTCAGTGACCTACAATTTGATGTGAGGGGAAAAGGGTAAAGCCAAAGTCAAGGACTTTAAGCTCAAAAGTGAAGGAAAGGAAGGAAGGGAGGGAGAAGAAGAGAGAATTTTTGAAAGAAGAAAACACTGCTAATTAAATGAATGAAGCAAATGATTAAATTGAGCTTTTAAGCTTGTCATAAACACAGTGCAATCTATTGATTTCCTGGGTTTTGAAGGGGAGAAGCTGGTTGAAAGACTTGAGCAACTAAACTTAAAATATTTGCAAATACCCAGCTTTCAAAAGCCCAAGCTCTTTTTGAAGTCAAACTTTGCCACACGGAAATTAAACACAGCTTCGATTTAACTTCAGTGCGTATCTGTAACAGTGATTGCCCCAAATATTTCTGTTTCTCTCCCCCAATGGCAAAATGCAAAACCTTCAATAGTTCTCTAATTACAGCAAACACAGACAACAATCTCTACAGCTGCTGCGTGCTGGCTGGTGCTCTCCAGTCTCTGGGCTATCTGGAAGAGCCACATTAAAGACGTCTAAGGGGTGGAATCAAATGGACTCCAGGTGGCTGAGAGGGAGCAAAAGGTTTTGTTTTCATTTCTGCTTTTTCTCCTTCTCCTCCTTCTATTCAGTATTAAATGAAAATGGTTTTCATATGAGATGCTTCCTAGGTTGTATCTGGAGAGCTTGGGAATCTGTCTGAGATCATCCTGTAAATAAGATTAAAGGAAGATAGCTTTCAACTTTGAACTAACAGCTGAATATGAGAATAAGCCAGAGCAAACCAGTTCTCAAAATTCCGGTGCCGTGGGTAGTTTCTGTTTCTCCTCTTGCCACCAAAGGAAAGGCGATCTAAACTGATCCAAAGGTTTGTAAGATAGGACCCATATCAAAAATGGTATGTTCAGAGCTGGCAAGGTATGTGCGTAGGTGCTTGTGGACAAGACTGACCGACCATCCTAATTTGATTCCCAGAATCCTCACACGATGGAAGAAGAAACCACACTCCCGAAAGTTGTCCTCTGACCTCCACGTGTGCACTGTGGCATACAGGCACATCCTCCCTCTAAATAAATGGATATGATGTAAATATATGTATCCTTTCGTTAATCATCATTCTCCTACATTTGGATTTACTTCCTCTATCTTTTGTTGTTTTTATTTTATTATTGTTATTTAGTGATTCACCCCTTGTTCAATTCTGGATTAGAGAATTAGGTTTTGTTTTTTTCTCATGTGAATGAATGTATGAATGAATGGATGGATGAATGGATGGCTGGATGGATGGATGGATGGATGAATGGATGGATGAACGGATGGCTGGATGGATGAATGAATGTATGGATGGATACACATGCATTGGTAGGTGTATGTAGACAGTACACATGTGCTTAGATAAGCCTGAGGATGATGTCATGAGTCTTCCATGACCCTTCACCTTATCCACTGAGACAGGGTACCAACTGAACCCAGAGTTTGCTAACCAAACTAGGCAACATGCTGCAGGGGACCCCTGATTCAGCCTTCTGAACACTGGAATTATAAGTGGATCACCACGCTCACCCAGCATCTATGAGTGTTTTGGGGATCTGCTGTATGAGAAACTTTTTCTAGGGATGACATGACACACACATTTCTATTCATTTCTACTTACTCCAGAAAGGGAACCCATGACAGACTAAAGTAGTAACCCTAACTTCTGGAATCAATTCTTGGAATTTCGTACAGGATTATGGATACGGGCATGGGTGAGGAGATTTAGGAGCAGGGATAACCCAAAGGCAGCGGCACCACCAAAAAGCCCACCTTCGATGGGTGATGATTTGCAAAAGCTGCATCCCTGCTGCAATTTGCACAACTGGCAGACAACTGCACAGGTCTGAGAATCTCCTCACTATGGCCCTGCCCATCAGTCTCCTCCCCAGTAGTCATTCATTGCTTCTTTAACTCTAGAGAGGGGGCCTCCTGAATCTTGCAAGTTTCAGCTTTCTAAGACATGTAAAGTTCATTTGTCCGCTGAGCCTGATGACCGACCCCTCCGCCACTTGTATGGCAAGGGCTTTAATCATTGTACCATCTTCCCAGCCCAAGGGCAAAGGTTTTTGTATTGTTTTTCACGGCAACATGGAAACCTTAGTCTACTACTGATCTCCTTCACATATTCCCAGTCTACCCTCTATATTGATGAGTTCCAAAACTAAGGGTACAAACAACTGACAATTGAAATATTCATAATAAATTATGTCTGTCTAAGGTCACTACTTTTTAAAGTACACAGTGCAATAACTATTACAACATACTTGTGTTATATTAGCATATAAAACCTATGGTAAAAGATGGCATCAAGTCTGTTGGAGGACTGTGTAGACCAAATGAAAACACCACGCCATTTTTTTAAATAAGGAACTCGAATATCCAGATTTTGGTACCTGCAAAGGATCTTAGAAGCAGACCCTCACAGGCACTGAAGTACAACTATTTTTAGATGATACATTTTTCTAGTGAAGTCTAAATTTTTCTGTACATATTTCATCCTAACAAAACTAGTCCTTCTGTATTTGTGTTGCTTTCGTTGGTTATTAAAGAAACTGCTTTGGCTTAGTTGATAGGGCAGATCTCAGATAGGCGGGGAAGATAGAACAGAATTCTGGGAAGAAGGGAAGTGTGGCAGATGCCATGAAGCTCCGGCCTGAGATGGGCGTAGGTTAGAATCTTGCTGGTAAGCCACAGTCACGTGGTGATACACAGATTTAATAGAAATGGGTTAATCAAGTTGTGAGAGTTAGCCAATAAGAGGCTAGAGCTAATAGGCCAGGCAGTAATTTAATTAATACAATTTCTGTGAGGTTATTTCGGGTGTAAGCTAGAGGGACGGAACAAAGGGGCCCCACGCTCCTACTACAGGAAAATGATATTGGCGTTGTTGTAGCAGGCTTCCTCTTGAGCCGCCAACCAGCTCCCAAATCATGACACAGAGATTTAATTGGTTATGAATGCTTGGCCTTATCTTGTCCCACTAGCTCCTATAACTTAATTTAACCTGTTTCTCTTCATCTATACGTTGCCTTGGGGCTTTTTATCTTTCTTCCATTCTCTAAGTCCTATTTTCCCGCTCCCCCCATGTCTGGTTGGCTGGCAGCTGCCTGGCTTGTCTCCCTCACTTTTCTCCCTCATTCTTTCCTATCTCCCATCCTAGATTCTCCTCCTACTTATTCTCTCTGCCCACCAGCCCCACCTCTCCTACTGCCTAGCTATTGGCCATTCAGTCTTTTTATTAGACCGATCAGGTGCCTTAAGCAAAATAAAACAAATGCAGACGTCCTTAGGTAGTTAAATGCAGCATAACAAATGTAACGTGTCTTTACATAAAGTAATATTCCATAACACGCTGTAGCTGAACATTTCTGATTCCTACAAAAGTACTACTTAGCAGCATTTCTTCCTTCTTTAACCCAAGGTGCCACTGCAATTTTTAATAGTCAATTTGTTCTGCTACACTTAGCAAGAGCCTAAAACGTTTGTGCTCACTGTTCTTTAATATGCTTGTTTTGGCCCCTCCGGCACACTTGTCTTTATGATACAATTGTTCTTTTAGGAAGGGTCTGTGGGCAGAGTATGTGCCTGAGTAGATGTTTATTTCACCCTCGCCTCACCCTTCAATAGCCACTCACCTAGGAATACAATCGTAGGTTGTCAGTTATTTCTCCCTCAGGGTTCTATGGATGTTTGCTTTGTTGCCTTCTAAAACCCATGGTTACAGAGGGGATGTCTACTGCAATTTAATCTTCTTGGTAATTTTCCTTTGAGATTAAGTAGTCGTGAAGATTTTTCACTTTATCCTTAATATTCCAAAGTTCCTTCTGGGGTAAATTTACTTTATTTAGGCTACTTAGAGTTTGAAATGCATTTTATACCTAAGGAATCATGTCTCACTTCAACCTGAGAAAATTCTCAGTCAATTTTCCTTTAAATACGAATCTCATCATCCCCAAATCTAATGTCCATTTATTTTCAAGGTGTGACTTTAGGCAAACGCTCTTGAAAATCTGAGGGCCAGATAATAGGTAGAAATTTTATTTCTAAGAAATGGTCTCCAAACTGACAAGGACTATTGGTTGTCTAGAAAAAAAAAATGACCTTTTAGTGATCCACGGCAAGATCTATCACTGTGAAATTGCAGGGCTAAGGAGACATTCCTAAAATGTGCTTTCTGTGGTAGTACTTGCAAACATGGGAAACACAGAACGTTTGGTAGAAAAAAGTCTTTTGTTTTCAAAAGATAAGACTGTAGACTACTGCAGAAAATCACAACCAGTCAACATGCATTGAACAGGTGATTGTGTAAGCCCAGCTCCAGGTGATACACCTACAACCTGTCACCATGCAGAGGACAGGTGACTGTGTATGCTCAGCTCCAGGTGATACTCCTACAACCTGTCACCATGCAGAGGACAGGTGACTGTGTATGCTCAGCTCCAGGTGATACACCTACAACCAGTCACCATGCAGAGGACAGGTGACTGTGTATGTTCAGCTCCAGGTGATACACCTACAACCAGTCACCATGCAGAGGACAGGTGACTGTGTATGCTCAGCTCCAGGTGATACTCCTACAACCTGTCACCATGCAGAGGACAGGTGACTGTGTATGCTCAGCTCCAGGTGATACTCCTACAACCTGTCACCATGCAGAGGACAGGTGACTGTGTATGCCTGGCCCCAACTGATACACTTGACCTAAGACTTAGGAGTCACAACAGAATATTGGGCAGGAAGACTATAAGAGACAGGGGTAAAGGAAGTTTACTGTGAAATTTTGTTTCCTATAAATGTCAGAGAAACTATACTCACCAAGCCTCACCAATAGAGCTGCTTAAGCAAGAACAGAACAAGAATGGCACCATAGACAAGCTAATGTGGAATAGGGAAATCTCACGGGGCCTCAATCCTCAACAAAGAACCACAGAAAACTAGGGAATGCTAAGAACAGGAAAAACAGCCCTCCCCCAAGGAAAGATCCCCACATTCGTTATCCAATGCCAAGTTGTCAGTCCTGAAATCAAACACACACACACACACACACACACACACACACACACACACGAAAACAAAGAAAAAGAGGCCATGAATTTGAGGTAGAATGAGAGGGGTACATGAAAAGGGTTGGAGAAGGAAAGGGAGGGAAGGGGAAAAGTGATATAGCTATATTTTAATTTTAACACTTATAAAATAAAAATTTTAATACTTACAAAATAAAAATACTTATAAAAAAGATAAGTTTGCAGCCCCAATAGAATAGAAATAATTTCATTTCAAGCTAGCATCAGATTCAGGACTAAACCCAAATTTTCTTTTACTTCAACACAGTATTCTTAATGCTATCCCACAATGCTTTCCAATAATATTAGAAATATTTTGGCCAGTATACAAACACCAATCCTCAGATGGTTTTCTGATCCAACAATGGGGAGCACAGATTATTAAGGGGTGGGGGAGACCTTCTGAACACAACTGGAATAATAAGGGTTAACTAGTATGCCAGGCCCTGTGGCACATTGGTCCTCCGTTTTTGAGTCACGAAGCAGCCTCAGAAGAACAATTAAGGAAAAAAATACTGTGAACTCAAAGGCCCGTTCAGTTGAGGAGATGAACATTTGCTCACAGTATAAGTAAACCCACACAGGCTGTCTGTGGGCGGTTACAAAAAAGAAGGTTTTAGTTTTAACCAATTTCTTAAGAATTGTGTCTAACCTAATTGGTGGAAACTGATTTCACCAGGATAGCCTTTTCTGCACTTTTAGAACTTGTTAGCGTCTCTAATTGTAAATGCCATGGAAGCATTTACTGAGATTGTCAATTGGGGCAGGGGAGAAGAAAGCTTGGGGCTTGTAGAGAAAGGGATGTACTTAAATGAGCATTAAGAAATGAAATTAGGCAGGTAATAGAGGAAGAAGAAATAACAGAATGGATGTACAATGATTGAAGAGGAAGTAGAAGGCTTGCGGGCCATTTGGGTTTAATTACAAGTTTCCTTTTAGCTGCTCACTGTGCTTAGGAGACACAGACAAAAGAGCTGCCGCTAAAGGCAAGAGGGGATGATGAACAGAACCTGGGCCACCAACCAAGCTGGAAAGACAGCTGAAAGAGGTGAGCAAGTCTGATGGGCGTAGCCAGGGAAGATGAACTGTCAAGGCCTGTAACTTCTAGAACTGACAAGGATAGGCTAGCAAAGCGAAACTGGTGGTCCCAGAGGGTAGAGAAACCAAAGAGAAAGGAAGGCCACCTCAGAAGGAGCTGCCAATAGTGCCAGTTACACGATCCCAAGGAATCTAGAAACCATGAGTCACAGCCAAGGCCCTGTCCACATTCCCAGATCTGTAAAAGTGGGGAATCTCGACTAGAGCCATGAAGCAGCAGCAACACATACCCCAGCAGCTTTCAAGCTAGAAGCTCAGGGACTGCAGACTAAAATAGCACCTTGGCAACCAGGGAAGAGGATAACAGCGTGCACAGGCTCTTCTGTAGTGAATCAAGGATCAGGCCTGTGCTCAAATTAAGTTCTAGTAGAACATATCACGGATCAGAAACTAAGACAGAAACCACCCTTAAAGACGAGTGCCCACAAAGGGGCCTGGTAGTAAATGCTGAACTCAATTGGGGGACCCTCAGGGTTCATTCCTGGCACATTAAGCCCCGGATCCTTTTACAGTCCCATCATACACCCTAAGGAATAAAAATCATCTCAGGACTGGAGGTGAAGCGCAGTTAGTGGAGTGCTTGCTTAGCATGCACAAACTTTAAGGTTCAATCTTCAGCACTACAACTGGCAAAATAACTTATGCTTGTAATCCCAGCACTGGGAAGGTGGAGACAAGAGGAGGAGAAGTTCAAGACCAGTCTGGCCTCAGGAGATCCTATCTACAAACAAACAAAGGAACAAATAAATATTCTCCTGACACATATATATATTTCCAGGCTTAGCTTTTAGCTCACGTTAAACAAAGCGAGGCCTCCGTGTGCAGCTTCAGTTTCCGTAGCTCTGTGGTTCCCAAAGAAGGGAAAAGTTTGTCCCCTTCGTAACATTTGTCAAAGTCTGGAGACAGGATTGTCAAGAATCATTTGGGAGAAAATCGATCATTGGTGAGTAAAGACTAGAGAGGCAAAGGCCAGCCCCCAACAACAAAGCATAGCCCACCCAGAAGGGGAATCTCCTGTGTCCTGGGGAACTCTGAGGAGGAATGCCTGCAGCATAGCAGGAGCCCTGCTGGCACTTCAAGCATTTACTTCCGCAGTCGGCATTCCAGCAACCCTCTAGCACTTCTGCGTGCCAAACATATCACTCAGTCTAAGAGGTTAAGAACCTCAGCCCCATAGTTTATCAGAAACTCAAGAAGTCAGCCAGGTATGATGCCACAGGCCTCTAATCCCAGCACTTGAGAGGCAGATGCAAGAGGATCACCACAAGTTTAAGGCCCGGTTGAGATACACCTATTAAAATTTTTTTTCAAGAAGTTTTAGTCTTAACTCCTATTGTTTTCTTCTTTGTTCCTTGATGATTATTTTTTTAGTGTTTACAGAGGTAACAAGAGAACACATCCAGAAGTGTCCATTTCAGCATGCCCTGGAAGGGAAGGGCCAAGCGTAACAGTGCAGGTGGTAGATCCAGCCAGTCTCAGGAATGAGCCTCACGAGTGGTCCACACAAGACATCAACCAGAGGGTCCTAAGTATTCTGGAAGGAGGGCACTGCTGCCTGAAACTCGTTTTGAAGCGCACCGCAGAGCAACGAGCACCCATAGGAGATGAAAAGCCAGCACTTGATTTATAAGGCAAAAGGGAACTACCATTGTTATTATGGGTGAAATCTCGGTAGTGAGTTTATTGTGAAAATCTTCCCTTTGTCCTTTATGTATCAAACTTCAGATGATAAGATGTGAACAAAATGCAGCTTAGCTCTCCGCTCATTCGCTGTTGAGAAAAGGAGATTTTGAAACTAAGCTCCATATACTCAGTAGACCTGCAGAGCCAGCCTTGGGAACCTGCAGCCTCGGGGTCAGCAGCTGCAGCAGCAAGAACTGGGACCTGTGGCACACAGCCTGGGAGCAAGGGCGCTGCTTGAGGTCTTGTCAGAATCACACAGGTCCAGAGCCAAGACATCCTCAGCCCAAAGCGGTTCACACGCACACAGGAACTTGAGCAGCCTTGAGGTGGCAGAAGCAGCAATGGTTTTGTCGAGTCACATTCTAGTTTCCATTCATTCACAAATCTTAAAAACATTTATTGGTGAGCATGGTGACACACGCCTTTAATCCCAGCTCTGAGGAAGCAGGGTCAGGAGGTGATTTCAAAGTCAGCCTGGCCTATGAAATGAGTTCCAGGACAATCAGGGATACATAGAGACCCAAAAAATACATAAAGATACATAGAGATCTCAAAAAAACAATTATATATACTCATATGTGCGTGTGTTCAATTATATATTATACACATTTCAATATACTGTCTCAAATTTTGGGTGATAAAATGTGGACAAAAGGCAACCTAACTGTCCATCCATTCACTGTTCAGCAAAGGAGATTTTGAGGCTAAACCTCATGTGCTCAATAGATGTGCATAACCAGCCTTAGAAACCTCAGGGTCAGCAACAACAACAGCAGCAATAATACATATACACACACACACACACATAATGCCGGTGGTATTCCTGGCACTGTTGTGAGTGATAGGAATAGGATAATGTTTAAGACATATCCTTATGTAAATTCCAGCAAAAGAGAATCCGTAAGAAAACAAAATATCATTGGCTTCTCAGTCAGCCGCCATTGTCAGTCATATTCAGAGAGTCCAGTTTGATCACATGCTCGTTCAGTCCCAGTCCAGCTGGATTTGGCGATCTCCCATTAGAACAGGCACACTGTCTCAGTGGGTGGACCAACTCCTCGCGGTCCTGACTTCCTTGCTCATCTTCTCCCTCCTTCTAATCTTCAACTGGACTTTGGAAGCTCAGTCTGTTGCTCTGATGAGGGTCTCTGTCTCTATCTCCACCTGTCCCCAGTCAAAGATTTTATGGTGATATTTGAGATAATCATCAGTGTGATAGTGGGGCAAGGCCAGTTCAGGCACCCTCTCCTCTGCTGCCCAAGGACCTAGCTGGGGACTTCCCCGTGGACACCTGGGATCCCCTCTAGAGCCAAGTCTCTTGCCAACCATTTCTACTGCATGTCCTGGCTTTTTGGGACCCTAGTCTATTTGGATGCAAAGCTTCCTAGGCCTGGATGGAGGGGGGAGGGCCTTGGACTTCCCACTGGTCAGGAGCTATGGAGGAAATCAGTAAATTTGTAGGAAAGTCTCATGGGGTTTCAAGCAAACCAAAGAGGGAACATAGTACTAGGGGAGACCACAGCAGGGAACCAAGTATGAGAAAGCTTTGAAGCAGAGAACAGGATACTGGAGCCCATGGGTGGCTTGGCACTTGTGGAGGGCTGGCTGTGCAAAAGAAAGGCTCTTCATAATCCTTAGAGTCTATGATCGCTTTTTCCTTTTTTAATTTTTAATGCTTATTCATTTTAAAGTTAGCACACAAAGCCATGGGACACATTGCTAATACCGTTCGCTGAATTAGTGTAATACTTCGCTGTTGTTTTATATTCCCTACTTCCTCCCCCAGCCTCCTATGTCACCCTTGCTAATCCCTACCCCCTCCACCAATTACCAGCATCCTAAGAATAATACAGAACTACATGTTTAATGAATTAAATCACATAACCATGTTTTTAACACGGTACTAAAATGACTTCATGTTCAGTAGCTACACTCTGTGTTTGAGTTAGTTCATCAGTCTGGCATTTTCTTGTCTTGTCACTGCTCATCTTAGACAACGAAGCAAAAAATAATTGCTAAATATCAACTAATGGCAAAGGCTTAGAGAGCACTTATATCTGGGACCCAACCCTTTACCGTCCCCTCATTTTTCATTTATTGCTTGATTAGAAAGAATCCCATCTACTAAGGGTTATCAAGCTGGGCTAAGAAGATGGCTCATAGGGTCCAGCAGTAAGCATCTATAATCCCAGCCATGGATGACTTGGGGTAGATGGAGGCAGATAGATAACCAGGGCATTGCTAATCAGCCAGACTAGCCAAGGGAGTGAGTTGTGGAGTTGGTGAGAGACCCTGTCTCAAAAAATCAAGATGGAAAGCAATAGAGGAAGACACCCAAAATTTGCTTCTAGCTTCTGTAGGTATGCACATGAGTGTGTAATTCTGCACACACAGCTGCATGCACACCCATATACACACAGGACCAGCTGAGATCCTGGTAGCAGAGACTTGGAATCCAGTTTTGGTATTTGGGTGGTGGGCTAAAAGAACATCTAAACCTAGACTCATCCAACACAAGTTTGGAAATTCTTGCAGCTATTTATGCATCAAACAAGAGCAAAACGGAAAACATGCCACACATCTCTCTGGCGAAATCCTGTTGAGTAGCAATAGCCTGGGTTGAAAACCCACAGAGTCTTACTTTGCCCTTAATCCACAGACCTTGGAAGCATCAAACAGCTGAATAGATGATAATGGGAATACTGCCAGCCTCATCTCCAGCCATTGTGATCCAGGGACATTTAAATGAATTCAGTCACCCGTGTTCACACACTCTTATGCAATCCTGAAGACATGGAGTGCTGTTTTCTCTGCCTAGAATGCTCTTCCGCCCACAGCTCTCTTCTTCTGGATGAATTCTCTCATCTTTCAGGTCTTTGAGTTTCCTCCTGCAGCGTCTTGAACTTCTATGAGGCCCATTCCACACTGTACTGAGGCACTTCGTTTACTCATCTGCAGCCCCATCACCTACTAAGAAACATAAGGCGACTGATGCATCTCTGGGAACGCCTTAGCTCAGAACTGCATTTATAGTCTCAGCTACAAAATACCTGCTCATTTCTGCAATGAATGAGTGGGGCTTCCCTTTGTCCCTCTATTAACTCGATAAATTCTACATCTTTAGCTCCTTGTGATTCTCAACAAATATTCTAACTTTCTGAACAAAAAAAAAAAAAAAACAAGTTCCGAATTAAGAATTTGTGACAGGCATGAGTAGTAAACATCTATATCATCTCAGCACTCAGGAGGTTGAGGCAGGGGCATCATGAGTTCAAGGTCCCCAGTATGAGTTACATAGAAAGACTCTGACTCCAAAAATAACTAACTCCATGACAAAAATCAAAACAAAAAACAAACAAACAAAAGTTCTCAGAATTTTTTCAGAAATCCCTAGGCCAAGAACCATATAATTTTCAAAAAAATGCAATAGTTTTTTTTTTTTTTTTGAAATCCAGAAATTCATGACTTCTGTGACAGCTGAAATAAATCTATCGCCTTAGTCATCACTATTCTCCTAAACTGGTTTGAAGGAACATGTTTTGCTTTTTGTTTTAAACAGGAACAGATTGCTCAGGGCTGGGAGGGCATGCAAATCAGCAAGTCCTTCCTCCTTCGTGTGGCAAGGCCTCCCTCTCTCCTCAGTCCCGCCTTTTGGCTAACCTCCAAGCTAAAATCACCTTTTTCTTCATCTTACATGGAATCATGAACATTCCTGTAAAGCCAGCCTGTGGAGGTCAGCATGGAGGGAGGGGGATGTTGAGATCCGCTCACAGTGAGGATAGAAAACTGGACCCAGGCAGTGAGCATCGAAAGGAGGAGAGGAAGTTGAGTTGCCCAACAGCTCTTCAGCTGCTAGCGTTGGGACAATATTCCACCCAGACCAGAGATGCTGCTGCGATCCGTGCCAAAATTCCTTCATTTTCTGACACAGGGAGAATCTGGTTTGATTGTTTTGTTTGTTTGTTTACTGAGCTCTTGTAGAGGGACAGGCACTACATAGATAGCTTTATATGAACCATCTTATAGAATAATTATCCCCAGAACCAGGTGGGCTGGGCGGGGATGGTGCAAGCCATTAATTCCAGCACTCTGGAAGCAGAGGCAGGCTGATCTCTTTGAGTTTAAGGTTAGTCTGGTCTACAGACCTAGTTCCAGGAAAGCCAGGGCCATTACACAGAGAAACCCTGTCTCTAAAAAACAGAGAAAGAAGAAGAGGAGGAGGAGGAGGAGGAGGAGGAGGAGGAGGAGGAGGAGGAAGAGGAGGGAAACCAGGTGACCAGGTGAGCACAAGGAAGCAAGTGAGAACCACAGAACTCATAAGTAACAGAGCCTAGAGCCAAATACAACTCTCAAAGATTTAAAACCTAAGACCACTTTTCCTCTGAACTTGGAAATCTATACCTTGGAATAACCACAAGAATATGTCTCACCTCTTGGAGGCAGTCCAAAGTATAAAAGCCTTCCGGCACAGCCCATACCAGCACCACAACCATTCCACAGGAGATCAAGACCTAGACAGACTTCCATCTCCTGCTACAGACTCATCTGACAGTGTTTAATGAAGGTTAACTGTTGGTCAGCACTCATCTGGCTCTAGCATCTAAGAGCCTTTGGGTGCATTGCTTCCTAAGCTTAAAGATGCTTCTAGTGACTCTACGCCCAGTGAAACTGAAATTCTTCTCATTATGTTTTTCCTTTAAGTTCCAGCTCTGGATGCTCTTCTGTAATACCCAAGGCCCCTAGAATTTCCCTTAGCCTTGCAAGTCTGTATTTACTACCATCTATCCAGGGTCACTATACCCATTTAACCTCCTACCGCAGTGTGAGTCGCCAGAGGACAGGGATGGCAGAGTGGCCAATTCATTTTGTCTTTCTTGTCCAGAAGCATGGCACCAGAAGTTGGCCACTCCTGAAGCATTGGTTGAATTGATCTAGCAGAGGCAGAGATCACGACTGTAAAAACAGCTATGAAGCAACTGGCTAAGACTTCAGTTAGAAAGGTTCAAGATGAGGTGCGAGCAAGCCAGGGGCTCTGCTAAGAAAAAGCTGTATGGGAAGGTGCACGGTGAAATGATGGGTGGGTGGGCAAAAATTTCAGAATGAGCAGAGCTTTAGCTGGTTTTGCAAACAACATGAATATGTACCGGCTTATGTGCTGAGTGCACACTTTAAATGAAGGCTGTTGTCAAGAGGCTTTGAAGCCTGGAGTACACTTCTGAACAGGCTGCTCCCATGGGCATTTACATAAAACATTACATGCAGGATTTTTGGAAGAGTTGAGATTGAGTGGTCCAAGGGGGGCAAAAATCTTCCAGATTGGGGAGGGAGAAGCCCCTTTAGATGCTAGGTCTCCTTCTATCAAGAATAAGGAAGGAAGTACTTTGCACAGGTTTTGCACATCAATATATTCCTGAGTCAATGCTTTTAAGTTGTCTAATGGGCCAGGGAAATGGGGGAAGTTGATATTGAATAAGCAGCCTCTCCTCCTACCGCCTAGGAGCCTTGGAGTGGGAGCTCAACCTTAAGACAGCTTAGGACCATTCAGAGAGTTTTGGAGAAGCCCTGGTGCCCTCGGTCATATCATAGATGGATAAGGGTCCTTTGGGAAAAAACTGAGATATCACCATGTGAAGGGATTGAGGAGGAGATCCCAACATCAAGCTCAGAGATCCTGATCCAGCGAAGAGAAGCTGATGGGGTTACTGTGACAATGAACCTGGATCTTGATCCTGACTAGGTCCAAATACCTGCCTCTTATAAAAGGCTCCAAGTTATTCTCAAGCGGGTTGGCCATGGATCACTCTGGGGGAAAATCCTGGGGTGAGACTGGCCTCAGCTACTTGCACTGTGAATGCCAGGGAGACAGTTCACGTGTGAGAGCCACTATTCAGTAATGGATTGTGGTTACATAACTGCAGGCTCTAATCTATTCTTATTCCCAAGGACAGCAACGAAAATATCCTTCTGAAAAGAGCCATGCACTAGGCAAAAAGTGCAGTATGAAAAGTTTTATAACATTACAGTGTCACAGATTGTTTATCCATTAACTTGTGTCAGGCCTCGCTGAACAAATGCACACATTGGCCAGAATACTTATGGATGTGAAGGGACCCTTATCAGTTTCAAAAGAAAAGCCATCTTTAGGAGAAGAGATAAATTCTTTTAAATGAGCCAGTGTGTGCAAATGCGCTCCTCCATGATGGCCGGTGAGCTTCCGTTCTCCAAGTCAGAAGAGGAAAGCTTCTTTCCATGGTTGATAAAAATGTTTCTTTAGCAGTGCTTATGTAATTAGCAATGGCGCTGGACATTTACAGCATTCTCTAAATTAATAAATCGCAGAATCAATATTAGATTTCAATTAAATGGAACATATATATGTCTGCAATTCCCCCCAAATAATAAAGACATCATTTTGTTCCATATTTGTTTTCTCAAAGGGTGGTGATAGTCCACAATATATTCATGGGCTGCTAAATATTTGGTACTTGATCAATAGAGCTCCATGTTAGATAATTATTTCAGGAACTCCAGGCAGAGGTCAGCCCCTCTTAGAAATGGCATGACCCTCAATCCTTTGAGGGTCCTCTCTATGGCTAAGGAAAAGAAGAATCTAGAAAAGCAAAAAGAAATACTGCCACAAGTACATGGTACTGCACAGCAGCCCTTTTTCAATACAGATACATACGGATGGGTTTATGGCTTCACCATTTGTTTTTATAATTAAAATTCTCCTGCAGTAATCACACCGGAAATGGCCACCTAACTTTATCCATGTCTGCTCAGCAACAGACCTTTGTCTGTCACTTAAATGCCGATGTCTGCCACTTAAGCTCCTCTGGGCAGAGCATACATAGTCTGTTACGGGTGCATTCTCCTACCAAGAAGGTTTATGGGTTTGGAATTTGATATGAAATTCGAGAGCTGCAAATTGCTAGATTGGAGCTAACTGGTAGAACCAGGGGGGTTCAGCTGGCTTCTGTCTTACTAAGCCTTTGTCTCATCATACTGCCAAGGAGTTGTGTCTTTCATTCTGTTGCCATGATCAAAAGCACGCTGACCAAAAGCAACCTGGGAAGGAAACGGTTTATTTCCCTTACATTTCCAGGTCACAATCCTTTACTGAGGGAATTCAGGACAGGAACTCCGACAGGTGCGTGAAGTAAACCCCATGGTGTAAAGCGACTGGTTGGCTCATTCTCTGGCTTGCTGTCTCCTGGACTATACTTAGCTATCTTTCTTACATAGACAGCTCAGGACCACCTGCCTAGGGATGGTGCCTTTCAAAGTGGGCCAGGTCCTACTGCACTGATTAAAAATTAAAACAACCACCGATAATTAAAGCAAACCAAACTAATCTAGAGAATTCCTCAATCAAGGCTTTCCCCTTAAGTGGCTCTCGGCTGCATCAAGTTAAGTTAAGGCTGGCCAGGACAGGAATGTCTTGATGAGTCATGTGCTCATTAGGTAAATTACATAGAATAATTTTATTGTAATCGAATAGATTCAAGGACCACTCCTGGGTTCCTGTGACTTGTTTCCAATGCTCCATCTGCCCTGTTACAGAGGGTCTGCCACTCTGCTTACTTGTCTGTGACTACCAAGTTCACTGTGGAGCATACTCTTCTATGAAATGAAAAGAAGGGGGGTTTGTAGATGTTTTTAGGTTAAATCCATCACAAGAAAATAAAAAGCAGAAGACTACATTGTGGTGGCTCGAATGGTTGGAACCAGTTACAACCAGTATCACAAGTTCAGAAAGCTTAAAATCGAAATGTCTGTCTGGGGAGACAGAGAAGACAAACGGCCTCCTGTAGGAGTTTAAGCATCCCTTCCATCCATAATCCATTTTCTTTCACAAATGCTCATTCTGTCTCTGGTCTTTTAGACAATACATCAAAGCATCATCTCACACAAGCACCGCTAGGAGCATCTTTATTTAGAGGTTTGGCCAGGGAGATCGCATCCCTAAATTGCTGACTATGACACCCGTGAGATGTTTTCTACACGTTTCTCACACTCTTCAACCCTCCTAGCCCCTTAATGAGACAAATGGAGGATCTTCCTCAGTCAGCCTTTCTTACCTACATTCTCTCTCTGTGTAAGAGCTTCTTAGTAACTGACTACCTCCTTCAAGTTCGCTGCTGTTTCCAGCAACTACTGGTCAGTGTTTCAACACTTATGTTAAAGAAGGTGATGAGAAAATGGAGAAAAGAAAAAATTTTCTTTAATGTGAAGTTCTTAATGTCTTTTGTCAGTGGAGTCAAAATATTAAGAACGCCTAGGAAGAATAAATTTTCCTGGCCTTTTCAGCATAAGGAATGGGCCGTTAGGGAATTCTGGAGAACAGTCTCCCAGAATGGTGCTCATTGTGTACATACATATGTATGTATGTATGTTGTGTGTGTTTGTTTTGTAACTATATAGTCTTACCTGGTTGTGAGTTCAGGGTGACTCAGTTCATTCATAAGAAAGATGTTGGAAGTTTCCAAAGCGTTGCCCGACCAAGGTACATCAATCATGAAGCAGTTAATCGATATTGAATGCCTGATGGATTTTGGGAGACATTTCAATCATGTTGTTTTATTTAAACTCCCACCAAAATGTGTGAAAGAAAAAAGCCCATGTAATAATCTGCCATATTTTACGGATTGTGAAATCAGAGTTTATAGAAGCTATATATGTTCTACAAGACCATTCAGCTAGGATACGACAGAAAATTTTTCATAGTACATCATGTTGTCTTTGCCTTTTCTGCCCAGAACTGCAAGAGCTAACACTCTGGGAATGAAGTTTAGGCAGCACATAACCTAACAGAGTTGATGGGTCTGACCACCAAGCTCTCTGCATTTGCTCTCCACTCTTCTTACGAAGGCTAAGTAACAAAGAACGTTTTCACTGGGTGGGATGGAAACTCAAAAGTTCCATGTTTCCCCTGTTCATGCAAGTAATAAAAACAAAAATAAAACAAACAAACAAAAAAAACCCTACCATTCAAACTGCCAAAATACTCAAATTCAAAATTAAGATGACCCAATCATATACAATAATTAAAACTTTACTCATGCTTTGAAATTAAACCGTCTCCTTTCCCCTCCAAGATTTGAGACAGGTAAAGGCAAAGCAACAACGAATCCAAAGATCTTAAGTGGCTTTTATTCACCACGCTAGAATCTGCCAGTCTTTATGACCCAGAACCAGCCCACAGCACTCTGGTTTTTCACAGTCAGAGAGTATCCATGGAAAGAAAATGGAAATGAAATACGGAATGCAGAAATGAAGTTCAGAGGCTGCGCGAATGGCTGCAGATCCCCTCTCCTTATTTGAGCAGAGTTGGAACAGTTGGTTGCCTGGGGTTGACTGGAGCTCAGCTGCTGCAATTGGCTGAGACGCAGACACTTCTTACAAGGCATGGCCTCCTTAGGCTTGCAGTTAGTGTAGCTCCTGAGTTAGGTGGAAGTTCATTATTCAAGGAAGCCAGCTTGTGCAGAAGCAGCATCCTCAGGCACACTGAGTTTCATTTCATAGGAGGAAGACAGGAAAGGAATAAAGGGAGGATTGAACCCTTCTTCCTTGTACTTTTCTTTCTCCCTTTTGCTAACCTGATTCAGGTTCTTTCTCCGAAGTCGGGGTTGTTGGGAAGACAGATGAGAAGTGGGATGAGGCAGTAAATTCCGACGTAGCTAGCATGGTCATAAAAACAGTCCAATACTGTCTTACAACATTGACTCTTAAGAGCTCCTCTGCAAATTCTTAGAAAGAGCTCCATTGCCCAGGACACCTCATCCCAGATTCCCTTGACGTGAGTCACGCATACTCCTCCGGGTCAGCCTTCCTAAGCAAACCAGCCTGTCTTATGCCTGTTGGATTTCTCTAACAGGAGCCCCCTGGGGTCTGCACTGAATCCTGATTTCTTAACAAATGCAGTGAGTGCTCCCTGTGAGCACCTTCGCTGGGCTTGAGATCAGGTGCAAGCTCCTCCTTCTTCCCCCCTAGCACAGCTCCAGAGAAGCCCTCTTTAAAACCTTTGCCCCAAACCAGGCATGGCAGTACATGCCTGGAATCCCTGCACTCAGAGGCTACGGCAAGAGGACCACAAATCCCAAGGCCCAAGATCATTTAAACAAGACCCAAATGAAAAAACCAAAAATGCTTCTTCCATCCCACTTGTTAAGAACTCTCCATGTAGGAATTGCTTAAGAAATTAAGGAATTGCAATTTGTCCTGAGACCGTTAACCTTTGAAATGTTGCATTTAGATCTGGAACCTTCAGTTAATAACATACTAACTCTGTGGATCTCAGAAAAATGCTACATCAAGGAAGCAAGAAACATAATCCACACTGTTTAAGTTTTCTTTTTAACTGAACTCAGTGACTATAAGAAACTAAACGAGGACAGAAGCAACACTGCCCACAAGTGCGACAGATATGAGTATCTGTATATGAGAATTGTCCTGGACTTGAATAACATGTCCTACAAGCCTTGCATTTAAACAGAGCTCTAGAAGAAAGGGATGGGCCAGAGAGAAGACTCACCATGGAAAAAGACCAGTATGTCTTAAAAGCAAGCATGGTATTTACAATGGGTCTCAGAATGATCTCTGCATGTCTACCTCTGTTGTCTTAGTTCAATCACTAACAACACGTACCTTAATTAATGCAATGGCCTATTAGCTAGTGTGTGTAGGTCCATTCCTCCTCTCTGCTCCCTTCCCCACGTTATTAACCATCTCCATGTACTTCCATCTTGGTTCAACAGCTGTTGCTTCCCTACTTTGGCTATTCAAAAAAACTGCCCTCAAATCTCTATAAGGTATTGTCTCTCTTCCATAAACCATCCCCTCCATCAGACTCTTCTAGTCCCGTTTCCCCTTCTCCCAGTATGCTTGCAGATTTATCTGCATCTACTGCCATCTCCTCCTTGTGTACTCTCTTGGTTTACAAAAAAAGCCTACAATACTAAACATCACACACCCTAGACCCTGACAGCAATGTTTGGGAGGGAAAAAAACTCCATCAGTCAGGTGCAATCACTCAAAGAGCAGAAGTGGAAATGCGGAAGACATTATCACCCAACGACTCTCTTCCTACAAGCAGAGAATATTGTACAGATGCGGCTATTTCTGCCTCCCAGCTCACAGTTGCCAGCTCTGTGGGTGCTGAGTGGCATAGTTCCAGGAATAGCAGAAACTTTATGATAGCAGCTTCCTGACCTCCGCTCCTCAATCGCTGAACTATGTTCTTTTTAAATTAATGGGTCTAGTGAACTCATGATTCCTACCTCCCGCAATGGCAAAAAGCTCCCATAATAGGTGGCATTTCTCTGACTCATTCCAGAGAATGATGCTCCAGCCAGCCCATTCTGGCCTTGCCAAGAATTGCACAGGCATGGAATTCCTGATAGCTAATCTTTTCCTGTTTGAAATGTTTAGAAATAACCTCTTTTCCCTATTCAAAAGCTTCTTTGCTACACCTTCTAATGCCAAATCACTTTAAAGACCTCGGCTTAAATGCCCATTCATCTAAGAAATTTTAGTCATCTAAAGATGGGCCAAAAAGGAGATGGTATTGCAGAAGACTTGATTTTCTCTGTTCCGCTTCAGAGCACCCTGCATATGCTACCATCCTCATAGATATCAGAGTGTGAGCTTTTTCTCATGTTTCTCTTTCTTCCTTACAAGCCATCCTACTGCTGCTCCAAGAGACAATTCACGGTAGGCATTTTTGTGTCTCTACCTAATAAATCTTCACTATATGTTACATTAATAAATGACTTATGGGAATAGTATGGATAGACTTTCAAACTGAAGTGAGTAATACCGTCTTTAGTGAACCTCTTCTGTTTAGACACGGCTTGTCTAATGTCTAGAGGGGCATTTTTAGATTTTATTTCTTGTTTCTCTTTTTGTTTGGTTGTTTGTTTTGAGACAGTGCTTTTCTGTGTAGCCCTGGCTGTCCTAGGACTTACTGTGTAACCTCTTTTCCCTATTCAAACTGGCCTCGAACTTACAGAGTTCTGCCTGCCTCTGCCTCCTGAATGCTGGGATTAAAGGCAGATGTCACCAAAACCCCGGGCTCTTGTTTCTTTTTATACCTTCTTATTAAGAAAAATCTCAGATATGCCCTATAACTGACGAGATACATACTGGAATTTCCATAGCTTTCCTTTCTGAAAAAAGCACAGGAAATATATGATTACAGGGATATTTTCCCCAGATTTACCACAATGACCAGAAACTTAACCAGAAGTAGAGAAGTGCACTCCTCTGGTCACCCCATAAAACAATGTTACCATATACTAGGAGCAATGCCAGGATGGTATTTAATCTGTATACTTAGGAGAAAACTAAAATTGAATTTTAAAACATAGGCTGTATGAAGGTGTAAATCACAAACAATCCCACACCAGTTTGGAATTATGATTAATAGAATGGTTATTTATTTAAAGGAGAAAAACTTACAGATCACCGTCCCAGATAACAGCCCTCTGCACAATCAGGAAAGGAGCCTAATCTGCAGAAGCAGAGCCGGAAGCCAGAGAGCAAGCAAGGGCAGTTGCTGCTTTTTTAAAGAAAGAGAGACCACACCCCAGTGGGCTGGTATCTCAGCAGCTATTGGCTGAAGGAGCGGAAGGAGCTCTGGCAACAGGCTGTATATTGATTTAATAGACATAGTTAATAGTAACATGTAATATACACAAAAATAACCCGTATCTAATTGGGTATGTTGCATAAGTAGTCAAATGACTTAAATTTTGACCTGCTTAGTACATATATAACATTATCTCCAACAATTTAGGAGCACACTTTTTATAATGCACAAGGAACATCTGTTAAACCAGTCATATGCTAGGACTCAAAGAAGGTGTCAACAGATTTCAAAAGTTAAAATCACACTGAATAAAGTCTTTAATCACATGGAAATTAGCCAAATCAATGACAGAAAAGTAACTAGGCTATTGCCAAGTAATTGTAAGGTAAGCAATCTATTTCTAAGAAAGAGTTCCCAGTGTAAATTAGAAAATGCCGTGAATGAATAGGAACAAAATCATCACATATTGTGAGCATCAAAGGTATATAAGCAAAACAAGCTAAAATAGACAAATGGGATTGTGTCAAACTAAAAAGCCTCTTATTAAAAGTGATGAGACAGTCTTCAGGACTGAAGAAAATATTTGCAAATATTACACTTGAAATGAGATTAACATTTCGAATGTAAAAAGAATTGAAACAACTCAAGAAAACAAATAACCTGATCTTTAAAACTGACACAGGACCTGAACAACATTGCTTAAGATGCCATTTCATAGTATTAGAATGATTATTACCAATAGGCTAAAAGTGCAAGTGCTGATGAGAATATAAGGAAAAAAGAAGCCCTTATTCAATATTGGTGGTAATGGAATTTAGTGAAGTCTTTATGGAAACTAAATGACATTTCCTCAAAAAACTAACGGTAGTGTTGAGGAAGTGAATCAGCAGGTAAGGAGCTTATTGTCCAAGCAAGAAGACTTGAGTTCAAATACTCCGACCCCACGTAAATGCCAGGCAGGCCTGGTGGCCTGCAAATCTAGCCTTGGAAAGAGGAGACAAGGGAACCACAGGACAAGCTAGCTAGTGAGACTAGGATCAGCAAGCTCTAGGCTTGATGGAGAGACTCTGACTCAAACAATAACATGCAGGTCTCAAGTTGCAAAGCAAAGAAAGGATATGAATATGGGAAAGAAACTTGAGGGAGAGGGAATAAAAGGGTGAGGGTAGGTAAGACAGGGTGAGAGTTACAGTAATCAGAATCTCATATATATATTATATATACATATATATATTCGATGTGTATTGTATGTATAAAATTGTCATTGAACAAATATAATAAAGATTTTTGTTAGCCGGACGGTGGTGGCGCACGCCTTTAATCCCAGCAC
Source organism: Microtus oregoni (assembly GCF_018167655.1). Taxonomy (NCBI): domain Eukaryota; kingdom Metazoa; phylum Chordata; class Mammalia; order Rodentia; family Cricetidae; genus Microtus; species Microtus oregoni. The sequence goes on from NW_024543090.1 coordinate 18,337,451, forward strand.
TCGGGAGGCAGAGGCAGGCGGATCTCTGTGAGTTTGAGGCCAGCCTGGGCTACAAGAGCTAGTTCCAGGGCAGGAACCAAAAAGCTACGGAGAAACCCTGTCTCGAAAAATCAAAAAAAAATACAGATTTTTGTTTTTAAAATTCCATTTGATAATTTATTGAGGCATTATTATGAAGCAATTTATTTTGGATTAAAGAAAACCCTCTATATCATTATCAGTCCGATAAAATAGGTGCTACTCGCACCATTATACAGCTGCACACTGTAAGATCCAAGTATTCTCTTCTACTGCATTTACCAATGTTAGGGGAGCCAAATTAGAACAATCACAACCAGACACAAGAATCATTAGCACATTTGCTTTTAACTGAATCTCAGGAGTTCAATGTGAGTAGTATTAAGGAATGATTAAGCAACTTTTCTATTTTCACTTGTATTTCTGCCTGGGACGTATGCTTCTGTGCAAAGGAGGACTTTCGGTAGCTTTATTATGTTTCATACACTTATATTTGGTTAAGAATGCAATTAGCTAGCGGATGGTAGAAATTGCTCAGTGGCTAAGATCATCGGACTGCTCTTCCAGAGGGCAGGGGTTAGATTTCCAATTCCCACATAGTAGTTCAGAACTGCCTGTAGCTACAATCCTAGGGTGTCTGGAAGGCTTTCCTGGCCAATGCACAATGCCTGCATGTGGCACACAGATGTACATGCAGTCAAAATACCCATTTGTATTAAGTAAAAATAAGCATTTTTTAAAGAATGACATTATTAGCTTAAATTTCCTACATGTAATTATTAACTCCATTATTTTATAACAAGATCCCAACTGTAGTGGGTGTGGTTTAGCAAGCTTTAATAAAGATTTTTTTTTTAAATAAAGGAATGAAGTGAAGGGTTTATAGAAGCTTCTGTTTGCAACAGCCACACTGGTGACTCACTGTATAACAGTTTCCTCAGAGATTGAACTATCTATATCCCAGGGAAATTTCTTAAGAAGGAAACTAAATAACTCAAAATAGCTTCAGGAAGTCCCTAAAACTGACCAGATTCACAAACTTCTTCCTGCCATAGTAAGCAGTCCCTATCAGATGGAAGAAAACTGAGCTGCAAAGACTGCCAGCCAAGCTCAAGCTGACTGAGACCAGACAAAGTGCTTGGAAGAAGCAGAAACCAGCCGAGCTCTCTGGAGGAGGGTTAGAGCACCTGAGACACCTGGGAAGGACCCTCTCCTGCCTCTTGTGCTGCTTGCAGCTCCAGTGTACTCCAGGGTCCCGGCTTTGTGACAAATTTATAGCCATCGTCATGCTAATTGACAAAATCTCAAAGGGTTCCCATTTAGATTAGGAACAAAACAAGGGCATCCACTCTTCCCATTCCTATTCAATATGTTGTTTGAAGGAGATGCACATATGGAAAGACATCAAAACATCACTATTTGCAGTTGATATGTGTTATGCCCAGATCCATGCAGTCCCCCAAAAACCAAAAAGGAGACAGAGTCCCGTATGTAAAAGCAAAGGGCCTTTATTTTATGTAAATTTGCAAACTCGGTCTCTCCGCATGTACAACTTATTAGAATAATCTGAGAGCCCCGAGCTCAGTTAGAGTTGGGTTTTAATAGTAGTAAATGTGGGGGTGAGGGGTTTCTAAGGTTCAGGACCCCTAATTGGCTGACATTTGTCTAGGGGTGTCCTGGTGAGTGTGCTGGCAGGTGATCCTAAAGGGTTGGAACGTTAGGCATTTCCTTTGGATGGTCTGTTCTTGGGTGGTGCTCGGGTAATCTCAGTTTGTGGTTCTTCCTGCAACCAGGTATTGCCTCAGGGTAAACTACGGAGACTCAGGCCTCCGTTAAGTTTATCATGGCTGAGTCCTATACTGGCAGGTGATAATGGTTGGAAGTTAAGAGCTTCCTTTGGGTGGTCTGTTTCTATTTAGCTTATCATGGCTGGCTTCTATAATATGTTTCTATACATAAGACATCCTAATGGTCACCAGAAAATTCCAGAGGTGGGGAACACTTCTCAAGTGGTAAAATTACCATATAAAATCACTAACAACCTTCTTATACACCAATGTACTCATATAAAGTGAGAAAGAGATCAGGTGAATAACACAAATCACAATAGCCTCAAGAAAAAAAAATAGATAAATTGTAATAAACCTAACCAAGGAAGTGAAATAATAATTCTACAATTTAAACTTCAAGACACTAAAGAGAACAATTAAAGAAGTCATATAGATGACAGAGAGGCTTCCCATCCTCATGGATTCACTGGATTAATATTAAGAAGATGGTCACCCTACTTACAGTAATCTTTGTAGTCAGCGAAATCCCAATAAAATGCCAAAGATAGAAATGACCTCATACAGTCCGAACAATCCTGAACAATAAGAATACCGCCAAAGGGCTCATCATACTCAACTTCAAGCTGAATGGCAGAGTCATAGTAACAAAAACAGCATGGTACTGACACAAAAATCAGTGTAGAACAGAAGAAATCAGATAGATTTCTTCTTTACCAGATAGAAATCCATACAACCACTGCCACATGATTTTGAGCAAAAAAACACATGGGAAAAAAGACAACTTCTCTGACTGATGTTGCTGTGAAAACTGGACATATACACATGTGGATGAATGAAGTTGGGTCTTTGTCCTTCACCCTGCATAGACATCAACTCCGAGTGGATCAAAGACCTCAGTGTCAGACCTGAAACTACTAGAAGATAAGGTAGGCAGGGAGTACACTTCAGGACACAGACACCTGTAAGGGTTTTCTGAGTATGACTTCGGTCACTGAGGAAATAAGGCCAACCAAAGCAACGGTTATCATCAAGAAAACATCAAGCAACCTTGTCACACCCAAAGCCTTCTGTGCTGTGAAGGAAAATGCTAGTGAGCTGAAGGGACAGCCTAGGAAAAGGCAGGAAAGACTTGCCAGCTGGAATATTTAACCGCGGATATTAAACAGAAAGTTACAAAAACAAGAAACACAAATCACACATACACACACACACACACCAAATATATGAACATATATATTAATATTCAACATCCTTAACCATCAGGGAAATGCAATTTAAACTACTTTGAGATTTCATCTCTAGCCAAGATAGCTATCATCAAGAAAACAAATGGCGGAAGTGCATAAAGAAAGGGGAACTTCCGTGTACTCTTGGGTGTGAATGTGAACTGGTACCGCCACCGTGGAAATCAGTGTAAAGGTTCCTGAAAAGCTAAAAATAGAACTGCCATATGACCCAGCTAGCCTACTTCTGGGCCTATATCCAAGGTGCCTGAGTAGCCTTCATCAGTGCATGCTGCAACGGTGTGCCCAGCACATACGCTACATGATCAGGTCAATACAACTGGCAGCGTGCTGTGAGAAAGACCTTGCAGTCACTACACATTTGATTCTGAATTAAAATCTGGTTATTACAATTTTGTGTATTCAAAAAACCTTTACTGTTGCCATTTTTCATTTTCATTTTCCTTTCTTTTCTCTCTCTCTCTCTCTCTCTCTTTTTTTTTTTTTTTGCAACTTCCATATTTAGTCATGCAATCCAATCGGGGTCATGAACTATAGTTTAAGAAGCTGGGGGCCAGAACAAATGTCTATGTTCTAGGCATGAAGGAAGTACTTAGTCATGTAAAAGCCTAAAGCCAATATGATAGGTGTCCTGAAGGAGAGGCTGAGTGAGCTGTATCCCGAAAAGGAAGAAACATTTGGGCAGACTGAGGCTGGAGGTTGAGGCAGGAGAAAAGGTGGTGAAGGTCTTAGGACTTTAGTGGAAACAGTAAGGGTATTAATAGAGGGGAGGGGAGGCTGTTTAATCCAAGCTACTCAGTAGGCGACAATCGATGTCATTCTGTAGATATTCTGGACACTGGCCCTGGTCATACGCATTACTCTTTACGTCTATATGAGCATGCAGAACTTCTCTAGGGGAGCAAACTTAGGGAGAAGAAACCCAGAGCAAAGCCACAGAAGGATCTCAGTGAATAGGAAATTCAGGAATCTGAGAGGAAAAGAAAGCACTGAGATGTAGGTAGGAAACGTTGGAAACATGAACATCACCTAGAAAGAATCAGAGCTTTAGGAACATTAAACCCAGAAGCAATAGTTTCTTAGGACGCATTCTTTAGTGATTTACCCACGTGTCTTATGTGCCCCAAAATCCCTTTACAATAACAAAAACTGAATTCATTCTCCCAGTGACTACTTAAATGGCAGAGAGAAAAAGAGGAAGATTGAAAAGACCAAAAGGGAAGTTGGGGTGTGGGGGGAGGCGGTGGCAGAAGAAATGAAAACAATTCAACTTGGGCTTAGGAAAGAGTGCTTCCAGAGAAGGGCAAAAGTAGATGGATGCCAGATTGCCAGTGGTCCAGGGGCAAGCAAAGCAGAAAGCAGGCAGTGGACACAGAGCTGTCTCACAGGAAGAGTCAAGAGATTCCAAAGCATAGAAAAAACAGCAACTGATTCTTGTTTCTTACTTTTATTATGTTTACCATGATGGAGTACTATCTGAGATAGAATTCTGTGGTTTTCTTTCTGATATTAAAAGTATTCCATCAGTTCTGTCCTTACTCAAAAGTCTTTTGGGCTATGTATTATTTGTTTTGCCTAAATTCTTAAGCCCTTGGAAGAAACCAGATGAAGAATTCAGTCAATTGACTTCTAAAGAAAAATAAATATATCCGTACAAGCACAGAATTGGGGGAGAGGAGAAAGAGAGGCAGGAGAAAGATACTACATTACAGAGGTAGGGAGGGAAGGAGGAAGGGAGGGGGGATGGGGTATAAGGATCTTTGTGACACAGGACCCACGTGGGTTCAACAAAGCCTCCTCTATGTTATGGAGTATTAAACAGTACCAAGTCAGGATGGCCCATGACCAAGAAGGCAATTGTCAATGTTCCTCAGATACATCAAGTCTTCCTGTGTAACACAAATAATAAAAATCCAGAAACAGATGTTGGGGTTTAACCTGAAGATCAGAAAAGCAAAGCAGCCAGCCACTGGCTCTTACCTCTACCTCAGACCAAAATGCCTCTACAAATCCTCAGAATGAGACTGAGCTGAACCCTGTCTCCTCCCGTTTTATAGTTCTCTCTAGTGCCAGGATTAAAAGTGTGCACCACCACTGCCCAGCCTCTGTGGCTAACTGGTATGGCTGCTGGGATTAAAGGTGTGTGCCACCACTGCCTGGCCTGTGTGGCTGACTAGTCTGGCTGCTTTGCACTGACCTTCAGGCAAGCTTTATTTATTAAAACACAAATAATATACTATTATATTCCTGCTGCATGTGACCCATCAGGAGAAAAGGCAAACCCTAAAAAGCATATGAATTGGTTGTTTCTGACCACACAGGCAGAATGGGTCTTAAAGTCAAAAAGTTGAATCATCAGAAAGGGAGAAAGCTCTGTCATCAACTAAGTTTGTGGTCTGATATCTACTGAAGTAGACATGTAGGCGAGAAGAGGGGGCCATCCAGCCTATGTGGTAGAGATAAAGAAACACTGTGCACATCGGTCATAATGTGAACCTTAACCCTAAAGATATTCAAGGCATGTGCCTGACAGAGAGGAGAAGGCAGAGTGGAAGGGTTAAAAATGAAGGAAACTATCCTGAGGCTACCCTGATTTTTAAGAGGAATTTGGGGCCAATTTGCTGAAAAGAAGAATAGGAAAGATCAGCACAGCAACCTTGTGCATTGTTTACAAAGATAAACCAGTGTATACAGAGGTGGTCAGCTAAGAGCAGCTGTTTTCACGAACATGTAGTCTGCAGGGTTGAGGACCAGTGGGTGTGTATGCATTTGCACACAGGGTTATGTGCAGGCTTGTGTTCTGCCTGATTTAACAAGGGAAAGAGGTTGCTTGGGCATCCTGAAGAACAACAAAACAAAAGAAAAATCTAAAAAAAAAAATCAGCAGGGAAAATACTTATGAAAGCATTTCCACTTCAGGCAAGCCAGACAACACTACAATGCATACAGCCAGTACATGGTCACCTATACAAAGAAGAAGAGAAGCTGCCAAGCTGAAGTGTTCTGTGAAAACAGTCAGCAAACAAAAGGTGAAGGATGGAGGTGAAGCCATTAGCTGCTCACCATGCTGATCCTTGTCAGATGGGCTGAAATCAAGTGGGGTAGAGAAACTGAAGAGTACAAGGGAGCCACAAAACACATCGCATTATCAGCTCTGTTTTGCTCTAATTTCTTCTCTAGGAAGGTGGCTTAAGGAAACAGTATTGCAATAAACAAATAAATCATAGATTTGTGTTAGAGGATGCTCAGTATTATGATCTCTGAAATTTAAAGCCATCTTAAATGTATAGCAATGAAGACTTCTTGAGTAACCAATAACGTTCACATGATAGGCTACTCTATGTTGTCTTTTAGAAGTCTGTAATGGGAGAATCTCGTTTTTAAAAAGAGTCCAGTTAAAGGGGTATAAATGGTATAGCATTTGACATAATTTTAAAAAATTTTTTGACATAAATTTTATAAAGCTAAGTAGGAAGTAAAATACTAGACTGAAATTCATCAGAAACATTGACTGTGTTTATCTCTGAAGTGGTAAGATAATGACCTGATTTCTTTGTTCTGCTTTTCCATGTTTTCTAAATTATATTCACTAAAGATATGTTGCTTATATAATCAGTTCCCTTTAAAAATAAGTAACTGATGCATGACAGATTCACAAGCATTGAAAGACTTTGAAGTAGGAGAAACACAAGTGACCAGGAGACAAATGTCAGACTTGAGCACCGTTCCTTGTGGTCTTGTTGACAGAGCCATCGGCAGACATGTCACCCAGACTCAGACATCGAGTGTTTTTTCATTGTTGACGGCTTCCCTGTGTAAGATAAAGACAGCTGAAGCGTTGCTCTAATGTTGTCACAGGTACAGCTAAGACATGACTGACAGATTGCTCTGAAGATATTATGATATCTGGCATCTTTCCTTGTCACTTTTATAGTCTTTGGGAAATGCATGTGTTTGTTGGAGGGGTGTGCATGTGTGTTTGTGTGCGCACTGATGCCTGTACAGAGGCCTATCTGCAGAGGCCAAAAGTCAACATTGGTTATTGGGAGGCGGGGGTCTGTTTTTGTTTTTGTTTTTGTTTTCCTCTCACTAGATTCATAGGCTCACCAACTAGTCCAGGCTAGATAGCCAGTAAGTTCCAGGAATCTGTCTATTTCTGCCTCTCCAGCACTGGCATATCAGGATTTAAGTAGACACTACCAACCTGCTTTTTTTTTTTTTTAATGTGGGTACTAGATACCAAATGCAGTTCCTCATGTTTACACAGCAAGCATTTACAGGCTGGGCTATAGTCCCAGTCCCTCCTAGAAAACTCTTGATATAATGCATCTGGATCCCAAGCTACCAAAACCTCAAATAGCTGTATTTCCTTACGATGTACCGTAACTAGTATCTTTCATACAAATGTATACCATTGAATATTTGGACATTCTTAACCAAGTGTTTTCATGAGGTTGTTTGTTTAGCCTATTTTTTTTTAAAAAAAATCTTATAATTCTATTATTAAAATAGCTATGTAATGTAAGGGCCTTAGTCATCTTAAATATTCAATTAACCAGAGATTCCCTCCTTCACTGTCCAGCCATACTAAATGAAGAAGACTTTACACAAATCCATCATTTCTTAATTGATTTAGTAGTTGCTCGTTACACGTGAACATAAAACTAATTGTGTTTATCCTCATTTGCAAAAGTCTTACTCTTGGGTTGAATGCATGCAGCCAAAAAGAAAAGAAAAATCTATGCTTACTGGTTGGTCTCCTTCCAATTCATGAGACTGAGATGGCCTACGTGGAGTAGGCTCTTCACACTGTCTAACAGTCCAGGTATATTTCCCGAGGCCACTCACTATTCTATTCTCCTGGACAACAATTCTGTATTTTCTCCATTCTAATGAATCTCCCAACACTCCCTCCCCCATCTCCGCTCTCATCAGTTGACCTTGCTTGCTAGTTCCCTGAAGAAAGAAAAAATAAATCAGAAGAGAACTTCCATGAGTTCCCACTTCTGCCTCAACCTCCACCGGCCCACCGGCATCTGGGCTCATAGAGGATGCTGCCTTCTATCCTGCTACCAAGAACAAACTTCCTGGGTTCCTGTCTGTATCTAAATTCTACTTGTATTCACTAAATCCCAGGTTCTTTTAAACACTCAAAACATTGCTCCTTTCACTCTCTGGAGTCATCTTTTTCTCTGCGATCTTTCCATCCGCATGCAAACATGGCTTATATTTCACACTTGTTGACCTCCAGCTACAAGTTCTATTTACTTACTTGCTTGCTTGCTTGCTTGCTTGCTTCTTACTTACTTACTTTCATCACTATCTTGAAACTAGGTCTTATTTTGTAGCCTAGACAGGCTGGAATTTTCTATGTATCCTAGGTTGGCTTAGAACTTTGATCTTCCTGTCTTCAACCTCCAGACTGCACTACTACAGGTCTGTGTCACCATCCCTAGCTACCCTTCTCCTTATAACAGTTCCTCTGAAGAGTTCTGCAAAATATGCTCTCTCCTTCTCACCAAAGCCCCCTACATCAATGTTTGCCTCTCCCGGTGTCAAAACCACTCTACATCAGCGGTGTCCACATCACTATAGGTAGCGGTCTACTCGTCAGCGATGTTTAATACAGTTTTCCCTTGTTTTTAAAACAGTCCACTTTATGAAGTCCATGTATTCTTGGGTTTGTGGCTGTCCCCTGGAGCATAGGAAGTCTACTAGGGGCCACATCCTTGAAGAAAGCTAACTCTCCCTCCCCAGTGCAATCACCTGCCACTTAACTCCTCAGCCAGGGATGGGATTTCACGCCCACCTTCCTTACACAGGTTGTGTGCAGGATGCCACAACCACTGTGAGTCTGTATGTGCAGCTGCCCTGGTGTGTACAGAAAGCATTGTTTTGTTGTAGTCATGAACTGCCTCTGGCTCTTAGCATCTTCCTACTCCCTCTTATGCAATGGCCCCTGAGTTCTGAGAGCAGGGAGCATGATTGAGATATGCCATTTTGGACTTATTCTCTGCACCTTGAAAGTAGAGGGTTCCTGTTTATCACCATTTACTGTAGAAAGAATCTTCTCTGGTGAAGGTTAAGAGATGTACTAATGGCCAGGTCGTGCACCTATAATCCCAGAGGCAGGCAGATCTCTGTGAGTTCAGGGCCAGCCTGGTTTACGACGTGAGCTCCACAACAGACAAAGGTACGCAGAGAAACCTTGTCTCGAAAAAGAAGAGAGAGGACTACTAATCTATTGGCATACTGACAAGTCATTGGGAGTTCGTTTAATACTAGGTTCATTTAGCAGAATAGCGGTCGTAGATTCTCTTCCAAGGCCTATGACCTATATAGCTACAGTTGCTTGGTACAGAACAACAGGTATGGGCTCCATATTGAGGACTAGGCTTTCAATCAAATCATAAGGTAGTTAGTTGCCTTTATGACATTTGTGCCACTATTACACCAGTGTGCCTATCTTGTCAAGGTGATCATTATCGTAGCTCACAGGGTTTACATTCTGTTAAGATGCCATGAGTCCCATTAATAAGGGGGGGGGGCTTAATTTGCAGAGACATTGTTTCAAATAACCCATCTCTTCTCTGGAGAAAACTTTAAACCTTACCTTTGTAATTTCAGTACAGAACACAAAGGTTCCTGGCTTCACAAGGGACAGGGCCTCTCAAAGCCATGTGGAGGATTACCTAAAGCAATAGTTTGTAAGCAAATGGCCTTGATAAGGGCATCAGAGTTGACTGACAAATTTTCTCCTGTCTCTGTCATCATACTACAGATGCCAAGGATCCTGGATTTGAGACACGGATAAATAAACATCCAAGTGATTCCAATGAGTGTACCATATAGAGCATCACTGCCTGCATCACTGGAGGCTCCCTTCACCCTGTGTCACTGGAGACAGAATGCTCTTCAGGGAGCCATGGGATTCTGCCACTGCCCAACTCCCACAAATACTCGCCTAGGATTTACTAAGATCCTAAGACCTGCACTGGGTATCTACTTGACAGAAATGAGTAAAGCAGACATGGTGTGGTCTGTCTGTCCCTGAGCTCAAAATCTAAAGGTCTGAGGAGAAAAAGGACATATATTGAGCAAATGAACACCCAAATTTCTGTATACCCCTGGAGCTGTGAAAAAAATAGTAGAGCATTTAAGAAAGCATAACTAATGTTTCAAATATTGGAGTGCTAAAATTGTCGGAGAATGTTATTCCATCTGGGACTTAAACAGCAGGTTCCATCTAGGAATATGGGTAATCAAGGGGAAGAGTAACTATGCACACCCTGCAGTAATAAGGAGGTGCATTTCACTTAAGCTCCAGCTTCCAGCCCCACTGCAGTGCATGCCTCCAGTAGCTGGGAGAGAAGTGGTCCAAATCAGAAGGGAGGTTGAAGCACGGTTAATAAAAACTCAGAGAAGGAAATTAGCAGTCAACCTGGGGTCAGAAAAGCAAAATAGATTTAAAGAAGAAAGAAAAAAGCAAAATAACCAGCCACTGGCTCTTACCTCGACCTCAGTCTGAAATTGTTGATCCTGCCTCCAGGAATCTCAGAATGAGACTGTGTCTGTGCGCTGTCTCCTCCTGTTTTATATTCCTCTCTAGGATTGGGATTAAGGGCATCTGTCAGCCAGTTTCTATGGCAAACTAGTGTGGCTACTGGGATTAGGGTATTTGTTACCACTGCCTGATCTGTAAGGCTGACGAGTGGGGCTGTTTTACTCTCTGATCTTCAGGCAAGCTTTATTTATCAAAATACAAGTGAAATGCCACTACAGGAGGCCATGGATTGGTACAGACCATTAAAAAACTCCAGACCTGGATATTTATTTATTACCTATTTTTAGTCTGGGCTATCTATCTGACTGTCTGTCTATATATCTGTCTGTCCGTCCTTCCATCCATCTGTCTGTCATCCATCCGTCCGTCTGTCTGTCTGTCATCCATCCATCCGTTTGTCTGTCTCTCATAAATCCATCCATCCATTCGTCTGTCTGTCATTTATCCATCCATCCATCTGTCTGTCTATCTGTGTGTATGCACATATGTTCACATGCTTGCCTGCATCTTTGTGTCTGTGTGTGTATTGTGCATACTGTATATAAGAATGTGCAAGTGTGCATGCCTATGTATGTTCATAAAGAGGTCAGAAAAGAATACAGAGTATCTTACTCTATAATTCTCCAATTAACTCCCCTAAGAATGAGGCCTTTCACTGAACCTGGGCTAGAATCACTGGTCAGTAAGTCCATGGGATCCATCTGTCTCCCACCTGCAGTGATGGGGCTACAGGGGCTTGTGGCCAAGCTGATCCTTTATGTTGATCCTGAGAGTCTGACCTAAGTTTACATGGGTACTGGGGATTTGAACTCAGGTCTTCATTCTTGGGAAGCAAGTGCCCTTATCTACTGAACCATCTCTCCACTCCTTAATCTAGGAGTTCTCTTTATCATACTTTACATAGTTTGATGTCCAACAGTGGTCCTCAATCTTGGTTGTACACTAGAATCTCCAAATGAACTTTTAAAAAAATATATTGCTATCTTGGCTACAATTGTAGAAATTGGCTTGATTGGCTCATGGTATATTCAGCCTATGAGAATTTTCTAAAACTTCCAAATCATTCTAACATGTAAACAATTTTGCAAGCCACTATTCAGAGGAAGAAAAAAAGAAATCTAAATGGGTCAACAAAGATAGTCCATGGAGGAATAACATAATCTGTGTGTTTTGTTTGCCTTTATTGGAAAGCAAAGAACAGCTGGTAAAAAATTTAACTTAAGTTGATAGCATCCTAGCCACTAAAGATGCCTCCCTGCCTGCTTCTCTCACACACAGATGATGCTTCTTGACACTCAGTCTGCTTTTATGAGACCATTCTTCACATCCGAGTCTCTGTGGGACCTGCTGAGGGAAAAGACACAAATGTGGGCTAAGAAAAATATTGTTTGCTTCTGAAAATTTGAAAAAAATTTAGAAAGGTAAAGCTAACATTCACAAAATAATAGAATGTATATGTTTTAATTACTAGAGAAGAGAACTCAAGTTCAAGAGATGGAGGGAAATCTTCACTGAGCCTGGGTTAGTGGACTGAAACAAGAGGAAAGTGGACTTAAGTAATTTAGGAGAAGGGGTCCTGGTGAGAAGCAGGTGTGGGGGACAGAGAACGGAATCTCTGGCTCAGTGATTGCTGCTCTTCTGCAAGAGCAACTTGGGTTCCCAACCCCACGCCAGGCTACTCGAGCCCACCTGTAGCTCCAGCTCCCGGGGATCAGACACACTCTTCTGGACTCCATTGACATAAAAATACATGTGCACACACACTAAGACACGTACACACAGGTAAATAACAAAACAAAAATAATGTAAAATACACACCCAGGAATGACGAGAGAGGGAGGGAAGAGGCTTGTTCTGTAGTTTTACCCTGTAAGGATATGGTGGAAACTTCCAGAAGCAGGCTTGTTGGAGGCCTTCAGGTAATTGGGGTATGATGGGCACTGGGGAATTTCAACCTCTTCCTCTTTCTTCTTATTTGCTCCCCAACTATAAAATGAGTACTTCTGTTACGCTGTGCCACTGTGCTGTCCTGTCTCACCACAGACCCAAAGGCAATGGGGGCCATTGATCATGAATAAAACCTTCAAAACTCTGATCCGGAGAAGAACTTTTCTCCTTTCAAGTTGATTTCTTGACTTTTGTTCCAGGAACAGAAACCTGAGTAAGGAAGAAAACCCACATATCCACCAGGGTGAGAGCTGAGAGGAGCAATAACCTCTCTGCTAGAGGCTGGTCATTAACTAGTTTTCATTACTGCATCTTGTTTTCAAAGAAATCTCCTTCTCAGACATCTCCTTTCATACTAAAGAAGACTCATTCTCTTTTTCCACTTCCTTCTGTCCCCGAAGTAGCTAGTTGTTGATTTCCAAATACTTTTGTGTCAATAACCGGGCTTTGTAATTTTTAGGTTCCCCCGGCGTAGGTAAGTAGTCTCTTGTGTTTGGTCTCTCAGGCACAAGTTATGACATCCATGCTCTATGATGTGTTTACTAAGTAAAGCACCATGGGAAACATGATGCACAAATTATCAGATGTCATAGTCACAGCATTCAGTTCGGAAACTATGGCCTTCAAACTCATTGAAAGTGAGTGATTTTTCCCCAAGTTTCTACCATGAATGAAGGAGCTTACAAGTCTGCCTTGTTCCAAAGTCCAATATATGTACAGCCTTTCACAAATGACTTCACAGAGAAGAAGTGAAAACTTTTCATGTTACTCAACTATACCTAAGACTTCAGGATCAGTGTGCATCAGAGCCAACTGTGACCTTTTTTCTTTAACTATAGAAGACTAGGACTATAGAAATAGATACATTAATATATTTTACACACACACACACACGTGTGTGTGTGTGTGTGTGTGTGTGTGTGTGTGTGTGTGTTATAGAACCTTGGAGATCCTGAATGAGAACCTCCAGAAAAGGACCTAGAGCTCTACAGCAGCTATTTACAACCCAGTAGGTAGCTATACCACGAGCTTTGGATGAAGAACAGTGGTCCTATTCAGTGGCCAGAGCTGGAAGCACGTGTCCCGCCTAAATGCCGCTTCCCATGCTGACATGCTGGTCTGCACAAGACTCCTCACTTTGAATTATATGAGCGTTTTCCTGCTTACTTGGTTAAAACAACCACAATAAATAAAGTGTGGTGATGATAAGTTGAAGGGCATTTGAAAGATACTATACCTTGAAGGAATTTCTGTAAGTCCTAAGTACAGGCAACTTACATAAATGTCATCACTTGAAGACAGTAATTACTTAAGAACTGTTCTATCCCCCCAAATGTATTAAGTTATGTCACACAAACCCTGTCGTCTGTGGTTAACAAATGTGTTTCTTTAAGGCTTGTTTCAGATTAGCTGGCCTTTTCCCTATCTAGTAACTGAATTCTTATTTTTTAATAAATATTACTAGAGGACTTGTACCACCTTGGCAGAAAATGTGGTGATAGACAGATCTGGGCACTATCAAATGATGGAGATCTTATTGATCACAGTTTCAAATACTTTCTTGACTTGCTTTTGGTTAGCATAAAGTTTCAGAATAACCATGATGGGCAGAGAGAACCAGAAATAAACCTTGTAGGATCTTTGAAAGTGGGGTGGGCTAGAAATCTGGGTCTATCTCTTTCAGCTAGTTAACAATTAGTATTCACGTTATTCAGAAGTTTGCTCTGAATTATGATTACAACTAATTTTTCTTTCCTTTGGGGTAAAGGACTGTCATTCAAAAGCTGTGTCTGAAGGAAGACCTTAAAGGAAACTCGGCATTCTTTCTTCTCCCCGAAGCAGTGAAGTACTAGGGAGAAGGCAAAGGCATATAAAGCTGCAGACACTTTGGGAAGCTATCAAGTGTGTGGCTCATTTGAAGCTCTGTGTTAACAGTGTTTTGAGTTGCTTGATATTTCCCCAAATACAAACGCAAGCAAGGAGGGAAAGCATAAATGGAAAGTCAACTTGTTCCGCAGATAAGAACTTATCTATCAGCAGATCTTATATAACAATTCATAAATTCCTGGGCTTCCACGTGTAGGCAAGGTCATAGCAATTAAAAAACAGTTTGGAACACACGCACTCAATCCAGGCAACAAAATTAAGGCCATAAATTGACTTGCTTGCCGGGTCCCTCATATTCACTTGTTACAAATGGTTTAATATAGATAGGGAGGGCAATCTACCTAACAGCCCCATGATTCCCTAGGAAGTGGAAATTACCAGTAGCTATTTAAACCGGGAGAAAGTAATTAACAGCACAATCTCTGTTGGTCTGTGAAAGTGCAGGTCACAATAGATTTGGTTCTGCTTTTGTGTACGTGTGTGTGTGTGTGTGTGTGTGTGTGTGTAGTTTGTCTTATATAATTAGAATTGTACAGCATTCAATGAGGTAAATCATTGAGACTGATTCTTCTGTCTATCTCACCTAGTAGGAATAACACAAAGGCATCAACCAAACAATATGTCCTTAGCGAAGGAAAACCTAAGACAGTAGTAAAGCATCAGAAACAGTAAATGTGCTTATTTCCATATGAAGGGCAACTTTATGATAATAGTTTTGAAACCATAGTTTACTGGTAGCTATTATGGAAGTGCCATCACTATACAGACCTGGTACCCGAAGTCCTCAGAGCATCTCCTCACCAAACCCTCCTCTTCTTGGATACGAATCTTTGCTGTGTGAGCTAATGGGCTTGCGAAGCTGAAGAACACAGAAGCCTGAACGGCACAAAACATCTTTAAAGTAAACTGCCCACCTTATCTCTTGTCTCCATGTTTGTAGAATCACAAAACATTCTAAATCAAAGTGCCCTCAAATATTACTTAGCATGCACCTGTCTTACAAGAAGGGACGTGTGGCCAGGAAGACCGAAGGGGCTAATTTGAGGCCACAGTCCTGATTCATGGCTAAGCTCTGAGTTACCTAGAGGTGCCCCTTAGAAAGGGGTAGGGGATTTCCTCTCACATTCTACCAACTGGAACGGGAAAATTCTTTGAGGTTAACAACTCACTTTTTTTAGTGAAGGTGCTAAACCTATCGTCAGTGCCTTAGGGGCCAACATCTAGATGGTACTCTGCAAGCATGAACGGGGAGTTTGTTTGAAACTACCTGGAGGAAGTAAGCAGCTGTCCACAGGAATGTTGGAGATTGCCGAAACCGCTACTGCCTTTGAAGGTTTACGTTTCCGGATCCTACCTCACCTTCGCTCTGACCTGAAGCCGGTTTTCTGGTGTCTCTGAGCCTCGGCTTACTACTGGTACCAGGATAAGAGCAGCTAGCCTCCAGGACTGTTGTAAAATTAAATATCAGCTCATTAAATAAATCATAAGAAAAAGTAAACAAAATGTCCAGGGGTTTGCATTCAGTTCTCTTTTCCTTTGGATTCAGCACACGCATGCGCACGCGCACACACACAGACACACGCACACACAGACACAGAGACAGACAGACACACACACATACACACCAGAAACTTCCACTAAAACCAGAATGGTTTTTAAGGCCTCCCAGCCTAAACTGTCTCATTCATAAAATGGAAGAAGATGGGACGTGGTTAAATGCCCAGGGAGTGCTCCGAGGAATGTGTCCCTTGAAAGGAGAGCACTCCTCTCTTACAACCTGCCGGACCTGCGGAGCCAACATTGCCTTTCATTATTGTCTTGTACTCATCTCTCCTTTCCAAGTATCTGCTACCCGTTTTTCAATCTTCAACTTGTATATTTTTCCAACAAGCCGATGCGTTTCCGATCTTTGCTGTTCTTCGCTTAGTGCCTTGTTACGGTGTGACAAAGCCCTGCTCCCCGTCAAGGTGGCCTCTCTCCTATTCCAGCGTCCTGGCAGCATTTGTTTACCTCCTCCTCCTTCACCACATGCTCTCAGCTAGGTTTTTTATTATTATACTGGGTTTCCTATGCTAGAACACAGACTTTTCATGAGCAAAGACTCTATTCTTTGACTTTTAAAGCAAACTCTACCAGTCTAGCAGGGTATTTTGATTACAACAAACTCACAAGCCCACGGAGAGAGGTAAACTCCACCCCTTAATATAAAGTGCTCTGGTTCTGAAGAGTGGACATGCCACCGTAGCTGTTTGGAAAAACAACCTGTCACAAGACTCTAAAGCAGTAACATATAAAGCTTTTTGGAATTTTAGATAGGAAGAGCTATTTCATTCTACAGTCTTTAAAAGATGACCAGACACTGAGCAGCCATTTGTCTTGCAAGCTGAGAAGGAAAGGAGGGAGTGTGGTGAGCCCGAGTCTAGCATGCCTCGCACCAGAGAGCCTCAGTTCTAACACCCCTTTTTAGTGAGCCGAGTCCAGCACCTCCCCAGGAGCTGCACTTCAGTAGAACAAGCCATCTGCTTCCAGTGTAACAACACGTAACTGTACCTTTGGAGTCTGGTAGGAGCATCCTTAGATGCTCTTTAGAAGGTTATATATACATCATCGGCATCACAAAGCTAGATTCCCTGTTTGATGTTTCTACCCGAAAGCTGGCCTTTTCCTTAGCTCAGATAACAATCGATTTAGGTTGTTCTATGTGGCTGCAGGAGGGTATGAAGTTGAGGTCTTTAGAGAAACAAAAACAGTAAATACATGTCTACACCGGGAGACGTGGGGGAGAGAGGGAGATTGGTTTACTGTGAGGAACAGGTTCCAATGATGACCGAGCTTAAGAAGGTCCAAGATCAGCCCTCAGCAGTCTGAAACCCTAAGTGGGTTAGCCCCAGTCCTCCAGTTCTGAAACTAAGAAAGCAAGAGAGCCAGTCGTTCAAGTCTGAGTCCAAAGACAGAAGAAAGGCCAGTATCTCAGGTTGCAAGGGCCAAACAGAGAGAATTCTCTTTCCCGTAGGCTTTTATTCAACTCAGGCTGTCAATGAATTGTAAGAGTCCCATTCATCCTGGGAAAAACAACCCATTGTACCAGTCAATTGACTCAGTTACTAACATCACTAGAAGTAAACTTTAACCACGTAATCACTTCTGCCAGCGGCATCCACTTGTTTACAGTCTCCAAACAGTAGCTGCGTGCTAAAACATGTAAGAGCAGAGAGGCACCAATAGATAGTAATCAATATCTCAATCCATTACATAGCAGTAAAAAAAAAAAAAACCCTTAGGGTGGCTAGTTTACCGGCAACACAAATTCATCTCCCATAGTTTTGGAGGCTAGGGAGTCCAAAACACAGCAGCATGGTTGGTGTTTGGCCTGTTCCTCACAGATGAAGCTTTTGTGTCTACACACAGAAGAAGGTTGGGTGCAAGGGGCAAAACAACCCTCCCTGTCCTCCGTTATAAGGACACCAATCCCATTAATCCCATTATGATCTCATAACCTAATCATTTCCAGAAAGGCCCCACCCACCTCTTCACATTATCACATGGAACAGTGGGTCCCAACATACAAATGTTGAGGGAGCCTCGAGTTCAGAAGAGAGCAATAATAACCTCTTTAGAAGATGGAGGGGCAGTCAAGAATGTTTCAAACCGACTGGGTTGTAACAGAGAGTGCGTCATTAAAAGCACAAAGGATATTACATCTTTCAAAAATACCGATGACTTCTGCACGTGGCCTTTAGGCTACGCTGAGAAACAAACACTCTCCTAAGGACTCAACAGAGAGGGAGACAAGTGGGCCCCTCCTGCCTGAGGTGGGTTCCTCCAGTTGGAACCTTACTCTGGAACTCCTAGGGAGCCTGGTTGAGACCCCCCCCCCTTCATCCACCCCATCCCAACCCCTAATCCCCTCTCTCATTCCCAGGAGGCAGGCCAATAGCATCTCTGCCTCTCTTTGCATACTTCCAGTGTTGACCTGCTTGGTTTTCATAACGTTGCCCCTAAAGGCATTTCTGTGTGTATTCAATCCGAGTTTGAATTTAGGATCAGGAGAACCCAAATTCACGCAGTTGTATAAAGTTCCAGATTAAAAGAGACCACAGAATTATAAAAACATAAGTAGCTGTGTCCTTATGTGGAAGTGGGAGTGCTAGAGAGAACACTGTTAAGTCAACCCATGAAATTGGAATATGCATAAAATTATGCAAAAGAAAATCAATGGCCATTCACCTGAAGTTGATAATGTGTGCTTTGCTGATCGAGAGAGCTATGTTCTTAGGAAGTGCAGCTGAATAGTGTAGGACTAAGGCCCTACAATGTTTGTAATTCACTATCAAGAGTTCAGATAGCATTGTCTAGGGAAAGACAGGATAGCGTGTTTAAAACAGTGACTTAGAAAAAAATGCTCTGTACTCTGTGTGCTTGAAACCTGTTTTTAAACAAAAAGCAGAAAGAAAGAAAGAAAGAAAGAAAGAAAGAAAGAAGCACAGAGTTTGGGGAGTAGCCTTAGCAGTCACTGAACTGTAGAACTGCAGAACTGCAGAAATGAATTGAGTTTCCTTCCTGCACGACTTCCTGCTGTCTTTCTGGGGATGCTCACCAAGTACTAGGCCACTCCAAGTTTCTTCAAATGAGAAATCTTGAGAACCAGACTTTCAAGTCACACATTGGACTAGAGCCCAGAGATGTAGACTGAGGCAGGAAACCCAGGATTCTGATTCCACCCTGCCATAATGCCAGAACGCATTCATGCATCCCCACGAGAAAGCAGGCTGATGTAAGCCATCCTGGAACATACTCCTTGCTCGCTGACAGTGGTGGTGTACGACACCAGCTAGAAAACTCTGCGAAGGCAGGTGATGGAGGGGAAAACAGTCTTCTGCCTCTGAAAAGACAGGAAGTGTTCTGTAAATCTAAAACTCCCCATTCTTTCCCATCAACCCTCTCTCTTGCCAAGGGTTTCCAAGAGGAGATTTATTTGGAATGCCTTGCTGCAAGGGTAGTCATAAATCCTCAGGATCTATAAAATTAACAACAGGACACCTTTTTATCAGCAAATGTTTACATCCATCTTACCCAGAAAAGGAACACAACAGCTACCAGTAGGAATGCATATGGTAGCCAGTTTTTCTCCTCACGTGTCTTAAAACCATGGTTCGTTGTTAAAGTGCAAACATAAGACAGCACTGGATGAGGTACTCAGTATTTGTGGGAAATGTTTAAGGAAATTACATCTTAAAATTGAATCCCCATTTTCAAGTGGGAGGGTGAAGAAACTCAAGTGATAGTAAGATTTGCACTCTTCACTAGCAATGGGGAAGCAGAGGCAGCAGGGAAGTGTGGTGAGTTACCGATGTCTATAGCAGTGCTCAGAGTGAAAAAAAAAAAACAAAAAACAAAAACAAGAAAATACACTTTAAAATACTGAAAATAAGTCAAATCACACTTCTTAACTTTGTTCAATAATATACAGTAAGTCAAAGAAACAGAAAATCGAAAAGACAAAAGATTCATAAATGCAAAAGGCTAGAAACAGCCCAAACATCCTTGAGTAACATTGGTAGATCCACAATCCTGGAAGATTCCTCCAGGAAAACAAATAAACAAATGAACAACAACAACAACAACAAAAATAGGTGTCTGGACAGGTTGTCCAGTGGCTGAGAACACCCGGAGCTCTTGCAGAGGACCCAGGCTTTGTTCCCAGCACCCACAGCACAGTTCAGAACCTTCTGAACTCCAGTTCCAGGGAACCCAATGGCCTCTTCTGGCCCCCAAAGGTACCTGGCACATACATAGTGTGCATATGTGTAAGCATAATACTCATACACATAAAATAGCAACAAATAAATACATTTTAAAATGCTGTTTTAATATTTTTAAAGAAATAAGCTCTTGCTGCACAGTTTTCAGGGAGCTATGTTAGGTGACAAAAACCAGTCTGCTCTCATATTCAGGATTCCACAGATACAGCATTATTAAAATTTAAAAATATTTTTAGATTAATACATTTTATGTAAATAATTTGATCATATTCTTCAGTTTCCCCTACTCCTCCCAGATCCTCCTCCCTTCCCTACCTACTCAATCTTCTGTTCTCTTTCTTTTTCTTTCTCACTCTCAAAAAATTAAAAAACAAAAGATG
Source organism: Microtus oregoni (assembly GCF_018167655.1). NCBI lineage: Eukaryota > Metazoa > Chordata > Mammalia > Rodentia > Cricetidae > Microtus > Microtus oregoni. The sequence goes on from NW_024543090.1 coordinate 18,358,043, forward strand.
AAAATAAAATACACACACGCACACACACACACACACACACACACACACATACACACACAGTACAGCATGGTAGATACACCCACTGACAGTCATTGGAGAAACCTTACTTCCCCTTTCCTAGCACACATCAATTGCAAACAGCTTCTTAGTTAGGGGAGACTTTGCGTCTCAGTACTGGGAATTTGTCTGGTTTGAACCTGTGCAGGTCTCACGTGTGCAGTCACGGTCTCTGAGAGTTCATATGTGTATCCAGCCTGTGGTGTCAGGGAGACACAGTTTTCCTGGAGTCATCTACCACTTCTGGCCTTCATGATCTTTCCACTTCCTCTTCTGAATAGAGCCCTGCCTGAGCTTTGAGGGGAAAGGCTTACTATAGACATCTCATTCAGGGCTGAATGCTCCAATGTCTCTCGTTCTTTGAACATTTCCAGTCGTGGATGTCTGTGTTAATTACCTCCTACTTCAAGTCGTCATTTCTTGGCTGAAGTCTGAGCAATGCTCTCTGATCTATGGGTACAGTAATATGTCTTTAGGAGCCATTTTGTTGCCATGTTCGTTTAGCAGAATCAGAACAGTAGGCTTCCCCGAGGGCCCATGTCCTTCTTGTCTCAGGTTCTTGGTCACTTTAGCGGTATCAGGTATAGTTAGACTTTCCTTTGAGACTGCCATCCCCCAAATAATGACACAGAAAATTATTATTAATTATGAAAGCTTGGTCTTTAGCTTAGGCTTATTCCCAACTAGCTCTTACAATTTAAATTAACCTGTATCTATTAACCGATGTTCTGCCACATGGCTCGTTTTCTTCCTCCATAATGTATGTCTGACTCCCTCCATGTCTCTTTGGTGCCTCCTGCACCTCTAGATGCTCCCCGAGTTCTCTCTCTGTCTGGAAGTCCTGCCTAACCTCCCCTGCTTGTCTATTGGTCACACAGCTTTTTGTTAAACCAACCACAGCAATACATCTTCACACGGTATAAACAAATATCCTGCAACAGTCAGGTAGAGTGGGCCTCAAATCTCATCAAAAAGTGGTCAATCACTTCCACAACATTTGTACTGCTTTTGCATCAGTATTTCTAACAAGCAGGCTGTTGCTGTAGGTCGAAGGGTTTGTAGCTGGGTGATATTGATAGTTACTTTCCTCCTCCGGTAGCGTGCAAAGTACCTTCCAGCACCATGAATGTTAGTCGATAAGAGTAAAGATTCTAGTTAGGCGAAATCAACTTGATTTTTCCATGTTCAGTGAAAATAGTGGTTGACATGAGACAGGACGGTGAATGGGGGTAGTGGGGGAGTGCATCATGAAAATTGGAACTTTGTATCTATGCAGCTTGACTATGATGGTAGCCATATGTAGTTATATATTATAAAATTACATATACTTAAATATCTGTATTTACATACATACACATATCTATACATACAAAGAAGTACAGGTGAAACTCTGGAAATCAGAAAAAAGACTACAAATAGAATCAATATCAACTTCCTTGTTGCCATGCTGTACTGTAGTCACACAAGGCAGAGAAACGAAATGGGAAGGGTGAGGACTCTGTACCACTCCCTCCAACTACATCTGAAGTTATCACAAGTTTTTAAATTTTCTCAAAATAAAAAGTTCATGCATTCATACTTTAAGTATTCCCCAATGTGTTGAGATTCGCCTTTCTCACATAATAGATGTTTATTATTTTAATGATACTTGAGAAAACAAAGTCTTTATCTTGGCAACCAATGGCTGCCTTTCAGTGTCTGTGACAGAGTCAATGGAAAGATATTTGGGGCAGAAAACTGTCTTGATAATGTTCACAACTCATGACAGTGGTAGTCATGTGCTCCCCCTAAATTATCTTTCATCAGTAGATTGAAAATAAAAGTCAGTTCTTATTCAAGTTGCCCTTGTTCAACTTGTTACCTTTATGTGCATTTATCTAAACTATGCTGCTAAATGAGGTAAATAGAAACTGCCCAAACATGAGAAATAAGGTAGCTAGATTGAAAAGTGTAGGCAGAAGTTTTTGTCCCCCACACCACTCCTAAGTAATCACATAAAGGCTTACTATTAATTATAAATGCTTGGCCAATAGCTCAAGCTTATTATTAGCTAACTCTTACACTTTAAATAAATCCATATTTCTTATCTATGCTTTGCCATATGGCTTGGTGTCTTTCCTCAGTATGGCAGACCCATCTTGCTTCTCTCTGCATCTGCTTGAAAACTCCTCTGACTCCACCCTTCTTCTTTCCAATTATTCTCTCGGCCCTGAAATTTCTGCCTAGGCTTCAGCCAATCAACAATGAGAGCAATACATATTTATAGGGCACAAAGAATGCTCCATAGTACTTCCCCCTTTTTGTCTAACTAAAAAGGAATGCTTTAATTTTAAAATTGTAAAATTATATACAACAAAACAGTTATCAAGTAAAATTATAGTTGTACTATCTAGTCTATTTGTATTTGGCAAAATTAGAGAAAATACTCTTTTATTTACATTATTTTTGTGAATATAAGGTTTTATACCTAACTCACTTTTTATCATAACTAAGGAAATCTTTAACTATGACTATCTAGTCTTCAATTCCATCAAAGACTCCAGAAAAGTGAAATGTTACCTAATGACAGGGATATCTGGCTGTCTGGAGACAGTCACCCAAAGTTCTTCTGTAATGTTGGTGTATTCGTCTTTAGACTACAGACCTTGTTTATCTAACAGACTTTTCTGAGCAGCAGGAAATTTTGAAGGACTGTTCTATCTTGACTTGGCAAAGTTTGGCAGTTTTTTAATGTGTGTGTGTGTGTGTGTGTGTGTGTGTGTGTGTGTGTCCTGCTGATCCAGTTTGGACAATACTGTTAGCAATTGAGGCAAGAATAGTTTTTATTTTTGTCCTAATGGCTAGCTTTTGCCATAAAGAAAGCAAACCCCATATAGTGGTTTTTTTGATGCCCGTCATCTTCTCTGAACTAAATTGGTGTTTCCAGGAGCAGATTTGCCTGGGTGTCAAGAAGAATCTTATGTTAGTAAAACATTTTAAATGCCAAAGTCTGCATGTCTTTAAAGTGTTTGAAGACCATCTATCTACCTAAATATATCTGTATAACCTTGAAAACTTATATAATATGACTATGCATTTGATTATTATAGATGACTAACTACTAATAATAATTTCCTAATTATGTATTACAATTTTTTGTTTTTTCAAGACAGAATTTATCTGTAGCTTTAGAGCCTATCCTAGAACTATTTCTTGTAGACCATGCTGGCCTCAAACTGCCAGAGATCTTCCTGCCTCTAGCCCCCAAGTGCAGGATTAAAGGCATGTGCCACCACCACCACCTGGCTATACATTACATTTTAAAAAGAGTTGCATAAGCACAATGCCTCAAACAAGAGTAGAAACATACATATAGTATAACAAAAATAACTTTAAATTTGTATCAATAAACCAAAATTCATACTAATGCAAAATATTTAAAACTAGGAATTACTTTTTTATTTTAAAAGTAGAGTCAATAATCTATCCTTTTATCCTATCACTTCTCGATCACCCATTTTTCTTTTCAGAACAAGATCATTGAATCTAGTCTCTTTTGTTTAGCTTTTTTTTCTTGACCATTACCAATAACAACTTATAACAAAATCATTATTAAAAAACAAAAAAACAAAAAACAAAACAAAAAAAAAGCCGGGCGGTGGTGGTGCATGCCTTTAATCCCAGCACTCGGGAGGCAGAGGCAGGCGGATCTCTGTGAGTTCAAGACCAGCCTGGTCTACAGAGCTAGTTCCAGGACAGGCTCCAAAGCCACAGAGAAACCCTGTCTCGAAAAAAACAAAAAAAAATCATTATTAAATGATAATAAATATCTATAACTCATCTTTTGGGACTGTGGGCATTATTCTCTAGACTACTTCCCATTGTTTTGGGGCACTAGTATCATTGAACCCTGAGAAAATTTAAGGTAATTGCTAAATCTTGGCTGTAGTAGTATGTGAGATTAGATCATCTCAGTCAGTCAACATGAAGCTGTTCTAGATGTAGAACTCTGAGGAAACTGCAACAGAGGCATTCTGAGATGCTGGTTCGCCTAGACCATATATTTCCAATGCTGTCTTGTCTCCTTGTTCTGAAAATACATAAAATTTTAAAGGTAACATATATATCATATTAATACAAGTATAGACAAGTTTGTCAAAAAATGATATTTTGTTTTATGTTTGAGTAGGTAAAATATACTTTACATGTGTAGTAGGGTTTTTAAGGTTAATTTCTTTATGTTTGTATTTTCAGGGGGTCATCCTTGATCAAAACTGGAATAACAATCTGGAATGAACCCATATCCTCTCCTTTCCTGTAGAAATAAAAGCATACCCTCTCCTCCAAAGCAACATACCTTTTGACTTCCATTTTGAAGTCAAGATAATTTTTTAATATATACTTTGGTTAATCTAGCAACTTTCATAATCCAGTGACTCTTAGCACCAAAAAATTTAAAAACAAAACAATACATAAAGGATCAAAACACTCTGTGTGTTTCCCATCTTTATGTGACTTCTTCTTTTTATTATTATTACTTTGCTCTTCCTTTAAAAACTTTTCTCTATTTTTTTTTTTTTCGGTCTTTCGAGACAGGGTTTCTCTGTGGTTTTGGAGCCTGTTCTGGAACTAGCTGTTGTAGACCAGGCTGGCCTCGAACTCACAGAGATCCTCCTGCCTCTGCCTCTAGAGTGCTGGGATTAAAGGCATGCGCCACCTTTAAACTCTTTTTTTCTTTGACTATCTATACCCATTTTTTTTCTTTAAGCCTATACACATTGTTAAACACATTGTAACCTATTTAGTATGTTTCCATCTGAACTGGCTTTATTACATATTTGTAACCTTTTCTGTCTGCATGAGCAAAACCTTAAATTTGCTACATAGCTTAGCTCATGGCACATTTGTAGCTTGAGCATGCAGGCAGCTGCTGGGAGATTTGTCTCTGTACCATGGCCAGCATTGAATGACATGAGACTAGGAAGTCACATTTGGCTGTATTTTTGTCTATTTAGAACCTTTCTCAGGTCTTATATAGACATATGGAGTTGGACGTTGGGCATCATTTGTAGGCAGACTTTTGTTTACCACCCACTAGTTCCTAAATAACTGACACTGATCATTGTATCAGCCAATAGCTCAGGCTTATTACTAGCTAACTCTTAGATTTAAATTAACCATATTTCTTAGCTATGCTTTGCCATGTGTCTTTTCTCAGCATAGCATGCCCATCTGGTTCTCTCTGCATCTGCTGGTGACTCCTCTGGCTCCGCCCTTCTTTTTCCCATCTTTTTCAGTTTGGCTATCCAGCCTAACTTTATCCTGTTCAGCTATTGGCCAGTCAGCTTCTTTATTAAACCAATCACAGTAATTCTCAGACAGTGTAAGGAATAGTTCACATTTCCCCCTTTTTGTCTAATTAAAAAGGAAGGTTTTTCTTCCTTCCTACACTTCCTCCTAGTCGTTGTGAGGGAGTCAAAGCCTTTTTCTCTATTAACAATCAATCAACAAATATTTGCAGCATTTTCATCGATCTTTCAGCCATTAATAGATTCTTAAAGTGGACCTCAAATTCTCCAATCCTTTATGGGCATGAGAGATTTAGTTGGAGAAAGACAAAACCACACAGTAATGGAGTTCCCACTCTGCTTCCAGACTGCAACTGTGGCTTTTAAAAATCAATTTGTGGTTCTGAACAAATGGTCTAGACTAGGATAGGGACACAGAACAGAGGTAACTGGAAGGGTATCAGCAATTAGAATGTCCCACTTAATGCTAGAATGCTATTTGGATATATTAGCTCTCTTTTAAACTAAAAAAGAAAAAAAAAGATATGTTGAACTGTGAAATAAAAATTCATCATTACTTGTGATTCTCATTCAAATGACTGAAAATTTTCTGCAATTAGCACATTTAGTAAAATTGCCCTGATGGCACATGATCTATTCAGGGTGTTGAATTTATTAATTGCTTTGCATACCTCTCAGTAATTCAACAAGCTAGAAATGTATCCACAAGGTTGCATTTATTTATCTGCAACTCCTTGAATTCCAAAACCAAATATTTAGCACTTAATATAGTAGGGGTATACAGAAACTCTCTATATTGTCTGTTCAATGCTTAAATCTAACTTTTTTCTATAACAGTTTATTAATTATAAAACACAAGTGCAAAATAATTAAAAGGGTCTCGCCTGTAATCCCACCATTCAAAAGTTTGAGTGGGAAGACAATAAGTCCAAGGCTTAACAGGACTACATATTAAGACTCTGTCTCAAAAAAATAACTTAATTCATGAGAGTAATATAATAAACTGCCTTGCAGGAAGCCAGAGCAAAGACTACATATAGACATCAATCATTTCGTTAATGTCCTAGAATCTTCCCCTTTCAAGAAAGTCTAACAAAAGCCCATACCCTCTACTCCTCCCTCAACACAACCCCAACTAAGTCTGCTCATTCACTCCTGGGATAAATGTCTGATGGAAAGAGAAAGCGATGACAGGAGGAAGATGTCCTGAGGTTGTCATTTAGAGAAAGTAGGCAAACCAAGATGGCTCTCCCTTAAGAGGGAAATATGATGCAGTGGGCAAGCTGAGATGGTTCATTCTAGAAGAGAAGAACCTCTATAGTGATCACTAGGTATAGTGTCTTCCACAGTGATCACTAGGTATAGTGCCTTCTTGCCTTTGGTAGTCAAGAAATAGTCATGTCCACTGGAATAAGGAAGAAAAAGTATTCCGTACTAGTGTGGGGAACATTTTGTATCAGAAAGAGGGCAGACAAGACTGGCAGATGGCTCTGTGGCCCGAGGCCAGGTCAGGAAACACTAGCGCTGCCAGACAGAGATGAATGCGTGGGAACGACAGCAGTTCCAAAGCACCCACCCCCAAAGGATCTCCTCCATCTGAGCCGAGGAAGGAATTGGAGGAGATAGATGTTCCCACAGGTCATGGGCAGGGGGAGCAGAACAATCAATTCGCTACAGTGGGACATCCCAGCTCTATCTCATGACTGGGATGGCCCGAGGGAAATACCTGTTATATAAGGAGTCACTGACATGATTTACCAAATCACACAATTATTAAAATGCTGCCTCCTTTGTCATAAAAATCCTCACTAATTTTTTTTTAAGTAAATGTACTTTCGGCAAGTCAGATGATCAAGTCACTTCAGAGTGTCAAAACTATACGACAGCCGAGGTCTAGCATCCTTCCTCACAGTGCTAGAGAGGCTTTTCAGGGCAGCAAACATTTGGAAAGCAAGTCCTGGGACTTCTGCCTCACCTGTACACCTGCTTTGTGGCCCCTGGCAAGGGGGTTCTTCAAAGGTCTGATAACCACGGTGTGGGAAAATACCCCCAAAGGAACAGCTCCTATAGCTCTGGCCCCCTGTTGCACTTTCTGGGCTGCGTAAATATAAAGAAATGTCACAGAAGACAGCTGAGAAGGCAAGATGCCAATATATAATAATAAAAACATGTTTCATTAGAGTGATTCACATGGGACTTCTCAGAAATGTCAGTTAATTGTATCTCCCAAATAAAAAAAAAAAAAAAAGCCTAGAAGGATAATTTCCTTTCCTTTCACGGTTCAGGTAGAGGAAACAGTATCTGGGGGTTTCCAGAAGATCCTTCGCAGTTCAAGGGTGCGGGGACAAGACGGGGGATTCCTGAGAAGATTCAGTAGCGACTCCCTATATTCGCTATGGCGGATTGTGTGGGAGTATTAATAACCTTTCCACATAGAGGAAGCAATGCCAAGACCTGGTTGCTTGTCTCTATGCTATTTCTCTGACTCAACAGCTCATGCCAAAGTCTTAGGACAACACCAGCCTCCCTTCTGAGGTTTCCCGCGGTGCCCAAAAGATGGGCTATATGGTTTCTAGCCATCCTCGTCCTGTTGCCTCTAAATGAACCCAGCTCACCTACGCAAGTGCTGGGAGCAACAGGAAATGCCCTCGGGCCACGGGCACCCGCCTCTGGAATTTGTCTAGACTGTTTGCCTTAGCGAGATTAAGAAATTTGCCCAAGGTCAACGCCAGAAACTGACAAAACTGGGATTCGCATCTGGCTGTGCCAACTGCATAGCCTGTGCATAGATGATGGACTTGCTACCAGGTTCCCAAAGGCCACTTTTAGGGAAAAAAAAAAAATAAGAATGCCAGTTCGGTTAGATGGGTGTCCTGGTCCAAGCCAAGAAGGGCTGTAGCCAAGAGGTTGAGTTGAGAACATACAAATCCTCTCTGGCTAGCAGGTGAGCTTGCCCGTTAAGAATTGAGAGGCCGCCCTCCAGAACGCATCTTCCAAATGCTGCAGGCCTCCAGCCGCTGAAGGTCTGCACTCAAACCAGTTCCATGTCCAATGCAGTTGCCTGGAAATTAAGGAGTAATAAAACAGATTTCCTGTTTTCTAGCAATTCAAGCTTAAGGCCCTGGGGGGGCAGGGGACGCAGATATGGGAAAGGAAACTGAAATCCTAGCGCATGTTTTTCTGGCCAGAATAAGGTAAACACTGTGAGAGACAATTCTGGACCTGTGGAAGGAACTAAAATGATATTTTCTAAAGTCCCTAAAGCTTTGTGCCCAAAATTAATATAAGATCATGGCAATAACAACTCATACAATGGTTGTTTTACCTCAGTATGACTTGTCTGGAAAAAGTCATGACTTGCTACTCCCATAAGTCCCTCTTCCTTCTATTTTTGAAAATTTTTCTCCATTGGTTTTCATTGAATTTTTTGTTTCTTCCACGGATTGTTCTTGACATGTTAAGACTTAGCTCAGATCTTTTTTGAGAACAGCATAATTGGCAGGAATGTGATCAAGGGCCCTATTCACTCGGAAAGTACACATGATCTACGTGGCCAAGTTGTGTTGGTTTCAGAGTCATACAGACGCATCTTGAAGACACACACACACACAGAGGAGAGAGAGAGAGAGAGAGAGAGAGAGAGAGAGAGAGAGAGATTCTGCCCAGACTGTTACACTAAGAGAATAAGAGTGCTCTCCTCAGCTTGTGCCAGCGCATCTGATCTGTTCTAGCCCTGCTTTATCATGTCTTCCAGAGCTAGCTTTGGAGCAGCCCATAGGGTCTGATATTCAGTAGACAGCACTGTCTGGCTGCTCTGATTCAAGCTTTGCCGTTTTGCACAGTCTGTATGCTGTCTGCTCATCACCTGATAGCCAGGGAAGGAGTCCCACTCTTTGACTATTATGTTTCTGAAACAAAATGGAACTAGCTTGTCAACCGCAACAGGCATCTATATTGCTTTTTAAGGATCACTTCAAGATAAGTTGGCTTGATCCTTTGTGTCTGAAACTCACTGAAGTCACATCCAAACAGAAAATAGGAGGCTTTAGTCTCTATTTCATGAAATGGGAAGGTGCCACACATTTTATCTACTCCCTTTTTCATGGGAATAGGTGTCAAAGTACTCCCTAAAATTTCAGACTAAAAAAAAAAAATCCTGCACCCTCACATTCCTCCCTTCAAGTGGCATGGCTCATTCGGGAACTCTGTTATTCAAAAGAATATGGGTCACTGCTGTCAAACCATAAATCTAAACTGGGTGGTGGAGGCAGAAGCAAGAGGATCTCTGAGTTCAAGGCCAGCCTGGTCTACAAAGTGAGTTTCAGGGCAGCCAGGTATACACAGAGCAACCCTGTCTCAAAAACAAAAATAAAACAACAACAACAACAAAAAAAAAAAAAGATTCATTCTAGTCTAAAGCACACAGGATTTCTTAGTAATTTTAAGACTGAATTTGTTTGTCTTAAATACATATATACATACATACATAGGTACATACATATGTATATGTATGAGTTTTCCAAGCAGATAAAGTTAGGCATTAAAAGATGCTGCAGCAGGAGGACCATGGCATCCAAGATGAGTGGAGGAGACGGTGAAGCAATGATGGGTGAGATGTAGCAATAAATGATAGTCACGCAGATACCCTTGATCTTATTAAGAGCATTCCCCATGCCTTTTAAACACTTGGATAATTCTATGATCATATTACCATAGACCGGGTTAATCATTTTGACTCTTTCTTTGGAAACAGTAAAAAACAGTAAGCATGGAACAATACACTTAGAATATGGACTTACAAAATGAGGACATAGAGATTAAATCAGGTCTACCTATGACAGCATACTTCATACCAGCCTCTTGTGGAACCATGGCCCGAGTAGAACAGAACTGGCCATTTATCCAGGTGTGACAAAGCAAATTATTGTTCTCAAGTTGGCTTCAAAGAAACTTTAATGGCCAATTTTAAGTAATGTCCAGAGAAGCATTCACTAGAGTACTCAAAAGCAATTGAACAAGTTAATAAATACTAAAAGAAAGTGTGTGGTCAGGAAAAGGTTGGTCGATTTTTAAAAAGAGTTCTCATTAATACAAAGTTGAGGACTTGCAGTCCAGTCTTAAAAAGAGTCTTCAGAAGAATCCCCTCTTTTTTGAGGGAATAAAACATAAAATAAAATCTTTTTTTTTTCTATTCAGGCCTTTACTTGGTAGAATGAGGCACATCCAAACTAAAGTGTGTAATCTGTTTTACTCAGTGTCTACAAATTTCAATATGTATTAAAAGCAAAAATAACTTCACAGAAACATCCTGAATAAGATCTGCCCATGTTCTGGCTATTATGGACACATGTGACGATCCATCAAGAGTCTGTTGGTCTAAGTGGATGGGTTGTCTTTCTAGCTGTCAGTGTGAGGAGGAGGTCTGTGAGTCTCCACTGTCGTATTTTGTCATAGCCCTTTCATGGTGGGGGGGGGGACACACAAGCTCTACTGAGACACACTGGACATAAACCAAAGCTCATGTTCCCCACAGTCCAGAATGAAAGGGTGAGAGAGGGGCTGGAAGCAACTTGTCTGGAGGCCTCCCCCACAAATGCTGCCCTCCTAGAAGAATACGGCAAGAACTGTTTTCTTGCAGGGGAAATTCTATCAGGGAAATATCTTCAGAACTTCACAGTTGCGGCACAGAGGCTAGAAAGGCCAACAAAGGAACTGAAAGTCTTCCTCTCCACACATTGAAAAGAAAGAGAAAGGAAAACACCTCATGTAAGCAGTTTGCCTGGTGCCTCCGTGCTTCTCTGAAGAAGTGTGAGTCAGAAGGTGTAAACAGGGAGGGGAAGCTTCAAGGTAGGACGGGCTGCACAGAGGCCCATTGCATTTGGGGTACCAAACGGTAAGTTCCCATTGGTGTGACCACCTGAGACTCTAGTTCACCAAACTCTTCCTTAATACTTATGGGTGTGTCATTTCCTATTTGGGTGCCCAGGGTAGCCCCTTATTGAAGAAAATAAATGAGAAGATTAAAAATCAGAAAATCCAGAGGGTATTAGAGAGTTTCTGAAGACATTCATATAAGGCCATACCTGTTTCGTTGTCTTCTTTCTTCTTTTAACCTTTGTACTTAGTAAAGGCAAGAGAAAGTTTTCAAAGACAAAAAAGTATGGAGACCATTTGATTCTGTGTCTTCCTCTAGGACAAGAAACAATAGGCTTAGACTTAGCAAGAGTAATTGGAGCTAGCCAGAGAAATCCAGCCCATAGTGGTAGAACTACAGACCAAGAATGTCTAAGAAATGGGACTCTATCCTAAAAGGCTGGAATGATAATAGATTACAGCCCGATGAAGATAGCTGGACCACTAGTACTCTCATAACTGTCTCTCAGCATAGATTGCATCCTATATCCAGGCACCCTACATCCAAAAAGCCAGTCCCCCTGCCTTAGCTGTCATGCCCAGAAGTGCTCTCTTTCTATCACTCTCTCTGTTCAAAACATGCCTAAAGGCTGGAGACATCCAGTTGCTAAAGCTGCTTCCTGCCAGGCCTTGATGGAGGAAGGTCATTGGTTAAATAAAAAGAAACTGCTTGGCCCTCATTGGTTAGAAGATAGGTGGGAGGAGTAAACAGAACAGAACGCTGGGAGGAAGAGGAAGTGAGCTCAGACTCCACAGTTCTCCTCTCGGGAGCAGATGCCTCAGAGAGACGCCATGCTCCCAGCTCCCAGGCAGACGCACGCGATGAAGCTCCGACCCAGAATAGACATAGGCTAGAATCTTCCCGGTAAGCGCACCTAGGGGCGCTACACAGATGATTAGAAATGGGCTAAATTAATATGTGAGAATTAGCCTAGAAGAGGTTAGATAGAAATGGGCCAAGCAGTGATTAAATGAATACACTTTGTGTGTAATTATTTCGGGTAAAGCTAGCTGTGCGGGCGGCCGGGTGCCGGGGACGCAGCCCCGCCACTCCATATTACTAAAAGGCCTGAAGGTCTGCGTTTGATCTCAGAGACCCACACACTAAGAGGCTCACTTCTACTCACATGTTGAGGCATATGTGCATTTCCATGTATATTTGCTTACATGCACATGTTCACACACATACATACAAATGAACTAATAGATATATTTTAAATTTCCTAATTAAATTTTAAAATGCATGCATAGGAAACTGAGAAAAATGCAAGCAGTTTGGACTACTAAAAGTATAATATTGTATCTTCTTTCTTGCAGGTGGAATCTCATAAAGCAAAAAAAGACATATTTGTGCTAACATACTACTAACTAAACATATAGTCGTGCATACACACAGACATATAATTATTCTAAACAATTGTTTCTTAATTTAAAAAATAATGTATAAAATTATCCAGGTGTGGTGGTATGCACCTTTAATCCCAGAACCCAGGAAGCAGAGGCAGGCATATTGCTAAAAGTTTGAGGCTAGCCTGGTCTACATAGTGAGGTCCAAGACAGCCAGAGCTACATAGTGAGACTATATCTCAAAACACAAACAAACAAAAACATGTAAAAACATTCTAAGTGTCTCTTTCTACACAAAATAGCAACCGCTCTTACAGAGAGATATGATCTCCCATTAGATTATCCATACACCTAGATGTTGAGATGTGGTGTGGAAGGTCCTTATAAATATGTGTTGCTCTCATTGGTTAATGAATAAAGAAACTGCCTTGGCCTGTTGATAAGGCAGAACTTAGGTAGGCAGGGAAAACTAAATGGCATGCTGGGAGAAAGGAGGCAGAATTAAGAAGAAGCCATAGAGCCGCAGGAGACAGATGCTAGGAATTTTACCTGGTAAGCCACTGCCACATGGCGATATACAAATTAATAGAAATGGGTTAAATTAATATAAGAGTTAGCCAATAAGAAGTTAGAGCTAATGGGCCAAACAGTGTTTCAATTAGTACAGTTTCTGTGTGATTATTTCGGTTCTGGGCAGCCGGGACAAACAAGAAGCTCCTTCCCTTGAATCAGAGATGTTTAGATGTCCATGATTCTTCCTGTCAAGCATCAACATTTCTGTAAGAACTAGCTAACTCTAGTATGCCTCACTACAGATAGTAAACGTGTCTCTTCCAGAGGTAAGAGTAAGAAACAAATAGATCAGAAGGCCTTTAAGGAATGAGAAGGAGGAGAGAAAAGAAAAGAGATATAAACTGCTTATACGGCACTATTTCTCATGAAATGATTTATCATTGAAAAGTTTGTCAAAGCACAAAACATTTCTTCTACCCCTCCCTCTTCACAATGACCACTTTCCAGCTTTCTCAAATTCTTACATATTTTATTTATAAGTATGAGTGTTTTGCCTGCATGTAGGTCTGTGCACCATGTCCATGCTCGGTGGCCGTGGAGGTCAGAAGAAAATATGAGATCCCCTTGGACTGGAGTTACAGATGGTTGTGAGTCACTCTGTGGGTACAGGGAACAGAAGCAAGTCCTCTGCGAGGACAGTAGGTAACTGTTACTGCTGAGCCATTGCTCTAGTCCCTATTCTCTCTTCATCCATTGATCATCTTTTTAATCAATCCATGGCAGTTCTCTTCTACATCTCTTCCCTGTATGCAAACTACTTCAGAAATTACATGCAAATTCAAAATAGAATATTAAATATGAGGTAGGCTCAGTGGTGCAGTGTTTGCCTAGCATGCATGATACTTTGATTTCAATTCCTAACCCCTAACAGGGGAAGGGGAAACAGTCATAAACACCTATAATCCAAGCCCACAGGAGACTGACATAACAGGACCAAGAGTCTAAGAACAGCCTGGACTACACAAGAAGAGTCTGCATCAAAAATAAGTAAGTGAGCACTTCTTAGAAGCATCATTTGATATTTCTCTGCCTGAAATTTGGACAGGAAGCTTTAAAACCAATGCTCTGTCAGGGTTTAAATTTAGACTAAGAGGTATCTGCAAACCTTGCCATTCTGTCTAAAACTTCATTCCAAGTACTTAGGAAGGTTTTATTTACTATGTTTGTACACATATGGGGGCTGGGGGAGAGGGGTATATACCACCTACATACAAAGAGACCGGAGGATGAAATCAGGTAGTCTAGTCAGTGTTCTATCACTGTGAAGAGAAACCATAACCACAACAACTCTTACAAAGGAAAGCATTTAATTGGAGCTCGCTTACAGTTACAGAGGTTAGTCCATTATCATCATGGTGGGGAGCACAGCAGTGAGCAGGCAGATGAGCCAGAGAAGGAGCTATAACAGTTCCACATCCCGATCCACAGGCAGACGCGGGGCTTGGAATGGGCTTTTGGAACCTCAAAGTCCTCCCACCCACACCCCTGTGACACACTTTCTCCAGCCAGGCCACCTCTACTAATCCCTCTCAAGGAGTGCCACTCCCCTATGACTAAGCATTCAAATATGAGCCTTTGGGGGCCATGTTTGTTTATCTAACCACAGCGTTTGCTCTAACCCTCTCTATGCACTTCCTTATAGAGAGGGTCTCTCCCTGAAGCTGGCTTTGAGTCTCCTATTTCTGCTTCTTTACCTTGCTGCTTGGATTATAGGCATGCACAATCAAGCCCTTTTTACATGGATCCTGGGGATATGAATTGAGGTTTTCAGGATTTCACAGCAAGCTCTCTTATCTACTGAGTCATCTCCTGGGTGGAGAATATCCATCTCCCCATAATTGAGGAAGAGAGAACTTTCCCCCTAACACAAAAGATCTGACTTCTATTTTTGTTTTCTATCACAGTAGATCAGGGACCAATGCTAAGGCCAGTTCCTAAAAGAAAGATACCGTGCTGGACTAAACTGTGCTTCCCTAATCTTTATCTGTGGAAACCCTTACCCGGTGTGACTATTTAGAGACAGAACTTATCAGGAAGTGACAGAGGCTAAAAGATATTATAAGGGCAGGGTCTTCAGTTGATAGAACTGGTGTCCTAAGATCAGGGGCTGAGCATGCACCTCGGAAGTAGAATATTTACTTAGCATGTGTAAAACCCTGGATTGATTCCCAGCATTAAGAGACAATGAGAGATGGAGGAGACAGGAAGGAAGGTGGGGGGGAAGAACAGCTCACTCCCCCTCACATTGCTACTTCAGGTGCACAACAAGAACTCTGTGTGCACACAAAGAGATAGAAGTTATACCTCAGAATGATTTGGGACACCTCGATTTTGGACTCCTGGCCCCCAGAACAATGAGAGACAAATTCTATTCTTTAAGCCCCCCACTGGTGTTTTGTTATGACAGATCTTGCTGACTGGAACAGGAGCAGGAGATGGGTGAGAGCCACAAGTCCCTGTGAGATCAGACCAGTAGCTAAGTTTTGAAGAGCTGGAATATTCTACGTACCAATGTACACAGAAACACGGGTATAATTATTGGGGGCTCTGAGGTTTAAGTCAGGGGATGAGCTAAGACACAGCTTAGAGCAGGACTTAAAGCCCCGCTCTAACTAAACATGCAACCTTTGGCAATTTTTTTATTATTACTTTTCTTGTTTGTAAGATATGGATAAAGGAAGAAACTATTCACTCCGAAGAGTGATAAAGCATATAAAAAGTTCACCACAGTGAAGGCCACATAGAATGCAAGGGAAGGTTGGAGCAGAAAAGTCGAGCTTGCCACTGGCGGCTCACACGGGCAGTGCCAGAGCCAGGACACAGCATGAATCTTGAGCCCAACGGTGAGGGTTCAAGAATGCCTCACTACCAGAAACCCACAACATTATAAAATGGTTGGTTCCAGACCAAGAACTGACTGCTCTGTTCTAAGAAGCCCGTTGATATGGATGTATGAACAGTCATCGTGGCAGAAAACAGATGGCTCACTCAAAGTGTGTGAAAGACAGAGGAATGACGGCTAAGGAAAGCCAACAGAAGATGGAAACTATCCCTACACTCACACGAAAAAAGAGGCTACCAGCAACATCAGTGGGAAACACAGGGGACGGGAGGAAGGGCTGAGTCCTAGGAGAACCCGCACTATGGCCAATGCCCCCAACAGGAGTCACTAACAGCCAAGGTCTGGAGGGAAGGGCAGTGAGAAAACTTTATCCATCTCACTTTCCTGCTTCCCTCTGACTTCCTGCCAGGACTGCCTATTAGCCAGACCAAAGCAAAAGCCAGAGACGGGGCATTCTGCTGATGGACTCTGGAGCAGTTATCGCCACAAAGCCCAGAGGGAAGAAGGATGGTGTATAAGTCTTTGGGGACACACAGAGGGCACAATGAAACTGACCAAGGATAAAAGGCATGTGGCCTAGAAGAGAGGGGGAGGTCTTAGGGGGCCAGATTTTAGAATTGAACCTGGGTCTTGGGTGGGGGAAGGGGTGCATCTTTTCAAGTCAGCTACAGACTCACTAAACAAAAAGCAAGCTAAGAATTCCTTTGCTTTCAGGGTCTTAAAGACACCTCCCTAGATTTTTTATCTGACACACATCTCGTTTTCTGATTATACTACTCACGTGTGTTCCTGCCTGGGTGGCTGCTCCTTCCCCCTTCATGGGCTTAAGTTACTTCTAGAAGTCTTCTTTTCAAGTGAGCTATAATGAACATACTCAACTATACCTAGGGATACGTTTGGCTAAAATGTTTTAAGGTCTATTGCATATATAAATATAATTCAGAGAAAGGGAAAATAAACCAGCCAAGCCTGAAATCTGTTTCATCTTTAACCTAAGTAGGAAATGCTCCACTTTGTTTTCTGCTATAGTCGTTGAAGAGTAATGAGACTTTGATCGTTTTCATCTTGGGATGTATTGCAAAGATGTTGACTTTGGGATCTAGTCCTCTTGCCTCCACCCCACCGGATATGGTCTCATAATTCTTGTTGACATTAATGAATAGTTTTGTGCACACAGCACAAGGGTAAGAGAAAAAACTGAGGAATCGAAGTGGTCGTTTCTTTCCTAGAAGCCATGGACAATAAACTCTGCCCACCAAAGCAATCAGTGGCATAACAATGGGTGTCGTTACTTTTTCTTCATCCTATAGGGAGAGATTGTCAATTCACTTAATTAATAGAATCTTTTTGTGTATCACATTCAAAAGAGTCTTCCCCCTTTCAAGGAGAAATCTACCAGCACAGCAAACATATGCATTTCTGGCTGCATGTCAAGCCTTATTTATTAACTAAGTGCTAGGGTGGAGGAGGGTTTTCTGGCCAACAGGATTCATAGGACACAGCGGTCGAAAGCACATCCAGGAAAGAACCATTCCTGCGACAAGTACAATCGCTGCTTGTAACTCCAATGGAGTCGGTGCTGTCTGCACTGACCGCACAAACCACAGGCTAGCTGCAGAACTTGAGGCACCTGAGATTAAACACAGCCTTCCAGTATATGAGGTGCTGGAACCAATCCCCAGAGCCACTTGAGTTGAGAGAAAATAGCAGCTGGTCAGATGGAGGCCATTTCCGACTCTTCCCCACCATTTTGGGCACAGGGACCTTCCTGGAGCTGAACTCTTTCATATCCTGCTGTTGGCAAGGAGTAGCCTATTCACCAATGAGTCTACTTCACACACCCTTTGCAAAACAACATTTTTGGAAGAAATCCAATGACCTATGAAACCAACACAGGGAATATGCCAGGTAATTAAGACACAGGCAGGTTTTCTTTAGTGCCTCTCTGCCCCTGCCCACACTCCCTCCTACCTCTCCCTGCTTCCAAAGTCAGAAATCCTCCTCCTCTTCTCCCCCCCCCACCCCAGCACAGCAGTCCCCCCTCCCCCTTTACTCCTTGCTGAGTGTGTGAGGACGAGGAGATTGGAATCAAAAGGTTCACATCAGGTGACAAAACTGGCACGTGTTAAACACTTAGCATTATGCAGCCAGCCCTTCAGAGTGCTCCAAATCCATCAGTCATCATGGAAAAATGAGAAGCTTTACTGGGTTCCTGCCTCTCCAAACAGATCTTCTCAGCGTCTTAATGCACTCCATAATTCAGCATCTGAGAACAGAGCCTCAGACCGGCAAGACTGTCTCTGCAGCACACCGGCAAGCAACTTGGAAAAGACAAGAGAGGAACAAGTCAAAACAATCAGCAATTTCATTAAGGGGATAAGATTAATCTTGAATGATGCCCAAGTCTGACTCACGTTGTCAATTATATATGATCTCCGTGGAGCAGGCCATTTTCCCGGCTCCCTGGAACATCTGTACATTTCAATGGGCTGAGCTTTTTACCCTCTCCCCACTGCCTTCTGGCTGTGTTTGTTGTGGATTATGTCATTTCTGGGGTGATGCAATGAGGAGAAGATGCTTTCTACCTGTGCTTTGTGCGTGATGGGGTCCAGCGATGACGGAAACGGGCTAAAGGGCCCAGGACCTTGGATTTCAACACCCTAATTTGCTAGGTGACCTTAGGCCTATTACTTCCCTTCTTTGCATCCGCTATAAAATGGATGTGGAGCAACTATGCTTGCCTCTGTCATCACTGGATCTGCAACTGACTGTAACTGCCACTCACACAGGTCCTGGTGCTTGAACTAAGTACCTGGGAGGTTTGGGCTAAGATTCCTAAGAAGTACACGATGGGCATTAGCTCCAACAGCAAAGCATTGCCTTTGGGATTCATCTTCGCATTTAGCTATGGGAAGCTGTGTTTAAAGGGGGACTCACAGCTGGTGATGCACGCCTGTTATCAATATACTTAGGGATGTAGAAGTAGTAGGCCAGTCTCAGCTGAACAATAAGTTCAAGAACTTGGGCTCCGTGAAACTCTGTCTCAACAAACCAATAAAACAAAAAGAAAAAAATAATTGTAAAATAAAAAAAGAAATGTACATTTTTTATCTACCAGTGTCAAGTAGAGCAAAAGGAATTAAAGAGATCTTGATCTGTGAAACACATACAAAAAGTCACAGCCGGGCGATGGTGGCGCACGCCTTTAATCCCAGCACTCGGGAGGCAGAGGCAGGCGGATCTCTGTGAGTTCGAGACCAGCCTGGTCTACAGAGCTAGTTCCAGGACAGGCTCCAAAGCCACAGAGAAACCCTGTCTCGAAAAACCAAAAAAAAAAAAAAAAAAAAAAAAAGTCACATTTTATTTTAGTTTAGTTTAGTTTTTACCCCAAGATATAGTTCACAAGATCAATTAAAAATATATCATAAAGCCACTAGAAGAAAATGGGTTAATATTTTTATAACCTTATAACTTTCTGATGGATGCCATAAAATGCAGTTGCTCCAGAAGGAAGCCTGATGAAATTCACTGCAGAACACTGGGAAACTTCCTTGAAAAAGCAGATACACATAAAACAAACATATCAAAAAAACTGGAGGCAATGTTTGCACTTGACATGTGAGAAAAGACAAATGCCTCTAACCTATGACATGCTTTTTAAAAATCAATACAAAAATATGAATACAAAATGAAGCACAAGCATAAGAAAAACAAAAGAAACAAAAGACTGGCCAACATGGGGGAAGAACCACAGCCTTGCTCACAGTGGACACAAAGGAAGATATAACCCATTGTAACACCTTTCTGATTGCCTTCAACAGAACAGGGGAAAAAACTAGTAGCAGAGGTCCTGGTGTTCCCTGGGACTTGATGCACCCAAGCGTGTACACACAGCTCAGAAAGAAAGGCTGACAGACAGAAGGAAGGTGTTTTAGTTACTTGTCTTGTTGCTGGGACAAAAGAACTGACAAATTCATCTTAAGGGAGGAAAAATTTTTTGCACTCAGAGTTCAAGGGTATGATCAATCCTGGCCAGGAAGGTGTGACCGAAGGAGTTTAAAGTACCTGGCCACACAGTATCCACGTTCAGGAAGCAGAGAGCAACAAGGGCTGGCACTCAATTCCTTTCTCCTCTGTGTTCAGTCTAGGGCCTCAGCCCACAGAGTTGCGCTGCCCACATTTAGGGTGAGTCTTTCCATCTCCGTTAACCAAATTTACAAACTTTCCCACAGGCATGCCCCCCCCCCCCCCCGTATTTGTTTCCAATTCTAAATCCCATCCAGCTGTCAATCAAGACTTAGCAGGCCAACTCCGCTCCTTGTCAACCTGACACCCAAACATTTCACTTTGAAGCCACAACCCTGCACCCCTTGTAAACACT
Source organism: Microtus oregoni (assembly GCF_018167655.1). NCBI lineage: Eukaryota > Metazoa > Chordata > Mammalia > Rodentia > Cricetidae > Microtus > Microtus oregoni. The sequence goes on from NW_024543090.1 coordinate 18,378,444, forward strand.
AACCATCACCTAGGGTGTCAGGAATGACCTGCTGTGACGGAGCCAAGAAGAAAGGCTCCCGTGGGAACAAGATGCTCTGCAAGGGTTCTGTGCAGCGAAGTTTCCAAGACTTTCCAAGGAGCTGAATGATCACCCACGAGAAAGTACTAAAATCTTTGCTGTAGAAAAGTCCTTGTGGCTTGCTGGGGCGGGACTATCTCAGAAGGCATATTCTGTGAGAGCCGGAGAGGAGTAAGTGTCCCTTTGGGGAAAGCCATAAAAGACATGGCTGAGAGATCTCCTGCAATAGAGACTAGAAAAGCCACCTCTGCTTCTCTGAACAAACCCACAGACCCACCCTGTGCAAGAAAAACCCAGAATGAGGCTTTCATCATTTAAAAGGAATAGGTCTCCAATCACATGACCCCTTTTAGGGGACAACTTACCCTTTTCTACTTTGGTTACTTATTTGTTTTTGTTTACATTTTGTTTTATTTGAGACACTGTTTGACTCTAGCCCAAGCTGGCCTGGAATCTGTAGCTATCCTCCTGCCTCATCCTCCTTAGATGCTGAGATTATGAGCATAAAGTACCCTGTTTCAATAAGACTTTTTCTTTTCCACTTTGCCTCCTGCCCCTCCCTCTGTCCTGAAGGTTCTTGGGACCAGTGTGGGCCCAGGAGGGCGGAAATGCAAGGTTAAGAAGGAACAGAAGTTACTCACCCTTTGTCCCTGAAGGTTTCTGAATTAAGCCAGACCTAACCTCTGGCTATAAACAAGAGATAAGAAGATCTCTAGATTTTTATCAAGAAAAGGGTGAGAGTTTTAACACCCAGACAGGTTTGGAGAAACAGCAGGAACAGCCTGAGGGGGCCTTGACAAAAGGAATGCAGAGTGCTTTGGGAGGGCTGGATCTGAAAAAGGAAAAAGGCTACTTTCCCCATCTCCTCTGGTTTCATCTATTTAATATACAATTTAGCCACATGCTAACACTCATCAAAGGGTCAGCAGAAGTTGTGCGATGAATTTACAAGATACAGGATTAGGATGCCACACAGAAAGGCTTTTTCTATATTCACCCCGACTTTGAGCATCCTAACATTACTCCATATTGAAGGCGGTTTAAATATGGAGCTGATACATCTTGTAGCCAAATGAATTTTCCTGGGGCATTTATAACATCTTTCCCAGGATCCTCTCCTTCAACTTTGACACAGTCAACTACTGCCTACTTGGCCTAATTGGCTACTACTAAGTAGTGTTCTCTGGCTGTCTAGTTGTCCTTACAAGGCACTAGCACCTCTTGGCATCTATCCCTGCGGTATGCTAAAAAAAAAAAAAAAAAATCTCTGACAACCCTTGAGAGGGAGGTCCCAGACAACCTGTGCTATGGCTATCCAGTCCTTACCTAACCAGGGGCATTGTGGTACATTCCTTAAGCCTTGACAACCGTTGTTAGGGCTCCTGGCACATTTATGAAGTACATACATCCCAGGACATTTCTTAAGCCTTGACTGATAGTCGCTGTCAGGGCTCCTAAAACATATGTCACAGCGCAGAAGGGGGTCCTGCTATGAACACATCCAGGTCTGGAGAGTTCAATGGCTGTCACCAAGATGCCTATTCATCTACCTGTCACTGTCAGTCAATAGCCAGTGTTTTGATTGATTATTATTACAGTGCCGTGAAGTAGCCCGAGGAAAGAAAAATGTCCCTGAGTGGTTCTTTCGCCTCAAAACTATTTGGTTGCTGGCTGTAGTATCTCTATGTCAAGACAGTTGTGAGGATGGTCTGTATCCTCATGAAGGCCCGTGGGTGTGGTAAGGTACTCTGTTGCCTTCTAGAGTGAATTGCTTACCTCATGGCTCTGCTGAAGAGAAGGAAAAGGTTTAAAACAAAAGCCAAGCTCTGAGGCCTCTGTCTCAGGCAACTGTCTCCTGCCTTTGAGTGATAGCGGCCATACAAAGAGAGCCTCTACGACTACGCTGTTGTACCCCACTTTCCACTGAGAAAATCCTTGTTGCTCTCATTGCCTTAACTTCTCCAAAAGCTGTGGGGAAAGAGAGAGCTACATTCTCCAGGCTGGGGAGAAATGACCAAAGAACTTTCCATTTGCTCCCTGAAGAAAAGGGAGGCCCGCACCACCATCCAGCCATGCTCCTATGAGATATTTTGGGCCTGCACCTCATAGATCAATGTTACCAGTATTTTACCCCAAACAGAGTCCCCCTTCCTCCAGAATCATCCAATAACATCACCAAGGGGCTGCTGAGTAGTGACGCCACAAGCAGAAGTCAGAGGTATACTCACAAATCACCTCTCACCCTGGTGGGGTCAGGAGGTTATAGATACAGTGTAAGAGCCATAAAAGATGAAGGGATGGAGAAGCTAAACGCGGAGCAACATTCATGTATTTTCGGGAAATTGATGGAGATTTTTCCGGAGTTTGGATACCACCTCTTTTTCCTTTTCTGGTTCTTTTATTGCCAGCTGCCCTGGAGCTTTCCAGGGAGGAGTCCTTTGTGCGTGAGGATAGAATTACAGTGACTCTGCAGGTTGTCTGGCGGTCACTAAGATGGTGGCCACCTGAGCTCTGATCAGTTTCTGGGTCGCCCACCCAAACTCCTGGCCTTCAGATACCCTGTCCTCCAAGATCAACACGATTAGGACAGGGTACCAGAACCTTGCCTAGCCCTCTCCACAGACAGCCCCTTCTCCCGTGCACTTTCCAGGTCAACTTCCTAGCAGCTGTCATCCAGGCTTGAGCTAAGCAGCAAGATTACAGCCATCAAAGCACCGGCGATAAAGAGCCAGTTAGGACCACCTGGGAGCAAGCCGAGGAGGCTGAGAAAAGCAAAATGTGGGTCCTAACCTCATGCATTCGCCTAAATGACAGCCTGAATGGTCAGAAACAAGGATGACACAGGTCACCAAGTCGGGGCCAAGCAGCAGGAGGAATAAAGATGAAGGAAAGGGCAGTTCAGTAAGTTGACTACTTAAAAAACAAGATGGGGGAGGGGAGCTGAAACAAGTAACTTCTACTTCCAGCAGAGGAAAAAAAAAAAAAAAGCTCCTTTTCTGGTAGAATCTCATGGTGTCTAGGACCTTCATCCGCTGGGTCATGCCGTAGGGCTTTTGAAAGTTGAGAAATGACGGACAGGAAAATTAACCTGGCTTTTGGAATGTGCCTGGGAAGATAACTCTCTGGCCCGTCACCACAGGACTGCCAGGAAAGGAAGTTGCACAAGACCGAACTGTAACAATTAATTAACAATGCAAAAGGAGCCGTATCTGCAAAGGAAGGACAGGAAGCTCTCACAAGCCTATAAATTATTCCTGCTTGTTGAGTGCTAAAAGCCCAAGTTCTAGATGTATATAAATAATATATCCCTGTAAATAATTGAAAACACAAGGAAAATTACATAAGCAGAAGCCAGGTCTAAATTTAGCAAGGCCAGTGGCTTTTAGAACCCTTACACACATGTTATGCTTCTCCCTAAGCCCCAGCACCTTGGCTAGGGGTGGGGAGGTGGGGATGGGGGTAAGATCATAAGGAGAATTGACGATAGTGTTTCCTTTCTCTGGCTTTTTAGTTTCCATATCATTTTTTTTAAGGTATGAATACATGAGCTGTGACATCCCTTCCAGGCTTGGCTTTCTGTTTTTGTGCAAATACTAACACCTTGTAGCATCCCAAACCTCCCTCCGTTATTTATGGTAGGATCGATCCTTCAGCAGCACTTCCTGCAGCAGCTTGGGAATCTTGGTTTGCTGGTGTGTGAGCTAAGAAGGGGCGATCTGCCGCCAACTGAGAACTCTGTGGCTACAACCTTCCTTCATGAATTAGCTAATTGTTGTTCTCTCCTTGGGAAATGAGCTTGTTGTCTGTTTCCTTCAGAGGACGACTTCACATGGTGCCAAGAGGACCAGTATAAATTAAATAAATGGGCTTCATTTTCTTAGTTGTACAAAGTAAACGGGGGAACAGGACTCCAGGCTGGTCTTTCCTCTAGCGTTGGCTACATTCTATCTTAGGGACAACTTATCAGGTTGCCTCCTGATTAATGAGAAGAGGAAAAGTTAGCTGCAGTAGGAGTTTGGCATGGCTTCCTTTATTGGTGATTGTTTAGATACAGAGATAATGACTTAATCACAACAGCTGTTATTTAGTATCTAGGAAGCAGGTGATAAGCACACATTATCTCTGGCCTTCTAACCACCCCTGTAGGAGATAGTATCAAGAAACTGAGTCTCAAAGGTTAAGTAACTTGTTCGTGACCACAGAAGAGACGGAAATAAGAACCCCAAACCCAATGTTCAAACCATCACAGTGGTTCTGACTTTCCTCCCACTGCAGTAATACAGCTGCTCCCCAAGCTGCAATATTTTAAGTTTATGTGAAGATGTTCTTTCAGAATCTTGGACCCTTCTCTCTTATTGTCCTGAGTTTATACTTGTCTTCATCTAGAATGACAGCTTGAGTGTTTATATTCCCTCCAAAATTCAGATTGAAACTTAATCTCCAGTGGAACACACTAAAAGGTAAGGCCTTGCTTGAGGAGTCGACTAGGTCCAGAAGGAGCCTCCATCCTGAATGGGATGAAGATCCTCAGAATGAGGATCAAGAGAACACGGAGCTTCTGCTCTGGCATCTTGCAACAAGTGAAGCCACAATGTTCAAGGAAACACTTTGGAAGCTGAAACCAGAGACCAAATATATCTTGATTTTAAAATGTACAGCCTCTTAGTTAGGTTTCTATTCCTGAGAAGAGACACCATGACCATGGCAACTCTTATAAGGAAAACATTTAACTGGGGTGTGGGAGGGACAGGCTCACTTACAGTTTCAGAGGTTCAGTCCATTATCATCATGACAGGGAGCATGACGGCATATAGGCAGATGTGGTGCTGGAGAAGTAGCTGAGAGCTCCACATATGGCAGGCAACAGGAAGTGGTCTGTCTCACTGGGAAGTATCTTGAGCATATATGAGACAGCAAAGCCTGCCCCCACAGTGACACACTTCCTCCAACAAGGCCATACCTACTCCACCAAAACCATGTCTCCCAATAATGCCACTCACATGAACTTATGAGGGCCCAATTATGTTGAAACTACCACGACTTCCAACTGTGAGAAATTACTATTTATAAATTTATAGATAGAAACAGCTATCTATAAATTTCTCAGCCTCAGATATTTGTATATGAGAACAAATGGACTAAGACACCTAGTATTACCACAGTTCTACTCAACCACAGTTTCAGATGGCTCTGCCATTATCAAAGCAGTTCCATCTTATAGTACCAGACAGCTGTTATAACAAAAAGAAAAGGAATACACGCTGAGCTATAAATCTCACATTTTATCCCCATTTATATTTTTATATGACCATTTTTATATGACCATTATCCATGTACATGTATAACTCTTAGAAACCAGATATAGATATGAAACTTCATTGTTTAATAAAATAAACAATGGTCTTTGGAACATGGAAAAATGCTTGTTGAAGGTTTCTCTTAGAAATCAGTTCTGTTATCCCAAATATAAAAAATTTAATCTAGCCTGGGATGAATAGTAAATAAAAGGGACTTCAAAAATTAGGTATGATTCAAGTGAGAGTAAGCATTTAAACCTATGAACTGGACTGGACGGTGGTGGCGCACGCCTTTAATCCCAGCATTCGGGAGGCAGAGGCAGGTGGATCTATGTGAGTTCGAGGCCAGCCTGGTCTACAAGAACTTGTTCCAGAACAGGCTCCAAAGCTACAGAGAAACCCTGCTTTGAAAAAAAAAAAATTAAAAAAGAGAAATGCAAAATAAACCTATGAACTACAGACCCAGAACCATGGGAAAGGCTGAATGGCTATTTCAGTGTTTGGAGTTTGCTTTTAGCATAGAATAACTTTGTAGAATTGAACAAAGCATTTGGCTCCCCCGAAATTGTTTAAATTCCAGGCAATGAAACAGGATGAGGTGTGTTTAGTGAATGATACTAAAAGAAATAATTCCTAAACAGCAACGGCGCTGCACTCATATCAAAACATTCACCCCTGCTGGCCATCATCACTGTGATTTCCTGATCTATGGCCTCTTTGTCTCCAGCTCCACACTCTGATTGCAACTGTCACTGAGTCACACAGGCTGCGCTAGGCGTGACGCCAATGTGGTGACAACAACTGCCTGTGGGATAGAGAACGTTAGTTTTCAGGGTCCTAGCAAATGGCTCAGTCAGGTCCTGGTCGGAGGGCATGAAGTTCGGCTGTCATTCATAAGATGAAAAATATCTACTTAACTGAACAAACCAGCAATCTGCAAAATGCACGCAAGCACAGAATGGTATAGCCAAGACAGACTGAGAAGACCCTAACTGTAGCAGGCAGATACGAACGCAGTTGAATTTCTCAAAAGCACAATGCCCAGGCGCTTGACCCCTGTACAATCTTGTTTTTATTTTCCAGGGTTACAGTGGGACTTGCTGAATTTTGAATCCCTGATGTCCAGGCCATGGCATATATACAAATAACATTTACTTAGCTGAAGTGGAAAAATGAAGCCACCTAGAGACAGTACTGTCACCTAGCTCAATTCACTCCTCAAGCGATTCATGGCTAGGCAGCAGGGCACCGAGAAGGTTCATACTCCTTTGGTCTTTGCAACTGAGCTAAATCACTCCATTTTCAACTAATTATTTTATCTCTGTAGAAACTAAGCCTTCAAAAGAACAAAGCCAGGCACAGTAGCACATGCCTTTAGTCCCAGCAATCCGGGGGACAGAGCAGGCTGAGTTTGAGTCTAGCCTCATCTACACAGTGAGTTCCAGCACGCCCAGAGCTACATAGTAAGACCCTGTCTAAATAAATAAACAACAAGCAAAATATTACCAAACAATATCAAACTCTACTAATGTAAAAACATAAATATGTATGTCACCGGGGTGTGCTAGGTACTGTGGCAACTGTGCACTACGCCATTTTTTCCTCATGGTTCTGTATTGCTCTTTTTGGTTTGGATCTAAAAAAAAAAAAGCTAGGACATTAAAATCATTCAAACCCCTTGAAAAACATACACCTCTCTTTGAAATAAACTGCTTACTGATTGATCATTGTTTCATTTAAGTAGCTCAACTCAATAAATATTTATTAAATTGCATAAACAGGTAATTATGGGATAAAAACAATAACAACAGCTTCAATGTGATTAATATTTCTTTGTCTCCACTCTTATGCTAATGATGTGCATATATTAGCTCCCTTGATTATCACAACAGAATTATGTGATCTCACCGCACAGACTAGGAAGGTTAGAGAGGTTAAGGAATGCACTTGTCTAAGAAGTGGCCGAGCTGAAGTCCAACCCAGAGCTCTTAGGTGCTAAGGCTTAGTTAACACACACAGACAGAATCAAAATGTGGATAGTCAGTGTGGTTTGGGGGACCTGAAATTACTTGGACAGTCCTACTGGAGACTGAGACTGACCAGGCTAAGAGCCCCACTTTCATGAGGCCACCAATGACTGTGCAAGCCAAGTCGACCTTGGCAAACCCCAGGAAGTAGGACTCTGAGAGTCTGATCTCTTTAGTCATCTCCGCACTTCCTCCCTCTAGAACATTCTTCTCCCCACTCAGCCAGTATTTCCGCTTTTGTTTTGTAGTTGGGGTGTTTGCCACAACACCCTGCTCCCCATAGATTTCTTGGCTATATTAGGAACTTGTTTTCTTTCTCTTAGCCTGAGTCAAAGCTAGAATTTTTCAGAAGCTAGTCTATTAAGAAATGAAGGGGCAGGGACTGCAGAGACGCCCCAGTAAGCAAAGGTAAGCAAATGCTTGCCAGGTAATTATGAGGGCAAGCCTTTGATCTCTGGCACCCTAGGAAAAGAGCTGGACATTATATACCTGCAATCCTAGCATGGGGGGCGGGGGGAGTTGAAGGCAAGAGGATCTCCGGGGTTTGCTGCTCTGCCACTAGCCGAATCCATGAACTCCAGGCTCAGAGAAACACCCTGTTTTAAAATGTAAGGGTGGGGGAGTTTGAGGAAGACAGCTGACAGTGGCCTCTGTCCTCCACATACAGGCTCCCCTACAAATAGAATCCGTGGGAACACCAGGTGGGTGTGGCGACCTGCCTATAATCTAGCTTCAGAAGATGGAGACAGCTGGTTAGCCAGATTATTCTATCATTGAGTTCTGGGTTTGTGGAGACTCTTCTTCAATGGGAGAAGCAATGGCAGATGATTTCAGACGTCATCCTTGGGCCTTCCCATACTTAGACACACACATGCACACACGCACCCACTCACAAAAGAAAAAAATAAATAAATAAAATTAGATGATTAATATCGCAGAGAAGCGAGTAACTCAATATTAAGGGAAAGCGATCAGAGCCATCCTTGCCCGACACAATAAGCATTGCACGGGTTTCAGTTGTTAGAGCTGTTTCCCGAGAAAGCATAAAAATCTAGGCCTTCAACACACTCCCTAAAATGCAGTGTATGAGCACTTCTACGGAGTCAGTCTGTATCTTTATTGGTCCTGTGATCTCAGGCAACAATTGTATACAGTGGGAGCGTCCAAGAAAAAAAAGAGAGAATCTCTTTAGACTCTCTCAGGTCAATGCATGGCATGCTCATGGTGCTCTTTGAAGCATGGTATGGTGATCTGAATGCAACTGGCCCCCATAAGCTCATAGGGAGTGGCACCATTAGGAGGTGTGGCTTTATTGGAGCCGGTATGACCTTGTTGAAGGAAGTGTGTCACTGTGGGGGCCGGCTTTTAAGTTTCTTAGGCTCAGGATGCTGCCCAGTGTCTCAGTTGACTTCCTGTTGCCTGCAAGATGTAGGATTCTCAGCTATTCCTCCAACACCACATCTGCCTGCATGCCGCTGTGCTCCTGCCATGATGATAATAGACTGAACCATTGAAACTGTAAGCGAGTCACCTCAATTAAATGTTTTCTTTATAAGAGTTGCTGTGGTCATGATGTCTCTTCACAACAAGAGAAACCCTAACTAAGACATATGGTGTCATCATGGAAACAAACACCTGTGCTGTATCAGTCGCTTCGGAACCCATACGTTGCTCTGAGCAAGCAGAACTACAGGTGAACAGAGATTTACCTTGGGGCTGGAACAGCAGGAGCAACCTCTAGAGATGGATGTAAAATGCTTTTGCAGTGCTCAGCTGCCGTCTGCCCTCTGCCTTCAGTGCACTTACTGTGAGAATGGCCCCAGAGAAAGCAGACCGAAAAGACAGTCCTGAGAGTGAAATCTCATTCCCGAATGAACTGTCTTTCTTTGGAAGGAATACTATTTGTGTATTAAGGCAATTTCTATAAAGAGATGATAGATAAGAAGTAAGTAGCAAGAACTGTCCAGAAGAAACGAGAGGGAATGTTGTGATTAGAGAATGAAGAATACTTTTTATAATGATATCAGTGGGGGGGGGGGAACTACCTCATTGAATAACATAAGATAATAATCAAAGTCTGTTTCCAATGACCTGAAGGACTGACAATGTCCTTTAAAAACAGGACTGTAGGAAGATTGAACAAGAAGCTGTTGATGGGTGGCAGTTCCCTCCATCCCTTTCTTCCATCTGTTCTTTCCGTGGTACATAGGATCAAACCTAGGGCCTTGCACTGGCTAAGCAAGCAGCAGGACATTGCTAAGCTACACATATCAATGGTTAGTTAAGAAAAGCCAACACTTTTTGGACTTAAAAGATCATGCTTTAAGCAAAATCAATGTTGTCTTTACTGAGCTCGTATGAGGTATAATCTCTTCTATTATGGATCTTTCCAGAAATAATTAGGATATCTTGGGTGGGGCTTGATAATTTCACCTTCAGCAGTTTCTTTGTTTTTTTTAAGTATTTATTTGTTTATTTATTTATTATGCATACAATATTCTGTCTGCGTGCATGCCTGAAGAGGGCACCAGACCTCATTACAGATGGTTGTGAGCCACCATGTGGTTGCTGGGAATTGAACTCAGGACCTTTGGAAGATGAGGCAATGCTCTTAACCACTGAGCCATCTCTCCAGCCCCAGCAGTTTCTTTGTTTAATTCTGATGCACCCCCAATCCAGCACTGTTGGCACAGTTTAGTGACTTCCTACCAGTGTAATATATACACATACATACATACATTCATACATACATGGCATATTTATGTTTTCACCATTATAAATCATGATACACAATCCACCTTCATAATAATAATTAATATTCACTGAATATGTTCTATGTGCTAGCTGGAACTAAATGTTTATGTGGTCAGGACAACTTGTTACTGAGATAAAATCTTATGTAAGGGTTCTGATGCCCATTTCCAGCCTGTTGTGCCAGATTAGCTCTGAGGCCATTCCATACTTTGACGATGGAAAAATACTGATGGCTATATTGCGTGGAGACTAACACTCGGCTATCAACTCAGTAAGCACCCTCAAACGGCAGCTTATTCAAGAGACTGAGGGAAGATAAAGCCTTGTGTCCTGGCTCCAGCAGCGATCTTAGCTGCTATTGTTTCTAAAAGTAGCACTCCTGAGTGGCTGCTTCCAGGAATGTCTACCCAGACTGAGCAGCAGAGACGGTTGGCTGTCTCTGGGAACTGGGCACATTTCATAAGCTGTCTCTTCCAGGACCCATCAAGGCGTAGCTGTAGTCAAGGGAACACAGTAGTGTGGAATAGCTGGGCTCAAGATTTTCTTTTCCTTTTTTCAGATAAAATCAGATAGCAGATAGAAAAATGCTCTGATATGGTGGGGTTCGGGGGAGAATCATAATGACCTAAATAAATTGCCAAGTTATGAGGAAGTTCATGGGAGCCTGGGAGATGTGATTAGGCACAGAAGTGTTATCCAATGAAAGGGAAAGATGTCTTCCGGGGTGCTTTGAGAAAGATGCCTTCTGTGGTGGTTTGAGGAAGAATGCCCCCTATACGCTCATGTTTGAATACTTGGTCCCCAGTTAGTAGAACTGTTTGGGAACGATAAGAAGGTACGGCCTTGTTGGAGGAGGTGTGGCTGTCACTGGAGGTGGGCTTCCTATAATATCCTCAGTTATCTCTCTGCCTCATAGTTGTGTCTCAAGACCTAAGCTCTCAGCTTCTGCTCCAGCACCATCCTTGCCTGCCCGCTGCCATGACTGTCATAGTCTAACCCTCGGGAACTGCGAGCCCAAAGTAAACGCTTTCTTTTATAAGCTGTTCCAGTCAGGGTGTTTTCGTCATCGGAATTGAGAAGTAACTAAGACATCGCCTTATCCTTCTTTTCTTCAACTTCTGTTGTAAGCAGGGGAGAACTGCAGCTTGTATTAATCACACAGTTATAATACCTTAACCAAGAGGTGGAGCGGAGAGTCACTTGGAGGCATGGTGTCCACCTATGTAAAGTCAATGGAAGGGAGGGGCCAAAGCTTACAGTACTGATGTTCAGAGACCACACCACTGTATTTGGTCTAGAAAGTGAATGGCAGCCCTTATTCTCCTGGCCTTGAAGCACTGTATAACCACTTGTTATGAGAAAGAATACTTAGGACACTGGGGCGAGATTTCTATTACATGGCTTCTGAAAACCTTTGGAGAACATGGCGGAGTGAGGACTACCAGCAATTTCAGTACATATTATTCAGTCTCTATCATTTTACAAAGAAGTCAGTTAAGGCACCAAGAAGCTGAGTGAATCTCTGAAAGTCATTTAGCTAGAAAATGGAAAGCCTGATGTCTGAGTGTTAACCAAGAGTTGATTTTCTATATAGCCTCGTTTTTTCTTTTCCTTCTAGCCCTTCTAAACAACTAAGAACTTGTGATCACTACATGTAAACGTTCCTTCTTTGAGGCAAAGTGCTAGGTGGGGCATAATACTTACTAACTTAGGTGTGCTTCCTCTAGGTGGGGTATAGTAATCACTTACTAAGGTGTGCTTCCTCTAGGTGGGACATAATAATTACTAAGGTGTGTTTCCTCCTCACACACCCAGTGCGCCTCTCACAGGATGTAAATAAATACCCTCACCCTCCCAAGCGCCCACTGAAGGTTTCTGCTGTGGCTCTCAAGGCTGTGCCTATCAGATCAGTCAGCCACTCTTCATGTGGATCTTAGAGAAGTTGATGTTGGGAGTCAGTTGGCATGTGGAAACACAGTGAAGGGGCAAGGGACAATTTTAGTAAGGAAGGTTAGGGACTATGGCAAAGATACAAAGGAAAAAGAGAAGAGGAAGAAGCAGCAGCAGCTCTCTAGCCCTGAGGCTGCAACTCCCTGCTAGCACCTCAGACTAAGCATGTGTGAGGTGTTGGCTTGAGTGCCCACCACTGTCCAGGGTTGGGCAGGGGTGGAGGAGGAGGCAAATACTGGTTTAACCTAAGAAGCGGTAGGACCAGGATAAGAAATTCTGCTGTTGGTTTTCCTGAAACCAGGTGTGCCACCCAGTGACTGTGCATGGATGTCTGCTGGATAAAAACACATGTGCCTGGCCCTCAGGACACCTGGGAAGCAGCTCTGGCTTTCTTGCTGGCCTGGGGGTACCCACCTTCCTGAGTCTCTTTCATCATTGGTTACATGAAGGTCATGGACTAAGTGATGTCTTTGGCAAGTCTAGATAGTTATGCTTGCAGGGGAACTGCCCCATTCAACTTTGTCAACCATGTCATTATGGTGGGGCCAAACAAATTACCGCTATATCGGTCAAGTCTGACTGACCAGGGACACTATGCGTCCAGGCAGAAGCATTCCTAAACCGAACCAATAAGAGATATTTCCAAGGAGTTTCGGAACCGGTGCTAGAAAAGTTCTGTTGGCCTCTTTCTCTGTGTCTTAAGCTGAGAGCGGACAGACCTGCAACTAATTAGTAGTTTACCTTCAGCAATTTAACCTGAGTGGTAAACACAGCCAGGAAGGAAGGAGGGAGGAAGGGAGGGCACAGTCATTGGTAAAGTAGTGAGACAGAATCACTTTCAGATCTGTGATCCCAGTTGATGCTGAAAACTAAACATCTCTGGCCTTTATGTAACACAATCCCATGGAATCCTTATGTGAATATTAAACTCCTCATTCAGAAAATTCTATCAGCCACTTGGCCAATAAATGATATACTAATTGAGATGAAAATAGTTGTGCCCAATATGGTCACACATGTTCTTCATGCTCAAAGAGTTGATTTTAAAAACTGTTGATTTTAAAGGCTTAGGGGGTGACCAGACAGAATTATTCCACATCACAGAAAACAATCAAACTGAAAAAGAGAATGTCTGTCAAAAGGAGAGTTCCTAGAATGGGGACCACAACTATAGATTAAGTTAGGACTTCGGGACGTTAAACGACGCATTCTCCTACCTGAATATGTAAGGTAGACAGAAACAGGCAATGTAGCTGCCATCTCCACAGTCCTGGGGAAGCTGGAAAGAGGCATCTGTCCCTATTTAAATCTGGATACGTGGCTTCATGTGTTTCCTCTAAACCTTCCTCTTTATTTTTAAAAAGGAATTAAAATATCTGTTAGCTCGACCCCTTCAGTTTGAGCTCGAGATGAATACCGCCCTCATGGTATCTCTGTCCCAGCATGAAACAAAGGGCTCCCTCGTCACAAAAGGTCTTGGTAAGAAGTGAAAGGGCAGCAAAGAATGGACGCTTTAGAAAGCGTTAAGCCAAATCATAGCAAGTAACTTCATAGTACGTTTATAATTTACCTTCATGCTTACGAGTCACGCTCCCAAGGTTTATTTACCTTCATGCATACAGGGTACTGTGTAGTAGAAGAACTTTGCATTCTCAGCCAGTGAGATTACTACATATTTTAACAACTGCTATAAAAGCAGTGCCGGAATGGAATTAGAGGCCTATTTCATTGGGACTCTGAGATAAAGGCCTTTGTGTAAAGAAGTGTGGGGAAACCTTTGATGTCGTGCAGCGGCTCTGAATTTTCCTCCTGATGGGTAAGGAAGAGACCAAGTCCCGCTTGCCTGCCACACTGCACTATCTGATGGATGAGAACCATAGCCTCCTGCTGCTGGCTCATTTGTCTTTGTGTACATCTGCGATGTGACTGGCATCTGTCACTGATCAGACAAGAAGACCCTCCTAATGGGCCCTCTGAAGAAGCACAGATGAGCCTTGTGTCCTAATTTGAAGCATGCAGCAAAGAAAAGATGGCCCTGTGACTCCAGCGGTCTGAAGAGGCTGGAAGAATCTCAGGGGCTACACAGAGCTACATCCATTGAAATTTAGGGGGAAAAAAATCTTAGGAGTTTTTATTTGCTCTTCATTGCATTCATTTTCTAAAACTTTTACTTTAGAGGGTTTTTTTTTTATAATTAAAACAACATATTACTAGAGCAATGTATGCATAGCATATGCTTTGTACCTTGATTTTATTTACTTATTTTAAGGTTACCAATGGGAATATAGGTGATTTTTTTTTAATGATCTTGGGATAGGTGGAATCAGACTGTGTTAATAATGTTAGATTTGCCCAGACTCAGAGAACATCAATCCACGTGCTACAGTGGTTTCATGTGACATGGTGGCATTCAGACAAACATGCTGCAGGAGAGGTAGCCGAGCATCCTACATCTTGACTTGCAGGTAACAGGAAGTTGTTTGTCCAACTGGGTGTGACTTGAGCATATATGAGACCTCAAAGCCCACTTCCACAGTGACACACTTCCACCACACCTACTCCAAGAAGGTCACAGTTCCTAAGAGTGCCACTTCCTTTGGGGGCCATTTTCTTTCAAACCACCACAGCTTGCTTATGCAAGCAAGTAAACCCCTCACCTGAGTTCTGAGGTTCCACATCTACTAAAAAGATTTATGAGGCTTCATGATCTAACACATGCAGGACTGAACAGAATGTGTGGTACACAATTTTAAATCATATATAAATTTCAGTTACTACCCCTAAACAATTAAAAAAATTCCCCATATAAATAGTGTAGGTTATCCTTAATAGATATGCACGAGGAAATATTCAAATCTGGAAAGTAAGCTTTGTTAAGGTAAGAAATACTCTAGTCTAATTCGAGGGTAATAATTATTCTTCAGATGCTTTCTGTAGAATGACACTTCTCCTTTATGCTATTGTTATCTCAACATCTGCTGTGTTTCATTTTAATCCATGGCTTTATAAAGAGACCTCCAAATAATATCATTCACAGAATACTTATCCAAAGAATTCCGAGGCCAAAGAGAGAAAACTCTGGCAAGAAACTGCACTCAAATACATCGACTTAAGCAATTTTACTATTTCTATTTTACGTTATTATGTTTTTAATGAATGTTCTGAATTTAGGCCAGAGAGGAAGGAGTTGAAAGGAAAGAAAATAGAAAATGGATAGAGAAAAGAAGCACCATGTGTCCCCTAGACTTTGTTCGGAAGATTCCACACTACCAGAGAGAGACTAGGTACCTCTGTCTCTCAGAAAATGGGGTCCCAACCTTGCTTTCGCTGACATCTTGAGCCAGATAATTTGCTGTAGTGAGGGGCTATCCTTCGGAGTGTCCCCGGACACTTTCCACTAGATGCCAGTGACATTCCCTCCCACTCAGCCCCTGAGCTGTGACAACTAAAAGTATTTCCAGACATCACCAAATGTCCTCTGGATGCGTGGGGGGGGGAGTGCAGAGGGAACTCGCTCCCAGCTGAGGGCCATTTGGACGAAATGATCCCCTGCTAGCTTTTCAATTGCGCATAAGTGGGGTCCAGTGAACTAGAGAGTCCCTGAAAACCCAATTCTGAATTGTATGATGGGTTTCTAATTATTTAGGAACTTTGTATTATACCTTTCTTTCAAAGAGTTCGGATCCCTTAGAGTCTCTGAGAACTGGAGTACGGTGATGTGAGACGTTCCAAGGTCGAAGAAGGACTTCTGCAGACGAGTGTGTGCAAGCAAGGGGACAAATCCTTCACCTGAGTTCTTAGTTTCTAAGGGCAGGGGAGGCTGACTAAGGCCAACTTGAAAGTGTAGCACATTTGATTAGGCATGAAAGCGCAGGGGTTCCGTTGGTGGTATCAGAGTTGGGAAGGAATTCTCCCCATTTCTTTCTTTACTCTCAGCATTTACTTTCTCCTGTCTGCTTGCCTCCTCTACCCTCACTGTTTTCTTTTCTCTATCTGTGACCTCTTTATAGTTTCTCTCCTCTCTGATCCTGTTTTAGTTATACTCTGGCCACGAAAACGGAGCACTGTGGTCCTGAAACCAGATGGCCTGACTTCGAATCAGAGTTCTGCTGCTTTCTCGTTGTGAAACCAACTGGAGCTTCTTTAAACATCCATCTGCTTTCATTTCCTTCCTACTGAACTGGGGATGACACCAAGAGCACCTCTCTGTGGTGAGGCAAACTTGAACATCTAAGGAGCAAGTGGGACCGAATCAGGACATCTAACATTAGTGTACTCTCTGTGGCGAGACGAACATTGAACATCTATGGAGCAAGGGGAACTGCACCAGGGCAGAAGGTGAGCATGCATGTTAGCTATTATATTTTCTCCTTTCCACTATTATAGAACATGAGTCACGATTGTAGAGTTTAACAACACCCACCTGTTTGTTTCTGTAAAGGTCTGTCCTGTCCCTTTAAGAGACAAGCCCCGCCCACTCCCCTCCCTTCCGCAAACTAGCAGATCTTCCTTCTGCCCTTCTGTTTCCAGCCGGTCTCTCTTGGGAAGAGATGGCTGCTGCCATGGCTCCTTTCCTCCCTCCCCCCCCCCCCATCCGCAGTGTCTCTCTCTCTCTCTCTCTCTCTCTCTCTCTCTCTCTCTCTCTCTCTCTCTCTCTCTCTCTTTCCTTTCCCCTCCATAACCCACTGAATAGACTATACTCAAATCTTCTCTCTGCATGGTATGCCCATCTGTCTGTCTCTCATCCCCTACCCCCCCCCCCACCTGGGACCCACTGCCCCTCGTGGCCCGATGCTCACTGCCACCCCTTGGGGGAAGAGCGCCAATTTTACCATTACAGTATCTCTTTGGAGAGTTATTTTCGTTCCTGCTTTGGGAAAGAAGACATCGGGGTACCTGCTTCTAGGAGTTGATTTAACAGCTGGGGCAACAAATGTACCTGTAATGGCTCTTTTGGATTTCTTCCTGGAGAATAAACAGAGTTATTGTGGTGTTACTACAATGCACCGTGCATTCTGTGTGTCCAGAGCAAAAAATGAAATTACACTAAATACTGGAAAGAAATCCTGGAAAAGCCTTTCTAAATGATACCCTCATTTGTCTATTATTTTTCTCAGAAGAAAAAAAATGACCTTCTACTAGTATATAATAAATGAGCATTTCCATAGGGAGCACATGTGTGTTTCAGTTGTGGATCACTTATCTAACACGGATGGAGCCCAGAACTCAATCCCCAGCCCCACAAAATCATCATCAGAAAAGATTAAAATAAATGATGTCACTATGGTTACTCATTATTGTTATTCCCAGATCCGCAAAGTCCCCCAAAAACCAACAAGGAGACCGAGTCCCATATGTAAAAGCAAAGAGCCTTTATTTTATACAAGTTTGCAAACTCGGTCTCTCTGTGTGTCTAGTGTATTGGAATAAGCGGAGAGCCCCAAGCTCAGAGAGAATTGGGTCTTTATAGTAGTAAAGGTGGGACTGAGGGATTTCTAAGGCTCAGAACTCCTGATTGGCTGACATTTGTCTAGGGTGTCCTGGTGAGTGTGTGCTGGCAGGTGATCCTATCTACAAGGGTTGGAATGTTAGGAATTTCCTTTGGATGGTCTGTTCTTGGGCGGTACCTGGGTAATTTCAGTTTGTGGTCCTTCCTGCAACCAGATATTACCTCAGGGTAAACTACTGAGACTCAGCCTCCATTAAGCTTATCTTGGCTAGGTCCTACACTAGTAGGTGATAATGGTTGGAAGTTAAGAACTTCCTTTGGGTGGTCTGTTCCTATCAAGCTTATCATGGCTGGCTCCTACAATTATAAACTAAGGATACAGAACAGGAAACTGAGGCAAAGAAATAAATGAGAAGCAGGTAAATCATGATGCCCCTTGAAGAAGAAATGTCAATGACATTAAAACTAGTGATTAGAAAAGTATAAAACAAAAATCAAAAACAAAAAAAAAAAACACTCAAAGCAGCAATAGAGTATTTGGACAGGGTGTCACATTAATAAAGACTAAGAGAGATCAATATCCTTTATGTGAATGACAGAGAAAATGGTACTGCCTTTCAATACTAATAAGAAAATAATTGGTTAAAAAACATGCTTTAGAGGGAGAGGCAAGTAGTTCTATCTTTAATTAAAATGTTTATTCTCAAGTCAGTTGTGGTATTTATATTCAGGATGCTGAGGTAGACAAGAGCTACATAGCAAGAGCCTATCACATAGAAGGAAGGAAGGAAGGAAAGAAAGAAAGAAAAAGAAGGGAGGGAAAAAAGAAGGGAAGAAGGAAGAAAAGCAGAAAAAAGAAAACATTCTTCCTTTTGAATTTAGGAATGCCAATTATGTAAATTTTTTCTGAGAGAAATGTTTGTTTTTATAAGTATACTTTTAAGGCAAATAAACAAATTTTTTTGAAAGTGCTCTTTCTCACAGGAAAAAAAAACCTACTAGTAAGGAATGGTTGATATAGAAATAGAACAATAAATAGATGCCAGTACCTGCACTAGGCTTTTTCTGTTGGGTCACCAACCAGTTCCCAAATCAGACACAGAGACTTATTTTAATTTTAAATGTTCTGCCTGGGTTAGGCTTGTTTCTGGATAGCTCTTTTTAACTTAAATTAACCTGTTTCTCTTTATCTACCTTTTGCTTCAGGGCTTATTGCCTTTCTTACCTTTGTATATCTTACTTTCAGTGCTTCTCCGTGTCTGTCTGTCTGGTATCTGCCTGACTTCTTGCCTGGAGCCTGTCCCTTTTCTCTCCTCCTTCCTCTCTCACTCTTTTTTCTTCTCCTCTTGAGCCTAGAACTCTCTTCCTGTTTATTCTCTCTGCCCAGTAGCCCTGCCTCTCCCTCTCCTGTGTGGCTATTGGAATTCAGCTTTTATTCGACCAATCAGGTGCCTTAGGCAGACAAGGTGAAATGGATGCAACCCATCTTTCCATAATTAAACGCAGCAAAAAACAAGGGCAACACATCTTTACACAGTTAAAATAATATTCTACAACAGGTAGCTTGCTGTGTAAACACATTACAAACTACCGTATAACTGTCGAGAAGAATAAATACTGCTATAAAGCACACACGTGGCATGGTACACTAGCGCTATAAGCAAACCCATGGCTACTGCGTTCACATTTGAATATCTAAGGAAGGATCTCGGTTCATATCTTCTCAACTACTAACCGTAGTCCCTGGGAGACGTGTAGACTTGGTGTCCTCTGCCTTGGCAGTGACTTCTGGCAGAGGTCCTAGTGTTCACAAGGAATGTTTGGTTTAATTTTTTTTTAAGTTTAATTTTAAAAGCAATGTAGTATCATTTTCTTTGCTCTCTGGGATTCCTGAGGAGGGGGTGGGTGTCTTGGTTTATTTTTCTCTTTCTGTGATAAATCATCCTGACAAAAGCAGCTTAAGGGAGAAAGGTTCCTTTCTGCTCACAGCTCCAGCATCTCGTCTATCACGGCCAGAGAGCCCTAGCAGCTGCAGCGTGAGGCACCGGGTTCCATCACATCTATAGTCTGCAAGTATGAACTGGTGAATACTTGTGCCTAGCTCATTTTCCTGTTTTGTTCAGTTCAGGATTCCAGCCCAAGGTATTGTGGGCAGGCCTTCTCATTTCAATATCCTAATCGGGATAATCCCTTTCAGACAGGTCCAGCAGTTAATCTAACCTAGACAATGCATCACTTACCCTCTAAGTGATTCCCGGTCTTAGCAGTTCCTGCTGACTGTCACAGGATGGAAAGCTCCAAGTCCATGATATCTGAGTTTAGGACATTGTGATTTTCGCCATTTGATATTATTTTGTGCTCTTTTTGAATGATTATTTAGAATTATACTTGAGGTCTCCTGCTCACATGCACTTCCCTCAGATTTCTAGCTCACCACATGCGATTTCCATCTACTAACATTGTTGAGTGCACTCTAGACATATATAAAAATATATTTTAGGATGTAAGTTTCCTGGTCTCTTTCTTTCTGTTATTTTGGGGTAGGGGTGGAGAGCGGGGGAAACAGAGTGTCAGTCTGTACCTGTACTTGAGCCTGAACCTGAATTTTGCTATGGAACCAAGACTGGTTAAAAACAGATGTAGTATGGAGCTGTGGGCTGCTTCCCACTGCCCGGCTCCTGGCCGCTGGCTAGCTTTACCCAAAATAATTACATCGAAGCTGTATTCTTTTAAACACTGCTTGACCCATTAGCTTCTAGCCTCTTACTGGCTAATTCTCACATCTTGATTAACCCATTTCTAATAATCTGTGTAGCACCATGAGGTGGTGGCTTACGGGGAAGGATCTTAACCTGCATCCATCTTGGAGAGGAGAGCTATAGCATCTTCCTCACTTCCCTTCTTCCCAGCATTCTGTTCTATTTACTCCGCCTACCTAATTTTCTGACCTATCAAAAGGTCAAGGCAGTTTCTTTATTAACCAATGAAAGTAACACATAGACAGATGACCCTCCTCCATCAAACAAATAGCAATCCTCCTGCCTCAGCCTTCAAATATGGGTCACTATGAGTAGTTTAAAAGAATACACATTAGAAACTTTTAGAACTTTTTTTTTGGGGGGGGGGGTTGGTTTTTTCCAGATGAGGTTTTCCTCTAGCTTTGGAGTCTGTCCTGGAACTAGCTCTTGTAGACCAGGCTGGCCTCAAACTCACAGAGATCTGTCTGTCTCTGCCTCCCGAGTGCTAGGATTAAAGGCATGCGCCACCACTGCCCGGCTTAGAACATTTTTTACATAATAAAATTAGACCCCAAGAAGATACAGGTAGTGTAGAAATTTTACGTTCACTCAGAAGAAAAGAGAAAAAGACAATGCAGCGCAAAGGCCCTGGGATGGATGCAGAAGTGGTCAGGCAGGTGGCCTGACTGAGAAGTAATACGAAGGACAACTGCTGACAGTTAGGATCTAGGAATCAAAGCAAACCATATTTAATTATGTAAAAGGTTACTTCCTAACTAGATTAGCAGATTGCTGTCCTAATCCAAAAACACCGATATGGCAAACAACTGCCAGAAAATACAACTAAAAAAAAAAAATTCAAGCTAGCTAGGTCCACATTTAGGGGTCACGGTGTGGTACCAGAGAGGTATTAGCCAGTATCACACTTCATCCCTTACGGCAGGCCGAGAGCAGAAGGTAGGGGAGGGTAGGATAATATTCTCACACCCAGTGGTGTGGTCTCGGTGTCTAAAAGTGCGGGAGAAAAAGAGAACAACCACATACTTGTCAGATCTCTAGGCACCAGCTGGCCCTGGGGAAGCTGAGTACACAGACATCAGTCAGCACTTTCCTGTTCATGGTCTCCGTGGATACGCGGACAGAGTCAAGTTCAAGGCTGTCTTTTTCACTTCCTTGTTCTTATTTATGTTTCACAATAGTGCTTCATGATAACCTACTGTTAATTCTTTCTTTAGTGATGCAAAGCCTGTTGCTCCCATGATACCTCACTCCTAGCTCTTCACTCACAGTCTTGACCAGTCCATGCCTTCACTAGATTGCAAGTTTTCTGAAGGCCTAGACTGTGTTTATTTCATCTATAGTATGAAGCTGGTGAATATCTGACGTGAATATCTCAACAAAGGAACTTTCTTGACAAGGAGATCTTCTGTGAGTTTATAAAGATAAATCAACCCTTCGAGGGTCAAACCAAAATACTGCTCGCTAATAAAGTCCAGGTGACTCAGATATTCAGAAGAGGTCTTCACCGATGAATACTTCAGTATTATAAAGTAAGATATGTATTAAGAGTGAAGGTGAAAAAATAATTTAAAAAAATATATCGAGCCAAGGCATGGGGGTTGCTACAACTAAATGAACTATTGCAGATACTTTTTTTTTTTTAAAGCAAATGACATTTTAGAGATATGAAAAGTAACAGAAAAGCGGGGGCCAGCAAGACGGCTCAGCACGCAGGTGGACTTGCATGGTGGACTGCGTTTGATCCTTGGAAGCCACAGAAATGTGGAAAGAGAATCAACTTCTGCGTGCTGTCTTCGGATCGCCACACATGTGCGGTGGCTTGCATGTGTTCAGACTCAAACACACCTAAGCTCATGCTGTAATAATGAATGCTATTGCCTTGTTCTGCTTCAGACTCCATAAATGTGGATGAAGTGTGTCAGATGCTACTGACACTTGAGTGCACAGGAATCCCCCAAATACAAAGGCAAAGTCATCCCACCGACGGTAGTGAATTATACGGCACGATAACCTCTGACAACAGCCCATCCTGGTCTCACTTTCGAAGTTCTTATCACAACAAACTGATCCATCTGAATATTGAACTTTCAGAGAAGCACGAGAAGGATGGACGACTAAATACAGATTCTAAACAGACGGCGTTCCATGGCCCCAAACAAGTGTAGCTACACCGTGCTAAGATGTGGACACATATTTGTAGAAAGCAATTTTATTTGCCCAAATCAATTCTAAATGATTCCGTAGAAACAGCTAGGAGATTTAGATACATAAGCAGAGCTAGGCAGGTAAAAAAGAGACTGTCCAAAGGATGTGGCAGGGCTTGGCAAGGGACCCAGAAGGAAGTCTGGGACAAGGCAACAAAGGAAGGAAACTTGAAATAAACAAAGATTGGCTAAAGCCCAGCAGGCAAATAGGGTGTGAAGTGTTGGAGGGCCTTTGATAAGGAACTTTAGAGGCGAAGGTGGCTCTTCAGTGTGAAGGAAAGCCGGGTCTGCCTGGACTTTCAGGCTGAGGAGAATAAAGATAGTTCTCTATGATGAGGCGGTGACTAGACAAATGTCACTAGAATTGGAGACTTCACCTTGTAACAATCACTTCTCTATTTGTATAAGGTATATTTTATTTTATTTTTAGTTTTACTTTTTCTTTTGGAGACAGGGTCTGGCTGTCCTGGAACTTGCTATGTAGACTACATTGGCCTCAAACTCACAGAGATCCACCTGCCTGCTGGGATTCAAGTCATGCACCACCACACCCAGCTTGTATGAGTATTTTTGTTAAATAAAAGTATGGCATCATACAATAACAAAATAGATTTCCAAAATGGACACATTTGGGAATGTTACTAAAAACTGGTTCCAACGGAAGAAAGTCCTAAGAGTTAGCTTATTTCTCGCTAGGCATTCAGTCATACAGCATCTTGTATTGACTAAATGTTTGCCTTGAGTTTGCACATCCTCCTAAGATTGTGGGGCTCCTCAGGGGCTTAAAGAGGCCCTGTGGATCCTACCACACACTGCATTTACAGTCAATTCTTCAGCTTCAAGACCCATGTGTCAATTCTTAACCTCGCATCATCTTCCCCTTTCTCTCTCTTTCCTTTTTTTTTTTTTTTTTTTTTTAACACAGTCTTAGTCTGTAGCTCATGTCCAGGCTCTTCACCACTGAGAAGTGTGCTACCCGACTGTCTCATAGAGACTGTTACAATAGCTTGTTTTTCTGGTCTTTAGTCTTACACTATTAACTATGGAAACATGAGAAACTGAAAGAAAGGGCATGCAAAATGGCTCAGTGGGTAAAGGACCTTGCTTCCAAGCCTGATGATCTGAGTTCAAGCCCCGAGACCCACGTGGTGGAGGAGAGAACTCCCATGAGTCGTCTAATCTCCAGACTCATGCTTCCCCCAACAAACACACAAATAAACATTTAAAAGAAAACATTTAGATAGTACAAAATTCTATTTCAAAGAAATAACATTTTTTCTCAAATACTAATATTTCCTTTCTAGCTTTTCTTCCACCTCTATCAATTAAACATCTACATCATGGTTTCAAATTACAACTGCACATATATACACATGCACTCTGTCCACCAGATAAAGAGCGTGTAAGGGAAGAGCCATCAAGACTTTTTTCTTTGGCAATTGTAACAACATGTAGAATTGTAAGAAACTCTAAATGAGTTGTTAGAAGTACTGAGCTTTACACAAACCCAACAAGGAGACCAGATTAAATTCTAACACAATAGTACAGAGGGATCTGGAGGGAAAAAAGACTGGCCTTTGTTTGTTGGGAAATCGGGTAAATTTTAGAGAAAGGAAGGAAGAAGGGATGATATTAACTCTATTTTATAATGTTGGGTGGGAGGAAACCTGACAAAAACTCCATAAGGAAGGGCTATTTATTTCAGCTCACAGTTCCTACAGAATGTCCTGATGGAGAAGGCATGGCAGCAAGAATTTGAAGTGGCGGGTCACATGGCATCTACAGCCAGGAAACAGGATGACTTCAGTGCTCAGCAAGCTTTCTCCTCTGTATGCAGCCCAGATCCCCTGTCCACGGAATGGTACCATCCACACTGAGGTTAGTCGTTCCCACATCAAAGGCCCCAACCTAGAAAATCCCTCACAGCCATCCCCAGAGGTCTGTTGCCTACTCTACCGTCACTGGGAGGCAGCCCTAAAACTGCAGAGAACCAGGTAAACAGCGTCCCACCCAGAGGTGAGGCAAGATAAAGTGCTGGGGGGTGGGGTGGGGTCTAAGGCAGACTACAAATAAGAGGTCAAAGGGCAGCAATGGCAAAGACTTTTCTGCTTGTAAGGACCAGGAAAGGAGCCAGATCAGTGACTCAATTGCCTTGTGTGTGTGTATTCTCAGAGTCTAACAATTGTGAGACACAACGTTTTCAGTGAGTGTTAGCAAAGGGTACTACTATCCACAGATTAATTTTTGCACTATTGATTTATAAACATCAATGTGCAAATGAGTTCTCTGGGGGAATATTGTTAAGTGAAGATTCTAACTCAGGAAGGATGGGGTGGAGGCGAGGAGCTGACATTTCTAACAGACTTCATATGATGCTTTGCAAGGATGGACGCTTGAAGTATTTTTATAAAACAAATAAATCAGTGAATTTATGTTCCCCAGCAGAGAGATACCTCCTGTGAACTTATCAAAGACCTTAATTATGAAATTATCCTCTCTTTCACCTTTAGTGGGTGGAAATAAATAGACAATTGGATATCAAAAGAGGAAATCCAGTGTCCCTGTGTAGGTCGGTAATAATACAATTGAAGGCATAATCATTGTGAATGTCCATTTTAATAACAAAATAAGTCCCTATATTATTTATAGCAACACATCTATACTTTAAAATGTCCAAAAGAGCTTCCTGTGCCAATACAAATGTTCTGTATTGACTGTCCACTAAGTATATGTATCTGTTGAGCTCTTGAAATATCCCTAGTACTCCTAGGAATAAATAGCCAGACGTGGCTTCCAGCCACCATGATTGTCAATGCTGCCAGTGTCACACAAAGACGCCAGATACCCAGATGCTTTTACCTTCTGAGGGAAGTATGTACGCTTGCTACTAAGGCTCTAATTTAACTACTAATTTATAAAAGAGACCTCAGAAGTCTCTGGGGCCCACCATGAGAGCTGACGGCAGAAGGAAACTTGAGTTTCTTTCCCATAGAAGGCAACTGATAACAACCAGGGAATTTAATCCCCTTTTCAGCTAAAGCTAGCATTCTCCTGCTAAACCATCATCTAAAAGAACAATGACTCAAAATAGAAGCATATCCCAGCTAGGAGCCTATGTTTGAAATAGTCTATAAAATACTGAAACACATGAGAGAGAGAGAGAGAAAGAGAGAGAGAGAGAGAGAGGTGTTTTTTGAAACACACGATTTCACTTCCAACTCCAACTACACCTTTACTACTATAGACACCCCTGACAAGTATCTTAACCTCCCTGATTTTCAATCCCAGTCTCTGTAGCTTGGGGTTGGTAGTAATACTTACTGGGCAAGGACATAGGAGCTTAGGTCACTAAAATCCCATGCAAAGGTTAATTATTACTCACTAAAGGGAAAGCCGTTGCTATAAAACAAAAATCTGAGAACTACCTAGACTCTTTCCTTCTACTATTAATAAATCTGTATTGCATGCACAGAGCCTTAGGACTCTCTTGTGATGCATATCCAACCCTTCATGACTGCTGTAAGGGAACATAACCTTTACAGAATGGGAATGCCGCAGCCATCTGGGAGGATGGCAGTAGAGCGGAGTGCTTTATTTAGTAGCACAGGGTCTGCTAAGCATCCTCCCTGCTAAGATTACACGGAACATAAAGGAAATCGCAGACTGCTCATTTCCCTTGTACTCATCCGAAGCTTGTGGAAACTTCCTGTAAAAGGCAGTTACAGCATTAAAAGTAAACTGATTTCACACATACCGGATACCAGCAGACTAACAATTGCAGTCCTTAGGGACAAAAAGAAAATAGCACACTTGCCTTTCATTCTTTACATTAGTTTGGAAAAACACGGAAGCTCAGTGAAGAAGAGAGACCCACGCTAGAGGCAAGTAAACTGTTTAGAAATGTATTGATTATACCACAGAAGGGGGAAAGGAAGAGGGAGGGAGGGGAGAGGGAGACAGAACAAGGGGGGAGGGAGGGAGGGGAGAGGAAGAGAAAAGGAGGGATTGGGAAAGAGGAACAGAAGGGGGAGGAAGAGGGAGGTAGGGGGGAGAAAGGGAAGAGAGAGAGAGAGAATATCATGATACAAAGCCTATCGCAACATGAAAATAGTCCTTTAGGACCTGGTTTCAAATGGCCAACTCTGCCGACTGCCAACCGCAAAGGAACAGTGCTAAAGTAGGGGAATTTTGGAAAGGGAAGGGAACTTGTCCTTTAAGTACTAAGAGACCCTCACGTGTTGGCATGGCTCTCTCCTCTTGGACTTGCCAAGTGTACAAATATCTGCTGAGAGTCAGGAGCATCAGACAGGGTCTGTGCGAAATGCTGAACCACCATATATTCGAGTGCAGTAGGAAGTGCGAGGGACTTCTGGGTTTAGCCCAGACTCAGGCTACACAACTGCACTTATATATGTGGAATAGACCTTGGCACAACCTTCTGCCTCGAAAACTCTATTAGTAAAAAGAATACACACACACACACACACACACACACACACGAAACTAGCCTCGTTTTTAGGTCCCATAAAGTTTAACAGGGAAAACAAATATATATTTATAAAAAAGATAACTAGCAAAAAATAAAGGCCATTAATGCATCAACATGATGTATAAATAGTAAAGGCAAGAAGGAAAGGACCTCAGAAGACGAAATCCACGTTCCTAGGAAAGCGGGTTACTATAAAGTACAGTGTGGGAACACTGATGAGGGCAGAGGACCGGGCGCCATTTGTCACCTGGCCACCTCTGCTAGCTGCACTTCTCACTGCTGGGACAGTGAAGAAAGAAGCCAAACTTGAAGGAGCAGGCTCTGCCAATCATGCTGAGGAGGACACCCGAGGCGACTGGTCACACTGCATCTACCAGCAAGCAGAAAGTGATGGGGACTGCTGCTCAGTTTGCTTCCTCCTTTTTATTCAGTGCAGGTCCCCCAGCCTGTGAGATGGTGCTACCCACAGTTACAGTGGGGCTTTCTGCCTCAGTTTACCTAACCTAGAAAACCCCTCACAGGTATGTCTCTTAGGTAACACTAGATCCTCTCAAGTTGCCAAGCAGTGTGTTAATCTGCCTGAAACTTCGAACCCACTGGTGACTTTGCGTTTCTGAAATGATCCCATCCTGGCCTTACTTGACAATCATGTTTTTGCTCTTCTCTCTTTGACCCTTGGCACTACTCATAATTATTCTAGTTTCCTTCCTGTTGTTACGAAAAATAAAAAGCAACTTAGGAAGGAAAGGGTTCCTTCCACTCATAACATCTAGGTTATGGCCACTCTCCTTTAACTGGCTGGGGTTAAGTGGGTGTGGCTAACTTTAAGAACCTGAGGACAAAGTACAGAGAGCTAGCCACCTTTGGGAACCAGCAATTATGGCCATCCTCCTTCCACAGTTTCCCTTCCCCTCCATCAGGGAAAAACAATCAAGCTACTACAAACCTCCCCTCCCTTGAACAATCTGAACCTAGCCTTTGAATCCTTGGTTAGGCCGGGCAGTGGTGGCACGCGTCTTTAATCCCAGCACTTGGGAGGCAGAGGCAGGCAGATCTTTGTGAGTTCGAGACCAGACTGGTCTACAGGAGCTAGTTCCAGGACAGGTTCCAAAGCTACAGAGAAACCCTGGCTAGTAGCAACTGCACAGAGCTGGAACCGAAGGTGTGACCGTGATGTCCTTAGCGTGTGGAAGACGTGTGAGGCTGTCCGTTTGGTGCTGGCGAGAGCAATGGTTTTAGTTAGGGATGTGTTAGGAGACAGGATGACAAGGTGCTTGTAAAGAAAGGGGAGGAAAGCTGTGAAGGACCTGCCTATTTCTGAAAAAGGAAAGTTATCAGCCCTATTACAAAGCAGCCTCACTACTGCTAGGGCTGGGGATGGAGTCAGAGGGAACATACCTGCTTAGTTCACGTAGATTCTGGGCTTGATCCTCAGCACTTTGGTAAAGAAGTACAAAAAGGAGTGTTCACAGAAGACTGGGGGAAATACCTTTTTAGTGGAAGATTTCAATATAAAATATAGTGAAGGAAATATACTTATCTGCATCATGAGTCTCTTAAGTCTTTCATTTTGAAGTAACTTTCAGATACCATATTATTTAAACTGTACTACTGTAATATACATATAAGAAAAATAAGAATTTAATAAACATAGCCATGAAGGGCAATCTTTAAAACAATCTTTATTCTCATCAAATCCTTAGGTAGTATTCAACATTCCCCAATCATCTGTTTTAAAAGACTTGCCAAATCAGAATGCAAATAAAGTCTCATATATTGCCTTTGAGTGCCGGCTCTCTCTTTTTTGCCATAAACCTTTCACTAAGAGAGGAACACCAGTAGGCTATCCTTTGTCCAAGAGTCTTCTTAGGCCTTACATACATTGTTTAGTAAGATCAGAACTCGAACAAGCCCATCTCTGCTGTTCAGACACCACGGTTCTAGGTAGAGGCCTGGTTTTTCAACTCAGGGGTAGGGGCTGCAGCACCCACAGCCTGGTTTTCTTTTCGTTTTCTTAAGATTTATTTACTTATTGTGTATATAGTATTCTACCTGCATGCATGCCTGAAGGCCAGAAGAACACACCAGATCTCATTACAGATGGTTGAGAGCCACCATGTGGTTGCTGGGAATTGAACTCAGGACCTTTAGAAAAGCAGGCATTGCTCTTAACCACTGAGCCATCTCTCCAGCCCCACAGCCGGTTTTCAAAGATGGTCCAATGGGGCAAGTCTGTGTACTTGCAGGCAGAACCTCCGGAGAGATGGACTGGGTAATGTAGTTGGTTGGTATCCATCTTAGAGACTAGTGTTTGAGGAAAAGCCACAGGACAACAGGCTGTAAATGCAACCAGGCAGATGAGGAGGACGTCCACTAAGTTCCCCCTGAAGGGCTGCTCGTTCCTTTGGCAGCCAGGCTTGAGGACCAGGCCCTGCATCAGACTTCCCCAGGAAAGGTTCTACCAAAGCGCCCACTTCGCCCACCAAAACCGACAGCAGTTCCGAGGCTGGTGGAACTGCTCCCAGACCTGCTCAGGAGCAAACTTTGCACGGAGACATCCCATGTCCTTGAGCGTGGGCTGAAGCAGAAAGAGTTACAGCAGAAGTCTTTCTGCCCTACATCACCACACACATCAGCACCACTGTGGGACAGGCTGCCTGCCCCTCTCAGACACACACACACACACATAACACAAAATACATAAAACATATAATATCACATATATAATATTAAAATATATTTTATTATAGGTTGGACCTAGACCAGGGAGACACCCACACACATATGTATATAACAACTACTGGTAAGAAGTGGGAACTACAAATATCCTCTTAAAATGGACACAAACCCTAACTAAAAGGAGTTGATGGCTTGACCACCCACTGCGTCTTGTCCAAAGGGCACAGAATAAACTGAGGTGCGGCACTTCAGGCTGTTGACCACATTTTGAGTCTTTCAGTTAGGCTCTCTCTGTGGAAACGGAGAGCACATAGCTTGGTGTGTGCTAAACAAAGCCAGTTTTCTCATCTTCCCCCAGAGCGGGTTCTGAGTATCTCTGTGCTTGCTGCACAGGAGCCTCAGACAGCTGCACCTCCTCAGAAGGGAAAGCAGCCCTGCAAATGGCCACCTTTGCCCTGCATTGTAACTCTGATGGTTATCACTGCAGATGGCCTAAGGAGGGCCAGGCCACGTGTCTTCTGGGGCACACGGGGAAGAAGATGGATGGTTGTCTGTGAATGACTGGACAATACCGAGCGCCTCACATCTGACTTCACATGCGGGCACTCTGCCGTGGGCTTTACAGCTTAGTTTCATAGAATCACAGTGAGAGCTGGATAAGCAATCAACTTCGACTGTCTTCTCAGTTCTTCTTTGCTTGTTTTGTTTTTCAAGGCGGGGTTTCTCTGTGTGTAGTCCTGGATGGCCTTGAACTCACAGAGATCCGCCTGCTTCTGCCACCAGAGTGCTGGGATTAAAGGTGTGTGCCACAACTTGTTCTAAATTCTTTACGTGTGTTGCAATCCCAGTAACCCAGTAGAGCTCCGTGAAATAGGTGCTGTTAGCCCCACAGCAACAGGCAGAGTTTAAGTGACTTAAGAACAGTGTTTGAGAGATTAGACTTGACTTGAGCCTCCAGCCTCGGTATTGAGGGCTTAGCCCAGGGCCTCAGGTATCCCTCACCCCCACCCAGGTACTCTACATCAGCCTAGATTGTTGGCTTCTTTTAAATTTAAATTTTGAGAGTCTTGCTAAATCAACCAGACTGGCAGACCTTGAACTTGCAATTCTCCTGCTTCATTTCCTCCCCCTCCCCCCTTTGGGGAATTGCCAGCCAGGCCCAGAATGATTTAAACTTAAGTGGGCAAAGCTAGTTAGTGAGAATACTTGGAGGGCAGACTAGTACCAACACTCCCGCGGTCAGGTTCTTCACATCACAATCAAGTTCAAAATGGTAGGGGTAGAGATCTCAGCGCAGGCTCCACGCACTTCTCTTTCCCATCCGCACCACTGCTCCTTCCACGCTCGGAAGATGAACAGTCCTGCAGACGTGGCCGGAAGGCAGTTATATAAAGGAGCCTCACAGATCCACGGTACGGGCTTTTGGTGCACGGCTGGCTGGGTTAGCGCTCTCAATCTTTCCTCAAACATACCTTAGGCACTCCTATGTGCACAATACTGTTAGCACACCGGTGTGTACTCATCCGGAGAGCAGCAATTCTGAGGCTTCCTGGAAACCCTTGGCAGGAGAGTGTCGGTTTCCTTGGGAGGCCCTCTCTCTTTCTACTTCTCTGGAATTGTTCTATCCCTCAAGGTGGCTGGAGCCGCAAGTTTCCTTCCCTGGAGGTCAAGTAAACTTGAGAACAAAGTGAGAAGCCTCGAGCAGAACCGCCTGGAGGGACGCGACAGGAACTTGGGAGCGCTTGGGATTCAGTCTCCCAGGCCATCTAGTATTTAGGCTGACTTCGTAGATAGAGAAGAGATAATAGAATTTATAGAGCCAGGAGTTCCTAGCCCTTCGGTCACAAAGATCCCAGGCTCCAGTCCTCAATCCTAGAAGGCTCCTAAGCAAAAAAGACCTTTTGGGATGACTGCCTACATTGTCCTCTGACAATGCAAACGTGACAGCTGCCTATCCAACAATCGTTCCGCCTCCGTTCGGCGTAGTTCGTGCCACACAGGCATCTCCTGCGCTATAGTTATGCAACCTCACTCGCAGCGGGAGTTATTTCCTGTGCTGCTGGATGCGCCAGATTCATGTAACCCGCCTACCCCGGGCTTCAATGGAAGCCGTTCTCCATTAACAAGCACTCGGGCTTTCAGAGATGAATGCCTTGCATTGCATGCTGTTTGCGCAGCGAGAATCGCGCCGCGAGGTATTGAAATCAACTCTTTCTACACACACACACACACACACACACACACACACACACATAGTCTTTCTTTCTCTCTGTGCAAGCAGCAAGGGGACTGCAGCAATGCAACTAGAGGGACAGCAGGAGGAGCTCGCTTTGCAGTCCCGGCCTGTAACCCCCACTAACTAGAGATGAACTCATGCCAGTTCCATTCTTTGCAAGGAAAACACAACACACGCGCGCGCGTGCACGCGCACTGAGCAGAACGGAGTGGCCTTCGGATTTCTTCCCCGAACACCCGGCGAAATGCCGCCTGCTTCCACAGACAACCTGGATATTCCAGGCCGAGTAACGGGGAGTTGCGCGTCGCAACAATGCCAGTCCCGGAGCAGCTCAGCTCGGAACTCCCACCCCCGCCCCCTTTCGCGGCGTGCCAAGAGTTTGGAGCGCGCGCACGCACACGCGCGCGGTGCAGCGGTATATCCCTCCGCCGCCCTCCTCGCCCCGCTCCCTCTGCCCGACGATTTGGGAAGCGAGGGGAGGAGGGAACTACTTTTTGGAAACTTGTTATGCTGCCCACGATCTCGAGCTGCAGTGATTCGCCTGCGGGCCGTGGCTTTTAGGTCTCTCCCCTCCCGCCCTGCCACCTCGCCGGAGGCCCCGCGCCGCCCGCTCGCAGCCGCGCCCCACGTCCGCCTTCCCGCCGGCTCCCGCGCGAGCCCCGCCGCCCCAGAAGTCGCGAGGGACTATTTCGCCTGCCTCTCCCGCGGGCGCCCCCGGTTCGCGCGGCGGAAGGAGCGGGCAGCGTGAGAGCTTCCGCCGCCCCCCTCGCGGCTCCCCTCTCGCGGGCGTGAGGAGCGGGCCCGCGGAGCTGTGCTGGTCTCGGCCCTGCTCGCCGCAGCTCGGCGCTGTGCCCTCGGGCTCGGACGGCCGCTTCGCGCCCTGCCCGCCACCCCCAGCTGGAGCGCGTCTGAGGGGAGCCCCTGAGGGCCGACCGGGCGCGCCGCGCGGGCAGCCGGCGGCCAGGCGGGAGATGGTGCGCGGCACCTCGGCGGGACCGCGCCGCCGCCCGCAGCCAGCGCTCGGCTGCCCCCCGCCGGCCCCCGTCGCCCTCCTGTCGTCGCGCCCCTGAGAGAGCAAGCAGCACCGCCTCAGCCGCCGGCCGCGTCCCTTTCCAGCGCCCGCAGCCGCCCGCGCCGTCTCGGCGTCGCACCCGGCCTCGGCGCAGCGAACCGCTGGGGTCGCCACGGCCGCGCTCGCTGCCGCCGCCCCCCTGCGGGGGTGGCCGGGCTGCCCGGCTCGCGGGGCGCCGCTCCCGGTGAGGCGTCCACCATGGTGAGGCCCCCGAGCCGCTGCCCGCGCGCCCCGCCGGCCGCCGCCTGCCGCCCCTCGGTGCCGCCGCTGCCGCTGCTTCCCCGCCTGCTGTTGCTCCTCCATCTCCTGTGCGGATCACGGTGAGGGAAAAATGAGCGAGGAGACGGCGACTTCTGACAACGAGTAAGCGAGCCCTGGCTTGGGTGAACCCCGCGGGCAGCCCCCTCCCCCAGCCCGTCCGGCCCGGGAGGTGATAGATGCCCGATGTGTCGGGCCGGGCTCTTTAGTGGCAGCACCCCCTTTCCAGCTTTGCGTTCCCCTCCCTGCTTGGGGGAAAGGCTCTCGAGTGCCGAGCAGAGGCGTTGTAGCCATCGGACGTCCCCGAGTCATGTGGGTGGCTCAAAGTGGAGTAGAAACTACCCTTTGCCTGCCCTTCGCTCCGGCAACCCCCCCCCCCCCCCAATACCTTGACCATCCAGCCATCCTCCCTTCTCAGCTCTTTCGCTCGGAAACTAATGTGTGGGCGCACCTCCTGCCGCAAACTGCTCTTGAATCCTAATTCGATGACTCAATGACTCTTAAATGCCGATTAAGCCTTCGCCCCCTGCCCCACTTTTTAAACTTCTGACCTATACTATTCTAGTTAAAAAAAAATGGTTAAGGAAACATTTTAAGAATTAAAGAGGATTAAGGACACCTGGAGTGTGGGCGATGTTGAGCTTTTTTTTTTTTTTAACCTTTGCGAATATTGAACCCGTCTTCATCAAGAACAATTGAGAATTTTGAGTGCTAGTGTCTGGCTTTCGTCTGCGATAAAGCCCCGTTTCCATTGCCGAACGCGTTGGTGACTTCATCTCAAGCATTCCATGACTTTACGTTTTTTTTGCTTATTTGGACTGTCCTTATGTTTTCGAAACGAAGCGCTGTGCCTTTTAAATATTTTGCTTTAACCTAGCAGCCACTTGGAGGAATAATGGTGCGGCAAGATTTTCCTGTTGAGCAGAGAGTTAATTTGGGGCAGAATATTGGCGTCTGTTGTTCTTGTAATTGAGTTCAAGTTTTGTTTGTTTCTTGGAGGGTTATGAAGAGTTAAATGAGGATGCATTCCTTTAAATAAAGTGCATTCCTCAAGTCAGACCTCCTCGAGAAGGCTTTAGAGGCCAGTGCCGAAGCCCGCTCAACGTAAACTAGCTAGAAAAATGCCAAGCTGCGTTCTCCCCCCCCCCCCTCTTCGAAAAGCACAGACTGAGGAGCGGGTGTGGAAGGCGGTGGACTGCTGCAGTCAGTACAGTCTAGAAGCAGAAGTGGCCGCCATGTTCTCTCTTTTTGTGAATCGCCCTCATTTGCATAGCACACTTCATTCATAAAAAAAAATAATTAAACATCCATCACCTTGGACAACTTGAAAGGGTTTCCTAAGAAAAACATTCGAAGCTTGTTTCTCTTTATGTAGATTTTTGAGTTCAGGAAGTGAGGAGATTAGAAGTTTTAGATTAAATTTTAGAACAGACGCACACACAAACAACTACCCCAGTTCTCAGAATGTTGACACAGTTATGTGGGAAATATCAGTTCGGGGAGGTGCTGGGATCACGTGACCGCCTCCATTCATAAAATACCTGGCTGTCCATTCACAGTGCAGTACACTGTCACTGCCTTCCGCAGACTAGACCTATTTTGAGCGAGATCAAGACGCCTGTCTGAGATAGTACTGGGTTAGGAGAAAAACTGCGGAAATGCTGAAGGGAATGACGGGAACTTTTATTAGTATCTTGGAAGAAAGCAGCTGTGATAAAATCTTCAGATCTATTTTAGAGATGGGGAAAGATGTCTTACCAGTTTAGTAGTTTAGGGAGTAGTATTATTGCCTTGCTGCGAATGAAGAAGAAATGATGGGATGTGGACTAGTGCAGACATGTAATAGATTGTTTCAAAACGGGCCTTTTTTGGGTACTATAGTAAGTTGAAAGGGCAAGTGTGTGAGAGAGATCTCAGTGGGTGGAACCTTTGTTACACTAAAATGAAAAATATTTCTGATGGTTTTAATCCTCAAGATATTGATGTTTTGTAAGTAAAATATATTCAGCAATAATATTGATGTTTTGAAATAACAATTTGGAAATTATTCATCCAGATTTTTTTTTTTTTTTTTTTTTTTTTTTTGGTTTTTCGAGACAGGGTTTCTCTGTGGTTTTGGAGCCTGTCCTGGAACTAGCTCTTGTAGACCAGGCTGGTCTCGAACATTCATCCAGATTTTTAAATTTGTTTTCAGAAATACATCCTGCCTTATTAATACATTGCTCCCCAGGAACTTTGTTATATTAGTTTGGGTAGGAAAAGAGTAATCTATTTTAGCATGTATAATCCACTAAAAGGTTCTTCATAGGGCAAAAAAAAAATTTTTTTTATGTTAGAAAATGGTAATCATTGCTGGTAGACCTGACATTGTTTACTTGTGCCTTAGCTCAACCACAAAGTGGTTTTCTTGGAATGTTGATTTTAATCTGATCATTTGTATATCTCATCTTTAACGTAGGAGGTGAAGTTTTGAAATGGAAATTCATTAATTGTAATCATACATTATGAAGAAGCAAGAAATAAAGCAACGCCCACAAGGACTTAGGTGTATAGTTTGTGGGCCTGTATTATTTTTTCATTTGTTCTTTAAACCATAGTTCATAGGGATTTAATTACAGTAGAATTTAAGACTTTATTTTTCTTTGTTTTTAACCTTTTAAAGAAGGTGAAAATTACCAATTCCTTGAAGTGTTTTAACCTTTTAAAATTGGTAGTCATTGTGCTGAAATATAGTAATGCCTTTTAGAATGCTCTTCTGAAAAACATTATTTGAATTTAGACTTTTTAAACAGAGATAGCTAACTGAAGTGGTTTCATATCTAATCAAGAGTTAGTGGGAGATTTGCTAAGTAAAAGGCTTCATGTTAACAGTGACAGGTCAGATGAGGAAATGAATGGGAGGGGTCGGAGCCTGTTTCACATTCCTGTTTAAAAAATGAGGTGGCCCAACTGCTGAAGGCACTTTGCACCATTTAGCCTAGTGGTCTGAGTTCTGGCACTTCCATGGTGGAGCCTGCTCCCACAAGTTGTCCTCTGACCTATATGCCACCTGTGTGCCCAATGCAGTCACACTAATAAATGTAATAAAAGAATTTTTTAATCTGAGTTTTCAAAAGGCAGTAAATGTACTCTAGGGTAAACTGCTTTAAGCCTCGAGTAAAAGAGCTGCCATACATGATTTTATTTTCAAAGAATATTTCATTTTACAGAAATTGATACCTAGATATATGTTTTTCATTTGCAAAAACCAATAGTCCAGTAGATAAAGATGTACCTTATTGTATATAATGAATTAGCCTTTTAAATAGAATTTTGAACATTTAAGGACATGTGATGTGATAGCTAAGGGCCTTTGTAACTTGTGTTGAGTGACTACCATACTACATGCCCTTTGCCAGTTGGGCCAAAGTACTTGGAGGGAGGAGTGAAGTAGCTGAAAAACCAAGAATTTTGTTTATTGTGCTTAAATAAGCCAGAACCACCTGCCATGTCAGTATACTAGGCTTTTTAATACCAAGTTGGGATTATAGTAATTTTAGAGGAGGTTAATTAGAATTGAGGTAAGTCTGGGTTAGAACCATTTCTCCTGCCAATGTACCTCACAGTAGGAGCATGTGAGTATATGAATTTTTCATTTGTTGTGTGTGTGTATCTATGCATACATTATATACATATATTTAGAAAATATTCTAGAACCGAATGGAAAGAAACATGGGGAAGCTGTGTGTCAGTTATTCAGGGAATGTATGTTTATGTAGATATTATGGACACATAATATAAAATTTGCTTGGAGTTCAATTGAGCTCAATACTAGCTTACATGTTTCAGCTTTATTCCTCCTATTTGATGCAAAGCTTTCTGGTCTTGGGTTGTCTGTTTTAACCTATATGCTATCATGCTCAAAATAATTTTTCAAAAAAGAAACTCGTGGAAACAATTTCACTCCAGGAGACTCAATTGTGCCATGCTCTCCAACATTCTGTCCTCCTGTGTTGTGTACTAGATCCATACTTAAGTTAGATTTTAAGTTATAATGTAATCATTTACTCATTTCCATGTCTGTTATCGCCCCTTACTTCATAATGCTCATTATACACGTTGAGTGTGTGTATTTGTGTGTGTGTGTGATTTTATACATTTGGGGTCATTTAATTTAATTAGAAAATAGACTGAGTGATTATGGGAAAATTATTGTTATCTTTTAAAGAAGATTTACCCTTTTATTTCCCAAGGCCAAAATTGACTTCATTTTTGACATGTTAGATTTCCTCAAGTTCTAGAAATAATAGTTAGGACCTAAAACTATCCTAGATACTTCTGGAGTAATCATTGTGTTGGCCTCTGAGCTATTCACTCTATCAACAAAAAGGTAGTCATTTATCTATTAGTTTCAAAGATTTGAAAGTTTCTTTCTTTTGAGGCTTCTACATGGTGCCAAATAATGAGAAACTGGTTAGGAATAAAGAAGTTCATTGATGGGAAAGGGTAGAAATTATAGGTACCCTAATTGTATGCTGCTGCTGGTGACTGAGAAGAATCCAAGGAGAAAGACTGACAGACAACCTTGCTCTGATTAGGGTGACTTGAACTTGCCTAATAGGTCTCACTAATTGTTGGGACCGTTCATACAGAGAGGTCTGCATTTTTTTTTTCAACCTTCTAGAAGAGTTACATTTGGATTAAAACTGACAATTTGCAAAATAGTTTACCCACCCATGCAAAAACAAAAACCAGTTCAGAGATGAGTAATTTATTTGCTGTGCTACCATGAAATAACAAGGACTATAATATTTCATTATGAAACTGCATGCATACTCCTTTACCTGTGAGTTTGATGATATTCATATATTGGATTTTTCACTTCCTGCCAAGTACTGTGAAAAATTCATTGTTTAAGAATTATGTAACATGTTTATATACACACTCACAGACACACACTCTGACCGAAGTGGAGTTTCATAGTGGATACTTATGACAGGTTAATATATGTAAGTAGTTTGCTATGTTTTAATTGTCTTTCTAGAAGGTCACATTTAGTGGCTACTGTATGTTCAATGTATGATAATATTTTGATGTTTACCAATCTAATATTGTTGGAATGTGTTTGTTTTGGGTTTTCCTTTTTTGAACAATATTAAGTTTGACCTTGAATTTTTTTCTTCATCAGTATCTGCTGTTTTTTCCTTGAGATAGTCAATTTTTAACTTCTTATTAAATTACCATACACAAAAGAAAAAATAGGAGATTACTTAGGCTTTGAAATGTCTGTCCGTTTGTCTTTGAGAATTATGTCAGTTTTAAAGCAGAGAGTGAAATTTTGTTCAGACTGTCTTAACGTGCTGGGTGGTAAAGTAGAAATGGTTTGTTTAGAAAAAACAAAAAAATATGGTTTAGGGTATCTAGAATTTTTTTTTAAATACTGCCTTATAAATAGACTTAAGGTGATTATTCAAAAGTCATTTGCATATCTGTTTAACTTTAACTGTCTTATGCACTGTAGTATAACACAAAGAACATTAAACTTGAATTTGGGAGACATTTTTCTTGTGACTAGTTCTCTGGTCAAGGGTGAATGATAGCCTCTCTGGGTCACAGTTGGTAACAGTTTGTGAATGAAGGAGTTTGAACTAAGCATTATGGGCCCTTTTTATGCTAATAGTGTATGATTTGTTCTAATGATATCATTTTGTAGACACACTACTTCACTTGATTTTGCTAATTTTATTATATTATTTTTGACATGTTTAAGTAATTGCTGCCTGAGCATGGTAAAGTAAAAATGAATTTTGAATAAAAAGATAAAAATTTTTGAACAACTGATCTATACATCAGAAAATTTTAAGCTGGGCTTACTAACCATTTTGTTGTCATTGGGAGATGAGGTCCCACTATATAGTTCAGCTTCTTAAATTCAACGAATTTAAATAATCTCCTACATTCAGCTAGTTGGGGATTATAAGGAGGTTAAGCATCCTACCCCGTTAACAGATTAGTTGGAAAGGTGAACAAAAAGCTACTGGGCTTCAGTGCCAACTTGAAGAGTTCCATAAGGAACACATTAACATTATGCTAGTCTCTAAGCTTTGCTTAATGACCAAGAACACACCAGAAAGTCATTGTCACTTGGTTATTTATCAAAACATGTTAATCTAACACATTTATTTAGTTTCAGGAGTTAACACGGGTAAAGTGTTGTATTATTCTCTGGCATTTGGATATTCTATGATCAGATTGGTGTATGTAACTATACCCTTAACAGTCTAGAACTAGTCTTTAGGTCTATGAAATTTATGTCTATGATAATTGGAATGAAAACAATTTTTTTTTTTAAGAGAGAGGCTATGTCTCATAGCCCTGGTTGACCTCCAATTCACAGAGATCTGCCTGCCTTTGCATCTAACAAGCAAAATAATACTAATGTATCATGAACGTTTTCATTCATGTTCTGGGCAAAGATCAAGGAAAGAGTGGGCAAA
Source organism: Microtus oregoni (assembly GCF_018167655.1). Taxonomy (NCBI): domain Eukaryota; kingdom Metazoa; phylum Chordata; class Mammalia; order Rodentia; family Cricetidae; genus Microtus; species Microtus oregoni. Next base: position 18,418,154 of record NW_024543090.1, read on the forward strand.
TAAATACAGAACTGGTATTGGGAAGGACTAGTTCTGTATCATTTTTCCTTCATTAAACAACAACAACAACTCACCTGTCTGTAGAAAGTATTTTTCTAGGGCCTGTTAAAACTTCTTTGAGGGGGCTGGAGAGATGGCTCAGAGGTTAAGAGCATTGCGTGCTCTTCCAAAGGACCCGAGTTCGATTCCCAGCAACCACATGGTGGCTTACAACCATCTGTAATGAGGTCTGGTGTCCTCTTCTAGCCTGCAGGCATATATGCAAACAGAATATTGTATAATAATAAGTAAATATTTAAAAAAAAAAAACCTCGGCCTGGAGGGATGCCTCAGCCGTTAAAGGCTAGGCTCACAACCAAAAATATAAGAGTTCGGTTCCCAGCACCCACGGCTGTCCCTCCAGGTATAAAAAAAAATAAAAAATAAAAAAAAAACCTCTTTGAATACATTGTGGAGGTACTTGTAGGTTTGATGCTATTCCTTATTTAGGTGGGAAGGGCCATCTTCCTGGCAGTTTATATCACTGTAAAGGGATCAGAATTGGGGCTATAGCTTAGTGGTACAGTCCTGGGAGAAGTGAGCCTTTTCCGTTTCAGTTATTTTCAAGAGGTAAACACTTGCTTTGCAAGCTGCGATCCAGCTAAGATTTCTTACTGATGAGAAAGATTTGCTAGCCAGAAGTTCACCCTTCTTGGTTTAATCTGTTAGAACTTCAGTTGAACTAACCAAGAATTTGTCAGCTTATGAGTAAACTGTCAGTTTTGGTCATGAGAACTAGCAAAAAATTAATATATTATTAGTCCTGATATATAGCCTGCTATTCTGTGGTAATTTTAATTTGCTAATTCAGAAATAACTTGGATATATAACTATATACTTGGTTTAGGAATTAATTTTAAGTTTATTGATAAATTAAAGTGTTGAATGAGCATAAATCTAGAACTTAAAATCAGGCTTGTTTGATTAACAACATCAACAACAACAAAACCCTAGGTAGAAGTCGAGAATATGTAACAATTAACATTTAATCAATGCATCAAACCAAAATACTGGTCAACTTTGTGTTTTTTTTTTTTTTTTTGTTTTTGTTTTTGTTTTTCGAGACAGGGTTTCTCTGTGGTTTTGGAGCCTGTCCTGGAACTCACTCTGTAGACCAGGCTGGCCTAACTTTGTGTTTTAAAAAGAAAGAGAGTGAATGAAACAGGCTAACCTTTAACCACCCTTTGTTTTCCTTAGCAGTTTTTTTTTTCTAAGTCTTGATACTTCACAAAGAAGCAATCCGCTTTAGTGACCAAAACAATTTACTGATGAGACACACATACTGTATTTCTTTGAGTCTGAACAACCTATATAATGTGTGCTGTCTGTTCTCCAGTGCATATCAAAGGAAAAGGATAGTTGGGTTTGTAATTACTGATTACCTTCCTTCAGTCATTCATAAGTTTAATAGAGGCCCTAGTCTCAGTAGTTTACCCTGAAGCAATACCTGGTTGCAGGAAGAACCTCAAACTGAGATTACCCAAGCACCACCCAAGAACAGACCATCCAAAGGAAATGCCTAACATTCCAACCCTTGTAGATAGGATCACCTGCCGGCACACTCACCAGGACACCCCTAGACAAATGTCAGCCAATCAGGGGTCCTGAGCCTTAGAAACCCCTCACCCCCACATTTACTACTGCTGAGCTTGGGGCTCTCCATTTATTCCAATACAGAGAGCCTGAGTTTGCAAACTTGCATAAAATAAAGGCTCTTTGCTTTTACAAAGGGGACTCGATCTCCTTGTTGGCTTTTGGGGGACTTCACGGATTTGGGCATAACAGTATACAGAATTGGGGCTATAGCTTAGTGGTACAGTGCTTGAGGAAGACACAGATTTTGGCTTCATAGCAGCTACTTGTTCTAATAGATGCCATGGCTGTTAACTTTGCCCTTTTATAAAAGTGAGAAAACTGAGGCTTGTGGAAGTTTAGTCCCATAGTTGGTGAAAAAGGTCTCTGTGCTGGCAAAGGATGGCCTTAGGACAGAGGCAGGAGACTTTGGAATGTAGTGTGATTTCCTACTATTTTTAATATCATAGTTTTACTAGCCATTTCTGAATTGAACAGAGATCTGTAGCATTTCCAGTCTTTCATCACAGAAAAATATATTGGTAACTGTATCATATTATTTATTTATTTATTTGTTATTACTATTTTTTTTGATTTTTCGAGACAGGGTTTCTCCGTAGCTTTTAGTTCCTGTCCTGGAACTAGCTCTTGTAGTCCAGGCTGGCCTGGAACTAGCTCTTGTAGTCCAGGCTGGCCTCGAACTCACAGAGATCCGCCTGCCTCTGCCTCCCGAGTGCTGGGATTAAAGGCATGTGCCACCACCGCCCGCCATATTATTTTTCAATTTATTGAAAATTATGTATTTTACTAAGAAAGCTTGAAGAATAGCTTTTCTAAAATGTAGAAGTGTTACTGAGAAGTAGGTAATTTTAGTTGTTTTGCAAAAAGGCACTAAACTAAGGTTAGTCCTTTTTAGTATGTGTTGAATGTTGATGTTTATAGATTATTTGTATTTCATCTTAGTCAAAAGTTAACCAGTGATTGCTTATATCTGTTTGTGTGCTCATATAAATCTTTAGTCTATAGTAGACCAGCATAGTACACTTGCTACTTATAGTCTTTTGATACATATTGTCAGTTACTAATGATTAAACTGTCCATGTCTTGGAATGTACTTTGGAGATTCTTGACACGTAAAACAGACAAGCTGATAAGGTAATTAATGTCAAAACACATTTGTGGCATGATGATCTAGCAAAAGGACAATTTGTTTTGTTTTGTTTTTTTTAATTATTATGTATACAACATTCTGCTTCCATGTATGCCCGCATGCCAGAAGAGGGCGCCAGATCTCATTACAGATGGTTGTGAGCCACCATGTGGTTGCTGGGAATTGAACTCAGGACCTCTGGAAGGGCAGCCAGTGCTCTTAACCACTGAGCCATCTCTCCAGGCTGCAAAAGGACAATTTGATTGGTAAGAAGGAAAAACCCTCTTGTGCCATTGGTTTGCCCTGGGATAGTTACTATTTATTGTGGGGTGTTTTGATTGGACTGTGACTCTCCAGACTGTCAATAAAATTTACCTTGAATTGGGGCAGAGCCAGCAACTAGCTGACCAGAATAAACCATAGAGAAGCCAGGAATTTGGAGAGAGAAGACCCATGGGAAGAAAAGGGCGGGGCTAGGGTTTGAACTTCCTTTTGGTTCTGGGACAAGGAAAGAGTCTCTTGCCTTTCTAGCAGGTTTTCACCACATCTGACTTCTGAGTCTTTGTTGGTAAATAAAACCTACATATTGTGGTTCTGGGACGGGGGAAGCCCACTAGGTCTTGTACTGTGGTGTTGCAGAAAATAATTAAAATATTAGTAGATGGATGTGCAATCACTAAGTTGACAGAAAAACATCAACTGTTAAGTTTGGCTTCTGCTTGGGGAAACAAAAAAGGGGTTATTTAACATGAGAAGTGGTTTTTTTTTTTTTTTTTTATTGGTTGGGTCTCCTGTTGTCCAGATATTTGAATTTCTCCTGTAGCAGGGAATGACTTTGAACAACTGATCCTTCCCTCTCTGTCTTCTGAATGTTGGGATTATATAGATATGAGACATCACTCTTGAAGAGGTTCTAACTTTTTTTTTTTTTTTTTGGATTTTCGAGACAGGGTTTCTCTGTAGCCTTTTGGTTCCTGTCCTGGAACTAGCTCTTGTAGATCAGGCTGGCCTCGAACTCACAGAGATCCTCCTGCCTCTGCCTCCCGAGTGCTGGGATTAAAGGCATGCGCCACTTTTACAAATATTTTATTCTAAAGTAAGCCCCAGTAAATGTTATCACTTTGATTAGTAGCTAACATGGATCAAATCAGAAGTTTTAGTATGTGAGACATGCATTGTCTTGTTTTATTCTTTACCAAAGCAGGTTATACTTAACCCTCAGTCCTTGTTAGGTGTTCAAAACTGGATTAATCATTTCTTGTTTCATACTGTTATTATTGGCACTTGTATAGACTCTGTAGTCCTATTTTTTAAATATTTGATTAATAACTGTCGAATATGATCACCACCTAGCATATTTAAACATTTTTAACATGCTGTTTTAAATTCATTGGTATTGCCATGTAATACTTCTTTTGTTAACACACTGTGTTTTCTTTCCTAGGGCTATTTGAGTTGTTTCCAAATATTTACTGTCATGAATGTTTGTGTTCCTGGTACATATTTGCTAAGTGTTCTCTTGGGATAAATGTAGGAATATATTTGGATATAAAGTTAGAGTGACTTTTGAAGTCTGAATCAATGCTCCCTCTAAAAACAACAAAAACTACCAAATTGTTCCTCCCCATAGTTCCAGTTTATTCTACTACTCTTTTGCTGTCTTGAATATCAGATAATGAATTTCAGTAAAATGTCCTAGAGTGTTTACATGTGCCAGATACTGAATTGAGTTAGTGAATTAATTTACATATTTAATGAATTTGTTTACTGCAACAACCCTATGGTGTAGGTATAGTTAAGTCCATTTTATAGATGAGAAAATTGAAACCTGGTCAGGTAAGGCTGATAAATGATAGTTGGGATTTAGACTTGGTTAGGTCAGCAAGCAGACTCTGGTTTCCTTCCTGTTATATTTTCCCTTTCTCCAAATTACTGAAGTTATGTTTCCTAATCTCTTTGTCTTTTCACTTGCTTCCACTCATCTCTTGGCCTTTATGTATTCATGATAGCGAGTGCTGGTGGTTCATTATGTTCATATAGTAGTAAGCATTGTCTGATATGTAATCTTTTGAAAACATATTTTTAGAATCGCAGTTTCCCCAAATGATATAATGAGTAAGATTGCTCTGATGATTTCTAGCTCAGTGGTTTTAATTGTTTTGTAATTTGACTTAGTCTCCTGTTCATTACATCATTAGTTTCAAGATTTGTTTTACTTTGCCTTTTTTAATTATAAAGTTGTGAAACAGTTGAATAAGACTTACATTCTACTATATAATTTTATTTGCAGTTAATTACTTTCATGGGCTATTTAGGTAACTGAAAAATCTAAAATGATTTACACACATATGCATTGTTCTATAGTTAGAAATTATAAAAGCCAACTTGGAGTCGACTTGAAATGCACTAACCCCCAGACAAGCTGTCTACACACCTGCAGCCGGACTGCTTCGTTAACATTCTTGGTTGTTCCTTTGAGGTTGAAGACGGTTGTCTGTATGATATTCTGGGTGCAGAGTCGATAATTGCAAATTGTATTGTATTGCTGTTTGTTTGCTTTGTTTCTCTCTTCCCTTTTTAATTTTAATTTTTTATTTGTATGCCTGTGTATGGGTGCTCACTGAGGTTCAGAAGGAGGTGGATCTCCTCTAGCTGGAGTAATAGATGAGCTGCCTATTGACATGGGTGCTGGGAGCCAAACTCCAATCCTCTCCAAGAGCAGCAAATAATCTTAATCACTGAACCGTCTCTTCAGCACCAGATTCTTGTTTGTTAATTTGTTAAGTAATTATTTCAAAATGATAAATGATGGTGTTAGAAGAATTTACTTTATTACTAAATGGCAAGATGCTTGAACCCAGTAATAAATGATTATCTATGCTGTGTATGATAATCTAAATGTCAGTAACATTAAAGTATTCAGGTCATATAAAAAAGAGTTTAGGTCTTCTTCAGTAAGGAAGTGTCCTTCAATTAAAAGCCATTATGTAAGTCCTCCATATCTTAGAGCTCACTAAATATTTCAGCACAGGAGACCCAAAGAGCTTAATCATTCATGGACATTAGAATGGTGGGCTGGCATGGTTGTATCAGGCAGACAGATGGAAATGAGGATGCTGTAGCACTTATTAGTCAGATCCAGTTCATCTTCCACATTGTTTACTGCTTCTAGGGTTGGCACAGTCATTATTGTGGATACTGAATGTGGTAACACAGCAAACATTTATTGAGCATTATCAAATACTGGTGGAAGTAGAAGTGCTAATGTTTTTGACGTATACTATGTTCCAGGTGTAAGTATTGGGGGTATGGAAGAATAGAGCCTGGGTCATTCTCTCAGACAATTCTTTTCAGTTATTAGAAATAAATACTAGCTCTTTGTACTGTAGGACTTGGATAATGATTTAACTCTGGGGGCAGTATATTTTCCTCCAAGATGAGAAAAAGTGTTGAAATAAAATCATTTATAAGAGACATTTTTTCATGTGCACTCACCTTTACATTTCTGAAGTCTTATGATTTATGTAGCTACAATCTTTGCTGACTGATTTATCTTGAAGTTCATACGGCAGGATAAATGTTATCTTGCTTAAAGGTTAAAGACTTAGTGTTGATTATGGCTTAGAACAAAAGATCAAATGAGTACTGTGGAAGTAGTCTTTTTGCACCTTTATATTTTATATGTTGTGGGTGAAACAGTATGAGTAATAGCTCAGGTATTTTATACACACACACACACACACACACACACACACACTGGTACTTGTCTGGTACTCCTTCACTAGAAAGAGCTTTGAAGTGAATAATTTGTAATTGTTGATATATGACAGTATTAGCCCAGTTGGGCCAGCATTTAATGTAAACGTAGGAGATGGGCTGCTCTAACAGTTATGCTCCAGAAAGCTCCATCGATTGGAAGACAAAAGGTTATTTGAGGTGAAGAACAGGTTTGGCGTTGCAAACTCCTAATCATTGGCCATGAACAGTCTGAACTGTATTTATTTCTCCCTTTCCATTCAGATGGGTAAAAGGTGAAGGTAGAAACATTGAAGAGATGAGGTAAATATACTCGTCTGTCGTTCTCTTGTCCATCTACGTATTCTTGAGAGTTGATTTTTTTTTTTGTTTTTATTTTTATTTTCTGAGACAGAGTTTCTCTCTAGTTTTGGAGCCTGTCCTGGAACTAGCTCTTTTTTTTTTTTTTTTTTTTTTTCGAGACAGTGTTTCTCTGTGGTTTTGGAGCCTGTCCTGGAACTAGCTCTTGTAGACCAGGCTGGTCTCGAACTCACAGAGATCCGCCTGCCTCTGCCTCCCGAGTGCTGGGATTAAAGGCGTGCGCCACCACCGCCCGGCTCTTTTTTGGTTTTTTTGAGACAGGATTTCTTTGTAGTTTTTGGAGGCTGTCCTGGAACTAGCTCTTGTAGATCAGGCTGACCTCGAACTCACAGAGATCTGCATGCCTCTGCCTCCTGAGTACTGGGTTTAAAGGTGTGCCCACCACCGCCCAGCCTCGGGGGTTGATTTTTGTCTTAGAGGACAGAGCTGTTGGAAGATAGTTGGCATTTACTGGTCATTATAGCTACTCATATTGCTGTTTTGCTTCATAAAAGTCTTATATTTTTGTATCTTATGTTCAGTGACAAAGCTGATACTTAAAAACCAATTTTTTTCTCTCTTTAAATTTGGAATCCAAATACTCTTTGATCCCCTTGGCTTAGGCCTAGAATTCTAAGTTGACAGTGCAGTTTGTTCCCATAGACTTTAAGGTGTATTTGGGTAACCGCAGAGACCAAGTGTCTGCTTCTTGCAGCATCAGAATCTCAAAGTAGTTCTGTAAAGTTGGGGGAAAACTATCTTTTTGAAATATATTAGACCTTAAAAAGTAGGGATCAGTTTACAAAGAATATACACAAACCTTAAGTCAGTATCCCAAAATCTTGCATAGTTAACACATAGATAATATTGTTCACTGCCACTATTTACTAGTACTGTACGGTTCCCTAATTCAGGATGTAGTCCGTGCTTGTATACTTAGTCTCCTGTGATCTGAAATAGCTCTTTAATTTCTCTTTATATTTTGACACTGGCTGAAGAGTACTGGGCAGGTATTTGCACAATGTTCCTTAACTCAAGGTGTGCATTTTGGCAACAGTACCATGTTAGAGAGTTGTAGTGGTGCATTTAGTCAGGAGGTTGGTGAGCCCAACTGAAAATTTGTCTAAGATGCTTGCCATGTTTCTTAACTGTTTTTAAAAAATGTTTCTTAACATTTTTTCTAATAAGCAGCTTCTGAGTAGATTTCTGTGGCCTAGAAAATACTGTTTTCTTGCACATATCTATCCACTACCTTATCATTTGTTGGTAATTCTTACCTGCACGATTTACAGTGATGTTTGCCCACGATTTTTCTATGACCATGGTTTCTCTCACTTTTAGTAAGTTGGTATTTGGTAGAAGGGTGTCTCTTCTCATATACATACTTATATTAGTATGACTTTTGGCCCACTGTCAGTATTTTTATGCTTTTTTCCTGGACTTGGCTACTGGAAGCACCAGCGTGTGGACCCTTTGACAACTGTTCATTTTGGGGGACCTCTGTTGTGGTATCACAGATGTACTGGACTCGGTGCACACTTTGCTTGTCCTCGCTTTGGAGTCACCATTTTTCTTAGGCGCACTGGTTCTTTTTATTGGAGATTTATTTGTATTTAAAAACTTTCCCGGGGTCTGGAGAGATGGCTCAGTGATTAAGAGCATTGCCTGCTCTTCCAAAGATCCTGAGTTCAACTCCTGGCAACCACATGGTGGCTCACAACCATCTGTAATGAGGTCTGGTGCCCTCTTCTGGCCTGCAGACATACACACAGAATATTTATTGTATACATAATAAGTAAATAAATATTTAAAAAAAACCCTTTCCAGCTCTACTCATTAGCTTTGGAGTAAGGTCCGTAGTATTATTTAGCTTACACTACAGATGGAGAAAGCCAAGCTGAAGTTAAAGAATTCCTCATAAAATCCAGATAAAGTATTAAGATTTGAGATATGAACTTAGACCTCCTCTGTTCAAAGATAGGGTTTGTTCTATTTAACTAACTACTTAGATATTGTATTCCTTCCTTTCATTTACCTACTTTTCTGTCTTTTCATTTCCTTCCTTCCTTTCTTTTTTTTGGGTACAGTCTTGCTGTCCGACCCTGGCTATCTTGGAACTAACTACGTAGACCAGACTGTTGTTGAACTCAAGAGATCTATCTGCGTTCACTTCCCAAGTGCTGAGATGAAAGACCTGCTCCACCACTCCCAGCTTCACATTTGCTTTATTATTAATTTTGCTTTTCACCTTTTCTGGACACAATCTAATTAAAATATATCAAAATTTATTTGCTAATAATACAGCTTTTTCGTATCAGAACATAGCCACTGCAATTTTATACATATTTACATGCTTGCTATAAGTAAGGCATTAGTAGTTTTTTGGACTGTGCATGTACATGTTGGAGACACTGCTGTAAATTTTTTATTTACTATGCCATTTTCCTCTTAAGTATGTGCTTTTGTACAGGTGGGTGGTGTGATGATTGTTACTATTTTATTTTCTATGCTCTTAGGTAGCTTAGGATCTTTATGTAATGTGTAAATACAATACACTGCTAGACTTACTTTCATTTTTGCATTTACCTATACCCTATTTAGTGTCCTGTCATTTCATAGGTGTTATAATATAGCCTTGTTAAATATTTGTAAGCGTTTTTTTGTTTGTTGCTTAATTCTCACTGTTTATCCAATACTGTTTTAAATTTCAGTGATTTGTCAAAGATAGGACATTTCAGTAAAAGGTGCATTTAAATTTATTTTTACACCATCTGCTGTGAAGTACTAGCTCTGTTGTCAGACTTTCTGACTATCCCTTCTAAGGTTGAGTTTCTGTTTAAATATTTATTTATTTAGTTAGTTATATGGCTTGCACTTTTGATTTATTCTTTCTCAGCTTTTACTTGATTCAAAGAACAGTGGAGTTTATCATTAAATGATCTTTTCTCAGAATAACTTTTATGAGGCATTCTTCTGGCCAACATCTACAAAACTTTTTTTGTTGTTACTTTTTGTAGTAGTAGGCTGATGCTTGCTGACCTTTTTTGAGCACAATTGCTGATATTTTATAGTCTGTCTGCACACACAAGAAAGTATGCATAACATCTTTATTTGTGCTTCTATATTAAAGGAAGGAAATACATTATGTTTCTGGTAATAAATCATACAGAAAAATGCTTGATAGTAATTTTAAAATGAAATCCTGTATGAAGAGGGGTAAAGTACAACTGTATGGTTAAATTTAATCACTAGTAGTAAAACAGATCTGGAAACAAAAGTTCATCTTTGTAGTTAGAGAACTCTTAGGGAATTTTCATCTTGTGTATATCACAGTTAGATTAACATGTAAATGTATGCACCATCTATTTGTTTTTCACTATCTTAGTGAATCTTAATAAACCCTGTCTCCCGAGATCTTCCATTGGTCAGAGCAGTTTTGATTCAAAGTAGCAATAATCAAGTCCAGCCCAGAGGAACCAGTCACAAAGCATGTGTCTTCACATAGATAGCACCAGAATGTTGGCTTTCTGTTGAAATTATTACTGGTGGCAGTAATTCATCATCACAAGTATAAATACTAACAAGTTCCTAGTGTAGAGTAACCTCTAAGTAACACATGCTAAACATACCAGGTAATTTACAGGTCCTCGCTGTTTCACAGAAGTGAGGAAATTTGGACTGGAAAAGGATTTTTATTAAATAGGACTGTCATAGTTAGGGTTTCTATGCCTATGATGAAACATTATGACCATAAATAACTTGGGGAGAAAAGAGTTTGTTTTGATTACATTTCCATTTTAAAGTACATCATTAAGGGAAGTCAGGGCAGGAACTCAAGGCAGAGCCAGGAACCTGGAGGCAGGAACTGATGCAGAGGTCATGGAGAAGTTGCTTGCTCTCCATGGCTTGTTCATCTTGCTTTACTATAGCATTCAGAACCCTCTGGCAAGGGGTACCATCACACACAGTGAGCTGGGCCCTCACAAAATCAATCAAGAAATTGTCTGACAGACTTGCCTGTAGACCAGTTCTGTAGCAGCACTTTTTTTTTTCTTTTCAATTTAGATGTCTTCTTCCCAGATGACCATATTTGGTGCCAAGTTGACCTAAAAACTAGCTAATTCAAAGACCGTATTATTTAAATAAATGACTATACTAAAGCTTGGAATTATAAGATACTTAGCTCAAACTATTATGGTTGTATTGTGTCTGCCTCTGTAGAAAGTTTGTCTTCATTACTGTCAGTTCAGTGTCCCCGCTGAAAAATGGCACCTCCCCCTCCCCAATAAAAGTGGTGACTTTTCTTTGGGGTCTTTCACCTTAAACTGCCTAGCCAGTTTCTACCTTCCGTTTTCATGAATATGTTATCTGTGATGACCCTAAAATAATTTATTTTGGGGAAATCATCATCTCCTTTGTTTTTAGGGATAGATCATAGATACTAGTAGTCAGCCCTGGAAAATATGGTACCTATTCTTACATTCCTGCCATAGATCCATGATTCAGTCTTTTGTAAAAGCACTATTTCGGTGCTCCTGGTAGCTAGGTAGGATCTTGGCAAGAAGTAGAGTTCTCAAGTAGCAGGGAGTGAGATGCTTTTGTGTTTTGAAGTTTTTAAACAGAAAAATGCGAAGATAATAAAACGTTTATATCCTTATTACCCAGAGACTCACTATCCCCATCTTTGACCCAGCTTTTAATCTAAATGTCTTACTGTCTTTGTGGTAGTGATTACAACTGAGTTGGGCTGTCAAGTCTATCTTTTCCAGAGACATGGAAGTGATGAAAATTACATGATTTCCTCTTGAGGGGTTATTTAGGATTTGGGGTTAGCAATGTGTCTACCCAGTTAGTCTGTGTGTAGGCCTGCAAACTCCATTTCCCTCGCATAATCCAAAATGACTGTTGGCAAAACCAAATGATTTAGAATAATCCAATGCTCACTTTTTGTCTTACAAGTAAAGGATACATTTGGATTGTGAATTTGTAACAGAAGTGGTGGTTTCCATTGGTAATGAAGCTTCTCTGGGAGGTAGAGGAATGGACAGAGCTTATTTTGACAGCCAGGGAACCACTGGAACTCCGAACAGACACAGCACATTCTCATGTTTGAGAAACTCCTGTGTGTTCTTATAGGACAGACTTATGACACTAGTTTCGTCATTCATGCATTACATGTTCAAAAATGGATGATCAGAACATCCTTGGACTGAGAATTTAGTATTATAAAAAGTAAAATTCACCTCTGGTCACTTTAAAGGTGTGGGCTGTATCAGTTTCCTCCTAGGTCACCTTGAAAATTTCAGACAGGGTCTTGTCTGGTCATACAAAAAAAAAAAACCCTTTTGAAGTAGATTTACAGTCATCTATGGATCTGAAACTATTTTTTCCTGGAAGGTTAAATAAATGATTGTCTTGGAAAGTACTGGCCATAGCCTTCTAAGAAACTATATTGACTTTAATTTAGGGAGTGTAATAGAGAACCAATGATGTCCCAAAGAGAATGTGAATTGTTTTAGAATGTGCCTACTCTATCATCTAACATCTTTATCTCAAGTCTTACTAGTTATTCTTTCCTGATACACACATAACAGTTATGGTAAGTCTAATCCATCAGTGTGATATTCAGAAAATAGATTAGATGAGGACAAGTTGTAGGAACTGGTCAGGTGGGGCTTTGAGGAAACTTAGTGAACTAGCTCCAAATAATAGGAGTCTCATGATGCTTTTCACTTGGTAAGCATGAATCACACTCTGTTCCTGGGCGTAAAAGTAGAATGAGCAGGTGAAAGTTTAAGGGAAAAGAGCAGACTTTTGTTCTATGTTTAGAGACAAAAGCTAAGTTCCTAATGTGGTTTGTCTGAGGGTGGAATGGATTGTCTTAGGAACTCGGAAGTCACCATATTTTCCAAGTGAGAGAGAAAATTGATCATCTGATTTTTTTTTTTCCCCCCAAAATGAAGTACTGTGTTTTATGTCAAGTTGGTCTAGTTCTTTGAGGTTCCTTATAATTGCTTAGGGTCCAGGCTTTTAGCCCTCTATACTTTATGTGCTGCTCTGTTTCTTCAGTTTTTCACTCTCTGAAAAAATGTACGCTTGTATAAAAATGTAACGATGCTTAGCTTTAGAGAAATACTCCGCAGCTTGAGATTTATAAATGGAGAAAAAATAATTGACCTTCATTAGTTATTTCTGACAAAGCAGTATGCATGTTTGGTTTGTGCCATAGAAATTGCCCACAGGCTTTTTTGTTTGTTTTTGATTTTGGAGGTGGGGAATGAGTTTGCGTGTGCTGTAGAGGTTATAGTGTCCAGTGTCTTTTTTTGACCACTCTCCACTTTATCACTGAGACAGGGTCTTTTGCTGAACCCCAAACTCACCCCTTCAGCTCGTCAGGTTAGCTAGGCAGCCAGTTTGTTCCAGGGATCCTGTCACTACCTCTGAAGTGTTGTGATTACAGATGTGCCCCAACGTCTGCCTGGCATTCACATGGGTACCTGGGATCCAAATTGTATTCCTCTTGTTTGCAGGCTTGTGCAGCAAACGTTTAGCCATTGATGAGGCAGCAAGTATCAGTTCTTCATGTCGCTCAGGGGCAGGAGAAACAGCCTGTGCTTAGCATATGTGGGCCCAGGGTTCAAACTCACATGATTTTTTTTTTTGTGCATGCTTTTTCTGTGGATAGAAAAACTTTCACTTATTTTAAGAAATCAACTTGGCATTTTTTAAATTGTCATAATCTGGTGGGCATCAGCATTACTGTATCCATAATGCTTCACAACGTATTCACACAATCTATAAATACAACTAAGGAATGCGCTAAAAAATCCTTATGCAGATGTAGAAGCCGTGATTAATATCCTTGATTCATTCCAGTTTTGTTTGATATAAAAACTGCTGACCTAAATAGATAAATAGTAATAGAATGGTTTGAGTTCATAGGTCTTGAAGATACTCAGAATGAGTTATCTGTGTCTTTTGGTTGGTAGCTTTGGAAAATGTGTTCTGTATGCCTTTAGTGTAATCTTTGACTTATAAAGACCCCCGAAATGAAACGTTGATAGACTAAGTGAATGTTTTTCCCCCCAGTGATGGCTTTTTTTTTTTTCACATGCCTTTTTCTGTGTAAGAACCATGGTTTGACGATATTCAAGTGCTTCACTGTCAAGGGAATCAATGAGGCTGATTTGAAGCCAGCATTGATCCTTGATACAAAAATTCTGGTAGCATCTAGTATATTCTGTGAACTTGGTGAGTAGCTGAACATTAAGGGGTTAATGAGACGTTCAAGGCAACTGTGAGAGTGATAAACACATGGAGATGAATGTCTGTGTGGTACAATCACATGTATTTGAGGTGGTGATGTTTGGGGGCCTGATTATGGAATTTTTTTTTCTATAGGTGCTATATGCCTACACTTAACACTAGTAAAACTGCAGATAATAGAGAGTATCCACCCCTTCCAAAGATTACTTCCTTAAATAAAGCCTCCTTTCTAGGCGCATCTAATTAAGGCACAGAGCAGAACCAAGAGGTCAGGGATTTAAATTCTTGCTCCAGCTCTTATACAAGATGCGTAATTCTCAGAATTAAACATGTCTTAAACCCAGTTTCTCAAGCATAGTAGGTTACTGAAATCTTCAGTGCTGAATGGACAGTTTAATATTTTTAGAGCTTGGATTATTTCGTTTCATTTTTTTTTCCTGTTTAAAAAAAGAAAATAAAAGTAACTCTATGTCTTTTGACTGCCATGACATGTTGTGACTCTTCCTTAGGAACAAGGAACTATCTCAAACTGAAATCATGATGTTTCTGGCTGTTTCAAAGCCTACCTCCTCACCCTTACTGTGTCAGCTTGTATACAGTTTGCCCCATAATAACACTTAGTCACAGATTTACTTGTAGTCTCTTGCTGATGAGCCTCTAGTAAGTTCCTTCCCTTCCTTCTTTATTAATTTGCAATTACCATAGCTTTATGCATAGTCTTGAGTATATCTGTTTTTCTTGAATTAATTTTTAGATGTAAAATTTCTGGTTCTGAGGGGTATATGTGTATATTGGTTTTAAATGATTTCTTTGGGAGTGGGTGGGGAGGTGGTGTTGCCAAACTATACTGAATGTAGGACACATAAGATGTGTAGAAGAATAGATTGTACTGATCAACCATTATTTTTTAGTAGTTCAGTAGGTGAAAAAAGTCACCTTAATTGTAACTAATTTCTACTAGAGTGATTTTTTTTTTAGTGAGGTTGAACACCAGTGACATTCTTCCTGTAAATTGTCTTTCTCTGCTTGTCCTCTGATACTGTTTTTGTTTGTTTTTTCTTTTGAGAAAGTCTGTGTATCTCAGGCTAGCTTCAAACTCACACTGTAGCTGGTGCTGACCTTCAGCTGATCCTTCAGCTTCCAACTTCTGAGTTACGAAAATTTCTAATAATACATCATTTTAATTTTAGCTTCAAGTTAAGCCCTTTCTTCAGAAAGCTTGCTTTTTACTTTAACACTATTGAGCAGCTATTCTGTTTTCCACAGAGCTGATATTCCTTATTGCAGTCTCAGCTAAATACCTGAATACATTTATGTATTTTCTAGACTACATTTCTTTATCTATTTTTTGTTGTTTTGTTTTTAAATGTATTGTTACTTTGATGCTTGGCATGAGAAATGTATTTAAACGTTTGGGTGGCATTTATGAGTCTGATATAAAAAACATATCAATTACTGTGATGCATGTATATTACGGACTGTATATTGAAGAACCTCACTGTTTCATCTGGACCACAGTATTTTAAATACTGCATCTTTATTTTGCTCCTGCTGCCTGATAGACAGGTTCTGCTGCCCCTCTTCTGTGCTCTTTTTGAAACTATATATGTTGCATGTACAGTAAAAACTCTCAAGGAAAAGTACTCTCCTATTAAAATTAAAATGTACTTGTTTAGTGCTTATTCTCTACCAGACACTCTGAGTTTAAAAAGGGTCTGTGAGTTTTCACAAATTAATCAGTGCACTGTTGTACTATTAACTCAGCCCAGACAGCTGTCCCAAGACAGCTGCTGGAGTAGAGTATCCCTTTCTCCCTGCCTTACCAGAATGTACCTGCTTGTCCCTCTCTCTTAGAGGTCCTTCTGGAATCTTGTTTCCTGCTGTAGAACATAGATGTAAGAGGTGTAACAGAACATAGCAGTGATGCATGGCAGTATATTATAGTGCTGTCTGGGACAGGCCACATGGGTGATGAGTACAGTGGAGGTGATTATGCCATTAAGTCTTTGTTTAGAATAACTTTACTGTGGAGGTTAGAGTCGCTTGAAAAATGTATGGACGTACAACTTAGAGAGTGGAGCTTCAGAAGCACCCTGAGCAGCAGAGTATGCCTTTTTGCCATTTGATTTTCTGACCCATCTTTACAGTTATTATCCTGATTTTATATTTCTCAGCTGTGTTTCATTCACTTGGCTCCCTCCCCATTTTTTACTTTAATCTGCAAGACAGGTTTTCTTTTTTTAAGTGTAAGTTTTACATTTCCCTACTCAAAAGATGTTTTTCTTAGTAAAGAGCAGCCTTATTTTGACCATGTGTTGTGCACTGGACTGTCTGTCTTATAGTATTAATTTCTCATCTGAGATATTTTCTTGCCTCATGGTCTTTGTCTAAGATAATCTATCAGGAGAATCCTTTCCTCCTCTGTGTTAATATTCTACTCTTCCTTTGGCTCCTTGGATACAGAGCACCTGGTTCCTGGAAACACTGTAGTCTCTAAGCTTGGGGTTGTTTTTTTTTTTTTTTTTTTTCCTGAATGACACAGATTGAGAAATTTCCATATTGAATGGCTTTTGCCTGGCCTATAAGAATGTAGCTGCTTGTACCTCTCTGTATTTAGAGGTCCTTCTGGAATCTTGTGTTTCCCTGCCATAGAAACCTAAAAAAGTTAACCTAAAAAGGGATGTTCCTGAGACTGGAGAGATGACTCAGTGGTTAAGGGTATTGGCCGCTCTTCCAGAGGATCCAGGTTCATTTCCCAGCACTCATATGGCAACTTGCAGCTGTCTAATTCCAGTTCCAGGGGATCTGACACCTTCACACCAATGCATATAAAATAAATTTTAAAAATAAATTGTAAGAAAATGGGGATGTTTCACCCTAGTAGCTGCTTTAGGAACGGAGGTTGAGTTATTAGTACAACAACAACATTGCATATTGAAATTTTCTCCTAGGACGAAACCCACAAAATATTTTACTGTCTTCATAGAGACTGATAGATACTACATGTTAATAAACTGAGAGGAAGGTTGGGACTTTTCATATTTCTCTTTGACTTTTTCAGTTATTACATCTTGAACATCTACTATTCCATATGATATTGTGTGAGATGCAGTTGAAAGGCTACTTTACATGAATCATTGGCCATGTTAATAGGAGAGGAACAAAAATATTTAAGTTAATAAATTAGATTATCTCAGTCATAAGTATTAGAATGGCAAGGAGGTATCTTTTTTTTGGAGGACTCATTAGCTGATACTGAAGAAGCAAACTTTAAATTAATTACATATTTTGGGGGTAATCAAGTAGAGACACTAGGGTGGAAGAAAGTTGTGTGGTGTGGTAGAATGGTCTGTATTCTGTCAATTATATTTTAAATAAAGGCTGATTGGCCAGTAGCCAGGCAAGAAGTATAGGTGGGACAGCCAAACAGGGAGTAGAGGTGGGTCAATGAGAACAGGAGTATTCTGGGAAGAAGGAAGCTCTTTCTGCAGTTGTGAGCCCACCTCAGAAGAAGCAAGATGTGAGACTGCCTCGCTGAAAAAGGTACTGAGCCATGTGGCTAGCATAGACAAGAATAATGGGCTAATGTAAGTTGTAAGAGTTAATAAGAAGCCTGAGCTAATGGGCCAATCAGTTTATAGTTAATGGAGACAGACCTCTGTGATTTCTTTGGGACTTAATGACTGCAGGAACCGGGCAGGATGGAAACCTCAGACAACAGTTGTGGTTGAAACACAATGAGGGAGCATTGGGAGTAAGAAGGTAGACCCTCTTAATGAGTTTGCTGGGGTCTTTAAGTTTTGGATTCAATATTGAATGATTAAATATTCAATACTGAAATGACAAAAAGTCATTAGAACTAAATTTAGCTAAGTCATTAGGAGAGAGTGATAAACTTTTCGTTTATATTGCTTATAGATTTTGAAGTGTGCTACGTTTATGTAGTTTTTATTCTGTAGTTTTAGAAAAGGTAATTGAGCTGGACATGATGTGGCTGAGTCAGGTTACTGCTTCTTAGGCAGCTTGGCTCCTTAGTGAGCTCCAGATCATCCTGGGCTACAATATCAGACCTGGTCTTAAAAAACAAAACAAAACCTATAGCCAGGTTCATGCCAACATAAAAATGGCTGAGACATATATAACCCTACTGTGCTAAGGAATCATTACCTTAAGACAAACTGGAAAGTGGAATTCAACTGGTCCACATTTAAGTGTGCCATCATTTAAAAAGCCAGGAGCTTTCACCTAAGCAAGATGTCCAGTTTCTCTAAATAGATCGAAACCTTCCCAAAACTGTGCCTCTGTTCCTATAAGGCTGGAGTGAAATACTCATTAGATGGTTGGAGCCCCCAGCCCTGAAGTGTTATCCAACTCAGGTTTTTTTGTTCATGTTAAGACCTGTGACACTGTTACAGGTGTGTAAGCCACTGAGAAAATTCACATGTTTTTTTTATAGCTACTGGTTCTTTTTAAAAAGCAGACTCTAAAGTGGTTTGGATTAACCAAAAGAGCAGAATCTGGACTTTATGTCCCTGTTACTGAAGAAATGAGCGCTCCACATTTATAGTGTCAGTTTATTACTGCTTCTGCATCCAAATTATTCTTAAACATAGGATTCACTTCTGAATTTTAAACAAAACCATTATCTTGACCTTATTTATATTTTAAATTATCCACTTCTGTTATATGTCATACTCCTATCACTGACTTTCACTTTTCAAAGGAGTATTTCTCACAAAAGTTGGCCTGACTCACAGTCTTTTTCACAGGTTTCTGATTTACTTCCAGAGCGCCCATTAAATACATAGAATAATTGCATTAGAGTAAAGTACCTCAAGACATTATTCTCCTTTCATTATTAAAGTTTGCCCTATTGTTAGTACTCTGAGGACAGGAGCTGTGTCTTATTTTATTTATCTTGGGTACTTGGTACTTAATGCCGTGTTTTGTGTGTGCATAGGTGTGTTGAGAGACTGGAGGGCAACATTCAGTGATCGGTTTCATTTTTTTTTTTTTGGAGACAGAGTCTCTTGCAGAACAGGGAGCTCACTCCGACTGAGCTATAGTGGCTGGCCACCAAGCCCCCGTGAGCTTCCTATTTCTGCTTCTCCACTCCTGGGTGCACTGGTGTACACTGCTGTGCCCACCCAGTTACAAGGCTGCTGTGAATCCAAACTCAGGTCTTCTTACCTGTGTGGCAAGCACTTTACCAACTGAGCCTTAATGTATCATTTTATTTTTAAAAATTTAGTGAATTTGATTGTCTAATTGATAAAAAAACAAACCTTATGTGAATAGTCACTGCCACTCAGACTTTTGTTACTACTTCTGGATGCTTTTAGCACATCACCCATCCCTTTGTTGCTGCTTGGCTTTGTTGCTTTGGGCCTGTGGTGAGAGTAGCACGACACAGAACAAAGCTGCTCACCTCCTAGGAGGAGGGGTGTGGGATAGGAGAGGGTTTTCACCATCTCCCAATAGCACCTGCAGGCTGGTGGCTAAACCCTATAAAATGTGGCCTTTCAGAGACAGTTGTGATCCAAACTGTAATACCATGCTGGGTGCTTATTCTGGATTAGCAACTTCTCTTCACCCTGCTGGGCTCTCAGTCTTTATAGGTTTGTAGTCTTGGAAATTATTTGATTCCTGTAGTTTTTGTCTCACCCTTTGTCTTCTAATGCTTATTCTGCCTGAGTTTTGTTGAAAGGAATAGATACAAAGTTCTACCTTCTTGCTCGGTCTATACAGACACTGCTGTGTAACCAGGCTTTAGCACTGAAATAGTATTAGGACGCAAATAGCATCTTCCTAGCTGCCTTTCTATCTCTGTTTTCTGGTTATTCCAAGCTTTCTTGATTCTATTTTTTAGTGTAATTATTCTTAGAATTTAATTATATCCCCCAGCATTGAAGCCTGGAATAATTTTATTTTTTAATATATAAGGCCATCTACCAGTAAAATTCCTATTGAGCTGAATCCATTTCTTTTATTATTTAGATTACTCCACATTTCTTATCAAATCTGTGCCCATGTGGAGAGTGCCTTTCTTCTCTTTAGGATATCATCCTTTCCTCACTCTCAGGCCTTCTCACTAAAAGTCAAGGTTAACTCTTTAGGTGTGTTTGGTTCAGGAATTGGCAAATAAACCAAGACAGATAAATTAATTAGACAGCAGAACTCAATTCTAGGATTTTTGAACACTGAGAAGAGATACTTTGTTGATACTGTAAGGATGTTTTGAGCCTAAAGCTGATGAGGTGGTGGGCAGTGAAGAACCCTTAGCTAGAGTCAAATTTAAAATAAAGTTTAATTTATTTAAAAAATAAGTCCCTTTTCTTTGAAGTATTTTTGCTACACTTGAGAATCTAAATTGCTGAGGATGTGTGAAATTTCGCACTGGCATTTGTATACTGTATACATGAATACTTGGATGTGTGTGTGTGTGTTATCAGTGAGTTTAAGAGAGTTCTCTGTAACTTTTTCACCAAAGGAATCCAGGAGCCCAGAACTCTGAAGAATGAGATAAAATGATTTACTTTTGTGTTTTGATAGAATATGTGAAAATGTAAATATACTTTCTTGATTGGATCTAAGAGGAAATTAAAATGTAAATATACTTTCTTGATTGGATCTAAGAGGAAATTCAAAGATATTTTGTGTGTGTGCTGGAGAATGAAACCCAGGACTGGTGGCTTAATAGGCACATGTCTTACCACTGGGATACTGAGGCTTATTTGAACTCTATCCTTTGACTTAGGTACACTTATGTGCTAATATACTTATGAGAAAATAGAAGAGTTAATTTAAGGATATCTCACTGCAAGAAAAACTTCATTATTGTAGTCTACCAGGGAATGCTGGCAGAAGAGATTGTATCGTTAGTGCCCAATCTCTAAAAGAAAAGTGATCAGCCGTCAATCTTTGTCCTTGGAAGGTTTGATTCAAGGGAGTATGTGCCCTAAATTTCCAATCTTAAAACTTACCTGTACTAGCTCCCAGCTGGCCAAGTTTGTGAACTCTAGTTTGCTCTACTTTGAGACCCAAGATACATATTTGCTGTTATTTATGAGTATTCTGTCAGTTTTCCTTCCCTCTTATTTTTGCCTCTTTTAGTAACTGGTTTTTTTAAAGCACCAATGATTTTATTAGATTTATAAGTCACCATGAAAACAAAAAGGGGACTGGCAAAATGGTCGAGTAGGTAAAGACATTTGATCTTGTACCTACATTGTGGAAGGAGTAAAGTATTCTCTGACAGAAAGGCATGCACGGTGGCACAGGAAGACATAAAGACACACATACATAAAAATAAATGAATAATGGTAAGTATTAAAAATATTTTAAAATCTGTATGAAAAATGTTGTTACTTATATTGATGTTTCTCAATACATCATATATAACAGTTTGTCATTAATTGATACTGCATGTAACCAGGCAGTATCCATATTCTGAAAACTGATATTAACAAAGTGAACTGCAATGAGGAAATGTAAGGGGTACATATTTATCTAGTGGCTCTTCCATTCTAGATAGCAATAAACAGTTAAGCAAATCCATTCTTTATGGAAAATGACTTTGAATCATTTGGCTCAAATGTGACTGTCTAGACTGTTAGCTTTGTTATTAGATGACATTTTGTTGATGAACAGTGTCGGGCTGGGAGGACTGACTGATTTACATGCTTGGTAGAACGACAAAGTTAATGTTCTTTCCTTGTCATGACTTGAAGCTGTCTGTGAGATTATAAACAGATATTTGGTTCCTCTGTAGAACTCAGCTTTTATCTACCTTTGCTTACAGGAGCCCATTTCATCCTCACTAAACTATAACTTAAGAACTAAAAGTACCAATAAATAAATAAAAAAGTACCTGGGTTTTCCCTTTCTTTTTGTGAGGACCCCAGTGTAGGTTGATGGTTTTTAATTTTGTTCAGCTGAAAACAATTAAGATTGGATAGATGACATCACAGGAATTATAAAAACAGTAAAATAGATGTTAAATGCCTAAAGTTCTTATAAGAGAGAAGTCTTCATAGCCAACATGTGAGAATGTGCATGAATTTTTATATAGGAGAAAAGAGTATTCTGCAGGAGAAAATACAAAGGTAAGAATATTTATGAATATTAGAATGCCTTCTTTCTCTATAGTGTCCCCTTACATTCAAAGACATTTTTTATTTTAGTGTATGTGTGTTTGTGTCTCATGTGTACAGTATACCAGAAGACAGACAAGTGTGTCAGGTCCCCAAGTACGGGTTGTGAGCTGCCATGTGGGTGCTGGGAATCAGACCCAGCTTCTTTAGAACAGCCAGTGCCCTTAACTGCTCAACCATCTCCCCAGTACCTATCCACTTACATTTTAAAATAAATTTCCAATATCGGACCTGTAATTACTAATTACAGAGCAGTTGTCAAAACTGACATAGTGACGTAGGTAGGCCAGGTTAGCCTTGATGCTAGGACCTGCCCCCCTCCTCCGGCTCCTCTTGGATTTGATGTTTGCTTAGTTACTGTACCCTACAGTTTTAACAAAGTTGATTCTGAGTACATTTTACTCAGCCCGTTGGTGTTGGAGCAGTGTACTCACCATTTCGGTGCTGCCCTGTTTAGTTATGTAACTTGAATTCTCGTTGTTTGTTTGTTGTTTTTATTGGACAGTGCTGCTGTAAGGACATTCAGTTTTCTGTGAAAATTAAATCGATTTATATTGCATTAAGAGGAAGGAGTGTTTAAAATTTCAGAGGTCCCACAGTCTCACAATTTCTATTTCCAGACTAGTGTGGCCTCTTAAGAGGAAGTTTCTAAACTGCCTTCTGTGGATAAAATGCTGGCAGCATTATGTAACTGTCTGTATGCACATCACTGAGGAGTGCTACATTCTGACTGAATTCTCATTTTGACTAAGTCACCTTGTAGGATCTACATGCCAGAGTCACTCTTGAAAGGTATTTATAGAAGAATTTTAGCCATTTTTATGTCTCCTTTATGTTTTTTATTTTATTATCCCCACCTTCACCTATTCAGGTATTTATTAAATGCCTGGAGGTACTTCTAAGACTTTCAGGTGTTGGGCATATTTAGGACACTGAGATGGTGGTTTTTATACTCTTTGTGAACATTCTCGGTTTTCCTCTTTGTTAGTCTGTTGATGAATCTGGGTCCTTGTCACTGACTTCATATCTTTCTTGTATCCCCAATTTGACTGCATTACCCTTAAGGCTGGCTGTTCACAGTCTGCTTCACCTGCCATTAAATGCCAAAATGTTATATGAACTCTGAGCATGCATATAGCTAAGTATTTGCCCCTAGATGAACCTAGAAAAGTATGTGTTTTTTATTTTTGCTAAATGAAGCTGTGTGTACAGAACCTTAAAGGGGTTCACAGTGTTTTCAGAAGTCCTAGCAATTAAATGGAACAGGTTTTGTTGTTCCATTCTGAACAAAAGACATCTTCCAATGTTGAGAGTAAAGGACTTTCCTTTTCAGGATGATCCCCAAATCTCCTTGAACAGTGATCTATCACCAAATGCTTTTGCCATTGCTGCATGTAGCTAGAAAAGTATCGCTTCATCCTACCCATAAACCCACAATTGTCATTAATGTCTTTGGTAATACAGATAATACTAAGTAATAATGGCTGAACAATATAATTTTTACTAAAGCTAGAAATGAGAATAGACTTGTGTGCCTTTTTCCTAACTGGCAAGAAGGAATTTTTCAGATAGGTTTATTAACCTATGTTAGAAAAATGGAGTGGTGTCTGCCTTGTGCTTATTATTAACCACATTAGTCTACATCAGATGTCCATTATTTGAACTTGGATTCATATCCCACTTGGAAACATTTACAAAAATAATTCCCTCTCCTGCTTGTCTCTTCCTAGCTCCTCTCTTGGGAGACATCTTACATCTTAGGTATCCCACAAGAGAGCATCAGCCTTTCTTTAGGCAAGACTTTGAGCTGCCCCTTTAATTTCCGCAGAATGGTTACTTGGTTTCATGAGATATGCCTAGCACCCACAGAAGGACCACATGTTGTGTGTTCTAGAAAGGAGTGTGAAAAGACTGCAGTGTTGGAGCAAGTTAGTGAGACATAGGATGTTATAAGTAGTAAATAGGTGGGAAACAGTTTCCAAGTTGACAGGATGTATGTGTTATGTAGGGTGGAGTAGGTTTGGGCATCATGGAAGAAAGAGAGCAGCTGAACTGCTGAGTGAGAGAATGTTTGTATTTCAAATTTTGATGGATATTCATAAATTTTCTTTTAAAACCTATCATACTAATTTGTATTTTCATAGCTTCACTGTCTCTTGAACTAGCAAATGTCTTGATACTTGGTCATCTCTAATTTGCATCCTTTTAATTATAACTAGATTCTTTTTTATTTTATGACCTGTGGGTATTATTCATAAACTTATTTTTTTCCCTTTGAGTTATCTTCCTTCCTTGTTTATTGAATTTTGGAGTTGTCTTTTCTTTTTCTTGTTTTCTAAATTAAGTTCTTTGAAAACTTAATACTTGCCTTTTGTTTGTTTACTTGCTTGCTTGCTTGTTTGTATTATTTGTCGTAAAGAAAACTAATATATCTTTCATTTTTTTTTTCATTTTTCATTTCTCCCCTCTCTCCCAAAGGCTCTTAAACCTAACTAAACCTTGAAACCTAGCAACCCTGAAAGTGTGACTGCAGTTAGCATTGCTGTGGAGAGCTTGTCTTGGATTACCTGAATGGGCCCAGTCTAAGCACATAGGTTCCTAAAAGTGGTAAACTCTCCCAGCGGTGTCACTGTGATCAGAGAGAAGTTACTTTAGGAAGATTCATATGAAAAAAAGAGTTCCTTGCTTTGAGGGGAGAAGGGGCTGAAGAATGTTACCAGCCTCTAGGAGCTATTTCTCTGCTGGAGCCTCTTGAAAGGAGTACAGCATTGTGAATATTTTTTTTTTAACCTAAACTATGAACTTCCAAGTCACAGAGGTGTATAAATTTGTGTTATTTTAAACTACTTAGTTGGCATTTTTTATATCAATAGCAACAGTAGAAATGTGTGTATATGTGTGTGTGTGTGTATTTACTTCCACCAGTTTGCTGCTTACTTTTGTTACTTTATTACCTTGTTTATGGTGTTTTGTTATATAGGAATGTATAATAGTCAAATCTTATTTTGCTGCTTTTTAATGGTTTTTTATTTTACCCCGAATTCTAGTATTAATGTTGGCTTCTCTTTGCCCCCCTACCCCCCTTCTTTCTCCCTCTCATCATTTCTATGCTGGACCAACCTAGGTCTTGAGAATGTTAGGTTTGTAGCCAGAGATGAGTGTCAGTTTTCTTTAATTGCTCTCTACCTTATTTTATGAGACAGGGTCTCTTCCTGATGAGTCTGGAGTCTGCTGATCCAGCTATCCTGGCTAGGCATCAAACTAGGGATCCTGTCTCCATCTCCTCAGTGTGAGCATTACAGGTGCTTTATTGTGCCAGGCTTTCTACGTGGGTGCTAGACATGCAGACTCAAGTCATCATGTTTGCATGGCAAGTACTCTATGGACTCAACTGTATCCCATGGTTCTTCTGTTTTTTGTTTTGTTTTTTTCTTTCTTTTTTTTTTAAAATTTATTTAATTAAAGATCTTTGTCTCTTCCCTGCCTTGTTTTTTTTTTGTTTGTTTTTTTTTTTAAGGCAGGATCTTAGTATGTAGCCCAGGATGGCCTTGAGGTTATGACTGTTCTGTTGTATTCTTCAGATTTGAGATTATGGACATCACCTGCCAGTTTTTTTTTTAAAGATTTATTTATTTATTTATTATGTATACAGTATTCTCAGTACTCTTCCTGCAGGCCAGAAGAGGGCACAGATCTCATTACAGATGGTTCTGAGCCACCATGTGGTTGCTGGGAATTGAACTCAGGACCTTTGGAAGAGCAGGCAATGCTCTTAACCACTGAGCCATCTCTCCAGCCCCGCCTGCCAGTTTTTAATTGTGAACTCTGGAAAGTTGATGATATTGTCAATCAGAACTTTGGTTCATAAAATAGAGGTAATTCAACACCTCTGTTCTTCAGATTAAAAAATGAATTCTGCTTCTTTTTGAGGGCTTTCCAGATGCCTAACTTGGTTAGATATGTTTCCATTCTCTAAACAGTTAGTGACAGAATTAAAAAATTGATTATTGATTCTTAGCTATAGTTAATAATGTTTAAACGTTTTGAGATGGGCACTGCCTCCTGGGTTTCTTCTACAAAACCATAGTGAATACAAAATGAAACATTTCCAGAATGCTCATACTGTTAACATAGAAAGTTAATTTAATCAGATCATTATAAGAACATTTATTAGCCATCTGAGTATGAGTATACACAGTGCTAAGCATTTCAAATCATCTTCATTTATTTCTCATAATACTGTGATTATAGGCATTACCTTACCTTACCAGTCAGGAAATCATAATAGGGAGAGCATAAGGTTATTATAGTTAACTGGTGGCATTGCTTTAAAACTTGAGACATTTTTATTTCAAAATGTAGTTTTAAAAATTAGAATGTAGAACAGTTAAAAAACAATTAGATCTGGGTCTTTAATTCAAATTCCATTGGTGAACAAAGAAGCCAGAAATACACATTGTACATAAGAAAACATCTTTAGCTGGTCAAAGTAGATAGCTATGTGAAGAATGTAAATAGATTCATATTTATTACCTTGCCCTAAACACATCTCCAAATGGCATCAAGGACTCAGCACAAGGCCATATACCCTGAATCTGATAGAGAAAATATGGGGAATAAACTAGTTATCTGGGAAGAGCGTACCTCAGTTGCCCACATAAAATAGGCCTGTGGACATGGCTGAGGGACATTTTTTTGGTTTGTAATTGAAGTGGAAGGGCCAAGCTGGTGAGTGGTAGGTACTATGCCTGGGCAAATAGTCCTGGGTTATATAAGAAGTAGCTTTGTTCATGGTCTTTGCTTCATTCCTGCCTTCAGGTTCCTGCCTTGAGTTCTTGCCTTGACGTCCCTCGATGACAGATGAGTCGGTTAACGTACCCCAAGTTTCTTTTGGTCAGTGTTTTTTTCACAGCAGCAGAAACCATACTAGAATACTCAGGCATAAGAACATATAGGTACATGCATATAAACATTGCATATTATTTGAGTTCCCTTTAGTGTCTGTTACTCATTCTACTTTATGAGCAAATTAGTATCATGCCTATATACAATACTCTATGATTACATTCAGTCACACTCCACTCCCCTCTTTTTCCTATCTCTCTCCTTGGTGACTGACCTCCTCTAGCCCCTTCCTACATTCTTGTCTCTACATCCTCTGCTTTCCTGGTCTTTGCTTGAGAGGGAAGCTGTTGTAGCTGTGTGTGCATAGTTGTATCTGAAACAGGCCCCACCACATTTCTCCCATCTTTCACTTTCCTTAGTCCTTCCAGCTGTTCTTTGCTATGTTTCCAGGACTTCAGTGGACATGACATACACATACCATTTGGGGTGAGTATTTTTAGCAGCCACCTATTCTCAGAAATTTTGGGTTTCTGCTTTAAATATCACTAACTTCAGAAAGGATTCTCTAAGGCCAAGAGCTGCATTCGTCTATGTGTATAAATACAGATATTTAGAAGGTAGTTTATCTGTGAGTCCCTAAGGCAAAACAACAGGAGATTTCCTCATAGGCCTTTGACTTTACTATCCATAGATTTTGGAAAACCAGGAGGCCTGCCTGACTTGGTACTGAACACAATACTATTTGATATTTTGGATTGATGGTTACTACATGGGAATTGTTTCTTCTCCTTTAAACTTACTAGTGCAGAAGAGTAATTTGGACTTGGAATTTTCTCATCATACTTAGTACTTAATTTTTTTATTCAATTGGGAAAGTAACTATCATCGTTAGGATTAGTACAAGATTCTGAGAAAGACCAGACACAAATAAATCTCTCCCATGCTTACTGCATTTTGCATTCTGTTATTGTAGTCACAAGCAGTAATATTTAGCATAGTGTACAAGGCTTAATTATTGACTGTTGAGCCAAATGTTGTGGTATTTGCCTATAATTCCAGTATCCAGGAATTGAGACAGAAGGCCCTAAGTTTGAGGGAAACCTGGGCTATGTAGTGAGATCTTGTCTTACTCCCCCTTCCCAAATAAAGGGGATATTAGTGATTTCTGTTTTTATGTCTTTACTCGAGAGGCGCGAAGCCTCTACAGACAGGAAAGGGAACATAGTTTTTCTCTTTTGTTTATTATATACATGACATATAAGTAGTGTTGATTAGATGAATGAGTTGTAATGTGGTTCTCTTAGGATCTGCCTTAATATTTGGATGGTAAATGTGTGCCTGAAGTAAGCCATAATGAATACTCAAAAAAAAAGTACTTTGCCTTTGTAAACATACATGAGGGGAACACACACACACACACACACACACACACACACACACAGATAATTCTTGTACTGAATACACCTTATAGGATTCTAGGACTTTTTGATTCGTGGGGAAAAGGAGCAGTTAATTATCATTTGCTGTAGGAAAATGATCGTTTTCCTCTCCAGTACACAGATTACTTTCATATCTTCAAGATTTTCCCTCATGCTTCATTTCCTGTTGGTGCTGGGACAAATTACCAGAGATCCAGTGTCTTTAAGGTAATAGAATTGTGTTATATTGTTGCTTGGAGGCCAGAAATTTAACTGAAACTTTTAGTAAGGGCATATAAAGGTGTGAGCCGGTTGGTAGATTGTAGAAGAGGATAAAGTCAGAAGCAGACTCTTCTTGGATATCCTGTTTTTGCCCTGTGTCATGGAGATCTTGAAGCTTTGAGTCTGCAGGACCAGCCCTTTCATGTGCACCCACAGATCACAGATGGAGTGGATGTTTGGGTGGGCCAACTCATAACCCTGGTTCTGGGTCTGGGTAATTGCAGGGTTGGTTAGCCTGCCAGTTCTCCCATTTTCACTAAGGTAAACTCTCCAGCATTGGCCTGGCTAGTTTACCCCTAGCAGAGATGAACAAGGGCCGGGCAAAATCTCCCATGTTTTCCAGGCCGGTTCACTTGTGCCCCACCAACAGGGTCAGCTTCACTATTAAACCCAGATGAGGTGCAGGGCCTGCCTTCCCAAGTGTTAAACCAGGAATTCTTAACGTCCCATTCATATAACTCTTGGAAGGAACTTAAAGATTCCCAAACTGTGTTTCTTTGTACTTTTAAATAGTATTAGTGTTAGTCACTGAGTCATCTCTTCTGCCTCACACACACCTGTAATGAACTGTAAAGCTATTTAACCATGTATGTACTTCCTTTTCATAGTTTTAACCACAACTTTTCAATTAATGTAAGAACCATGGCTACACAAAACAGAATTTCTTGTACTGCTCTGGCTTCTCTTAGGTCTAGCTCAGAATATTTCTAATCTAACCTATCTGTGGTTTATGCTTTGGTTGACTGCCTGAACACTTGTAAAATAAATTGTTTTCCTGGTTTTTCCTTCCTCTCTGCTAGGGGTAAACTAGCCAGGCCAATGCTGGAGAGCTTACCTTAGTGAAAATGGGAGAACTGGCAGGCTAACCAACCCTGCAATTACCCAGGCCCAGAACCAGGGTTATGAGTTGGCCCACCCAAACATCCACTCCATCTGTGATCTGTGGGTGCACATGAAAGGGCTGGTCCTGCAGACTCAAAGCTTCAGGATCTCCATGACACAGGGCAAAAACAGGATATCCAAGAAGAGTCAGAATGAGGGCCCAGCATTGATAGTGTAGCAGAAACCAGAGAGCTCAAACTAGACCAATGACTCTGCAGTGAAAACTTGAAAGTAAAGATACATGGATAAAAGGGTTTACTGTGTGACTATTTTTTTCTCTTAAATTTTATTTTATTTTTGGGGAGAGGGGAGGTTGCAAGGGCAAGGGCGCATACGAAATGAATGGGATTGAGATGCATGATGTGAAAGGCACAGTGAGTAAATAAATAAAAAGAAAGTTAAAAAATTTCTGATCTTAAAAAAATTTCTGGACTAAAGAGCAAGAAAATTTTAATAGATAATATCTAAGCCCTATTACTAGGGTAACAGTTCCCTGAAAAGTAAGTTTACAATAATCCTTTTAAAAAGATTTTTAAAAATTAGTTGTATTTGTTTCTTAGGAGGTTTTGTGCCATGGCATGGGAGTAGAGATCACAGGAGACCTTGGGGGAAATATGTTTTCATCTACCACATGGGTCTTGGGGATGAAACCAAGGTCATTCAAGCTTGATGGCAAGCATCTTTACCTATTGAACCATCTCACTAAACCCCCAAAAGTGGTAGATAGTGGACTTGAGTCCTGTTAGAGCATTGTGTGCGTTCTAAGCAGCAGATTCATCTCTTCAGCCCCTTTAGTATCTTAAGTAAATCATACTCTTACTACACATGTATGGAAGAAGCAAAGCTACACTACTGTTTCAGAAACGAAAAGGAAACTAATGCAAGCCCATTACAGTTCTATAAAAGTCAGTGTTATGCCACAGTGCTTGGTAACAACTTTTTCTAGTTGCTTAGTTAACAGAGTATTATTTGCTGACAAGATAAAATACAGAGCTTTAATTTAACACAGTTAACTTTTACCTCTGTGCTAGTCATCTTTCCATTTTTGTGAAAAATACACGAGAAAAACAACTTTAAAGGAAGAAATCTTATTTTGACATAGAGTTTCAGAGATCTCAGTAGATGATCATTTGGCCCAGGAACTTTGGGTCTGTGGTAGAGTAGATCATATGCCAGAGAACTCATCATCTAACAGCTGCTTAACCTTGGTGGGCCAGGAAGCAAAAAGGGGAAAGGAACAAGGGTCTCAGTGTGTCCTTCCCTACAGCCAGTCCCACTTAGAAAGTTTCAGCTCTGAAGAGCGGCATCAACTGAAGACCAAGCGTTTAACATAGAAGCTTTTCGGACCAGTGTTATTTTCTGGAGATCATAGGGTTTAAGGCAACATCTTAGAGGCAGAAAGCTGGACTGTTAGGAGACAAAAGTTTCCTGTTTCTTGATCTAGGACTTCCTAGTCTCCAAAACTAGGGGAAATAAATCTGTTCGTTTACAAATTGCACGGTCTTGTGTTATGCTCTAGTAGCTACTTATACTATATGTGAATGAACAGTTGTTCAAATGAGAACAGAGATCAGAAGTTTAGGTACCATATTAGTTTTAAATTAAAAATAAAAACGAAGAAAATCCTTTAAGAACTCCTTCGTTTACTTTAAAAGAATCTAGCCTCCAGAAGCTGTTAATAATGCAGCCTTTGTGCTCCTGGCCCTGAACAGTTCAAAGGGAAGATTGGCAGTAGACTGAAGAGCTGGGTACTGACAGCGTAGGCACATAGTGGTTTCCTGTAAAGCCAGTGCCATCAGAGCTTCTGTAACTTAATGTTGACAAGCGATAGAAAGTCATCAGTGCCTGACTTTGAATAAGTAGAGGGGCAACCTTAGTTTTAAATGTTTTGCTGTCATACTTAAATACAGCATTTACTGCAGGTCAGGGACTGTTTGCTTATAATAAAGATGGGTGCTATTACTTCAAAGATTAGGCACAGAAGGTTTGATATCTTCCCAGAGGTCACAGACCTAGTTAGTATGTGACCAAACCTAGATCCAAATTAAGGACATTTGACTAGAATCCACACTTCCCTCCCTCCCCCTTCCCTCCCCACTTCCCTCCCTCCCTCTCCCCTCCCCCTCATTTTAAGACAGGGTCTTACTGTGTAGCATTGGCTGGCATGGAACTTGCTGTGTTGACTAGAATGTGTTGGAAGCCATTCCATTATAAAACGAAGTTCAGTCTGCCTCTGCCTCCAGAATGTTAGGGTTAAAAGTGTGTGCCATCATGGCCCACCAAAGCCTCACTCTTAAATCACAGTGCAGGGCATTGTAATATACTTTGTTAAACAACTTGTGTCCAGAATATATAAAGAGCTGCTAAGGAAGTAATTTAAAAAATGATCAAGTAGGGGATGGTGACACATTCTTTTAATTTCAGCACTCAGAAGGCAGAGGCAGGTGGATCTCTGTGAGTTTTAGGGCAGCTTGCTCTACATAGCTCATTCCAGGCTATTCAGGGCTACACACTGAGACCCTGTCTTTGAAAAGAGAGAGATGAAAAGATTTAAAAAGAAGATAACCACATGACCAAATGAAATGCTGTTAGCTTTCATTAATCTTAAGAAAAATAAAGCAAAAAAATGACAAATAGCCCTGTAATGTACACAGTACAGTAAGATTTAAAATATTGAAAACATCAGATATTAGGGATATAGAACACAAGCTGTCATTTTTTTGATGGAATATATAATTACAACTACTTTGGAAAACAATTTGTAAACTTTTTATATAGCTAACCATGCAGCTGTCTTGTGAACTAATAATTGCATTTCTCAGTAATTAAGAGACATAAAAGCATTGTTAATAACAGACT
Organism: Microtus oregoni; assembly: GCF_018167655.1. Taxonomy (NCBI): domain Eukaryota; kingdom Metazoa; phylum Chordata; class Mammalia; order Rodentia; family Cricetidae; genus Microtus; species Microtus oregoni. The sequence goes on from NW_024543090.1 coordinate 18,450,715, forward strand.
TGTATAGTCCCTGTCAGCTACATAGTGAGTTCTAGGCCAGCCTGGGTTACATAGGACCGTTTCAAAAACAGGATTAAAGAAAAAGAGATCTGTATATGAGCTTGATCATAACTTAAAACTGAAATGATCCAAGTTCCTCTCAGTGTAAGAAAGAGAAATGGTTCACCTAGGAGACTCTTCAGTAAAATTTACAAAATAAACTTCAGATACACTTAATGTAGTGAGTTAAAAAAGTATAATGATAATACTACTTGCTTCAAAGTATATGAAGGCTTATCATGGGCCAAGCTGTTTGCAAATTATAAATAAAAACAAAGAGGGACAGGGGGCTTCTTTGGTGTGGTAGAAGTATCTTAATTTCCATGATGGTTCTACATATCTTGTCCCTTTGGGCTTCTACAAGTTAAAGTGTAAATGAAATGAATTGTCATCAACAAGCATTTCTTTTTCACACTTTTGGAGGATGAGAAATTGAAGATGAAGTTGTCTGTTTGGGGTTCTTTTTCAAGACCATAGGTGGCTCCCTTCTAGCTGTGTCACCACATGGGAGAAAGAATGAGGTAGCTTTAAGAGTTCGTTTTCTAAAGCTGATCAAATCACGAGGGCTTTGCTTTCATGACCGAAATATTCCACTGCCTCATGCCTTCATCTTTGGGTTTAGATAGCAATGCATTCTGGAGGGACACAAACGCGTGTACCGAGCTGCACGTGTACATATCTATAAACTTAGGTGGTGCCTGTGTATTTAAAGTGGATGCATGCTACTGTGTATGAAGTTACCTCAATAAAAAATAAAGATTTGCATGGGAGGGCTTGAAGGGAGTAAAGGGAAGAAGGGAATTATGTAATTAGATTTTATAATTTTTAAAAATTAGAAAAATAATGAACAATAGAAGCTAGGGAAGAACTTTTGGACAAGTGCAGTACCATATGAACAGCTTAGAGCATGCAGAGATACATTAAAAGGTACAGAACTGTTGTGTAGACCATCAGCTGATACTTATAATTAGCCCCAGATCTAATTTGTATCCAGTATACTTTTCTAAGCTTGCATGGTTCATTATGCAGACTTAGAGATTATTTATTAATAATTAGTAAAAGTTTTAAAACTGAGTGAGGGCTTAAATGTCAGTTGTATAGGACACTTAATGCATTAAGTGACTATCCTAATTTTATATCAAAAGTCATTCATTTGGGGAGAGCATTTTGAAATGGAACTAGTCTCTTAAGAGTAGACTGGAGCAAAGATATATGGAAGGTTTCCACAGATATATTGGATTGATGACTAAACAGAATATTTATCCCTCTGTGATTTATAAAAATGATGTAGGCTCCCCATTCATTGGTAGAAGATTTTAAAAATGGGCTTCTAAGTCTAAGCATGCTTATTTCAACATTTTGTTTATATTGTATTCCAGAAAAGTTGGGGGTTTAGAAGCAATTAAATGAACTAAAATAAATACAGCAATATTTTGTCCTTGTAATGTTGCAGCAAATGAATTTAATATAGGCAAGGTGACAAATTCTCTTTTGGATCTATGATCACATATACAGCGTGATCCAGATATGGTCTATCTACCAAAATGATGAATTAAAATAGTCCTGTAGTCTTATTATGAGTTGAACCTTTAAAATAAAGAACAACCTTCTGTTTGTGGGTTTCCCCCTTTCAGTTAGTTTTTTCCCCCTATGGCTTATTATGGAAGTAAATAATAAACTTACTACTTGCTACATAGCAATTACTGTGGTATTTGGCTTCTCAAACAAAACTCGCTGGCTTTCTTGTTGTTTATGGAAAAGCTAATTCCTGATCTTTGTGTCTGTTTTAGTAATAGTTATGCACGAGTGCGAGCTGTGGTGATGACCAGAGATGACTCAAGTGGTGGATGGCTACCACTCGGAGGGAGCGGACTGAGCATCGTCACTGTCTTCAGAGTCCCTCATCAGGAAGAGAATGGCTGTGCAGACTTCTTTATCCGTGGAGAGAGACTCAGGGACAAAATGGTAATGATTAATAGAGCTATTGATGTAATTTTAGGATACTTTCTGAAGAAATGAATTATCTGTTTAAAATTTTGGTATATCATTTATGTCAGAGTTAATTTTGCCTGTGACTCAATGTTTATTTCTTGGGAGTTGTTTTTATGTTTATGTTAAAGACAATATGCACCTCTGTCTGTCTGGATCTGACAGTAATGTACACATCTTGCGTGGGGCTGCTGCTTTACTGTATAGATTAACTCCAGAATGTTCATGAATAGCTCTTCATCCTTCCCCACTTTGAGCCAAGGATCAGCAATCCCTAGTCTGAAGGACAGATTCAGGCATGCCACCTGTTCTTTTTATTTGTTTTTTAATTCAGACCATGAGCTGATGATGTTTTCTTGTCAGAGGGTGGGGTAGGGTTGTTGTTTTAAACATTTTCAATGGAGCTGATGATGGTGGCTCATACCTGTAACCTCAGTTGTTACTGAGGAGGATTATGATGTTTAAGGTCAGCCTGGAATACATAGTTCTATGCTATGCTGACCTACACAGTTAAAGACTTTTATCTCAAAAAGCAAGCATTAGTAAAGTCAAAGAATCATAATTTTGTGACTTTAAAAATTAAGTGGAATCAAATTTTAGCATCCATAAATAAATTCTTCACTTAAATTGTTTGCAATATGTATATGTTTTGCTTGCATATTTTTTGTTCATTACATGCATATATGGTGTCTTCAAAAACCAGAAGAGGGTATTGGGTCCCCTGGAACTAGAGTTACAGGTGGTTTTGAGCTGCATGTAAGTGCTGGAAATGGAACTCTTTGTCCTCTGAAAAAGCAGTCAGTGCTCTTAAGTACTGTGCCATCTCTTCAGCCCTGTACAGAGTGTCTTGACTTTGGCTGAAGCCATTGATTATTGTAACTGTTCTCACGCTATAAAGGCAGTTGAGTAGCAGCAACAGAGGCCTTAAGTGTGTGGCCTCTTAAAGAGAAACTTTGCTTACTTCTGCCTTAAACTCTTGGGATCTCAGGTTTTTTTCTATTCCCCATAATTTTTTTTTTTTTTATAAAAAGACATAAGATTATATACTGGCCAGTCTGAATCTCAACAAAATTATTTTTCACCTTTGTAGATGTTTTCTTACATTAAAATATTTTAAAATGACAATCTAGTTTTTGATGTTAGTTGTCCTTTTTTAGTTTCTGTGGACAGCTTATTCTCATTTTATCTGAGAACCAAAAACTACAGCGTACAAGTTGAGTAACATTAGTGTCATTTGTGTGTCAAGGAAAGAGCAAATGCATAGAAGCAAAATAGAAATAGTGTTGAAAATTTCTTAAGATACTTTAAAGTAACTAGAAATCATTTAAATTTGTTAGATAAGTTCATAAGCATATTTATATTTAGCCTTTGTTATTTCTGTCAGATGTTTGAGATGTAAATAATTCTTTTGTACAGGAACATTTTGAATGTTCTTTTTTTAGGCTGGGTTTTGGATTTCATAATTTTTTTTTACTGATGGATCATTTTAGTAACTTAGAAAGTTGCTAATCTTTGCTCAGATTTCTCCCATAGTTAGAATTATCCTATATCATCTTGAAATCCTCCCAAGACCACTGTTTTGTGGTTTTATAATTACTTCTTAATGGTACATATGACACAACGGATCACAGTTAACTAGAATATGTTTAGTTTTGAGGAAAACTCCAGTTAAATCAGAGGAAAATGGAATAAATTTAATATGTCACCTTATAAAGTTTAAAAGTGGTTCTTTGCACACATTTAGAATGGTGTCTGCATATTTTAAACGTGGAGATGCTAAATAGTGACCATAATGATGTTGCAAGTAGTTTTTCCTAGAGTATAATGTTTCTAATTTGATATCTGAGTATTTTTAAAAATAAGTTGTAGGTTAGAAACTGTGTAAAGAGGAAGGATATAAAATGTTTCTTCATGAATGTTTGGTAATAAATATTTTTTTAAAAAATACAAGGCAAATGTGGAATAAAATTTGGAGGAGAAATATTTTTAAGTAAGAGCATATCAATAGGAAAAGATGACCTAAATATAAGATAGTGTTTACTTAACGTTAACTAAGGAACCCAAACAGTATAATTTGAAGTGAGGTTGATTTGAGGTAGCTCAGGTTGATGGAGACAGTGAGTGGTCAGTATGTAGCTCTTCCATACAACTGCAAAAAATGAGCCTGGGATTCAGAAGACAGTCTTATTTTCAACAATAGGAAACGGAATGAGGAGAAAGGGAAAGAGGGAGAGCACACATATGCAAGCACAGAACTTCCTCCTGGGATAGAGGATCATTCATGATGGTTAGTGACTAAATGGGCTTTTCTGCCAGAAGTACTGACCTCAGGAATCAAAGCACCTGTTGTTTTACTTAACTGTTGACTGTTAGTGATGCAGGGACAATAAGCAGATCAAATGTTGGCCTGGAGGAGACATTGCATACAGTTGGAAGGTTGCAATGTTTGTTTCAGGGATTAGCTATAATGAAGCATTCTAGGTTGTGAGGACTTAGGCACAAAGATAGCAATAACTCATGGGTATGTCTTGAAAATATCAAAGTAGACAGTCTCAAGGCAAAGGAAGCCAGGAGCATTGAAAACAAGAGATAATAAGCCTTCTAAGATGAGAGTGTCAATTCTATGACTTATTTTGTTGATTGGTTTTAATTCTAGCGCTTCTATTTTCTCAAAGGCTCCCTGACTGCAAATCTGGAAATCCATAAAATTCTTTCCAAATTGATAATTGTTTTCTTTTAAAGGTTTTCCTAGTAAATAAACATTGTATTTTAATAGTTTTCTGTGTGATAAGTTGCTAGAAACTCTCCTATACTCTTTTGTGGACTGAATCTTAGCATTCAGTCCGTTTGATGAATTAAAGAAGTGAAGTTCTTGTTTTTTTAGACTCCTGAATGAACTTGCACCCTTTAAGAAAATAAATAATAGGAAAAGTTGCACATGGCCACGGCTGACCAAGACACATACAAGGTGTATTTAAGAATGTTTCCAAGAATTTAGAAACATTTACTTGATTTAAGAAAACCAGCCCCCTCCTTCCAAGTGATGAACAGAGCCTTGTTTTAACAGAAGACTGACTTCCAGACTTTGATTTGTGATTACTTGTTATGCTTCCTAAAACAAGGGAATTGTTTAGGGTGCTTTGAAAACAAGAACAAGGTTATAAAATAGCTACCAATGTAAACAGTGATTACAAATGTAATTTTGAAATGAAAAGAGGAAAGATGCTTGTTTTTAGTATGGGAAGTTGCTGAGGAGATCAAGGAATTATTTTTAGAATTAATGAGTAATTAGATTGTGGATAAAAAATTTATAAATGCTAAAATTTCACTAAAAGTTTTTCATTTCTTCAACAACAATGGTATTTATAAAAGTGGGGTTTTTGTTTGTTTTGGGCTTTTTTTTGTTTGTTTGTTTGTTTGCCTTCTATTAAGGACCAAGACAAAATTAGAATATTTCCTGGGAAGAAGATAATTATACACCAGTCACTTTGACCCTGACCCCCTTTCTATGTTAGGGAATCTTAAAACTCTGTATTGAACTTAGTAAAAGTACAGAACAAGAATTTTCCTGCTAAGCTTTCCCACGATACCTCTGAATTGCTTCACTGTCAAATGGCAGTACTGTAGGAGTATGCTCCACTAAAATCTAAAGGACTTCACTAGCTTTTACTTAGGGTTTGGCCTCCTTGGCAGTCCTGTCTCCTGAAAGACACTGTTGTGTGAACTGGAATATCACAGTTAGGAAGAGGGAGGAGTGGGAGTAGAGGTGTTGTGCTATTTCTGTGTGCTGCCCTCAGAAAATCACAGCCTCTGACTTCCACTTTCAGCTCAGACCTTCACAATTGCTCCCCAAAGAAGCTCTTCCGCCTCTGGGCCTTCTCATTCTTCCTGAGGGCTCTTTTGTTGTCTTGACCTTGGTTCTCTTTCCAACAGGTTCTTCTGATTTGGTTGATAGTCAGGGCTATTGGTTCCACTTGGGGCTCTGTAGTTTTGTATTTAAATTTTATGTCTATTCAATTACTTTGCCTGTAATTTTCTCCTAAGCTCACTAAATTCCTCTGTCTTTAGCATTTTTATTAATTTTTATCAGCAATGTTTTTTCCTATTTCGTAAATTATTTTCTCATCCATTCTGTGCTAGGCAATAAGTTGGTAAATTTTTGTATCAACTATAAAAGCAACATCATACAGCATGCCCATTTAATAACTACATATTAAAGCTTAGAATATATTGAGATTATATTTGGGTTCTATTTCTTTCTTCCAAACCCTCCTTTGTACTCCCCACTCTCCTTCTGATTTGTAGCATTTTTTATCAGTTGCTATTGCATAAATATATATATTCACATATACATGCTTATTCCTAAATATAACCTGTTGAATCCATATAATGTTACTTGTTTTAATTCTAAATTTTTAAAGGTGAGTTGTCCTTCCAACCATATAGCACATAATTTGTCAGCAGATGCTTGTGCCAAATTCAGTTAAAAGAATTGGTGTTGACAGAGGTTTCTGTCTGGCAGCCATTCAATCCTCAAAACACACAGAGATCAACATTAATTATAAACTGGTTGGCCTATTAGCTCAGGCTTCTTAATAGCTCTTATAACTTATATTAACCCATAATTCTTATCTGTTAGCCACTTGTCTTGGTACCTTTTATCAGTCAGGCATTCTCATCTTGCTGCCTCTGCATCTGGGTGGCAACTGCAGACTGAGTCTTTTCCCAGAATTCTCCTGTTCTTGTTGCTGGCCTCAATTTCCTGCCTTTGTACTGGCCAATCAGTGTTTTATTAAAGCAATATAACCCGTAAATCTTTACAGGGTACAAGATCATTGTCCCACAGCAAATTGGGATTATGAAAATGAATTAAGAAATCTCAGTTCTCACAGTATATACATTCTAATTAAAGTAAATATTAAACAACATGCTAGGTAATGCTGGAAGAAATGGTGTAGGAAGTTTTTCTGTCAGGAACTTGAGTAATACTCAAGAGTAGCCAATGACAGGTTGACTGAGAAGATTGGGTAACATTTGTGTGAAGATGATTTATATTTTAGTTTGTTTGTTGAGGTTTCCATATCTTGAGCATTCTTAAAGTAGAGTACAGTTATGGTGTTAGTTTTGGGTAGTATATTATATAAAATCTCAGACATTTTGGATTTGGTAAGTGGAATCAGAATATTTGTTAATAGTAGTCATTGATGTAGGGATGAACTGTGATATGTGATCTCTCCTGTTCAACCAGAGTTTCTTTCTTGATCTTTGTTGTCTTCCTCTGTATCTTTTTTACTTTGCCACAGAGAAGCCTCCTAATTTTATTGTCCAGTTTTACGTAGTTCTGTTTTTTTCAATAATTTTCCTATAGAGAATCTTATTATGTCAGAAGAAAATGATCTGGCCTTACCATTTTGTCTCATCTTAAATATCTTTGTCAAGGATGTCTTTCTCAAGGATAGACTATCAGGTATTTTCATGTTATTGCTTGAGTACCTATAGATTAGCTGAAGCAATGTATATTAAACTTCAGAATATGCCCACTCTTACAAGTATGAAACGAATGGCCCCAGGGTTAAGAGCTCTGGCTGCTCTTTCAGAGGACCCCACTTTGATGCCTAGAACCCACATGGCAGATCTCAGCCATCTGTAATTCCAGTTCCAGAAGAAATAGTGCTCTTTTCCTGACCTTAATGCCCTAGGCATGAGCACATCGATAGACATTCATGCACATAAAATAAGTATTTAAAAAATTTAATTAAAAAACACTGTAGAAAAGAAGGCTCTAAGTCCCCACGTCCATTTTGTTGCCACAATCTAAAAGTAGAGTACTTTGAGGAAGTCAGCTGTGCTATGAATAAATGGAATTGGGACAAATACCCGCAGTTTTCAACCAGTCCACCCTTTCCTGTGCATTTCAGGGCCAGTCCACCAATGGCAGAAGTATGTTTGTGAACACTCGTAAGTTTTGTTAGTTTCTTTCAAAAGTAGTTTTACAGCAGCTATTTCTTTAATGTGGCTGATGCCTCTTGAAGAGGAAAAACCCTGCCTCTTACCGTTACTGTTTGCTATGTTTTGGAGCCTTGTAATACTTGGTTCCTGAAATTTAGGATTGGGAGCTAGCTAGTTACCCTTTTGGCTGCCTTTATTTCCTCTTTCAGACAGCTTCACCTTTTGTACTTTGACCTTCCCTTAGCCCGTGCTTCACATATCTTAAAATTCAATTTTCTGTTTTAAATGATGATCATCAGTCTGTTCATTAGTTACTCAATTTCTTTGTATTCTACTACACTGAACTGATTTATACTGGCATGATGGGTCACACTTGTCAGTTAGGTTGGCTTCATCTTTCTCTTTAGTGCCCAATGCTAGTTCTTCATACTAGGCCTCTCATTCTGATGTGCTCTGTTTATTTTTTGAATAGTAGACTGTTTTCTTGTTTCACTGTTTGTGGTACTGGATATTGAACTTAAGATCTTATATTTATTAGGCAAAAACTTCACTACTGAGCTATACTTCTGTTAAGGCTATTAAAGTTCTGTAGCCGTCTTGATTTCTGAATTAGAGTCCAAATTTTTAATTGAAATTATTGGTGCTGCATGCTAGCTTTCTCTTACTTTTATTAGACTCTTAATTATAACCTGGCTATCCACTTTTAGTTGACTGGTTAATTAATATCACTCCTGTCTGTATTTAATCATTTACTGTTGTCTTTTCATGTGCTTGGCTTCCTGTTCAGACTGCCATAATACAGTGTTGCTTGGATGGCTTATGTTTTTTGCAGTTGTGGGTGTCACAGAGTCAGATCAAGGATGTTGCCTGCTTATGTTTCTAATGAGGGCACTTCCCTGTCGGGAGACTCTCTTCAAGTCCTCTGGCCTAGGGAGGAATGCTGGTATCTCTTCCATCAATGGGACACTTGCTTCATAACAATTTAGGCGCTGTGTGTCTAATCTCATTTGACGTTTGCCACTTCCTCACAGGCCCTGTCCTCAGAGAAAGCCACATTGGAGGTTAGAGCTGCAGCACAGGAATTTGCAGGGACTCAGTTAATTTACATGCAGCTTCCTGCTTAACTCTTAGTTGGTAGGTTTCTAGGCAAATGTACCTTCTTATATTATTGTAACTGTGTAGAGAGAGTTTGGTGTTCGCTGGCACCAGTTGTCCTCATTAGTTATTACTTTCTTGTAGAATGTGTTTTGTATTTACTTTGAGAAGTATGAATAGTTTCTCTTTAAGCCATAGGGGAATATATTCATTTAATCTTTTTCATATATACATAAAAATTGTCATCTTCTTTCTACCATTCTTGGAGTCTTTTAAAGTTCTTCCTGTAATTTTTTTTCTTAGATACTAAGTAGATCTTTCTGAATAACGCTAGGTATTATTAATAATTAAGGATCCCTGTTTTTTGGTGAATGTATAGACTTACAGGGTTTCTCTGTGGTTTTGGAGCCTGTCCTGGAACTAGCTCTTGTAGACCAGGCTGGTCTCGAACTCACAGAGATCCGCCTGCCTCTGCCTCCCAAGTGCTGGGATTAAAGGCATGTGCCACCACCGCCCGGCTGTATAGACTTTCTACTGTTGTACATAGAAGTATGATGTTGGCTGTTACCTGGAGAGATATCTTTTATTGTGGATGTAGCATTTTTGTCTTTCTCACGTGCCACCAGAATTTGGCATTAATTTTTATGAAATCTGGTTTAGAATGTGTCCCATAGATATTTTAATTTTATTAAACTAAATTTAGATTATTAATATTATAAAAATAATGTAAAGAGATCCTGTATGTATTCTCTACTTAGTTTCACCAATGAGGGGTAGCATTTTAAAAAGCTATATTATCATATTATATTAGAATATTCATGCAGACAACTACCTTTTGATTTCTGTATTAACCTTAGTCAATTTTTATTGTATTTAGATCTGTATAGTTTGATCACATAAATTAACATCTACAGGCACAGTACAAAGCAGCCAACCACTCCTCCTTCTTGTTATTTATAGCCACATACATACCACTCTTAGCCTGACAAGCACTGATTTGTTTGTTCTCTGGATCACTCCTATGATTTTTGTCATTTCCAAAGTGTTATAAAAGAGGAATTGTAAGTATGCAACCTTTTAGGATTGTCTGTTTTTTATTCAGTATAACTTGTTTTAAAAATCTTTTATTGTTAGTATTTTCTATTATAAGTATAGTTTTTTTAAATGTTAATCATTGACTAATGAAGAACTTCTACGTTGTTCTAGGGCCGTTTCATAGATAAGGCTACTGTGAGCATTTGTATAAATTTTACTGTACATTTATTTGTGCACATAACTTTTTTTTCTAGAATAATCAAAATAGAGTTTGCTAGATTATGTGATAGTAATTTGTTTAATGATGTAAGAAGCTGCTAGACTTGTCCTGAAAGTGGCTGTGCTGTGATACATTTGCTCAAGAGGTACCTAAATGTTCACGACATTCTTATTCAGCATTTCATGGGCTCACTTTTCAGTGTTGGTAATTAGGCATGTAACGAAAAGTCAAAGTCATTGTAGCTTTAATGTGCATTTCCCTGGTAGCTAATCGTATCCTTTCTTGGTGAGATATTTGTTGTCATTTGCCCATTTCCTCACTAGGATACTTTCTTTCTGTTGAGGCTCCAGTGCTAATTCTATTCTGGATGGTAGTTCTTGGTGGAACAATGTGCTGTGTACATGTTTTCTCCCAGTCCTTAGTTTTCTTTTTCATTCTTTAATAGGCTCTTATAGAGCTTTAAGTTTTACTAAAGTTCATTTATCTGTTTTTCTTTTAGTAGACTACTGTTTTAGTGTCAAATCCATAAACTGTTCTATTGTCTGTTATTTCTGATGCTATATTTTATAATTTGTCATACACATGTTATAGTTTTGTATTTTATATTTAAACCCATTTTAGACTAATTTTTAGTTACTATTAAAGTTCAGCTAAGATTCTCTGTCTTTGGGCTGATTGATTGTATTTCTCTGCAGCATTTGTTGAAAAGTTTGTCCTTCCTCCTTGAATCACCTTTCTGTCTTCCTTTAAGATGGTTCTGTAGGTTCTCTCTTGTTCTCCTACTTTGACAGTTTTCCTGCAGATGCTGTATCCCATGCTCCTGTGCTGTGTATTAGCACAGATACCTAGGAGAGGGAGTCCTCCCACTGGGTCTTGTCTCTTCAAGATTGTTGTAGGTCCACAGTCTTTCCCTTCTATAGAAAGTCGAAGTGCTGGTCTTGCCTCTGTCTGCAGGAAGACCATGGGGCCTTGGCAGGAATGCATTTATGATGAGTCATCTAATCTCTTTGTTTAGATCTCTAAATTCTTAAACTAAAAAAAGTGTATTCATTTTGTACTTTTGACATTAAGTTCTTTTGTTTTCTGGTTTTCTTATCTGCCAAGATTTTTATGTTGCAAACTCCTTTTAAATATTCTGCTTTGGTTACCCCACATAGGATCCATCCCCCCTGCTTCCTTCCCCCTCCTCACTCCTGTTCTCCTGAAACCTAGGCCATTATGTATACAAAACTGTTCCCTCATGTACAGCCCTCCACTCTTATATGTAGTTATTTCCTTGTCTGATTCTCATGCTGATTTCCTTGATTCATTAGCTGTTTAGAAGTAGAGAATCGAGTTATTTTTGCTTTTTTTATTCTAGAGAATACAGTGTGATTCTTTTGCCAAGATATATTTTATATTGTGAGTAAATTCATTTAAATGTTACACATCTTAAAGACCATCTTTCATTATAATTAATATCTATTTAACCTTAACAGAATAAGAATACATTTTTACTTCCTAACTTAAGTATACTTGCTAATGATTGAGTTAAAAAAATACTAATGTGATTTTAAAATACAGCTCTTTTACTTTATCTTTGATAACTAACCACATTCTAAGTGGATCAATCACAAATTACTTTAGGAAATTCTTGTTCAAATACTTCAAGAAAGTATTTTTATAGTTATTTTTGATTTAATATTATATTAATATGTACAATAACTTTATATTTTATTAACTTAGGATAAGATTTTTCTCTTGGGTAGAAATGAGAATAAGGCTACTTGTATGTATGTGTGTATTTGTATTCTTGTGTGAATTTCTGTCTCACTAACTCATTAATGTTCTTTAATGTTATCATGGGGACCTGGTGAAATTCGCCCATTTCCTAAACTACTTTATCCTGGAAAAATTTTCGAGTTATGAATTAAAATTAGGGAGAGATATATTTGAAGCATACAGTCCCCCCCCCCCCATAGTGTACAGGTACACACATCCCAAGACACATTTGTGGCGGTCAGACAACATTTTTTTTTTTTTTTTTGCCTTCGACCTTTTTTGAGACAGGTTGTCTTAATAGTTTGCCTTTGACTATGTTGAGCTCGCAAGTCCAAGAGCTTCTAGGAATTCTACCTCTGCTTCCTTCTCACAGTAGGTACACGGCATTGCAGATGTGCACTGCCATGCTCATCTTTATGTAGGTTTCGGAGACATTCTACTCAGGGACTCCTCACATTTGTGCCACAGACACTGTGTCTGACCCATGGAGCCAGCTCCTGGCCTTGCTTTTCAACTATAACTGCATTTATGAATGGCAAAATAAGCAAACCATACTGCTTCTGGTTTTAAACATATTTTTATTATGTGTGGCAGTTGCATTTAGGATCATTTTAATGGGACTTGGAATTATTCATTTCTTGTATACAGGATCTTCTCTTATAAAGAAGCTCCAATAATTATAAATAGAGTTCTCCCCTGCTCTTCTTTCTCCTCCTCCTCCCTCAGTTAATGTTATTTTAAGTCAAATGTGAAACAGCTTTGTAATTTATGTGACTTAAATGGAAAAGAAGTTATTTAATTCAGACATGGAGTTTGAGATTTATGTAACTATTGTTTGATACAACATGTTCTCTGTGACATAGATTTAAGATTATCCACAAAGGCTTTGGTTGGGTGGTAGTGGTAATTAATAAGTAACTTGTCTTTCTGTCCCACTGACTGCTCTTAAACCCTCAGTAGCTACCACTGTTGTAGCCGTAAAGAGTATCTTTCTGCTACATTAAATGTATTGTATAATATCAGCAAGTTAATCCCTAGTATATAGGCAAAAACAAATTGAGTTCTTTCTGATTCATAATTTGTTGGTATGTTACCCTTGTACCTGTTGTGTATTGCATGAGTTCAGTGTTTGCACTTTTTTATATATCCCCAAGAACTCAGTGTTTTCCTTTTTTATATATCTCCAAGAAGATAGCATTTGGAAACTAGTGGTGGATAGTAGTATAGATCACATTGAGATCTTAATCTAAAAGGAAACAGTTGGAAAGTATTAATTTTAGGAAATCTAACAGAAGAACTAACTCAGTAATATTTTCAGGCATTAAGATTTAGTGACATGCTACATAATATCTAGAAGCAAACTTTTTTTTGTTCTTCCTGTTTTCAAACAATTCAGTTTACCATTTTCTAAAATACTGCATTTACTATATTTATGAATGAGTACAAGTGTTACAGTGATTAACACCTATACAGTATTTATTCTTGAGTTCTATAACTTAAATTTGGGTCTTATATTTCTGTTTCTGAAAAATAGTTGTATAACAAATAGTAAATCAGCATAGATACTTTCCCACACATGTAGCCATCAGCAAAACCCTAGCACTAAGTTAACAAGACTTGCTATCAAACAGACATCAGTCCCAGTGCTTTGATGATAAAGGTTTAACAACTACTTTCATATGGGACAGAGGTATAGTATTTACATACTTCTGCCTCATCTGACTTCACTCTACCAGTGTCATTGAATATAATGTTTGAAAAAAATGAGGAGCAGGGCAGGGACTACCCTATACTGGATGACATGAAGCATAGCAGTAATTGGAGTAATTTATTTCACTATAAGGTTTTATTATTAAATGTTTAATAATGACTTCCAAAATTTCAAAACATTTGTCCACTGGGCTCTACAGAACTTGTAAAAGCCAACTGTAGCCTGGTATAACCTAATGCAGTGGGTGGAGATCTGGAAAACACATAAAGCCTGCAAGTTTTTGAAGAAACTGTACACATGTGTATTTTTCTGAGGAAGGATGTTTGTTAGATATGTAAGGTTGCTTCTGTGTTGTAAGGATTAGGGGATAGCCAAACATAGATGCAGTTTATAGACTTAGCGAAAGGAGGTGTTTAAAAATACCCAATTTGAAATTACAACGTCAGAAACTTTATCAGACTATATCTTGTCTAGAGGTCAGGAAGGGCTTTTCTTATGAATGTTTGTATGAATTGGAATCTTTGCAAGGTACGGGTTGAGTAATAAAGTTATAGGCAAAGGAAGTGACCTGTGGTACACCATCTCTGGGACTGTCTCTCCAGAGTCTTTGTCAGATATGTAAAGGGAGCAGAAAGCAGAGCAGGAAATGAGAATGGAGTAGGCAGTCAGATGGGTGGAGTGGGACCATCTCTGGGCTGCAGTCAGCCATCGTTAGGATTTTAGTTTTGATCCTAGCTTTGGGAAGACTGTAAAGGTTAAAACAAAAGTATACTTTATATTTTTTTTAGAAAGAAAGAAAGAAAAGAAAGAAAGAAAGAAAATATTTCACATACAGAGTAGTTGCCCTGACTGAGGGGATTGTTAGCAGTGTGTGGAAAAGGTATGCCAGTGAAGGTGATAGCCGGAGTAGCAGGCATGGTGTTTTTGAGCATGTAGTGTGTGTGTGTGTGTGTGTGTGTGTGTGTGTGTGTGTGTGTGTACACATATCACATGTTGCCCTGAGGTCAAAAATTCGGCAAGAAAAAAGCTGAGTCCAAGTCCTTGTAGCATTTCTAGTCTTAGCACTAGGAATAAACAGACTAGGAAGCAAAGTGGTTTGAAGTCATTACGACTAGTGTGAAGAAATAAAGTAGGTATGTGATCTGAATGCTGCTTAGGTGGTTCTTAACTGGTTTCTTTTAGCCTTATAGAGTAATCTTAACGTGTATTTTTTCTCTTTTGTATAGTGATAATGATAGCAAATGTGATAGAAAGTTGTCTGAACATCTTGGTAGAAAAAGGCTCCCATATTAAAGATAATATAGTGTTTGATCCTAGAATGAACCCTATACTAGAAGTTTTTAAAATGTTATTATCAGACAAAATTAGAATATGAACTAAAAAAAGAGTATCTCCATGTTAACTTTGATCACTCACTGTGTTACATACAAGAACAGTCTTAAGGAAGACATCCAAGTATTAAAGAGCAATGGGGCATCAAATAATTACCTCCTTGGTACAGTTCAGAATAAAATAAGCAAAAATGTTGGACTAGAAATGTAGCTCAATGGTAGACCACTTGCCTATCATGTGTGAGGCCCTAAATGCAATTCTCAGCACTGCAAAAATAGACAAACAGAAATTAAATAAAATAAAAATTGTATACATTAGGATGTATAGAGTGGATATTAAAAATAGATAACCCAAGTAAAAGGGAGGAAGTCATTTTACCTATTTTGTTACTTCCCTGAACCATTTCAGAAAAAATAAAATATGAAGAAACAAAGCTGCATTATCCCACAAATTACATGAAATTTTCATTCATAATTATAGGATGTATTTAATGTTGTTATTTTCAAAGGAAGCTAGAACTTTGAGAAGTTAGCAACCCAGTGCCAAGCATGGTAGCACACGCCTTTAGTCCCAGCACTTGGGAGGCAGAGGCAGGCCGTCTGTGAGCTTGAGGCCAGCCTGGTCTGCCTAGGAAGTTTCAGTCCAGTCATACATACTCAGTGAGACCTTGTCACAAAGGGGGAAAAGTTTTATAACCAATAACCAAGCTACTAAAATGGCAAGTAAGTATTAGATCTGTTTCTGTAATGGGTCTCTCTTTTTTTTTTTTATAATTTATTTATTTATTATGTATACAATATTCTGTCTGTATGCCTGAAGGCCAGAAGAGGGCGCCAGACCTCTTTACAGATGGTTGTGAGCCACCATGTGGTTGCTGGGAATTGAACTCAGGACCTTTGGAAGAGCAGGCAATGCTCTTAACCACTGAGCCATCTCTCCAGCCCTGTAATGGGTCTCTTAAGAAAGTAGAAGAGGAATGGCTGGAAGATGTAATTAATGGTGGAGCGCTTGTTAGATACCAGAAACAAAAGGAGAAAGGGGGAGAGTGGTTTTTAAAAGTCATATTGTTATTACCACTTCTGCTGTGTCTCTTTTCCCAGGCTCTCTCAAAAACAATTTTAAGTATATTCTATTAGAAATTTTGTATGCAGAATAAGTGTTTATTCTTTTAAATGATAGCATAATCCACATTCTGTTTACAATCTCAGTCCCTTTATTAAGTTGACTTTGTGAAGATTACATTCAGTAGCTCATTTTATTTAAAAACGCTCGTTGTATTTATAGTCCTCAGTGTTTATGTCAAAGCTACATTAGATGCATTTTGTGTGTTCATTAACTTTGGCACCTGACTTTTGGCAGGTGGTTTTGGAGTGTATGCTTAAAAAAGACCTCGTTTATAATAAGGTCACTCCCACATTTCACCACTGGAAGATCGACGACAAGAAGTTCGGCCTTACCTTTCAAAGTCCTGCTGATGCCAGGGCTTTTGACCGAGGCATTCGAAGAGCTATAGAGGATATTTCTCAAGGTAGGGTGTTTTTGTTTTTGTAATTTTCTGAATGTTTACACCTTATATATAGATTGTAGTAAATGTTTATTCTTTCTTTGATGTTGACCTAAAGTAGTTGTGTCCTTTAATCAAGTAAGGTTGTCTGTTAACGTGCCCACACTTTGAAAGGACATAGCAAGTAAAGAGTAATGAGTAATGAGAAGGCTGCTTGGCTTCTTTATGTTTGTACAGTCGCATTTGATACCATGTGAAGGTGGTGTTGTGAAGAGCCTGTCAGCAGTGTGTGTCCTGGAATATTATTACACTCTTTTCTCTTTAATGAGATAGAAAGAAACCTTGTAATATTCATATATATATATTCTAGATACTCAGTTATAAAACTCTGTGGTCTTCTTGAGATTTGGCAGAGGCCGCAATCTCATCTGTCCCCTTTAATATCTTACCAGTTTGTTAAATGATGGTCAGCCCCAAACGTGGAGATTCTAAATGGAAAATGTATTTTCCCATAGTTCTGATGTGTGTTTGCTTAAGCAAAAGAAGATGATATTTAACCCCATCTCTTCCCATAGGAGATAATAACCAATATTTTTTTTTTCTAATTGAGAAGGATAAAACCTTTAATAATACAAAAACGTCAGTGTGGTCAAACGTGACTGTTAGCCCTGTGCTCAGGGACAGAGGCAGGGGATTGAGAGCTCAAGCTCTTCCTGGGTTGGGCTGTATAATGAGACTGTGTCTGGAAAAGCAAGCAGACAGAAAGTAGGAAGTGCAAGGTGGTAATTTAAAGGAATTTGAAGATATAAACTACTTAGGAGAAAGCTAGAGATGAGCTTGAAAATGCTTAATACTGAGTATGTTTTGATAAGTGTGTGAAGCTGGTTCATTTTGGCATATTTTCTAAAGCTGCCCAGTTGATTCTAATTGTTTGCCTAAATTTTATAAAACAAATAATTTAAAGAGAAAAATCATTATTCATAACTCATCAGATTAAAGTAATATATTTTGTTTTGAGCTGATTTTTTTAAACCTGTATGAATACAGGTTTAAATGCCCTTGTACGAGAATACTTCTTTTTGTAAGATGGAGTAAGTGAGGTTCACAATGTTGTGCCAGTTTATGTTTAAGGAGGAAATGCTCACTTGCCTCACCAGGTTACTGTTGCTGTATTCATCCTGTCTTGTTAAAAATTTAATATCCTCCTCATCAAAGTTCTCTAAACTTACTAAATTTCTGTTACTTTTTTTATCCCAAAAAATAAACTACTTTTTACAAGGACCACATTTCTTTTCATCTCATGCCTGCTTCATGCTAGCTATGTCTAGAACATAAGTGACGTGTACTCTACTACTGCATGTCATTCTGTATTAATTTATTGTAACTAAAGACACTCAACACCATAAAAGCCTAAACAGACATGGGTATGCACAAGTTAATCAGTGGAGCCTTGACTCTCCATAGTAAGTCAAGTTTGACTTCTTTTTTAACTTGAACAACTAAAATCTTGGTTTTGGATGCTTGTGTTTCCTGGATCAGACTATTTAAATACTGAATTAATCACATTTTGACATCACTTAAACAACCAGAGAAATATAACATAACAAGTCTGCTTAGCTATAAAAGAAAGTAAATGGAAATTTGCCAAGAGATGATGGAAGAAGTCATTTTATTATTCTAACAGGAACAAATACAAGTGTCTGGTATTTGAATCTGTAACCAGGCAACCCAGAAATGAATCTCTGATCTTTATAATGATATTGTCAACCTTTAATGTGTAAATCTAAGGGGAGATATATATATATATATATATATATATATATATATATATATATATATATATATATATATATGCTTTATTAACTTTGACCTCTTATTTTAGGGTGCCCAGCATCAAAAAATGAGGCTGAAGGAGGAGAAGACGATTTACAAGTAAGTAGTTTGGCTTGAAAGGTGTTTCAAAACATAAACCTGTTTAGAAAATCATTAGAATTCATGTTAACAACCCACAAATTTCAAAGATAATATTATTTACCTAGGTCTTCCTGATTAAAGGGAACCACTGCCTAGAGAGTTTTATTTTGTATAAGGAATTGGCTCATAAAGTTGTAGAGATCTGAAGTCTGAAGCGGGCAGGCTGGCATGATGGAAGCTGGTCAGATTTATTCTGCAGCATTGAGCTGGATTTTCAGACCCCCTAGTCCTTTCTCTGCAGGACATCATCTCACACACTGGGGGGAATCTCCTTTACTCATTTGATTGATTTAAATGTAACTTGTACAACAGAAGAACACTCCATTGAAAAAATTTGACTTAATGGTACTTTTAAGTTTGTAGAGATTATTTACTTTTGTACATCTATGTTGTTCCCAAATTTCTGACTCAATTTATGTTGTGAAGTTGTTTAAGCTGCTGAGTTTTGTGGAGATGTCTTTTATAGCAAACAGTTGTGTGAACAGAGACACTAACTTCCTTAACATGAGTAGAGAGTCCTTATTTATATTTTATGTGTGTGGATGTTTGAGCACCATATGCAAGCAATGCCAGAAGAGGGAGTCAGATGCATTGGAACTGAAGTCACAGGTGGTTGTGAGTCTCCATCTAGGTGCTTGGAATAGGATGTCTCCCTCCACACCAGGTCCTCTGGAAGAATAGAGTAACCATTATTTTTTTCTCCTCTCCCCCCACTAATTACACTATTCTAAGGTCTATCCAGGATTAAAACTGCGAAAGAGAATTCTTAAATTTACTCTAATGCTCTATAGTTTATCTAGTGACAGATACGCCAGAGTTTTGGAGAAGTGATTGGGTATGTGGGAGATTGTGGGGGGGGGGAGGGAGAGGGAGAGCAATAGGGAGCATGCACCTCAGTACACTTGTAGAAGTCAGAGGACAACTTTTGGAAGTCATTCCTTCCATCATGTGGGTTCTAAGGGTTGAACTCAGGTCATCAGAATTGGAGGCAAGAGCTTTTACCCACTGAACCATTCATTTCATTAGCCCGTGTGTTGCTTTTTGACCGTCATTTATAAAGACAGCTAGAATATAGTTTAAAAGCATAGCATATAACCTGTTTAATTTTTTTCAGCTTAGTAGAAGTAAAAACTTGTCAAATTTGAAAGGATTAAATGTTAGAGCAGAAATCTCATTTTGAATATTCATTAATTTATCCACAGAGAATAAGATCCCATTCTTTGCCATAATTGTTAGATAGAAAGTATTTGGTGGCAGAATACCTTTCTGTTCTCATCAATTTAGTGTCTTTATCATTTGCCGTGAGCTACCAGGGAGAATTTACTTCTTTCTCAACCGTCTTTGAATAGTTTGAGAACAGGTCCATTATTTTGGTTTAAAATCTCATCTTGTTCATGTTTGACTTGTGGTGTCTTTTATAGCCGTGATCACAAACATTGTTGTTACTAGGTGGTGGTGGCGCACCCCTATAATCCCAGCATTTAGGAGGCAGAGGCAGGTGGATCTCTGTGAGTTCGAGGCCAGCCTGGTCTACAAAGCGAGTTTCAGGACAGGCTCCAAAGCTACAGAAAAACCCTGTCTTAAAAAAACCAAAAAAGAAAGAGAGAAAAAAGGATTTACTGCTCTTTGTCTCAAGACTGTATCTACAAACAGTAAAGAATCTCTACAAACTTAAAAGTACCTTGAGGCCAAATTAACTTTTCATTGGAATGTTCTTCTGCTATCTAAGCCAGGACACGGACTGGTTTTTCTGTGGTATATTTTCTGCAGATATGTCTTGACATTCCTTCTTTCTTTACTATTTCATCACAGTTATTTCATTGAGGTTGCTTAAGTAGAATATTATATACTAATGGTGTTTTAGACAAAACTCTCTGAAAAGTGCAGGATTAAAAACCTAAGGGAACCATGGGAGGCAGGATTAAAAACTTAAGGGGATCATGGGAAGCATTAGCGCTAGATAGCAAGAGACTGACAGGTCTATGTTAGTACAAGGCCAGTCTAGATGACATAATGAGTTCCACAACAGCCAGGGCTACATATTTAGTGAGACCCTGTCTTCAGAGAAAAAGGTGTATCTGAGGGGATTAGTTTATTCTTAATCAAAAATTTCCCTGAGAGGATCTGTTGACTAGAATAGGAATTGATTGCAGCTCATTTCTAAAATGAGCTGGTACTATAAACATGTTTGTAATTATGTTAGGGCAAAAGAATTATGGACCTTTTTTTGTACTTTATAAGGTCACAAAATCTGAGCATACAATTTCAACTACTATATGTATATATACTTAATAATTAAGGTTTTGTCTTGTCGAATATCGTCCAGCCACGCATTATTCAAAGCTAATTTGTGATAACTTCAAGGATAAAATTCTTGAGCAAGTACAATATAGTGTACTTGTTTGTTTATCAGATAAAATTAAACTTTGCAGTGCATTCCTGTGGACCGTGTAGTCACTTAGGAGGATGCTCTGAGGATTCTGGTTCTCATCCATGCCGTGATAGCATGTGTCCAGTTTCTTACAGCCTTGGTAGCTGGGGCTTTTAGTAAGACTTTGAGTATAAAAATAAAAGTCTTAATGAAAAATGGTGGGCCAGAGTCTGAAAAGATCAGTTTGAATCACACTAACATGAGATAGGGCTTTCAGGAAGACAGTGGGTATAGAGAAGAGAAAATAGATTGGAAAGTGGATGGGAAGGTCACATGTTTACAAAGTCATTTTATAGACATAGAGAGTTGCTCGGCATCAATCTAGAAATCTCAGGCAAAGGTGAAGAATATTGTAATGCATTATATTAGGTGAGAGGGAAAAGATACATTACACTTTTTAAAAAGTGACTGGTTTACTGGTAGAGTATATTTGTATTATTTTAAAAATTAAGATTTTTTTTATCAAAAGTAAGGGTAAACGCTTAGTCCTTTTTTTAAAAAAGAAATTAACAGCATAAAAATAAACTTTTCTTGGTTCAGAATTGTCTGAAATGTTAGTTTGATTTTCATAATAGTATAAGTAATAACATGCTTTATTATACATCATATGGATAGCACTTTCAAACACTGGTCATTTCTCATCTAAATGATTCCTTAGTTATTTTATTGGCTGAGACCCATTTAAATGTATCCTTATAAATTGTTCAGTTATTGCTCTACTCACGGAAGCACAGAATGCTAGCCACGTCAGCATAGTAGTACCGTTTTTGTTTTTTGTTTTGTTTTGTTTTGTTCAGATACATATTTTAAGTAAAGCTTGTTGTTTTGGACAAAAAAGTTTTGTTGCTTCCTTGCTGTGCTACAGATGGAACCCAGGGCATTGCTCATGCTAAGTGAGTGCTGGTATCCTAAGCTACATGCCCAGCTTTCATTTAGAATTACTAAACGATTTCTCAGTTAGACTGTATTTTAGTAAAAGAAGTTATTGTTAAAGATATCATTACCTTATCTTTTGTTGATGCAACTAATGCTTATTTAAATTTCTATCTTATGGAGCTGGAGAGATGGCTCAGTGGTTAAGAGCATTGCCTGCTCTTCCAAAGGTCCTGAGTTCAGTTCCCAGCAACCACATGGTGGCTCACAACCATCTGTAATGAGGTCTGTTGCCCTCTTCTGGCCTGCAGGCATACACACAGAATACTGTATACATAATAAATAAATAAATGTTTAAAAAAAAATAAATAAATTTCTATCTTATGAGTATCCCAGCCAGCTCTAAGACTGATACTATACTCAATTTATAGTAAAAAGTTGGTTGAACATTTTAATTTACATCCTATTTTAATGAGTGAATCAAAGCTTCTAAGGTCCTTTTTCTTAACCATTTGTTTTTTTACATCGTCTTTATTCAGTTTGTGAGTGACTTAGTGGTTTGTTTTTGAAGGTCTTCAACAGATAGGTTTCTTTTTTTTTTTCTTTTTTGCTCTTCCCAATTTTTAAATGTATTTTGACAGAAAATGTTTGCCGAATAACAGTGTTTAGCCAACTTCTTTCAGTAGTTTAGCATTAATCATCATACTAGTCTGGGACAACTGTGAGGAGAATTAGGTCACAATGTGAATTAACCAGGTCTGACATAGTTGACTTTACTTGGCAGTGGGTCCTTGTGTATATTTTAAACTTTAATTGCTTGGTTCCTGGTGTAATAACTGCTTTTCACTAGATGTTACAGTTATTTTATAATTTAGAAAAGTGAATTCTGGAGAAATTAATGACTAGAGACTGTGGTTCCAGAGCAAAAATTTTATTTTATTGTATAATAAATAAATTATAAATTTAAAAGATCCTGGTCAGTTTATGTAATTTACTTGTTTATTTTAGAAGTAGCATTAAAAAACTCTTCAAAACTTATTTAAGAAAGAGAGTATACGTCTTGTACCTTGAAATTCGCTAACACTATAATGATTGTTCTAAATTAGGATAGTTTGAGTAATAATTTGAGTTCAGTGACAGTATTCAGCCATTTCTACTTGACTGTCAATCTTTTCTCAAATAATTACACATTAATGGAGACAGTAGCAAATAGTTTAATTTACACTGCAAAGAAATGGAAAAACCCAGGACTTTGTTTTATAGTTGCTATATTTCGCTCATGTAATATCTATTTTATAGATATTTTTGTTTGCGATATTTTGAAATGTCTTAAATGACTATCACTAGTTGAGTATATGCCCTCTCTATAAGTCTATGGTGATTGGTGGTTTAAGTGTCTGTAAGTCTTTAGCAAGTTAAACATGGTCAGACCACTGTTGCTCATGTTTCTGTTCACGGACCATTGTGTTCATGTTTCTGTTCACGGACCACTGTTGTTCATATTTCTGTTCTCTTTATCATCATTATAGCTTGTACTGTGTGCTTTTTATTTTTAATTTGCAAATTGTTAATATTTATTTGTATTTTCCTCCTAATTTCTTTGTCATCTATGTATTTAAACTACTCAGTGTAGTTAAAGGCTTTATCATTGTATCTTCATTTCTTCTGAGTTATTTATTTTTTGTATTAATGACTAGATTTTAATGTAAAATATCCATCCAAATTAATATATAGATGACAAATTCTTCCAGACATACAGAAGATAAAAAGTCTCTGGTGCTAGTAAAGTAGATTATTTCTGTGCTATGAATCTTCTGAGTTATTTTTAATGAGGTCTATAGTCATGAAGTTTAAGTGTTCCAAATTTCTTCATATTTTGGCATGTACTTTTGAGTTCAGGGGATTGCCTTTCATGGCGATGTTAATGGCATAGACTTACTGATTGTGCTGAAGTGTTGTTCTGTGTTGTTGCTCCCATCAGACCACTGAAGAGGACACTTCTCGTTCCTTAGTAAAAGATCACCTTTTCCAGCAAGAGACAGTTGTTACCAGTGAGCCTTACAGAAGCTCAGACCTAAGACCTTTACCCTTTGAAGATCTGAATGCCAGAAGAGTCTACTTGCAAAGCCAAGGCAGCCAGGTAAGAAAATGCGTACTATTCATACATATGTATATCATATATAGAGAAACTGTTGTGCTACAGAAGACCACCAAGACCCTCTAGTCTTTACCAGGTGAAAAACAAACAAAACCAAGAAAGGGTATTGATTTACAGTTAATGGTAGTAAGATGAGATTGGGTGCATTCGGGGTGGTATGTCCATAGACAAATTAATGTAATCTCTGTAAAAGGGCACAGGGATGTGGAGAATGAGTGCTGCAGACAGGGAATGAGTACCTTAGTTCAAGCTGTTGTGGGACGACATAAACTGGGTAGCTCAAACAGCAAGGTTTTTGTTTGTTTTAATCTTACATCTCTAACAATTAAAATGCCAAGATTACAGGGTGTTGGACTGGCTTTTGTAAGGGCCTTTTTTCCTAGCTGGCCAATTGCCTTCTTGCCATGTCCCCACTTGGCTGGGAACAATAAAAATAAAAACATCTGGTAGCCCTAAGAAGGACCCTATTCTGTCTGATTAGGAGATCTGTTTTCATGACCTATATCAGCCAAAGGCCTGTCTCTAAATAACTATTATATAGAAGGAGACTAGAAATTCCACACTTGATTTCCAGAAGAGATATGCAGTCTCCATTACAGAGAGCACCATGGGCATGGGTGTATATGTGATCTGGTAGAAAACCATACATATTGGAAACAAAGGAAAAGAAGCAGAGAGTGGCACCAGATTATTTAATGTTCATACTGTGAAAAATACCTTGGATTTTATCTAGGATGTTTTTCACAAACTTGGGTACATAGTTATGAACTGGGTTATACAAGAAACCAGGGACAAAACATAGAACATTTTTATGGATTGTCAATTTTACTCAAAAACAACAGTTTGAAGTAATCTTCCCATTCGCCATTCATACAGGGAGTTGGCATTTCCTGGGACACTTGGTATTACTCCACCTTTTTTGTTTTATATTGAAATCGTCACTAGGTAGAAATAAATAGTATTTTATTTGATTTTTAAGTTTTATATCCCTGATTGCTGGTGTGTTTTCCTGTGTTTATTAACCACTTAGGAATTCTCTTAACAAAAATGTTGCATGTCTCACATTTGGTTGTCTGGCCTTTTCCTACTGATTTGAAGGGATATTCTTTACATAACTTGGGAACCTAGTCCTTTGTTAGGTAAATGCCTTACAACATCTTCCTAGTTTGTCTATAAATTGGGTAATACCTGAATCTACCTCTAGAAGCTTGAAACAATGATGACACAAAAAAAGCATCCAGGGAAAGTATTTTATTAAATAAATAGTATTATTCCTGTTCTCTTATCATTAATGTGTCCTGATCTCCAACATTATAGACAAAGATAGATAGGAATTTAGTAGGAATTAAATGTGATGTATTTGTTTCCTTTAAAGCTATACATTGTTAAGGGGCAATATACAAAATTGAGGGTTTATTGATGGTGTTTTCATACTTACCAAGAGAAAACACTCTGTTTGGCATGTTGGTGTTGGGATTCCATACCATTTGTATTTGGATATAATCTGAAAGGCAATATGGACAATTCCTCACAGTACAGAATCTGACTCTTAGTTTGTAGAGCTTATTTTGTTTTTCAAAATAACTAGAATTAAAGTCCCTTTTCTAAGATTCAGACTTGAGATTAAGGAAATGCTACATAAAAATCAGAATGCAAAATTTAAAGGAGGACTTTAGAAGCAGTGGAAGCTCATCTTAGCACAGGCTTTACATGCGATAAGTCATGAAATGGGCTACTGGAGTTTTAAGTATTCAGCAGGGGAGTTAATATGCTTTGGATATTTATTTGCCTGCTTCAGAGTTAGCTTAACAGATCCTTTTCTACAACAGAAAAGGTAGCTTTTCAAAAGGGCTGGACAGCTGCCTTGTTGAACTATAAGGTCTAGAATGTTACCTTACTTAGCTACCAAATTTAGCTGCCCTGTTTATAGATTCCTCCAAAAGACACAAGATTGTTTGGTCAGACACAAAGAACCTTATTTCTCAGTACAGTGTAGTGCCATGGCCTTCATTTTCATGTTGTTTCCCTTGTTTCCTAAAGTCAGGCCGGTGTTTGCTCAAGATGTACAAAGTGGTCTTGCTCTCATAGTATTTGAAGGAGCTATTCAAGCTGCCAAGGGAGAAAAGTAATTAGTAGGCCTACCCAGTTGTAGCACCCTCATAATGACGAGAATATTCTGAAAGATGCAATAGTGATGCTTATATTCAGTGGGTAGCCAACAGTTACACACTGTTGGACATTGGGTCTACTGAATAGGAGGGAATTCTCTGTGGCTGGTAAAGTCATAGACTCTAGAGGAGAGCCCCCTCCTGCCACTTTCCTAAACCAGTTTAATTTCTCTCAGCCCTTATCAAAGAAGCTTCTTTTTGCAGCAGACAGAGACCGTCACAGAAAACCACAACTTGGTCAGAATGCAGAGACTAGCTGGCCATAGTGTGCCTTGCTATAACTGATACAGCTACAATACAAACACAACTTAGATAATTAAGGCTTGGGGAACATGGAAGAAAGATTAACAAGCTAGAAAACTACTACATCTACTGTACTGTGAGATAGTAACTTTTGTATATGAGAGGGAAACTGCACCTGTGAACTCTCAACAACATAGCTGCCTAAGCAAGAACACTGAACACCAGTTGGCATGCCAACGTAGGGGATTTCTCACAAGGACTCACTTCTAGATGAAGAGTTATAGACAATTAATGGCTACTGAAAGAAGGAGAATTCAGGAATGAGGCCCTGCTGAGCTAATCCCAAACACATGAAAAATACCAAAGGGACTCAGCTAATTGTATTTCTAAATTTATATGTGTACTTGTAACAATAATAATTAAAGAATAAGAGACCAAGAATTTAAGTGGGAGTAGCAGAAGACACAGAAGGAATTGGAAGGAGAAGAGAAAAGAATATATATGAAATTCTAAAAATTAAAACAAAACCTTGAACTTCAGGAAGTCAAGACTGTAACCAGACTATTTTACTTATGTCTTCTTTTCTTTGGGTACTAAGCAATCCTGCCTTTAGAGAGAGAGCATCTTATCTTTTAGGAGATTCATTATATTAGCGTATATCCTTGAAAAGGCCTGAAACAAAGATGGACGTTGTACATACTCAGTAGATTTGCAGAAATAGGTCTGTGGAAAATTGTTCCCAATGGTAGCTTATCATCTTCCCTTCAGAAATACTTACATAATTGTCACTTTTTCTTTGGCTCCTTTAGTGTTTCATGGGCTGTTTAAATTGTTTGTATAGATAAGTACATTGTTTCAAGATGTTAAGTCATAATATGCTTTTCTTTGAAGTTCATGGCAGTCATTTAACCATGAACAAGATAGTGT
Source organism: Microtus oregoni (assembly GCF_018167655.1). NCBI lineage: Eukaryota > Metazoa > Chordata > Mammalia > Rodentia > Cricetidae > Microtus > Microtus oregoni. Next base: position 18,478,124 of record NW_024543090.1, read on the forward strand.
TTATGAGTTGAGGTCATTACCAGAGGTTTGTGAAATGTAAGAGCATCCAAGAAACCACCCTATAACATAGGAGCATCCCAGCCTGTCCCTTACCTTTACCCTTTGTTTCTTTAGTTTTTATGTGCTTTGTGTTCTGCTTATCTTGATCTCTACACTTGGCTCTTTTTATTCTGCCAGGCATTTTTAATTGCCGGTAGCTCTTTTCCTCAGCTATTTACATGTGTGAGTTTCTTAGAGAGTGCATAGGTGAATATTTGATGTTGGTGTGCTGTAAAAGACTCCATAACAGATTGATCCAGCCCTTTTTAAAACCCCTCTTTGCATAAGAAAATTTTGTGTGACCACAGGTATGTATGGATATAAAATAGGTATACAAGTGATAACTTAGAAATTTACTTTAAAATACCTCCTTGGCAATATTTAAATTCACTATTTACCAGAAACAAATGCAACTTGTGCGATAATAAGATTTTTACATAAATGAGCCAATGATCTGTGTTTAAGAGCACTGTTGCTCTTCCTGAGGACCCAGTCCTATTCCAAGAGCCCATATGGGGACCCACAAGTGTAATTTCAGGGGATCCAATGCTCTGTTTTAGCCTCTACAGGCACCAGACACATGATGCATAAACATATATATGTATTTATAGACAAAACACTTATAAACATAAAATTAAATCTTGCCTGAGTATTTAATACTATGACAAAATATTGTGTGTCTTAAAATTTTTTGAATTGATCAATATTTTGATTTGTAACTGTCGATACTGATAATGCCACTTCTTACAAATACAAAATAGCAGGTGTCTGTTTAGAGCCATTTCAGAAATTTGGAGATAAATCTCCTAATCAATCCTTTACCACAGTTTTGCTTTTTTTGATGAAACTCATAAGACAGCAACTTTTGAAATAAAATACTCTAACAGTACAATCTAAAGATAGACTTCTCATTCATGCTGAGGAATGACAGCAGGAAAATAAAATCATAAGGCCCATTTTATAATTAAACCATTATGATTCTGTAAATGCAGAAAGTCTTTTATGTACAGTAAATACTGCCATTCATAATACACAGTCTTGGGAGTGTTTCAGGCAGTGCCCCTTGGCGTGAAGTGAAGGCATGTACCATGCAAAGTTTGCTTGTGTGAATTTAGACTCAGAGCTGCAGTGAAGTGCTGATGTGGACAAGTGCTTTCAGAATCATCCCAGACTGATGGTGTTTGATTTTTGAATTGATTTTTTTGGGAGCGGGCGTCAAGTTTATTCCTTTGTACCATTTTGTTGCCATTATTAGTGGAATCCCTTTGAAAAAGTATCTTCTGGCTTTTGAGCTGATAAATTATCCTAAAGATAATAGAAATAGCATGTATTCTCAGTGTTTTCAAAAGCAGCACTTGAGGTGTATATTTTAACAGCTTTGTTAAATGAGCATAAAAATAAATGTCCATTTGTCTTTTTATTTAGAGAGCACATGAGAGAACAAAAGGCATTATTGATTCATTAACTTGAATAGTTCAGAATGTGTATGTGTTTATATGGGGTGTGTATATGTGACTCGAGATAGTAAAATAGGGATAATAAGTGAAAATAGGCATTTTTACTTTTAAAAGTCTACTCCTAGAATAAAATAAAATAAATATTCAGGATATTTGGGGATTTGTTATCTTCTAGCACTGTGGATTGAAACCAGGGCTTTGTGTGTGCTAGACAAATCCTTTACCCTAGAGCTATAATCCCTGGCCATTAAGACTGTATATACTTACTATTTAACTAGAGGTCATTATATTAAGCAAAGACGTTTCGCTCTTATTTCTTTCTCTATAATGCTCCTCCATTTATTATTGTTTTAGTTTAACAAATAGTTTATTCTGTGTTTCCTTCATGGAGTCTTACCAGAACTTTTAATCCATAGCAGTCCCTTTCTCTGTTAATTACTGAATTTTTATATGTTCTACCTATAAAACTCATACTTCATATAGAACGGGTGTTGCAATTTTCAAATTACACTTTTATTAAGTGTATCAGGGTTTGGATCAGAATGTCTCAGTAAAACAATAGAATACAAAACCACTGAAATACTGATAATGATTAACATGAGAATTCATTATATCCTTTATTTTTTCTGTATATTTAATTTAACTATAAAATTCTAAAAAGTAAAATTTTAACCATAATCTTCAGTTCTTAAATGTTCTTTACAACTCAAGCTAAGAAATCTTATCAGGACTGACTGTTCTCGTGATTTTTTTATAAAACATAATTCATATACCATAAATTCTTCTTTTTTTGGTGTTTTAATATATTTACAAGGTTGGGCAGTCACTACTATTCAGTTCCATAGTATTTCCATCACTCCAGAAAACTCATTGTGATTATTGTCCTATCCTTCCCCAACCCTGCCTCTTTTGCTCTTAGCAGCCCTGTTTTGACACACTCAGATGCTCCATCTCCTGGCCTGCTGTGTTGTGTATTTACAGGCAGCCATTGATAGATTCTTGGGTTGCATCTTTCCCCCTCCTATTTTTGTTGTTTTGACAGGATTTTACTTTGTAGCCTAGACTGGACTAGAACTCTAATTTTGTAGTCCAGGTTATCCTTAAGCTCCAGTGATCTTCCTATCTCAGACTCCAAAGTACTGAGGTTACAGGCATGGGCCACCATACCTATCTTCTATGTTGTTTGCTTTTTTGTTAATTGATTGTTAGTAGTGGTATTCTTTTGCAGGGGGATTGGATTGTTTGGTGCTAGGTGTTACTTGACAAATTAAATTTAAATGCATTTTTATAACAACAAGAATTCTTTCCAAGAATAAAATAGGGAAGAAGTGATCTGCTTTTCTTTATTTTTAAAAAAATATTTCTATATTTTGCCTACATATGTGATGCACAACATATGTGCACAGGAAACATACATAATATGTTTGATTCCTGTGAAGGCCAGAAAACAGCTTGGATTGCAAATGGCTGTGAACCATCATGTGGGTGCTAGGAACCAAATTCAGGTCCTCTGTTAAGAGTAACAAGTATTCTTAACTGCTGAGCTATTATCTCCAGGCCAATTCTGCATTTTATTAAAATGGGGTTTTAATGTGTTTGATAGGAGGGGCTGGTTAGATGTGATTTTACAACCTATCGGGTATTGAAATGTATGTTTTACTTGGTTTTGTTAAAAGTAGGAAATTTATACTGCTGCCACTTAAAATAGAAATCATTGAAATTTTAGATACCATTCAGTCAGCAAGGCCTAGACATTCAGAGCCGAAGTATGGAATATGTACAGCGGCAATTATCTAAGGAGTGTGGGAGCCTAAAGTCCCAAAATAGGGTAAGTAATATTCGTTTATCTCTTGGTTTGAAATGTAGCAGTTCAACATCCATGTACATGAGACTTATTCAGTATGCATCTACTGTGTCTTTATACATAAGCTCTCTTCAGTCTGAGTGGCTTTTGAATCTATATCACCAGGTAGGACAAAACAAGAACTTAGGTTGTTAATTTAGTACACAGCATCCTTCACTCTACACTCTGGCCTTCACATGCCCTTCTCACACAGAGAATAATATACATCTCCATCCAAGAGTCCTGAAGGGTTTGTCCCACTCCAGCATCTGTGCTAATTCCCAAGGCTTGAACTGTCACCTCAACAAAGTATGATGACCCTGGGGAATGTCTTGAAACAAAACTCCTCTCTAGCTGTGAGCCTCTGAACCAGACAGACGATGGCTTCTAGAATACAGTATCAGGGAATATATAGAGTAGAAATAGAGAGTCCCATTACAGAATTGAGGGACTGAAATGAAGATGTCAAACTCTAATAAAAAGCAGTTTAATTAATTTTTGGACTTGGAATTAATCATCTTTGATTTTCTGTTTGTCTCTTCTTGCCCTCTTGAGTTGGTGGTCTTCCCTGCTTCCCCTTCACTCTAGTTACCAGCATGGCCATCAGGGTCATAGAATACCATAGATAGCATGGTCTACTGCAGTAAAAGATTTGCCTTCCCTCTTAAACTGTGGGAACATACTTCAGCCCTGTCTTCAGAGTCAGGCTTCTTTACTGAAAGGATGGAGTATGCCTGTAGCCACACAGCACTCTTGACCTGTTTTGTAGAGACCCAGAGATTGAAATTTTTTTTTATTATTTTTTTTATTTTTCGAGACAGGGTTTCTCCGTGGCTTTTGGTTCCTTTCCTGGAACTAGCTCTTGTAGACCAGGCTGGCCTCGAACTCACAGAGATCCGCCTGCCTCTGCCTCTCATGTGCTGGGATTAAAGGCATGCGCCGCCACTGCCTGGCTTGAACATTTTTCTTCATCCTGCCCTACCCTACCTCTTTAGTCCATGCTGGCACAATTTAGCTTTATGAATCCTTCTACTTCCCTATTGTTTGCAATAAAATTACACTGGGAATTATCCACTTTCGAGTTTCACTTTGCTTAACAAGTCCTTCACCATTGTGCATGTGCGTACACACATGCACACATACACTTACCTGCCACACTTTCAGCACGTCTGCTAAATATTGTTATGTACAAGTTCTACCTTCCAAGTGTACCAAACATGATCGATCTTGTCATTTACATTTTTTTCTCCCAGTGTCCAGTAATGAGTTCTGGTTTCAGTCTGAGTCCCTACCAGGAGGACTTTATAAACATATTTCCACCAGTAGTTTCTCTGAGGCTCTGACATGTATCATTCTAGTCAGCAATCTTTACCCGTTTCTACATTTTTTATTATTTATTTATTTATTTATTTATTTATTTTATTTTTTGTTTTTTGAGACAGGGTTTCTCTGTGGTTTTGGAGCCTGTCCTGGAACTAGCTCTTGTAGACCAGGCTGGTCTCGAACCACCACCGCCCGGCTCTACATTTTTAAAGATACGAGAGTTGGCACTAAAAATCTGTAAAACAAAATCAGTAGATGGATTTTCTGTTTTAAGGAATTGGCTCATACAGTAATGGGATACAAACCCAAAGTCTAGTCCAGATCTCATGGCACAGACCGGTACGCCTAGCTACTCAAGAAACTGAGGCAAGAGGAAAGAGAACACAAGGCCAGTCTGGATAGCTTAGTTGAAACCCTGTCTCAAGATAAAAAAGTGCACAGAGTTAGTTGGTGGAACTCAATGGTAGAGAGCTTGCCTAGCAGACACAAGGCCCTAGGCTCAATCTCGGTACTGGAGAGAAATAAAAGCCCAAAATCTACAGATAAATCATTGGGTTGGAGAAGGGGGAAAATTGGAGCCTGAGTACAAAGTTCTAATGGCAGAATTTCTTGCCATGCAGGGAGATAGTTTTAGTTTTAGGTATTATCTGATTGGATATGGTTCACCAGGTGAAGTGTTGATCTCATCCAAAACTTTGGCATGGAGCTCCTTGAATGGGTCCCTCGATAGGGTTGCTCTACCAGACTGAAATAAAATTAACTGTCATAGTCCTTTATGCAATTTTCATCTTGTCTAGGTCCCTTTGAAGTCAATCAGACACGTCAGCTTTCAAGATGAGGATGAGATTGTCAGAATAAATCCTCGAGATATCTTAATACGTCGGTATGCAGACTACAGACATCCGGACATGTGGAAAAATGACTTGGAGAGAGATGATACTGACTCCAATATTCCATTTTCTAAACAAGACAGTAAAAAATCAGACTATCTCTACCACTGTGGAGATGAAACTAAGTTAAGTTCCCTGAAAGACTCTGTGGTATTTAAGACACAGCCTCCCTCGTTAAAATTTAAGTCAAAACGAAGAAAAGAGGATGGGGAACGTTCTCGCTGCGTGTACTGCCAGGAAAGGTTTAATCATGAAGAAAATGGCAGGGGGAAATGCCAGGATGCTCCAGATCCTGTTAGAAGATGCATATATCAAGTTAGTTGCATGCTCTGTGCAGAGAGCATGCTGTATCATTGTATGTCAGACTCAGAGGGAGACTTTTCTCACCCTTGTTCATGTGACACTAGTGATGACAAGTTCTGCCTAAGATGGTTAGCCCTGGTAGCGCTGTCCTTTATTGTACCATGTATGTGCTGCTACGTCCCTTTGAGAATGTGCCATCGCTGTGGTGAGGCATGTGGGTGCTGTGGTGGGAAACATAAGGCTGCTGGGTGAAGCAGTCCAGGGCCAGCAGGAGCTTAAAATCTTCATCTCCAGGAATTAGCTAACTTGGATTTGTGGAAGCTGTTGGCAGGCAGTATGGAATCTTGCCTGGTTCATTGAGGCCATGCGTGGAGGAAGCAGAACTCATCAGTTCTTGTGACTTACAGATGCTTGCCATGCCTGATGTTTTCCTGAGTGCGTGGCATGTTCTGGGACAGATCATAGATCATTGGCAGAAGAAAGTCATTTCTGGTTATTGATTACAAAAGGTCAACATAGAATATGATCCAACTAAAAGGGATTAATTTTGGCATTTTTATATTTATGCACTAGGTGACGGGACTTTTTAAAGATTTGAATTTTTTAAGACATTAACTAAAAAGTGCACTAAGGAGCAGGTTTCAGTACAGAAAAGTTAATACTTGGAAATTAAAAAAGATAAAACAAGTGCAACTAAATCATGTATTAGTTGTTTTTTGAAAGCAGTTTTATGTATAAATAACAAATGTTTATATTTAACTAAATGTAAGGTACGAACTATGACATATTAAACTTTTCTTGCCTTTCCTAGTTCTGAGGTAGATGTGCATATATCTACCACCACATTCCATATATTTTGAGTATTTAACTCATCTAGTTAATAACGTTTGTATCCATGTGATATGTTCATCCTCGTTTCTCTCTGGCTGCAGTTTATATTGAGTTACTATCTGTACATTCTGGAAATCTAAACTCTTTAAAATACTTTAAAATAGCCTTGAGTGACCAATTTTTTTTTTTAAGCACAGGTGTAATTGTCTAATGTTCTGGTGGAAACATAACACTTATTTTTATATAAAGAGACTGAGTAAGCATAGAAGAAAATGAGGGTTTCTCGTTGTTTGTTTTTGTGGTATTCAACCAGCAAGTTGTTTTCTTTCAGAGTTTCCTCCTTCAGAAGAGCTTAGTTGCCTTTATAAAGGTTTCACAAGGCAGGAGCATTAGCTGAATAGTTAATGTGAAGCAGTTTCCTCTTGAGTCTCCATTTATCATTCTGCTAAGCCAGAATGTGCACAGCTGTTTCACTGATTGTTTTTAAGCTTAATCTTCTGTGCTTATTATTATTATTACTCACATAACAATAACATTTTTCAGTTGCATTTTATTTCAGCTAGTCAAGAGCAAAGTTATTTTGCATTAAAATGTATGCGGAACTCTCCCAAGAAAGTATTTAATCCTCATTGTGAATGGAAGAGCTTGTACATCACATCCTGTCACAGAGCATTTGTATTATGGGATGTTTGATTCACAGAGTTGGTATGGTGTGTTCCAGCAAACCATTTAAAAGTGCTTTGGGGTCAAATTGTCTCTTTTTTTAAAATGTTACATTACGTTCTAACCATATGAGGGGTTCTTTGATATACTCCCTTGACAGTTGAGCAGTGTGCCTCTTTTTCCTTTTTTTTGCTTAAAGTCTCTGAAGTGATAGAAAATCACACTACCATTTGAAGTTCATTCTGCAGGTTCTCAGTGTCATTTCTGTACCGTTCATTTTGTGTGTCACACTTAAACTTGTGTTAGCTTTCTTCTTTTGCCCCACATCAAACTGAACAATGTATATATAACACTATCTGTCTGTAAAATACTTTTTTTAAGAAAGCATTTATATTTATATGACAGCTTGAACTGACAACATTATGTATATAGATCATCTTGAAGTATTATTTCACATTGAAAAGAAGAAAAATATATTGATAACTATAGATGTTATGAAGAAGAGGTTATTTCTAGTTTTGTACTAAAAATCAATTGGATGAACTAAATCCAAAACCAGACACTGTAGCAGCAATTTTAAGTCTTATTTTTACTGTTTCTATATTTGGAGGCTGCTACACAGATGATCTTCATCCCTGGCGTTTTCAGATAAACTTGGTTTCCTAGAGCAGACTGTTAACTTTCAAAATTCCTTTTTATTGCTGAAATAGAAATACTGGTTTTCCTTATGAATGAATATTCATATTTGTAAGTGTGGAGTTTATAATTCAGGTTGGAACAAGGTGTGAATAACTGAAGACTATAACTTGCTGGCTATATAGGAAATGCCGTGGAAATGAACTGTGTATATAAGAAGAAAATTAATCATTTTTCTGTTAAGCACTAGTCACTATAGTGCATCTCCTGGTTCTCTACTGTATTTTATACGCAACATACCTGCTTTAATATTTTAATGTTTGTGCATTAATATTTTCAGTTTGTTTAACCACTTTGCTGCTAAGAGTTTGCCATCCTGTTCCCGTTTTTTTCCTTTACAGTTTTAAACATTGCTCTTCATTAAAAACTATGGTAATGAAATTGGTTTTTTTTTTACTTTGGATTTTTGTAATTAGCATATACGAATTCACATCAGTGCAGGAAAGTAGCTGATGATGTAATAATATTGAGTCCCTCTGTGATCATATGAACAGTTTAATCCTATTCCCAAGCATGTGCAGGTGGATTCAGGAATGATTTTTCATTTGCTGTGCAGATTTGGCACCGCCATTGAGCGTTTCCTTTTAAAACTCCTCTTTTGTCTAAAGTTTAAGCCGATGGCTCAACAAAACTATTAAAGTAAATATTGAAAATCACCAAAATGACATGACCAGAAAGAATTCTGCCTGGTGGGCTTGTTTGGTTTTCAAGTGAGTCTTGTGGCTTAAAGGGGTCTCGGAGCCTTTGATTTGCTGATCAGGAGTACTTTGGAGTTCCAGTGCCACCTGCTGGATGATTTTAGACCAGTGTCAAGAGATGGAGTTGGCCTCTGCCCAGTAAATGGCTGTTCAGAGGGTAGCCCACTGCCCACCAGAGAAACCAGGGGTAAGGAACAGCTCAATGGAATGTAAATAAATCTTTAATGCATTTTTTGGTTGCTGAAAGATTTTAAGCACTTTTTTCTTACATATCCTGTTTTAAAATATTTATTGAAGCTTGGAACTGGCAGTCAGACTTACGTATATACTGAAGCATTTATACAACCAGTTCCTTTAACTCAGAAGCCATTACCAAAATGGTATTCCTATTTTCTTCCCAGTGCCAGTCAGGGAGAATTTTTTTTAAAAAAAAAATAAACATAATTGCCTGTATTTTATCATGACAACTCCAGAGAGTGTGTGTGTTTCCGAGTAGATGATGATGATGAGACAGGGCTTCAAACTTAAAGGGAAAAACTTGAAACTACCTATTTTCATTGGTTATTCAGCAGTGCCTAAAGTGAGCTTCTGAAATAATACAAATGCACTTTCAGTTCATGTGTATAGTGCCGTCTCATTCCTTGGGTGAGTCTTCTCTCCTTTCCCTCTCCCCTTAGTTAAGTGGCACACAGGTAATTTCTTTATACTCACGTTAGTCTTCAGAGTGTAGGAAACATGTACTTTCCTCTAAATGGGCAATGTAGAGAATTTTATGGATCTTTCTTCTGTTGAAATTGAATGTCTTGATTATATTTGGAATGTGTAACTTGGATTAATGTGCTTTAAAGTAATTTTACTTGTAGTCCAACAGTGCATTGAGCAAGTGTAACCTCTTTCTGAAAAATAACTTGGAGAACTTTAGTTAACCGATAAAACCAATTCATCACTAAATGTTGCTTACTCTTGATTTGACGTCAAGATCCACACTTGTAAGTATTAGGGGACACTGGAAAGCGGCTGTGAATGATAAGAGGGCCGTGTGTGTTTTATGGTGAGTCAGACTACAAATATCAAGAACTTGCACACTGACAAGCAGAGGCGATTTATACAAACCAAAAAGTGGGCGGGGAGGGAAGGAGAGTTACCAACTCAGTTGCCTAACAGCCCAGCAGTTAGAAACCTTTTGGTTGCTCTGGTACACTGATGTCATCCATTGTCCCAAAAGCTACAATTGCAAAAGTTGTTAGTTTTTTGAAAATTTTCAAGAAAAATCTAGTTGAACGCCTTTGTGTTAAAGATACACACATTTTTGTGTTAACGTTTCCAGTGTGAAGGATGTTTTGCTTTCTATTTCCTTGACCTCAGAAGTGCCTCACGTGTATATTACCCCCACTAGGAGCCTGACCGCATCCTTCCTAACAAGCAGTGGAAGCCTGTTTAACTGCTGTCCTAATGCATCTCTCCACATAGGCAGCTAGCTTGAGAGTTGTGAGTATATAATGTAAATATGCACATACAAGTTTGTAACTGCTTTTGTTCCATCATACCATGTAATTGGACTTATCAGCCGGTAGACGATTTGTTTCAGTGATTTCCCCTCCCCTGGAATTACCTGATTAAACCAATCATGAAATTTAAAAGGGCGTTCTCTTACTTCTTCAGAACATATGCTATGGAAGGTGGTAATCACTGGGGAGGAAAGCAGGGGGACTGAGCACTTTCGTCTGAAATGTGGTTTCATTCTTGAGAGCCATATTCTAACTGAAAGTTCACCTGCAGTTCAACTTCATGACATCATCCTTGATTCCAGATAATTGCTAGTTGTTAATTTACATAATCACTGGTTTGCCCTGGTGCTGCAGTTGCTAGAATTAGCTGCCTTAAAGATGTGTGGCAAATGTTTAACAAACTGCAGGATGTCTGGGTGTGTGTGTGTGTGTGTGTACACTAGCCACTTGCCTTTGTATTACAACAAAAATAAGGGAACTGCTAGGGCAGTCTCGATTGTGACTACATCTCAACACCAAAGTAATGCTTTTAGGTTATTGTGTTACAGCTCTGGTCATTTGAAGAACCAACTATACCGTGATTATGTATGGCACAGAATCATGTTTATTTACAGTCTTTTCAGAAAGTTACTTATGTTATTCACATCAAGTCAATACCAAGTCTAAGAACAGTTTTCTATCAGGTAAGTCCGGTTGTCCTGTGATGCCATCAGGGTAGTGGTGCATGCAGTAATACTCCTTAAGGAAACAGCTGGGGAGATGCTCAGTGGTTAAAGGTGTGACACATCAGGCTGCTCGCAGTGACGTGTAATTCCAGTTTCAGGGGATCTGATACATTCTGACTGTGGAGGGCACACACCCACATCATACATTCATCCAGGCACATACATGCACATAAATAATTAAAAATCTGAGTTTATGATAGTTGTAGTGAATTTAGTTAAAAGTAACTGCTCTGATATCTGAGTCTTTAGATCCTTGAAGTAAATGATGGTTCAAAACTCCATTTGAAATATCAAGTCTAACATAAATAACTAGAACTTTTGTTGTTCCATGAAGTACCCTTTATCTGGTCACTTCTAATCCTTACTTAACTGAAGTGTATGGCTCCTCTTTTCTAAGAAGGTTTAGACTGGGGAGCTTAAGAAATGCTCCTAGGTCCCGTGAGAGAACACTATAGAGTCCTGGTGCAATTTGTCTCTCTATGGCAGATTGAGATGCACTTTATAGGATTAGATAGGTGTTTATTCTGGAATTAGGTCATAAGGGAGTCGTTTTTTTTTCTATTCCCTTTCATTCCTGGACCCCTATTCAGCCATCTTACTGAGGCATGGAGAATCCCATAAAAGCAGGAGCATGGAATTGCGGTAGAGATCTGGGAAATCTTTGAGGCCTGGGCACTTTGGCTAACTCTCACTGTAAAGGCCAGATACCGTCTAATGTGGAATTACTCACTGGTGCCATTTCCCTAGAGGGATTCTTTTTCACCAAAGCAGGGCCCGATACTTCCCCTTGAGGCAGAAGAAAAACCATAATCTCCAGTGTGAGTCTCTCATCACCCCTCAAAGAATGGTGAGCTGTTCCTGTCAGCTTTCCCACAAGTCTCTTGACACCAGAGTTGAGTTTATATTGGGGGTTACTTCTTAAACATGACGAAATTACTGACTCCCCTCAAAGCTGCTGGTTCTAAGGAAATAATTTTGAAAAGTTAAGAGGCTGTGTATGAGTAGGCAGGACCAACTGAAGATTGAACTTTCTTCCCATTACTTGTTAACTCATTGTCAGATTGGAGCCATCATCAACTTGATTTTTTTTTTTAAGGTTTGTTGTATCTTAGACCTTCTGTCCTCCATACTTCCCTACTTTTTTGTGCTCTAAAAATATTTTTTCCAACTTAGTCTGCAGAAGAATTCATAAAAAGGAATTTTAATGGTACATTTTACATACACACACACACAAAGCCCTCCCTCCACCTTCTGTTCTTCTAAGAAAGGCCACATCAATACAAAACACAGCTCTTGTTCCAAAAGGAAAGTGAGAAATTTATTCTAAGCCAGATTTGAGTGAACATAGCCTAGGAACATGGATTCAGGTTACCCTGAATGACACATTCTGATGTGGAAGTTATTGCATAAACTTTGATGGTCACAGAACAAAAGTTCAATCATAAATGCAGCCCCCACATACATGCGTGGGGTCCTTGGGAAGGAGGGTTATGGCAGGTGGAGACCATTGCTAAAGGTCTCAGATGCTATCTGATGGCATTTTTAAGCTTCAAGGTATAGAGTAATCTACGTCTCATCCCAAAGGTTTTACCTGATATGGAGGAGGCATGGTAAACAGTTACTAAAGGAATTCTGATTCCCGGTCTGCAAAATTACAAGTCTCCATGATGAAAAAGTTCTAATCAATTTGTAGAATCTATGACGCAGATGTGTTTTTCTAGGCAATGTCAGTTCATACCTAGGAGGCCTTTTGGGGAAGCCATTGTTTACTCTACCATAGAATTTAAAAGAATTAATGAACTCCCTGCTAGTTAGTAGATCTCCTTGAAGTATGAAAGCAACATGGATACAAATGGTATGGTGTTCTTGAAAGGAGAAAATCGTTTAAGGTCAGTTACTTCATGAGATGCTGAGGGAGTCATCAGATTCACTGTGGACTGTAAGGCACTCTTAGGACAGGAATGCTGCTTGTAACAGGTCAAAGAAATGTAGAGATTTCTGCAAGGATGTTGAGTTGCATCACAACCTTCATTAAACCAGATGCTCACCTGCCCAAGTGTGTCTCTTCCAGAAAGTTGAGGATGCTCCAGTTCTCAGTGATTGTCCTCATCCCTCAGACCTTTGTCCTTGTTCTTCTCTGCCTCGATGGACCGCTGCACCGCTACCATCCAGTTGGCCTAATCATCACCCTGAGCCTTGCACTGAGATGGGAGTGGTGTAAGGCTCAAGTGTGCACAGCTCCCATCTCAGAACAAGGCTCAGGTGTGCACAGCTCCCATCAGTACAGCTTCTCGTTTGCACCATTCCCATCAAACTCTAGGCTCGGGTGTTTCTTGTTTGTTTTTCCTCCACTTCTGTAAGTGCTTCTTGCTTCCATTCTTTTATCCCTGCTGTGTCCACAGTAACATTGAAGCAATATTAAGGTTTCAAAGGGAAGTCAGTACAGGGATGGAAAGATGGAAAAAGGGGTTAAGAGCACTACCTGCAGGTAACAGAGGGTCTAGTTTTGTTTCCCAGCACACACAACTCCAGTTCCAGAGGATCTGACACTCTTCTGACCTTTGTGGGCACCGGTACGTACATGGTGCACATAAATTCAATCAGGCACATACACATGAATGAAACGAAATCCTTCCTGACTTTGGTGTTAATGCCACTAAAAGAATTATGTTGTGAATGTTTAGAAGATGACAGTAGAAAGTCAGGGTGAGCCTCTGTACCGTGTTTGTGCAATGCCTTAGATGCTAACAAAGAGGCCTCTGTTTGCTTCCTGGTCATAGTGCAACCTCAAGTCTATTGTGCTTAGCAAATGTGGGCACTCATCCATTACTTCCTGCAGCTTGATCTGCAGTTGATTAAAGTCGTTTCCCTTTGGAGGGAGAAGGTTGTTAAAGTTTGTGTTTCTGAGAATGAGCTCACTGTCCTGCGCACAATAAGCAGGCACCCCAACAACCAATCTATTGGTCTGGCCTACATATTATCATGATACTTATCTCCTGAATATCTGAAACCCTTCCAGTGAATGGTTCTTTTCTTAGGCTTTTAATTTGTCCCCTGCTTAGTGGTTAATCTTGATTGTCAACTTTCTCATTGAGATTGAGAGGATCTAGAAATCTCCTTGGAAACAAATCTCTAGAGCATCTGTGAAGAATCACCTAGATGAGAGTAACTGAGGTGGGACGACAGTCCCAGACTGTATAAAGGGGAAAAGCCAGTTAAGCACCAGCATTTATTCATCGCTACTTCCTGATGCAGAGCAAGTGTGGTCAGCTGCCATGAGCTCCTGCAGCTGCGACTGCCCCATGAAGGTGAATGCTATCCTTGAATTCTGAGCCAAAGTAAAGCTGTCCATAATGAATAGACACCATATCTCAGCATTAGGAAACCTGGGACTGGAGAGGTAGTTAGTAGGTGAGAGTGCTTGCTGCTCTTCCAAGGACCTGGGTTCAGTTCCCAGCATCCACGTGGCAGCTCACAACTGCCTGTAACTCCAGTTTTAGGGAACCTGATACCCTCTTTTGGTCTTTGCAGACACTGTACACACATGGTGCATACACACACACACGTGGGGAAACACAAATTATTTAAAAGTGTGAAACATGCTTTATTTTCATACAAAGAAAATATAAAAATGACTATTTTGAGCAATAAAACATTTTCAGAAGGCTTGGTTATAGACACATCTCAGTGAAGTTAAATACTTAAGAAACTTAAGAAGGCCATGGAGTGCTCACTCATTTGCCTTGTAAAGACTGGCATGGAAGCACATGCCTCTAATTCTAGGACTCTGGGAAAATGGGAGGTTGAGGCAGGAGAATCCCTGGACACTCACAAGCCAGCTAGCCTGGCATATGCAATGGAAAATAGCAAAAAAGAGATGCTGTCTCAAACAGGGTGGAAGTGGGGGTAAGACACCTGAAGTGGTCTTCTGACCTCCATGCTCACACTGAAAATTGTGCACCCACACTCCCACACGGGCACACACACAAGCACACAGAAGAAACATTAGAAGGTAGAACACGGTAGAAGGACAGGTTGTCCTCGAACCTCCATATATATATAAATATGTACACATAGGCACATAAACACAAAGTAAACAGTGAAATTTTTTTGGAAAGTTAAGATATGTTTGTTTAGTTTTTTGTTTTGTTTTTGAGACAGGGTTTCTCTGTGTGACAGCCCAGACTGTCCTGGAACTCGCTTTGTAGACTAGTCTGGTTACAAACTCAGAGATCCTCCTGCCTCTGAGTCCTGGGATTAAAGGTGTGCACCTCCACTGCCTGGCTAAAGTTAGTATTATTTAAACCCAAACAACAATAATAACAGATACCAAATAACAAAAACATGTAAGGTATAGCCAGAGCAGTACTTGATAAGATGTTATACCTTTAAGGCTTAATTTTAAAAAGGAAAAAGTAAAATTGAACCAAGACTGAAGAGACAAAACAACCCAGAAGAAGTAGCTTAAGACCAAAGTAAGGAAAGGAGATAAGAACCTAAGATTAGACTCCAGTAAACTGGAAAATAAGCATATAACGTGTTAGGACTCACAAGACTTAAGGGGCTGAGGTGCCTATTAACATTAGAGCAGATGTACTGGCTGGCATACCCTGCCCCCCACCCTAAACTTGAGTCCCAGGGGCTGGACCACCCTCTCCGTAACTGCTCTTCTCTATATAATCCAGCCCTTTTTGGTACATTGAGCCTCTTTGTATTTTGTCCTCTTGGCTCCTGCTCACCCCAAACACACACAGACATGGTCTGGCTCAATCTGCTGGTCACGTCTACTCTGGACTCTTCCAGATGTCTCCGTGTCTGTCTCTGGCTGTGTGTTCCCTCATGTTCATCTCCACAATACCTAAGAGGAGTATGTCCTTTTTCTTTCTATTTTTCATTCACAATGTGGAAGACTGGGCTTTCCAGGTATCTATTCGATGCTGTCTTTAGAGAAACTGACTTTGTTTTCCAGTGCAAACCATTCTGTTTGCAAATAATGGTCCATAGTGTTCAGTTTCTTGTCTCTTTCTCCACACGGTTCATTTCCATGTAATACAACTACTGCATAGATAGATAACAAGATTTCACTAATAAAGTTCTTGCTGTTTTGTATGAATGAATGGAACAGAAAAGGGTGTTCTTGTTTCATATTTCACACTTTTCTACATACAAGTGGACACAGTGCAAGGATGGCAGGATGGGGTGGGGATCGGAGAGGAAGCACAGAAAGGAGATTGGGAATCAGATGGCTGGGAAGGAGGGAGAGAGAACATGCTCATATGTAAAATGCTGCTATAATGTACTCCTGCATGAGGAAGTCAGAGGTCAACCTTGCGTATTATTCCTCAGACATAATCCAAAAGTCTATTTATGGTGGCAGGGGGAGGGGACCAGTAAGCTAGGCTGGCTGCCATGGAGCAGGCACAGGCCAGCACACTTAAAATCCAAACAACA
This sequence comes from Microtus oregoni, assembly GCF_018167655.1. Classification (NCBI taxonomy): domain Eukaryota; kingdom Metazoa; phylum Chordata; class Mammalia; order Rodentia; family Cricetidae; genus Microtus; species Microtus oregoni. Next base: position 18,494,551 of record NW_024543090.1, read on the forward strand.
AACCCTGGTTTCTAAAGGTCAAATATAGGTCCCATACATACCAGCCCAGATTTATGTAGTGTTGGCCATCAAACCCAGGGTTTTGTGCATGCTTAACAAGTACTCTAGCAATTGTGCTACATCCCCCAGCCGATCATTAGTTTTGAGGCTGATTTTAAACATAGGGAGTTTGCCTTGTTTGAGAACATCACCCAATGTCTCTTGTCTATTAAACAGGGTTCTGATGTTCATGAAATTCCAGGCAATAGCTCGATGTGTGCAACTAGTCCCTCTCTGAAGAGCTTCCCTGGGTCCCTGCCAGAGCAGACATTTCTGACTCACCTGCTCACTCAACCTTTCTGATGTTTTTGTCCTGCTATTGAATGTGAAGAAAGGGCAACCAAGGAAACAGTTTTGTGCCGGTTGTTCCCACTTGGAGAGGCAGGATGAGGGGACTGGGCCATTTCCGTCTTAGTGTCCTTACGCATTGCCTTGAACCACACTTTTGATTGAGATAATCTGCTTGTCAGCAGAACTGGGGTGTCACATTAGCACAATCAAGACACACTGAGCTCCTTCAAGGGAGTCTTAGCATTGGCATTCAGGGACTGAGGATATATCTCAGATATATCACACCTGAGTGTGAACACCTATATAAAAAGCCAAGTGTAGCCACAAGCAGCTTTAACCTCAGTGTGGGGGTAGGGGTAGAAAAGCCTAACAAATTATTGAGCTCCAGGTTCAGTGAGAGACTATGTCTCAAGAGCAATAGAGGAGAGAACCCTGCTCACCTGATACGGTGTCTTCCCATGTGTGTACACACACATACACATGTATACATATACTGCACATGATTGCCGTTTAATTCTTTGAAACTCCTTCATGAGGGCTGGCAAGATGGCTTACTTGATCAAAACACTTGATATGTGTGCATAGTATCCTGAGTTTGATCCCTGGAACTTATGTAAAGAAAGAAGTTGGTCGCTGACCTCCACATGCTTGTGTGTTACCAGTGCCTGCCTATACATGACATGCACACACAGAATAATAAATACCCCTTTGAGAGGCTTGAGGTAAACCTACTGAAAGAGAACTTCTTAGATAACACAGGGCCCTGCGTTTGATCCCTAGCACTGAAATAGAAACAAATATGAAAATAATACAGTAATTACTAGGAAGCCTGAGTATTGATTGGGATTTGTGCTTGTTTTACTTCACTGGAACTGTGGCTCTTCCTCCAGCTAACTCTGGGCCTCAGCAAAGTAAGTGGTTTGGTAGTAACTGAGAGACAATGTTCCCTCAAACCTCAGAGAGTCTAGGATTTCATAATGGGCTTAGCAGCTGCAGGATTTTAACAATGCACCCAGAAATACACATCACAGTTGGATCGAGATTGTGAATGCTAGAATCTTTAAATAAGGGATGGGTAGAAGTGCTACATTTTGTTGAGGACAGAATGAAAGGCTGAATGTAAATGTGCTTTGAACACGAAGCCCTGCCTATATGAAAGAGTGAAATACCATTTTCAACAGCTTCCTATTTTCTAAACAAAAATGAGTATTCTATACCCATGATAGCCCAAAGAGAACATATGCTTGAAAGAATATTCTTAAGAGTGTGTAAGAATAGAAGGTTCAGTCCCACTCCTTTAATCAGAGACTTCAGCTCAGGGACAGACTTGTGCATCCATCTGTTCCTCCTGGGTCTATTTCCTTAATCTGTTTGCTGGACCTTCAGATCTGTTGTCCATATGGCTTCTTGTCCCTAGGGCAAAATCACAACTCCCTATTGGGGCTGTCAGAACAAGGTACCCTGCTTGACCTTCAACCCTGCAGCTTCTTCCCACCACAGGACTCATCAAGTCACCATGCCTGACACCTGCCACTGCTGGCTGCACCTCATCGTCTCCCATCAGCACTTGAAGCTGTTGCCATATCATCTTCCCAAGAAAGCCTTCCTAGGATGCTCCAGCTAGCAGTCATGCCTGCTCCCAGCTCTCTGTGTGCACTTGACTCTTACAAGAATGTGACTATTTAATAGTCATAAACTGAGTTCTCTGCAACCAAGTTCAGGTTTATTCCCTGGTCCCTAGCAGACAAGAGCTCAATAAATAAAAGAGTACCAGGTTCTGCCAACAGGGTTCACATTTGCACCAAAACTCCAAGGGTGCCCTGAATCACTGGGAGGTACTGTGTGCACCTGGGCATCATCTTCCACACAAGTTCTGGTGTGAGGAAACTGCCATTATGCCCGGCAAGAAGCTCTCACATAAGATGGTAGGCTATGTCGCACATCTGATAAAGCGGATTGTGGGAGGTTTGTGGGAGGCATTGCTATGAAGCTGCAAAAGGAGGAGAGATAATTACATTCCTGAGGGCTCAGGTCTGGAGCAGGAGATCATTGAGGTAAATCCTGACACCAAGGAAATGGCTGAAGCTTCTGGATTTTGAGAGTCTAGCCCATCTGCGGCCTACAGTTGGGATGAATTTCAGAACACCATGTGGAGGTGTCTGAATCTTTCCTGCTACTCTGCAATATTTTCAGCAAACCAACAAAAACAACATAAAAAAGAAAATAAAGGGCACATAGTATTAAGCATTTTCCTTGGTCCTCCTTTGAGACACAGTACTCTAAGACCAGTAGACCCATGATGATAGACTGTTTTCATCAGTGGCAATACCCACTTAGAGGGCAATGCCATCATTAGATACCTGGTTTGTGGATGAGAGGGGTAAAGAAATGAGCAGTGCTGGAGAATGAAGGATTCAGCTTCTCCAGGCCCAGGGCTGGTTCTGCATGCCGATCACCTGTTTGGAGACCCTGCTTGGAAACAACGCCTTCCCAGTAGTTCTTTTGGAGTGGAGCACCATATATGAAAACAAAAAGAAAAAAAAATCAAGTAGTCATGGAATGAGAATGACCAGAAAAATCATAAGCCTGGGTTAAATTAGCTTACTATAACTAACCGTGAGAAAGGGATTCGTGTGTGTGTGTGTGTGTGTGTGTGTGTGTGTGTGCGTGTGTGTGTGTGTGTGTGTGTGCGTGCGTGTGTGTGTGTGCGTGCGTGTGTGTGTGTTTTATTGCACTCTGAGTTCTGATTAAATGTATTTTTTTCTGGCCTGTGTGTGTGCGTTCACACCTATATGCATACAAACGTGTGCACTTGCATGCAAAGGCCCAAAGTTAATGCTAGCCATCCCTCTCAATGGCTCTTCATTTTATTTACCTACATGGAGCCTCTAACCATGCATGGAACGCAACAATTCTGAGTAGTCTAGGTAGGTAACCAGTTTACCCTGGATCAAGTGTCCCTTCCTCCTGTGTGTTGGGATGACAGGTGAGCTGCCAGGACTGTGAGGCTTCTGCCTGCGTTCTGAGCATCCAAACACTGGACTTTATACAACCAAGAAAATGCCCCCTCCACAGACTTGCTCTCAGTCCAGTATGATGGAGGCATTTCTCCATTGAGATTCCCTCTTACCAGATAAACCTACCTTACATCAAGCTGGTAAGAAATGAGGCAGCACACTCCTACTCTGCCATGACACAGACCAAAGCCTTGCATTCTGGAAGTCTCACTGCAAAAGATGGAGCTTTGTAGTGTGTTTCAAGCTCACTGGCTGATCCTCCTTGGCACCGTTTGCTCATGCTCCCTAAGGCACTAACATGGCCCCAGGTGCAGGCTTGAGCCCTCAGTCTTCTCAGAGTGAGTTCATCTGGAGACATGGCTATATTTACCAGTCATTAGCCTAAGAATTCTGGGATGTCCAGCTCCAGCTTTAGACCTCTCTCCTAACTCCCAGGCTTGCCTGACCAACACCCCCTTCTCCCAGCTACACTGGCAGTGCTTCTGATCTTTTCCCATTTTCTCCTCCAGGTCATATCATTCCCAGCCCATGTCCTTCCTGTCTCTTATGATATCACTATACTACCCTGATCCCTCTTTTTTACCCCCAACCCTGCCTGCTGGAAGACCTAAATGGGAGATAGGAAGTCGAGGAACAAGACATCTGGGTTTGCATCCCTCTGTTAGGAAAAATGGTTTCCTCTACTGAGATCCGCGCTCCGTGGTACCAATTACTCATTTTCAGACTGCTACAAGGCCAACCCACTCTCCTCCTGTCCACTGTCCCTGAGGGCTGGAAGTGGAACTGGTTGTACTTCGGCTTGTCCTGGGGTCATCCTGTGTTGGTCTCCTTGCCCACTTTGCTCAGTTACTTAGTGTAATGTGCATCTGTTTTCTGTCCAACCCTGGTTTCGACAGACCTCAAGTTGTGTACTGTTATATAGGTCAGTAGTTGGAATATAATAGGAAACCCCAAAGGTATAGTTAGGATTTGTTAAATATTGATCTAGCTAATGGAAGCAACCCCACTTTTACTTTTTTTTTAAACAGTCTTATTATGTAGCCCAGGCTAGACACAGTACAATTCTTTTACTTCAGGCCTGAGTCCTGAGACTATAGGTATTACTGCCATGTTTGGCAGGGGACCCTTTGTGCTCTCGTGAAATTTTTTTTTTTTAATTTTGAGACAGGGTTTTTTCTGTGGGCTTTGGAGCCTGTCCTGGAGCTTGCTCTGTAGACCAGGCTGACCTCGAACTCAGACACCTGCCTGCCTCTGCCTCCCGAAGGCTGGGATTAAAGGCATGTGCCACCACCACCTCATGTGAATTTAAACTTTTGATAGAAAGATAAATCTCTCACCTGATAGTACTGTACATTTAATACACTTTTAACTTTCCTAGCGGCAACTCTTTCTCGGTTAATATTCTAATTCTTTGACTTTTAGTGTGGTTTCCTCTAAAGTGCAAAAGGTGAAGATTTGAAAGGACTGTTTTTGGCTTTTGAGTTGTTTTTTAGCTCAATGAAGTTTGCAAAAGAACTGGGAGACTTACACGAGCAGCTGTTATGTGACCCCGAGGAGGAAATATGCATTTTACAAACAGCAAAGTATAAACAATGAACATACTGGGAGGTCGATTTGAGCAGAGGAAGAGGAAGGCTGGGAATAAGGCTGAGACAGGGGAATATTTCACACCCGCTCGAAAGAGCTAAGCATTTTTCCTGATGCCTTTCAAAGAAGTTTTAGCCATTTTTGGAGAGGAGACGATCGTGGCTATTTATGAGCACGGCGTTGCTAGGTGACACCATGGGATGAGCATCATGCTAACTAACCTATCACTCAACTGACTTCCAGAACTAACACAGAGGGGGCGTACAGGGCGGGGACGGAGCCCAGGGAGGCATTCCAAGGTACTGGAATGAGAAGTACTTGAGTGAGTGAAGCAGCTTTATCAAACCTTTTGCTTTTTTCCCTCTCCAGTCCAGCAGTGGAATCTATTCGGGGTCTTGGGTCCAACTTACCCCTTGCTCTCTCATTAGGGCCCCTTGTTGCTAACAACTTTTTTTCCCCTGTCATGACATTTGGCCTCCTCTGGGAGAAAAGCAGATCTTCTTCCTCCAGAAGCCAAGTTGGGAAGTCACTGGGGAGGAAGCCGAGAAGCCAGACTCCCCATGCAGTAAGTCTGAGAACAGCTTCTTCTAAGTCTGTATACCAGCAGCGTGGGAATGTGTGGGAGGCCATGCATCTGGGCTGGAGTGAAGAAGCCAGGGCTTCAGGATCGGCACAGTGAGTGACAGGGCTGCCTTCCAATCAACTGACCATCTGCCCGGCACATGTTAGAAGCAATCTAAGTATGTTTTTAGTCATCCCGTGTTACAAGTTCTTGGGAAAACATAAACCACCATTTTGAAATACATCCTCAGAATAGTAGGCTCCTAAGGTATATTTGCCTCTAAGCTTTGACACAGCTTGTCACTCTTGTCCCATGGCTAGCTAGAACCAATGAGTGGCCACTGCAGGATGTTAGCATCCTGAGGATGTGGAGATTTGTGAGTACCTGGGAACAGGATAGTCTGTGGTTATTATGTCTCGGTACATTCCCACCTCTGGGACACAAACTTGACCACAATTCTAAGGCAGACGCCAAGCTACATTGAAAAAGCACTTGTTGGAAACAGAGGGCTTTCCACCCACACGTTACTGTGAGGTAGTGGCGAGTCTACTGCACCTCCTAGTGGCTGTAACTTCCTTTTGCTCTCTCGTCATTGCCCTTGGAAGGACCAGTCCATGGATTCCCTCTTGTGCTGTCACGGGCTTCCCTGCTGGTCCCTCTGCCATTCTAACAACCTTATTATAGCTCTCTACAGAGAAGTTGTCTTTGAGGAGACTAGTTCTCCAATGCTGCCGGAGCCACTGCAAACCACCTTGCCATTTTAAAGGATATTTCATCACAGCCATTGAGTGAAAGGCCTCTCTCGGTGGGACTTTTAGGAAGCTGGATCCTTTCCTCCCCATAAGACCGTTGCCCGCCTAGGCAAACTGCTTGCTTGGCAAGTGGGACCACGGCTGCTTCTGTCCCTGCTTCCTTTCCCCTGGCTGGGGCCTCATCAACGCTGTCTGCAGTGGCCCTGTATTAACTGAAGCCAGATGCCAGCTTTTTGTTTTGTTTCGTTTTGAGTCAAAGTCTCAATCCAGGCTGGCCTTCAATTGGCTACAAAGCTGAGGATGACTTTGAACTTGTGCTCATCCTGCCTCCCTTCCCAAGTGCTAGAATTACAGGTGCACACCACGATGGCCATTTTTTTATTTATTATTTTTTATTTGCACAATATTCTGTCTGCATGTATATCTGCAGACCAGAAGAGGGCACAAGACTTCATTACAGATGGTCCTGAGCCACCATGTGGTTGCTGGAAATTGAACTCAAGACCTTTGGAAGAGCAGGCAATGCTCTTAACTGCTGAGCCATCTCTCCAGCCCCCAACGATGGCCAATTTTTATGCAGCCCTGAGGATCAAACCCAAGGCCTGGTGTGTGCTGGACAAGCTGACTCTGCTATGTCCTCAGCCCCCGGGTGCCAGCACTCCACAAAGCTCTCGCTCTTCTTCATGTGCTAACTTTCAACAGGGTGAGGTGGTTTCTCACAAGCTCTGCAAAGATGCCAGTGGAGCTAGAAGTGAGTAAATGAACCACAGCCTGCACCGCAGCTGATGTGTTTAAATCCATTACAAATCCTGCCTTCAGTGACTGGGTACCACTACCTGGTCTTTGTCTAGTAGATGAGGTTTGGCTTGCCTGTTGCTGCTGCTCTACTTTCAGTTATTTATTCGGTAGTCAAACCTTGCCCCGTTTTCTACTTGTTTGCCTGCCTTTGTCTACCTGTGCTTGTTATTCTATCAGCTGAAAGCTCCCTCTTGCTCTAAATGCTTATTCTTCATGTATGATGTAAGTGTGGACTCCTGCTTCCTCAAGGGCTTTTAGCACACCCTTAGTTATCACCACCATTGTCATTTGTTCTTTTATCCCAAATTTTGTCCACATGAACCCGTGCCAATAGCTTCCATCACAGGCCCATCAGGGATCATGTGCCCTCCGTCCTCTGAGGATTTCCTTACTATCTGGCACCATGCATATCCCAGGCTGGTTTCAGCATTTCTCATCCCAGTCCCCAGATGCATCAGTGGAGGTGTTGTTAGCTTGCCAGAATCTAAAATTACCTAGGAGGTGGGCCTGTTATATTGATTATATTAATTATATTATATTGATTGATACTGGAAGAACTGTTTTAATTACGGGCAGGATCATCCCCTGGGCAGGGGACCGATGAACTGAGCACTAGCTCGTGAGCCTTCCTTCCGCTGCTTGCCACTGTGGATGCAGGGTGCTGAACTGAAACAAGCCCTTACTCTACAGCTGCTCTGTCGAATACTTGATTACAGCAACAGAGGAGAAACTCATACAGTACGGTGTGGTAGGCGTTTGATGGACGGTTCCTACTGAATGTGCTTTGCCCTCATGACAATGTAAATTAGGGACTGTCTGAAGAGCAGGTGACAGTTGCCCCGAAGGACTGTGGTTGGCACGGAAGACTAGTCATCCAGACAGTAAAGAATGATGGAGTGGGGGAGCAGAAGAGAATAATGGAGCATTTATGTACCTTTTTAAAAAATGGAAAGTTGGAAAAAGTATGTGCTCCAAATGTTGATTGGGCAGTGAGATCTGCAGAAGAGCTGGTCGCCTTACATAGGAATCAAGTTAATAGATAGTATTATTCAGCCCTTAAAAACCTAAGCCTTGGGAAAATGTGCAAAAGAGCTTTGCAGATGCCTGAGAAGAAACTGAAGGCAAAAGACCCTACCGGACATCCTGATGTGTTTTCATTCAGGAAGTGTTCCCTAGGCAGCACCTCCAAGTCAACCCAAAGAGCTGATGACTCAAAACCCATTTCATGTGTGAATGTGTGAGCTCCAGCCTCAGAAATGGCCCCACCCTGCATTTCAGTTTCAAATGTTGCCAACACGATTAAGCTATGGAAATTGACAATCCAAAACATAATGAGGAACCTTTACATTCTTTCCAGCTGTGTTCCAATTTATATTCTGAAATACTCGATTCAGCAGCATGTTCAATTTCTCTAAACCAAAGGAGCATACAGAAGATGCTTTCCTATTCAGAGACTATTTTAAAAAATCTTTACTGGAAAACTTTTGCTATATTAATATGCCAGAAATGATTCACAGAGACTAGCGCAGCAATGGCCTGACCTGAGTTGTGATGTTCGAACGTATTGCTGGCAATCTGAATGTCTTAGCCTCCATCTTACTGCCGTGATATTGTGGCCCCCAACAAAAGCAGCCTAAGAAAGGAAGGACTCACAATTCTGGGTGACAGCCCATCATCTCAGGGCAGTCAAGGCAGCAGGAATTTGAAACACCTGGACACATCGCATCCACAGTCAAGAGCAGAGAGCCGTGGACTGCTGCCTGCCTGCCTGCCTGCCTGCACTCAGCTGGGTCTCTCCCCTTCAAGCCCAGGCTAGGAAACGGTGTCGTTCACATGCACAGTGGGTCTTCCAACTTCAGCTAACCCAATTAAGAACAGTCCATCACAGACCTGCTCACTCGCCAATCTAGACAATTTCTCATTGAGATTCCTTCTCTGGGTGATTCTGCATGTATCCAATCTATAAGGAAAATTAATCACCACAGTGAAGAACTTAAAAATAGCAGATTGCATAGAGTGGGAAGTTGCTCTTCAGTTAAATTAGGGGCAGGTAAACTATGGCTGTTTGTAAAACTGACTGTAATAAAGCTTAGGGCACAGCCATGCCTGTTTGCTTATGCATGGTCTGGGGTTACTTTGTGCCATGATGGTGTCGCTTTGTAGGTACAACAGAGATCATAAGTGCCCTCGAAGACTCAAATATTTACTCTGTCATTTTATAGAAAAGTTTGCCGCATTCTCTCTGAATTAGTAGATGCAAGTTTATTTGCTGTTTGTCCTGGAATGTTTTAATGGTGACATTTACAGAATCTGTTTGTGTCAATCTTTATGTGTAATTAGATCAGTAGTGAGCATTTGAACGTGAGAAGAGACTGGCGTGACCACAAAGTCTGAACAGGCAGCTGCCACAGAAAGGAGTTGGTCGCTGTGACCCAGATGGTGTAGGCTGTGGGAATCGCAAGCACAATGAGGTGTTTGAGACACTCCACACAACAGTCATGGGCTTCTCTAAAGGTGGGCGAGGCAGACATCTCCAGAGGGCCACCAGCTGTCTTTAGTGTGATGAATTTTGTACAAGTGACATCTGTTTAAAGATCACGTGTCTTCGACAACCAGTGCCAAAGCACTTGAAGCTCCATGCCTGTCACCAGCATGCGGAATGCTCATTCTCTCAACAATTCTCCTGCTACCTATTTTCTCTCTGCTTCTCCCCTCCCCTTTTTCCTCCTCCACTGCGGTGGGACAATGGTCTATACCATGACACTTGTATTTTAAATAAATGCTGATTGGCCAGTAGCCAGGCAGGAAGTAGAGGTCGGACAACAACAAGTTTGGGAAGAGGGAAGTTTCAGTCTGTAGTCATTACCTAGACATAGAGCAAGCAAGATGTGACTGCCTCACGGAAAAAGGTACCAAGCCATGTGGCTAACACAGACAAGAATTATGGGTTAATATAAGTTATAAAAGTTAATAAGAAACCTGAGCTAATAGGACAATCAGTTTATAATTAATGTAGACCCCTGTGTGATTTCTTTGGGACTTACATAAAGACTGCAGGAACGGGGCAGGACAGAAACCTGAGTCAACACTCCACTCTGCGTCTCTGTCCATCTCTTCATGCCTCAGTCGAAACATTTCCCTCTAATCCACACCCAGTTTACGCAGTTTCTGAAGCTCTGCCTCATTTGATGTTCAGTCCATTTACTGAAGTCTTCCTTGTATCCCCCCGCCCCCGATTTTGAGTATTTTATGCTTCCTGAACCTCTGTCAATATTCTCAGAGTTGTCTTTTAATTACTTGGGCACGTTAGCCATATGTATTTTAAATTCATTGCTAATAACCACATTATTTGAATCCCTTGTTACCTGTCACAGGTTCTTCTATATTTGATTATGTTTTCTGTTCTTGAGGAGCAAGGAATTCTTTGATGAGACTATCATTGATCAGATCATCTCAATCTCTGGCTTATGTGCTCCTCTTCCAACAAGGTAGCCTTTGCTTACGTAGAAGTGGAAGCAATGAGGAGAAGGAGTTAGAGATCACCTTGGTTCACATAGATATTGGAAAGATCAGGATCTGGACTTGAGTTCTTGAGAAGGCCAATCCAGCTGTGAGAGTTATGTTGTCTGTGTGACAGAATGGAGAATCGCTGGAGAGATGGGCCCCTGGACATGTCTATGTTGTTTATGTTATTTGATGTGAGAAGACTACCCACTGTTGTCCTGAGCAGAACAAATCAGGAAGAGGAGGTGAGCAGGAGCACACACTCACCCATCTCTGATTCCTGACTGTGATGATGGGACGGCTGCTTTGAGTTCCAGTTGCCACGCCTTCCCCACCGTGATGGACATCATCCTGGAACTGTGAGCCAAAATAAACCTTCCTTCTCCTGAGTTGCTTTGTTGATATTCTACCACAGCAACAGAAAAGCAGCTGCATTACTACGGATTCTCTAGAGGAACAGAACTCACAGAATGAAAATATATATATACATACATACACAAGATTTATTAGAATAGCTTACAGGCTGTGGTCCGTCTAGTCCAACTATGGCTGTCTACCAACAAAAGGTCTAAGAGTCCAGTTCCATCCACAAGGCTGGTTGTCTCAACTGGTCTTCATTACACATTGGAATCTTGAAGAAGTGGGCTCTGATGCCAGTGAAGGAATGGACTTGTGGTCAAGGGAGCGACCAAGAGCAAGCAGGCAAAAGGAGAGAGCTTCCATGTTGTGGGAATTCATTCTGCTAGTAGTTTTTGGAGTACCTGCCTTGGGGCACAGTCTGGGGACATACATGATCCCTTTTAGGAGAGAGGAGGGGCCTCGCTTGTGCTCTCTCGTGTGGTGGGCTGCTCTGGTTGTGCCCCCAGGACAGAGAACTGTGGTAGCGCTCTCTCTCTCTCTCTCTCTCTCTCTCTCTCTCTCTCTCTCTCCTCTCTCTCTCTCTCTCCCTTATTGTTGTTCACGAGTGCTCCCCAGGAAATGTGTGATATCCCTTTATTGCAGACTCTCATGGACTCACTTGGCTTTACACTTCTTTCTTCCATATCCTCCATACAGGCTGCCAGCATACAGTGTGGTCCAGATTAAAGGTGCATCTTCCCACCTCAAGAAATCTGCATCAAAGATGTGTCTTTTCACCTCAAAAAAAAAATCTGGATTAAAATCTTCCCACTTAAAATGGTTTAATTAGGAAAAAAAAAAAAAACCTCACAGGTGTACCTACTGCTTGGGTTTCAGTTCATTCCAGATGTAGCCAAGCTGACAACCAGCATAGCCATCACCGTAACTAAGCCAGCAGCTTACCGCCAGGCTCTCTTGCCCCAATACCACGGTCAGCAGAGCAGAGAGCTTGTTGACCCTTTCTGCCTGGGTCTTTTTAGAGGGAGAAGCAGGTCTAACTGCAGAGCCTGATTCCCCCATCCCCGCGTTCAGTGAACTTGCCAATTCGTTCAGATCTAAATTTCTTGCACTTTTTTTTCTTTAAACAATTATAGAGGAAAATACTTCTGACACAACCCAATCCAACAAAGCTGGAAGGATGAAGTATGAATATTTTTATTTCATAAAAGGTCAGGATCAAACGTATTATTCACCACCTTTGCTGTTTGCGCGGTCATATAGTTGTGAATAGTATGCTCCCTTGGAGATTGTTAAAGAACATTCTGGATCTACTGTTTTGAGATAAAAGTCAGAAAGACAGTAACCACCTTTTTTTGAAGTGCCATGGAGAAAGAAATTTGCAAAGGAACATGGATGCTGTATGTGTGCACACATGTTTATGTGTGTTTATGTGTATTCATGCATCCATGTAGGTGTACATTTCATATATATGAAGGTAAGCACTGAAGATATTTATTTATTTATTTTGAGGTAAGGTCTCTCACTGAACCTGATGTTCACCTATTGGCTAGATTCCTTGGTCAGTGATCTCCAGAATCTTCCTGTCTCTACCCTCCAGTGCTGGGGTACAGAAGTGGGGATACCACCCAGTGTGTCAGTCATCTTCATCTTACTTGCAAGATGTAGCATACTCAGCTCCAGGACCACATCTGCCTGCATATTGCCAATGCTCCTATCATGATGATAACGGACTGAACCTCTGAAACTGTAAGTGAGCCATCCCAGTTAAATGTTTTCTTTATAAGAGTTGCTGGTATGGGATGTCCTTCTGTATTTATGTTGCTTTTATTGGTTAATGAATAAAGAAAACTGGGGGCTGGAGAGATGGCTCAGAGGTTAATAGCACTGGATGCTCTTCCAGAGGTCCTGAATTCAATTCCCAGCATCCACATGGTGGCTCACTACCATCTATGAGATCTGGTGCCCTCTTCTGGCAGGCATGCCTACGTGCAGGCAGAGCATTGTATACATAATAAAAACTGTTTTTTTAAAAAAAGAAAAGAAAACTGATAGGGCAGAATAGATCTAGGCAAGGAAAACTATACTGAATGCTGGGAGAGAGAAGGCGGAGTCAAAAGAAGCCATGTAGCCCCATCAGAGACAGACGCTATTAGACGGAAACTTGCCGGCAATCCACACCCATGTGGCGATACACAGATTAATAGAAATGGGTTAAATTAAGATGTAAGAGGTAGCCAATAAGAAGCTAGAGCTAATGGGCCATACAGTGATTTAATTAATACAGTTTCTGTGTGGTTATTTCGGGAGTCTGGGCAGCTGAGAACAAACAAACGGCCTTCCTACTACAAGTTGCTGTGGTCATAGTGTCTCTTTCTTTCTTTTTTTTAAAAATTATTTATTTATTATGTATACAATATTCTGTCTGTGTGTATGCCTGCAGGCCAGAAGAGGGCACCATTACAGATGGTTGTGAGCCACCATATAGTTGCTGGGAATTGAACTCAGAACCTTTGGAAGAACAGACATGCTCTTAACCACTGAGCCATCTCTCCAGCCCCCATAGTGTCTCATAACAGCAATAAAAACCGTAACTAAGACATTCTTCAAACCCTCCCATGCCTGCCTAACTCCTATGAAGTCTCCCATGCCAGGCTAGCTCCTATGAACTCTATCTACACAACCCTTAACTAGTAGGACTCAGCTTTCTAATCTAGTTAAGTTTTCTAGTTGAAAAATAAATTACAACAGTCTTGAAGCCGTCTGCTAAAAATAAAACAATATAACATCTTCTCATGCTTTGCCTAACAGCAGCATAAATGGGAGCTTACTCAGGTCTCCACTACACTCGCACCCCTGACCCCTGAAGCCCTTGGCATTGGCATAGCTGGGATTTACAGAAACAAGGCTCATAGTTGTAGTTTAATGAACATGGCCAAAGATGAAGTACTCATATTTGAGTTTACATATCTTTTTTGACTTTTTCTAATTATAGCAGCTATCAGCATCAAGTCTAAAAATAAATTGAATGTGGGACTAGATATTTGAAGCACATTCAAGGACTTACTCATTAACAGTTTGCTAAGGAAATAAACAGTGATTTTTGTGCTGTGTGAATAATGTCTTTGAACATTCTCTTTCTAGCGTGTTACTGAGAACACACACAATGGATGAATATTGTAGTTTACAAAAGAACATGGATACACAAGGACTGGACCTCAAAAAGTATTGCTGATGGGTATATGACCAAAATCCTCAAATACTGCTTCCTTTGAGATATATCAGAGGGAGTATGTTCTGAAAAATATTACGATTCATATTTCCAAGACAAAATAAAACCCCAAACTGTTAAAAACAAAACAAAACCCAGAAAAACTGGGTTAGTGTCCATTTTAACTGCAGAGTCAAACACAAATTGAAACTTCTGATTCAAATGACTTCTCTTCTTTGTTTCAGTTGGGTACCATAGCTTCTGCAAAGCTCCCTGGAGGCCAAAGCCTCTTCAGCGATTCTTTGGCAGTTGGAAGTACACATTATAGGACTTTTCTGTAGGAGCGGGCAATGACCATATTTTACCTGTTTTTTGATGGCTGAAAACTGCGGATCTCTCTGGTTTGCACTTGTCCCCTCATCCTTCTGGATGTCCCCAGGGAAATCCAAATATCCAGCAAGCCCTGTCCTGGGAGGCCAACCTGGGTAGCCCTTTGGAATTGAGTGGCCCTGATGACCAGGCCGGTGAGAGGTCCTCCTCAGTACTTTTCATCACTTTGCTGTTCCGGCTCTTCTCTGTTCTTGTAAATTCTGAGCCAATAGTCTGCAAACAAAATTTCTGCCTAATTGAGCTGGGGTATTTCTGATGCTCGCATCCAAGACCTTAAGACATACACTAGTGTAGGCAGAGACTGCTTGTTCATTCCCTGGCAGCCCAAATGCGAATAACCACACAGAAACTGTATTAATTATAACACAGTTTGGCCTATTAGCTCAGGATTCTTATTAACTAACTCTTACATCTTAAATTGGCCCATTTCTATTAATCTGTGTATCATCACGAGGCTGTGGTCTACTGGTAAAGGTTGTGGGGCGTCTGTCTCCTTCGGCAGCTACATTGGCATCTCTTTGACTCCGTCTACTTTTTTTTGTTGTTTTTTAATAATTATTTATTATGTATACAATATTCTGTCTGTGTGTATGCCCGAAGGCCAGAAGAGGGCACCAGACCCCATTACAGATGGTTGTGAGCCACCATGTGGTTGCTGGGAATTGAACTCAGGACCTTTGGAAGAGCAGGCAACGCTCTTAACCTCTGAGCCATCTCTCCAGCCCCCTCCGTCTACTTTTTAATCTCTGTTCAGATTTCCTACCTGGCTTTCCTCTACTGAGCCACTGGCCGAAGCTAATTCTTTAACACACTGGTTCATGGCAATTCTGTTGCTGTTCGTTTTGTTTTAAAAATATTACACAGAGAATAATTAAGTATTTTTGAGCCCACATTGTTAGGCGCTTCACCACCTGACTAGGTTCATGTTCTGCATGTGGACCATGTTCTGCATGTGTGATTGGCCAACTCCCTCCTATGATCTCTTTATTGTCAGTCTGCTAGCTCTCCTGCATGGGTCTCACCTTGTAGTCAGTCTGTAGTTTAAATAGCCATCCATTATTCCAACCACCCTCCATGTCTTTGGAAGGTTGATGAAGATCAGATCCGTGCATACACAGCTAGGCAGTTACCCCATGCTGTTCAAAACCAACATGGAGGGGGCGGTTTTCCTGAACTGTATTTTCTTGAATATCTCCTATGTCCTCATCTGCCAGGATGCTGAGGCTTTAGTCACCTGACTCCTCTACCCATGGGACCAGTGGGTGAAGACAACGGGGGAGAGAGGACAAGGGAGTAAGAGAGAAAGTGAGAGACAGGGAGGGGTGATTGATTGCCTCATCCTCTTGAAACCCCATCTCCCTGTACTGAAAAGGAAGGTTCAGCCTCTATCATTCCTGCCATGGCATTGCAGGTGTGAGAAAGCAGAAGGGCAGAAAAAGTCAGCATCCTCTCTCAGTTTTGGCAGTTCCCGTTTCTGTTTCCAGGCCAAGCGTAGAAGGCTTTTTTGTTTGTTTGTTTGTTTTTGTTTTTAGCTCTCTCTGGTTACCCAGTACTTATTCCCCAGGGTTGAAGCCTTTCTTAGGTTCACCCTCGAGGGTACCAGACAGGAAAAACAAAAACATAAAAACAGTAAGCACTGCATTGGTGATACCTAGAATTTCGATCTTCTTCTGTCTGCCCACTCTCCTTTACCTTCTAATTCTCCACAGCCCACAACACTAAGTTCTGTAGTGGGAAACTCGCTGAGCCTTTGTTGCTCCCTTGTGCCAGAAAGAAACGGAAAGAACCTTAAATATTAGATAATATTTTCTTACCCACTCATTTACTTTGTTTAATGATTCTGGCACCAGATTAATCCACATTTTATTGAAGTATTGAAAAACTCACAGGCTCAAAGACAATTATCCCAGAACTACTGATGAAACATTTCCTCCCCCTTTAGAGCTCCATCTAAGGCTCCAGTTTGTGATGGAGGAAGGTCATTGGCTAATAAAGGAACTGCCTTGGCCCATTTTATTGGTTAGAAGATAGGTGGGAGGAGTAAACAGAACAGAACGCTGGGAAGAAGAGGAAGTGAGCTCAGACTCCACAGTTTTCCTCTCGGGAGCAGACGCCTGCCTCAGAGAGACGCCATGCCCCGCTCCCAGGCAGACGCATGCTATGAAGCTCCGACCCAGGATGGACATAGGCTAGAATCTTCCCGGTAAGACCGGTGCTACAGTTTATTAGAGATGGGTTGATCGGGATGTGAGAATTAGCCTGTAAGGGCTAGAGCTAAAGGGCCAAGCAGTGTTTAAATGAATACAGTTTGTGTGTTGTTATTTCGGAGCATAAGCTAGCGGAGCAGGCGGCCGGGGTGCTGGGAACACAGCCCCGCCGCCCCTATTACTACAAGTTTGTAGGTTCTGTTTTAATGCTATTTATGTCACAGAACAGGAAGTTTTTCGTTTTTAACCCTTTCCTCCATTTCCTCCCATGTGCGTCTCCTTGCTCCCTCTCAAAGTTATGGCCCCTTTTTCTTTCATTGTTATCACTTGTAGATAAAAGTTGAGCTGAAAGGAGTCCATGGCCAGGTAGTCTCAGTTCAAGGATGTTGTTTTTGTTTCTTCTAAGTGTTCCTAAATGAGAGAAGTCAGTCGGTGGCAAATTCCCGAACTTTTGTTGTGCTTGGGACATGAGTCAGGGAAAAGAGAACCAGAAGTAGGGTCAGAAGAGTCAGTTGTTCAGGGGCCAACAGACCATAGCTCATGAGTCAAAGTAATCAATCTGCCTACTGTCTGAAACTAAATATGTCACGTAGTAATGTAAGAAATATGTAATTAAATAAAGTTTTATTGAAACGTAGGCACATTGATTTCTTTACATATTGTATGTGGCTATTTTGCTGCCAAAACTGATCCAAGCATTCTAAAATGATTTCTAGGAGTTTTTATAGAAAACTTCTCTGCAGAAAATTCAAAACAATTATCAACAACAAAGAACACTCTGGAATTGATAACCAATAGAGCTAGAGTTGAGGGATGTAAGAGTGGCATACAAAAGCCTGCCATTCTCCTATGTTACAACAAGTGGAATAAGAAATTAAATTAAAAACAAAATACCCATTTGTATTGATACCCTGGGATATAAAATACTCAAGTACAAATCTTGAAAAACACACAAGATCTATATGGAGAGATGGTAAGATCTAAACAAAGAAATCAGAGAACAAAATAGATGAAGAGATAATCCATGCAGCGATATCTACGGCTACGAAGAAAATATCAGACTCCAAATTTGACTATTGAGTCAGTGCAATCTCAATCAAAACCCAAGTTGGTCATTTCGTGGATGTCAACAACCGATCATAAAGTTTCTGTGGAGAAGGAAGAGACCTAAGAGCAACTAATAGAGCCCTGAAGAAAAACAATGCAGTACTGAAGTAGGGTGGACATTCCACAACCACCAGACACATGAAAGCAACAGTAATCAAGACTGTGTGAATGGTGCATACAGCAGACACAGTTCAGAAACAGGCCCGTGTAACAACGCCAACAGTTTTTCGTTTGTTTTTCTACAGGAGCAAAGCAAGAAAATAGCAGACTATCCACATATGAAAAGCTAAACCTAGACATAGGCATAGATGTTTTGCTCCCACAAAACAACTGCAAAGAAGCCACAAACCTTGGTATAAAGTGAGGCCCCATCGGAGAGCAGTTGGGGACCTTCTGTTTGCTGATGATGTTTTTCTTGATGAAACGCCAAAGTTGGGGTCCGTGAAAGAAAGAACCTAACTTCATTCACTTTCAAAAATTCTGCTCTGGGAAAAACACCGTAGAGAGAAGGAGATGAGTGAAGGACTGGAAGAAAATGCTCGCAGAAGATTTATCTGAGCAAAGACTTACTCAAAACACACAAAGAGCTCTCTTCCTCCTCTTGATTCCCAGCACCCATGTGTTGGCTCACACCTGCCTGTAACTCCAGTTCCAGGGGATTGACACCCTCTTCTGGCCTCTGCGGGTACCAGGTGTGCATGCAGTATACATACATACCTAAAATAAAACCAAATCTTTTAAAAACAAGAACTCTTGAAACTCAAAATAAGATACATCATCTGTTACTAAAGAAATGGAAATTGAAATAGTACTGCTATTCACTGCACACATGAGAATAGCAAAAATCCAGAACCCAGATGATAACAGATGCTGTAGGGACCTGGAAAACAGCAATATTATTCAGTACTAATGGGAATACAAAATAGAATAACTGCTTTGAGAGATAGTTTGGTGACTTTTTCAAAATTAAATATAAAAATACTTAGCTCATAAAAGGGCAATCCAAAGGAGCTCTCTTAGTCAGGGTTTCTATTGCTGTGAAAAGACACCCATGACCCATGACCACAGCAGGACATTAGTTGAGGTGGCTTACAATTTCAGAGGTTTAGTCCATTATCATCATGGTCGGACTTGGCAGCATGATGCTGCCTACATCTTCCAGTCCTTCACTCATCTCCTTCTCTCTACGGTGTTTTTCCCAGAGCAGAATTTTTGAAAGTGAATGTAGTTAGGTTCTTTCTTTCATGGACCCCAACTTTGGCGTTTCATCAAGAAAAACATCATCAGCAAACAGAAGGTCCCCAACTGCTCTCCGATGGGGCCTCACTTTATACCAAGGTTTGTGGCTTCTTTGCAGTTGTTTTGTGGGAGCAAAACATGGTGCTGGCTACATCTTGATCCAAAGGTAACAGTAAGTGAACTGAGACACTGGATGTTGTAGCAAGTCTTTGTCTGTCCCACCAGCCAGCTCCCAAATCACAACACAGAGACTTCTAATTAATTATGAAAGCTCAGCCAACAGCTTAGTCTTGTTTCTAACTAGTTCTTATAACTTAAATTAACCCATATCTTTTAATATACATTCTTTTACGTGACTTGGTTATCTTTACTCTGTATTGCCCATGCTGCTTCCTCCGAGTCCTGGTGTCTCCGCCCTTCTTCTTCCCAGCGTCCTCTGTGTCTGAAATCCTGCCTAGCTGTTGGCCATTCAGCTTTTTATTAAACCAATCACAGTGATACATCTTTGCACAGTGCAATCAAGTATCTCACGACAGGGTGTGGCTTAAACATGTATGAGACCTCAATGCTTACCTCCACAGTGACACACTTCCTCCAACAAGGCTATACCCACCCCATCAAAGCCACACCCCCTAATAGTGCCACTCCCTATGAGCTTTTGGGGGGCATTTACATTCAAACTATCACAGGAGGTAGCAAGTGTCCACACAAACTCCTGCACATGGCTGTTTGTGTTAGCTTTGTTCTTTCCTGTGGAAACATGGAAGTATTTCAAGTAGATAAAGTGGATGAGTTAACTGTGATGCATTCACACAATGGAATATTAATCAGCTCAAAACATGATCTATGAAATCATGAAAAGGTGTAAAGGAGGCTTGCAGGCATGCTACTGATTGGGAGAAGTCAAATGGAGGAGACCACTTTGTATGATCCTGGCTACATGGCCTTCTGTGAAAATGTGGAACTAAGAAAAGCCAGTGAAGGGATCAAAAGCCTGAGGGAAGAGTGAGGAAGACAAAGAGACAGAGCAAAGAAGATATTTTTAAAGTTTAAATGAGTATTTTAAGTTGACAGCAAACTTGAGAGGAAGAGATACTGCATACATTCCTCAATCTCACGCCTGCATATATTATATACTGAGTGTGGAACAGAAAAAATCCCCCGATTGGCAGGCACAGCTGTGGTCAGTCGGTGTTGCTCCACACCTACTAAATGTGTGGAAGGCACAACCCCAGTCACTAGCCCCAAGGCAGACTTGACCTTTGGTGGTGGATGGTGGGTGTGAGTTCACGCACACGGGCATGTTTCAGTATGGGTTTTCTCATCTTAATCTGTCTCTTGTCAGGTGAGTTCACGGCTCAGATAAAGAGCAGAGAAGGCTGCAGAAATCATTTTCTGCTCCCCTGTGCACCTCTAAAAACAACTTTTTAAAAAATTACAGATTCCTCTTTTAGATCTTCCTTGTTCTTTTCCTCTGTGGGGATGTCAGGTTTGTGAAGAGAAGGTTTTAGCTAGTCTGTCAGGTTCTGCCCCTGTTGTCACAGTCCAACTCACCTGGGACCTGACAGCAACCAGTCTGTTGACTGTACCCGTTAGCTATGGAAAGTTATAAACACATATAAATGTTAAGAGAAGAGCCTAACAAACCCTCAGCAATTTCACACCCAATCTCAACACGTATGAACTCAAGGTCAGTCTTGTTTCCTCAATACTGTCCCGATTCCCAAGCACTGTCTCCTATTGCTACTTGGCTTAGATCTTGTCCTCATGCCACTACAAATACAGTAGTATCCCCCAAGAGATGTGTGTGTGTGTGTGTGTGTGTGTGTGTGTATGTGTGTGTGTTATTCTTGTTGTTGCTGCTGCTACTGCTGCATATGTTCCCACATGTTCATGTGTGTGCACCTGTGTACATGTTCATGTGGAGGCTAAAGGAAGTTGATGTCTTCCTCAGTTGCTCCACACCTTAACTTAGGAGACTCATTGTCACACTGAACTAGAGCCCCGATCAGCTAGCTCACTGCTGCTCTCTGCTCTCTTCAGTGCTGGGGCCCCCGGCACCATGGTGCCACACCTGGCTCTTACTGGGTTCTGAGCATGTGAGCTCAGGTCGTGTGCAGGCAGCCACAGCTGCTGTGAGCAGCACTCCTGTCTTGTCCAGAAGGCACTGTTTGCCTCAGTCTTTTCCAACTTCCAGCTCTTGAGATCTTTCTACCCCTTCTCCCATGATATTTCCTGAACAGTGAGGGGAGGGACTTGTCGTAGTCCTACCTCAGTGGGTTTGTACGTTCCAGGGTAGTGGCATGTGGATTATAAATGTTAGGCAGAAAAAGCAGACACACAGACACACACACACACACACACACACACACACACACACACACGGACAAAGACACAGAATAGAGTTGGGAGGGCAACCCAGTGAATACTGAATCTGTCATATACTTTATATACCTCAATCCAAAAGGGGGGAAGAAGTCAAGACTTCTTTTTTTTTTTAATATTTATTTATTTATTATGTATACAATATTCTGTCTGTATGCCTGAAGGCCAGAAGAGGGCGCCAGACCTCTTTACAGATGGTTGTGAGCCACCACGTGGTTGCTGGGAATTGAACTCAGGACCTTTGGAAGAGCAGGCAATGCTCTTAACCGCTGAGCCATCTCTCCAGCCCAAGACTTCTTTACTATGATACAAAATAAGGAACAAAGTAATTACCTATTAATACCCAAAACATCAAGTAACTATATCCTGAGTTAAGTACTCTGTTTTTTAGGCAGGACGTGCAGTGACCATACCTTCGGCCAAGAATCCTGTAGGCAGCCACACCCTGGTCAAATCTCCTGTCATTACCTTGAAGCAAGAACAGACTTGAGGGCTGGAGAGATGGCTCAGAGATTAAGAGCCACTGGTTGATCTTCCAGAGGACCTGAGTTCAATTCCCAGCAACCACATGGTGGCTCACAACCATCTGTAATGAGATCTGCCTGCAGGCAAACATGTAGACAGAACACTGTGTACACAATAAATAAATCTTAAAAAATAAAAGAATAGGCTTGAACTCTCTGGCCTTTGGTCAAGGTGAAACAGACCCCACTCATGGACTCCGATAGGGACTATAACATAGAACATAGAACATATAAAGTGCTGTTTATGACCTAGCACTTTACAGATAGTCAGTCATTCTCTGCACTTGAACTAGTGTGAGTCCCCATAGCAACACTGCCCATTGCATGAAGATGCTTCTCTGATGAGGACTGAGAGCTCTGCTAATCTCTGCATTTCAAAGGCAGTTGAGCCATGTCCAAATAGCAAAACATTAGTAGTAGATACTTCTATGGCCTATGGGCTCCCTAGTCTCAGGGTCTTACCATACCAAGCATGAGTTTACTCCTGCAGAGTGGGCCTTAAATCAGAAAGTGGTTGGTTACTCATGTGGCATTCGTGCAGATGTATCTTTCTGGTGTTTATTGTCCATTTACATACATATTTTTGAAAAGAACTCTGAAGTCCATTTTTATTGCATACTTCTTATTGAACTGTATTTTTACTATTACATTTTAAAGTTCTGTATACATTTTGGATTCACAGCCCTGTCGGATATGATTTGAGAATATTTTATCCTATTCTATGGATTTATTTCACTTCCATGGTGTGTGTTAACATTTTAATGCACAGAGTTTTAAATATTGATGAACTCTAATTCATACTTTCTTTAAATTATTTTAAAACTTAGTGTGTGTGTGTGTGCATGTGTGTGCATGTGTGTGTGTGTGTGTGTGTGTGTGTGTGTGTGTTACAGCACAAATGTGAAGGCTCCAAGGCAACCTTGTGGAGCTGCTTCTCTCCTTTATCTTTATGGGGATTCTGGTGATTCAGCTCATGTCTCAAGCAAGCAGTTTGCCAGCTGAGCCATCTCCCTTGGCTCATTTTCCTTTTGTTGTTTTTTGGTATCATATTTTAAAAGTTATGGCTTAACCTAAGATCATAACGCCAATATTTTAATGTTGAAATTTCCCTTTGGGTCTCATGGGTACCTATTTATAACTGGTTTTTGCTTTTAGATTTGGTTAAGGAATCTCCAGTAGGTCCTTGTGGTAAGTTTCCTTTATGTGAGACTCCTCTTAGTGACTCATTAAATCCTCAAGATAGCATCTAGTATGCATTTCTCTCCCTGGGTTTTCCAGTAGGCAGATTCTTAAAGCTAGATCAGATTCCGGTTTCATATTTTGTAAGATTATTTCCTGGGTCACAGTGCTATGTAGTTCCTGCTATGTCCTCTCGGGAGGTCTACACTGACTGAACGACTCTTCTGTTGTGATGTCAAGATTGATCCCCGAGTTCAGATGTTGTTAGCTCAGCCCGTCTATTGCATCTGTGCTTAAGTAATGGTTGAGGCTAGTTATTGATGACTATTGCCACATTTTTACTACATTAGGGGCTATAAAATGTAGACAGTCATATTTTTATTACATTATGGGTTGTAAAATGTAGATAACCAATCTGATCACCATTATTAAAACTTCCCAGTGGATTCCTGGACCCAATCCTGGAGGAGATGTTGCCCTTGTGTTGTGTTTACCCCTCCTATGTGCTCCTGTTTTTTAAGCTCTTCACAATTTTTTAGTTTTAGTTGAAGCTCAGATCAATCAATGAGTTCCTATCTATGGAACTGGCTTCCTGTTTACTCTAGTCTGGGCCAGTCTCCCCCCAGGAATAGCACTGTTCTGACATTGTTTACACTGGAGGTCTGGGCTTTTACATCTCAATTTTCCTCTCCTGCTTCAGATTTCTTACTTTCCTTACTTTCCATTTTTTTCTTTTACTCTCTCACCATAAACATGTCTTTCATGAAAATTGTTCTAACATCAGAATGAAATACAAGAAGCTTTTCACTAACATGCACAAACTTAGTCTTGAGTGTGTGCGCATGAATGGAAAACCCACAGGATTTTCTTAACCTAAGAAAAGAATCACTGAAGACTTTTTTAAAAGATGGGTCTCACTCTGTAGTTCTTGTTCTGGGTGATCTGGAACTCATTATTGTTAGATCCCCAGTTGCTGGGTTCCTCTGCCACCGAGGCAAGAAGCCAAATCAAACTGAATTAATAAATCCAGATTTAATAAACAGGACATTGCAAAGCAGAGCACTCTCGGGTGGCTCTCCCAAAGGCAGGAGACGGAACTCCAGAGCATGTGTGGCAGATCTATGGGATGGGTCCTAAATACCCGGTAAGCGTGGTCCCAGGCATCTCCGGGGGAGGAGCCACCGATGGTGGGCTTTCTCAGGGGCAGAGTCTGGAATGAGGCAGCTCCAGGGAGCTGCTGCTTGATATGCTGAGGGTGGGGTCAGGAACGCCATCATCCCCCCAAAACTGGAGATTCCAAATAATTATGTAGGTCAGGTTGGCTAGAATTCACAGAGATCTGCCCGCCTCTGCCTCCTAAGCGCTGGGATTAAAGATGTGCACCACCAAACCTGGCTCCATGAGACTTTGTAAAGTCATATTTTTCCTTGGAAAAAAAATAACTAATTTTAGTCCTTTTTGACCTTGAAAACATGGAGTCTAGCCTGCACCTGTGTGATGGTTTTTGGGTGGGAGGCCCGGTGCTCAGATGATCCTTCACAGAAGTCTCCTTTATGCCCCAGCCTCAGGTGACTGAGTGATGGACACAGGCAGGATGCAGGATTGTGGGCACCATGCCCTTTCCACTTTCGTCTTTAAGTTTGCTTGTTTTATGAAGCAAAGTTAAGAGTTTATTAAGACAAGATTTTAATGTAGAATTAAGCAGCTGTATTATGAGAGAGAGGGGGGGAGTTGCTGAGAGGAAGGAAAATGCACATGGAAGACAGGGCTGTAAGGTTCACAACACAGTTGCTTTTGTGACATTTAACTTATGTGCCATCTTCATGTCTAGGGTTATAGACATGATAGAGCAGAGACTTCTTTATTCCTCGGTAGCATACACTAACATAGCATGTCAGCTCATGATTCCTGTTAGCTAAAAGCAGGAAGGAACAGAAAGGGACTGTAGCAGTCACGTCTCTGTGCCTGTGACAGAACACCATGACCCAGACGACGACCAGAGGGACAAGAATCCATCCTGGTGAGGAAGCACGATGGCTGCAACAGAAAGCCTAGAACTCACATGGAGGGAGCAAAGATAGCAAACTGGAAAGTGGGGTGAGACTATACAAATCCCCAGCGCTGTACCTCCAATAAGGCTGTACCTCCAATAAGGCTGCACCTCCAATAAGGCTGTACCTCCAATAAGGCTGTACCTCCAATAAGGCTGTACCTCCAATAAGGCTGTACCTCCTAAGCAGTCTCAAACATCACCACCAAGCATTTGGATACGGAAGCCTTTGCAGGACATTTCTCATTCAAACCACCACAAGTGGCTTCAGCAGTATCAAGGGCCGTGTTCTGGAGTGCTAGAGTTTGTCAGAGCTGAATAATCTAGGACCACACAGGCTTGAGACCGAGACACCTTCCTTCTCATTGCTCCATTTCTAAGGATCTCATGACCCTGATTTAGTATGAGAACCGTTACTCTTCTCATCTGAATTCTAACCATTGGGGCTGAGGGAGCACAAAGAAGAGTGTGTCCTTTTTATTTTATTTTTTAATATTTATTTATTTGTTTGTTTGTTTGTTTTGAGGCAATATTTTTATGTGTAGCCCTGGCTGTTCTAGAATTCTCTCTGTAGATCAGGCTGGCGTTGAACTCAGAGATCCAATTGCCTGCCCCTGCCTCCTGAGTGCTTGGATTAAAGGTGTGCATCATCACGCCCATGTCTGTCCCTTTTTTAAACAGTTTACTGGGAAGTTTCATGTACCATTTTCTCTTTGCATTGGTCAGAATTAGTCACACACCCCACTCAGCTGTAAAGGAGAATGAGAAATATCTTTAGTTCAGCTAGAAGGTCAGTTTTAAAAATGATGAGTTTTGTTACTATGGAAGAAGAAAAACATGGGTATCAGGAGACTACTGATCAGATAATAATACAATTAATAATATCAGCTACAAATAAACATCAGGGCAGCAAACAAGAAACAATGGGAATTCAGTTCTCAAGTTGAAAACAAGGTACTGGGGGTTGAAGATGTCCCTCAGGTTCAGTCCCCAACATTGCAAAACAAGGAAAACACAGAACAGCTTTAGTTGGTATACTAACTTATGCTAAGCTATTAAAAATTATCTCAGATAAGGATTGACCATCCTTCCCAGCAGTACATCAAACTGCCTTGCCTTGCTCCTACTTAAAAAAAAAATGTTCTTTCTGGAGCCTTTTTGGTGAAATTTGAAAACCCACACTTGATGAAAACTAAATTATTGTGGCCAGTGTGTCTCTATTTCAGTGAGTTCCATTTTTAGGAGGGGAAAAAATGGTTCTAAAATAGCTTCGTGTGTATTATATTTTTAAGGTTGGAGAAGATGAGTGCTCATTGAATCCATTTGGTGCTTGCTTGGGTTTGATGGCTTTGGTTTTCGAATTGGTCATGTGGGAGAGGAATGCCTTGAAATCATTTATTTACTTTCTGCTTTATATGAAGCACGCTATGTTCCCAAGCTCAAATTTTGCAGAAGAAATCCCCGCTTCCAAACAGCATATTGTCCAAAGTGGTCACCCCAGCTCTCCCCTCCAGCTAACTGTGGCTGACTCACTGAGCACTGGCAAGACTCCACCTTCCACAAACATTTTGAATTCTGGAGACATTAGGACAGGCTTCCTGTTTGGTTAGCCTGTGGCAGAGACCCAGGTGAAAACTGTTGTCTGCCTCTCTCTGGGTCTGGTATGCAGCAGGGAACTGGCTGTGAGAGAGTGGAGGTGCTCCCTGTGTGGTGACAGCCAGAACTCAGGAATCCCTTCAGTCCTCCCGGAGCCTTCCCAGTGGCGAAGAGCCAAATGCTGTTTTTCCAGGTTTCCCTTGGCCAGGGCGTGACTCAGTCAGTGGTGGTTAGGAGCTTAGAGAGCCCTCCTAGAGGACGTGAGTTTGGTCCCAGCAACCCTATTGGATGGCTCACAACTGTCTGGAGTGCCAGCTCCACGGGATCTGAGCTGTCTTCTGGGCACCTGCACTCATGTGCATGTGCCACATACACACATATACTCAGAATGAAAAATAAATCTTTAAAAAACTTCATCCAGCAACTGATGGAAACGGAGGCAGAGACCTGCATCGGAGCACTGGACTGAGCTCCCAAAGTCCAGCTGAAGAGTGGGAGGAGTGAGAATATGAGCCAAGAGGTCAGGACCATGATGGGTTCACCCACTGGAAACAGTTTACCTGAGCTAATGGGAGCTCACCAACTCCAGCCGGACAAGGAAAAAAGCAAACATAGGTCCAAACTAGTCCCTCTAATTCTAGTTGACAGTTGCACGGCTGGGGCAGGCTGAGGGGCCACTGGCAGTGGCACCAGGATTTATCCCTACTGTTCGTACTGGCTTTTTGGGAACCTATTCTCTTTGGATGGATACCTTGCTCAGTCTAGGTAGGGCTTTGTATCTTCCCCAAAGCAATGTGCCTTACCCTCACTGAGGAGGGATGAGGGTGGAGAGAGAGGGGTTAGTGGAGGGAATGGAAGGAGTGGAGGGAATGGGAGGAGGGGAGGAAGTGGGAGTGGGGAAAAAAACACTTCTTCCTACATTCACCTTGCATACTCCCTTCCTCTTCAACAGATTCCTTCACACAGTCACGACTTTCTTCCTCCATCTTTTTTTGTTGCCATTTGTGAATTTGACCCCCCCCCCCCCCCCACCACACACACCTCAGTCGCATTGACTGGTGGTTTTTCTTTTGCTATGATCTGTTCTGGAATGACTGGATGCTCTGCCAGCTACACGCATGTCTTTCCATTTTGACAAGAGCTGTTTACACCTTTGCCTCATTCAAAAAGTCCTGGGTGAAGGTTAAAATCCAAGTTCAGGGGTCAGGGGGTGTCAAGGGTCAGTTGCCATATGTTGTCATAATACACATGAAATAAAAGTGCACCCTCAATTCTTTGATTCAAGGGTATTGTTTTTTCCTTTTTATTTTTAACCTGCTGCTGGAGGCTCTGGTGGAACAATAAGGTAGGAAAGGACCCCTTCCCCAGGCTTTCCTCCTTCACGCTTTGGGGCCAGGGGTGGACAAGGTTTTTCAAGAAGACCTTACCAAGTCTGCAGTAACACAGTAGCTAAGGAGTAGCGACAATGAGGGCACAGTAAAGTCCATGAGCAACTTAGAGTTCTTACCCACTCAGTCTTTCCAGAGTCTAGACAAAGCAAAATTAAAATTCAAAGTATAATACGCATTTTCTCTTTTTAAAGTTACTTTTCCATTTTATTTTATATGTGTGTGTTTAGCTGCATATGTGTGTGTATGTGTGTGTGTGCATATATGCATGTGTGTGTGTGTGTGTGTGTGTGTGCGCACAAAATACCTGTAGAGACCAGAAGAGGACGTCCAATCTCCTGAAACTAGCTGTGAGCCATCATGTAGGTGTTAAGGACCAAACCTAGGTCCTCTGGGAGAGCAACCAGTGCTATTAATTGCTGAGCCATCTCTCCAGTCTGGAGACTAATTTTCAAAGTAACTAAATTCTACCTGATTTTCACCCACTTGAGCCTGACCCAGTCCTGTAATTTCTTCTCTAAAATTGTAAAATACAGGAGCATGCAATTAATCATCTTTCTCATTTTTTGAGTCTTGGTTATTTTTAATTTTAAAATATATATTAACCACATTCACACTGCTGGGCAAGTCACAGCCCACTGTCTCTAGAGCACTTTTTATTACGCACACCAAAATCATAACCACCATATAGTTCACCCCCAACTCCCGTGCCCCACACCTTGGCAACCATCAACCTACTTTCTGTCTTTATGAAGCTGATGTCTCTAGGTATACCATAAAAGGAGCCATATAGCGTTCATCCTTCTGTGACTGGCCTTTCTCGCTCAGCCTTATACTTTCAAGGCCCATTCATAGCACAAGTCGGAATTCTCAGCTTTTAAACTGTGAGCAGGATTCTGTTGTGTGCATAATAATAATAGCTTCTGGCTATTGCAAGTAAAGCTGCTTTGGAAATTGATGCATGAATGTCTTGTTGGGGCCTGGCTTTCTGTTCGTTAGGGTGTATACTCAGTAGACCAGCTAGAACATATGGTAATTCTAATTCATTGAAGGATTCTCACATCGCTTGTATTTAACTGCATTTATTTGTTTGTTTGTTTATTTATTTATTTATTTGTGGGTACAGTGAACCAATGGACGTCAGTTCTCTCCTTCTCCCATGTGGGTTCCAGGAATTGAACTTAGGCTGTCAAGTTGGGAAGCAAGTGCCTTTGCCTACTGAGGCTTCACCGACTTTTCTACTTTTTTTTAAAATCAACTTAAAATGTTACTCTGTGCTAAGAAACAATTTACCCAGGGTTGAGATTGATTTTGAAAGCCTTAAAAACACAGTAATTTAATAGTAGTTCCACGTTGGAAAACAAAAACAAAACAATGACAATTATAAGCAGCCAGATACATCAGAGGGGACTGGAACACACAAATAAATAATGCACGGGATATCGGGACTAAGTTCCCTTTCCCTTCTTGGACAGATGCTCTGTGCACACCTCCAAATCTCTGGCATCCCAGAGGCTCTGGGGGACGGACACTCCACAGAGCCCAGGTGCCTTCTCCAGAGATCTTTCCCCAGGAGGGCGGCAGACATGGTTGGGAGCCTGCTCATCATGGCTGAGTGCTCTGTGGGCTTCTCTGGGGTGAATCACCAGATCGGGCTTCTAGAATGCTACCCTGAGAAACGTGGGCAAAGCTCTCTCTGAATTGAAACGCAAACCAGATAGTTCTGGAATACATCTCCTGTCCCTTAGAGAGGCAGAAGACTGTCTGCAGAGGAGGCGGGATCTGCGGTGTGGCGGGCTCGCTTCCCACAGCTGCAAGCTGACTTTTCTGGGAAATGAGAGAACTTATTTGTTCAGACTTCAAACCCATCACTCTGCACAAGCTTCTAGGTTAGGCCCCGCGTGGCCTGTTTTCAGGTTCTAGGTTTGAGTCTGATGGACAAATACAACTTTTGGCCCCAGAAGTTGGAGGGGATAGCAAAGGGCATGCCGGCCTTGTGTTTTGTGCTTCATTTTTTTTTTTTTTTAAATCACATCAGACGTCTTACACATTAAACGGCGCTTCCAAAACCGAGCTTGATGGGTTAAGTGTAAATGATCTTAAAACATGTGGATTAAATTTTCTAAGAAGCACACCCATGGATTTAAGCATCAGAAGGAAGATCGCAGTAATGTTAGTTTTGGGCTTTCCCAGACTCCACACACTCTTCTGTTCCTAGCACAGGGTGGCTTTCCAGAATCAGACTCAGATTTATTTATTTATTTATTAATTTATTTATCTGCAAAGGTGACTTGGGATGACTGACTTCCCAAGGAGCTGAGTTAAGCACCTCATACATAAAAATCCCGTTATAGCTTTAATTATTCCGGCTGTGTCTCCAAAACACCAGTTTACCAGGGGCTCAAGTGCTCCCACTGGCATCGTCAGTTGGAATATCACTGTGACTAGCAGCGACAGTTCTTTGCACTCATCCCTCCCCACCCAAAGGGCAACACAGGTAGACAAAACAGCCACCACCCCCCCTGCTTTGCTTAGATGGAAGACTGAAGGAAGTGCCCTACAGGAAAGAGTAGCCATACTACAGCAAGATGTGGGTTCGAATCTCACTGCTCTCTTGCTGATTTTTCTCCTACAGATTTTATTGCCCCCCCTTCTTTTTGGTGTGAGTGTGCTGTGTGGGTGAATAGGTATCTGTGTTTAAATGCATGTGGGTACATGCATGTGCTCCCGTGTGGGGAGGCTTAACGTTGCAACCTGGAGTCTTCCTCCATGACTCTTTCACCTTATTCTTTGAAGATGTCTCTCAACAGAACTCAGAGCTCACCAATAGCTGGTCTCCCTAGCCATCTTGCTCTAAGGATTCTCTTGTCTCCATCTTCCAAGGATGGAGTTACAGGCAGTTCCCACCCCCAGCCTCTGGAGATCCAAACTCCTGGCCTCTGGCTTGGCTTATGTATCAGCTGCTGTAGCTGCTGAGTCATCCCCACTGTGCTCATTAAAGACAAACAAAAACAAATAAACAAAACCCCTCATTATACCACGAGAATAATGAGCTTGAAATATGTTAAGTACCCGAAAGAGAACTGGGTACCCAGGAGTTGCTTATGAACTGGAGTTAATCATAATAAACAGACCCTCATTTCAACTTTTATTTATTTTCTTTCTTTCTTTCTTTCTTTCTTTCTTTCTTTCTTTCATTCTTTCTTCCTTCCCTCCCTCCCTCCCTCCCTTCCTTCCTTCCTTCCTTATTTCTTTCTGTCTGTCTGTCTTCCTTTCTTCTTCTTCTTCTTTTTTTTTTGTGGCCTACTCCCTGCTTCTAGAAGTTCTCAGAACAATAGCAATCTACTCACTCTGCTTTCATTACCCAG
Source organism: Microtus oregoni (assembly GCF_018167655.1). NCBI lineage: Eukaryota > Metazoa > Chordata > Mammalia > Rodentia > Cricetidae > Microtus > Microtus oregoni. Next base: position 18,526,102 of record NW_024543090.1, read on the forward strand.
AGTGGCAAAATGCAAAGGTACATAAAGTTTACCCTGGATAATTTTTAAAAAGCAAGTCCCCAGGCCCATGACCTTCACTTTCAATTTTCTGAGTCTTAGGGTGATGGCATGGAAATCTACAGGTCAGGAAAGTGTTCCCGAGGATGCTGATGGGATCTACAGGTGAGGTAAGGGTTCCTGAGGGTGATAATGGGATCTACAGGTCAGGTAAGGGTTGCTGATGGGATCTACAGGTCAGGTAAGGGTTCCTGAGGATGCTGATGTGATCTACAGGTCAGGTAAGGGTTCCTGAGGATGCTGATGGGATCCACAGGTCAGGTAAGGGTTCCTGAGGATGCTGATGGGATCCACAGGTCAGATATGTGTTCCTGTGATGTTGATACAACCTGAAGCCTGCACTTTGTTCCAGTTGTTTCTTTTTGTTCTCCTCGTGGAGAGCAAACCTGGAGCCTATTCTTTCTGTGTCACTGAGTAACATCCCTACCCAAAGGCCCAAATGTCACAAAGAATGGTCCTCTAGACCTGCCCCTCTGCAAACACAGGAAATTGTCACTCCTATGAAGCTTGGCCACATGGCTGCAGATGATAATGCCTTAAATTCATGATGTCCCACTAACTATAGCGGGGTTGTATTATCAGGAAATATAGAGGAACACTCTGCTATGATACTGACTTTGAGTGCGGTGTCTGTTGGGAGGGAGCTGACTACAGTCAGAATGGGAATCCCCACTTCATGCTCCATCAGCAAATGACCTCAGTTCGACTTCTTGTTAAATGTACGGGAGTGGGGTCATTACTTTAATTCTTGAAAGTGATCATCCAGGACATTGGTTCTCAAAACATGATCAGGACCAGCAATAAGCAAAGGATTTGTTACCAGGGCAGATTATCAGCTCCCCTTCCTCTGACCCTCTGAGGGCAAAGGAAGGGCAAGAGCATTCTGTGAGTTCACGAATGTCACAGGAGACTCCGAGGCATGTTCTAGTCTGATAAGATCTTACTTAGAAGAACAAAATCATGGCTGTAATTGACTGTCTAATGACTGACATATGAACACGTGTGGAAGCTTTAGAACCATGTGTCCCAAGAGATGTTAAAATATACTTTATGTAGTAGAAACACAGAGATGTGCTGGTCCACGCCAAAAGACATTTTGGAAGTTCAGCAGAGGATCTGGTTCTAGGACTTCTGAGGAGAAAAGGGGAAATTGGGGGATGATAGAGGTTTACCTTTCACAAAGCACTTCTGAATTATCTGGTGTATTCATGAATATCATCTTTTATTTGGAAATTTTAATTTACTAACAATGAAAAACAAATGAGAGGCAACTGAAAGAAAACAGAGCTGAGGGCTGGAGAAATGACTCAGTGGTTAAAAAGCACTAACTGCTCTTCCACAGGACATGGTTTCAATTCCCAGCACCCACATGGCTGCTCACAACCATCTGTAACTCCAGTTCCAGGGAACCTCACACCCTCACATAGACATATATGCAGGCAGAACATCAATGCACATAAAAATGAAAAAATAAGAAAACATAAATATATTTTTTTCTGATTTGGGGGGAACATTCAAAGAAAAGAATTCCAAAGAAGTAAGGGGTAGATTTATATAAAAATGTCATTCTTTGGGAAAAGATCTTCACCATCCCCACATCAGACAGAGGGCTGATCTCCAAAATATGCAAAGAACTCAAGAAATTGGTCATCAAAAAAATAATAAACCTATAAAAAATGGGGTACAGACCTAAACAGAGAACGCTCAACAGAGGAATCTAAAATGGCTGAAAGACACTTAAGGAAATGCTCAACATCCTTATCCATCAGAGAAATGCAAATCAAAACAACTCTGAGATTCCATCTTACACCTGTAAGAATGGCCAAAATCAAAAACACTGATGAAAACCTATGCTGGAGAGGTTGTGGGGTAAAGGTAACACTCCTGCATTGCTGGTGGGAATGCAAGCTGGTACAACCCATTTGGACGTCAGTGTGGCAATTTCTCAGAAAATTAGGAAACAACCTACCTCAAGACCTAGTAATACCACTTTTGGGTATATATCCAAAGGATGCTCAATCATACCACAATGACATAGGCTCAACTATGTTCATAGCAGCATTGTTTGTCATAGCCAGAACCTAGAAACAACCTAAATGCCCCTTGACCGAAGAATGACTAAGGAAATGTGGTACATTTACACAATGGAGTACTACACAGCAGAAAAAAAATGACATCTTGAAATTTGCAGGCAAATGGATGAATCTAGAAAACATCACGTCGAGTAAGGTAACCCAGACCCAGAAAGACAAATATACAGACTCACTCAAAGTGGTTTTTAGACATAAAGCAAAGAAAACCAGCCTACAATTCACAATACCAGAGAACCCAGACAACAATGAGGACTCTAAGAGAGACATACATGGATCTAATTATACATGGGAAGTAGAAAAAGACAGGATCTCCTGAGTAAATTGGGAGCATGAGGACCATGGGAGAGGGTAGAAGGGAAAGGGAGAAGAAAGGAGGGGAGTGGAGAAAAATATATAGCTCAATAAAATCAATAAAAAAAAGTCAAAAAAGAATGCCATTCTTTTGCAAATGAAAACACACCAATATAAACAAATGCATGCAAAAAATTAGCATAATTGCTTGAAAACTCAGATGGTTCCTTGGCAAGATGAGCAAAGGAAAAAAGAGAGATTCCACTGGCAATAGGTAGGAAGATGAGGACAGCACTATACGTGAATTTAAAGACATGGGGACATGATAATCAAAGAGACTCTCAGCCCGTCAGCCCCTGTCAGCCCCTGTCAGCCCCTGTCAGCCCCTGTCAGCCCATGCCAGCCCGTGCCAGCCTCTGTCAGCCCCTGTCAGCCCCTGCCAGCCCCTGTCAGCCCCTGCCAGAATGGCTAAGATCAAGAACACAAGTGACAGCTCATGCTGATGAGGATGTGGAGCAGGGGGTACACTCCTACATAGCCGGTGGGAGTGTATAGCCACTGTGGAAACTGATATGGCAGTTCCTTATAAAACTGAGAATCAATCCTCAAGACCCCAGCGATACTACTCCTGGGCGTATACCCAAAGGATGCTTCATCCTACCAAAAGAACATTTGCTCAACTACGTTCATAGTGACTTTATTCGTAATAGCCAGAAACTGGAAATAACCTAGATGTCCTTCATCCAGAGAATGGGCAAAGAAAATAGATGTGGCATATTTACACAATGGAGTATTACTTAGCTGTTATAAACAATGATGTCATGAAATTTGCAGGTAAATGAATGGAACTAAAAATAATCATCCTGAGAGAAGCAACCCAGACCCAGGAAGGCAAACATGGTATGTACTCATTTATAAGTGGCTATTAGCTGTAATACTATACTCCAATCCACAAATCCCAGAAGGCTAACTAACAAAGTGGACTCAAGGGGAGCTCAAGGGCCTCCCTAGGAATGGCAAATAGAATAAATAGATTTTGCAGGTAGACTGGGAGCAGGTGGAAATGGGAATAAGGGGGATCAAGTAGAGGGGGGTGGAATGGAGGGAAGAATATGGAGAGAGATGACTGGAACTGGGGAAACATTTGGGGACCATGTGTAAACCTAGTGCAATGGAAACTCCCAGGAATCTATGAGGTGACCCTAGCAAGGACTCCTGGTGATGGAGGATGCAAACCTGAACTGTCTATCTTCTGTAACCACTCAAAGCTCCCAGCAGAGGGACTGGGACCCCACGCCAGCCACAAAACCTTCCTTCCACATACAGTCTGGCGTGCCTTCAAAATGTACTGCGGCAATGATGGCACAAAACTTGCAGGAGTAACCAAGTAGTGAGTGCTCTAAGTTGAGGCCCATGGCACCAGGGGGCGCCCATGCCTGACACTGCCTGGAAGATCAGGAACTGAAGGCTGGATAGCACCAAGACCTAGGGTAGAATCGAGCTTGACTGATACTCCCATCTCCTGCCAAGTCAACGAAATGATTCCAACCATTCTCTGCTGCAGTCACAGATTGGTGCCTCATCCAGCTCCAGTCATCATCAGAGAGGCTGCTTCTGGCAGTTGATGGGAGTGGATGCAGAGACCCACAGTCAAACACTAGGCAAAGAGAGAGTCTTGGTTGGAGGTCTTTCTCTGGTCCCTCCCGTCAGAGCTCAGGGAAAGAGGGGTAGGAGGAATTGTGGGAGCCAGGGGGGCCAAGGACAGACACCAGGAGAGCACAGGCCATGGAATCAGCTAAGCAAGGATCATGAGGACTCACAGAGACTGAACGGGGGCTCTCAGAGAGTCTGTATGGGCCTGCTGTAGGTCCTCTGCATATGTTACGGTTGTTGACTTGGTGTTCTGAGGGGACTCCTGACGGCGAGAGAAGGGGCATCTCTGACTCTTTTGCCTGCTCTTGGAACCCTTTTCCTCTTACTGGGTTCCCTTGCCAGCCTTGATGTGAGAGTTTGTTCCTGGTCTTATTGCATCTTGTTGTGGAGTGTTCGGTTGATGTTTCTGGGAGGCCTGCCCTTTTCTGGGGGTAGATGGAAGCGGGAGAGTGGGTCTGAGGGAGAGGGGAAGTGAGGGGGGCCCGGGAGGAGTGGAAGGAAGGGAACCTGCAGTTAGGGTATATTGTATAAGAGAAGAAAAATTACCAGAGGAAAAAAAAGTCAAAGTGATATTATATTCTTCCCCCGGCAACTAATTTAAAAACTTAGATGAGGTGCATGAACCAAACAATCCCCCAAGCCAAATCCATAATTTACCTGCTTGGCCACTTATACCAAATATTAAATAAGGAGAAAGAAAAATCCAATCATATAAGAACACTCTACCTATGAACCTTCTTAGTTTGTCTGGGGAGTCCAGCAGAGTCTCTGTACTGAAACCTGATGAGGATATTACAGGAAAGGCGATTACAGACTAAGCCCTTTCATAAAAAGGTGAAAATAAAATAAAAATAAACATGAACAAGATATTATTAACCGGAAGGGTTACCACGTCACTGTAACGCTGATCTGGGTTTCGATAAGTCTTCTAGAATGTAAAATTTGCAAATGTTAAGAACAAACAGAAAAATCTCCAGCAAATGGAGGAAAAAAAGGAAAGGTTTGTCACTGGGGCCGGGGCGTCAGAAACAGTAGTAAACCTGGCCGAAGGGGGCTTTCTTCAGGCTGATAAACGGAGTCCGTGTTTTGAAAAGTATCATTAAAAGCACATCGGTTGACCACTGGCCCATCCGGTGTACCCAGATGTACCAGCATCTGGAAGAACTTTGCAGTCTCAAAGCCTAAGAAACTGGCTGATTTGGAAAACAAAATTGGTCCTCTCTTCTGTGCCTGGGATTCAGAAAGGGAAGGCCTGTGCCCAGAAAGACCCACGGGCCGTCTTTCAGAAAGACTGCACTTTCTGAAAGTTTCGTGTCCAGCAACCAGTGTTGCCCCCATTTCTCATCTCTATCTTTCCCCTGTGCTCAGCAGAACAGAACACTTTCGAGAAACAACTGGGCAGGAAGTGAGGGAGGGCTGAATTTCATCCTGGGAGCTCTGATTCCCACCAGCAAAGAGATGTGGTGGAAGCCATCGGGAAGCTTTGGCAGCGCTTCGGGGTTGTCGCGCTGCGTTCGTTATGAACTCCATCTGTTTGCGCATCCAAAAGCTGCGGGGTAGGGTAGGGAAAGATTCCATTTCATTTCAGCCGACCCCGGCTACATGAGATCGTGCTGCAAACTGGGAGCCAGCTACAGTTATCATATGTGAATCAACGCACTGCACTTGGAGAGAGGCCAAGGGCAAAGCATGGGGCCAAGAGCGATGCATGGGGGCCAAAGGCAAAACACAAAATCTGCAGCAGATAAAGCAGGTGAAAGGTGAAGCTAAGCTAACGCCAGGGAAAAAGAAAAAACAAAACAAAAAACACATTGTTCTCAAGACCAGGGGCTAAGAACACACCTTTAAAACTGGCTTTAAGAACCAGAATAAACTTGTGCCAGGTGGCCCAATTCTTACTGGGAAGGCAGAGGCAGGTGGATCTTTGTGAGTTTGAGCCAAACGTGGTCTACATAAAAGTTCCAGGAAAGACAGGGCTACCTAGTGAGACCCTGCTTCACCAAAAACAAACAAGCAAATAAGCAAGACATACCAACAAATGAGCAAAAGCAGGCTAGAGACAGAGAAACTGTAAGAGACTAGAATGCTTAGCCCTCAAGGAGACATCACAGCACTGCTCCCAAGACTCAGGGGTCAGAGACAAGCTATGGACCCGAAACAAGGCTTTCAGGACACATTGTATGAACCCATGGCAGCTGTGACAGCACATTCAAGACCTATGTGGTTCCAGCAAGATGGAATCCCAGCCTGGACCAGGGAGGTGGTCGTGATGTCCAAATTGATTAGCCGAGGAGCTACTGATAATCAGTAAGGTCCAGAAAAGGGAGACTTGTTTGTCTTTAAGGGCGTGGCCTTGGTAGGTCTAACAGGCTCCTGGAGATGGCCACTTGGCTAGGAGTCTACAGGCAACACTAGTTGGATTCGATAAATGGAAAAACCAACAGAATCAAACAAACAAGCAAAAAGGACAGCAAGTCCTGTGGGGAATGAACGGGGTGGATCTCGGAGAAGATTGGGAATGGGGCGGGGGTGAATATGTTCAAAATACAATGTGTGCAATTCTCAATGAATTAACAAACAAAAAGGAACTAGAGTAAGATTGGGGTGGCTCTGAGATGTAGGAAAGAACCAACTGGGGACAAACAAACAAAAAAGCAAAATTCAGTTGCCTCTGAGATGAAGAAACAAGAGCATTAATTGGAAGAAGCATAAGAAGTTGGGCCTGGTGAGACCGGCCTGTCATTCCAGCCACTCGTGGGTAGAAGCGGGAAGATGACAAGTTCAAAGCCAGTTTGGACCACTTAGTGAATCTCTACCTAGACATAAACATTTTAAAGTAAAAAGAATGAACTGGGAAATAGTTCAATGATAGAACACGTGTCTACGAAGAGAGAGACCCTCAGCTCAATCCCTAATGGTGAAAAGCCAAACCAAAACAACCAAAACAAATCATAGAGAAAAGACGCCAAAAGACTGAAAGCTCAAAAGCCTAAGGTAATCACTGACTTGTTATTTACTTACAAAACATTCTAACGTGCCTATTTATGTCAAGCACAGAGTCAACGTGGTAAAAATTGAAGTCGAGATACAAACCACACACTCAGGATCTTAAAAGAGACAGGGAGAGGGCAGCAAGATGGCTCAGAAGGGAAATGGGCTCACCACCCAGCCTGAGAAGCCAAGCTCCATCCCCTCCTCGACAAACCCATGTTGGGGGAAGGAAAGAATGGACTCTGGCAATTAAATTAATTAAAGAAATAGAGACCATTTATTTGTTTGCTTTTAGAAAGGCAAAAGTGGTCAAAAATATCCTCAAAGTCAGTGTTTTGTTTTGTTTGTTTTTTTTTTCTTTCTTTTTAAGACAGAGTTTCTAAGTGTAACAGCCCTGGAGCTTGCTCTGTAGACCAGGTTGACCTTGAACTCACAGAGGTCTTCTTGTCTCCACCTCCCAAATGCTCGGATTAAAACATTAAAGGCTTGTGCCGCCACTGCCCAGCCTGAGTGTTTTTTTTTTTATAAATGTACTCACAGAACAAACATCTAAAAGCACAGATGTAACTCATCCTTTCTTTAAAACAAAACAAAACAAAACTTATTTCAGGGCTGGAGAGATGGTCCAGTGGTTAAGAGCACTGGCTGCTCTTCTAGAGGACCTGGGTTCAATTCCCAACACCCGCCTTGCAGTTCACAATCGTCTGAAACCTCAATTTCAGGGGATATGACACCCTCACAAGGACGTACATACAGGCAAAACACCAATGCTCATAAAAGAAAGCTGCAAAGTAAAGTAAAATATTTTAAAATCACTTCTTTCATTTTTTCAGATTATAGTTACATCATTTCTCCCCACTCTTTCCCACATACCCATCCTTGCTGTCTTCCACATTCATGGCTTCTCTTTTCATTGATTGCTACATACAACCTGCTCAGTCCAAATAAAGTTTCTTGTATGTACATGATTTCAGGGCTGGCTACGTTGTGTTGGATAGCCAGTTTGCAGGCTCTTCCCTGAGGAAGATTGCTCCTGCTCTCGGTGTTCGGTGTTCCTTGGTTGCTTTCAGTTCTTGGTCTAGGGTTGAGGCAGTATGAGATCTCCCCCCCCCCCCCCCCCCCCCCCCCCCCGTCCATGCTAGCACGACTATATTGTTGTTGCCTTTGTAAGGTCTTATTTGGTAGCTATGATGAGGAGACTTCACGGGTGTGGCTTCTCCGGCATTCCTCGAAGCTCCACGTCCACAGCACACTTCCTGTTGCTCCGGCTCTTAGTCTTCCCACACTTGTACAGGAATGGGGGTGTGCCTGTCTGCGTTGGGGCTCAGCGCCACACGGTTTTGATCAGCTGTGGTTTTCTGTAATGGTCTCTGTTTCAGGAGACATTTCTTTGATGTGGCGTGAGACCTATACTTCTCTGTGTGTATAAAGATAAATATTTAGAATGCAGTTAGGAATGATACTGGTTAGAGAAGTGACCGTTGTAGGTTCTCTTCCAAGATGTACGCGGGACTCAGAAGCCGCGGGCGGTTGCTGTGTTGCCAGTACAAGCATGGCTCCCCTCTTGTCGAGTGCGCCTCAAGTCCGGTTAGAAAACGGCTAGTTGGGGCCAAAGGATGTGTGCTCTGTTGTACCCTTAGGGTTATCGTGCCATGCTGGCATGTGGTACTCTAGGAAATATAGGAGAAGATTTTCAGGTCAGATTCAATTCATGGCCCCCAGATCCTGTGTCCAAAAATGCATGACGTATTCAGCCGTAGGGACTTACCTTCAGCCTCTGGGTACCAGCCAAGAGCAACAGCAAGAGCCTGGAATGTACTGGCAGTCTCTTAGACAGCCCTGACCAACGCAATCTAAAGGGGTCTTCTCATGCCTGGTGCTAGGGCACTGTTAGCTAGTCTATGACTATTTCAGGGAACATTGTCCACCCAGGTGGGAAATTTTCATTTAAACCAGACTTATAGGCATTTTATGTAATTTTAGGTAGATAGATAATAATATGGTTCCTTGTGATGATTTTAGATATCCTTACTGTTATTTTGCCCTCCTCCCTATCTCTATATTTATCTCCCTCCTACTCCCCAATTAAAGCCCCTCACACATCTCCCGCCTTCAGATCGCTTGTACCTGGCTATTCCCCTATTCTCTCTATTGCTCATCCCTGCCTGCCATGGCCCCTCTCGCTTTCCCAGTTTCGGTAGCCACTCCAGGTTGTGGACTGAAGATCTGGAGCTAGGAACTACTGGTGAGAAGAACATGTGGCGTTTGTCTTTCCGGGTCTGGTTTACCTTGTTCAGTATGATCTTTTCTAGTTTCATCCGTTTGCCCAGTAAGACCGTGGCAAAAGGTGTGCAGGAACTGGGTAGGCAGAGAGGTTTGCTAGGGGACACTTCTTAGTGATCTATGCAGGAAAGTGAATGACCAGTTTCTTCATTTGGTGCAGCTCTTCTTATTAGTTTTTTTTTTTTTCTGTGTGTGTGCGCACGCGTGCCAGTTTGAGATCATCTTACTTAGAAATATCCCTAAACTCTATCAGTTAGCTATTCTGTACTATAAAGAAACAGTTGAGGAAGGTACACTTTAGTACACTTTATAAAGAAAAGCGGTTCATTTAGTTCACAGTTGTGGAGGATGGAATTCCAAACAGTATGGTTCAGGCGCCCCTGAAGGTCTTGTCGACTGTACCATGCCATTGTAAAAAGGTGTGGAAATATCTGTCTCTGCCTTGTCTTTGTCGTTCTGCCTTAGATAGGGTTGCTTTTATTATTATTATTATTATTATTATGTATACAGTATTGTCAGTATTCTGTCTGCGTGTGTGCCTGCAGGCCAGAAGAGGGCACCAGATCTCCTTACAGATGGTTGTGAGCCACCATGTGGTTGCTGGGAATTGAACTCAGGATCTTTGGAAGAGCAGGCAGTGCTCTTAACCACTGAGCCATTTCTCCAGCTCCCTTAGATAGGGTTTTTATCACTCTGATAAACAACCGTGAGCAGAAGCCACACGGAGTGCCAAGAGTTCATTTTGCTGGCGCTGACATATCCCAGTCCATCGTCGAAGGAAGGCAGGGCAGGGACTTAGGGTAGAAACCTAGAGGCTGGAACTGAGGTGCAGGGCGTGGCAGAGTGATGTTCCCTGCCTTGTTCTCCATGGTTTGCTCAGCCAGCTTTCTTGTACAGCAGGCCACCCACAATGGGCTGGGCCCTCCCACATTGATCACTAGGTAAGAAAGTGTGCCGCCGACTAGCACACAGGCAAATCCTATGGAGACATTTCCTCTAGCTGTGTCAAGTTGATAATGAAGTAGCCAGGACACCTTCTTCCTATAAAACCACTAAAACTCCACCATTGTAATCCTGTATAAGCTCAATCATTCTTCAAAGGTCCCATCTCTAAACAACATAGTCAGAGCGAGTGTCTACTCTCGTGACCTTATTAATATGTTGCTTTAAGGATGAATTTAGATTCTGGTACCCACGTCTACTAGCTTTGTGATTTTCTCTGTGAAATTAACAATTGCTGTTAATTTCACCTGTCTGGGTAGCTGGGCTTTGGAGTCATGCTTGCTTCCTCAATTCCAGGAAGCAAATCCTTAGATTTCCAGCCTCCTCAGATTACAGGAGCCTCCTCCTTGCTCTTTGTCTATGCTCAGAGACCTGCCAGTCCTCTCTTTCTGCCGGTCTCTGTGGACCGCTTTGTGATGCTGGCCACGAGGCAGCCTTATCTGCAGCAGACCATCTGTCTGTGGTTCTCTGACTACCTCTACTCTCTGCTTGTCTCCGAGCTCCCCTGCTCTCGGCTGCTCCTGAGGTTCCTCCACTCATCTGTCCCATTAAGTCCTGGGAGGAAGGCATCGCTTTTGAGAACAGCGTTGCCAGGGAGACTGCAGCCTCGAAATAGCAGCTCCTTTTCTTAGTCTCTTTTCCAGTTCCCACTTTCAAATTCTTTCCCCTTCTTTTCACGGCTTCAGGCTAAGACCCCAACAGCTGTGCAACTGTTTGGAAACTGCGGCTTACACGGAGAAAGCCCGGATACCGGCAGAACACCTTCTCAGCGCTCTGTGTTTCTAGAGAAGGAAGCACAGCGTGACTTTTCATTCTGATGCAACTCTGTATGTTTTAATGACACAAGCGATACTTTCTCATGGTTAGGAACTGGAAAACAAGGACAAAATGGGAAAATAACTGCTGATAAACCTCCAAATGAGCATTGCCAAGAGATATTTCCGTCACCGCTGAATCCTCTAGGTCATTTATTTTGGCAGCAAAGTTTTGCCTTCGAGTAAATTTGTGCTCAGAAATCTAATGTGTACGAGTGGGGTTAGAGGTTGGGGGTGGGGCCCCTGCTCACCTTGACTGTCATCTTCCCACAGCAGACTCTCAGGCCCCTCTGTGGACGTCTTAGTGTCCTCCGTGATTGACCTGCAAGGCACTAGCTTGCGGACACACTGCCAAAGGCACACCAGCTTTAAGACGTTGCTTGCCTGGAGTGTAGATCATATGGTATTTTGGGATTGAAGGGCCTTTTATTTCTCCATATTTTACACTTATTTTTATTTTTAAAAGCCTTGTCGTGTATTTGTGTGTATGTATGTGGTGTGCTGCACACACATGTCAGAACATGAATGTGGAGGTCAGCGGACAGCTGACTCTCTCCTTCCACCGTGTGGGGTCTGGGGATCAAACTCAGGTCCTTGGGTTTGGTGGAGAGCTCCTTCACCCACTGAGCCAATGCCGTCCCTCTGCTGTTATTAATTTAATTATTTATTGCCAAAGAGCACCACTGGCCCTAGTCTAACACAAGTTGATTAATTTGGGACTCAAAAATTCCTGAAAAATATATGTCGACAAAGTTTAGTGTTAAGACTCATACAGATTATTTTTTTTTTTCTTGGTAGGTTTTATTTTTGAGGATCTCGGCAGTTTTCTGTCCAGCACTGTAGTTGAAAGCTAAAATTTAGTGACAAAATGGATTAAGTGTTAAACATTTAAGAACAAAAATAGAGGAAACCACTTTTGGAATGGATTTTTCTCCCATTACTTACTTTGAAGTCTGATATTTGACCCTGGTGTGACAAAATGTTGACTGACTTCACACATCCAACTTGAAACTGAAATGTTGTTTTACATTTGACATCTCAACATCACCATGACGAGGGCGTCAGATAACACAGGACACTAAACTTAGAATCAGCAGGGATGGAGACAGAGCCAAGTTCTTAAAAGACCACCCTTTGCTTCTTCTGGTGGGCCATAAACATTGCTGAAGGGTTCACTTTCTAAAGTTTTCACAGTTTTGCAGAATTTAAGAACACTAGCAGGATTTTCCCCTCAAATCATTCTCACTAAGAACATCCTTTAAAGATGAGCGCACTGCTCGCAGTCATGGCTCAGGGAGTAGAGTGCTCGCTCCACGAGCATGAGGACCCGAGTTTGAATCCCTAGCACCCCTCTCTCCCCCAAAAGCCAGACACAGTGGCACATGCCTGTAGTTTCAAGACTGTGAGGCAGAGACAGGCAGATTTCTGGGGCTCCCTGGCCAGTCAGTCTAACCTAGTGAATTCCCACGTCAGTCAGTGGAAGACAGAGTCTCGCAAAATAAAGTTGAAAAAGATAGAGGAAGACGCTTAACATTGACCTATAGCCAACCTCACCTGCACACGCACACACACATGCATGCACCGCACATAGACTCACCATCGCTAATAATAGTAGTAGTAGTAATAATAATAATAATAATAATAATAATAATAATATGATCACCCTTTGGTAAAGCATGTACTTTTTAAAATGTGAACAGAGCTGGATAATTTATTATTTACAAGTTCCGATCTTGCATTGAGTTCTGTCATTCTGTGTGCGAAATTCTAAGCTAAGTGCTTGCTCTATACAGAGAAAGTCCAGTCTTGCGTTTTTAGGCTAATTGACAGGCACCCATCCTTCTTCCTCTCATCTCAGTCCTTGACTGCCGTGAGGCTCGGTGGGGCTGTGACTACCTTCACCCTTCCTGGGCATTTTTTTTTTTTGTTCCCCAGTGAATACAGTGCATGCTTCATTTATCTCATTTGTGACAGAATTTATGAGAGAGCTTGCATGGTTAAGGTAGGAGCCTTGTCCTGCCCCGTCATGGAACTCCTTTCCCTTAATGTGGTTCATTTCCTTAGTGTATGATTGCGGCAGTGTGTGCTGCAGAGAGGGAGAATCCCACAGCTGAGATTTTGAAATCAGCTTCACAGTGAGTGACTGGCTAGCCAAGGCTGTATAGCAAGGCCCTGTCTCAGACAGACGGACGGACGGACGGATGGACAAAAACTAAAGTATAACAGGGAGGAGCATTTGCTGGGTTTCTTTGAGGGCTCCAAGGCAGATCTCTCTGCGTCTTAGAGCTGTGGCGCCCTCTAGTGGCTCCACGGAGCTTCTTCCTCTGGGTTTCTGTCACGCAGATTATTCGATGGGTGGGCTTCCCCTCCTGCCAGCTGATTACTTCTGAGTTTGTCACAGCAAGCTCTGCATGATTTTGAAATCAGTGGGATTCTGGAATTTTCGTTCCCTCTTACATGGCTTTAAATGGAAACAGATCGCGGGGCGTGAAACCATCACTATCATCCTTCATTTCCCGTGCTGAATGCCTACTGCCGAACAATGATGCCTTCTCATGCTTGCGGGGAGAGCCCACAGTGGGGTGAGGTGCATCGAACTGCGGAAGAGGACGTGTCCAGGACACAGGTCTCCACAGGGCACAGGTCTCGGAAAATGCACCCCGCTGAACTACACACAAGCCCGTGGAGGGCTACGCTCTCTTTTTGACTTTGCAACTTAGGTCTTGCAGCATGAAGTCTTACATAGACTATGTGCTTAACAAACGCTAATCGACAAATTAATGAATAGGTCCTTATGAATAGATGATACCCCTCTCAACTCTAGTTTCTTATGGGATTTTTGATATTTCCCTTGGCTTAACCTTCTTCTGTAGTGTAGTGTCAATGTATACCCAGGAAGAGTCCTTAGATTGATTTTTTTTTAAAAAAAAATGTTGAATAACAAAATATTACCGTCTTTCACCCTTTCTTGAGGAACAAACTGAATTCTTTAGATAGATCATGCCTGCTTAGAGGGCAACATTGTTTTAATTTCTTTAAAAATATTTATGTATTTTTATGTGTATGGGACTTTTGCCTGCATGTATGCATGTATGTGCGCCATGTGTTTGCCTGGCACCCGGGGAAGCCAGAAGAGGAAAGTTAGATCCCTTAGGATCTGGAGCTACAAACAGTTTTGAGCTGCTGTCTGGATGCTGGGAATTGAACCCAGATACTTTGCAAAAGTATCAAGTGCTCTTAACCACTGAGTCACCTCTCCAGCCCCCTCTGTTCTAATGTCTGATGGGCTCCTAGGAGTAGCAATGCTGTGGAAGCTTGCAGAGGTCCTAGCAGTCTGAGCTGTGTGTGGCAGGACTCTGCCGGACCTGGGGTGGGGGTGCTGTCTAAAGACCTTGGGTGCATCTGGCAGGAGTACAACAGTTTAGCGGAGACCTTACTGAACTTGAAGTTCTCTGCTGACTCCGTGGCATAGAATTCTCAATTATCTGATGCAAAACCTCGAGTTTCAGGATAGTCAGGTCTTTTGATCCATTTGCAGCAACGTTGCCTTGGACAAAGCTATAAAACTTTAAGTGAAGGGGTTTGAATCAGTGCAACTAAGCTGTAGCCCCAGGCTCACTCACCCCTGAGAAAAATAGCTCCTACTATGGCGCCCTCTTCTTCCTTCTCACCATCCCTTTCCTGTCAGTTACATCTCGAGTCAGTAGCAGGCTTTGCTGGACAAAGTGCACCCTCTAATGTCTCCAGGACCCCCAACACCTATGTCTTGTTCTGATGTTGACTTGGTCTTCTGCCCCTCTCTAACGTCCACCCTGATTATGGGAGAAAAGAAAGAATGTCATTCTCTGGCCATGTACGATGGTACATACTGATAATCCTAGCAGCTTGGGAGGCTGAGGTAAGATGGCACCTGTGAGTTTGAGGCTGGCCTAATGGAATTCATTCTAACCTGTGTGTTGTGATCCTGTGTGATTGTGGTCCTGCCTTTTAGAAATGAATGAATAAATGAATGAGGCCATTCTTTCTCATAAACCCTGGCACTGGGCCCCAAGAGCTCCCTGTACCTTCTGATGTGGTTCTTTTTCTGCTTCTGGACATCTTAGTTTGCTGCTGCCTTGGAATTCTGGGAAGCAATCTAAACTAGCTGAGAAATGAAAAAGAGCGTATGTGCTCTGAGTTCCTCAGAGGCCATGGGAGATTCCGGGTATCCTTGTATTTTTCCTCTGCAGGATGAGTTTCTTTATTATCTTCCCAGAAAGATGCTTGATTGATGGCCATTGTTCCTTGGTTTCCTGGGAGCTAAGAAACAGGGGTGGTGGCAAAGGTCAGACGTCAACCCCGTCAAGGCTGATTTCTGCCTTCCTTCTTCTACAGTGTTCATTGGGCACTCCATGTAAGCACAACCCTAGTGGACAGACTCAAAAGCTATTATGAATACGTGTGCAGTTTAAGGCCTGCACCGATAGGCAAGTCTGTAAATATATATAGGCATTTATGTGATGTATTTAGCTGATATAGATAAAGTGTGTTGCATAAAAAAGCTGCAGAAGGCTGGGTGGTGGTGGCACATGCCTTTAATCCCAGCACTCAGGAGGTAGAGGCAGGCAGATCTCTGTGAGTTCGAGGTCAGCCTGGTCTACAAGAGTTAGTTCCAGGACAGGCTCCAAAGCTACAGAGAAACCCTGTCTCAACCCGCCCCCCCCCCAAAAAAAAAAGCTGTAGAAATTGCTTTCTGTGTTTGCAGATGCATGTGTATGTGTATATGTGTATATGCCTTTATGTTTATGTATGTTTGTCTATGTCTCTTTGTGTTTTCATACATGTGAACAGTACATTTGAGGTAGGAACTGCAAGAGTGTTGCTCCATCATGAGGCACCAGGATTGCCCTGTTCTATCTAAGCGACAGGATAGTGGCTGGGCCCTGGTGCGCAGGAAACTGCTTCCCCACCACCAAGGAGAGTCTGAATCCATTTCGCTACTTACTTGATCCTCACAGGGCCATTAGGAGAACTAAATGTATGATGCACGGTTGTCTCAGCTAGGTTTTCTATTGCTGTGAATAGACACCTTGGCCACGGCAACTCGTACAAAGGAAAATATTTAACTGGGGGATGGCTTACAGTTTCAGAAGTTTAGTCCATTTTTATGGCAAGACAGGGTGGCATACAGGCAGACATAGTGCTGTAGAAGGAGCTGAGTTCTACATCTTTTTAAATTTTTTTAAAGATTTATTTATTTTATGTATATGGTGCTCTATCTACATATATACCTGTATGCCAGAAGAGGGCATCATATCCCATTATAGATGGCTATGAGCCTTCATGTGATTGCTGGGTATCGAACCTGGGAACTCTGGAGTAGCTGCCAATGCTCTTAACTGCTGAGCCATCTCTCCAGACCCCAAGATCTACATCTTGATCTGCAGGCAGCAAGAGGAGACTGTGTGCCACATGGGGTATAGGTTGAGCATATACGACTTCAAATCCTGCCTCCACAATGACACACTTCCTCCAACAAGGCCACACCTCCTTAGTGCTACTCCCTATGGGGCAAGAATTCACACACATGAACTTATGGGGGCATTCCTATTCAAACCACCAAATTCTTCTCCCAGACCCTTTAAAGACTTATAGCCATCCCATAATACAGAAACGCATTCAATTCAACTTCAAAAGTCCCCGTAGTCTATAATAGCCTTGGTCCTGTTTAAAGCCCAAAGTTCAAAGTCTTTTCTGAGATTCATGCAATCTCTTCACTGCAATCCCCTGTAAAATCAAAGTAAAAAAGCAGATCACATACTTCAAAGATATAATGGCACCGGATATAAATTACCAGTCCAAGATGAAGGAAAGGGAGCATAGAAAAGAAACACTAGACCAAAGCAAGACCCAAAACCAGCTGGGCAAACTCCAAACTTTGCAACTCCATTCTGATGTCAAAGTGCTCTTCAGATCTCCAGCTCCGTTCATCTTTGTTGACAGCAACACACGTCTCTCTCTTGGGATGGTCTCACTCCCTCTTAGCCGCTCTTCTCAGCAGGTATCGTATGGCTCTGGCGTTGCTAACATTTTTCAAGTCTCCAAGGCAACACAAGATTTCCCTCACAGGCTTACACACCAGCCTCTCCAGATCGCCATTCTGTGACGTCCCTGACAAGCACCTGGTCTCAGTGGCTCTCCTTAGTAGCAGAGGAAGATCCCACAAACCCTTTCTCTAGCCTTCACTCTCAAGCCAGATCCACCACGTGGCCAAAGCTGCCGAATTCTGCTGCTTGTGAGGCTGGAACATGGCCTCCTCCTTCAATTACATCTTCACCAGCTTTCTGGTTTTGATGGTTTCCTCCACTGCCTAAGCTTGGCTGTCCTGGAACTCTAAGATGGATTTAAGATGTTCTCTAATTCTTTTTCACAAGTTGGAAGCCTAGCTAAGTAGTGCCTTGCCTGGAGTTTACCACTTTATTCCATTTCTTAATCTGTTTATCTCCTTGAACACAGGACTGAGTTCCATTCCCCTTCCTGGCACCCCTTTCTCCTCACATTGTACACTTGGCTCTTTTTCATTATTGATCTCCATAAGAGTACCCACTAATAACCACACAACAGAGTCAACGCTGGGCTACTTTGAAATTTCCTCTACCAATGGAATTAATCCAAATTACTTTACTTTAACCACAGGCAGACTCTTCAGACAAGGACAAAATGAAGTCACATCCTTCACCAAAATATCACAAGAATAATCTCTAAGTAACAACTATCATTTTCCCCCATCTGAAGCCTTTTGGGCTGGGCGCCCACAGTTCAAATCACCTTCCACACCACTGTCTTCCCTGTTCTTACTAGCATGGCCCATTAGGTAGCACTTAAAGTATTCTAGTGCTTTCTTGACACAAGGTCCCAAACTCTTACTTCCCCCAAACAAAAACATGGTCAGGTCGATCACAATACCAACTCCTGGCACACACTGCCCTCTTCCAAGCAGCTGGCACACAATGATGAACCACTGAGGTCTGGATCTCTCATCACCATGCCAACTTCCTAGACCATCATGGATTTCAGAACTGGGTAGTGTCCGTATTTTACTGACTGAGCCAACTATCAGTCCAAATGCCATACATGGTATCTGGTGGGAGAAACCAGGAAGTGGATAGAAAGGCTGGAGTAATGGGGTTGGCCTGTGCAGACAGACAATAGGAACAGTTTTTACCTTTGCAAAATTGAAGCCAGAGGTCTTGGGAGAGAGTAAGGTGCAAGCTCTCAGCAGGAGGAGCTGAGTTTGAGCCCAAGTGTCCATAAACAAAAGATGGGTATAGGGTATAGTGCCACACACTATCGATGCCAGCGTCGGGAAGGCAGCAACAGGAGGCTCCCGATGTTCTTTGGCAAGCGGCCTCGCCAAATTGACAAGTTTCAAGACAGTTAGAGACCCTGTCTGAGAAAATAAAGACAGACGGCACCTGAAGAGGGACACTTGAGGTTGACCTCGGATCTCTTTCTTCCAGGCTTACGCACGCAGGTGTCGTGATATTTGCTTGTAATCTTATCACTGGGAAGACTGAGGCCGGGAGATCACTGCAAGTTCATGGCCAGTCTGGATTACATAGTGAGACCTTGACTCACAAACCCAAAACAACACCAATTAAAAACAAAACAAAACAAAAACCCTGAGCTTGACCAAGCATACGTAAGACTGAGAGACTCTACTGCTACCCACAGTGTCCTCTTGGTGCCTCTCTGTGCTATTTTCAACTTGAGGTTTCCAGCGGATAACACCATATGACCTAAAACCCCTAAATAACCTCCGCCTCAGCACCTCAGGAAGACAGAGTCACCACAAACTGTAGAGCAAGATTTCTGTAGCAGCATCACGATTAGCCAGGCATGGTGGTGCGTGCCTGTAAGGTCATCCCTCGGGAGGCAGAGGCAGGGCCATGGCTGTGAACTCGAGGATAGTCTGATCTACAGAGTGAGTGCCCGGACAGCCAGGGCTATGCATCAAGACTCTGTCTCTGTGGTCTGGAGAGGGAGGGGGAGAGGAGTGGGAGGAGGGGGAGGGAAATGGGAGGCTGGGAGGAGGTGGAAACTTGTTTTTTTGTTTATGTTTTTTTTTCTCCTTTTCTCAATAAAAAAAAAATTGAAAAAAAAAAGACTCTGTCTCAACAAACAAAGACAGTGTAAAGAGCTGCAGGGAATGCATGCTGCGTGTGGCTGGCTTCAGTTGTAAACACACCCACCCTCCTTGGAAAGAGTGCTCTCTTTCTGACAGCGTGAATTCTATTCCAAGTTCATACATTTTCTTAACTGTTACTTTAGAATGGCCAAAATTACATGATTCTGACAAAAAAAATTGCTTTAAGTGATGATTTAAAAAAAAAAACAAGGAATACTTTGCTACTATTTTCTTCAAGGAAGGGTCTAGGTTAAAGATACCAGACCCTGGGCACAATCAGCTTACTTTTAGAACCTTACCTATGGCCCCTTCTGAATTGGTAACCACTAGCTTCATCTTGAAAAAGATTTTAAGAACAATAGGACAAAAGTGAACAGAAGCGGACGTCCTCGGCATGCTCAGAGTCTGTGAGAGGGGCTGGAAAGGGACTCATAGGACTCAGACTCAGACTGTGATGCAGTCACAGGCTGTGGCCTAGCAATTGCACACGCTCTTACCTTTTAAAACATCGAAGTGCTTCTTTGTTGCTCAGCTCCAAAAACTGAACGCGGTGTAAACTTGGTTTCTTTCCAAATTTATTGATCTCTGTCTTTGTTTGGGTGGTTATAAGCAACAGAACTAACTTGACTTAAAAAACAAATTATTGAGAAACTGAGATGTTCATGACCCAGAGGGAAAATGTGGAAATCCTCGTGGGAGGCAGAGGCAGGCAGATCTCTGAGTTCGAGACCAGCATGGTCTACAGGGAAAGTTCCAGAAAAGCCAGGGATACATAGAGAAATCCTGTCTCTAAAAACCAGAAGAAAAAAAGAGGAGGAGCAGATAACCAACTTAGAAACAAACGGAAGTTCTCCAGGGGCCGGGGACTCTCAACACTGCCTGCCGTGCAATGTGGTACAGTTCGTGTAGTGTACGGTCTAGGCACTCTAAGACAGGGTTTCACAGACCCGAAGAGCCTCTATTAACTTCCCCCTTCTCAAAAGGATGCTGGCTTTGAGCACCCGCTTCCCTCCCAGCCCATGGCTTTAGCAAATGTTCTTGTCTCCTGAAATGGATTCTTACTTATTTGGTTTTAAAGCATCAGTTCTTGCTGGCATTCAGGCTTTATGCTGGCCTGCCCTGAGGATACACTCAGGCAGTACCCTGGCCAGCCCAGGGTACTATGGCTACGTAGTAGTCCGTATGCAAGTGCAAAAGGTCCCTTTAAGAGACAAGCTCTGCCCATTCCCACTCTTTCCTGCAGCTTTTCTGAAGAGGCAGATAGGCCTTCACGTGTGTCTGTCCGTCTCTGTCTGTTTCTGTCTGTCTGTCTGTCTGTCTGTTTCTCTCTCTCTCTCTCTCTCTCTCTCTCTCTCTCCTTTCCTCTACCCCTCCCTCTGTGTCTCCGTCCTCCCACCAGGCCACTCTGTGCTCCCTTTCTCTCTCCCTTTGCGTCCCCCCCCCCCCATAAAATTGTTCCACGTGAGCACTGTCTGCACGGCCTGTCTGTCTCTCACCCGCTGTGGGGGTGGGGGTGGGGCTGAATACAATCCGCCAAAGTTCCTCTTGTGCCGTAACATAACAGTTCTCAACTTGTGAGTCTTACCCTGTCTGGGGGTCACATATAAGATATCCTGAATATCAGATATTTACATTACAATTCACAACAGTCGCAGAATTGCACTTATGAAGTAGCAGCAAGCAAAATTTTGTGGTTTGGGGGTCACCACAACAGGAGGAACTGTCTTAAAAGGTTTCAGCATTAGGAGGGTTGAGACCACTATTTTAGAGGGACGGTTTATATTTGGGGGTGCTGTGTCCTATGGTGATGCACGGATGCCTGGTGGAAAGGTTAAGTAGCCTCAATGGTCATATCTTCCTCCTGTGTGTTTAAAGTGCAGACTCAGGAGTAGGGAGGGAACACAGTGACACAAAGCCGAGAGCGTGAAGAGGTGGCCTTGTAGGAGTGTGGGGAAAGTGGATGCTGGAGAAACGGACAGGCATGGACGGAACAGAAGAGGGAAGGAAGATTCTAGAATGTTTCTGATGGCTATACATCCCACCACACATGTTTCTGAATATTCAGAAATGAATTTCTGTGTTGTTGGCTTTTTCTTTTACCCTTTACTCTTTGGGCTCTTTTGGGGGGCCCACCACCCAGCTCCCAAAAGTCACACAGAGCCTTATTCTTTTTTATGATGTCCAGCCTTAGCTTGGCTTGTTTCTAGCCAGCTTTTCTTAAATTATTCCAACTACTTTTGCCTCTGGGCTGTCATCTTTCTCTATTTCTATATACCTTTCTTTACTTCTTACTCCCTGAGTAAGTGTAGCTGTGTGGCTGGCCCCTGGAGGCCTCCTCCTCTCATCTTTTTCTTGCACCTCCATCTCTTCCCAGTTTTTTCCTTTTATTTATTCTCTCTGCCTGCCAGCCCCGCCTACCCTTTCTCCTACCTCACTGTTGGTCGTTCAGCTCTTTATTAGATCCAATCAGGTGTTTTAGGCAGGCAAAGTAACACAGCTTCACAGAGTTAAACAAATACAACATGAAAGAATGCAACACGTCTTTGCATTATTAAATAAATGTTCCACAATATAAACAAATGTAGCACATTTTGCATATATTAATGTTTCACAGTATTTCTGTTACTTTGAAATTGTGTTCTGGACCCTGGGGTGTCTTTGTTTGGTCATGAGACACCACTGTCCCCCATAGTCCTGGATGTTTGTGTTGCACTGGAATGGGTGTGAGCCATGAGCTCAGGGGACAGGGTAGGATTTTCAGCAGTGGTCACTGGATGAATTGTAAACACTTTCATGTAAAATCAGAAGGAACACTTATGACATAGAAGATATGGTTATCACCTCTCATTGTCTTTGAATGACTCAAACTCAACACACTTCATTGTTTCTGGGGAGGGGCAGCTAATAGCTGTCTGTACCACACCTTCCTCACAGCTCACCCGTCTAAGTTGTACATTTCAATGTTACCAAGTCCTGCAAACATCACTGTGATCAACTGTAGAGCATCTCATCTTCGGTTCCTCATTGAAGAAACCCTGCATGCTTCTGTTACCACTTCCCAGCATGGCGCACCCTCAGTTCCCAGCAATCTCTAATCTATTTTCTGTCTTTATTGATTGCAGCGGTTTGAATGAGAAATGTCCCCCACAGTCCTGGATGTTTGAACACTTGGTCCCCAGTTGGTAGCACTGCTTAGAGAGGATTAGGGTGTGCAGCTTTGCTGCAGGAATTATGTTACACTCTAGAGTGGACTTTGAGAGTTTGGTGGAGGGAAAAAAGGAGCAACAGATTTTTGTTTTCACAAAGATAACCAAATCATTTCCTTCTGGGAAAATAGATCCGGTCATCTCTACAGAGTCTGATTTTGTTGTCCTTTTTGACAGCTTGTTAGTGTCCCTCACAGGTTGGATCTCATAATCACCAAGTCTCTGCTGGGATTTCAGTCACAACACATTATCTGTGAAGATGTCCTTTAGCGGAATGAATCCAGGGGAGAGCACAATGCAGTTGGCACGCAGGAAATGAAAAGTCTACCAGGAATCCACTGGTTCATGGTGGTGATCATGATCTTATTCATTATAAATGGCTGAAACTAACAAAGGAGGATCAATGATGCTATGCTAAGTAGTTTGTATTCTGTGGCTGTAGATTATTGTTCATTCCATTTGCTCGTTTCCCTTCACCTTCTCCTCCAAGTGTCCTCAGAGTCAATCCTGCTTTGTGAAAGAGGCAAACATCAGACTTTGTCAGGGAGAGGAGACTGTGGAAAGGACGGCCAGGCCATTAATGGCATTGAAAGCATTCCTCAAACCTGGAAGATTCCTGGCTTGTGAATTGGTTCAAGCAAACATACCCCTACTTCAGCACCAGCCTTTTCAGAGGAGCCTTTTGCTGCCTGGGGCACAAAGACCCTAATGTGCGCTACAAGCTTAAGGAATCAGCTTAAGACAAATAGAGAGGTTCAACCTAAGCTTCGCAAAGGCAGATGAATGCATGGCTTCCTGAGGCTGGGGAGATGGCTCAGCAGTTAAGATCACATACTTTTCTTTCTTTGAGAGTTTGGGTCTTACTACCAACTCAAGACTGCTCACCACCGCCTGTAACTCCAGCTCCAGGGGATCCACTGTCGTTGGCCTCTATGGCACTGTATGCGCACATGCCTACCTCTTCCCACCACGTAATTTAAAATAATAATAATAAATCTTAAAAGACATAACGTCTTGGCCTTTTTGTGCTGATCAAGTGCAGAGGGCATTCAGCTGTTACTATAAGGGCCTACTGGTACCCAAGTTGGTTACTGATGGCTGCCAAGCTATACCTGTGCTACACAAATGTCTTCCTTTACTGACTTTTAAGGTTGTCATGTAAAGGAATGGGTTTTATTAGTGCACTTCCATGTCTGTATGTCATTATACTTTGTTCTCATTTGTGCCCCCACCATGCTACCCCAGCCCTTTGGCTGGTTCCCTTCCTTTTTTCCCAAATATTCCCCCTTCTAATCTCAAGTCACATGCATCCCTCTACCCTCTCTCCCGTCACCTTAATACGTCTTCCTTTCCTCTTATAATCATGTGGTTGAACAGGTCTGGGTTCATCCAAGGCGTTGAAAGAAGACACAGGGCACCTAAAGGATGATTCTAGTCTTTTTTAACTAGAGAAGAGGGGAGGTGGTGGAAGGGGGGGGGGGAAGGCTCAGCCTCTGTGAACTATCCCATAGCCAAAGGCCCTTTTTTATTGTTCTCCAATTTACATCTTCAGCAAGTTGATTTCCATATCTCCAAAACATCCTAAATAAGCCTTCAAAGGGACAATGCCAAATACAAACTCTCAGTTAAGAAATATCACCGTGTGGGATTTTTCCCAACCAAGTTATGCATAGGCTTTTTACCCTTGAGCAAATATCAGACATGATTTACATATTTAAACAGGAGGTGCTGAAGATGAAGATTAAGGCTCCATGGGCATTCAGCAATCAAGCCGGCTGCAGCTGTGTAGGAGTTCTCCCTACACGATCACCTTTCTAGTTTTATTTTCTTGCTCCCTTCCCCACATATAACTTTAAATTTAGGTTCTGCATATGAGAAAACTGAAAAGTTTTTGCACCCCAATAAACCTCTCCGCTGATGCAATAATTCAACCAAATCAAACCAAATTAGATAAAGCCCAGGTTTGATGGATAGCAATGCTCCCAGATGGCCTTTCAGCCCCCCAGAGAGAGGAGAGGGAAGGAAGACCACGTTTGTTCTCTGGGGGCAGTTTAAATACCCTGTGGGCATCTTTGGGGAGGGGTCATCGGTTGGTGGCTTTCTTGGAGGTGGAGTCTGTACTGAGGCAACTCTTTGGGTATATGGATGCCGAGGGCTATGGTGAAGCTTTAACCCACACATTCCAAACTCCTTGGGTATATGAATGCCAGGGGATGGGGTGACGCTTTCACCCAAACAAAAACAACATAAACTATTTGCATTTCTGAATCTGGCTTATTTCATTTAGCATAATGATTTCCAGTTCCATCCATTTCCTGCAGCCCAACCATTAGAGAGCCCCAAAGCCTTAGCTGAGAGCCCAGTGACCAGCCGTGGAGGTACCTTTTAGGAGGCTCCCACGCTTCCTCTTCCTGTGGTCTTGTCCACAGCAGCCTAGCTAGCTGCTACTCAGTGTTACCAGTGTGTATTCTTCCACCATATGTGAAACTTGACACAGCAGCCAGAGATATTTGGAGCAAAGCATTTGGCTTTGGGCTGGGGAAGCTGAATGTGCAAAATCATGGAGTGGTGTGGAATTCTCCACATCTGGTTCATTTTTTAAAATGCTGCTATGGTTACTGGGACACTGGAGACTAAAAATATAAATAGAGGGACTAGAATTGCAGCTGACGGCCAAGTTTGCTAAGATTTGAACATGCCAGCTGATAACTACATTTGCCTGGAGCAGGGATGAATAGTGCTGAACTGGAGGGGAGGAGGTATAGATACTGATGGGGGAGAGTCTTCTGGCTTGTGTTAATTTCATTGGTTAAATAAAGAGACTGCCTTGACCCTTTAATAGGACATAAAATTAGGTAGGTGGAGTAAACAGAACAGAATGCTGGGAGAAAGAAGCTGAGTCAAGGAGTCGCCATGATTCTCCTACCGGACACAGAAGCAGATTAAGATCTTTCCTGGTAAGACACCTGATGGTGTTACAGGGATATTAGAAATGGGTTAGATTGATATGTAAGAGCTAGCCAATAAGAGGCTGGAACTAATGGTCCAGGCAGTGTTTAAAAGAATACAGTTTCCATGTAATTATTCCGGGCATAAGCTAGCCATGTGGGCGGCCGGGTGCCAGGAACATAGCCCGCCCACACACATTACAACAAGACACCGGTTGTGTTGGCAAACCATGGCTCAACTGTCTGGTTTTGAAGGCTGGCTTGCTGGATACCACAGGACCTGGGACAGTGACACATCAAAGCTGGCAAGGAATACCCTTGCAGTGGACTACAGGACTGAGGACTTCCAGCTATACACCAAGATCACAATGAAACATTATTTAGAAGATCGGCTGATAAGAAATCATTTGAAGGTCTTGGCACTTCACTAAGCTTTTTGTGGACATCCATCATGTGACACCGCACAATTTTACAGCTAAGGACCACTTGGATCCCAGTGCTCCCACTTCTGCAAAATCCAACAATGCCACCTTCACATGCCACCTTCATTGAGCAGGCACACTTAAACTCCAAGGCCTCCTGGGAGGCTCACAGTACTCTGCCACACTAGAGAGGATCAATGCTGGAGGTCACGAACTGGGGCTTGTTTGGGACTGGAGATTTAATGCAGCTGAAAGAAACCTCTGGGAATAGATAGCAGAAGTCTTAGCCTTGATGTATTTGCATGTGACCAGTGCTTACACCTCCACCAAGGCAACAAAATATAGAGGAAGAACTGCTTAAGAGCTGAGCTGTATTATGTTCATTTACACAGTCATTGGATAGCTTTGTTTGCACAGTCACTGGATAGCTTTGTTTGCAATCATGTTGTGCCCATTTGTCTTCTGTATTCGTTGAAGGAAACAGAGTACTGCTGCTAGGAGCCAACCTGTCTCTTTTTGTTATGAAAAGTTTTTTAAATAATTAAATATTTAAATGCCATATTCCCCAGATTTCAGAGCAGTTGAGGGCTGTTTATCAGGCATAACTACAGTATAGAATCTGCCTGGAGAGCTGGGTATGAGCTTGACTGTACTGGCTCTCAACTTACCAGGTAAGATTTACACTCAAAAAAAGAAGAAAAAAATTACTTGAAATAGAATGTTAATGGCAGAACTGACAATAGTAGAAAACAGATGAATATATTTTAAATCAGGGTTGGATTACATATATAATATTTTTTGTAAGAGACTTAAAAGTACATACCAATTTAAAACATGAGACTTATTGCTTTGTAGTCTAGAATGAGAGAACAATGAACAGACAATTATAACATTTAACAGTAAACATAGGTGCATTTAAGTTACATATATGAACACATACACACAGAGTGAATAGGAATTGGGCGAAGTGGATGCTCTTGGTGGGCCCTACCAAAGGCATGCCACTGCACAAAACATACTTGCAACAGAGTCAGCAAGAGGAATCTAAAGACAAAACATAAAGACCAGGCAGGGTATACTTCAGTAAAGATGGCGGGACATGGTCACCTGACCTGGCTTTCAGTTAGGATGGTGGTGAAGTCACCTGACCTCAGTCAAAATGGTGGTAAGGTCACCTGATCTGTCAAAATGGCGGTGGTCACATGTTGTATGGAAAAGCCACGTTTTCTAAGCCACAGGAGTTTTACACATAACAAGATAGACCTAGAGGCATGATCTGCCCTGTTGCCGAGTCGCCACACCACAAGCTGTGGTGGGGAGCAAAGGCTGGAATTGAAAACAGCTGCCTTGTGGATCCGACCAATCTTGTTGGCAGCAGTGGCAAGGACAGTTTGAGGAAAAATGGAGCTGGTGGGACACCAGTGGAGCATAGTTTGAGGTGTTTATACTGTAGCTGAAAAGTGAAAGTCTGCAAATAACACCACAGGGCCTATAGAAGAGTGTCCTCTCTATAAAGGCAGGGTGTGCAACAACGGCGAACACCTCAGGGCTTGTAGAACAGTGTGCTTTCTCTACAGGAGGGTGTTAAAGCCTGACTGGCTCCAGTATGGGTGACTAGGGAGGGAGAGCAAGGAAATAGATGTCTTGGTTGAAGGAGCCATTAAGGGGCTAGCAAGAAACCTAGCACTAGGGAAACTCCCAGGAATCCACAAGAATGACTCCAGCTAAGACCCTAAGCAATAGTGGCAAGAGTGCCTGAACTGGCCTCCCCTGTAAACATATTGATGTCTACCTTAATTGTCACCATAGAAACTTCATCCAGCAGCTGGGTGGTAGTGGTGCATGCTTTTAATCCAAGCACTCAGGAGGCAGAGACAGATAGATCTCCATAAGTTCGAGGCCAGCCTGGTCTACCAAGTGATTTCCAGGACAGGCTCCAAAGCTAGAGAGAAACCCTGTCTTGAAAAACCAATAAAGAAAGAAGGAAAGGAAGAAAGAAAGAAAGAAAGAAAGAAAAGTCATCTAGCAACTGATGCAAACAGATACAGAGATCACAGCTAGCACTGGGCCAACCTCCCAGAGTCAGTTGAAGAGAGGGAGAAGCCATAATATGAGCAAAGGGGTCAAGACCATGATGGGGATACCCACAGAAAAAGCTAACCTGAACTAGTGGGAGCTCACTGACTCTGGACTGACAGTGGGGGAAACTGCATAGGGCCAAACTAGGCCCTCTGAATGTGGGTGACAGTTGCATGGCTGGGGCAGACTGTGGGGTCACTGGCAGGCAGTGGGACCAGGATTTATTTCCGGTGCTTGAACTGGCTTTTTGGAGCTCATTCCCTTTGGAAGGATACCTTGATTTTGCCTCAAAGTGATGTGCCAGACTTTGTTGACTCCATATGAGAAGCCTCACTCTTTCCGAGGAGTGGATGGGGGGGTGGGGGAAGATGGTGGGAGTGGGAGGAGAGGAGGGAGAGGGAACTGGGATTAGTATGTAAAATGAGAAAAGATTGTTTTAAAAAATAAAATAATTGGCCGGGTGGTGTTGGTGCACACCTTTAATCCCAGCACTCAGGAGGCAGAGGCAGGCAGATCTCTGTGAGTTCAAGGCCATCCTGGTTTACAAGAGTAAGTTCCAGAACAGATCCCCAAACTGCAGAGAAACCCTGTCTCAAAAATAAATAAATAAATAAAATAAAAATTAAACCAAATTGCTTTTAAAACTTTTATTGAACTACACTGATACACAATAAATGAAACACAATCAAACATGCAACTTCCAAAATTTTGACATAGTTACACATATGTTCAAATACCAGTCATTTTCAGATGCATTCTCCACAGCCCTCCTGTCCTCATTTTACCAGACAGCCCTGCCTCTCACAGTCTCCAGGCTGTTGGAAGGAGACCGCTTGTTTGTTTCCTGGCTGCTCAGCCCCAAAATAATCACACAGAAACTGTATTAATTAAATCGCTGCTTGATGGACGCATTAGCTCTAGTATCTTATTTTCTAACTTTTACATTTTAATTTAACCCATCTCCATTAATCTGTGCATCACCACGAAGTCGTGGTTTACCAGCAAATTTTCAGCATGTCTGTCTCTGGCAGCTCCATGGCGTCTACCTGACTCTGCCTCCTTTCTCCCAGCACTCAGTTTAGTCTCCCCCACCTACCTAAGTTCTGCCCTATCAATATGCCAAGGCAGTTTCTTTATTCACCAGTGGTATTCACAGCATACAGAGGGGAATCCCACATCACCAGGCAACTGTTGATCCCTCTCTGTCACTGTGAGTTGCTGTGTATTTCTTCAAATTTTATATAAATGAATTTTTATGGTGTACTGTTTTTAAAACCTGCTTCTTTCACGTTTTTATTAGTTTGAAATTCACCCATATTAATTTAGGTATCAGATGATTTCTTTAATTGGTATACTGTGGTTTTCTGTGTCAACTTGACACAAGCTGTAGTCAGAGAAGAAGCCTCAGTTGAGGCAATGCCTTCATGAAATCCCTCTCTGGGAAACTGGAGGGCCACACAGGACATTGGTATCCATTAAACCTGGGCTTTTTCTAATTTGGTTTGATTTGGTTTGGTTTGGATTATTACATCATCAGAGAGACTTATTGGGGCACAAAAACTTTTCAGTCAGGACCAGCTCTCGCATTGCAGTGTCTAACAAGAGGCAAGGCCAACTTTCCCTGGGCCAATGAAGGGCAGGACTGGCTCAGAATGGCCCTCTGATTTCATCTTTCATCTAAGGTCCCCAAAGTGACACAGGTCACAGACATCAACACAGACCCCACCTAAGAATCTAGACATGGCTGGCCCTTGGCAGCAACTTGGGCCTGGATCACATCCTGTCTCTGGGTAGAAGCACTGGCCACTTAGGTGGGAACAGTTCTGGTGACAGCATGACCCCAGACACCACCAATGCCTCAAGTTGAGGCCCTAACCCTGGACTTTTTGACCTTTGGTGGCAATACAGGACTCAGACTTCAGTCTAGATCCCAACTGCCACAGGACCACAGATCCAGACATGGTCCTTGGCAGCAGCCAGGTCTGGATGTCACCATTGCCCAAGTGGCAGTACAGGTCACTCAGATCAGCCCAGGCCCCAAGGCAGTGCATCCTCAGACACTAGCATGGCACCAGACCTTGGGCATCTGCACAGCCTTTGATGGTAACAGGAGCCTCGGAGGTCAGCACAGACCCTGCCTGCAGTAGGGACGCAGACCCAGACATGACCCTCAGCTGCAGGTCTGGCCCGGAAGTCACCATGACTTTGGGTAGCAGTGCATGTTGCTGTACGCAGATCATGGGTAGCCTCAAAAGACCACCATGGAGACTGAATCCCATATGTAAAAGCAAAGAGCCTTTATTCAACTTCAAACTTGGACTCTCAGTGTATCCAATGCATTGGCATGATCAGAGAGCTTCAAACTCAGTTGGGGTGGGGTTTTTGTCAGAGGTTTTAGCAGAGGTTGCAGTGAGGGGTTTCTAAGGTTCAGGACCTCTGATTGGCTGACATTTGTCTAGGGCTGTCTTGGTGAAAGGAGATAGGTGTGCGCTGTGCTAAGGGATGTCAGATGATCCTATCTGTAATGGTTGTAATATTGGGAATTTCCTTTGGAATGTTAGGTACTTTCCCCTTGGATGGTCCATTCCTGGGCATTTCCTGGATGGTCTCAGTTTGTGGTCTTCCCTAGAACCAGGTAATCTGAAACTCAGGCCTCAGTTGAGCTTGTCATGGTTGGGTCCTACATTCCCCACTTTACAAGTACTGATGACAGGACTCAATCATGGGTTCTGCTTGCTCAGGGGTTTAAGGGGATGGCATTTGGGACATAAGAACCATTAGCTAATAGATTTTTTTCTAGAGCAGTGACCAGGCCCTGTAGCTCTGATCTTTAAGCACAACCTGATGGGGAAGCTCAACCAATCATGTCTGGTTAGGGTGTGGCCGCCTGGAGCCCAGGTAGAAAAACCGGGAGATGTAGGTGTATGCTCTCTCTTTGCGGTGCCTGCCCGACCTATTGGATTTCGGAACTCCCATTCTTGTAGTGTAAGTTTTCCCCCTCTTTAACCATTAAAGTATTCCTGCTACTCTTGAGCTAGCCTGGTTACTTATTACACCGACCTAAATCGTTACAACAACTAAATTATAATACCGAATGACCTCTTTGGTTCTGGATAAAGAATCAAAGTGTCTTATCTTTTTGTAGAACCATTTTAGTTAATAAATCTTCTAATTGACAATTCTGGGTCTATTTTCCTGGTATGTCAATGGGCATTATAGGTAGCCGTTTTGTCCTCCATGCCACAGAATTCCCCCTTGACTCAGCATTTCTACCTGTTTTGGTAAGGGAGCATGAGTTGACATGTTCTTTTCTATAACTACTTCAAGCTGACATTGGGGCATTGTTATCAGGGCCCAAGAAGGCTGAAAGGCTAGCCAAAGGTAAGGAGGGAATTCAGGCAATGGGGGCATTTAACAGAAGCATCTGATTCGCTGATTGTGCTCAGAGACAGGTAGCATTCACACAGGCTGTACTGGCCCACATCAGATGTCAGCAAATCCAGGGTTTGCAGTCCTTTGAGGTAGGTTGTAGTCAGCAACTGATGCTTGAATTGTCTGTCAGCCAAGTGCAAACCTGTTGAGACAAGTTTAAACTAGGAACAGAAGTTAAGATTTATGAACTTAAAGGAAAATATGATATTTGAAACTTTCAGGCCCACAGTCTTACTAAGTGGGAAGGGGAGGAGTCTCAAGACCAGGAGAGAGAAAAATACCATCCTCAGGAATAGACAGGGAGGAGAGGGGGACTTAGGCTGTACTTATCTGGAACCCTTTTGACCTGTGAGAAGTGGATCCAGGTTTTTTCTGAAACCTATATATATATATTTATTTTATAAAAGGATATAAGAGTTCTAAATATATAAGTATCATCAATCTATACTGACATACACACAGCAGAAAAAAGCACGTCATGGGTGTCTGTAAACAGCAGGAGTAGACTCATTTGAGTCCTCGCAAAAACTACAGACTTGGGTTAGAAGCGTGTACGTTTTCCTCTGTTCAGAAAGCCAGGCATAGATTGGACAGAGATGTCTTTAGCCCAGTGAGAAGTACATGAAAATCTATTAGCTTATCAGAACTATACCACAGAAGGGGAAGAAATCTGAACCCCTTGTTTTTTATATAATCATTTACCAAAGACATAAGCAGTTATTATTGAGAAAAGTCATTTTAAATCGTATGTCTTTAGTGGAAAGTTGCTTCTGAAACCTGTTTATATTTTAAGATGAACCCTGTTGGCAAGGCAAACCTGTCTAGTTTTTTTCAACAGGAGACCTAGTAGCTCTAAAAAGATCAAGTCTTGATTTTTACATATGAACTGAGCTAAGAAACTGGCTGCAGCCTAGGGGTAGAACCTGATTGCCGGCTCCTAAGCTGACAAAAGTTAAAGCTAGCCCAGCCATCGATACTATCAGAGAGACAAGAAGGATAAACTGTACCTGACTGTAGATCAAACATCTTCCCAAAGTGGGGCCCAGCCATGACAAGCTCAACAGAGGCCTGGGTTTCAGATTACCTGGTTCTGAGAAAGACCACAAACTGAGACCACCCAGAAATGGCCCATCCAAGGAGAAAGTACCTAACATTACAAAGGAAATTCCTAACTGGAAAGTTTCTGCACCCCAATAAGCCCCTCTGCTGATGCAATAATCTGAATCAGATCAAATTAAATTGAATTAGAAAAGCCTAGGTTTAGTGGATACAGATGCTCCTGATGGCTTTGCAGCCCTCCAGAGAGGAGATGGGAAAGGAAGACTGGAACACCACGTGTTTGCTCTGGGGCGGGGGGGGGGGGCAGTCTAAATACCCTGTGGGAGTGGTCTTGGGCATCTCTAGGAAGGGGTCATCCTTTGGCAAGTTTCTCGGGGGCAGAGTCTAGGCTGAGGCAACTCCCAAGGGAGGACTTGGGGTGGAACTTCCATCCAAGATTCCAGACTTTGGATTTATGGATGCCAGGGCCTGGGGTGTGGCTTCTATCCAAACATTTCAGATTCTATGGCTATATGGATGCCAAGAGCTGAGGTGAAGCTTCCATTCAAACACTAACGTTCCAACCATTGTAGATAGGAGGATCACTTGATGTCCCTTAGCCCAGCACACACCCATCCCCTTTCACCAAGACACCCCTAGACAAATGTCAGCCAATCAGAGGTCCTGAACCTTAGACATCCCTCACTCCAGCCTCTGCTATGATAAAAACTCCTCCCTAACTGAATTTGAGCCTCTCTGATGGTGCCAATGTGTTGGACACACTTAGAGTCCAAGTTCGAACTTGAATAAAGGCTTTTTTGGTTTTACATATGGTATTCAGTCTCTGTGGTGGTCTTTTGGGGGGTCCTGATCTGGGCATAACACAGGCCACTTAGATCCGCACGCATTGTGGCCCTTGGACATCAACTTGGACTCAGGTGGTTGACCTGACCCTGGTCATTCTCATGGCCCTCGGTGGCAACAAAAGCTACCTGTGTCAATCCAGGCCCTGACTGCTATAGGGCCAAGACCCCGACATTGTTCTTGGCAGCAGTCTGGGCTCAGATGACGCTATTGTCCTGGGTGGCAGCACAGGCCATTCAGATCTGTATGACCTTTGCTGCAGCATGACTCCCAGACTCCAACAAAGCCACAGGCTACGACCCAGATCCCCAGCTTCCGTGTGGGCCCTAGTGGCAACCTGGGCCACAGTCTTGACTACAGCTGGTCTACAGACCCAGACATGACCTCAGGCAATAGATTGGCCTGGTCAATGTTTTAGCTCCAAGTGGTAGCCCTTACCACTCAGATCAGGATGGCTCTGGCAGCAGTATGATTTCCAAACTCCAACAAGGCCATAGGTTGTTCCCCAGACACCAGGTTCATATGACCTTTAGTGGCAACACAGGCCACGGACATCAACATAGACCTTGGCTGTGGCAGGACCACAGAGCCAGACATAGTTCTCAGTAGTAGCCTGGGTCTGGTTGTCACCATGATACCAGGTGGTGCCCCAGATCACTGGAATCAGCATGGCCCTTGATGGCAACAGGAGCTATGGTCACAGAACCTGGCTGCTGTAGGACCAGGAACCCAGATATGGCCCTTGGAAGCAGCCCGACTCAGGCATTGCCATAGTTCCAAGTGACAAGCAGGGCCTCCAACATCAGCATATGCCTCACCATCTTCATTTCTTCCTTTCTGTTTCTTTCCACTGCACACGAACCATTCTGCTTCTCTTTCCTCTCCCATTTCTCCATCACAATATTTGATTAGCATAATGGGGCCCGTGGATGTCTTCCCTTGGGCCAGGGCCTCAAGGACCCTGGCTGGCCTGTAGCTAGCTAATCCCCATCTGAGCAGAACTGCATGGGGGTAGGGCATGGATGTCTTCCCTTAATAACTCTTTATATATTCTGGATACAGGTCTTTTTAAAATTAGATATGAACTGCAAATATTTTCTCCAAGTCCATGGCATGCTTTTCATTTTCTTAAATCTCTTTTCTGTTTTTCAAGACAGGGTCTCTGTGTGTAGCCTTGGATGTTCTGGAACTCTGTAAATTAGGATGGCCTTGAATTCACAGAGATCCACCTGCTTCTGCCTCCCAAGGGCTGGAATTAGAGGTGTGTACCACCAATGCCCAGCTTATCTTCTTAATTTTTTAACGAGCAAAAATAAATTTTGATAAAGCACAGTTTATCCATGTTTGCTTTTTTGAATTGTGCATTTAGTGATATATCTTGGAAATATTTGCCTAATTTAAGATCTCAAAGACTCTGCCTATATTACAAGGTTTTGATTTTTGGCTATATTTAGGTCTCTGAGTCACTTAAAGTTTAGATTTGATATATAATCAAACTATAGATTTCTGGATAGTTTAACTGGAAAGATAAATCTTAAGAGAATATTGTGGCAGAGAAAATTAAATGTCTTTCCCAGTCATGTATTGTTTTCCCTGAACACACAAGAAGAGTGTATCTCCCAGTTTCCTTCCACATCGAAATATGATTGAGTCTTAATCTACACCAGTGGTTCTAAACCTGTGGGTCTCGACACCTTTGGGGTCAAATGACCCTTTCACAGGGGTTACATATCAGATATCCTGCATCTTAGATATTTACACTATGATTCATAGCAGTAGAAAAATTATAGCTAGGAAGCAGCAATGAAGTAGTTTTATGGTTGGGGTCACCACAACATGAGAAACTGTATTACAGGGTTATAGTATTAGAAAGGTTGAGACCCACTGGTCTATCCAATATTGGGAGAGATAATGTGCCATCTTCTAAATTTCACCGTGCCACTCTTTGCGCAATCATTATCTATCATTATTACTTACTATTGCATAAGAAGCTAAGCAAACCTGAGTGATTAAAATAACAGTTTCATTATCTTTTTGGTTATGAGTTGACTGAGCTCAGTTACTAGTTCTTGCTTTGGCCCTTGCACAGTTACTGGCATATGTGCTCTGGGACTACAGCTGATGATCTGATGCTCGGCTAGAGATGCCCAAAATGATGGCTATGCCCTAGCATCTTATCTAGGTTCACCAAGCGGTATATTGACACTCGGTCTCTACATGTGGCCCCAAGATTTCAGTCTGGTGGTTGAGCTTCTAGAGGAGGTGCCCCATTCCTGGTATCCTGGTGTGTGTGTGTGTATGTGTACGTGTGTGTATGTATCTGTGTCAGCTGTTTAAAGACTACACCTGACAGGTTCAACATCGTTTCCACCATATTCTATTGGTCAAAGTGGTCACAGGGTCTGGATTGAAGAGGATAGTAAATATAGCTCTTGATGGGCCAGTGGCAAAATCCCACTGCAGAATAACAGATAAACCTCTTTGGAGATACAGTATTTCATGTCCCTACCAGAACACTCCCTCGGATTATTACTTGTGCTCTGAACATTTCTAAACATTTTGATGTTAAGTATGAAAGAAGCATTTGTGACTGTTACATGTGTCTGTGCCCTTCATTTAAAAATAGAAAAACCAAAAAAAAATAATAAAATCTCCCTTCTTATCTCTCCCCACAATATTTATTGTCCCACCAATTATGTGATCTGGCATTAATGTTGCTACCCAGCTGTCTTACATCATGGTTTAACATTTTATTTTCCATTGTGCTTCTTCTTTAATAGATATTTTGCATTGCCCCCCTTCTCTCAGTTGTTTGTTATGTTTGATGATTTGTTTACTGAATATCTTAATGAGGATGCTATACAATCTTGATATACTACCAAGAATTCTTTACTTTATAATGATGAATGTTGTAATTCTTTAATTCTATTCGTTAATCCTCCCCCAACACTCTCTCCATTTGAAATTTTACATGACATTCCTATTGCTGTTTTAAACACAGCCACTATTTATCTCGTTTTTCTCTTTCAAGGAGTACTTTTCGTCACTTTTTACACTGTGTTTTCATCTGTCACTATTTTCTTTTCACTCAAACAACCCTGAGGTTCCTTTTGGCATGAATCTGCTGGAAATAATTTGTGCTAAGTTTGTTTATCAGATTTCTTTTTGTGTCTGTTTCCTTCCTTCCTTCCTTCCTTCCTTCCTTCCTTCCTTCCTTCCTTCTCTCCCTCTCTCCTTCCCTCCCTTCCGTTCTTTCTTTCTCTTTCTTTCTTTCTTTCTTTCCTTTCTTTCCTCCTTCCTTCCTTCCCTTTGCCTCCTCCTCCTCCTCCTCCTCCTCCTCCTCCTCCTCCTCCTCCTCCTTCTTCTCTCTCTCTCTCTCTCTCTCTCTCTCTCTCTCTCTCTCTCTGTGGTGTGTGTGTGTCTGTCTGTCTTTCTCTGTTTTCTTTTTGGATGTTTGTTTTGTGAGACAGTGTCTTACTTTGTAGCTCTGGCTGAACTGGATCTCACTATGTAGACGAGCCTATCCTTGAACTACAGTTATATGCTTGCCTCAGCCTCCAGGGTATAGGGATTAAAGGATCTTCTGTTGAATATGGATTTGTAGCTACTACTGGTATTTTGTTACTTATATATTCATTAATGATTAGCAATACTACACAAAATCTGAGTATATATTTGTGTTGATTCTATAGACAGATGAAAACAACAGCTCATCTATTTGGTTCTACATTCATAATATACTCTTAATTTCTTCTTATTAATGCCTGAGCACTGCTGCAAATATTGGCTCAATGGGGTTATTTATACACATACTATTACTTTCTGTTATGCCCAAATTTGCAGGGTCCCCGGGTCCCCACAAAAACCAACAAAGGAGACTGGGTCCCATAAAATCCATACACACCATAAAGAAAAATTAAAACTCTAAAGTGGGGAGTGTTTAACCACTAGGTTTGAATCAAGATGCTAAAAAGATTGGCATTATCCAGGCAGTAGTGGCCCACACCTTTAATCCCAGCACTCGGGAGGCAGAGACAGGCGGATCTCTGTGAGTTCGAGACCAGCCTGATCTATAAGAGCTAATTCCAGGACAGGCTCCAAAGCTACAGAGAAACCCTGTCTCAAAAAACAAAAACCAAACAAACAAAAAGATTGACTTTAACACGAGGTTAAGATCTAACACAAAGATGCCTTTTCAATATGAACACATGTTTATTTTCCATTTTTTTTTTTAAGTCTATTGTTACAAACACGGTTTTTAGGATGCACCAAGCATAGATTGTTTCCAGATCTGGGTCCCACGTGCTCCTCCACAGTCGCCATGGCTACCTGCCCCGGAACCTTGGCGTGATGACGCTGGTTTCCGGCGGGATTTTTAGAGTGACGAACAGTTTTGGGCCAAGCGACCATGAGAGGGCCAGAGCTGGGGCCCGAAACTAGCATGGAGGGGGACGTACTGGACACCCTGGAAGCCCTGGGGTGAGTGCTCTCGCGGACCGCTTCCCGGGGAGGTACGCCGGCCTCGCGCGTGGCCGCTGCGGCTCGGGTGCGCGCGCCTCCCGGACCCGGCCGGCGGTGTGTGGGGCGGTGCACAGGCCTGTGCGCTCCAGCTCGTCGGGACCCGGGGAATGGGGCGGGACCGAGCGGCCGCGGCGGGAGCAGGCCAGGCTGGCGCGGGGCAGGGTCCTGCTGTCCTGCGCATCGCGATCTCCCCTCAGCCGGCTCTCCCAGGGCCTCGGGGGGCCTGCTGTGGGGACGGAGAAGCCGCGCGCACCGCTCCGCACCGCAGTCGCCTCTGGACCGTTGTTGCCGCACGCCACTCAGGCTTTGACTTCCTCCGGGCTCTGGGGGACTCTCTTAGTTGAGTGCAAGCCTCTACGTTTAACCTTCTCCGCTCTTTAATGCACGTTTGAATGGTAGGCAGGGAGAAATGACAGTTTTCAGAGTGATATTAGCTTTAAAGGATCTACTGTGCTTTGTAGTTTATAATTCTGGGCGCTAGGTGCTATGAGGAGGACCCCAGGGGTCGCGGCGGTGGGACGATCTGGACACGCAGTTCTTACTTCCTCCCATCGTGGTTTCCTTCACAGCCCTGCTCCTTTTCCATCTTTGTCTTATGAACTTCACCCAGCTCCCGGAGAACAGGTTCTGTGCCAGGTTTCTTCACTGAGGGATTCCTGGCAACATACTAGAGAGGGGTCTGTCGCAGGGAACAGTGACTGATGGGGAAAAAGAGTGAAGAAAAAGTTCAAAGGGGGGGGGGGGGTGCATACATGCAAGCGAAGGGCCAAAGACGGAGGGTTGGTAACCTCACGTTGGCTCCTTCTGCACAATCGTGTCTGCCTCCTAGCGCGCAGCTTCTTTTATGGTAACTGTGTTCCTAAAGAAGCTTGGAACCTTCTCTCCGCGCCCCCTGGCTTTTGTTCCCTCAAACGTCATTGCTCCTCTAGCGACTGTTACTTTTATTGCCCTCTGGTGATGCGTACTTTACTGTTGCCCAGCGTAACAGAACTTTGCATTTATTTGATCTTGAATAAAATGTTTTTTTTTAATGAAATAAAAGAGCCAGGGATTATTTCAAGGCCATTTGTACTTCTGTGAAATTCTCTTCTTACCTCACCGGGGATGTAATTATTAGATACTAATTAAAGTAGCCAAAAGTGTGTAGGCTCCAGTTTGGCTCCCAAGTCCGACCTTTGAAATTTTTGGGATCTTGTAAGTCATTTATGAAAAGGGAAGACAATGGTTTTTTTTTTTATCCTTCTTTGATTCGTTAAAGTTGTTCCTACTATAGCTGTTAAGAGAGTGAGATTTGCTGTAATGCTGACATTTACTGAGGAACATTTGTTTACATTCAATATGAGAAGTACAACAGCTTGCACACTTTAAAATTGGCTTTTCCTCGAATGGCCAATGTGGTGACATTTTGTTTGTGATTTAACAAATAAAGCTTGCGTGAAAATCAGTACGGAGCCAGAGCCACACTAGTTAACCATAGAGGCCAGGCAGTGGTGACACACATCTTTAATCTCAGCACTCGGGAGCCAGGGGCAGATGGGTCTCTAGGAGTTCAAGGATACCCTGGGCTACGCGAGATTGACCCAGTCTAAAGAGAAACCGAGCCAAGCAGTGGTGGCTCACATCTTTAATCCCGGTACTTGGGAGTCCCACACCTTTAATCTCAGCACGTGAGACAAGAGGAATGTAAGACAGGAGGAGACAGGAGCTCAGAACGTTCACTCTTGAGGATTCGTAGACACAGGATCTTGCCCCTTTTGGCTTGAGGATTTCGTAAAGGTAAGAACTAGTGACTGGCCCATCTGCTTCTCTGATCTCTCAGCTTTCACCCCTAATATCTGACTCCGGGTTTTTATTTTTAAGACCAATTAGAGTATATGCTACAGGCCAAGGACAAGATTTTGAGATTTGAAGACTCATTTTATGATGACAAAATGTGGAAATGTTACTGATTGTATATGTTGTAACTGATCACTGATCTCCATGAAGATTGTGAAGGATGTATTTTCTATTGTGATGAAACCATTTAGTTTATCAGTGAAAGTGCTTTAGGTTGTCAGGTAAAGAAAGACATTAATGGAATGACTTAAATAGGACAACTCCTAAAAGGCCAATGTAGAGCTGCAGCGGTTACTAAGGAAAACCACTTAGTTTGCTCTTCTGTGAACTGAGTATCCTCAAACAGATGATTTCATGCTTCTTTAGTTACAGTGGTCTGGGATTTTACAAACAGTGTGGCTCACCTAGTTGCTTTGGTTGTACACTGCAGCCATGCACATAGCTGACGGAAAGGTTCTGGTCTGGTGTACAATATCCGCTCTCCACGCCACCATCTTCAGAGGGTATACAGTACCCGCCGTCCACACTACCATCTTCAGAGGGGTATACAGTACCCGCTGTCCATGTCACCATCTTCAGAGGGTATACAGTACCCGCTGTCCACGTCACCATCTTCAGAGGGGTATACAGTACCCGCTGTCCACGTCACCATCTTCAGAGGGTATACAGTACCCGCTGTCCACGCCACCATCTTCAGAGGGGTATACAGTACCCGCTGTCCACACTACCATCTTCAGAGGGGTATACAGTACCCGCTGTCCACGCCACCATCTTCAGAGGGGTATACAGTACCCGCTGTCCACACTACCATCTTCAGAGGGGTATACAGTACCCGCTGTCCACGTCACCATCTTCAGAGGGGTATACAGTACCCGCTGTCCACACTACCATCTTCAGAGGGTATACAGTACCCGCTGTCCACACTACCATCTTCAGAGGGGTATACAGTACCCGCTGTCCACACTACCATCTTCAGAGGGTATACAGTACCCGCTGTCCACACTACCATCTTCAGAGGGGTATACAGTACCCGCTGTCCACACTACCATCTTCAGAGGGTATACAGTACCCGCTGTCCACGTCACCATCTTCAGAGGGGTATACAGTACCCGCTGTCCACGTCACCATCTTCAGAGGGTATACAGTACCCGCTGTCCACACTACCATCTTCAGAGGGGTATACAGTACCCGCTGTCCACGTCACCATCTTCAGAGGGGTATACAGTACCCGCTGTCCACGTCACCATCTTCAGAGGGTATACAGTACCCGCTGTCCACGCCACCATCTTCAGAGGGGTATACAGTACCCGCTGTTCACACTACCATCTTCAGAGGGGTATACAGTACCCGCTGTCCACGCCACCATCTTCAGAGGGGTATACAGTACCCGCTGTCCACACTACCATCTTCAGAGGGGTATACAGTACCCGCTGTCCACGTCACCATCTTCAGAGGGGTATACAGTACCCGCTGTCCACACTACCATCTTCAGAGGGTATACAGTACCCGCTGTCCACACTACCATCTTCAGAGGGGTATACAGTACCCGCTGTCCACACTACCATCTTCAGAGGGTATACAGTACCCGCTGTCCACACTACCATCTTCAGAGGGGTATACAGTACCCGCTGTCCACACTACCATCTTCAGAGGGTATACAGTACCCGCTGTCCACGTCACCATCTTCAGAGGGGTATACAGTACCCGCTGTCCACGTCACCATCTTCAGAGGGTATACAGTACCCGCTGTCCACACTACCATCTTCAGAGGGGTATACAGTACCCGCTGTCCACGTCACCATCTTCAGAGGGTATACAGTACCCGCTGTCCACGCCACCATCTTCAGAGGGGTATACAGTACCCGCTGTCCACACTACCATCTTCAGAGGGGTATACAGTACCCGCTGTCCACGTCACCATCTTCAGAGGGTATACAGTACCCGCTGTCCACACTACCATCTTCAGAGGGTATACAGTACCCGCTGTCCACACTACCATCTTCAGAGGGGTATACAGTACCCGCTGTCCACACTACCATCTTCAGAGGGGTATACAGTACCCGCTGTCCACGTCACCATCTTCAGAGGGGTATGCAGTACCCGCTGTCCACACTACCATCTTCAGAGGGGTATACAGTACCCGCTGTCCACACTACCATCTTCAGAGGGGTATGATAATGTTGCAGATGTTACAGAGCTTCAGTCTGGGGTGAATCCACTGTTTATTTCAAACATTTATGGAGCATGGCTGTATCTTGGAATACTGTTCCAAGGAGCCAGTGGTGAGCAAAAGAGACTGGTGCTTGTCTTTATGGAGCTCACAGTAAAGTGCAGAAACATGTGGTTGTCTGTTGATGCACTGTAATAAGTGCTTCAGAGGAAAAAGCAGGGGGATATAACAGAGGCTCATTGGTTCGTGCTGGATGCCTGAGGAAAGGACAGTGGAGTCGAAGTAGGAAGGATGAGTAGAAACTGACTCGGTGAGAGTAGCGGTGAGAGTAGCTGGGGAAGGAAGATGCTGTGTTCTGAATGTTAGAGTAGAAGAAGACCTTGAGGAGGCGATGGGGCTGGGAGGCAGAGTGTGAAGAGGACCAGGGCACGCAGCACATACCTTTACAGCTGTGTGGTTCACTTTCTCCCTTACCTACCAGTAGGACCTGCCAGGTAATTAGCTGTCTAACTCCAAAGTTCCTTTGATGGTTTGGGAAAGACGTGCTGCTTAGCGGTAGGGGTGCATCGTAGTATAGAGGTAAGGGCGTTACTGATGATCCTTAGTACCAAGGGTTCGTATCTTCAGTCAGATAGATGCACCGCAGAATCACAGTCTAATAGGGGAGGCAGTGAAGATAGGAGGGAGCAGAAAGTACAGAGGGTGCAGACAAACCAGTGGCATGGAGGTGGCAGGAGGTCAAAGGACAGTTGTTGGTGAAAGATGACAAAAGAAGCTGGGGAGGTAGGAGGTGTGGCCGGGGAGGGACATGCCTGAATTCAGGATTTGGGAAGTATAATAGTTCTTGTGGTGGCGAAGTCCAGGGAGAGAGTGACAGACGTGGAGCGGAGAAAGTTGGTAAAAAGGAGGTTAGGGAGCTGACCACTTTGTATTAGATAGCCAATCAGGGTATTGATCTCTGGGAGAGGCTAAGTCTCTCAATAGTCATTAGTAGACTGTAGTTTTTTGTCTAGGGTGGGGCCCCATGAGATTTTTCTCTCCCGTCCATGAGCATGCCTGATGGTACTGTCTTTTATGTCTGATTTATGCAGTCATTTCTAAGAGAAGCAGTCTGACACAGGGTTCCTTGTGTTCTGACTCTTGTGTTCTGTGTTCCCTTCCTGGTTGATGTTCCTAAGCCAGAGATGCTGGAGCTCTCTGCAGATGTATCCATCAGGGGTGGGCGCTCCACAATCCATTGCTCTCTCTCCCTCTACATTGTGTCCAGTTGTGGTTTTCTGTAATGATCTGCATTTGCTGTAGAGGGAAGCTCCATTATCTGGGAATGAGGGCAGGACTTAGAAT
Organism: Microtus oregoni; assembly: GCF_018167655.1. Taxonomy (NCBI): domain Eukaryota; kingdom Metazoa; phylum Chordata; class Mammalia; order Rodentia; family Cricetidae; genus Microtus; species Microtus oregoni. The sequence goes on from NW_024543090.1 coordinate 18,569,314, forward strand.
GTAGTTACGGAATTGTGCTAGAGACTCTCTCTAAGACTGTCTCCAACAGACCCCAGCTGGTTAGGTGTTGAGCAGGCCGTAAGTTCACTTAGACAGCTGTTGGCTTGTACCTTATGGATATCTTGTCATGCTGTCACTATTGTGGTACAGGTGTCGCCACAGGGTAGGACTGTTGATGGCTTCCGTCCCTTGGCAGCTTGTACGGTTCTGTGTGGTACCATGGGAGCTAGTGTAGGAAGGAGGCTTTGGGTTTCAGCTCAAACAATCCAAGTCCTATGTCCTCAGTGTGCCTTGAGCAGAAGGGGCTTACTTTGAACCTCTGAGAGGTGTCCAAAGGCAATAGCCACAGCCTATATTGTTTGGGGAGTCATCTGGCCTCCCCTGGGGCTAGAGATCTTAACAGAGTGTTCTCAATAGAAGAAATAAACATGGTGAGGACATACCCTCCAAAATGTTCATCATCCTTAGCAGTTAGGGAAATGAAAATTAAAACAATTTGAAACTTCCTCTCACCCTCGTTGGAATGGCTAATATCAAAACAATTTTTCTTTATTTTTATAAGTTGTTGTTTCTTCCTTTCTAGGTATAAGGGTCCATTGCTAGAGGAACAGGCGCTCTCCAAGGCAGCAGAAGGTGGACTGTCTTCACCTGAATTTTCGGAGCTCTGCGTTTGGTTAGGCTCTCAAATAAAGTCTTTATGCAACCTGGAAGAAAGCATCACTTCCGCCGGTATTGCTGCCCTGCTCTGCCCACCCTTCCACTCACTAGGGAAGCAAGTGGACTGTGCTCAGACTGTAGTTTATCAGTAGTGCGACCACTGTATAAGGAACAGCTGTTTATGATGAGCCTCAGTACTAGTTATTAAAAGTCTAAATTAAATTTTATAGTAAACTGTAAGCCTTCACTGCCTATCTGGAAAAGGCAGTGTGAACTGGCTGTTATAAAACTGAAGCTCTTGACGATGACTCAGTTTGAATTAAGTTTTAAAAATATGTATACTCCTCAATTTAAATATTATTCTCAAGTCTTTATCTTAGGACGTGGATTCACATGGAAATATTGTGATTATAAACCTCTTAGTACCTTAGGCTGCTCTTTTAACTCTTCGGCATCTGGTGCTGGGGTCTTCCTGCCAGGCCCGGTAGAATTTCAGATAGTCTGATAAAGTGAAAAATAAGGAACTATTGGGTATTCGCTGAAGAGAAAAAGTAGCATTCTTTTCCAAAGCTGTTTTTTCCCCAATTAATTACTTTCTTTGTCATACATGACAGAGTTCATTTGAGACAAAATAAAATATCTACATTTAAAGCATGATGCAGGTTCCTCATGATTATAGTAAAGATAGCAGTGAAGCTAAATTCCACGATTACATTCATTACTGAGTGTGGAGAAGCAGTGGAGTTGGACAGCTGCCCTGACGCCACGTCATGTCTATTGCACTGGTAGTGCTTTTGAATATTCTGGTTGCTGATACTCAAAATGTCCAGCTTATCTGATTTTATGGACACTCCATTTGGAGAGACTTACGTGAGACTTAAATGTAGAAATATTTCCAATCCTGTGATCATGTCCTTCATGTTCTTAGGCTTAGATGTCGCTTTCTGTGCGTAGACATTGTGTGCTTGCTTTTAGTGGTTGCCTATCTAAAGATGAAAGTGAAAATCTGGAACTGAATGTAAAGTGGGAGGCAACTGTGATGCATTTTACAGTGGTGGATTTACAGTGGTGGGCGCTCAGTGAATACCTATGACTTCTTTTAAAGGGAGAGACGACCTAGAGAGCTTCCAGCTTGAGATAAGTGGGTTTTTAAAAGAGATGGCCTGTCCGTACTCGGTACTCATATCAGGAGATATTAAAGACCGCCTCACGAAGAAGGATGACTGCCTGAAACTTCTGTGTAAGTTGTCTTTCCTTGGATGTTTGAATGCGCGTGTTCAGTGTACTCTTGTTACTTTCAGATCAGAATTTATACTCTTCAATTATTGAGACATTAGACACCTTACATACAGTGTCTTACATACTGAAGAGGCTTTTGTGTTTGAAAGTATTGCACCGTCTTAAACAGTCTTACACAGACAGCTTAAACTCTGCTAGCATATATTAATACTCACAGTATAGTCATTAAATCCCCTTGTTTGTGCTTTCTGCTGTATTTTAGCAAGTGTTCCTTTGCCTGACTCATCTCTGATGGCTTATGATGAAATGGCTAACTTCGTCATCTCTGATGTCTGACTAAATTTTTTAAATTCTTTGGGATATTAGGCTATTCTGCAGATCACTGTATCTTCTTTGTAGTGATACACAGTGATTGACTGTTTAGGAATATTTATTGATCACCTACTCTTAAACCAGGAACAGCACTAGGAATACATCACAGAAAAGCAGATAAAATGTAGTTTGTGCCTTCAGGGTTCTTGAGTGAGGTTTGGGAGGTTTGGTAAAAACTCAGACAGATATTGGGGTTCAGCCTGAAGACCAGAAAAGCAAAGCAGCCAGCCACCAGCTCTTTCCCTTGACCTCAGTCTGAAAATGGTGATCCTGCCTCCAGGAAACCTCAGAAAGAGACTGACTGAGAGCTGTCTTGTTGGGTTTTATAATCCTCTCTAGGGCTGGGATTAAAGGCATACACCACCCGGTTTCTATGGCAACTGCTGTGGCTGCTGGGAGTAAAGGTGTGTGTTAACTCTGCTGGTCTGTAAGGCTGACCAGTGAGGCTGTTTTACTCCCTGATCCTCAGGCAAGCTTTATTAAAATACAAATGAAATATCACTGTGTATATTAATCTGTATTCCTACAGCTGCTCTAAAGGCCCTCGTAGAGCCAATTTTATTGAACTTTGTGCTATTTTTGGAATTCAGTGAACAATAGCTATTTATCATTGAGGTTTGAGGTGTTCTATATCTACTGTTCTCATTGGTTCTTTGTAAGTTAGTTTTGATTTTGATATTGTTATTATTTGTTTACGTAAATTAGTTCAACAGTTTTTTTCAAGAAATTCTCATGCATGTATTAATGTTATTTTTCTGATTTTTTTGTTACAGTGTTTTTAAGTACAGAACTTCAAGCTTTACAGATATTACAAAAGAAGAAACATAAAAATTCTCAGTTAGATAAAAACAGTGAAATTTGCCAGGAAGTTCAAGCTGTGTGTGATGCCCTTGGGGTCCCCAAGTCAGACACTTCTGACATTCCACTCCTACTGAGCCAAGTGGAATCGAAGGTATTTTATATGTATAAAATACATAAATATTTTATCCAAGATTCGACTAAATGCTAACATGTCAGTGCTGTATTCTAATTGTGATATAGATTATCAATTTTTAGAGAAACTTATATTTGTTGTAGAGCCCTGGCCTACCATATGGAAAGTCTTGGATGCCTTCCCCAGCACCAAAACAAAAATACTTCCCTAAAGTTTTATGTGTAAACTTAAGTTTTTGACTTATGTTTAATATACATATAATTTAATTTGTAATTAATATTCAAGACTCATATCTTGATGAGTGAGTCCTAAGACTATGCCAGAGTTTTCTATGACAAAAATTGCTTTTCAAATTTAAGGATTGCTGTGCTAGCTAGGTCTGTAATACAGTGTAATAGAAGAGTGGTTATTTTGCAAGGGGAAAAACACTACCTCCCACACCCAAGATGCTGCACTCTGCTTTCTATGCCGGAGAGCAAACGTACTCTCTTGATTGTTAGTAAATGTGTATGCTGTAGCAAATGAATAAATAAGCACAGATAGGGTAGTTATAAGGAACTATAATCTTGTACCTCCTGCATTTTCTCTTACTGTGCCATCTGGGCTGTTTACCTAAAGCAGCTTCCTGTGCCATTCAGTTCCTATCAGAAGAAAAATTTCTGTAGTTTATTTTTTCTACACATGCTCATTGAAGGTACTCTGTTATGATTGAGAAAGACACTTTTTACTTTCTAACTCAAGCTGTTCAGTAATGTGATAGTAAATCCCTGTCACTTACTGTTTTGAATATTTACATGTTGTGATAATAATTCACAGTGTGGTAGACCTGATGTCTGAGTGTAACGAGTCTTCCTCTTTCCTGCCAGGCATTTCCTAAATAATGACCTGGAAACATTGTTAATTATGAAAGCTTGGCTTGAGCGTAGGCTTGTTTCTAACTAGCTCTTATAACATAAATTAACCCATTTCTAGTCATCTATGTTCTGTTGCATACCGCCCATTCTGCTTCTGTGTCTCCTGGAATCTCTAGTGCATCATAGATTCATCTCCTACTTCCTCTCTCTCTCTCTACCTGGAAGTCCTGACTATACCTTCTGCCTAGCTATTGGCTGTTTAGCTCTCCATTAAACCAATCACAGCAGTATATCTTCACACAGTGTACTAATATCCCACAACATTTGAGAGTAGGCAGTTAGCTCCCAGAGCTCTTAAAGAAACATTACTGCTTCTGATTATCTGCTATGGTTGTTATATAAGACACCAAACCACTCTCTAGTTTGGAGGGTGAACCCAACTTAGAATGTTACTCTGCAGTCAGTTTCTTCAGGCAAAATTCCCATTATTGCAATGACCTATGATGATACTAAAGAAAAAGCAGTTGTCTAATATCCTGTTTTCAGAATAAAAATGATACCCTAAATCAGTAGCTTTGTAAAAGTAATTAAAATGTTTATGTCAGGCTTGTAATAGGGAAGCTTATCCCATGTTGTCTTGTAGAGCAGTGAAGTGTCAGCTAAGTAAAAATTTAAAATGTTTATGTCAGGCTTGTAATAGGGAAGCTTATTCCATGTTGTCTTGTAGAGCAGTGAAGTGTCAGCTAAGTAAAAATTCCAATATTTATTTGAGAGAAATTGAGGAACTTGTTAAATGTCCTAGTTCTCTCTTGAGAGTGGACCAGGAAGTAAAGAGTACCATCTTGAGAGGACACTGCACAGTGATTGCCCACACACCATTTTAACACTGGACCTCTGTACTTCCTTACTCTGACAAGAGTGCTCTGTGGTTTGAATGAATGTAGCTGGCTCCTTTTGTGCACCAGGGACTTGGCACTGCCATGACCCGCTTTCCTGCTAGGTGAAGGTGTGTTTTAGTGGTATCACTTTAGCATGGTTATTATTTGCTGTTCAAAACAGCACATCAAATAAGAATAAGATGGTTTTAAATGATTCTGTATGTATATTTTTTGTAATCTTTTATATTTGCTTTCAGGTGAAGGATATTCTCTCGAAAGTCCAGAAAAACCATGTGGGAAAACCACTGCTAAAGGTTGATTTAAGTTCAGAACAGGCAGTAAGTGTTCCTTTTACTAATTATATACTTAAAGCATAACTGTACCAGCTCTGTAGACCAGGCTGGCCTTGAACTCACAGAGATCCACCCGCCTCCCAAGTGCTGAGAGTAAAGGCATGTGCCACCACAGCCTGGTTCGTTTTTAAACGTTTTTGTTACTTTAAGGAAATACTCGAGGCAGGCTACCCCGAGACTTATCCCACAGCTTAAAAGACTCAAAGTCTAAACTGCAAGGTGCCAGCTCTGGCAAGGACCACCTTTGGCTCTGTCACTTCCTGATGGATGGCAAGGCTGGTGTGTGTGCATGAGGGAGACACCAGATGAAAAGTCCCCAGGCTTGCATCCCAAAGTCCTTTTCAGGGTCATATCTCAGTGGACCTAAAACTTGTTCCTGAGCCCCATTTCACACAGGCTCTCTGTACCCTTCCTCTTCCTTCTCAACCCCTGCCCCTCGCAGACCAGACCTCCAACACAGGAACCTTTGAGGGGACAAGCAGCATCCAGTCCATTCTGCACTGGTGTCCTTTCGTAAATGGACATTTAGTGTTTTGGAGAATTAGATCACAGATAATCATAACACTTTAGTTGAGTTATTAATTTAAAATATCTACTAGGAAGAATGTTTTTAGTGGCAATATATTAGCAGAGCTGTGATTTGAAAAGGGTAGTTTGTGAGGCCAGCAAGACAAGACAGTTTTTGGTCTATTATTTCCTTAATATGCTCTGCTTAGCAAGCTAATGTTTTGCTTAAATTCATATATATCTAATTAAAGATAAGCTTCTTTACTAGCTTCTGAACACCATAAATGTTTTATCATTAAATGTTATTTAAATATTTTTCCGTAGTCTCACAGGATATAAAATGATCATTAAGTATATTATTATTTAAAGTACAGTAATTTTCAGATTTCTTCTCTGAGCAGAATTAAAGAGTCTAATCTTGTGGTTTCATCCTCAAAACCTCTAGGAAAAATTGGAAAGGATTAATGATGCTCTTTGCTGTGAATATGAATGCCGCCGGCGGATGTTAATGAAACGGTTGGATGTGACCGTGCAGTCTTTTGGGTGGTCGGATAGAGCAAAGGTGAGGCTGCTTTCCCCCTGGTTTCCTGTAGGTGGCAGTGCGGGGCAGCTCCTGCTGCTCGAGTTGCTTTAATTCTGTTCTGGGCCACATGTCAGCTAACCACTGCTCTTACATACAGTGATTATAGGCTTTCCAGGTTCATGTTTGCTGATGACAGTGTTCCCTGACTTTCATCTTTGTTTTGAACTTGTATGGCTTGATTTATGTTAGTGTAAAAGAAGTATTTCTTTGAGCTGACTGAGGTAGAGACAGTGAGTAACTAATGAGAAAACAGAGTAGAAGCAGGTTTAGGTGGTACTGATGCTGGAATAGGTTTCTTGAGTTTCTTAGGCTGGGTGATTGTGGCATGTCTTCTCATTGAAGAGAACTGCAGGATGGAGCTATTCTAACTAGAAGCTTTCCAGATTCCTTGAATCTTTACCCGGTGTCAGTCTAGGGTCTCTCTGTTCCTCCCCCAATCATTAGAACTTTCCAGACGGTAAATAGGGCCACCATAGACCTTCCCTCTTTGAAGGACTGCTGTCCTGAGCTCTGTGATGTTCACTATATGGCAGCCATTGGTTGCATTGTTAGTCCACACCCTTCAGAGGGTGAATCTGGCATCAGTTACTCACTTTGACCACAAGTGGAGTTCCGACATTACATCGTTACTGTTATTTGGACAGCTGAGCAGTTCTTCCTGTGTTGTGTCACTTGGCATCATACGCTACTATGTTTGATGTTCCTCAAGGTTCATATTCTAGAAGCTTGGTTCCCACCATGATGGTGGCCGTGGAGTCTCGTGAAAGATAGGCATCTGCCCTCCTGAGTGGTCTAATCCTGGTCTTGAGCTTTGGTCTCACAGGAATGAGTTAGCGGACTGTTTGAAGTGCAGCTGTCATGAACTTGACCCCTTAACACAGTCTTTTCTCTTTCCATATCTTCTCTCTATTGCACTAGTTCTCCTCTGACCTTTAGTATTCCTTGCCTTCTGCAGGACTTGGGATTGGCCGCTGGCTGCCCTTCAGGGGCCTTGTACCATTACGTTACTGATTTACTGCCCTTCAGATGTTTTATTGTGAGAGGACTGGCTTTTCAACCCAAAGGTGCTGAGAAGTTGTCTTCTCATTGTCAGTTATCACTAGGAATTTAAATTTTTCCTGCATTTCTTATATGACCCACTGCTAATTTAAAAATTATTGCTTAGTCTCTAGATATTTTTGTGTTTTTCTTGATGATTTCTAATTTTATTACACCGTCTTCTAATCGGACATAAGGGATTATCTCTCTCTCTCTCACTTGATTCTGTTTTCTTCTGTATTTGCAGAGATTTGGGTTTGTGTCCTATGAGAGGATTGATTTTAGAAAAAGTTCTATCTGATGCTGAAGAAAAATATTTCTTCTCTGTTAGGTGGAATATTCTGTATACATCTGTTATTCCTAGTTGATCCATACTGAATTTTAGATCTGAATTTCTTTACTTGCTTCCAGTTTAGAAGATCCATCTAAACACAAGAGTGTAGTGTTGAAACCCCCCTCCTCCAGTATTGTGTCAGGACTTAGATGGCCTTTTATGCCCTTCAGTGTTTGTATAAAATTAGGGGCTCTAATAGATCCAGTGTATAAATGTTTACAATTACTGTATCTTCGTGATAAATTGTCATGGTTTGTATTGTGGAATATTGTTTACACTGTAAAGCTGTGTCTCTGTCCAAGACACCTTCTGATTGGTTTAATAAAGAAATGGCCAATAGCTAGGCAGAAGAGAATAGGTGGGACTTCCAGAAGAGAGAAGACTCTGGGAAAAAGAGAGGTAGGGATGCCACGTGGCAGAATGTAAATTAATAGAGGCAATAATAAGTTATAAGAGCTAGTTGGGAAAAAGCCTGAGCTCAGGCCGAGCTTTCAGAAGTCTGTGTCCTTATTTGCTGACCAGTGGTCCTGGTGAGAAAGCACGACTGTAGGCTTGAGGTTTACTTGCTCTGCTATAAGGATAACTATGCCTGCTTGTTTACAGTTTCCATTTGCTTGGTGATTTGTTTTCCACTTTTTCATCTCTGCTACCTAAGTGTTAGTTGCAGATAATAGATGGCTGGTTCTTTTAATCTAGTCTGTTAGTCTATTTCTATTTAGTGAATGGTGAATTGAGGCCATTTCCATTTTAGTTTATTATAGACAGGGCTTACTATTTCCTATGCATTTTCTTGGTGATATTCTGTTTTGCTGAATTATTGGTATCTCCTTTCCTTTTTCTGTGTTAGTTTCAAGGGTTTGCTGAGTTGCTGTGTTGGATATGGTTGTTTCTTTCCCAGCTCAGGTTTGCTTATCTGAATTTCCCATGGAGTATCCACTTTCATGTATTCATATTAAGGAGACAGGCGGATGGCCTTCCTCCCTTCCTTTCTCTTTCCCTCCCCCCTCCCTCCCTCCTTCCCTTTTTCCCTTCCTCCCTCCTTCCCTCCCTTCTTTCCAGTACTCTATTAAGAATTTTCTACAATGCTGGATTGTTGTGAATTGCCTTGGAATATCCTTATTGTTCCACCAGTTTTGGAAGATGGCTTTGCTGGGTATATCATTCTTGGTTCACAGTTGTTTACTTTCTGAGCTTGAAATAGTTAATTCCAAGCTCTTCTGACTTTTATGGTTGCTGATGGAAAGTCTGAAGTAATTCTGATATTTCTGCCTTTATGTGTGAGTTAATGTTTTCCTGTGCTCTTGGGGTTATTTCTCTACATTGTATTTGACATTCTGACTGTGACATGCTGGAGTTTCATCTCTGGTCATGTCTGGAGTTTTCTGTACATCTTGTGTTTGTATACTGTTTCTTTCTCTAAATTTGGGGAGTTTTCTGCTGTAGCTTCAATAAATAGTCCGTTTGTTCCATTTCATTTTAACTCTGAACTTCTCTCCAGGCTTTTTGGAAATTTTATTCATGCTCCTTAATATTTTCCTTCTTATATCTGTTTATGTTTTTATCTCAGCTTTGTCCTCTGTCCCTGAACCATGATCTGCTGTGTGGTCTTGTCTATTGATGCTTTCAGATGTGGCTTTGATTTGAGTAACTATCCCCAAGTATCCATCTCTTTTTTTTTTTTCAGCGTTTCAATCTCCTTGATAAACTTTTCCTTCATAATTTGAATGTCTACCTCTAATTTTACTGACTGTCATTCATTTTAGAGACTGTCTTGTTGAGGTCTTGGATAGATTTTCTTACTTTGTTCATCTGTTTCTCTGAACCTTTATGACCATTAATTCTTTGAAAAGTCTGAATCATTTCTCAGATACTCAGCTATCTATCTGTAGCTTTGGATTACCTCCTAGGTGTGTTGGTCAGATGGAGATGGGCCATGGATGGTGGCTGTGTCATAGTCTTTGTGTTTCTATGCTGTATTGTCCATCTGTTGGAATGGGCTTGTCTTTAAGTTTGAGCTTCCTCTTCCTCCAGTTCATTTGAATGTGTTAGATTCCGTGATTCTTCCTAGAGCAGTGGTTCTCAACCTTCCTAATCTTGCGACCCTTTAATATAGTTCCTCATGCTGTGGTGATCCCTAGCCATAAATTTTTTTGTTGCTACTTCATAACTGTAATTTTGCAGCTTTTGTGAATTGTAATATAGATATCTGATATACAGAATATCTGTTATGTGACTCCTGTGGAAGGCTTGTTCAACCCCCAAAGGGGTTGAGATCCATAGGTTGAGAACTGCTGTCCTAGATGGATGTCTCTGAGCTGTGAGTTCAGTTCTGGGGACTGGTGGAGCTTGGTGCTGACTGTCAGATGGAAGCTCTGACATGATTTCCATCTTGGCTGTACAGCACAGGACCAAGGGTGGAGCTGCTCACTAAGTCTGGAGACAAAACTTTGGTCTGCCCTTGGAGTCTGTGAGCCCAGTAGGGGCAAGATAGCAAATGTCAGACTACCCAAGTCTGTGTACTATGAGCTGTGGCTAGAGTCCAGGGCTTGAGTAAGCTCTGGAACCATGGAAGTATTGGCGTTCAGTCCTGTGGGGAGCACTGCAGAAGTTAAACCTCACAACCGCACTAACCTTGAAGACTGCTTGAGCCAAATCTCAGACCCTGCATGGGTCTTGAGGCTGCTGCAGCTGGGAACTTGGTCCCGTGGTGCTCCCGGGTCCTTCTGGAGTATCGTTCCCAGTATCATTCTGGACCCACTGGAGCAGAAGGCCTGCACCCGTGGAGTTTTCTGGTCCATGGGAGCTAGAGACCTGGATGCACAGTGCTCTCTGATCTTCAGGAAATGGAGGTCTGGGTGCATGGTGCTTTCTCTCAGGATCTTTTTGAAGGCTGTATTAAATTTAGCTTATAATTTTACAACTCACTTAGCTCTAATTTTATACCTCTTCCTATATTTGACATCAGCAATTTTTCTATATAATTTTTTAACTTTCATAATTTACTGTAAATTTTAGTGTATTGTGGTAGATTCCTAAAATGGTATTTGCTGTGTGAAAGGTTATTAGTTTTAATAATTAGAGCTTCTGTACACCGGTAAATACTGTCTTGTCTCACATTATCTTCACCAACTTTCTTGCTAACTTGATGGATAAAAAAGATTAACTTACTAATTTGTTTCTTCTTATCAGGAAAATTGTTTTCCATAGGCCCGTTAGTCATTTGAATTTCCTGTTTTCTATTTGTGTCTTGATGCTGCTTCCTGTGTCTTCTGGTTTCCTTTTGATTGAACTCTTTTGTTAAGAAAGTTCACATATCACTTACGGATATTTCCTCGATTTTCTGATGATTCGGTTTTAGACCCTTTGACGTATGATATATGGAAACTTTAGTCTGTACAGTGTGATAGGTTTTAAAGTTTAAGATAAAACAGCTCTACTCTCTGGGATGTCTTTTGGTGAATGTGTGCCTCCCCGCTGATGTCATCACCGATGTTCTGCCGAGTATCCATCGGCGTGTGCCACACCGTGGAAAATGATCTTTCCTTTCTGCTCATTAATCTGCAATGTTTCTCAGATTGTTTTCACATTCATTCATTTATTTATGAGACTCCAGCCATTTTCTGTCTTGCTTCATCAATCTTCTTTTTCTTCAGAGTTTCAGTTAATCAGGTGAGGCAGTGGATGTCCTGTGTGTTGTGCTCAGGGTGCTTTTCCTGTGTTAGCATGTGGTGCGACTGGGATTTCTCACTGTGTTTTAGGGACCCAAGTTCCTCTCTCCTCTCCCCTCCCCTTGTGGATCCATCTATCCTTCGTATTCCTGTAACTTAAGAAAGCTGCAGATGGAGTGATAAATGAACATTTCTGGATTAAATAACTCCTAAGTTGAAAGCGGTGTAGCACATTTAATGAGAGTAATTGTTAGCTCTAAAAATGATGAATTCAGCTGGGTGTAGTGGTCATGCCTTTAATCCTGGCAGGACCACCAGGGCTACACAGAGAAACCCTGTCTTGAAGTCTTGAAAAAGAAAAAACAAAAACAAAGAAAAAGATAAATTCATATTATATATTAGTATGTGGTAGGGTTCTTTAAAAATACTTTAAGTCATTCTTCCATATTTAGGTTCTGGATTAACCTTAGATTTTTGTTGTTGTTGTTGTTTATTTTCTTGTCTTAAAACCATTTCCATTAGGACTACTGTTGATCAAAATGTGTAAGTTAAACTGAAGGATACTGACAACAACTGCATCCCCTCCAGACATTTAATAGTCCTCGCCATTTCTTCAAGTTTGGCTGTTGTTTCTATAAGATTTATTACCCATTTTATAATGTGTTAACATGAGTAATATCATTTTGTTCTGTTTGTTTGTATTATTTTTCTGTTTATTTGACTTTATCCATTGCATTGAGTATTGGGATGCTTTCTCTCTTCTCTATTTCCTTGCTTATATATTACGAATTCTCTTTCTAAAGATTATGATTGCTACACTTTTCATTCAGATTCACTTGTGCCGATTTCCCTCTCTCACCATCACGTAGGCAAAAACAGATAACATAGCAAGAATTTATCAGCCCAAGCGGTATGCTTTGTCGCCCAAGACAACAGTTACGTTGGCACATCTGCTTGCTGCCCGTGAAGATCTGTCCAAGATCATCAGGACAAGCAGTGGCATCAGCCGGGAGAAGACGGCATGTGCCATCAATAAGGTCAGTTTTCTTTCAGCTTTTGTAGTCGTGAAGTCAGTCAACGCTTTCCGACTCGGAGGAGTTGAGAAGGGCTTTTACAGTAGCTTTATCAAGTATTTGCTTTATCCATCTGACTAGTAAGAATCTTCAGGAATTGTTACCACTACTTATTAGATTTACTAATTAAAATCTCTGTGGTGTCTGTTTTAACTCTTATGACAGTGGTCTTCATGAAGTTGAAGATGTCTGTGATTTTGACTGTAATATAATGTAGTGTAATGGCAGAACACTCTAGACAAATCCAAAATGTCACTGTCAGCTTGAGTAGAAAGGTTTCTGTGTCTGTTAGAGCATCCAGGGGCAATTTGACTAAAGAAGAAGAACAACAAAATAATAATCAAAAGCAGTGGGACAGGTAGTTTATTTGAGATAGGATTATTTGTCAGAGGCATTTGGTTTGCTCTCCCCCTCCCCTCCTGTATGCTAGGCAAGTCCAATGGTTGTTTAAAGTCAGTCTTTTCCGTGTTTTTACTCTATAGTTTATTTGTGAGCTATTTTGGGACAGCATCTCTATGAATTTGGCAGAAGTTATATGAGAATAATAGCTAAGAAAGATTGGTGAAAATGTGAGCACAATAAAAACAAAAGTTTGGTGTTGTGTATGTGCGCGCGCACGCATATGCGTGTGTGTATAATTTGGTAATTAGGACATTATTGCTGAGAGATAAAGATTCTTATATGTGGAAGTTTGTTGCATAGTGAGAATGCATTATTATTATTATTATTATTATTATTATTAGTAGTAGTAGTAGTAGTAGTAGTAGTAGTAATAAGAGTAGTAGTAGGTTACTATGTAACCCTGGCTGACGTGGAACTCGTGTAGACTAGGCTGACCTTGAACTCACAGAGACTGGCATGCTTCTGGCTCCCACGTACTGGGATGAAAAGCCTATGCCACCATATCTGTGACATAACTTCTTCTATGCATTTTAAAATAATTTTTAAAATTTATAATATAATTAGATCAACCCCTTACCTTTCTTCCCTCCAATCCCCCCCATGCAGCACCTCCTTTCCACACTCCTCCTCTAGTGCTTAAACCCTTGCGCTCTCTCTCTCTCTCTCTCTCTCTCTCTCTCTCTCTCTCTCTAATTGATGACCTTTTTCTGTGGGTTTGATTAGAGATGAAGTTGCAGTCTAGCTGATTCTTTGGCTGCTTTGATTGAGAGGTGAATGTTTTTGTCTTGTCTCCCGGAAACTGATGGAGTCCCCTTGGCTGTACCCTCTGGCAAGGTTGACACTTGCCATAGTTACCTACAGTCTTTCACTCTGCCAGGAGCATGCAGCATAGCTTATGTCTGCCGACGGGTGGAAGCTTCAACTCTCCCTAGTTTATCCTTCCAGGTGTTGCTAAAAGCTTGGCTAAGGGAATTGGTGTCTGTATGCATGCTCTCTGTCAGAAGGGTTCAATAGTCCTCATTCAAAGTACTTGGAGAGAAATGCTTATATTTTAAATGATGTTTAATAAAAATTTAACTTAAAATTTTAATTAATTAATTTTTGTTTTTTTCGAGAAAGGGTTTCTCTGTAGCATTGGAGCTTGTACTGGAACTAGCTCTTGTAGACCAGGTTGACCTCGAACTCACAAAGATCCACCTGCCTCTGCCTCCCAAGTGCTGGGATTAAAGGCACCACCACCGCTCAACTTTCAATTAAATTTTTTTACAAAATAGATTTAAATTATATATATGTGTGTGTGTGTGTGTGTGTGTGTGTGTGTGTGTGTGTGTGTACACTTCTACCCATCGGCAGACATAAGCTATGCTGCATGCTCATGGCAGAGTGAAAGATTATAGGTACACACACACACACACACACACACACACACACAAACACACAGTATCTGTTTGTTTAAATGATCTTAGGATGAGACCAGTATTAAAACACAGAATTTGTTTTGTACATACCTTATACACATAGTTTGAGGGTAATTTTGTGCCATATTTTTTGTGTGCCTGTGCTTCTGTGCAAACCATGATGTCATTTGTAGAATTTTTTTCCTTGTGCCATCAAGTTGGTGCTGAAAAGTTTTAAATTCTAAAGCATTTCATGTCTTGGATTTAGAGTTAGGTTACTATGCTATAATATTATAGTAGGTATACTACTGATATTAAGTTTCCTCAAAGAAAGGAATAGTTGAGGAGAACCCTTCTCTCGGTGTCACTTGTTATGTGACAGACTTTGTCTGGGGAGACTGTCCCCAGGTTCGGAGCCCCGACAGATCAAAGTGCAGATGCCACCATGTCCACCCAGTGGGTTTCTCTGGGTTACTTACAGGAATATGGATGAGGAGTAGAAATGCCTCAGACAGCGCCATCACCACAGCCCACCCCAGCATGGCTGACAGACAGCTCACAAAAGCTGGGAACCTGGAGCTCACTGCACAGCTTACAGGCAGCTCAGTGGGTGGCACAGTTTGAGCCTCCCCTTCCAACACTTCCACTGGGCTTTATTTCTTTCTTTTTTTAAAATATTTATTTATTATGTATACAATGTTCTGTCTGTGTGTATGCTTGCAGGCCAGAAGAGGGCACCAGACCTCATTACAGATGGTTGTGAGCCACCATGTGGTTGCTGGGAATTGAACTCAGGACCTTTGGAAGAGCAGGGAATGCTCTTAACCTCTGAGCCATCTCTCCAGCCCCAAGGCTTCATTTTTTCATGCTGTGCTGCTGGCCTCTGCTTCTTCCGGACAGTGGACAGCGCATCTTGTCTCAGAATGGGCTTTGCAGCTCTGCTCCTCTGAGAGAGATGTTCAGCGTTCTGTTCTGTTCACATATTCCTCGGGAAGGAGAAAGCTAGTGAATCTGGTCAGTTTTAGGAACTTCTTGAAGTTACTTTGAGTTGTTGACTTCCTGTGTTAATGAGCTTCCTGCAGGATGGAATGTTTCCCTCGGAAGAAACTGCTACAGAACATAACTGGGACTGCTGCTCCATTCAAAGGGGGCTGCGTGCTATGTAGTCTTTATTCACTGATGAACTAACATGTGTCAGAGGAGTGCAGACTTATTGGATGACCCATTGCCCAACAGACCCTTGTGGAAAGTCAGAGTTGTATAAATAAATGGAAATGAAGTTGACTAATGTAGGTTTTATGATTTGTGTCTTAAAAACATTTTGCTAAAATAGTTCTTCATGTGACACCATGTTTGTCATAAATTTTGTTAACAAATTTAAATGAGAAAAAATTAATAAGACTTTAACTGTAGGGAATACTGCTCTAATTTGTTTAAAAATACTACTGTACTCAGGAATATGTCAAACATCACACTTATATTTTCAGTATTAATTCATACACGTTCATCCCTTATATGTTCAAAGATTTGGCTTCTTTATTTAGAAATAATAACCTTAATATCCTCTGAAATTTAACGTTGAAAACCAGAAACCTAATGAGAACTCTTTTTTCACACAGGTGCTTATGGGGAGAGTGCCTGACAGGGGAGGACGGCCGAATGAAATTGAACCACCGCCCCCTGAAATGCCCCCTTGGCAGAAGAGACAAGAAGGCGGAGGAAGGGGTGGCTGGGGTGGTGGAGGTGGAGGTGGTGGCAGAGGAGGGGGTGGGGGTGGAAGAGGTGGATGGGGTGGGGGTGGGGGAGGAGGGTGGGGAGGAGGTGGGGGAGGGGGGTGGGGAGGAGGTGGGGGAGGAGGTGGCAGAGGAGGTTTCCAAGGCAGGGGAGATTATGGTGGGAGGGGAGATTATGGTGGAAGAGGGGGCTATGGCGGGAGAGGGGGCTATGGGGGGGGAGGCGGAGGAGGTGGTGGTGGGTACAGAAGATACTAAGACTGCAGCTGTTCGAGCCCTGCTTTCTACTAGATACCATGTAGCGATAGTGTTCTGAGGAACGGACTTGAACGTCCCGAGGTAGAGCATGGTGGTGTCTCTGAGGATGGCGTTCTTGAATGTAGAAGGCCATTTTACACCACCAGGTGAGCCTGCAGCACGATGCTTTCCATGTTCTCTGTACTCAGCATGCTATGTCTTTGTAAAGAGAAAAAAACCCCAAAAACTATTTTTAAAAATTAAATATTTATTACCAGCAACTTGGAAAATGGAATGTATTTTATTGTCATGATTGATTTTAGACTGTAAACTGGTATTTGTTCAGGATTGAAACACACAAATGGCCCCACCTGTAACAGAAAGGAACCCAGACTCTTGTCTTGTTTGTATTCCTGTGGATCTGTCCTATATTGTTAATTCTATTTTACAAAACAGAGAAAGTGTCTAATGTTTGTGCTCAGTAGGCAGTTGTCATTTTTTTTAATAGAATGAAATTCCTCTGGTTAGGTTTTTATTAAATTTCTGTTAACTGAAGCCAAAGTCTTCTTTATTTCACTATGTATATGTGACTTATTTTCCAGCTGGATATGAAACCTGTGTGGTTGGCAGAATAGCTAAGTTAAAGATTGTGAGAACCAAAGATGACAGGTAACTACAATGAAACAGTGTTTTATGGACATGGGTCAGTTACACATCTGAATTCGTAGAGTTATCTATGCAAGATGAAGCCAGACAAATCCCAGCGTGGAGAGGGAAGTGGTCATGAAGCCGCACCCCCAGCTGAGGAGCTGTTGGCACTTGATTGCTGCTGGAGGAGGGCGAGCCAGATTCCTCCCGTGCTCTAGTAGATGCCCTGCCCCTGCCCGTGGGGCATCACTAAGTGGACAAGTTAAAGAACAACGACACAAATAGAAGCACATGAGGCTGAGGAGAAAAAGCATGTGGTATGGGGGTAGGAGAGGGATTGTAGGGGTGTGGATTTAATCAAAACACACCAATGCATGTGTGAAATTCTCAAACAATAAAAGAAAAAATAATATCCAAACTACTTTAAAGGAACAAAAATACATACTGATTTTACTTGATGCTATGAAAAATGTGTTCCTAATAAGTACCCTTGCTTTAGATATCAAGTTCTGAGAGGCAGGCTGTGTCAGAGGGAAACACCAACTTAGGAGTGGCTGCATGTGATTTGGTAGCTGGAGCAGTCAAAGGCTTGGCTCCCAGGAGCTGTGAATCCACGTTCTCTGAGTCAGCTCACCCACTCCCCTGTCAGCGGGGTCAGCTCTATTGTGCTGCCCAGGAGAGGAGCAGGGCCTGCTGTCCTGAGTGCTGCAGCTGGTGAGGGACTGGGACAGGTCCCCTGTTTGCCACAGGTGTCACAGAGCAAGGGGGGGGGAGGGCGCCTTTCTCCCTCTCACCACTACATGGCCTTGGGGTTGGCTCACACATGTCCCCATCAGCAGGGCCAGCTCTACTGTGCTGCCCTGGGGTGCAGGCCTTGTTCTCCCGGGTGCTGCAACCATTGACAGTTGATGGGCAGGGACAGACAGCTTTTCCACTTTAATGACCTCAGGGCCAGCTCCCCACCTGCTGCAGGTGGCAAGGGGGAAGGGAGGACATCTCTTGCTCATGCCACTGTGTGGCAGATGAGGGGGCAGACCAGATCTCTCATGTTTACATTCTTGGGGCCAGCTCACCTGCACCCCTATCAATAGGGTCAGCTCTGTTGTGCTGCCCAGGTGAGGTGCAGGGCCTACTCTCCCATTCGCTGCTGCTGGTGAGGGGCTGGGTCAGGTTCCCTGCTTTTCACAGGTTTCAAGGTTGGGGGCATCTTTCCCTCACCTATGCCATCATACGGCAGACAAGGGGGGTAGGACCAGCTCTCCTACTCTCACATCCTCAGGGTAATCTTGTCCCTGCCCCCTCATCAGAGTCAGCTCTATTGTGCTGCCCAGGAGAGGTGCAGGACCCTCTTTCCACAGTGCTGCACCTAGTGATGGGCAGGGCCAATTCTCCCTAGTGTTCCAGCCTGTGGGGCTGGGCCAACTCTGTGTAGCCCTGTCCTCTTGGCCTGCAGTGGTCACAGGAGCCATGGACGTCGACAGACTGTGACCGCAGCAGGGCCACGGACCCAGGCAAGGGCCTTAGTAGCAGCCCAAGCCTGGGCATCACCATGGCCCTGGATGGCAAGGAAACTATCTACCTTAGCACTTCTTCAGATCTGCCTCTTTCTCTCTCCCGTACCCCACCAAATATTTGCTGACCGTAATTGTGCCTGCCTGGACGGGCCACCCTGGACAGGCATGTAGGTCTCCAGCTCAGTTGTCATGGCTAGTAGGGTTTTCTCTCCAGTTAAACTTGACTTTGTGCTGTACAGATCCACCCAGAGCTGTGTGTCTCCTAGTGCTTCTAAATCCAGTGTGGTGGACAGTTCAGGCTCCAGGTCACAATTGTCTATAGCAAACAACTTGTTATCTGGGGACAACACACAACTGGCTTTTGATTGGCAAGTGTGTACTATTTTATCATAATAGTAAACTCCATGATAAAATTTAAAATAATCTTCAACGTGCAAAAGTTAATTCTGTGTGTGCCGCAGTCACGGACATGTGCTTTCGAGGCAACTTTTTGAAGAATGGGGGACAGAAAAACCGTGTTGTCACTTGGAAACTTAGGAGTTTTTGTGTCTGTGGTTAATGGTTTTTTTTTTTTTTCCATTTGTGGCAATTGAAGCAAAAGTCTTTCCATAACTAAGAAAATACATATGTCAGTATCTGAATTCTGAAAAGCAAAACATTATAAAATATATATGAGTAAGATAGTATGGAATAGACAAAGTTGAACATTTTCACATTCCTTTTATCATGAGTTGCTGACAGTAAGGGGCGATTCACAACTAATATTTATTTATTTGGGAAAGGCTCTTGTTGTGCAGCCTAGGCTGTTCTTAAACTTAACTCTCAAACTGGAAATCCTCCTGCCTAAGCCTCCTGAGTGCTGGGATTACAGGCCTGTATCACCATATCTGTTCTTTACTTTTAACCCTAAAGGTTGATGTAAATATGACAGACACTAGTTTATTTCTATTACGCCTTTTCGTTCCTTCTGTGAGCGCTGTTGGGTTGTTCCGGCAACTATCGGCAGTCTTTCCTCAGTCGGGTACTTCTGCAATCACAGGGGAGTGGAGCCAGCTCTGTGTACCCAGCCTGTGAGCTTCGCACAAGGAGAAGCTGTCTGCAGCCTAATAGCTTAGGTGGAGTTATTATGATGGTCTTTGTAGACTGTTTGCTATTTGACCCCTGTGCTGGCAGTAGGGTGACTTGGGGCTTGTACCCCAGAAGGTCACATGAGATAGTCGTAAATGAATTGACTTTGTGGAGACTGATGGCGAATGGCATTTCGCTGCTCCCTAAAACCTGACGCCTTTCTGGATACTTGTTCTTTGTTTCTGTTTTTTTTTTTTAATTTCATGTTTTTTCTACTTTTACACTTTTTTGCCTCTTATTTTTCCATGTCTTTGCCCAGCCGTGGCACTTATGAGCACCCATGGACATGATCTTACTAGCAACTTCTGAATTAAATTCGTAACTGGACTCTTTCCTCTGGGCTGAGAACTTCAATGCTGCCCGACCCCATGAACTGATGTCAAAGGGAAGCCGCTGTTTAGCTGTTTCCTTGTACTCTGTAGATTTAGAAAAACTTGTCTCATTAAAAAGAAAATCCATAACATCTAATTCAGAAACATTAACCAGTACTGTGGCTAACAGCATACATAATGTCAAAGGGCTTTATAGCCAGAAAATGTCCTGAGTGATGTTTGGTCCATTAACTACATGAGGAAGACAGAGCTTGCAGTGAGATCTGCAGATTGAGGATGAGGATGGATAAGAAGAATTTTCACCTTTCCTTCAGGGTCAGCTTTTCAAAGTGATTTCATTATTTCATATGAAATATTAAGTCCCTCTCCCCCAGAAATCTTTTTAGTAGAATGGAGTGGTTTTGCTCTGAATTACAGTAAAACTTCAAATGAAATGCACGATGTTAAGAAACCAAGAGCTTTGAGTTACAGGGATCCAAATGTCTTTTATCATATAAATATTAGACACAGAAAACGTACAATAGGTATCAAAAATTTTACAGTCTGTACATTGTTTTCTTGCGGCTTTTACATTATACATCTTTAGACAGAATTGTGATCAGTAAGGAGGTGAGTTAGTCAAAGATGAGAAGTGTCGTCACTATTACTGACAAGATTGGTCCTTGTTTTGGCAGACACATGTCTGCCCGAACATTTCAAGCAGTATGGTAAACAAAACATTGTGTGATAAGCTGAACTTTGTTCCCAGTTGGATCAGGAGATCCCACCTGCTCCTACAGCTCTGCAGGAGCAGTACCATGCAGACTCAAGTCCTACAGCTCTGCAGGAGCAGTACCATGCAGACTCCAGTCCTACAGTTCTGTAGGAGCAGTACCAAAGCAGACTCCAGTCCTACAGCTCTGCAGGAGCATTACCAATGTAGACTCCAAGCGAGCATCTTTTATCTGTGCTGGACTGTAAGAATCGGTGATGGACGTACTGCCTCCTCCTGTCTTTTCTGTCAGTTCATGCTAGGACCACCTAGCCATGATTGAGGCCCTCTGAATTCCTATGTTACAGGTTATTTACATTAAAAACTCCCTGGGAGATCTTTTGGGGGATGAGGAATAAGAAAAATACAGTGTCTAAAAAAATTTTCTCTGTGAATAGCAGAGGAAAGTTTTCATAGTGAACAATATAAATGTTGAGATCTGTCATTACTCATAATTGTTCCAAATAATTGTTCCATATTACACCTGCTGGCGGTAGCTATGCTTTGTGTATTTCCAAGTTTCTATATAGAATAAGGATGAAATTGTGCGTAAAGCGGTTCTAGTGAAACTTTAACCACAAGCCAGGTCACTAAACTCCACAAAGAGGTACACAAATGGGCATTGGTCTTTCACCAAACAAACTTAAGTGATCCGAGTACTTTAGGGGGCAGCACCACATCTGGTTCGCATTCCTCTGGAGACACAGTGCTGTTGGCTGTAGGTTTGGAACTTATTTTGTTAGATGGTACTCTTGGAAGCTGTTCGTCTTGTGTATGGATTACAAGTTAGCATGGTGCCAGACCTTCTAAGCATGGAAGCAAAGTCTCCCCCAAATGACACACTCAGATGAAATGCTTTTGAAAGGTGAAAAGAAGCTGACAGGAGACTCTGTGAATAGCTTCCCAGGCAACAAGTCAAAACCGCTGACTTTTACCCTTTCGTGATAGAATATACAGAGACTGGTACTCATGGTTTTGCAGAAGAATACAATTCACATTGTTAGCAGTTTGTGTTATAACGAAGAGAACTATCTGTGTGAATTTGTGTCAATTCCTAAAAGGTGTCTGATTCACTTCTGCATTCTTTAAAGGAGAAAGTCCAAGCTACATGCATGCCTGATAGTGTATCTACATATTCTATACATATTTACATGCTGTCAGCTGTTAGAGCATCATGTCCATTAGCTTATTTCTAGATAGTAGAAGTAAGACAGGTTAAGCACAAATTCAGTTAAAAAGAAAACCTTAAGATAGTTTACTGAGAGAGAGAGAGAGAGAGAGAGAGAGAGAGAGAGAGAGAGAGAAATTCGACCATGAAGAATTAAACACTGTCCAGACCATTCCTTTTAAAAAGTCACGGATTCTTAGTTGTACCCACTAGAGAATATCTGAACAAACATTTTTATGTCGTTTGTCTTAGCTAATTAGCTGTGTGTGAAATAGTGATTGCTGTTTGTGGATAGTGAGTTTTAGTTTGTATTTCATGATGCCTAAGACCGGAGATCTATGAGTTGAGTTGGCCTGCAATTGGGTAATGTCAAGTTCAATTAAAAAGTCCTGGATTTAAAACCGGGCTCCATCTCTAGCAGTTCCCTTCTAGGTAGGTAGACTGATGTGCCTACAAACAAGGGAGGGGGTGGTGAGGAAGGACAGGGAAGGGAGGAGGCGCTTGGTCAGATCTGAGGTAGTGAAGTAGGGAATTGGTCTCACAAACCATGCAAGCATGTCCAAATCACCACTTTTAGGGTATTTCCATGAAGTGCAGGCTTTTGGGTTAAAGTAAAATTTTCAGTTTGCAGAAACCTTGGGGAAGGCAACAAGTCGATCCTCCAGGGACTTTTTATCTACCGATCAGTAAAGCAGGCTGCCCGAGACACTGTCAGGAAACTATAGTCTTTTTTTAGCACGCCTTTGGTGTTGGTTCCAGTAAAGAAAGAACGAGATTTGAATATGAATGCTCAAAGCTTAACATACTTGAGCTTTTCTTCCCATTGAGTCAGCTGACTGAAAACCAATGACTCACATTAAGAGTATGTTAGGTAGAAAAACAATGACACCGGCAACAGTGGCTGGCTTGCCCCTTTTCAAGACTGTTAATCTGAAGTTGCCCGAACCTCTGCCTCTGCGATCAGTTTTTGAAGTGAGATCCCAGGATACTCGTCTATAGATTCTGTTCCTTGATTTCTGGATTAGGAGCCATTACCCCGGTCCAGCTGTGCTAAGACATGATTGCTTTTCGCAAGTTGAAGGGACTCTATCTTCTTCTGTGCGTACTTGAGTTGGATCTTCAGGGCATCATTATCGGCTTTCAGGGTATTTATCTCCTAAAGGGAAATGAGAATAAGGCATATCACTAGAGAGGCGGCGAGTGGGAAATCACTTACAGTAGCAAGAGTATTATATTTGATTGGCATTTTCTATTCACCGTGGTTAAGAATTAGAAACTATTTTCAAAGTGGTTATTTAGCTGTGAGTATAAAATAACACACTAGCTATCACGGACATGTGCAAATAGCAATTACTCTTTGTTATCACATCACAGATGTGAGTGGCTAGCAGACAGAATAATCCATTCTTGGGAAGTGGGTGGAGGAAGACACAACCCTTGGCTAGTGTGTAGCAGGCATCGTCACTTGGCAGACAGTAGTCTGTGGTCTGATCTGCTCTCAGCTATGCAAGCAGTGCTTCAAAACTCCGCGAAATGAGATGTTGTTGTTAATTTAACCTAAGTTCGCAACTCCCATTGCTGATAACTAATTCGCCTTTTTGATGGAAGACTTTTGTCTCACCCCCACACTGGGATTTAGTGTTTTGTTGGTATTAATTTAACTGTACAGCCATGGGTTCATCTCCAGGCTTCTGGTTTTGAGGCAAGTGTTCTTATGTCAGACTGACTGGCATGGGCATCAGAAAGTACAGGTACACTGTCTGGTTAACTGGGCCCCCTCTGGGTTCTCAGACGGAATCACCCAGAGTGCTGTCTACCAGCTTCTGTGAGATTGAGCACTTGCTGTGAGCCCAACACTGCTGTGTGATAATAGGGTAGCTTAATCCTCATGCACACCCTGGAAAGAGGTGCTAGCTGTAAACTTTATAGGGGCAGAAAGTGCTCACACACACTCCTAGAGCCCAGGCGTATCTGACCCAAATGTCTTCGATTCCTTTTTTATTTGGTTCCATGCTGATTCAGTTATGGCATGAACCAAAATAACATATATTACTTTAATGTGTATTGAAATATACAGCTGTCATCAGCTGTCCTTACTGCATGCTATATTAAATCCTAGTTTAGCTGGACGCCTTCCTTGTGTTGAGGACTGTTGGCCTAAAGAGCAGTCATGGCAGGTCCCTAACGGGACAGCAGAGCACAGGATTGTGCCTCTGAAATGCTTGTGGGGAACTCTGGTCCTCAGGTCCCTGTGATGCAGGTAGAAGAAAAGAGAAGCAGCTAATACTTCATCAGTGTTCGTGACCCTGGTGACTGTCACCTGTGCCTCATGGCATTTCCACAGCTGTAGTTCTGCCTTTCATAAGCATGTAAGATTTGAAACCTCGGCATGGACTCCGAGCCCTGCATTTTACAGAAAGACCAACCAGGTTGTAGTGTTTAATAATTGGCATAAGGAATGTCTGGGATTAGATCCCCATACTTAGGAGGCAGAAGCAGGCAGATCTCTGAGTTTGAGGCCAACCTGGTCTACACAGTGAGTTCCAGGACAGCCAGGGCTACACAGGGAAACTCTGTCTTGAAAAACCAAAACCAAACAGCAACAAACAAAAGGAATACAAAAAAAGAAATGTCTTAGTGTCTCAGACCAAGTTCTCTACTTATATCACATTCTCCTTTCAAGATTTCTTTTATTGTTCTAAAAGGTGACATTTGGTAGTTTCTCTTCCTACTGTAACTCAAGTTGACTTGTTCACTAATGCGCATTTTAAAGGTACTTTGAGAAAAAGACATGCTTTCTTCCAGAAAATCTGTTGCTCTTTTGTCCTGTGCTCCTCCTGCTACCATGTTCTTCATTCCAGTCACCAAATTAAGTCACAGACATTGCCTAGCACATAGCTCTCGGACTCTCCTGCCGGCATGGCAGGGAAGGAACCTTGCTGGGAACAATGATGAGTGTCCCAGCGCCTTGCAGGTGGCTTCACCGGACACACTGTTCAGAGAAGCCCGTTAAGCTAGGTGGATGGTGGTTTATGTACTGACAGGTCTCCAAACATGATACAAATCATGATGTCTGCGGGAAACGGGCAAGAAAACATTCCTTAATAAAATTAAACACCGTTAATGTCTCCTTTCTTCCTTGACAATGAAATGACTTAGATTACCTACATTTGACAACTTTCTTCCTTTCTCTTGTCTGCTTACTTAACCTGCTAGTAACCAAAGTTTGAATCGTCACTCCTCTGCTTTCCCTACTGGACTTTATTTCAGCAGGAGAGCTAATTCAGGGAGGAGGGTGGCGAGAAGAGAGGCACCTGTTCCAGTTCTTGGTAGGTCCGGAGTCTGAGGTGAAGCTCCTGTTTGGGTTTTATAAGCGATTCTTTGTTCTCCCACTTGACGAACGCCCGCTTCCGGAGCAACACTGGGCTGGGACATGGGGATGTGGGGCTGGGAAGCACATACAGACCATCCTGGGCTGGCTTCCGCGGGGAGGACAGCACCAAGTGGCCAGCCGGCATCTCGCCGCCGACCCAAGCGGACGGGTCCGTCTGGGTGGTCTTGTGGGCAACAGTCCTCTTCAGCCGCACTGAGATCTTCTGGGAGGACACCCCCAGGAGCATGATGGTCCGGTCCTTGCTGTCTTCGCTGTGGTCCACAGCCTCCCCATTCTGGAATATAAATGCTCCTTCCTCGGGTGCTGTGGGGAGATATGTTTGTTAGTGCTATCAGATATAGTTCAGTTATCAACATCTGTCTCAGACAGACCTTTCTTACTTCAGGAGTCCGCTTCCAAGCACCCTCTGTTTTCAGATATGCAATGTCAGGCACAGTAGGAGCCGAAAACCAGAGATTTTTGTGTCAGGATTCATCTACACCAAGGAAAGAACATCTTTCCTTTTTTACCTTTTTAAGAGATTTTGTGTGTGTGTGTGTGTGTGTGTGTGTGTGTGTGTGTATGATGTTCTGCCTGTATCATGTATGTGTGTATGTATATATGTACACCACATGCATGCAGTGTCTGTGGAGGTCAGAAGAGGGTTTTGGATCCCCTAAAACTGGAGTTAGAGGTGGTTGTGAGATACTGTGTGGATGCTGGGAGCTGAATTCAGGTTTCTGCAAGAGCAACAAGTGCTCTTAACCTCTGAGCCATCCCTCCAGCTCCTCAGGCATCTTTTCTGTTTGCACAAAAGTTAGCCAGACAGCCACTGTTTCTGTGAGTTAGAATCCCTGCCTCGATGTAGCAAGGTTTCCTAGCGCTTCTAAAGATAGTGGGATAAACATATGGACAGAATGTTCCATGGTGTGGGAGGTCCTTCTGTCTATGTGTTGCTTTTATTGGTTAATGAATAAAGAAACTGCCTTGGCCTGTTGATAGGGCAGAACTTAGGTAGGCGGGGAAAACTGGACCGAATGCTGGGAGAAGGAAGGCGGAGAGAGAGAGATTCCATGGAGCTGTAGCCAGAGTCAGACATGCTGAAACTTTGCCAGTAAGCCACTGCCACATGATGATACACAGATTAGTGGAGATGGGTTAAATTAAGAAGTTAGAGCTAATGGACCAAGCAGTGATTTAGTTAATACAGTTTTTGTGTGATTATTTTGGGGCTGAGCAGCTGGGAATGACCAAGCGGCCCTTCCTCCAACATTCCATAAATGCTTTCGGTGGACTCAGGGTGAGAGCTATGGCTCAGAGTTTGATCCAGGTACGG
The DNA here is from genome assembly GCF_018167655.1 of Microtus oregoni. NCBI lineage: Eukaryota > Metazoa > Chordata > Mammalia > Rodentia > Cricetidae > Microtus > Microtus oregoni. The sequence continues at coordinate 18,595,823 of NW_024543090.1, forward strand.
GACTGCTGCTCAAGACAGTAGGAACTCCCTGTGGAACTCACTTGTGCATTGGTACAGATTAATGGTGAGGTGGCAGGATTAGTTTTGTGGAGTGTATTCTAAAATTTATTACCCTTATTTGATTGTGCAGGGGTAAGGACAAACCAGCCATCTGGTTTTCTTTTAGCCAATATCCCTGCCTGAGACACAGCCTGGAAATATTAACTAAAAGGAGGAATTTCCCAAAGAAGTAGAGGATTAGTGGATCTATTTGAGTCATGTGGGAAGATAAACTGGAGGTCATCCAAGTTTACCTTTTGTAAAGACTCAGCGCAAATTTTGAACTCTTTGCAAAGTAATTAGGGTCTATATCTCATTTATTAATAAATGCATTTTGGATTCTGTTTATTTCATTAAATGGAGTTGGAAAATATCCTATTTTCCAGAGTGTAGGGAATAAAGTGATTTTATGTATGAGAAAGGTTTTTTGTTGTTTCGTTGGTGATACATGTGTATTAAAATGATACATTTTTTTATTGCTAAATTTAAAAAGGGATTCTTTTGTGCCTGTCTTAGGCCTGGAGGCTAGAAGAAGGCATAGATGTCGTCTATCACTTCCCATCCACTCCCCATATTCTTTACCCTTTCTCTTTCACATGACAACATCCATCCTGTACAATGCAGGACCTTCAGCAAATTAGACTCAAATATACTGAGTTACTCCACAGGACCTAGGCTGGCTCACAGGGCTGCTTCCTGATGACCAGTTCAGTGGGTATCTTTCAAATCCCTACTAGACACATCTTCTCTGCTCCTGTGCCCTCCAAACCTAGGGAGTCTCTGATGTACTTGCTTCAGGCTGTTTCCTAACCACTCTTTGCTTGCATTTTACCATATGCAGGGTTAGTGGTGACAATTCTGGCTTAGCCCCAGATTCCTCTTGGATGATTTGGTTCCTCTCCAAGCATATCTCTAGAGTTCCTCCCCCCTCCCCCTTTTTTTGTATTTACTTTTGATTTTAGAATTTTAATCGTTTTTCTTCACCTGATCTCTCAAGGTTCTCAGTCTCGGACAGGGTGTTAATTTAATGGGCGAGGTTCCTCTTAGGGATGATGCGGATTGAACCCTTGCATAAGCCTACTTCCTGCCGCCGGCCCTAAGGGCCAGTCACATGCTTTTCTGAGGCTCCTTTCTGGGTTATTAGCAATGAGTCTAGTTTTGGACACTTTTCGTGCATAGTGGTCTCTGTTAAACTGCAGAAACCAAATTCTCAGCTGCGTCTGCCTCCTGGAAACAGGGTCAAGAAAACCACGTTTTCAGCGTCTACTAGTGTTGTTTCAGCTTCTGCTGATAGTATGTTCTCAGGACGTTTCTGAGCTATGGAGATAGTAGTCTTTGTTTCTGAACACAGCTGTCCCTTTTACATAGTATATTACTTTCACACGGCATGCTATGCATGCTCTACGTTCATTCTCTCTGCCTCTGGTTGGGGTTTAAGGATAGAGGAAGAGAATTAACATGGGATGCTATCATGGCAGGAAGTCCATACCTGCCCTTGGTGTCGGTGCCCAGTAGCACCTGATGACTTCTTTGTCTAACTTCCGCTCTGTTACAGCATCCAGTGAGTTAAAAATCCATGACAAATCAGCCATGGCACAGCAATCGAGGTGATCTTTCTTACCCGCCAGACTTGACCCTTCCCTGTGTCCCTGGCTCCTGCTTACCATGGAGCAGATCTTTGGTTCCCAGTGGGCAGAGGTTGGACATGGGCACCACGGAGCTGATGTTCTCCGTGGATACTGCTGGGCTCTTGATTCTCTTCTTGCACTCGAACACTACCAGGTCTTTGCACTGTTTGTGGCAGTTCATCCCGCAGTCTGTGGACAAGACACCCCCACTCAGCTCACAAGTCCTCCGCTCACTTTTCCTAGCATCTCTCTCACAACCAAATTCACGCACTGCTTTCTTGCCAAACTCAGCTGGTCTAGCCTCTGGAGCTGGGACACCGGACGTTCCTAAGGGATCTAGGGAAGATCATCTCCTGATTCTTAACCTCCTTGGCAAACCCCAGGGCTTGTCACCAATGAGTCTCAGAACTAAGCAGCATCTCATCAAGAAAAGAGATGCTGACCTGGAAAATTAGGTCCTGAGGTGTTTGCTGAAAAAAGAAACGCTGACTGGTCCTGTAGTAACCTTACCCAGGGTGATTCCCTTTCCTTGAGCAAGATCTATCTTTCCAGGCTTCTACAAGGAGCATGGCCATCTGTATTTCCAGAGCAACTGAGGCAGAGACAGGGTCTTGTAGAGCAAAACTACCTGACTGGTCTTATGGGCATCCCTCTCTTGGCTGGCAACAATTCCTCTTAGGATTCTCTTGTTTGGACGCGGGGCTCTGAATGTAGCCAAGAATGTTTGGACTAAATGGATAACTACTATTCAGAAGAAATGTTACCAAGGGGAATTTGTTGGACAAGGGAAGTGATTCCATTTCCCCAAACTGGGACTTACCTTTACAGCGATATCCTTGCTTGATCACTCCCCAGAGCTACAAGGTAAAGAAGACAATATGGCTCAAGTCATTCATCTGTCTGGTGTGAGGCTGTGCCTTGGCATTCATTCTCTGTCTATCTTCCTTCTACTGTCTATCAATGGGTAGACCCTGGTACCATTCATTCTCTGTCTTCATTCTACTGATTGTCAATTGGGAGACCCTGGCAGCTGTCTCATGTCCTGGTTCTTGGACAAGAAGCCACTGGTCAGAGATGACTGACTGCTACCTATATAAGAGCTCTGTACACCCCAGTGCTCTGCAGGCCAGATGTGGATGAATCCAGGCCAACAGGCTCCTGAGGACTGAGTATGACATCCTGTGTCAGAAACTTGGGTTTGCCGGAAACTATTAGTTGGGTTGAGACAGAGGGCAGACAGCACTCAGGTAACCTCTGAGATAAGATTGCTTTGGGATAATTTCCCCCATGTATGTAATACACTGTGGTCATACTCATCCCTCTGTCCCATCCTCCTTTATCCTTCTCCCTGTCCTACCAACCTTCACTCTTCTCAATAAGTCTCTCTTCCACTGCCATATCTTTCTAGTGTCTGTTCTGTGACACCCTGAGTTTAGCCAGGGTCACCCTGTGGGGTGTGGAGTGCCCACTGGAACGCAGGTAAGTTGTTTCTTTTGAAAGGGGAAGGGAGTGCTTATCTTCTAACATCTGAAACAGCATGGAACACTTCTAAGAGGCATAGCCAAACTCCACATTTCTGTACCATTTATTCCAGAACTTTATTGCACCAGGGAATTAAAAAAGAAGCAGGAAGAAATTAGATGCAGGCTAAGTCCATAGAGGATTGTGTTTTCTAGGTGTTCTTTTGGGTTCTGAGCAGGAGTGATTATGTAAGGATTTTGAGACCGTGCGTGTCTTACTCGTTTAAACTGTTCTGCATACACTGCCCGACACACACACACACACACACACACACACACACACACACACACACCACGTTTAGCTCTGACACTCTAAAAGTGACTTACAAAGCCAGCACAGTTGTCACAGAAAGTAGGCTTCAGGTAGGTGGTCTCTTGAAAGTTGTGAGGAAAGCCCAGGCCCAGCTTGGAATAGATGGAGCTGGCCCTCATGAAGTAGGCTGTGATCTCATCCCTGCTGATGAGGCCTTCCCTGCAGCAAATGACAGGCAAGGCGGTGAGTATGGGAAGGGAGGTTTCCAGCCTTTGGACCTAACCTTCCCTTCTGTCCTTCCTGTGGCTGCTTCCTTGAGTTCTCCTCATCCTTAGGGCGCAGGATAGCATGGGCTGGGAGTGAGGCAGTCTGACTGCTTATCACTCGTGGTAAATGGCCACACGGATCCGTGTGCTCAGAACTGAAGGGGAAGCTGTGTAATGTGTGTATAGGAAAGCAAAGGCCTCCTGCTCCGGTGTCTGACTTGAGACAGGAAGCCATGTGTAAAACCCACGGCCAAGCGTTTGTTTTTCTGTGGAGAACTGGGATAAAGCTTTTAGAGCCACAAGAAAAACGCAGGAAATATTGATAGAACTATGAGTTCTTCCATGGTTTGTAACGCCAAAGCAGGAGGGAATACCCGGTGTTTCTCCTACGCTGGTGGCACTGGGAGTCTTTGGGAGTATTCAGAAAGCTTATGGATATCATGGGCTGCAGCAGCCCAGGGTACAGGCATGAGGCCTTCACTTGATGGCGGCATTTGCTTCCAGGATATTCCATCTAAGCCTGGCAGCACACGCGTTTGCAAGTTCCTCAGTGACTGCTTGCACAGTCCCACGCACCACCCTTACCTGTCTTTGTCCATCACGCAGAAGGAAAATGGAAAGCTTGCGGCAATCTTTTCAAACTCCTCCTGAGAGATGTATCCATCCTGGTCGAGATCGTAGTTCTTGAAGACAGACTGAAAAAGAAAAGATTTATTCCCTTTACTGAAGGAAACCAATCACCTCTCCCTGTAGCTAAATGACAAGGGGGCAGATATATATATATATATAAAAGCTCGGCAGCAGCCTAAGTAAGAGCAGCGCTGAGCTGTGCCCCCTCAACTGTGGCACTGGCACGGCAGGGCACATCCCGGGCCTCTGCTCTCCCAGCCGCTACAGGGTGCCTAGGTGCTCTCAACCTGTAAATATCAACTGTGCCACGCCCTGGCTGCTGCACACAGCTACTCCACGGGGTAGAGGATATGTGTTCTCCCTCCACTCTGCCTTCCCTGCAGGTCTCTCTTCCCTTCCCTGGGAAGCTCACAGGCTAACCCAATTGGAAGTGTTCTCCTTGAGTCCTGTGCTCCTCGTTGTTCTGCATGTGTGACTGGAGCGTGAAGACAGCATGCAGTCCATCCCCTTCCTTAGCAGTTAGCCAGACCAAGCGGTGCCAAGTTTCCCATCCTCCGTCTTAGCATTATTATATGCTGGCATTGGCCACATATTAACCAGTAACTTTTAAACGTATGTTCCCCTGCAAGGGCCTTTAAGCATGGCAAACCCGCCCACTGGAGACCAGTGTGTTGACATTATTTCCTCTGAAACGTTCTACAGCCACCGTGTGTGGAGTGAGCAGCTTTGTGTTCCCAAGGGAACGGGTTTGAGCATCCTCACCTCCATGTCTCTATCTCTCTGACGCCTTCTCCTCCCCACATCCCGAAATTAAAGCAGGCTATACCGCGATTTTTGTCTGCTGAAATGGGTACTTACATCCACCATCCTCTGGACATGTTTGCTAATGGTCTTTGGGTCTGGTTTGGGAGATACTCCAGAGGCCCAGTCCACTACAACTGGCGGCTTCGAAGGAGTCAGTGGCTAAAAAGGAATAGGGAAACCCTTGTGACTGACATGGGTTAACAGGGCTCCTTCCTTTCGCGATATCTGACTGTGTGCCGTGGCTAAAGAAGGAGCACACAGTCTGAATCTGTCTGAATTAGCTTGGCCAATAGGTTTCTAAAGAGCGGCTACGGGACCCCAAGCTGCAGACAATTTCGCTCCTCAGTGGGCCTGACTTCCAGGCCCCTCTCCATTGGCTTCTTTGTCAGATGTATCAACAAAGGTTAACATGAATCTTGCCCTTTGCCTCTGTGCTCCAGTCCCATTTTAGTAGAGATGGATGAGGAAAAGCTAATCAAGACAGCAAGCTGTACAAGGAGGAAATGCACTCTGCATATGCCGAGAGAGAATCTATCGTTGGTAATTTAAACTTTGGCCCCAATTAAAATTCCCCTGAAAATAGAAGTTGCTGACGCTTCTTCTGAAACACCTCTAGTGCCCTGGGTGTGGACCCTCCTGACCATTCCATAGAGGCAATGGGATTTAGCAACAATTAATAACAATAAATACAAAAACAAATAACAACAACAACAACAACAACAACAAAAATGGATTTCTTGTGGGTAGGCAACTCTCTTCCCTCAAGTCCTTCTTGCTTGGGGAGTTAGGAAGCCTTCTAGGAGATGGAAAGAATTCTGGGGCTTACTTGTCAGTAAGAGAGGCAGGCTCAGGTAACCTGTAATGGTCCTACTGTGTGCAAAACCAGGACTTGGTGCTGTTTTGAGTCCTAGTGGGCACAGGAGTTCAGAAGATCCAGAACCTTCCAAACCCAGAACACCACAGGCCACTGACATTTTTCTTTCTCCCATGGTAGGAAGTTTTATGAATTTTGCTTTTTAGTGTGAGTGTTGCTGTCATCATCCTGTTTTAGAAACAAGACGTGGGGACCCTTTGACAGGCGGGAGACAGCACCGTGCTTCCTAACACTGCCTCTGACGGATTTGACCCCACCCCCATTGGGCACACAGTCATTTCCTGTTCACACAGTGGCCCCTTCATCTCAACAACAAGCTGCACTTACGGTGAGAAGCCTTGCCCAAAGCTGAGCACACAGCACAAACCGTACACTTAGTAAGCAACTGAAGCCCAGCTTCTTGAGAAGGAATCTGAGGAGCTTTCTAAGGCCAGTTACACTCAGCGTCAGGATAAGAAACTTACCGGGGCTCTGTGGTTCCTTGGTTCGCGGGCATAGGAGAGCTCATAGATTTCATCTTCTGTATAGTACAGATCCAGGGATAACTGCAGTTGAAGCAGAACACGGTTCATTTCCGGAACACTACCTTTCCTAGAGCTGAGGTCTTATTCTTGCCTACATCTTCCCAGTGGTTCATTTTCTTTTCCATTTTTTAGGTTTATTTATTATATATACAGTGTTCTGTCTGCATGCCTTCAGGCATGTTCTGTTTGCTTGCAGGCCAGAAGAGGGTGTCATATCTTACTACAAGTAGTTGTGAGCCACCACGTGATTGCTGGGAATTGAACTCAGGACCTCTGGAAGAGCAGGCAGTGCTCTTAACCGCTGAGCCATCTCTCCAGCCCATTTTCTTAGTGCTTAGCAGGGATTTTGTTTGTTTTTAGATGTATTCATTTTCTTGCATGTTTGAGCACTATGTCTGCATGTAAGTATGTGTGCATGGTGTGCTTACGCCCTCAGAGGTCAGAAGAAGGCATTAGTTTCCCTAGAGCTGGAGTTACTGATGGTTGGGAATCACCACGTGGATGCTGGGAATCGAACCCTGGGCATCTGTATGTGCAGCAAGTATTCTTAACCACGAGCCATCTCTCCAGACTCAGCAGTTTGGAAAACACTAAGTTGGGGCCAGCAAGATGCCTTTGCAGGTAAAATCACTTGCTGTGGAAGCCTGGAGACCTAAGCTTAGTTTCTGGAACCAAGATAAAGCTGGAAGAAGAGAAACGACCCCACAAAGTTGTCTTCTAACATCCATACTCACACCATGGCATGTGAGCACATGTGTGTGTGTGTGTGCACATGCATGTGTGCATGTGTGTGAGCGCGCGTGTAAGCCATTGCTCCATCTTGTGCACAGACAAACACGTATACATACAAACAAATATAAAATGAAAATCCTGAGGGAAAACTTTAATTCGTTCCTGTGAGAATGTTCTTAAATACTGACCAAGTTCTAAGATGTTCTCTTTATTTGTGATTTATTATCTATGCATCTCTAAAGACTTGATGTTGGTGTGTGAGACTTGCCAAAGTCACTTGTTTAAAGAAAGAGGGTTTGAACCCCCAAACTGCACCCAAGCTGGGGGTGAAGCCCTGGCTCCATCAACATGCTCTGTGAGGCAGGAAGAGACCCTGGCCACCATTCCTCCCACTGGGGACAGAGAAGCCAAGTTTCAACTTATGTAATTTTAGAATAGGAGGTTTGGATCACCCCAAGACTGGCCTCGTAGAGTTCAGAGAGGAGGGAGCAGATTGGAGAGCAGAGGCCCACATTTGTGCAGCTAGCACTCTGGAGCATCACGAGTTTGGAAGGAAGTGCAGCAGATGTCACCCGCACCCACTGCAAAGCTGATCTCCACTCCCCACACCTACCCTTGGCTGGGATGTGTTCAGGCACAGAGATCTAAGCTGAAACTAGCTGGTTTTGTTGCTTTGTTTGTTTTTTACCCCTGCCTTATTGTGTTTAGTGAGAACACGCTGTCTCCACTAGTGACCAAGGTTTGCATCTGATTTGCTACCAGCTCCACCTTGAAAACTTAGGGACAGCTTTTTGCAAGAGTAGGAGCACACCCCTAGAAGTTTACAAGGCACACTGCTTAAAAGAAAGCCTCTGGGTCCCGCTCCCCAGCTCGATTCTAAGTTGCTTAATAATGTCAGCTCCTCTGCGAAGCTGAACTTTGTGTCTCTGTATCCCATTCCTAAAGAGGAGCTGGCAGTGTATGGGAAGGGAAGTCGAATGGACCCGGCACATAGCTAGTACGTAGTGATTATTCTCCCATGGGGATCTCACCGTTAGCAGGTGCACCAAGTCCTTGTTGGCATCCAGTGGTGGGGCCACCTCTTGCAGCTGGACCAGTTCATTGATATGATTGTAAAGGGCCAGGAGCTTTTGGACGTTCACCTTCCCATCCTCCAGGTAGTCGGGCATGGCTTCATACAGGGAAATGAGGTCCTTGAGGTGCACCCCCAGGATGGGGATTTTGAAGTGGGTGCACTCCCCATAGGCTCGCCTGTAGTTGTCATAGTTTCTGCAGGAGGACAGCAGTTCAGTCATCTCACCCAGAACCTACAAAGCAGAGCAGACTGGTCACAGATGCCTGTGAGGCCAAGTATGCCACCTTGCTTACGCGCATGTCTGCCGTGATTTTACCCCATCCTGCATTCATTGAACCATGCATGACGCATCTCATTTGTAGCTATTACAACTCTCAAATTAAAACTCCAGCCACGTCAAATGTCAGAGCATAGTCATAACCGAAGTATGTGTTCCTCGATTTTATCATTTTATATCAAAACGATTTATTCTTAGAACTAATATAAGCTCTTGACACAACAATTAGAGGTACAGGAGGATACACCGTAAATAAGTGTCTTCGGAACCCCAAACTGTAAGTTGCCTTCCCTGGTGTCCTTGGAAGCCTCCAGAAGCATCATGTTGAATCGTGTCCAGCTTGTGAGGTCAGCAGGCATAGCCTTAGCTGCTGGCCTGGGAAGCTGTGTTTTATTTGAGGAGGGCTCAAGATTCTCAAAATGGGCCCATGCCTAAAGGGAGCAGCCAAAGACAGTCTTCTCAAACACACCGGGTTGGTGTCAGAACCCTGCTCCCCGAGTATGATGATGTCAGCTTTTCAGAAGTGAAGCGGGGTGGCTTTGCCATCATGTCTTCACATGTAATAACCATATTAGTTAGACTTGAAAGACCCCCACTCACTAAGCAGCAGTAACGCCATTTTGCAAGGCTTAAACTTTGCAGCAACGCAAGTAATTAGAGCAGGGAAGTTCGACTTGAAAATGAGGGCGGAAAAGCCAGGCAAGATATCCGCGGTCAGCCGGTCAGCCATCTGGCCTCAAGCGATAAGGAACCCGCAGCTGGCCTGCTCTAATGAGAACATCCCGGTTGCTTAGGGAAACAGGATGCCTATAGTCAGTATACGTGCCCAATTTAGAATATCAGTAATTCACAGAAGAGACAACTCCCCCTATGAAAGATCCCAGCTTATCTGCTGTAACGTCACTTCAAAGAGCTTTTGACGTACGACTGTAAGTGCAGAGTAAGGTCAGGGTCCCTGGCTGCAAAACAGGATCTATATATCCATAGATTAGGACAGGACATCAATTAACAGGATGTCTGTTCCCATACATCTGTGCTGGGAAAGGAAAAACCCCCTGTGCCCCTTGCCCCATTCCAACTGACCACTAACGATGCATTTGCTTCTGTAATCTGCTTCTGCTGCCCTCTTTCCTATAAAAAGACCTTCCCCCAGTCTGCAGGCGCGCTTGTCTCCCGAAAGACTAAGCCGCCCCAGGTACCTGTGTACTCAATAAAAGCCTCTTGCTGTTTGCATCCGGAGAGTGGTCTCGCTGTTCCTTGGGAGGGTCTCCCCGGTCTGAAAGACTGCCTACCACGGGGGTCTTTCATTTGGAGGTCCCACCGAGATCTGGAGACTCCTGTCCAGGGATCACCGACCCACCACCGGGAGGTAAGCTGGCCAGCGATTGTTTCCCCTGAATATCAGTGTTTCAGTGTATCCGTGTTTCGGTGTTCTGTGTTTGCGCTTGCGACTGACTCTGTACTAGTTGGCCGACTAGGTCTGTATCGGGCGGACGCGGGGAGCCGACGGGCTCATACCCCCGACCGCAGCCCTGGGAGACGTCTCAGGGGCATCTGGGGCTGGATGTGGTGCCTGGCCCATCGGTAACTCTGTGAATCCTTACCGAATAGGATTGTTTGGGGCGCCCCCACAGTCCGAAGGGTATGTGATTCTTCTGGGAGACGAGGAATCCGGATCCTCAGAGTCTCCGTCTGAAGTTTTGCTTTCGGTCTTACGCCGAAGCCGCGCTGCGCGATTTTGTGTTGGTCTAAGTTGTATTTTGTGCGTTTGTCTGATTGTTACTGTCACCGCGGTTGAGAGAATGGGCCAATCTGTAACCACCCCTTTAAGCCTCACTTTGCAGCACTGGCGAGATGTCCAAGACATTGCAAATAACCAGTCACTGGACATTCGGAAGAGACGTTGGGTAACTTTCTGCTCCTCAGAGTGGCCCACATTCAATGTGGGCTGGCCTCGGGATGGAACTTTTGACATCAATGTTATCTTACAGGTGAAGGCCAAGGTGATGGATCCTGGCCCTCACGGGCATCCAGACCAGGTCGCATATATTGTGGTTTGGGAAGCAATGGTTTATGACCCACCGCCTTGGGTCAAGCCCTTCATCGCCCCAAATCCCCCTACCCTCACTTTCTCTGCACCCACTCTACCCCCTCCACTCCTTCCCACCCCTACGGGACCCCCGCCCCGCTCCTCCCTCTACCCAGCCCTCACCAAGTCCTCAGGATCCCCTATCCCCAAAGTTTTGCCTCCAGAGGGCGACTTGCTAATGGACCTCCTCACGGAGGATCCTCCGCCGTACCAGGAGCCAGCCCCGCAGTCTCCGAATGAGGCTGACCCCACTGAGAGAGAGACGCCTGCCTCTCCTGATCCTTCGCCGATGGCCGCGCGCCTGAGGGGACGGAGGGACCAGCCGCATGCAGCAGATACAACCTCCTCACAGGCATTCCCTCTCCGCACGGGAATGAATGGCCAATTGCAGTACTGGCCATTTTCCTCCTCGGACCTTTATAACTGGAAAAATAATAACCCTCCTTTCTCTGAGGACCCCTCTAGGCTGACCGCATTGATTGAATCTATCTTGATCACCCATCAGCCTACATGGGACGACTGCCAGCAGCTGTTGCAGACCCTGCTGACTTCGGAGGAACGGCAGAGGGTCCTCCTGGAAGCCCGGAAGGAAGTCCGGGGACCTGATGGCCGCTCCACCCAATTGCCTAATGAAATAGATTCTGCCTTTCCCCTTGAACGTCCCTCTTGGGATTTCACCACGGTGGAAGGTAGGAATCACCTAGTTCTCTATCGCCAGTTGCTCATAGCGGGTCTCCACAGGGCGGCTCGACGCCCAACGAATTTGGCTCAGGTAAAGCAGGTTATACAGGGGTCAGAGGAAACTCCCTCTGCGTTCCTTGAGAGGCTTAAAGAGGCTTACCGCAGGTATACTCCTTATGACCCCGACGACCCCGGACAGGAGACCAATATCTCCATGTCTTTCATTTGGCAGTCAGCCCCAGATATCAGGCGCAAACTGGAGCGCCTAGAAAACCTCAGGGAAAGTTCACTCAGGGATCTGTTAAAGGAGGCAGAAAAGATTTTCAATAAAAGGGAGACGCAGGAGGAGAGAGAGGACCGCCTCAGGAGAGAAGCAGAGGAGAGAGAGGACCGCTTCAGAAAAGAAGCTGAGGAAAAGGAAAAGGAGAGGGATCGCAAGAGACATAAAGAAATGACTAAGCTTTTGGCCACCGTAGTGTCAGGGCAAAGGCAGGATAGACAGGGAGGAGACAGGGAAAGGCAACCCCTTGACAAGGACCAATGTGCCTACTGCAAGGAAAAGGGACATTGGGCAAGAGATTGCCCCAAGAAACGGAGAGGGCCCAGGAGATTCGGGCCACCCCGGACCTCCCTCCTGACCCTGGATGACTAGGGGGGTCAGGGCCAGGAGCCCCCCCCTGAGCCCAGGATAACCTTAGATGTTGGGGGGCAACCCGTCACCTTCCTGGTCGACACAGGAGCTCAACACTCGGTGCTAACCAGGGACCCCGGACCCCTGAGTGACAAGTCTGCCTGGGTCCAAGGGGCCACTGGTGGAAAACGATACCGATGGACCACGGATCGCAAGGTTCACCTAGCAACCGGTAAGGTGACTCATTCTTTCCTCCACGTGCCCGACTGTCCATATCCGCTCCTAGGAAGGGACTTGCTCACAAAATTAAAAGCTCAAATTTTCTTCAAGGAAACCGGAGCACAGGTAGTTGGCCCTCAGGGACAACCCTTACATGTGCTGACTCTCAGCCTAGAAGATGAATATAGGCTGCATGAAAAAGATAGTACCACTGTGGCCCCCACTGAGGCTTATTGGCTGGACCGCTTTCCCCAGGCATGGGCAGAAACCGGGGGAATGGGGCTGGCCAGACAGCAGCCCCCTCTAATGGTAAGCCTCAAGACAACTGCTACTCCTGTCTCGATTAAACAGTACCCCATGTCTCACGAGGCAAGGGAAGGAATAAGGCCTCACATCAAAAGGCTTCTTGATCAGGGAATATTAGTCCCCTGCCGGTCCCCTTGGAATACCCCCTTGCTGCCCGTGAAAAAGCCAGGAACTGGGGACTATAGACCTGTACAGGATCTAAGAGAGGTCAATAAACGGGTGGAAGACATACACCCGACAGTTCCTAACCCCTACAATCTGTTAAGTGGACTGTCACCCTCATATACTTGGTATACCGTCCTGGACCTCAAGGATGCATTCTTCTGTCTGAGACTGCACCCCAAAAGTCAGCCTATATTTGCTTTTGAATGGAAGGATCCTAAATTGGGGATTTCGGGACAGCTGACCTGGACCAGGTTGCCTCAGGGTTTCAAAAATAGCCCCACCCTGTTCGATGAGGCCCTACACCGAGACTTAGCGGATTTCAGAGTGAGGCATCCTGGCCTGATGCTGTTGCAATACGTTGATGACCTCTTGCTAGCTGCTACCTCGGCTCAGGACTGTAAAAAAGGAACTGAGGCATTACTACAAGCTTTGGGGAACCTAGGGTACCGAGCTTCCGCCAAGAAGGCCCAAATATGCCAACGGCAGGTCACCTACTTAGGGTACCAAATCAAAGAAGGACAGAGGTGGCTAACGGAGGCCAGGAAAGACACAGTTATGAAAATCCCTACACCCCGGACACCCCGCCAGCTGAGAGAGTTTCTAGGGACAGCGGGATTCTGCCGGCTCTGGATCCCCGGATTCGCGGAACTGGCAGCCCCTCTGTACCCACTGACTAAGCAGGGGGTGATGTACTCATGGGGATCGGATCAGGATGAGGCTTTCCAGAAAATCAAACGGGCTCTGCTCACAGCCCCAGCCTTAGGCCTCCCTGACCTGACTAAGCCTTTTGATTTGTTTGTTGACGAGAAGCAAGGATATGCAAAAGGGGTCTTGACCCAGAGGTTGGGGCCCTGGCGGCGGCCAATAGCCTACCTATCCAAGAAGTTGGACCCCGTGGCCGCAGGATGGCCCCCATGCCTCAGAATGGTAGCAGCAGTGGCAGTCCTCACCAAGGACGCTGGCAAACTGACTATGGGCCAACCTTTGACCATCCTGGCCCCACACGCAATTGAGACTCTAATCAGACAACCCCCAGATCGCTGGCTCTCCAATGCCCGCATGACCCATTATCAGGCCATGCTCCTGGACTCGGACCGAATCCATTTCGGACCAGTGGTGGCGCTCAATCCTGCAACCCTGCTACCACTCCCAGAGGAGGGGGAGACGGAACAACACGACTGTCTCGAGATCCTGGCGGAAATGCACGGGACCAGACCGGACCTGACGGATCAACCCCTCCGGGATGCGGATGTCACCTGGTACACTGATGGCAGCAGCTTTCTGCGGGAAGGTGAGCGAAAGGCGGGTGCAGCGGTAACCACGGAGACCGAAGTGATCTGGGCACAGTCTCTGCCTGCAGGGACTTCTGCGCAGCGAGCAGAGCTTGTCGCCTTGACACAAGCTTTGAGGATGGCAGAAGGTAAGAAGCTCAATGTCTACACTGACAGCCGATATGCTTTTGCCACTGCTCATGTTCATGGGGAAATATACCGAAGAAGAGGGCTACTGACTTCAGAAGGAAAGGAAATTAAAAATAAAACAGAGATCTTAGCCTTGTTAAAAGCTTTATTTCTGCCTCGAAAACTGAGCATTATACATTGCCCAGGACACCAGAAAGGAGACAGCCCTGAGGCTCGAGGAAACCGGCTGGCTGATGAAGCCGCTAAACAGGTGGCCCTGCAGGCTCCGCTAGCCATACTGCCCATGCACCAGGATAGGAGAGACCCCCTCGAATATGATGAGGAGGATCTGAAGCTCCTGGCAGACATGGGAGCGGAGCAGGACCAGAGAACGGGCGAATGGACATGGAAGGGAAAAACAGTGATGCCGATGGCATACACTTATAAGATGCTTGATTACTTACATAAACTGACCCATCTAAGCCCCCGAAAGATGAAAACATTGTTAGATCGGCAGGAGACTTTTTGCTATTTACTGGGGCGAGACAGCATCCTCCAAAAGGTTGTGGACAAATGTAGAGCATGTACACAGGTGAATGCAGGAAAAGCCAAGGTGGGACAGGGGGTGCGAATTCGCGGTCATCGACCAGGAGTACAATGGGAAATTGACTTTACCGAAGTAAAACCAGGCATGTATGGATACCGGTACTTATTGGTATTTGTGGACACCTTTTCGGGATGGGTGGAAGCCTTCCCGACCAAGCATGAGACCGCAAAGATTGTGACCAAAAAGCTACTGGAAGAAATCTTCCCCAGGTATGGCATGCCCCAAATGTTGGGCACTGATAATGGGCCCGCCTTCGTCTCCCAGGTAAGTCAGTTGGTGGCCAAGCTATTGGGGATTGATTGGAAATTACATTGTGCATACAGACCCCAGAGCTCAGGACAGGTAGAAAGAATGAACAGAACTATTAAGGAGACTTTGACCAAATTAACGCTTGCAGCTGGCTCTAGAGACTGGGTACTCCTACTACCCTTGGCCCTATACAGGGCCAGAAACACTCCAGGACCCCATGGACTTACTCCCTTTGAAATACTATACGGGGCGCCCCCGCCCTTCATTAATTTCTTTGATTCCAATATTTCAGACTTTGCTAATAGTCCTTCTCTGCAAGCTCATTTGCAGGCACTCCAAATCGTGCAACGTGAGGTCTGGAAACCACTTGCTGCAGCCTACCAGGAGCAATTGGACAGACCAGTGGTGCCTCATAACTACCAGATTGGCGACACCGTGTGGGTCCGCAGACATCAGGTTAAGAATCTGGAACCCCGCTGGAAGGGACCCTATACCGTGCTACTGACCACCCCGACCGCGCTGAAAGTTGACGGCATCGCAGCCTGGGTCCACGCGTCGCACGTCAAAGCAGCCAGCCCTCCTGACGGAACCACAACCGGGGCATCATGGAGGATCCACCGCACACAAAACCCTCTAAAGATAAGACTCTCCCGTACCTAGTCTTGATGATGCTCATAACCTCCCCCCGCGCCCTGGGAGAACACTCAGTCTCGCCCCACATTGTGGGAAAGAGCACCTGGACCCTCATAGTAGCCGGTACAGATGTGATTCTCAATGTTACAACCATGAAGGGGCCCAAGAATCTAGGATGCCCACCCGAAATGAAAGCCAATCTAGTCACCTTGTTCCAGGCAGTGGGAGGGCTGGTTCCCGGTAACAATGCTGATTGGTATGCCTGTCCGGGGACCCGGAGCCATAAACGATGCTCACATAGCACGGCCAACCAATATTATTGTAACGCTTGGGGCTGCGAAACCTCCTCCTGGGGATCCCTGGCTAGCTCTTGGGGAACCCCCCAGGGAAATGATCCCCTACACATAGAATACTGGGATAAGACCCCTTACCCCTCCGGCCCAAACATTCGCCTGACCTTTTCAAAATGTAAGGACCAGGCCCCTGCCCTAACAGGATCATGGGGGATCCGGAGATACGACCCCACCGGTCCAGACCATGGAGCTATAATCACTCTCACTTATGGCTTCACCCCGGATTCTCCATCCTCGTCCCTGGGCCCCAACACAGTCCTGGGCGACCAACAGGCTCCATCCCCTCCCAAACCTCCCCCAGCGCCAGCCCAACCCCCTTCAGGAAACGCCACCCCGGCACTCTCCTCAACTTCTTCAGCGGAGGGCTCGTTCCCGTCAGTGCCCGCTCCGGCGGTATCCGGAACTGGGGACAGGTTGGTCGGCCTTATACAGGGGGCATATCAAGCCTTAAACCTGACCAACCCTGACCGGACTCAAGAATGCTGGCTCTGCCTACTACCTAGGCCCCCCTATTATGAAGGGTTGGCACTCATGGGGAATTTTACCAATCAGACCTCCCCACCAGCCCAATGCTCCAATATACCACGGCACAAGCTGACGCTATCGGAGGTGTCAGGAGAGGGCCTTTGTATAGGAAAAGTCCCACCCTCACATTCACTTCTCTGCAACACCACACTAGCCCTGCCCCAGGGCACTTATTACCTAACACCTCCCAATGGCACTTACTGGGCCTGTAGCACGGGACTGACCCCCTGTGTGTCTTCCTCAGTCTTAAACATATCCTCTGATTATTGTGTGTTAATTGAGTTATGGCCAAAAATAACTTACCATGAACCAGAATATGTGTATGCTCAGTTTGAAGGAAGACCTAGATTCAGGAGAGAGCCAGTGTCCCTCACCCTAGCCCTCCTGCTTGGGGGATTGACTGTTGGAGGCATCACGGCAGGGATAGGGACCGGAGCAACAGCCCTTGCCGCCACCCAGCAGTTTAGGCAACTACAGGCAGCCATGCACACTGACATAAAAGCCTTGGAGGAATCGGTCAGTGCATTGGAAAAGTCCTTAACCTCACTGTCTGAGGTAGTCCTACAAAACAGGCGGGGACTAGACGTACTGTTCCTGCAGGAAGGAGGACTTTGTGCAGCCCTAAAGGAAGAATGCTGCTTTTATGCAGACCACACAGGATTAGTCAGAGACAACATGGCAAAGCTGAGGGAAAGACTTAAGCAGAGACAGCAGCTCTTTGAATCTGACCAAGGCTGGTTTGAGGGACTGTTCAACAGATCGCCCTGGTTCACCACCCTGATTTCCTCCATTATGGGACCCCTAATCATACTACTATTGATTCTGCTTTTCGGACCATGCATTCTCAACCGGCTAGTACAATTTATGAAGGACAGGCTGTCTGTCATCCAGGCTTTGGTCCTGACACAACAGTACCACCAACTTAGACAATTTGATCCCGAGAATAGGGATACCGCAGCTGAGTAGATAAAGGATTTTATTCGGGAAAAAAAAAAAAAAAAGGGGGGAATGAAAGACCCCCACTCACTAAGCAGCAGTAACGCCATTTTGCAAGGCTTAAACTTTGCAGCAACGCAAGTAATTAGAGCAGGGAAGTTCGACTTGAAAATGAGGGCGGAAAAGCCAGGCAAGATATCCGCGGTCAGCCGGTCAGCCATCTGGCCTCAAGCGATAAGGAACCCGCAGCTGGCCTGCTCTAATGAGAACATCCCGGTTGCTTAGGGAAACAGGATGCCTATAGTCAGTATACGTGCCCAATTTAGAATATCAGTAATTCACAGAAGAGACAACTCCCCCTATGAAAGATCCCAGCTTATCTGCTGTAACGTCACTTCAAAGAGCTTTTGACGTACGACTGTAAGTGCAGAGTAAGGTCAGGGTCCCTGGCTGCAAAACAGGATCTATATATCCATAGATTAGGACAGGACATCAATTAACAGGATGTCTGTTCCCATACATCTGTGCTGGGAAAGGAAAAACCCCCTGTGCCCCTTGCCCCATTCCAACTGACCACTAACGATGCATTTGCTTCTGTAATCTGCTTCTGCTGCCCTCTTTCCTATAAAAAGACCTTCCCCCAGTCTGCAGGCGCGCTTGTCTCCCGAAAGACTAAGCCGCCCCAGGTACCTGTGTACTCAATAAAAGCCTCTTGCTGTTTGCATCCGGAGAGTGGTCTCGCTGTTCCTTGGGAGGGTCTCCCCGGTCTGAAAGACTGCCTACCACGGGGGTCTTTCAGACTCTATGCCAAATTCTCTTTAACAAGAGCCATGTCTATATAGTGAGGGAGTAGAGGCTTGGACTGTGCCCACCCAGTCATTCAGAGACAGCAAGAGATCCCCCGTCATCCCTTTGTCAAATACTGCGGGCAAGTGTGAGCTATGTGAACCCATGAGATGAGATGAACAGCGGGATGTAAAATATATTAATTTTTGTTAGTGTTTCCATGGTTTCTGATACCTAAGCGATCTTTTCAGTAACAGTTCAGTAGAACTGTTGGGAATGAAAAGGTGACTAAAGACATTTCTGGGTACCCAGCCATAGGGAAGGGGCTTCTCACAGGTCCAGCATGGCGATGGGAGGGGCTAATTAAAAGGGACTCCTTGTAAGGAGGATGAATACACGGGATAAATGGACAGGGATATCGAGACTCAGGAATCTTTCCCTATAAAGAACCCCCTCTTCCAGGTTAGGATGTTTATGATTTGTGGATAGCAAAGTCCCGAGACACGAGATGACAGCGCTCAAACAGCCATCATTACCTAGCCCGTGCCATGCACGGCTCACCACATCACGGTGGGTGGTATGTACGCTAGCAACCTTCTGCCACGGAGATTAAGGATATCCTGTGACATCTAACTAAGAATGCGGGACAGTCCATGAGACACTTCGGGAAAACCATTGTGAGTAAACCGTGTCATAAAACCGTAGCAAGTGACCAGGGGATGCAGCTCGGTGACCAGGCCCTTCTCAACAATACCGTATCTAAAGAGTACATTTCCAGCTCTGGAAATTCAAGGATCCAGAAAATCTGCAAGTGTGCTGAGTGAGCTAGGGCTCCAGGCTGCCACTGCATAAATACATCTGACACACGCTATGAGCAACTGAGCTTCTATTTGTTCGGGTGAAACATTCTGAAGTGAGGAGAGACTAGGAGAGTATTGAACATTTGACGCCTTATAGACACAGGGAAGAGGCACACGTTATTTCTTCTAAGTGGTCTGGCAGAGAGAGGCACAGTGACACTGCAGCCGGGCAGAATCTCACACACTGTCCGGTCTGTGACTCACGCATCCTGATTTCCTTAGGGTTTGCCTGTCTGGCCCCTAACCTGGTTGAGCAGGGGTGTGTAGTCTTCGGGGCCCGGGAACACACAGGTCACTAACCTTATTGATCTCATGCGGGACATGTGAACTTGTCTCCTTGAGCCTGGAGATGGAGCTGTGGCACAGCCCCCCGATCACAGCCATCAGCGTGTTGAAGTTCTGCAGCTGGTGGAGCTTCTGTGGCACAGGACACATGACAACAGAGTCACTGTACATGTCGTCACACGGGGGTGCCTAGAGGTGACATCTCTGTGCTGCGCAGTTTCTGGATAACGTTAGACTAACAGCCAGGGGCTTCAGTTTTCTCCCTTTTTATTGACCTCTAGAGCAGATCCGAGATCAGCAGGGAGGACACATGGCTCTCTTTCGTGGTATCTGATCTGTGAACTATCATCTAAACCGTTGGTGTCTAAGGATCATGGAGTACATACAATGAAGACTTCTGGAGCCAACCCCATATGTTCTGGCTCCGTAGACTGGGGATAGGCTTAGAAAGTATGTCACTTCTGTCTTTAATAAATATCAGAGCCGATGTGGGCCATTTCTAAACTTGGGGAAATACTGGTGCAGGCCATTCTGGGTTGGAAAATGTAACAGGCACAACCGTATTGCCAGGCTTATTGTTGAGGATCTTATGTGTGCTTATGCCAGTGAAGGATAATAGCTGGGGAAGAGAAGTTAGGATCTCTGCTCCTCAAACATCGACCATGCTATTCACAGAGCCTCAACTCAAGAACCTAAGACAACTCAGGCTGGGCTGGCTCTGCCCATCTGCTGGCCGTATGTCTAGTTATGAGAAGCTCATGTGTCTCCTGAAAAAGCATTACAGAGCTGAGTCTTGATCTTGACGTGGTCCACATGGCCTTCCACTTTGCTCCCGGGTGAGAACGAAGAAGAGCTGTGTGTCTAGACCAGCAGACAACAGAAGGTGCATACGCCTCGTTGTGTGTCGGAGGGGACACAACTCTGACCCGCTGGGCTCAAGGAAGAAGTCATTTCCCCCACGGCCTAGGATCTCAGTCCAGCCACTTACCTGAGCCACGTGGATGAACTTGATGAAGACCTCTGCGCGCAGCTGCGGGGTGGGACGGCTGAGCACCATCAGCTGTACCCACTGGGAGATGCCATTGCACAGGGCGATGGACCGCTCCATGGTGGGGTTCTCCTTCACGCAGCTATTTACCAGGTAATTTTGATAATCAGAGAACTGGAGGGAAAAAAAGGACAACCATCAGGTATTCTTGGAGTTCTGAGGGGCACATCAGCTCTGCTCACTGGTGGCTGGGAACCAGTATGGGCAAACAAGCCTGTGGCTACCGCCCTGGCATCTTTGCTACCAGGTCACAAAGAACGATGGATGGGAGGTCACATTGGGATCTCTCTGTATGACGTCCATTAGGCGCATAAGGGTGGATACAAGTAATTAACCCAAATGATGTACTTGAGAAGATAGCTTTCTCCCTCCTGAACAGGGCACAGCACAGTAGAAAATGTTTATTAGTTCTAGCTGTGAATCTCCTGTTGGAGAACACAATTCTCCTTCTAGAACCCTCTCTTTCCATCTGTTGTCTACAAAAGCTATGATCATAAAACCTCCCTGCTTAGGACGCGAGCTTGCTATAAATATCAAGATAACACATGGTATGGAAGCGCAGTTCCACACAAATGTGCAGTGGTGCTAACAGGAAGATCATGCTAACACTAGCCTGTCTGAACTACCCTGACCAGGGGCCAAGGTACCTGAAACACAGCTAAGTAGACTCACAGTGACCTTGTTTTCCCAACCTGTCAGCAGCATTAGCTATGGGCAACAATGGAACTGCAAGTGTCCCATTGATATCAATGGGACTGTGTGGTCTAAGTGATGATTATAGCTGACATGTCTCTGTCACAAGAATCTCTCGGCTTCAGCAGTAAAGAAGAACCTAGTCTCCCGGGATACTGCTATGGGAGGCTGTGGTGATGTGCTGATCTCTGCACTTTGAAAGCCAGGGTGGGCAGGTCAGATAGCCAGTAGAATGTGAGTGAATCATCAGGACCAATCTAGGCGCCAGCGCATGCCGGGTTGTGCCACTTTCCTAGTGCTCCAGAGATGATGGGGATTCCAACCGGAGGAAGACTGGCCACTCCCACTACTCACACCTGTTAGACGTGTGGTGTGGTGGAAAACCAACTTTCGAGACTACACACACACACACACACACACACACAGAGAGAGAGAGAGAGAGAGAGAGAGAGAGAGAGAGAGAGAGAACATGAATGTCTGTTTTGCCTAAATAAAACAGATGCCCAGATGCCCATTAACCGATCTCCATCCATGGTGCTGCGATTGCTGGCAGGTGGACATATCCCAGTGGGACAAAAGCGCTCTTTAGAAGAGCTGTGAAGGCTGCCACAGCAAGCAAAGGTCTTCCTGGCTCCACGAGGAAGTGTTCACCCTCATTACAACGAATGCACTATGTCCTTCTCACTCGAAATAAGTTCAATCCATTTGTCTCTTTAAAGAGAGAGAATTATCCACGAAATAAAGTTTTCCCATAAAGGGCTAAAAAAATCACAGTGGAGCTACATTTCCCCAATGTTGGAGGGAAAGTTACTATTTGTAACTGCATAGGAAAAATAAAAGCAAACAAGAACCCACTGGAAAAGCCTTCTATGAAGGGGCCACGGCACTCAAAAGAGAGAAGGCTTTTATCTGTAAACAGAACACTGTTCCACCCAGAGAGGCTGGCTCTGATTCCTTCTCCTCCCTGCCACTTCTGCCTCCCCACAGCTGAGCACCGGCATCAAGCAGACATCACGCAGGCCCAGGACAGCTCTGCCAGTTTCTCTGGCACAGCTCTGATTTCCAATGTGATAACGTTCCCTTTTCAAAGGCTTTCAGCTCTGTCTAGCCTTGGGACCCAGAAGGTGGGTTAAATGGAAAATTCCCAGCCTCACAATGGGGGCCCAGTGCTTTATCTGAGGGGTGCCCAGGAGGAAACTAGGTAGTTGGCACCGGGGAGCCTTTGGATCTAGCTCCAAGGGGAAGCTCTTGGGTCTCTGGTTGGGTGATGGCAGTCAGGGTGTTATGGGAGAAGCTATGACATAATCTCTGCGATCTGGTTTGCTCGTCTCCTTCCACAAGCAGCTGGGCTCAGGAAGTTGGGGCTGAGTGACTGGGAGACCTGAGCCTCAACTGGAATAAGCTGTGTAGCCCTTGCTCAAGTCAATCCCGTGACCCTCCACCCTCCACCTGGGGAATACAGGTCATTCTAAGGCACCAGCAAAGTACTGACTAGCGTCAGAGCGAAAACTGAAGACGGTCCCTGGGGGAGGGAGGGGCGCCTGAGTGGAATAAGTGTGTCATATTTCAGAAAAGCACATTGGCCAGGGACAGCAGGTTGCAGCTAACACGGTGACAAGCTCTCTTGTGTGGAACAGTGTCTCGGGTGTCCTGTGGAGTTAGTTGTGAGGACTGTAGTGAGAACAGGATGTGCCGGGATGGTTGCTGACGGTTAAGTAAAGCCCCCTCTCTCCCTTCAGCTCTCTCTACCTTTGTTCTGCTTGGCTATACCAGCAGCAAGAGTTAGGTAAGCATAAGTATGGTAATACCGGCCATGTCGGCACTGTTTCAGGAATTTAAGTATGTTTTAGAAAGACTGGCCATATTTGTTTTATTTTTAGGACTTCCCAGAGCTATTCAAAGCCTACCCTGGAATTCCAACTCTTAGGGAACCTACTCCCGCTTTTTCTTTTCTTCTTCTTTTTTTTTTTAAAAAAAATTATAAAACAGTTTTCTGAAAGTGTAATGATTTTCAGGGTTGGAGGGCGTGTGCATCCTCACAGGCAAGCCTGCATGCAGGATATCATGTGTACCCCGCCCCCAGCACGTATCTTGATAGACTGAGTGAATGCTAGAATGGACAGTCTGTGGGCACAGAGGGTGTGACAAGGGGAAGCAGAGCCCAGGCAGCCAAAGAAGATCTGATGGCTTTGGGTTTCCAGATCCCATGATGCGTGCTAGGGAAATCTGGCACCATGGCAGGGAAGGGATCATGCTGGGTCAGGAGGGCAACTGGCTGCTGATATCCTCTGCTCGTGTCCCTAAGCTCCCCAGAGTAGGTTTCCTCTCGCCCCTTGGCTACGTACAGAGATCCTTCG
This sequence comes from Microtus oregoni, assembly GCF_018167655.1. NCBI lineage: Eukaryota > Metazoa > Chordata > Mammalia > Rodentia > Cricetidae > Microtus > Microtus oregoni. The sequence goes on from NW_024543090.1 coordinate 18,619,268, forward strand.
GAAGGACTTGAACTCAAGGTAGGTGAGGTGTTCAGACAGTTCCTCGGGTTCCAGATGGTCAAACAGCAGGGAGACTTTCCGCTTCTTGCTGGTGTTTGATTTTATCCTCTGGGTCAGTTTCCTGGACCAGTCTCGAGAATTACTGTTGTGGGGAGACGAGAAAAAGAGAAGACAGGAAGGATAAACCACAGCTGCTCTTCAGGCGTGAGCACACTAGCATTATCCACAGAATTCCCAACGCACAGCGAGCTTCGGTGGGCGCAAATAGCGCACCAGCTGTTTTCCCCAGTCAATTGTTCCCCTGGGATAGCAACTCAAAGAAGTGAGCCTCCTGGATTCAGTAAGAGGGACAGCAGGGCAGTGGGAAGGGACACTTTTAGGCTTTGGTCCTGGCTCTTCCTCTGGTCTTAATAGAGCTACTCTTCTGATGCGTTCCTTCATTGCTGCGAGGGTTGCAGGACTGTCGGCGGCATTCATAAGAGGAGGTAGTATTCATACCAGCAGAACTCAGAGAGAAATAGAGAGAGGACACCCTGCTGCAAGGATCATTGGTAGGAACCTGAGGTCACCCTGGGCAGAAACAAGTTATTTTCCTCCAATGTCCCCAGTTACAAAAGTGGCCATATAAACTAGCTGGCCCTAGAACGACCCAGTGATGCCTTGATGTCCTCACAGCTCTCGCCAGAGTCTCTCTTAGTCTCTATTTCGAGCTAAGCAGAGGAAAGCAGTGTTGGAAAGCAGCGGGCATAAATTTGTGTTTCTAAAGGGCATTTCTGAGAGCGTTGTTGGCTCTGGACATACGCGTTGCCTGATTTTAAGTTTGGGCAAGGCTGCAATTCTGTAGATCTCTCCCACATTGTATTCAAGACTCTCAAATGTATGGCAAAGGAAAACGTAACCTAAATACATCAAGTCAGGCCGTATCCTCAACTAACATTTTCTAAAGAACGCTCGGTGAAAAACTCTGGGAGAGAAAATCCGGCTAGAAACCAAGTAGCCTGGATTCTAGGCTTTTTTTTTTTTTTTCATCTTTAAAATGGAAAGGTTGTTACTTTGAAAAAAAAAAAACAAAAGCAACTCTTTTATCTATCAAGTTGTGTAATTCCAAGCACAGAAGTAAGAGAGGACCCAAGTGGATGGGCAGATTGATCTGGGATCGATGGGTACGGCTTTGAAATCATTTCTTTGTGGATGGGTGTTACAAGCCTGACTCGGAGAGCACTTACAGCTCCGCCACTAGTGCACAGCTCAGCTGCGTCAAACAGATGGCAGCAACAACAAGATGAGGGGTAGAGACCAGTCACAGACCCCAGACCAGTCACAGCCCCCAGACCAGTCACAGCCCCAGACCAGTCAGTCACAGCCCCAGACCAGTCAGTCACAGCCCCAGACCAGTCACAGCCCCAGACCAGTCACAGCCCCAGACCAGTCAGTCACAGCCCCAGACCAGTCAGTCACAGCCCCAGACCAGTCACAGCCCCAGACCAGTCACAGCCCCAGACCAGTCACAGCCCCCAGACCAGTCAGTCACAGCCCCAGACCAGTCAGTCACAGCCCCCAGACCAGTCACAGCCCCAGACCAGTCAGTCACAGACCCCAGACCAGTCAGTCACAGCCCCCAGACCAGTCACAGCCCCCAGACCAGTCACAGCCCCCAGACCAGTCAGTCACAGCCCCAGACCAGTCAGTCACAGACCCCAGGCAAAAACAGGATTTTGTGTGAATTAATCTCTCCAATATGCTGCCATTCTAGAACTCTGTATTTTGGGAATTGGTATTATTGCAAAACAATTAACCACACATAAAAATCCCAGCATGTAATATGTGTGACCTTCTTCCCCAAATTAAGAAGGCCTCATTTTCCTGAGTGAGCCATCTGTGTGAATAAGGAACTCGAAGAACAATGTAAACATCCCTGAGCTCCTTCTCGGCTCTGGGAACCTAATGGTCTTACACAGACTTCGACTATGTGTTCTCTGCTTGGGACATTTGGCACTAGTGCCTGGGCCATGTTAGTGCAGGGGTGCCTGTTGCACCAACTACAAATAAGGCCTTGATCCAGACACTGGACTTTTGGTTTCTCACAGACTGACTACCTTCTGCTCTTAGCTCCCATCCCCTGCAGCTTCTTCACTGGGGACCTCTCCGCTTTCCTAGTGAATGTCAAGTTATCTGGTGGTGGCGCACATCTTTAAGCCCAGCACTCAGGAGGCAGAGGCAGGTAGATCTCTGCGAGTTCAAGGCCAGCCTGGTCTACAGAGTGAGTTCCAAGGACAGTCAGGGCTACACAGGGAAACCCTGTCTCGAAGAAAACACACACACACACACACACACACACACACACACACACACAAACAAACAAAAACAAAACAAAATGTCAAATTGTCAAGTTATCTTTGGTGGGGCTCTCTGAGCCTTCTTGGAGGTGGAGAGAATTAGAGGCCCAGCAACACAGCTCAGGTTACTGGAGGGAAGTGGTTTCGAGGGACCCACTAGGACCTTAACACTCACATTTGTGTCGTGTCAATGAGGCGGCAGTGTGACTCCTCACCGTTGGCTTTTACCAGGTCCTGAAACTCTTCCATGGTGCTGGTCAAGCTGGCGTCCATTTTGAACATGATCCAGAATTCTGTTATCCAATACCTACAAAGAGGGAGTTAGGAAAAACACTGAGCCTAGGGCTTCGCAGTTAGGCAGATTCCCAAAGGAATCTGAGGCTACAAAAAGTTCTCAGAAGAAGACAGAGGGTCATTTGTCTGTGGTAAAAAAAAAAAGTCTGGGGGTAGGGGGTGCCTGGGAGGGAAGAAAACCGTCTAGCAGGCTTTAGTGTCTCCACACACAAATGCTTTGACGGGACAAGGCCTGTCATATCAGAGAACCCAGACAGGATCTAGACATGGCCATGTAAACAATCAAATATTCAAAACTGGGGTGTGCAAAGTTTGTTTTATTACATGTTGCTATAACTATAAAAAATAATGCTTACCAAAAACTTAGATTTTTTTACAACAGAAAGCTAAGCAAGAGATACACATTATAAAAGCATTCTACACACACACACACACACACACACACACACACACACACACACACTGATTTTATGTTTTTGTTGTTGTTTTGTTTTTTGAGACGGGGTTTCTCTATATAGGTCTGGCTGTTCTGGAGCTCAGTCTGTAGACCAGGCTGGCATCGTACTCAGAGATCTGTCTACCTCTGCTTCTCCAGTCCTGGGATTAAAGGCATGCAAAAGCAAGGGCATGGTGAGACAGGGGAACATAAGCAGAAAGGGATGGAAAGAAACAAAGTATAATGACATTTATGTTTGAAAATGTCATAATGCAACCCATGAATTTCATGTTAACTTACAAATTAGTAAAAACTACTAAAAACACTTAAGTTTTTGGTTGTGAACCTAGTCTTTAATGGCTGACAGACACTGAGAAAAACAATTAATAAATGGGACCTCCTGAAACTGAAAAGCAAAGGACACGGTCAACAAGACAAAACGACAGCCCACAGAATGGGAAAAGATCTTCACCAACCCCACATCAGGCAGAGGCTGGGAGATGCAAACTAGGAGGACCAGAAAGAGCAGAAGTCCAGAGAACATCCTTTCATCTCACCACCCTCCACATAGTCTTCAAGTCATGCAGACATTACCTGACAAAATAGCAGATCTTCAGACAAATTCCTGGAGATTGCTTCTCCAAGGCATCCTTATATGTAGGGCCGTGGTTAAGGGAAATGAAGACATATTACAGAAACCATAAAACTTCAGTCTTTGGAAGTATTTATCAAATCAAACTCGGAATAATGGGCAAATTTCTTCTTGCCTGTGCTTAAGGGACTAGGAACTAGGAGTCCAGCTGAATGAATAAGTTAGAGATCTCCTGAATCTTTTAAAAAATTTCCAGTAATTGATTTATGCAGTAACTACATGGGCAGTGATTTAAGAAAATATATATCATATTTATTCAAATGTGTTGATAATTAAGAACAATAACATGAACATTTTCTCCTATATACACATATACATATATATGTATACATACATACGTATGTATACACACATGCACACACACACACAGACATATATCAGGCATTATTTGACCAACCTTGTGCATTGCCATGGCAAGGCAACAGAGGAATCCAAAAATATAACCAAAGAGCGCTTCAACAGTCTTTATAATTCTGACTATTTTGAAGGAACAACAACAAAAAAATCCTTGTGTTTACCTGTCTTTTGAGATATAAGAAAAGTGTATTTGCATATTTAAGAATCTGATGAGACAGTTAAGAGCATGGCCTGTTCTTCCAAAGGTCCTGAGTTCAATTCCCAGCAACCACATGGTGGCTCACAACCATCTGTAATGAGGTCTGGTGCCCTCTTCTGGCCTTCAGGCCTACATGCAGAAAGAATATTGTATACAAAATAAATAAATAAATAAATAAATATCTGATGAGAACCCTAGTCCCATGGTAAATATGGGTGGGTCTTACCATCTTTCTTCTGTTGACAGATTGAAGAGCTGGCTGGCTGTCCCTCAAGGTCACGGCCTCTTTCTCTTTTAACAATTGAGACATGGTAATTGCAATCTAGGGGTCAGTGATTTCCAGCTGGGCCAGGAAGATGGGTCTAGTGACAACCAGCCCAAATCCCATAACTGGGGTGGAAATGGTCTTCCCTCAGCAGGTGTGAATGTATTCCCCTAGGAAAAGTCAGTTAAATACAGAGAAGGCGGGGCTCATCAGGACCCCGGTGTTCTGTTTCCTACGAAAGCCTGTGGCATTTTGAATGATCTTGAGCATCTTGGACCCATAGACTTGAAACTTAAGTGTGGAACATTTGGTTAAGTGCAGAAGACATGTTTTAAGATGAAAGCTCACTGATTTTATGCTCAGCTTTAGAACATTTATGATAATGTTAGTCCATTACAGTGATAAATCACAACTCAAGAAAAAATATGACACTGTGCTTCTTAAAGATGAGCAAAGTAAACTTGAAAATACAAAGAATTATGCTAAAATTTGTAATTTTAATAAATATAATTGAAAAATTAAATATGAATATATTTGTTTCTTATTAAATCTGTTCTTGAAACTAAACACGCACACATGTGCGTGCATGCATGCATGTGCACACACACATCATAATCCTCTTCCACACAAAACCACATCAACAACACAATCAAAATCAAAGTATGTCCAGGCTTCCAGTGGCAGATGGATGAAGGGAAAGGCTCAGAAGCCAAGAACATAGAATGACCACACGTTTCTTTGTTGCGATAAGAAAATGTGTAGCATCAGCATAAATAGCACAGGGCACATTCTTGATAAATGCTTTCAGGGTTCTATGCTTTTATCATAGAACAAGCTTTTTAAAACACTATCCTGAGTGAGGTAAGCCAGACCCAAAAAGAGGAACATGGGATGTACTCACTCATATTTGGTTTCTAGCCATAAATAAAGGACATTGAGCTTATAATTCATGTTCCTAGACAAGCTAAATAAGAAGGTGAATCCAAAGACAAACATATAGGCATCCTCCTGAATATTAACCTTCATCAGGCGATGAAATGAGACAGAGACAGAGACCCACATTGGAGCACCGGACAGAAATCTCAAGGTCCAAATCAGGAGCAGAAGGAGACAGAGCACGAGCAAGGAACTCAGGACCGCGAGGGGTGCACCCACACACTGAGACAATGGGGATGTTCTATCGGGAACTCACCAAGGCCAGCTGGCCTGGGTCTGAAAAAGCATGGGATAAAACCGGACTAGCTGAACATAGCACACAATGAGGACTACTGAGAACTCAAGAACAATGTCAGTGGGTTTTGATCCTACTGCACGTACTGGCTTTGGGGGAGCCTAGGCAGTTTGGATGCTCACCTTACTAGACCTGGATAGAGGTGGGCGGTCCTTGGGCTTCCCACAGGTCAGGGAACCCTGATTGCTCTTTGAGCTGATGAGGGAGGGGGACTTGATAGGGAGAGGGGCCGGGAAATGGGAGGCGGTGGCGGGGAGGAGGCAGAAATCCTTAATAAATAAATAAATTAAAAAAAAACTTGTTGAAAGTTTTATTCTTCCTTAGTAAAATGGAAGGGGACACAGATAGACAGACAGACAGATACACCTCTCTTTTGAAAGAGCTAAGTGGAAATGTCAAGTCAAGGGAGCTGGATTGTTTTCCAGTGTAGCCTGCTCCCTAGCCTCCTGATGTTTGGTGCACAGGAGCTACATTCTGTGCAGACCTCAGCAGCACTGGACTGCGAGGCTCTCAGCATCCTTCAGAAGGAGGAAGTACCCCCAGCTCTCGGCTGTGTGCCTTGGCAAAGGCAGCCTCCTCAAGGCTGCTGCTCCTGTTTTAGGCAATGGTACTGTTGCCTGCGACTGAAAAGGTTGCCGAGAGAGAAGACAGCAGATGGACCGTGTGCGCAAGCGTGCTTCTAGGAGTGGTTCCACGAGGACCTGGGAAGATCATGGAAAGGTACAGTTCAGGAGTCCTGGGGGAAAGGTCTCAGAGGCCTGGACTGTCCAGTGCTTCTGGGAGGTATGAGCAAGGACGGAGTGAAGCCCCTGGGCTTGGCAGCTGAGAGGCCCCGGCGACAGCAGAGGAGAGTCTGCGTGCTTCTGTGGGCGCTGCAGTTGTGCTGCGGAGTGAGTAGGAGGAGAGGTTGGAAGCTGGGAAGGCAGAGCGTTTCAGAAGGTTTCACATCCAATTTCTAATCCTAACAGCCGAAGAAAGGGGAAACAGGGTTGAGGTTATTTTTAGATGCGGGGCATTTGAATGTGCCGCGGCTGGGGGGCAGGTGCCGCTGAAGCAGCCCGGCTGGGTGCGGGCACAGCGGAGAGAGGGTGGTGCGTGGGGGATGTTGCAGGGAAGGCAGTGTAGGGGTTGCTGCAGGAACAGCACCCAGTGCTGCCCCAAAGGAGCCACTCAAGTACTTTTGGTTCTGAGACGAGCACAGCTTTAAGGAGAAGTGTTTAATTACTGGCCTTGTTCACAGTTACTGGTGCACGGAGTCAGGCAGAGCAGAGTGAATTGCTTTGAAAGTCTCTGTAGAGGAGGCACCTACTTACTATAGGTATGTCTCTTAGGTGGCCTTCTCCCTAGCTCTACCCTTGTCATTGCCCCCGGAACTTGGTCTCTGAGACGGAAGACAGAGCTTCATGAAGGAGGTTTAGAAAAGCGAGTCTGTCCTGGCTGCTTCGTCTCCCCCTTTCTTTCCTAGGTTGTAGTGATTTTTTGTTTGTTTTGTTTTTTTGAAAAGGATTTGCACAGTCACATGTCCTGACTCATCTGCAGAGACCTAGGCCTCAGGTGCTGTCTGGTCCCCTATAGCACTTTTTCTCTTGGGGACAACAACTCAACAGTATCGCTGGTGCTCTGAAGGAAAAAGTGGGCGCTTTCCACATCCTGCCACAGGGGGCGCATATCTAGCAAGGTCTAAGCGGCTCATAGTGAGTGCCACAGCCTAGGGAAAGAAGGCAGTGCAGATCATGTAGCCTTTCTTCAGAGCCTAGGACGGATGGAGGACTCATACAAAGTCCATCAAAGCTCACAACTGTGCCGGTCAGTCTGTGTAGCATGAATAGGATTTGTGACTAGTGTTTAAGGAATTTATTTTTTTTAATAGCAAGAAATATTAATGTTGTCTGCATTTGTAGGATGATTTCTTTGACCATCTACCACTCAGAGAAGTCAGCAAAAATAATACTGTCCTACCTAAAAGTAGCTACACACACAGGCGCACAATACAAGTTCACATACACACAGGTATACATGCACACAGGTGCACACATACACGTACACATACACACAGGTGCACACATACAAGTTCACATACACACAGGTATACATATGCACACAGGTGCACACATACACGTTCACATACACACAGGTATACATACGCACACAGGTGCACACATACGAGTTCACATACACACAGGTATACATGCACACACAGGTGCACACATACAAGTTCACATACACACAGGTATACATACGCACACAAGTGCACATACAGCAGTGTGCACACACACAACTATATCCTTAAAGGGACAGATGAAGCCATTTACTGCTCAGGTTTATCCCACACCAATCAAAGTAAAAGCACCCTTGAAGCTGCAGCCTAAGCTGATGCCCAAGGATATAGGCTCATGAGCTTCTGCAGCAGCTCAGCCGAGGACATGATGATGCGGTGCATGGTCAGCACAACTTGTAACAGCTGGTTACTTCGACACAGGTTTCCATCTGCATCTGAAAATGCAAAGAGCAGCATGTGAGACCCTCAGCGAGAAATGGGGGGGGGTCCCCCAGCATCCTTCAACACTCCAGGGCACAGCCTCGGGCTTCCTGGTACTTCGTGTCCTCCCCCCTGGCTTTGCCATCCTCCGTAACCCTCCCCATCACCAAGTGTTCATTAATCAAGCTGCCCAAAGGTGGTAGAATCTACACTTACATTGTATGTTTTATGGAACTCAAAGTTTATAGAATGTGGGGTTGAGAGGGGCTTCTCTAGGGTCACAGGCTTAATAATAAACAGTTAAAACATCTTTCAGAATTTGTACAAAGGCACATGGCTAGTTGGATATGTTTCTATGGTTCTCTCCTGGCCTTGGAAGGAGCTCAGACCAGCCAGGAGCCTGAAGTACAAGCTGCCCCAATTCTAAGGCTTGTGGTAAAATCAAAGAGGGATGGTTGGCATAAACATTGCACGTGAAGAGTGGCAGTGGATTTTGAGGGTGGATTTTGCAACGATTTGCAAAAGACACCATTTGCATTTTTTAAATCCCAATGAGTAGGAGTCCCAATCTGTGTTCTGCATAGTAGCATCAGGAGTAAGGATGCCCGGGAATGGTTTCTAGCACTGCTTTGGTTTCTATGGTATCAAATGTCAAGGGCTGTGCTGCTTGCCTCTGCCGTATCTACTCTCTGATCTTCACCATGAATCCATTTGTTGGGAAACTCTTTTTATATGCTGGGTGAAGATATGTCTCTGTCTTGACTCACCTGACTAAGGCACCCTTTGATTGGTTCAATAAGGAGCTGAATGGCCAATAGTTAGGCAGGAGAGCATAGGTGGGACTTCTGGGGTGAGATGGGAACTCTGGGAAAGAATTGGTGGCATGAGAGAGTCACCAGGCAGACACAGAGGAAGTTGAACATATGGTACTGAGGAGAGGTAATGAACCACGTGGCAGATGAAGATGAATATAAATGGGTTAAGTTTTAAGAGCTAGTTGAGAACAAACCAAGCTTTCACAATGAATAAAAAGTCTCCATGCCATTATCAGAGAGCTGGTGGTCCAAAAGAAGGACCTGATTCTCACATTAGTCAGGACCACTTGCCAGCTGGATGCTAGTTGGATTTAGTCTTTTGAAGCAATCAGTAAGAGATGAGAGGAGAAAGAAGTCATGTTTCCTTTTCATCCCTCTCTGCTTTGACCCATTTCCTACCTCCTGGATGAACCGTCACAGAGGTTAGTCCTTCCTCATGGTTACAGCACTCACTAGGGTCTCAGACATGTTATCTCCTGACTCATTGGACCTAAGGATGGGAATGGCTGCTGGGGGTTGAGCAGTTCTGATGTAACATCTTTCAATTCCATTCTCATCTCCATAAGTAGTCCTACCTGTCTGTCTATCATCTATCTATCTATCTATCTATCTATCTATCTATCTATCTATCTATCATCTATTATGTATGTATGTATCTATCATCTATGTATGTATATATTATCATCTATCTGTCTATCTATCTTTCTTTCTAACATCTATCTATCTGTCTGTCTGTCTGCCTATCTATCTTTCTAACATCTATCTGTCTGTCTGTCTGAACTATCAACCATCTATAATGACGGCTAAGATACATTGTAGAAGGAGCGATCACTTTCACTCTTTTCCAAGTTTAGTGAGTTGTAAATGAAGGACATAGTCTCAAAAGTCCCGAATCCTCAAATGCTGACCTAAAGTCACATGTCATTGAGAAAACTTAAGTGTTTACTTGCTCTCTCCAGCCCTCTCTGCCTGTCCCCTCTACTGTGGAAGGTCCTGTAGAAGCCCACACCTCTCTGTTCCTGCCTCCTCTTTTCAAGAACTGCTCAGTTTGTCTACCCTGGTGAGACCGCAACACCAACATTTTCCCTGTGGTTTATGCCCACTGACATTTAATTAGGCTCCTGCCTCTCCTTCTTAAACCAAAAGTCAACTAACTGATCCTGGACCTCTGCATTTCTGTTTTCCTCTTCCTCCAGCTCTCAGCCTATCTATCTATCTATCTATCTATCTATCTATCTATCTATCTATCTTCTATGTATGTATGTATGTATCTATCATCCATGTATGTATGTATCATCTATCTATCTATCTATCTATCTATCATCTACCTTCCCAGCCGCTTTTCAACCATTCCGTTTCAATTTCTGTTTCTACTATTCTGTTTGTTGGATAGTTGTTTCTACAGGATCTCTTACATAGCCTAGGTTGGTCTTGAACTAGAGATCATCATGCCTCAGCCTCCCAACTGCTGGGATCCTAAGCACAAACCACCATGACTAGCCAAAGTATCTAATTTTCAGCGTCATCGATCAGCTCCACACTTCCGATCACTCCTCTGCCCTCATCTCGCTTCATGATTCAGTCAATCTTCACTCCAACCAAAGCCAAGTTGACGAGTCTCCTGGAAGGCTTTCTTCTCTTGGCTGCATCGCTCCGCACTCTGTCACGTCTCTCTCAGGCTCCTCTTCTGTCTCCTCTCCCTCTGCTAAGCTCTTAAATGTCAGCTTGTGCCACAGTTTAGTCCTCCCACTTCTTTCTGCTAACGTTTTTTAAAACTTCAAAGTTCTTAAATTTTAAATTAAAAAAGCAAACGCATTCCCTAGATGAATCAATCCAGGTTCTGACTAAAACACCATCTCTCTGCTGATATCTGCCAACTTCTATTTCCAGCATTGACCACAAACTTAGTACATCCAGCAGTTTAGCCTCATTAAATCCAAATGAACTCATGCGGACAGAACTCTTGACTTTTCTGGTTCATTTCTCATCCACTCATCTTCATTGCCTGAAATGCATCACCAATCACCCCCTGAATTCCCTCAGCCAAAAACCCAGAACTCACACGCAGCCCTTCACTTTCCCTGCACCTGATCCATCAGTGAGTCTTGGTTATATTTCCAAAATACACCGGTGACCTGCTCACCTCTCTCTAGCTTTGATATCTCTTCAGAGTAACCATCATGATGCAACAAGCCAATGGGCCCGCCTCTTTCCACTCTTATCTACCCACAATCTCTTCTCCACACAGCTCCTGAAGCCTGGAAAACCAGGTCACATTCCTTGCACATTCCAAAGAGTTGCATCGCCTTGATTGTGGCTGGCTGAGCTCCACGGGCCCTGTCTTCTTTGGATATGGCCTTCATTTTGAAATGCTTTTCCCTCTCTACATCTCTGTTTCTGCTTCACACACTCTGAGGCCGTTGCTAGATCATGGCCTTTGCACTTGCTATGTCCCTCAGTGTTATCTTTCTTCCATCAGATCCTTCATCACATTGGCCTCATCCCGTGAGAGGTCTTCCTCTGACTAGCCAATGTAGCCAGTACTCTGCTTGAGTATCTTGGTTGCACAAATGACCTGGTTGTCCCATTGGTCTTTAAAAATGTTTAGGTTCCTAAAGAGTCAACAGAATACAAACTTTCTGGGACCTGAGCCTTGTGCATTTCCCTCCACAGTCTCTTTTTCCGAGTGCAGACTAGTGCTGACATAGGTGCGTGAACATGGGCTGAATAAAGTTATGAATTGTGTCGGATAGAAATCCCAACTCTCCGTGTGTTTTTTTTTTTTTTTTGCCACAGCCACCTCACTCACTTGCTGTAATACGCACACTTATTTTCTTCTTAGCCAGTCTCTTTCTAACTTTAAAGTTAGGAATTTTTATGAAACATTCATTTATTTTTATGAGACATTTATTTAACTTGATTATGGTTTTGTAATCTTACCCATACATTCTTTTAAACTTATATTCTGATAGATAGAAGTCCTTTCTGTTTGTAGGTTTTATGGCCCACATAAGTTCTGTATAATTGCCCCTTGGCAGAAAAATGCTAGATAACAAATCATCTTAAAAACATTTGCTTTTGTTTGAGTGTTTGTGCTTTGGCTGTGTGCTGCCTGATACAGATACCTTTGCTGGGGGCCCAACTCAACAAGTCTCCCAGCTTCCTTGGACCAGTAAGCCAGTGTGAGTTTATTTTTCTCATGATGCCAGGATATTGAGAGCTACATAGAAATATCCAATAGCCTCTTAAACCTATGCTTGGACGTGACCTGCTCTCACTGGTGTCTCATTCTGTCAGTTAAAGCAGGTCACGCTTTTGTATCTAAAGTTGAAGGGCAGGAACTTCAAGTTACATGGGAGGCATTAGATATACAGAGAAAAAAAAATGAGGGCAACAATGCAACAGAACCCATGAGAGCTACAGGGAGTAACTTTTCGTACAACATTTGACAACATAGTTTTACACCATGCTTTTCTTTGTAGAAGTAGTGGTGTTCCTGTCCAACCCAGTGTTGAAAGGCAAGGGACGCTATGAACCATGCTTGTGAGATGCACACTCCCATGTTCACACAAATTTATTCAGGATGTACTGCCCCAAGATGCTATCCCTGCATCTCCTCACGGCTGGCAAACGTCTTCCCATGGATGCTCACATGGGAAGGAAGTATCCTCAGTGAGATCAAACAAGGTCTTTGAAAGAATTTATAGATCTAAAAGGGCTCACCATGGAGAAGACCAGGGAGGCACTGAAACTGTTCAGATATTTTATAATTACTTGTTGGAACAAGTTTAGATTTGTTCTGTGGGATCACAAAAGGCAGTGCCTGAGCTGACGGACAGACATCGCAGGAAACAGAATCTGGTTTAACGGGTGGCAGGAAAGTATAGCTGATTTGCTCGCCCAGTGCTGAAAGCATGCCCATGGCAAAGGACTTAGCGTCTGGCCACCATACCAAATGAGCATGCTGCAAAGTGATCTCCATTTACTGAAGCCCCTGTGGACTGAAATGGTGATGAGATTTCTAATTCTCAGAACAGCCCAGCAAAGTTCGCATAGTTCACAGCTTATGGGAGAATTCAAGGGTAGAAAGGTTGGGTAATACACTGTAGGTCAAAAAAAATGGGCACAGAGGGAGAGATCTGGCCCAGTCTACTTGATTCCAGCACCTGTGTGCTTCCCTCCACATCTGGCTGTGTGCTGGGTGGCCATCTGTCAGGCCAAGGGACTCATGTATTAAATGGTAGCTGACTCAAGTGAGCCTTGCGAAATATGTGTCCGGCCCCTCCGGCTCTAGATTTCAGAAATGCTGCTGGAAAAGCCTAGTTGGAGCCAATATCTATATGGAAGAGATTTTTTTTTTTTTTTGTAACCTGGTGATTTCTAAAGGTCGCATATGTCATGTTTGCTCCGTCTGAACTTGAGAGTTGTTTTTACGATGCCAGGGAGTCCTGCCTAAGATTCACGAGCATCTTCACACTCCAATCCCCCCCCCCCCATCTCTTCTTCTACAGTCTCAGTGACACACCCACATGGTGGCTTGTGAATCCCACATGCTTCTGTGGGGGTGAGTGCTAGCGAATGGTGAGTGCACTGGGGGATGACTCACTCCTGCTCCTCCCCTGGCAGAGACAGAGCTAGGGGGAGGAGCAGAGAGGAGGACTTTTCTCTACACCTAGCCAGAGCTTCTCACTGTCTGCCTTCCTGGTTTTTCTTTTCCAATGGGCTTGGTTTAAGTCTCTCACCCTTGCCCTACTGCCATCTCTTTCCTGCATGACCTCTGATGACTAGATGACCTCACCGAGGGAGCAATTCCCCATCCCATAGAACAAACGCACTTCTTCAAGATGCTGGCCAAGGGGGATCTAGCTACATTCCAGGGTGCTAGATTTTATTGTGATATAATTGCTGTAAGCTGATTTAAATATTTCAATGAATAATTCTATTTTGTTTTCATCTTTAGGCTTTTAAAAAATGCAGGGTGCCATATGAAAAATTCTAATAAGCAAAATGTGCAATGCATAATAAAAAGTGCATAATTTTTCACTACCATCTGCTGCTGCTTATTCTTCAAAGGGCTGGAACCTTAGGAGAGTGCGGGATGTCCCTCTCATATTCTCTGCATCTTTGGATAATACACTGATGAAACACACCTAACCTGTGGACCGTTTGATTGACAGAACGAACAGAAAGCCATATGGGTTCTGGACTCCTCTGTCCGTGAACTGACAATTACTTCCCATCGCTAGTCCCAAAGTATAAGCTATACTTTCCACAATCACAGATTCTTGATTGTCTTCTGTCTCCATTTTCTGTCAAATGCATCTTTTCCTTCTTAAAGCTCTGCAGGTCAGTGGGTGAGCACCTAGCAACCACTTGTACCAATAAAGACACATAGCTCTCCAACTGTTCTATGTATCAACTTTTTACTCTGCTTCAGTTTTAAAGAGTTGATGGGGTGCCTAAAGGTCCCTATTCATGGTAGGGTGCTTGTTTAACATGAACAAGGCCCCAAGTTCAGTACCATGTTTTTACATCATTAACCAATATTGATTATGAAAATGTCCCGAGAGAAGCTATGTCCTAGGTACCAGCAGATGTCTGAAGAACAGAGGTAAGGCTGCCTCTCAAGAGTTCCAAATTTAGCTGAGGAATGAGCCACAGTTGGCAGACCTAATAGTTTTAGGCACCAAATCTTAGGAAGAGAAACCACAGAGACCACATCGAATAGTGGGAGGGCTAGGAGAAAGGGAGAGAGGATCCCACATATATGTGGTGGTTCAGAGAGGACCTCATGAGATCTCTGACAAGGTGACCTAGAACGTCAAGGTCCAACTGTGTCTGTCATCTCAAAGACTCTTCTTCCTTTTTAATTTTGGCTTAGATTTAAATAAGCTTCTGGCTTCCGATGACAAACTACTTCCTTGTGGTCCAAATCCCATGAGAAAAGCCAGCAAAGGCTGCGTTCCGTGTTTCCCACCTCCTGGCAAGGGGAAGGGGTGGCTTTCCGGTGAGACTTGTCTGAGGGACAAGATGAAAATGCCACACGGCAAAGCTGACATCAAGCATGAAGACACATGACCCACACGAGTGAGAAACTAACACGCAGCCTTTTTGTCCCCTCTGCTTTGGTTTCCATGGCAATATCTTGATGTGTAAAAGATTTTGGAGGGTACCAAAGGCAGAATGTCAGAAATTGGTAGACTGAGCATGAATACGCATGGGGGTGGAGGTGGCTTGCATAACAGGAAGTAGCATGTGTGTTCCATCCAGGAATTGGGGGAGCCAGGATCAGAAATCCATGGGCAAGGCTGAACCTGTCAAAGGAAATCAGCATCCCAGAAATGAAGGCAGACTGGATATAGGCGGAACCCAACAGGCACACTCAGAACTCTGAACACATAACAACGGGGCGAGCACTTCAGAGAAGTAAAACCCACTGGACAGTGAGACAATGACATTCTCGAAACTCTGGAAAGGACACCCCAAAACGCACTGGGTTTCGTGTGTTGGGTTCAGGGATTTCTCAGGCCGACAGTGGCAACGGAGACAGCAAGCATATATGACGAAGGAATTTAGTTACACAGGCCTTCAACTTCACAGTCTTGGCAGCATAAAATATGTAATTCATCTCACCTTTTTTTTTTTTTTTTTAATTCTCAACCCTTTGGGACTTGAGAGGAAGAGAAGAGTGTATAGAAACCAAATGTTGGTGACTGGGACCAGGACAAGCTTGCCAATCAGAATGAGTGCTCAACTGCTCTTCCGGAGAAGACAGGTTCCTGGTCTGTGGTGTTTCTGTATTTCTGGGATGTAACTATTCTCAGTATGGTCTGTCTCAAGGAAACAACAGAAAGCCACAGCTGGGAATTGGAGCTTGGAAGAGGCGCTGACAGTCAGCCCCAAGGATGGGCAATCCATGCAGCCTCAGCAGACCTGTGAGGTTCAAGGTCTGATGCTCACTAGGGTTCTCTTCTAGTCTTTCTAATCTTGATAGACTCCTTTTCTCTGGGATGACCATGGGCTTGATATTAAGGCTAAGAAATGGAGGCAACATACTGTAGTCATGGCGATAGGGGTGGTAAATCGAATACCTGGCAGGAAGGGCCTTTCGTCCCAAGCACTGGTCTCTTTCCTTCGCACCTGTTTTCTTCTTGGTATAGTAAAGTCTTAGAAAAAGCCACCTATGCTACAAGGATATTTCCACTGGTGCCTCCCTCCTGTCCCATGAAGAACTGCTACACACACAGTCTCACTGGTCTTTGTAGAACCACAGAACATGCTCTAAAGTTTTCCCCAGCAATCCTAACCCTTAGACCTACCCACCATTGTTTATGAGCACATGAGACAGTTACTACGAGTACCTTTGCCTGGGTCTAGAACACACACAGCCTATGAGCCAATTGCCACTGACTAAAAATGGTGACTGTCCTAAGTTGTCAGTACCCTGCTTGGCCAGGAGAAGTGTCCTCTATTTCTATAGCAAACCAACAGATTTCTCTCTCTCTCTCTCTCTCTCTCTCTCTCTCTCTTTCTCTCTCTCTGTTTCTCTCTCTCTCTCCCTAGATTTTTTTAGATGAGTGATCACAGTCTATAAATGTCTACCCAAGTGCATGGATTGCCTAAAGTGATGGATTGCCTAAAGTGAGAAAGGATGTTTTAGCTACGTTGTCTCTGCTGCACAAAACAGCTGGCTGTCCTGGGGGCTGCTTGCCTGAATCTAGACCTGCCACATCTGTGGAACCAGGGACCTGAGAACTCATGAAGGAAGTTGTCCTTAGCAATTCTGCAAACTGGTAATAATTCTGAGAGTAAGTAGGCAAAGTGCAAGGGACTAAAGACAGGGCCAGGGTGGAAGTGGGACAGGAGGGAAGACCCAGTGAGCCGACTCAGGTGCAATGCAATGGCTTCAGACTCTAAAAGCCACTGTTAGAAGACTGTGCCAGCTTCTACTCCCAGAACCCTTTGAACAGTAGAATTACCTGGCCCGTTAGCATAGTGCAGTTTGATTTGATCTGAAGGAATTTGCTTTGGACACAGCCTCATTGGCACACAGGCCATGACCTACCCCACGGTAGTCCCATAGGAATGCATCTAGGCAGGGGAAATGGAGCATTAGGCTAGGTCCTAGCTTCTCAGAGGGACCCGGAGAACTGCTAGGAAGTGGTTGGTGGGAGGCTGGGCACAAGCCAAAGACTTGAAGAAGACAGAACCACAAACAAGCTGGGCAGGAAATGTGGGGCAGTACTCTTACCTTGCTCATTGTAACTTACTCCTCTCACCTCTTTCTTGTCTATTAAATTCTAAGAATTTTCAACACAAAACAGATTCCATATTTTTGTGTGTGTGTGTATGTTTTATTTTGATATTCCTTATCTTACTAGGTTTTTTTTTTTTTTTTGCTTGCTTGTCTTTTTCTTTTGATAGAGAATATAAAGTCTGGGGCTGGGTAGGGAGGTGGGGGAAGATCCACAAGGAGTTGGGGGAAGGGAAATATGGTCAAAATACATTGTATGAAAGGAAAACATTTAAACTGTAAGAAATCACGTATTTGTTGCTTTTCCCAAATGAACTAAAACTCTGGGCTTGGGGAGGCGGGCAGCAGGCCAAGCAGGTGCTAAAAAGGGGGACTTTGTACATACCCACACGGTGAAATAACGCAAAGCCCATCTATGAATTACTGGCTTTCCAGGACCTCAACCTTCTTCAGAAATGTTTTCTGTGTGCAACTTAACTTTATCAGATCGACAAGTCAAGATAAACTCAGTCTAGCGCAGGACAACCTTACAGCAATCAGGCAGGCGATTTTAACCAGCGAGGTACCAAATACCATCTTACCACCCCAAATAGTTCTAGAGAAAAGAACTATTTGCCTTAAAACACCATGTAAGGCAAAACTCACTGAGCACAGTCTGCCATCGTCAGAAACTCTTCTGTAGGTCCCTCTCCCTCGGTAAACCATCAGTGATAGATTATACTTGATTGAGTACTCACAGAGGCTTCTACTGCTCCTAGACTATTCTGCATCAGGGCTGTGATCTTCAGAGAACACTGAACAGAAGCTGCAGTCCCAAGAGTGACTGTCCACTGCGGTCTGTCACACAGTGTGGGCCTTGAGATCATACTTAGCATGAACACCATAGCAAGAGTCTTCCTAGAGCTAGGTTTTACCTGCACCTCCCCCTCAGCCCCTTAGAACTTTAGAGGTGCTAGGAAGAAGGCTTCTTGAAGATGTGGGCAGCAGCTCTGAATGGGGGAACTGCATGGGTGGGTGGGAAAATCTCTTCCATAGGAAGGAAAACACTGGCCACTATTCAGTTAACCAAGAACCCAGTGAGAACGTGGTTCACACATTCCGAGTTACGAACCAATGTCATGTGACTGCATTATGGAAACTGCAGAAATACAAAACTGAACATTACAAAGTTTTTCCCACTCATGCAAGTAGGGACTACGAGAAACACTGGGCATTGTTGGAAGAAATTCAGCTCTAGCCTTTCTTTCTTTCTTTCTTTCTTTCTTTCTTTCTGTCTTTCTTTCTTTCTTGCTTTCTTTCTTTCTAGCTTTCTGGTTGTTGTTAATTTTGTCCTCATACCTGAACTCCTTCCTGTGTTCCCAGGGTCATGCCAGCATAGCCTTTCCATATTATCCCTTTGAAGTCTCAATAAATGGTGTTAATGCCATCTGGCAAAGGGACTAAAATTAGGGGACCATGTCACTTGCTCAAGTTTATACAGTTTGTAAGCAGTAGACATAGGATTCTGTCCCAGACTGCCTAAACCTGAGAGGGTGCTGACCATTTCTGAGCCCCAGTTTGCTTATTCTTAGAGTTCGGCAGTGTCTCACTGTCACCCCGTCAGCAGAGACACAACCAGAAGAGAAAAGAAGGCAGACATTTTGAGGGTACTCAAGGTCCTGGACTGAGTCCAAACTGACATCCTTTTGGTCTGTGGGTCTCAAGCATAGAAGAGGCCTGACAGTTTTCACATAATGATGTGGGATTCCCCTCTGCAAGCTGTGAATATGTTTCATTGCCATTGGTTAATAAAGAAGCTGCTTTCAGCCAATGACTTAACAGAATATATCCAGGCTGGAAAAGACATATAGAGAGAATAGGTGGAATTAGAGAGATGCCATGTAGCTGCCGCAGGAGACAGATGCCAGATGGAACCTTACCAGTAGGCCACAACCTTGTGGAGATACACATATTAATAGAAATAGGTTAATTTAAAATATAAGAGTTATCCAATAAGAAGTATGAGCTAATAGGCCAAGCAGTGTTGTAATAATATAGTTTCTGTGTGATTATTTCAGGTCTGGATGGCCAGGAATGAACAAGCAGTCTCTGTCAACAGAATTGGCATGCCAATGTGGGACTGACTATATCCATGTAAAACCTGAGGATGCTTGGAAAGGAGTTCTAGACACAAAAGAACACAGTTAAACATGGCTTTTTGGTAGCTGGCATTTTTTGGGGCGGGGGGATGGGCTCTGTTTGCTAGCAGCAAGCTGGGGTGCAGTGGCTCCTTTAAGAAAAGGCTTACTGACTCAGCATAAGAAATGGCAGCTTCCTGGCTTGGACAGCACGAACTCTGGCTCTTTCAGGAGACTGAGCACTTAAATGGGGTTTGTGGGCAGCATGCTGCAAGTTACTTGGTGGCAGCATGGGCCAACTGGTTGCCAGAGTTGAGATGGTGAGGATGGCTCCTACCCAACAGTCTCACAGGCAGTGAATGTACCTCCACCATGTTGGACCGGGTGGAGTCAAAAGGCAAATCAGCTTTAGTCCTTGCCATGCCACTTATCATTTTAAGAAGTGGTCCTGGTCAGAATAGGATTACAGATATGCAATAAAGACAGATTTAAATGGAAAGACCTCTAAATAGGGCACAGTGTTGGATAAATGTTCATAGGCTTGGGAGAAAGAAGAAATAGTTATAAAAAGAAGTAAATGGTTTTTTAAAAATAAAACAATGTCTTTAAAAATACAGAGTACAAACAGTCATAGATTAAAGGAGAAAAGAAAAATAAGCCATGTAAAAGTAGAATATAGACAGAGAGTTTGGAGTATGTATATTAATGTGTTTTCTATAAATTTTTTGACTGTAAATGAGCTAAGTACAGAGAGACATTTCATTGTATAGGCTGCTAAGCTAAACCAACATATATACATTAAAGATATCTTGACTTCAAAATTTGGGTCTAAGGATATGTTGCTTTGGAAAAGAGATTCTGCTTTTGTTTCCACAGAAGATGGGAACCCGTGTATCCCTTCCAGACTAATGTGGTTTGATGGACCAATAACCCCTTAAATTACTTCAAACCCCAAAATTACTTCACCCAACAAAAAACAGGATGCATCTTGGAGAGAACTATGCCTAAAGTTTCAAATATTGTTTATAAATGTTTGTTTACATTTAAAGGAGGATATGCTATAGAGATGAATACTTTGCATTGGTATGGATCTTGGTTTATTGATATAAGTTTAAGATCAGTTTTGTTATATATATATATATATATATATATATATATATATATATATTTGCTCTTGATTAAGGTATTGTGTTTGTGCAGCTCATTTAAAAATGTAATGTATAATTAAGAAATATAGGTTAATAGATAGTCATCTATAATAATCATTTATAGTCATGTTTATTAGGAATATATATATATATTTCAGATGAATAGATATTCTTCAAACCTTTCAAAGACTAACAGAATAAGGCATTTAAGATGTTTTAAGAATTTAGGATGTTTCATGACAATGAGACTCATCTGCTCCTGGCAGCACCAATCTACTTTAGGAGGATGATGAACATTGAAGATGCTCCTTATGGAGTTTGTTAGCCATTTAGAAATGTTCTTGCCTGGACTGTTTGATGTTATGCTATATGAACTGGACATGCAGGATGCACAGAAAAATGACTGCTGAAGTTGCCTAAAGAAGGTGAGACAGTCCTTCAGGGTTCCTGCTTCATGAAAGAGTATACCAGACATTCTGCAGAAGAAAGTGACTAACAAACTCCCAATTTAGGTGGAACTATCTTTAAAAATTCCTGTTCATGGAAAAGTCTGTCAGATACTATGGACCTATAGGCTGAAGATTGGTGTCCCAATGTTACAGAAGAACTTTGGGTGACTGTTCAGGCAACAAGATGTCTCTATCAATTCTAGACTTTTGAAATTGCTTACAATGCACTTTCTGTTAACTTAGGTAATATTATATTCTTCCACGGTCTTTGATGGAGTTGAAGAATAGACAGTTACAATTGTAGTTTTTCTTAGTTTTGATAAAAGATAAAGTAGATATAAATATTTTAACTATAATTCTTGCTTGATAACTATTTTGTTGTATGTAATTTTAGTATGTTAAAGTTAAAACCTTCCTTTTTATTTAGACAGAAAAGGGGAGGTGATGTGGAATGTCCCTCTGTATGCTGTGAATATGTTTTATTGTCACTGGTTAATAAAGAAGATGCTTTCAGCCAATAGCTTAACAGAATATAGACAGGCTGAAATATATATATATATATATATATATATATATATATATATATATGGAGAGAGAGAGAGTAGGTGGAGTCAGAGAGACACCATGTAACCGCCACAGGAGATAGATGCTGGACACCTTACCTGTAGGCCACAACCATGCAGGGATACACAGATTAATAGAAATGGGTTAATTTAAGATATAAGAGCTAGCCAATAAGAAGTATGAGCTAATAGGCCAAGCAGTGTTGTAATTTCTGTGTGATTATTTTGGGTCTGGATGGCCAGGAACAAATAAGCAGTCTCCGTCAACAACATAAACACATGAAGCCCTCACTGAGCTGTGAAGCATCACAGCCTGCCCTGACTGTGGCCGGTAGCTACCTTCTCCTTTGGTGCTGTCTCCTCTGCTTTCACAAAGCCCCTGAGTAGCGGGTATTACTTTCACTATGTATAGGTGAAGAATGGCCATGATAAGATGTGACCTGCCTGAAAGGAGGTGACTAGTGAGTGACAGCATGGGGATTTGAATTCATGGCCCAACATTTGTGGGTTTCTAAAGCTGGCCCATAAAGGAGCACATCAACATGATGGATGACGGCCAGATGTGGTCTGTGCACATCCCAGAGATTCTCAACTCCTGCACGTACAGAGCATGTTTCCATGAAGGAGCACACTCAAGAGCGCCAGCAATAACTTGCCAATGGCCCCACTTCTACAAAGTGGCTGCACAATACTGTCCTAAATAATAATTCTTGTTCTAATTCTAGGATTTTAACTTGTTCATATTTATTATAATTCTGTGTTGCCTTTCAGATGGGACTTCCTCAAGTCTTGTCTACCGTCCTGTCAGTTCCCAAGGATCTCTAGTTCCCTGCTGTTTACACAACACTGAGACCATTTCTTTCACTGAAATCCAAAGGCACGAGAACAAACATTGGCTGTAAATGACTAATAAACACAAAAATGCAACCAGTGCTTAATGGAAAGAATTAATGCCTTTAGGAGAAGGAAGTAGCTAACGATTTGTATTCCTACAGTTTAGAAATGGGAGGGACATGGGTGGGGGGAATAAAATGGTAAGGCTCAAAAACAATTCTTTTTTTTTTGTTGTTGTTATTTTGTTTTACCAAGACAGGGTTTCTCTGTAGCTTGAGAGCCTGTCCTGGAACTTGCTCTGTAGAATAGGCTGGCCTAGAACTCACAGAGATCTGCCTGCCTCTGCCTCCTGAAGACTGGAATTAAAGGTGTGCACAACCACCGCCTGGCTTCAAACACAATTCTTCAGGAAGAACACATTGGAAAAGGAGACAGAAAACTGTAGAGACAAAGGAGCTATGATGAAACCTTAGTTTCTTTGAACGGGGGTCAATCCACTTGCAGGTCTAGGCAGAACAGCCCAATGTCACATAGAGAGTCAGAACACCTGATATGTCCAGAAATCATTAAAGAATCTCGGTTTTAAGATCAAAATGCAATAGCAAACGGCATCCTTAAATGAATTAATTTACAGTAATGTTCAAAAAGTCTTCCTAGGTTTAAATTTTTTGATGAGATTTCTCAAAACTCATCTACTGAAAATATTTAGCCTTTAGCCTAAAAGGGTAAGAGGCCCAGCTTGAAGAAGGTAACATTAAGAGAGAGGGAGATCTGGGGGTTGATTCCAAGCTCTCACAAGCTTGTGCTGTCCTGATGAGTTGCTCAACAGCTCCCTCGTTTGCTCTCAGGAGGTGACTTGGAATGAAGTGGACCATGACGCTGATGGTCAAGGAGCCAACCCCACTCTGGGTACCAGAGGACTGCCTGCAGCCCCCCATCTGCAAGTCACTTTCTGCTCCCCAAAAACCTCCACATGTGTTACCTCATTTGCCCAGAGCAGTCTTGTGAGAGGAGGTAAGGACCATATTCATCTAGGAAAAGCACAGCAGCAGGGCTGATATTCAGGCTGTCCCAAAAGCATTTGGTCAGGCTGATAGGAACCTGGGCTGTCCCAGTTACTACATGATTTGAATATCACCTCTGGTTAAATAACCACCTACAAATAGTAATAGCCCAGCACCAAGTAACAGAGATAGAGTTCTGTGCTTGAACTCATCAAAAGTTCTTTGTTCAAAAAGGCTGTGATAGGTGCTGTGGGCTCCGAGTATAATGAAGATCCTGCTGTCCCAGAAAGCTGAGCACCAGGAGCTACCAGCAGTATGACAGTGCAGGAGACATTGAGGGCCTTCAGGGAACTACGAACAAAACACGAAGGCGGTTCAGAGGAAGGGAAAGCCAGCCAGACAGGAAACAATGGCTAGACCTTCAGAAGGGTGACATTGGAGACTGGCCTTGAAGGAGTGGGGTCACATTTTGACAGAGGTGTGTGGAGGTAAGTGTGTTGGGGAATAAATGATCTCTATATCTGGAGACAATGGAGATAAAGTTATGCTTGGGGAAGGATACCCAAGCTGGGTGGATTATGATATAGACGGAGTGATGGATGGGTAGGGAGGAAGATCAGGGTCATGGTGTTGAGGACCTCACATACTAGTCTTAGAAGAAGCCTTTGCTTTGATCTCTGCCTTGAAGGTCGAAAGATCAGATGGTCCTCCAAGCGAAGCAAGCAGCAACTTCTGACCTAGTATCCTGTTAACATTGATGGTTTGAGGCTGTGGCTTAATGGGAAAGTATTTGTCTAGCATGTGCCGGGCCTTGGGTTGGTTCCTCAGTACTGTAAAACAAAATAAAACAAAACAAACGAAAAACCCCCAAAAGGTTGTGTACTTTACAATCTGAGTCCTAAGGTTCTTAGCAAGGTTTCATTCATCCATTCATTCACTTGCTGTTTGTTTATTGTCGTGAGTGTGTCGTATGCTTATGCTGATATGGGTACATGAGCATGCAGAGGCCAGAGACTGATGACATCAGGGGTCTTCAACCACTCACTTTGTTTTGCTCAGACAAGGTCTGTCACAGAACCTGGAGCTCAGCAATTGCACTAGGCCCGCTGGCCCTTGAGCCCGGGGATCCTCCTATTCCCACCTCCCAACTGTTGAGATTACAGGCTTCCACAGCCACATTGGGCTTCTTAAACTCGGGTCCTCGAGCTTGCGTTGCTAGCACTTCACCAACGGAAACATCCCTCATACCTAACATGATTTTGTTGGTTAGAAGGCTCAGTCACTTGAAGTTGTGACTCTTGGTCCCTTGGTGCTCATACCTTTCTCCGCCTTGAAGCTTGGCCTTCTGAAGGCTACAGAAAAGTAAAAGATCCAGACCTCCCCACACCCTTTAGCAGGAGCTGGGTCATTTCTTTGCTAGTGGAAAAAATTCACACCCCTAAAGATGTACAAAGGCAACAAGGGTGGAGCTTACAGTTGGCAAGGCTTTGGCTTCGCCTGCCTGGCAAAGTGGAGTAAACGTGGTTATTTTATTTTCAGTTGCTCCGTAAGCACCCCTGGCACCTCTACACCCAGGAAGACAAAATGACCACGTCCTAATATATGGTTCTACATGGGATCCTCACTCGATACACTTTTTTCCCCTTCCTCTTCCACCTTCCAGCACTAAAACACCTGCTCACCATAAAAATGGAAGGAAAGGCGTGTCTGTGACTAAGGTACTAGAGACTCAATGCTCCAGAAAAACACACATAGTATCCACAGTGAAACTGGTGTAAAACAATAACAAAAACATTCATAATCGGTATCAATTGGGAATTTAGTGGGTGAAATTTACCCTCTAAGTGCTAAAGATAAGTGGTTACCACTCAATCACCATGCCAAGACACCCAAGTGTGCTGGCTGATTTTATGTCAACTTGACACAAGACTAGAGTCACCAGAGAGGTAGGAGCCTCAGTTGAGAAGTTGCCCCTATAAGACCAGGCTGTAAGCAAACCTGTAGGGCATTTTATTAATTGATGGGGTAGGTACGGCCCATTGTGGGTGGGGCTACCCCTGGACTGGTAGTCTTGGATTCTATAAGAAAGCAGGCTGAGCTAGCCATGAGTAGCAAGTCGGTAACTAGCATTCCTCCCTGGCCTCCATATCAGCTCCTGCCTCCACGTTCCTGCCCTTGTTGGTCCTGATGATAAAACTATTATATGGAGCTGTGAGTGAAATGAGCCCTGTCCTCCCCAAGTCACTTTTGGTCATGGTGTTTCATCACAGCAACAGTGACCCTCACAAAGACACCTAGGGACAAAGCAGAGATTTTGCAGTTTTGAAAGTCCTGCAGGGGGGATGTGAAGATCAGTCAAGTTTGGTTGGGTCTATCTGAACCATTTAGTTCATGCCTTAACCCTTGGGTGGTGGGCTTACATACTACATACTATATTGTGTCAAGTTGACATAAAACCAGCCAGCACACTTGGGTATCTTGGCATGACCCCATGAAGATTTCGCAGCTTCAGAAATCAGTGGAATAAATTGATAAGTGCTTACGTGGGTGATTATTTTTTTTCTACAGACACTGTGGTGGGGCCTGGCCAGTTCTAATTGGAAATACCCAATAGGAAACATCAAAAATCAATTTGGTGTGAGTCAGAGAGCTGTGGTAGGAAGTAACTTAACTGCCTGGGTCAGGGGTGGGGTGAGTGAAGTGTATCTCAGTGTTAGAGAGACACTTGCCTATCATGTATGTACAAGGTCCTGGGTTCAATCCCCAAAACCAGCCAACCAAAACCCACAAAGTAATTAATCTGGGCTGCAGGGAGATTTCTGTTGTGTGCTAACACGATCCAGTGTTCCTATCAGAGGTATATGTGGCTAAGAACGTTTACCCACTGTGTAGCTTGTATATCCATTTTTTCAACAATACCTGCTGAGTAGAACTTTTTGATTTCTATGAAGTCCAGTTTGTCAAATATATTATTTATGGTTACTTCATATCGTGTTTAGAAATACCTCCTCAAATCTTGTGTGAATGCTCACCTCTATTTCCTCCTAGGTGTAATCAAATATGTTGGATCATCTCAAGTTATTTTTCAGAACTTGTGGCCTAATTTATGTACATAAGTCTGTACGTGTGTGTGTGTGTGTGTGTGTGTGTGTGTGTGTGTGATTTGTTCATCAGTATTTGTGGAAAGGACACCCATTCTTATAGACTTGCTTTGGTGACTTTGTGGAAGAGCAATTGACCATGTATGCATTTGTCCCTGAAGATGCTTTTCTGTCTCTCGGGTCTATTGTGTGTGTGTTTCTTGTGTCTCTTCATCTTAATTAAACTGTAGCTTTATAGTAAGCCATGAGAATAGGTAGTATAATGTTTCTCAACTTTATCCCCTGCTATCCTACATCCTTTCATGTCCCTGTGAGGCCTGGTTCCCTGAAATCTGAGTTGATTTCGCCCAGCCTTCTTCCCCTTTTGAAATCAGGTCCTGCCTCTCTCTTACCTGATCTCTCCTTTCTCAGCATTCAGTGTGCAGTTCAACCCATCTAGTGAATTTTTCCTTTTGATGCTTTTTATCTTTTGGTTCTAGAATTTTCATTTGGCTCCTTTGTTTCCTCTCTGTTGAAGTTTTCCCAACTGGGGAGTTTTCTACTGATGAATCTTTTAACTTTCTTAGAAGCTTAATGACCCGCAATGCAACTCATGTGTGTGAAAGTCTGACAGGCGCATCCAGAGCTACGGCTGTCCGCAGGTGCAGCTATCTTATCTGCGGTCAGCACAACTATTCACCAGCTCTGAGCCATCTGGGTTTGTATACAGCCTGTGCCTGCCCGCTAATGTGTACTGGGCATCGACGCTTTGACTCTGTAACAGAGTCCGCAGCTGTGTATCCACCAACCCTCAGGCCATGCCACTGTGTGCACTTACTAAAGTTGTCTTCCACCTGACAGTTTTCTCTGGCTCCCCCTGCCCCCTGCCCCTCACCTGTGCGCAAGACTGGACAGACACGCTGGAAACAGAACATCCCCTGGAGGCAGTCCATAAAGCACTGACTGGGGGACGTGGCGCCTAACGCATTTCTCTTGGATGTGGGATGGGTCTGCATCTGCTATCTTGGCTTCTGGAGTTGGCGCTCACGTGATGATGCCGGGTACTGAGCAGCCCTCTCTGCCTGCACCTGCACCAGCTCTTCCCAAGCCCCCCACCCCCCCCACCCCTTCCCAAGCACACTGCCTGAGCTCAATTCCTCCTCTCAGGATCGGCTTCTGGGACAGCTCACACCAAGGCACGCTGATTCTCACATAACCTAAAACAACCTTTCAAACTTTTCAGCGCTCTTAGCCATCTTGCCGATGAGAACAAGCACAGTGAGGCAGTTGGTCGAGGGCAATGCCTCGTAAATAACAGAGGCAGGATTAGCGTCCCAAACCCACAGAACCGAGTGGCCTCCCGTGGCCTTCTGCTGCGATCTGTTCTCCCTGCCTTGCTGGGAGCATGCTGTGCCAAGGCCAGGGCATTTCCATCACCCAGACTGTGTGGGGGGGGGGGGGAGGGAAGTTCTGCATTTTCTCACTTAAGAAAAAAAAAAAACAACGACATAAAATCAAGCCGCAAATGGGAAAACTAAATATTAAAGTTTCTGGTTTCTTTTCTTTTTGAATACTCAAGTATTCATCATCTGTGCGTGGGCAGGAAAACGGGCTGATTGGACACGACATAGGATGCCTAGTACAGGACTTAAATAAATTATTTTCATGGTATGCGACCAAAGCCAGTCTTTCCTCTCCCTTCTTTGTGCTAAAAGTATTATATCCACTAATTGTACAATATAGTAGGTTTCCTTTTGAAATTTCCATGCCATAATGTATACAACATGTATAGAACACACCATGGTCATCCTTACATGCCGTAATGTATGCAACACATATAAAACACACTATGGTCATGTTCATCCTTACATGCCACAATGCATACAACACGTATAGAACACACCGTGGTCATGTTCATCCTTACATGCCACAATGCATACAACACGTATAGAACACACCATGGTCATCCTCACATGCCGTAATGTATGCAACACATATAAAACACACTATGGTCATGTTCATCCTTACATGCCACAATGTATACAACACGTATAGAACACACCGTGGTCATGTTCATCCTTACATGCCACAATGTATACAACACGTATAGAACATACTATGGTCATGTTCATCCTTACATGCCACAATGTATACAACACGTATAGAACATACTATGGTCATGTTCATCCTTACATGCCACAATGTATACAACACGTATAGAACGTACTATGGTCATGTTCATCCTTACATGCCACAATGTATACAACACGTATAGAACACACCATGGTCATCCTTACATGCCACAATGCATACAACACGCATAGAACGTACTATGGTCATGTTCATCCTTACATGCCACAATGTATACAACACGCATAGAACATACTATGGTCATGTTCATCCTTACAGATCCTTTTCTAGTTGCCATCCTTCCATCTTTCCTCTTTCCAAATAGTGCCCCTTTCCTCCCTCCCTCCCTCCCTCCCTCCCTCCCTCCCTCCCTCCCTTCTTTCCTTCCTTCCTTCTTTTCGACAGGGCCTCACTCTGGAGCCCTGCCTGGACTCATTGTGTAGATCAGGCTGGCCTGGGCTCACTGTGTAGATCAGGTTGGCCTGGGCTCACTGTGTAGATCAGGTTGGCCTGCACTCAGAGACATCTTCCTGTCTCTGCTTCCCAGGCGCTGAGACTAAAGGTGAGCACCACTACACACTCCTCCCCTCTTTCTTTCCTTGCCGAATGCAGATGAATGATAAATAGAGGTTGTAAGGGTGCGTGTGGAGGTGAAGAAAGGGAGGATGGGTTTGATCAGTGTATAGTGTAAATATGTATGGCTGGAAATATGCTAACCTCATTATTATATAACAACTGTTAGTAAAAGTTAAAAATAAAAGATTACACAAACAAATCAATAGTGATTCTTTAATATCAAACTAAGTATCCAAATTTCAATATATATATATATAATTATACAAATATATCTAATTATATGATGTGAGCCTATCTTCATACATGCACAGGCATACATCAGAGTGGTCTCTTTTAATCTGGAGTCTCTTCCTCCACGTTTTCCCTGTGACACTACGAAGTAGTGTAAGTAGTAAGTAGGTAGCTGAGTCTATGTCTATGCTTTGATGACAAGGTGATGGGCACAGAGACAGCGGGGAGCCTACAGGAAGAATAAGCGAGGGGGATATGTTTGTAGAGCAAAGCCAAGTTACCACAGAGGCAGAGCCCTCATCCTTAGCAGGAACTGAAGACAGCCGAGGAGCCAGCAGTGTGGTTCCTGTGGGTGACCTCTGCAAGCCATTGTATTAGAGGCGGAATGCTTTATTGTGTAGCCTGGGTTACCCAGGGCTGGAGATGAGCGGCGAACGGTGAGGCAGGTTTGGATGAAGTATGGTTGGAATCCAAGGTGAGAAAGAAGGGGAGGATGTATGGAGAAATCCCCAAGCTCACGCATGAAGTGAGGAAATGCAGAATTAGCCCACTGCTCAATGGATTCGAGGGTGCTCTGTAGGGTGTGACTTCATGCTGACAAGTCACACTCACACACAATAACCAGAGGGACATCACTTCCTGGGTGCTTCAGTTCCTCTTTAAAATGGGACTGTTCAACATTTTATACAAACAGTCATATTGTGGCTAAACAAATCACTGAGAGGAGATGAAATAAGTCTTTGCTCTTCCACTTGGGAATTCTCACTCTCTGCCCTTAAGGCTATCCCATGTCCAGATCTTCACCGGACTTCATCCTCAGCAGCCCCACTACACCCATGATTCCCTGCTTTCCTTCAGTATAAAACTGGCAGTCTCTGCTGCCCCTTCCTCCTCTAGTCCCTGTGTTCTTTTGTCCGCTTCAATCCATCAGTGGTGCGCCCCCAGTTCAGGCTCCATCCTGACAGCCATTTCTGCCAAAACAGTAAAGTCCTCTAGCAAGATCCTTGGTGATCTTCCCAGGGACCTTGATCTGTTCTGGAATAAAACCAAAGTAAACGGCACAGCCTTTGCCCTGCTGCCCCCCCCCCCCGCCCCCGCCTGATCTCACTGCAGAAGATGGACTGAGCCGACTGTGGCCTCTTCTAGGCGCTGCCATAAGTCCCACCAGTGGCTCCTCAAGACTTCTTAAGGAAGTGATAAGGATGGCAAGAGATTTTATTCTTCGTTTCTGACATCAAACCTTTACCTCACTTTCACCGCACATCACAGAAAAGACAGCTCACATCCCCCATGTTCAGTTAGTAGAAGTAATTTCCCCCTTTACTTATTCTATCTGTAGCCAGTCCTGGGTTATTATAATTAGCATTGGAAAACTAAGTACTCTTCTCTTCTGGAAATGCCTTCAGTTCTTCATCAGCATCATTTTAGTTGCCAGGCAACCCTCAACTTTATTTCCCATATTTGATGGAATTATGCCAGATTTTTTTTTTAGTATCAATTTTAGGAAAGAATAGCAACCTTGTATGCTAGTGTGCCTCTTAGTAAATACTAATGTTGATCACAGGATCATAATTGGTTAAGATGTGAATTTGGAACACACAGAGGTGTGGACAGTCTATCATCAAATGTGAAATAGGTTCACAGTATCTGCGAATGTCCACAGTCAATTTAGAAGGCAAAGACACACCTGAGCATGCTCATAGGTGGGGTGGGCTACGTGGCTGTAATTTTCTCCTTTTGTTTTCTATATTTCTGAAGTTTTCCAGAGTGAAGCAAAAGGTTTTTTAAAGTTATTAAGGAAATTTAAAAATACAAGTTCTGAGTTTTAATTAAATCTTTGTAGTTACAAGAACATAGGAATGCGAATTAAATAAATATATGAGATATTAACATCAACATTGTACCGTCCATAATAATTCCTCAAAAGCCAGTTACTAGTGAAATAATACTTTGGATATTTAAAAAGACTAAGTAAGTGTGCATTAATATTTTGTATATCTCATCACAAAAAAAGCCTATTTAAGAACAACATAATCTCAGTCTGTATTAACAATTTAGAAAAAATGGAATTTAAATGTGGTTGAGTCTTTGAGTCTTCTAAGGTCATTGGTTCTGTAAACAGTTAAAAGAACTTTATATATAAAAGTACTTCATGCTTCAATTCTGAATGGCCTCTTTCAAGTTCACATTCAATATCACATTTGGGATCGCATCTTTCTTCCTCCGGGCATTGTTTGGTTCCAGGGCTGATCTTAATGTTCTTTGACAGTATCAGGGAAACCATGGCACTGAGCGACAACATGACCTGTACGCAGTGGTTTGGTTTGCAGCTCGAACCAGACCGGCTTTAAGTCAGAAACAGAATCAAAGGCTTTCCCTCCTCCATCAGTAACTTGTAAGCTTTACTGATCATTCTTAAGAGTATTTGATACATGTTATCTGCAGAATGGATTAACACGATTCTGATTTTGATTAAAATGACAAGAAGATATTCCCTAAGTGTTTGGGATATAGATTTTAAGTTTAGAATTAGTAAAGGAATCTCAGAAAAAGGCATAAAAACACACAATTTCTGCATAATGGAGGGACAGGAAGGAGGGAAAGGCCATCAGCAAATGGTATCTGAGGAGTCAACAGGCTCAAGCCTCTAGCAACAGAAAGCATTCAACAGGCAAGGGACGGGAAGGTACCCTTCTTGATCAGATACACTACATAAAACTCATGAAAAACAAACCAACAAACCGCTCAGCCGAAGCTTGTGCATACACAGGGGTGTCATTGTCAGCATCCAGTGAGAACAAAGGCAAAGGAGTACCTGGGGTGGCACCCGGAACCAACAGGGACCGCACATAACATGTGAAGGCCAGGAGCACAGGAAATTGAGAAAGTAAGAAATAAGGAAAGGTTTGATCTTGGAGAGTGTTTAGACATGAGTTAAGAATTAAAAAGAAAAAAAAAAAAGCAAAACCAAAAACAAAACCAACAACAACAAAAAACCACTACATAGTCTGTTCAGTTCCAAATGAAAATCTCTTGGGTTTAGTCTTTGTTCCATAATTATTTCTTTAAGCAAACCCCAGCTTTGCTGACATTTCTTCACCTTTTTAGTATATCTTATCTTGGCTAAATGGAGAGTTTGTTTCTTAAGGTATGAAAGAGGCAAAAAAAAAAAAAAACCAACCCCAAAACAAACAAACAAACAACAAACCCCTCAAAAACCAAAACTCAAAACAAAAACAATCCATGGTAGCCTTCTTCTGTGTGATGAAGAACAAGATTGTTAGGTTTAGGGTCCCTTCCCCCTAAACAGCCCCAGACAGTGGCACGCTGTAGGAGTTTAACCAGGGGCTCCTCAGGGCTGGGCCTGAGCAGGAGTGGTGCTCTTCCAGAAAGGCCAAGCTAGGCTCCCTGTCCCGCCCTGCTGCAGACGGAGCCGTGGCGGCTCTGCACTGCAACAAAACCTCTATAGCATTTTTCACCATGCAGACATTGTGGATACACCCTCGAAAGCACACGGAATAGGAAACATGACCACGTATTAGAAAGTGGTCGTTTTGGAATGCTTATCATTTATAAACTTATTCATCAGCCAGGCACAGAACTCAATCTTTAATGGTGGCTATGTTGCCAAATTAGAGAGGATAGAGCAATTTTGACCTTGTGGACTGGATCATCATGTTGTGTACCACCGTCAGCAGATGAGGATCTGCCCCTCTACACACACTTTGAGAGCCATAGAAAAGAGAGTAAGCTTTGGCCCGTCTCACCCTCTGCATCTTCAGCTAGTTATCCTCATCCCCACCCACTCCTGTAATTTTCACGCCCATGACTTGCTATGTGGTTTTTAAGATCCAATAGGCATGACAAGATGCCCCCCTTTGAAACAATTTCAAGACTGTGGTGGCACTGGAGTTGCATCCTCAAAGTTGGTCCTGCCCACACAGTCTTACTATTTTTCTGCCTTTTCCTTTGGTGTTCCCCAGGACAGGAAGCCTGCCTTGGTTGTATCCTAACTCTGGTGCCAGGCCTCTGCAGGTGCTGTAGGCATGGAGCAGCAGCTGCAAGGTCAGAGAGTGAGTCTGCCCCTGAGGAGCCCCTCGCTAGGGCTCTCAGAGGTCCAGTCAGTGTTGACAGAGCAGGCCGCGTTGGGATTCATATTATTTCCCAATGAAAGCTTTAAAAAAAATAATCTATTGGCAAACTGGTTTGTTTGGATGGCTGTTCAGGGAGAGCAATTTCTCCAGTTGCTCCCAGCTCAGCTACTTCTCGAAGACCTCCGAATCCTGGAGACTGCATGGAGAAGATGATGATGGAGCCCTCACTGCAGCACAGGAAATGGGCATGAACATCACAAAAGCTGCAAAGGTAGGCCTGACAAAACCATCTCTGAGAGCAAGGAATAAAGGTGGAGGTACCACAGACATCTGCTTCTGTTTATTTCCCCGAGTGTAAGATGGACAGGCTGTAGATTTCGTAGATCGCTTGCAGCACGGAGAAGAGAAAGAAGTGCTGGGAACTCATACAGCAGTGGTATTGGGATTGCCAAACTGCTCCCAGACGGAGCGTACATCTATTTCATTAAACCTGGCCGGATTGTTTTCACGCTCCCGCGAGGCTGGCTTCCCTGAGAGCTTTACCGGTTTGTAAATTGAAAAACCTGTTTGTTCCATTGCTTCTCAGAGATGTTTGTTTTTTATGTTTTCTTAGAAAGCCTGAGAACATGCGGGCTACAAGGCAGGAATGCTCACTATCAGCTCATGAGGGGCGTTCCTCAAACACCAAAGTGAATCCCGCGCAGACAAAACCCCTGGGCTTGCAGGTATCTGATAGCGTTCCCCCCTCATGTTGAGACTCTAATACAGCAGAGAGAACACAAACCTCAGAGAGCAGATCAGAGCTTTGCCCTCAGCAGCTGGCCCAGTACTGAGCTGGGCCATATCCCAGGTGCCTTTCCCTCTCCTGAATTCCAGTTCCCTCTCAGTTAAGAGAGCAAACCAATAATCCACAGTGCTGTGGGGAAGCCCAGTGGGGTCAATTCAGGGAGAGGCTCACTCCCCACTCAGCCCACGATCCATCAGTGCTCAGCCACTGTGTACTGAAGAAAAGTACCCAGAATTCCTGAGACACTGTGGCTCTCATGCATCACTGTTCTGAAGATTTGATTTTTGTCCCAGCACCCAGGGAGGGCTCCTGGAGATGGTGCTACATGGGAAAGTTCAGGGTGGCGGAGAATTTAACCCTTTCCTTCCCCCAGGCCCCAGAGTTACCAGAACTCATAGTCAAGAGAAGGCAGATGTCCTAGGGACATTGGGTGTCACCAGCCCAGCAGAGACACGGTACAGGGCTTTTTAGCATGCGTGGCATGCTTACCAAAGAATGCCAGTTCTCTCCAGAGGGCTAGGAACAGCCATGCTGGGCACTTCTGTTGGGCCCAGCTGTTAAGGACAAGGTGCCTCGGTGACTTTATTTTCCCCTATGAGAAACCTTGCAGATCTAGGGAGTGCTCCTGGGAAGGTGTCAAGGGCAGCTGTAGCCATCACACAGGGCCTTTTATCAGCAGTAGCAAAGGCTTCATACAGGTGACTTTATATACATGGCTTGGCGCTTGCAGTTGCCAGTTCTAAGGACCCATCCGCGTGGTGGTGCAGTGCACCGTGTGGTGCCTGGCTGTCTCCTATACACCTTGCTTTGGTAGACAGAGAGGAAGCTACAGAGAGCTGAGAAACATCCAACCTTCCCTCTGCTGGAGAGGGGACTGTGATTCTAAGAAGCCCCCATGGCCTTCACTCTGCTCCAATTTTAAAGATAGGTATAGTGTTTTACCCATAATGCAGTAAGGTCCGTAAGGCGCTTAAATACCCATCTAGCCCCTAGGACAGAAACTATACTTACCAGTCCTAGGGTCATTCTAGACTGGGAAACATTAGTACCATCCATGCACATGTTAACTTAAAAAAATATCAATTTCACAGGAGATTTAATTCCACTCAGACATCTGATGGTATGGAGTGGAGTTGGACTCTTTCTTGCCCTGAATGGAATTTGGTTTCTAGCTGGGGAGACCAGTCCTGCAGGCTGACAAGCCCAGGGTGCAGACCTAGTCTGGGCAGCACAAAGTCTCTTCTGAGACTATGAGGCCTGTCTTGAGGAGAGAGCCACACCTGCCCCAGCTCAGGGTACACATGGCTGCTGGAGGCAGAGGCAGAAGAAAAAGGGTGGCATGTTTTCTATTTAGATTGTGGGTACAAGGCGTGTTGTTTCAGTTTTCGGGCGCTCCACTTTTCTTCTTATTCATCCAATGGAGATAATAATACCTGACCTATTTCAGGTTTGTTTTGACTATAAAAGAAAAAAATCAATACATATGGAACACTAAGAAAAAAAATAACACTCCACAAATGTAAGCTACTTGGATGCACTGTCCTTGGCCGTGATAGCCCACCCTGGATACAGGGGAGCAGCTTGCCAGGGTTGCTTGCGAGGACCCCTGTGCAACTCTTTTCTAATGCTATGAGAAGTTGTCTTGCACAGAAAGGAGACATGAAAGAGATTCATGAATTGGGCTGTTTGATTTTTTTTCCCCACCTGGCCCCAATGCTGGTAGCCCTCTTGCAAAGAGAGAAAGAAATGAAACGCTTAAGTGATCTCATCGGCTTTGAAGCTCAGTAGCCACTGCTGTGATCCGTACCCATCAGACACAAGTGCTCCTGGCTGTGATGATCCACCTCAGTATGCTCTGTGCTGGCACGGGTTAAGTCGCAGGCACACGTGGGGTCTGTAGCCTGCCTTCTGATGGAAACTGAAGGCAGGAGTGGGCTGCACAGGGTTAAGGCAAAGAGATGGCTGGTGTTTCTAGTCCTGGATCTGTAACCCTCTGACGATGGGAGGGTGGCTGGGGGCCTTCTTTGGCGCCTTCATTTGCATGTCTACCCTTCAAAGCCTCCTAATCCAGCCTTCCTCTGAGAACAGTTGCAGGAAGGGGGAGATGTTCTGATGCTTAGTAATGTTCAAGAGACAGCTTTTAGTATACACTTCTCAATACCCAGGGGCTTTTAGTACACACTTCTCAATACCCAGGGGCTTTTGAACAACATTTAGATTATCCCTTAGGTGCACTGTAGAAGTGAATGCAACCCAAGTTTCCAGAACAATCTACCCACTGTGTCTCCCTTCAGGTCAGTCACCATCCCTCTCCAGCACTGTCAGTCAGACTTTTTGTCACCATGGACACAGTCTGTTTACTTTGTCCAGTAGTAGGTAGTGATCGCCACCTGAGGCCACCAGGCACTTACAGGCTGGCTATTGAGGCATCAGAACTAAATTCTACACTTGATTTCATTTTAACTAATTAAAATATACATGACAAGAGCCCCGTGTGTTTAGGGGCTGCTGCCCTGGACAGCAGCACACAGTCTGAGTGAAACACATCCTCCTCCTCGGTGTCTGCATGAAGACGAGGCGAGAAGGCAGGGAAAGGAAAGAAAGGAATGAGCAGTCTTCATCTTCAAAGCAGCTTCTCATTGGGCAGTGTGAAGCTCCTCCTCACAACAGATAGGTCAACTGATAACAAGAGAAGGCAGACTCATGAAGGCTTCCTCTCTAATGGTCTCCGACATACACTGGCTTTTGCTGGTTTGTCTTTTATGTAAACTCTGTGATGGGAAATTCAGCAACATATAATACAGAAACCCTGGATCTTGTCCACTGCATTTCCATGTTCCAGGGGCTGTGAGGTGGTGGCTGGTCCTTTCCAGTAAGTGCCCATGTTCAAGCTCTGCATAGTAAAAGTAACTTGTTTCTGAACACCTTCACTTATTACTGTGTGTGTGTGCATATGTGTGCACCCACTCTCATGCGCATACATGTGTGTGCATATATGTACATGTGTGCATATGTATACGCATATATGTATGCATCCAGTCACATGTGCATGCATGTGTGTGCGTGTATGTACATGTGTGCATATGTATATGTGTATGCCTGTGTGTGCCTGTGTACTCCTGAATAGGATATTTCACAGTTGCTATAAGTGCTCCTGAAACAGGCACTTGGTCACTGTCATTTTTTTCTTGGGTGCCACACAGTACAGGGTCAGGTATAATTAAGGATTTAATAAATGCTTTTTGGTAATGCCTCAAGGTCTTTAGCCTCAGTAGGTCTTACACAGCTGTTACATTTTAAGGCTCTAATTTTCACCTTAACATATTCCAGGAAACAATCTACCACTACCTTTGTAGGACTCATGGGAGCGGGGGTTGAGTTGTTATTGGTTGTTTTCGGAAAGGACTCTGGAGTTGGCCATGCATTTCTGAGGTGGAAGCCACAATTATCTGAAAGCTGAGGAAATACTCTTGAACTCATCAGGTAGTTGGATGATTGGCAGAAAAAGAATAAAGAGCCCATGAGAAATACATTTACAGTCCCAGTATTCTCAAGTAGTAAAACAGAGGACAAAGGTCCTTGTTCATGCAATACTAACGCTATGCTCTACGACGGTCTAGGAACTACAATTGGTAGCCAGGAGAAGGATGTTTGTAGCCTAGCTAACGGCATTAGCCACCACTCTGTTCTAAATGGTCTCTCCACCAGCTTAGCTGTCTCCTTTAATGTGGACATTTTCTAAGATGATCATGAAACACAGAGTTATTCAATCAGCGGCTGATGGTAGAATACCCATCTCAGACCAATCTTTCAGGTAAGGATAAATCAAGGAACAGAACGAACGGCTTTTTCTTTTTCAGGGACAGATAGGTTGCACTCCAGGCCCTGTGTGTTAAGCAAGCACTCTACCACTGAGTCACACACACCCAATCCCCTCCCTCTTTCCAAAGGCAAGCTGGCCAGAGCACACAGTGCTTGAAAGTAGTGATTCTCAAAGCGGGGTTCTGGGAGCAGCTGCCTCAATCTCACCTGGGACCTTGTTAGAAATGCAAATTATTGGACCCCACCCTACCCAGACCTACTCAAGCAGAAACTCTGGGGGTGGGACCCAGCCATCTGCATTACTTTAAAAAAAAAGAAAGAAAGAAAAAAAACTCTCCACATGACTGTGTTTGCAAGAATGTTGAGGAAGCAGCGTTTTAAACCCAAATTAAGAGAGTTGCACACAATGATTCTCCCCAAAGTTCCACATCTTTCCCAAGTCTCTAAGTGAGGTCCGAACAAGCCCTAAACACTACAGTCCCCACCTCTGAGAGCTGAGCACCACACCTCCCTCTACTCCGGTTGGCTCCGGTTGGGGTGGGCTGATGCTTCAGAGCTGAGCCCCACAAACTCATCTGCTTCCCAGCAGGAGATGCAGAAACACAGAAATGGGGACACGGGGGGGGGGGGGGGGGGATATGGACAATCTTTGAATTAATAGATTTTACTGAAATCCATCAATTTTAATTTTGCACTTTTGGAAGCCAACCCAATATTTAGTACTTTCAAATCATCATGTTACAAGCAATCATCAAAAGAAAACGCTTAATTAATAATAAATCTTTTCAGGGCATTGCTCGCTGGCAGCACAGCTCTGAATGTACTGACAGAGGGCAGCAGCCGGAACCCGCACCGCTGGCCCATGTGCCCACAAGCTCATTCCTATTCCCTGACCCCCGGGTCCCTACCCGACCTGCCTTGCAACACACGCACTCCTATCTTTTAGTCACCAACACAAGCATAATTCCAGACTGTACGTGACATTATTGAGACCTTATATTTCCAAGTGACCTGAATGTTTTCCAATTCTATTTGCCGGTGCATGCGACAAGACATTTTTTCTACCTCAAGAAGGACAGAAAAATATCACAGCACTAGAGGCCCAATATCATCTTCCGGTATCTCCCACCACGAGCCAAACCTCCATGCAAAGAAAATGCCAAGTCCCCTCAGTAACTTTTCTCACTTCAGATTTCTGCACTCATCACGACCTATGCCACCCACGTAGTCATGTGCCATAGCAGTGCAGACTGTCTCCAACATCTTAAAGGCTCGAAAGCTATTTTTAAAGCCCAAATACAATCTAGGCTGCTCTTGTATAAGACACTTTTTAAGGAAAAAGAAAGAAAGAACACGGCAATTTCTATGTATGTGGGCAGTTAGCCAACTCACCAAAAGATTGAATGCAGCTGTCAATAAGATCATCCAGGCTGGCCCCTTTGGCCAAATGTCCCAGGGACACCATCATTCGGAACTGGGTGATCTGGGCCAAGCTGGGCTGGGCAGGGAGAGGGCTGGTGACTGATTTGGCCTCTAGTCTTGCTTTAGGGCCAGCTCTGGAGCCATGGGAAGGTTTCCTGGGGTGGGGGGGAAAGAGAGATTCAAGTTAGGAGAGACAGAACAGCTGAGGGTCTCCCTGGCAGCTCCAGGCTCTGGAGACAGAGGGAAGAGGAGACAGGGCAATGAGTCCCTGAAGCCTGGCTGGTAGAAGGCATACCCCTCCCACTTGGCAGAAGCACTGACCGGACTGGTTGGCTGTTAAAGAGACATCTCCCCAGCAAATGACAAGGTGAGATTCCCTGGCAGCAACAGCTTTCTCCCCATTGATGAAGGGCCTACTCTACGCTGCTGTCTCTCTTCCAGCAGGGGAGAGGCAGAGAGAGACTGGACGTTGGCAGCCCTTAGCTTCTAGCTGCTAGGCTACGGACTTGGGGTCTGAAGGACTAGTACAGTTGGCCTCATTGTCATCTGGTTTCATTCACTTGAGCACTGCCTAAGTTGCCTAAGGGAAGGGGCCCTCTGAGACACCCTTAGGGGCCTTGCAGTAGAACTCAAAGACTCAAGGGTGGTGGTTACAGTGGTGACATTTAGATTTCTCAGCCAGCTCTGCTTTTCTTACAAATCTGGATTGGTTTAAATAAATAGTTTCATTTTTGATAACACAAGACATCACTATGAATCATTTAGACCAGTAAACATTCTCTGAAGTCCTTTCTTGGGTCCTTAATGAAGAGAAAAGAGGGGAGGGGTTGGCTCTGAACTGAATTGCCTGCTCTAGAGCTGAGTGTAAAATAGCTATTTGCACTTGGAGGTGGCTTAGGAGTCTGGTGGATCTTCATCTGCTCGCGCTTAGCTTCACTGGGGATGACCTGTTTGATACAAGTCACTCTGTAAAGTGTCTTACGCAGTGTGTTTTAGTTCCCCCTATTAAAAAAACACACAGAGACCCACATCTATAACCTCTGAAGGGTCAGTAATGAAAGGTGGTGTTGCCGATCACTTCTTCGGCATGTGCCTGGCCATCCTCTTTCTGTTGCACCTTTGGCTAATTTATAGTTTACTGTCAAAGACGACAAGTGAAAACCACTCACATAGAACTGGAGCACATATTATACGCATAAACCAGCATCGATAAACCAAGTACTTAGACCCTGAGTAGGACATGGCAGTAGGCCGGGGGAGACCACGGGGAAGCAGCCTTTGTAACTACCCTGTAAATTCTACCACGTGTCTGCTGCACATTAGTTATTCTTTTATAAAAGCATCGGGAGTTCCTTCATACAAACAGCTCTAGTAGGAGAACCTAAATAAGACAGTGAGTGCAACCACGTAACTTTTAGGTCAATGTCTAAAGAGTGCTGAGCGCAAGAAACGTGATGTTCTCTGAGGAAGGAAAAGCAGTTTCCAGGGACTCTGTGGAAAAGCTTCTCTAACAAGGTGAAAACCTCACTCAGAAGGGGCCAACCATACGCTCAGTTAAAAAAAAACAAACAAACAAACCAAAAAACAGAAGCAACAAACAAACCAACAAACACCGCCTGGACACACCTGGGTGTGGAGAAACCAGCTTGCACAGAGACAGCACTCTGAACACAGGCCACACTCCAGGGGACAGTTCTGTTTGCACTTTAGAACACCATCCATCTGCGGTGTGGATGGGGCTCTGTTCCAAACTGAGGTGGGAACGATGAAGCCTAGTTATCTGGTTGCTGGGAACCTGCTAGTCTAAGCCACCGACACCCAAAGGAGACTCAGGTTGGGGCTGGAGAACTCCATCAAATGCTTGGCCATCACTGATTTTTATTCAGGCCCTGAGAGAGTAAGATCAGTGTCTGAGAACAAAATGGTGCTCTGAAAACACTAACGGCCCTCACCAAGCGAGTCTCCATGCTCCAGTGACATGGGCATCTGCACTGTGTCTGAAGCTACAGCCCAGAAAGATGCTACCATTTGATGTGGAAACTGAGTCCTAACCGTGCTGAGGCTGTATATAGGCTATCTCGGGAGGCTAGTACCTGGGCTCTCTCTGGCACGATTCATCTAATAGGCATTTCTGGGGGGAGCCTGTGTGCTTACCACCACCCTGGTATTGGTGAGTAGATTGTCAAGGGACTGAAAGGGTTTATTCAATGTACAATACAAGTCAGCTCCTTCAGAAAGATGGCTGATCATGGCGAGGCGACATTTTGTTCAGCAGGCCCTTGGAATGGTCCTCAGGACCTGAGAACTGGCCGGTCTCTACACAGTCCTCTTCCAAACACCCACAGATACATGACAGAAACATGTCTGGCCACAGGTACAGCAGCCGGCTTCCTTAGCCCCACGCCACACTTCCTAGTTTGGCTCTCTTCCCTCCCTAGGAACAATCACAGCTATCCAAACCTGGTCCAGGGCTAAGAGATTCAGAGGGCATGAAAACCCAGGGGAGGGAACGTGTCAAAAGCCAACGGCGCCCTATGGGTTGCAGACACTTCCTCTGTCCAGGCTCTTGACTGCTTGCCCTGGAAAGCTTTCAGGTCATGTTTCTCACTTGACTTTCTTTCTTTTTTAAAATACATTTTTTTTAAAAAAGAACCTTTTTTTTTTGAGACAGGCTTACTATGCAGCCTAGTGGCCCAGAACTCTCTACCTTACATCAGCCTTCTGGGTGCTAGGATTTGCAAGTATGCCTCATCACACCAGGTTAAAAAATATTCCTGCCATCCCACCAGGATGCCCCAAAGAAAACAAAAGAAATATCTTAAGTAGTTTTCTTTAATGATGCTAGGGACCAAATCCAGGGCTGTCATATGTCAGGCAAGCTTTTTTACTGAAATACTCCCCCAGCACCTCCCAGCTTCCACCCTCCTCCCTCTCCCCCCACCTCCTGGTAGAATGGTTATAGATAAGGATTTAGACTGGTGTTTCTCAACCTTCCAGATGCTGTGATCCTTTAATACAGTTTCTCCTGTTGTGGTGACTTCCACCCATAAAATTATTTTGTTGACATTTCATAAGTGTAATTTTGCTACTGTTGATCGTAATGTTAATATGTGACCTACAGGACTTCCTGATTTACAGCTCCAGGGGGTTTAAGACCCACAGGTTGAGAACCACTGATTTAATACAGTACTTTATCATAGGAAGCTTTGAGAGCTTTTTGGCCATCCCCAGAATGAACAGCTGCTAATTCTACAAAGGAGCATTTTAAGAGGCAGTAGCCACAACGTTTCCAGTTGAAATTGTGAATTAAATAAAACAAGACAACAACAACATCTTGAAAGAAACACATTCACTTGAAGATCTTTTTTCAGTCCTGTAGCGGCTAGCTCGCACCACCTCCCACCCCCACAGCATGCAGAAGGAAGTTTGAACTAGTTTGGGAGATTTGGTCTCCAGGCACAGATATCCTTAGGACAAAGGAGGAACAAGGGAGACAACCCCTGGTCTGCATAGAAGGAAAGGGAGCTTTCACTGGCCACTTCTGCTGAGCTCACCTTCCAGTCCTGCCCCACGCTGTCCACAATACAGAGTTAATTTAATGGACAGATCCACCTCAGTGTAGTGCAAAGCGATGCTGAGGACCCTCAAGATGACACACTCAGCATGGCATAACCCGGCAGGGAATTAGAATGGGCATGGCTATATACATAGGTCGGGCCTGGTGTGCTCATATGTGAGACCACGTGAATGGCGCTGTGAAGGACACAACCTTCTCGGCTCCAAATAAGGAGAGCGGTATCCAGGCATTTGCGGGACTCTTGTGCTTTGAGGGCAAAAGCTAAATTCCTTGACCTCTTAAAGTCCCCTTAGTGCTTCCAAGAGCCGGACTGTTCATGGTCACTCTTCCTTCACTTTCTGTCATTTCAAGATTCTCCCAAACATCTTTCTAGAGAATGGGGGGAGGAGTGCAGCTCGCAGACCACTGATTTGGAAACTTTTTTTTTCTTAACGGGCAGCCGAGCCAGCACTGCCACCTCCGCTTGCAGCCATTGCTGTGGGTCGCTCCAGAAAGGCCTGGAGAGTCCACCAGATGGCGCTTCCCGCGCCCCGCGCCCGCAGCAGGTGCCAGGGGCTCAGAAAGTATGCGAGTGGGAGTTGGGGGGGGGGGGGGTGACCTGCCGAAGAGCATCCACGGGGGTCGACTGTTGTGGGCCCTGGGTAGGTGAAGGCTTGGGCCCAGACCACTCCATATCTAACCAGGATATTTGGCCTTGCCACCTCAACAGCCCCAACGCTCTCTTTCCTCCTGGTCCAAAGTGCTGGGCTCCGGGGGTGTCTGCCTCACGCCTGTTCTCCCCCAACCTCAGTCCTGACCCGGCTCCCTGGTCTCCGGCCATCGTCCACTCTGGGAAGCAACTGTTCTGGGACGGAGTCGCCTAGTCCTCCGAACCCGCGCCTTACCCACTGGGAGAGGACCGCAAGGGACACCGCTCGGCTATCCCTCCCCACTAAAGATGCCGAGCTCCCCGAGGAGCCACAGCTACTCACCGCGGAGCCTCTCTCGCCTTGCCCAGGGTGCCCATGGCCGCGGTGCGCTGCTTGCCTGGAGTCG
This sequence comes from Microtus oregoni, assembly GCF_018167655.1. Taxonomy (NCBI): domain Eukaryota; kingdom Metazoa; phylum Chordata; class Mammalia; order Rodentia; family Cricetidae; genus Microtus; species Microtus oregoni. The sequence goes on from NW_024543090.1 coordinate 18,663,455, forward strand.
TCTCACCTGGAGCGGCGGGACCGGCTCGGCGGGGAGTGGCGCATCCTTCGGCCGCCGCCGGCCCTCGCAGCCTGGCGCCGGCCACTCTCGGAGCCAGGCGAGCCGACCCAGGCGCACCCGCAGGCACAAAGTTTGTGCGAGCGCGCTCCCTGAGCTCGCTCCCGCGCGACCGTGCGCGCGCGCTCACACACACTCTCTCGCACCAACCACCTGACAGGCGCTGATGTTATCATGAGGGTGGAGGAAACGTGGGGCGCCCTCAGCTCTTCTTCGAATCCTGCCCCCAGTACTCGGTAGCGCCCAGTTTAGGGCCTGAGCCGCCCTCGTTTCTTCCTTCGCCCCGTCCGTTCATCTTCCCCAGCTCAAGGCTTAGTTAGGTTCAAGGGCTTCAGAGTGAGCTGCCCTGAAATTGACCCAGCTTAGAGCCTTGCAGAAGAGTTGCTTCCACCCAAGGCCACGGGTACCCTGGGGGCTCTGCTGAGACCCCTTCCCGGATAGCAGTACTGTCTTGTAGGTATCAGTGGGGGCACACAGTCGGGTCCGGACAGGGAACACAAATCCCCTAAACCTGTGCACTTCATTCTCTTTGGCACATTTTACAAGAGGGGACATAGATGTGTGCACTGCTTCCTAGAAGAGGTGGTGAGCTCCGGAGGAGTGATCAGTATGGGACAAGAGACAGCTGCTTGGAGTCTGTGGGTGTGGGATATGGGTGGCGGGGGGGGGGGGGGGGGGGAGGGGAGTAGTCAAGCGGGGGATGTAAGTCTGGGGGAGGGGGCTTTCTGACAGTGTGCCAGCAGACGTGGCCAAGAGGGTAAGGAGACCTACCAACTACCATGGCAATGTTAGTAATAACAGCAGCTAATGCTGACACAGTGCTGACCTACGCGTTTCCACACACTACCTCGTTTAAGCCACCCCCCAAATGCAAAGAGGTGACTACCTAAGAGCTAAAGAACATCAGGTCTCACAGCCAGTAAACAGAAAAAAAGAGGTGGTTCAGACAGAGACTGCCTGGCACCTCTGGGTCCCTGTTGGACTGGCCTAATAACACACTCCTTATCGTCACATCCCATAATCTTCAGTCACAACGTTCCGGACTTTAAGAACTCCTTCTGCTATATCTCATGTATTTCCTTGTGTTCATGGGCCATGCTGTCCCAGAAAAGAATTGAGGATCATTTACAGGAATACATAACCTACAAAAAAAGTAAAAATAAGTATGTGTATATGGGAGGATAAGGATGATAAGATGGGGTCAGAATTAACATTATTCTAAAAATTATATACCAATATATACTTACACATTTGGGAAACAGAATTCAATATACACTAGCTTCACGTGTGCCACGTGCAAGAGGAAGGCCTGCTCTAAAAATCACGTCCTTACATAAGAAAGAACAACAACCACAGAAAAGTTTCAAAAATCTTCAATTCTTGCCACAGAGATTGGGATGGATGAAGTTTCTCCTGAGGATGCTCCTGACCATGGCTACCTCGGTGCCACACGGGATGAGGGCAGCAGTGTGCAGGCTGGTTCCTGTGAGGGCAGTCCTGGACAAAGGGAGGGCGTCTCCTTATTCTTCTCATGAGGATGGATACCTGTGGCCAGTCAAGAAAACGCTCACCTGAGACCTCTCATGACTTTCTTCTGTCTGCCTCCCCCAAACTCCTAGAAATCATGGCTGCTCCATTCCCCTTCTTCATCTTCTGTTATGAGTTAGTGCACTGGAGAGCAAAGGTCTGCTTTTTTTGTACCCTCATTTTGCCCATTTTGCTACTGTTTTCACTGTTCTGATCTGGTACAGACACTGCCTCTGGGGCAGTCAGCATCCATGGGGGGTCTTTCTTCCCACCCTCTCTGAGGTCATTCTTCCTCTTCTTACTTAGGGATTCTTAATGAAGATCCTTTGCTCAGGTGAGAGACATAGTGTGTGACTCCTTTGCCATCATACTCACATTTTTGTATATGCTTTTCCTGGGGAGATGATTTTGCTTTCCTTGGCTTTTCTGTATGACCTACACGTCAATGAGGTGTTTTCAGTTTCTTCTTTGGCTTCAACAAGACCCACAGTTCTCCTTTGAGTGTCTACACTTAGCATCTAATAGAGTCACCTTCCCCTCCACTACTCCCCTGAATTGTCACTTCATCTCTGTCCCCCAAACTACAAACTGGTGTGTTTTCCCATGGTCCCTCACCAGGACAAAAGTCGTAGACTTGTAATTGGCCTTCCTAATTTTGAGATCTCCTTTCTCTGATTTTTTTTTCAGGTCCTTCCCATGGTTATACCACTGGGTTATCCCTCCGCTTCCAGACTTTAGGAATTCCCCATCACCTAGAAAATAAGGTTTGGACATCATAAGCTTTGCAGCCTCCTGGCTGGAGCCAACCAGTAAGCGACCTTGTAAACTGAACTCCAGTCCCTCCTGAGAGCTGCTCCTTGCTGCACCCTAGGAAGCAATGTGTTTGCCTGGGTGCTTGCTGCTGCCTCCCCTCTCTCTTTGTCTGGTAAACACACAACGTAGATTTATACCCAGGTTATCTAGGAACCAGGTCACCCTAGAGGGCAGATAAGAAGACAGGGCACACAGGCCTCTCTTCAGACCGGGCCGTGTTTGGGGAATCTGCATGGCGTTGCCTAAGACTTAATCACCCTCCTAAGATGTAATTGCTAGATGCCTGCCTGGTGTCATATGCTGAGAGTTTGGGAGAGAACAAGATGGGCAAGGTCCTTGTGTTCATGAGCTCACATGTCTAGCACATGGACAGTAACCAAGTCAGCAAGTAAACAAATATGTGAAGTAGGCTGTGGCTTTAACCCTTTCTTGTCCAGGGACTGCCAACAGCGCCAGGACACCTCTACCCTCATGGAGATACGTCCACGTGTCCCGGTGGAGGTCTCTGCATGATCCTATGTCCCAGCGAAGAACTCGTGGGCCTGTAAGAGAAGGCCAGCGTGCACAGGCACTCAAGCCCAAAGGAGAGGAAAGAGAGGGAGAACGGCATGGAATCGGCCCCGGTTCTGTCCCAGAGGCAGGGATGCTTAGTCTCATTCTTTGTGTGATTGTGATGGCAGTTCTACAGTTTATTGATTTGTTTGCTTGTGTGTATGTTTGCTCATCACGCACGTGCCTGGTGTCCTCGGAGGTCAGAGGGTGTTGGAGCCCCTGGAACTGGAGTTATTGAGTACTTGTGAGCCCCTATGTGGGTGCTGGGCACCAAACTCAAGTCCTCTGCAAGAGTAGTAAGTGCTCTTAACCACTGAGTCATTGCTCCAGCCTCTGACCCATGGGTTTTTATTTTATGTATTGACTTCTTAATTTTTTTTTAACACAATGTATTTTGATCATATTCTTTCCCCTACCCCAACTAATTTTAGATCCTACCACGCCCTCTCCACCTAAATTCGTGTTCTTTTTCTCTATTTAGAAAAAAAGGAAAACAAACCAAAAAGACCAAAAATAACAAAACAAAGACGCACAAAACAAAAATCATGGAGTCTATTTTTGTGTTGGCCTCTACTCCCGAGCATGGGGCCTGCTCAGTTTACTCTACTGGTGAAAACTGGTTTTCCTTCTCCCAGAAGGCACCAATGGCAAACAGCTTTTTGGTTAGCGGTAGGTCTTCGAACTCTCTTCCCCGTCTTTGTCCTGAGATTTTTCTGCGGCTTGGGTTTGCGCACTTCTCCCGCATGCTGTCATGGTCTTCAGGGGCTCATCTAGGCGTCAGCTTTGCTGTACCTGGAAGACGCTCTTCCTTCGGAGTCACCGTGGTCCCTGGTTCTTGCAAAGTTTTCACCTCTTTCACATAGCTCCCGGAGTCTTGAGAGGAGGAATTTATATAGAGGAGAACTTTGGTATAAATAAATGTTGGGTTTATAGCGCAGTGAGTGCTCCAAAGGGTCTCACTCTCTGCACATTGGCAGCTGCAGATCCATAGGTTTGTAAGCACGGTACAGCCTCGCTGTGGCTCACCTCAGACTGGGGCCAGGAGGCGGGTCTTCGTGAGAGGTGCTCCTTTGCTTCTGTCTTTCAGACTTCATCTTTGCATACTTCAGAAGACCCAGGGAGTCTCTGTCCAGAGAGGGGCTTGGGACGCTCCTCTGCTCCAGGGTATCTTCTCCAAAGAAGTGGTTTTGTTTGTATGTTTGCATTTAAAGAGATCCTTTGGAGGCCAAACTGGTCTTAAATTTGCTACACAGCTGACCTTGAGCTTTGGATTTCTGATCCTTCTGACTCCATCTCCAGAGTGCTGACTTTACAGGCACCTACCGATATACCTGGTCTATTCAGAGCTCAAACAATCTAGACAGTCATTTTACCAACCCATCTATTCCCAAGTCTTCACGGGGACAGGGGCGGGGGAGCGGTAATGAAGGCCATTGCATGTATTATGTTAGACCACCCCAGGTACAGATCCTAAATGTGGAAACCCATTCTTGTTTTTAGGTGCTTTGAAGACTGCTGTCTGAGTCTGTGAACTTCTCTACTAGAGTCTGGTAAACTGTATTTATTTACCCTGCAGAACGCATAGGCAGAAACAGTGTCTCTAAATAGTCTCAGGTTTGGTTTCAGTATCTTTGAGCATGCTAACACAATAAACACATGATATTGCAATACACTCTATTATAAAATGAAGAATAGAATAAATGCTATATATGATACCAATACCATACCATACCATACCATACCATACCATACCATACCATAGGTCTCAGGATGTCTATTCCTGGAGAGACATCCTGGAGGGAGAGAACAGAGGAGGGCCGGGACCTGACTTCTGCTTTAGTAGACACCCCCCCCCCCCCCCCGTACAGGCACAGGTAGGAGGAACTGGGAAAGGTGCCCCTCATGGTACTAACCCGGTGCATCCACTTTATTCAAGCAGGAAACAAACAACATCAGCTTTTCTTACCAAGGAATGAATTTAGTGGTTAAAAGTATGAGTTTAGACCGAATGTGACTCTCGTTCTGTAAGATGTCTTAGTTAAGTGACTCCAGGTAAGCCTCTTCTTCATAATGGGCTCCATGCTCACTTGAAGAGTCTTCAAAGAATCAGAGCATATAGCATGAACTTTGCCCCAGATGCAGTACTGTTAGTGCTGTGACTGCCTCCTCTATGACAAGGGTGGGTGTTGCCAGAGTGGATGCTTCGTACCCTGGCAAGCGTCATGTTCACACCCATGGGACACCCCCTCCACTTGTTGGCTGAGGAAGGGCCCCTTTCTTGGAGGAACTTAGATCCGGGCTAAGTGACACCTAGGGTCAGGAACAGTGTGCTGAGCCGGAAGGGAGAGGACATCAAAGTGGTGGGTGGGGGGAATATGCAGAGGTTAGGGAGAGCCAGTGAGTGCTGAATCACAATATTGGGGGACCCCCCCTACACACACACACACACACACACACACACACACACACACACTGTGTGTGTATGTATATCAGTCTGCTTCTTCCGGACTTGGCAGAGGCTGGAGGTTCCACATCTTCAAGAGACTCCTCCAGCTCCTTTCATCCTCCCTCCCCTTTGGGTGTGATTCAATTTACACACACCCTCGGGTTTGCTACTGGGTGCCTGGGATGAGGGGGACTGAGAAAGGGTTGAAGTGATTAAAATTCCACACCGGGCCCCTTTCCAGAGTACAGTCTAAGAGCAATGATTCCAAAGCTGCAACCGGTTTGGTCACACCAACACTATTTTTAAAGCCGTGTCGCGTACCTCGCTGAACTGATTCTGCTTAACCACGTAGCACCTGCATAGGTACATTGGCAAAAGCTGGAAAAAACCAGTTTATAGAAAGATTCAAGTGGCCAGGATCAGCCAAAGGATGTGGTTTTCTGGGTAAAAACAAAGCCAAACAAAACAAAACAAAAAAACCCCAAGCTGCTCAAGTCAATATACATTAAAAAAAAAAAGCATTGAAAGGAAAACACCGGCAATTTGCAGACCAACTTGCCTGTGAGCAGCAGGGACAGGCGCTGCAGATTAACGTGGGCAGAAATTGCTCAGACCGGGCTCATCAGCTGGTGTGCCCTTAAGCTATGTAAGGGAACAGTTCCTTTGAGGGGAAGTCACCGTGTGTGTGTGTGTGTGTGTGTGTGTGTGTGTGCATGCATGTGTGTGTGCTCACATGTGATGTCTAGAAGAAGATGCCTGGTATCCTGTAGCTTTTCCCTCCACTTTATTCCCTCAAACAAGAATCTCTCACTGCTGCTGGGGCTTTCCTTTCTGGCCAGAAAGTTCCTAAATCCTCTCATGTGCACCCTAAATCACAGGCACTTCACTGGACGGTGAGGACCAAAATTCAGGTTGTAACGCTTGGACAGGTACCCCAGCTCAGGGCCGGGTCCCCACACACCGCTCATTCTCTTAGCCAATGAAGCCTGAAGGAGTCAATTTCACACCCAAAGACAATGACAAAGACGTGAGTTTAATACTTGATTTTGACATTGACATTCTAAATAGCCAATTCCACTGTGCCAAAGTGTACCCATCCTGTGTAGACTTGAGGTTCTTTCACAGAGTCAGTGCAGGGCTGGATCGTGCAAATCAGGACTGCACTGTTCAGGGGGGAAGTGCTGAATGGTCGCTGCAGTTGTTGCAAGAGTAAGTCAAGACTGGTCTGCATGACTGCCTCGCGTGCAACTGGCTCAAGTATTTTGGTAGAAAAAACTTTTCACTATCACTACCCAACACACGTACAAAATTCAACGTACAAGGAAATACTACTGTTTTGTTTGCTTTGTTTCTTTAATTTTTTTTCTACCCCGTATTATTTTAAACAAAAAATGCCAGAAAGCCTTCATGACAGCTTCCCAGAGTGGATGGAGACCAGCACTTGACCGGGCATCAACTAAGTGTCCAGTCATTGATCATGCTCGTTAGTCAGTACAAAAAAATAAAACACGGCCATTGGCCGTGAGGGGTGTGATCGCTGCTGCTGTGTGTGATTCTCAAGAGCCTCTGAAGTGAGAGCTACTCCCAGGGGACTGCTACCCCTGCCAGATGCTAATTTGGCCCATGCAGGTGTGACCCCACTGTGCTGTTAGCTGCTGCGACATTGTTAGTTTGTATCTGGGATGGGGGTGTGAAAAATCCGGGAGAGGCTTATGCTGGGCACATGAGCTAACCAAGTCCTGGATAGCCAATGCTGGTAGTTGCTTAAAAAGAGATCCTTGTAGAACTCAATGCGGTTGTGGCTTTTGCCTGGTCATGTGGCAAGAGGAAGAAAATGGAGGAGTAGACACAAAGTGGGAGATGGCATCACCTTGTGTATCTTAAGACGCCCCTCCTCCTAAAGCCCCTCCAAACTCAGCATTGGGCTTTTTTTTCCATAAAAATTCAAAAGCACCTTTTATAAGTACATTGACATAAAGGTGAATGTAATCCAGATTGTGCTCATTGTTAAATATTGTGTGTGTGGATACATGTGTGATGTGTATGTTTTTGTACGTGAGTACAGGAACGCTGTATGTGTGTGGAAGTCAGAGAAAAACCTTGGCTGTCAGTCCTTCCTTACTGCCTTATTTGGGACGAGGTCTCTTTGTTGTTCACGACTGTGTAAACTAAGTGCTGGCTCCTGATCTCCAGGGGATTCACCTGTCGCTATTGCTCATCGTGACAGAGAGGGGCTGGGACTAAAGACAAACGCACACACTCTTCCCAAGGGCTCTAGGATTTGAACTCAGGTCCTTATGCTTAGGTAGCTAATGCTCTGCTCAGCGTGTCCTCTATGCAGGCTGAAGTACACATTTTGTCTGTTTATGAAAGTGATGAAGTCGAAACACTTTTCTGTGGGTGCTGTGATTGCTGAGGGTCCTGGGCATTGAATCTGCCTGGCAAGTGTGCCTGGCAGTTCGACTTGCTCCTTCCTGGAGGCTAGGTGCTCTCATTTGGCCTCAGAAGGGTTGTCACTAGTGAGTTTAGAGGGGAGTCACTCTCTGGTCCCCTTGGACTCCCAGGAAGGAGAAATAGAGAGCAGTTAGTGGGATATGGTGGGCAAGGGAGAGCTTAAGACACTCTTTTATTTTTATATATTTTATTGTCTTGAGACAAGGTCTCATGGTCCCAGGCTGGCCTTGAATTCAATATAGACCTTGAGTGTGTCTTCCTGCTATCATCTCCCAAATGCTAGGGTGACAGGCCAGTGCCCCTAAACCTATCTTGTATCTTCTTTAAGTTGGGGGCTCTAGCAGGGACGTTTTAGAACAGTCACTCTATTTTGTAAGACAGTATGAGTGCGTGGGGACACTAGAGATTGGGTAGTCATTCAGCCTTACAGAACTCCGGGTGATAATGACATGGATTCACAGTTGTCACACACACACCGTCCCGGAGGGGGACACTGTACACACATGAAGAAGAAAAGAACTTGTTCAACACAGTTTTGCCTTGAACCTAAAAACTTCTCATTAAAAATAAAAAAAAATATTTTTAAAAAATCCCAACACTCCAAAAATTGAGGCAGGAAGACAATGAGTTTGAGGCCAACTTGGGGTACATAGTGAGACCCTGACAACATGTAAAAAAGAACCCCCATCACATCCAAGCAAATTAGAGGCTCAAAGTGCAGTTAAACACTAGAGATTCCCATTTAAAGGGGCCCAAAGAGTCGTACCTGCCCCACAGCTACCTGCTGGCATATCAACTCGTAAGTGCTTATCCTGGATCATCCATATGTCTCTCCTAGTGTGACGAGTTGTTCCATGTCCCACTCGGAGCTGTTACACCAGAGGGCCAAACAGAAAGGACATCGGCAATCCTGGACGATTGAGGAAGTCAGCCACACCATCAGGCGAAATGAGTAAGAGGCCAAACCAAGCAAACAAACAAACCAACCACAAAGACTGGCTGCATGTCAGTTCACCCTAACCTGGGTGCTGTGATGGAGCAGAATATTTTAAAATAAGTATTCACTTATTAGTAATTTATTGAAAACTCTTGATTGACTCTCCTTCTTTTCTGTTTCTCTAGCCCTCATGACTCCTGCACAGCTGAAGCTGTTCTGAGGAAGGCCTGTCTATGACCTCACTCATCCGCACAAAACACTGTGTTGATTTTTAGTTGTCATGGTCCCTGCTTTGTAGCTGAGGAACTTAAGACTTAGGAGGAGCCGAGTCACTCATATGAACACAGATTGTGAGAAGCAAATCGGGAGCACAAGCTGATCACCCCTCTGCTATGGCAGTCACTCATGACAGCTTAGATTCTGTATCCAAAACATTTGGACGTGTCGGCCATTAGTCATCAAAAGTACTGCATAAGAAAAAGGGATAAGTGACCAGATGTAAACAGATGGCTGGTGGTCCTAGCGAAGTGCTAACCTCTGAACTGTCTTACCGACTAGAAGTTTCTACCCTGAGCATCATGGAGGCCAGGATCTTGGCTCACTTACAAGCTGTTCCTTGCTCTGTCTCGAGCGCCAAGCATCTCTACAGTGGCTAAGAAGAATCACTACTCCAGACTTCTCTCGGCCTTGCCACCAAGTTTTCGCTTTCAGATCTGAGAAGCGAAAGCAGAAGTGTTCGCAGTGCGCCCTTGTGTGCTGGTTGGGGTCATGGGCTAGTGTAATATATCAGCCTTCCTAGGACAGGCCCAGGGCATGCTCTCCGTCTGTCTCTCTTTCTTTCTTGACCTCCCCCTCTCTCCCCATTTTAAAAACCAGATTGGGCCAGAAGCACGTTTTTGCTACCATCTCTTCCCCATGATTCTTTTCCTGAAGGGCTTTGGTCTATTCCAATAGGAAAATGGGAATTCTTAGATGGAGTGACTTGGGTCTTAATACTTGGGTATTGGGTCTTTCTAATAACAGCCCAAGAAGTTTTACTCTTTCGTTTGTTTTGTTTTTTGAGACAGGATTTCTCTGTGTAGCCCTGGCTAACCTGGAACTCACTCTGTAGACCAGGTTGGCCTCTAACTAGGAGATCCCCTTGCCTCTGTCTCCTGAGTGCTGAGATTAGAGGTGTGTGTCACCACTTCCCGGTAAGTTTTACTTCTTAAGCTGTTTCTGTAACAGCGTTTTAGCACTTGAGTGTGCATACCCATAACCACACAGCCACAACCTCCCTCATTACTCCCACACACAAAGAGGAGAAGGAAAGAGAGAGAACATATGTATGTATAATGTATATAATTTATTCTGATGACCAAGCTGTTACTAGAATTGTGCTCTGGATATCAAAATCTATTTTAAACAGGTATGAATATTTTTTTGAGGTCCTAACACAATTTCAGATACTTGGCCTGACCCGGTTCAATTAAAAATGAATGCCCATCTAGAATCCTCTTTTCTTTGTCCTTCATGTATCCAGTCAGGACCATTCTTTCCCGCAATGGCCTAAACGTATGCACTCAGCATCTTCCTCCTTGTTCTTCTGCACATCCTGCTTGCAGCTTCTGACTCAGATCTGACCCAGGACGGGGGAGCCCTCCATCCACTGCTAACCCCCAGGAGCGGGGAGCCCTCTATCCACTGCTAACCCCCAGGAGCGGGGAGCCCTCCATCCACTGCTGACACCCAGGAGCGGGGAGCCCTCCATCCACTGCTGACACCCAGGAGCGGGGAGCCCTCCATCCACTGCTAACCCCCAGAACGGTGGAGCCCTCTATCCACTGCTAACCCACAGGAGCGGGGAGCCCTCCATCCACTGCTGACACCCAGGAGCGGGGAGCCCTCCATCCACTGCTAACCCCCAGGAGTGGGGAGCCCTCCATCCACTGCTAACCCCCAGAACGGTGGAGCCCTCTATCCACTGCTAACCCACAGGAGCGGGGAGCCCTCCATCCACTGCTGACACCCAGGAGCGGGGAGCCCTCCATCCACTGCTAACCCCCAGTAGCATGGAGCCCTCCATCCACTGCTAACCCCCAGAACGGGGGAGCCCTCTATCCACTGCTAACCCCCAGGAGCGGGGAGCCCTCCATCCACTGCTAACCCCCAGGAGTGGGGAGCCCTCCATCCACTGCTAACCCCCAGAACGGGGGAGCCCTCTATCCACTGCTAACCCACAGGAGCGGGGAGCCCTCCATCCACTGCTAACCCCCAGGAGCGGGGAGCCCTCCATCCACTGCTGACACCCAGTAGCATGGAGCCCTCCATCCACTGCTAACCCCCAGAACGGGGGAGCCCTCTATCCACTGCTGACCCCCAGGAGCGGGGAGCCCTCTATCCACTGCTGACCCCCAGGAGCGGGGAGCCCTCCATCCACTGCAGAAGTTCCTCCATGAGACTCAGGTCAGAGGCTTCTCTTCATCTCAGCGGTGCCTCGATGCTCTTTTACCCTTTTAGGGAACTTGTGTCTCATTTTTCACTTTTATTTTCTATCTAGGGTGGATACCTGGCCCCTTAGCCAGTTAAGCAAGCACGCCTCCAACCTTTCTCGGAACTCCAGCCTCTACAAAGAGCAGTCATGTGGAAAAGCATCCTGGTATGATTGGAAAAGACAGTAGAGAGAAAACTGGCCCGCAGCAGGCGACGTGCCTATGTTTTAGTCTTGCTAAAAAGAAGCATGCCATGTCCAGGATCCCAGGACATGATGTAGTGGCATTTCATTTGTATTTCAATAAATAAAGCTTGCCTGAAGATCAGGGAGTAAAACAGCCCCACTGGTCAGCCTTACAGACCAGACAGTCGTAACGCACATCTTTAATCCCAGTAGCCGTCTTAGTTTGCCATAGAAACCGGGTGGTGCACGCCTTTAATCCAGAACTAGAGAGGAATACAAAATGGGAGGAGACAGCTCTCAGACACAGTCTCATTCTGAGATTCCTGGAGGCAGGATCACCTTTTAGACTGAGGTAGAGGTAAGAGCCAATGGCTGGCTGCTTTGCTTTTCTGACCTTTCGGTTGAACCCCAATTTTTGTCTCTGAGCTTTTATTAATCGTGTTTCAAAATGAGTGAACCTGTGCCTCTCACATTAAGTGATCAGTAAAAATCACTTCTCTAGCTAGGACTCGTAGATTTGCTGTAGTGTCTTGAAGGCAGGAGTAGTTTGAATTGCCTGAAACGGACAACCTGTCTGAGTATTTGGAATGCTGTTAACTTTCGTAAGGTGGTGACCGTCTGAGACCTGGGACAGGTTTCTGGGAGTCGGGAGTAACTCCCAGAGAATTTACATTTCAGATCCTGATGTCTCAGGTGGAGGTTTCTCCCTCTGAACTGTAAGAGATCATCAGGTGACTTGAGCAGGACCAGAGCAAAAGGAAAACATGCCAGGGAAGTATCTAAACAAAAAGCCCTTCCAGTCCCGGGGTTCAGAAGGTCACTCTGCACTAAATCAAAGATGCTTGTTTGCAGAGAGAAAGCACAGACAACTGCCTTTTGGAATGCAGGAAGAACTGCACTTTGAGTGACAGGCCAACCACCATTAAAGATGCCTAGTCCTCACTGTCGAGCACACAGCTCACCGATGGAGAAAGGGAGGGGCAAGCCTTGTCTTGTTCTCTGCTGATATTCTGATCTCGGACCCCACGAGGGCCATGGTTGTCATTACAGGAACATAGCAGGTGGAGGAAAGAGATACTCTAGGAAGGAACTGCACCAGGGAAAGACTGTTAACAGCACCCCCTTGTTGTTCTTAAGTAGGTGTACCCCAGATCTCAGTCAGGATGGATGTGAAGAACACAGGAAGGTCATATTAATTCTCAAGTTGACCTTAAGAAATGAATCCATCCTGAGTGTAACAGGGGCATTGCTGGCATCCTGAGGGAGCCTGAACCCCATGGACAGCAAACTGGTTTGTGTGTGTGTGCGCGTGTGTGCGCACACACACATGTGAGTGTGTGTAGTGGGGGAGGAGGGTGGATTTGTGGTCCTGAGTATTCTTTGGGAACACAGTGACTGAACCCTTGCAGCTGGAGAATGACTGTCAGGGCAATTCCTGGCTTCCATGTCTGAGGATGGGGGAATCCCTCATCTTCCCACAGATTTGTGTACACAGTGCGGTAGTTCCTCTTAGGCTTCCCATTCCTGTGCAATGCACACATGAATCCTTCACCAGGCTCAGAGATAAGTGCCCTGCAGAGTGAGTCACTGACAGGTTTTGCCTTGCACCATGTCTTCAAAATCCAGCTTGGCCTTCTGACCGAGAAAACGTCTTGTTTTACCTGTAGAGATTCCATCATAGGTGGGAAAGCCGCCACCTTGCTTCAACTCCTTTGGAGCCGGTTTCCGGCAGGGATCTGAGGTGTCTGCCTTCATGACTGATGCACAATCTACAGCTGGATTTTCACACGTTGCCTCTTTAGTTATTTTGTCTCATTAAAACGGCAGGAAGTCGCATCATGTTTTTTTTAAAAAATTGGCTTGTGGAAATTTCCCACATCTTAAACACAATTTCCATGGAGCTTCCTGTTAAGCTTTGTATCTGGCTTTCTAGCTGGGGAAGAAAATGCTCAGCTGGGCCCAGAACAAAAGTTTTAGTGCTGATCTTAAATATGTGATTTTCAATCAGGGGCCTAGAAAAATATACTGAAAATAATCATTTAAAAAACTTTAAAGATAGATGTGAGCAATCTTCTGAATTTTGTGTCTTGTTTGGCTGAGAAAGTAATGTGTAAGAACATTGATCAGGACCGAGGTGAATTTCTGGAGGAGACAGCTAGTCTCAGGCTATGGCCCTTCTTCTCCCGTTTCTTGGGAGATGCTCCAGTCATTACAACTCCATACTAGCTACTAGGTCCGAGGCAAGAACCTCCCTAGGAATGGGCCATCAGACATGAGTCCTAGCGTTCATTCAGCTTCTACCTAAGGATTTTCTATTCAGAAGGTTGACTCATTCCTTCTCCTGCTCCTCCTGTTCTTCTTCCTCATCTCACTCACTGGGTAAGTCCCTCATCCCTGACACCTTGGGTTTCTTAGCTGGGTTCAGCATTGCACCTCGTTGTCACCCAGCTAAATTTCCACTGCACTCTATGCTCTCAGTGGGATAGGCAATATTTATCCACGGTCAACATTTGGGAGCCTGGGGATTCCAGAGGAATGAGGAGAAGCTCTGGAATTAAAATGATATGCATGAGGCAAGAGTTTATTCAGCCCAAGCACGTGATTGCTGGAGCAAATGGTGGCCTACTGAGAAGAAAACAACCTTGGGGGACTCGCAAACTTTTAAAAACACTACCAATTATAGGTAAGTTCAGCAACGTGGACCGCATAGCATTCTGAAAGAATATTCAACTGGGGTACGTCCTAGGAAGGTAAGCCAATACCATAGAACTCCATGTCCTTGAAAATATCCTGTAGACTTTTTAAAAAGTGACATTCTGTTTCTTTTCACCAAGAAATTTAACCAGACGTCACAAAGTTAGGAGGCTTGGGGTGACTGTGTGGCTCATGAATTTTTGAGGACCATATTTAGCATGATGTTCCTACATGTGAGTTTGCTGTTTAGGTTTGTGTGTGTGTGTGTGTGTGTGTGTGTGTGTGTGTGTGTGTCTTTATGCGTTGGTTAGTGCCTGTATACATAAATGTGTTAAGGAAGCAGATAGGGAAATAAACAAGGTCCACAGACAAAGGATGATGAACCTTGGGACCTAAGCGGTTTCACAGTGTGGAAAAGAGGAGGAGGAGTCGGGGCCAGAATAACCACATCACAAATAGATCACTTACAAAATAATTATTGGAACCCTGAAGCACAGAGTTTCTGAGACAGAAAGTTATTTCTCTATTTGCATAATGCCTTTCAATTTTTGGTCAATAGGTAAAAAAAAATGTCTTAAGATTTGTGTCTCAAAACAAAAACTGTATTTTCTTCTTGACTTTTCGAACAACAATAAGAACAGCAACAAAACCCAATAGAATTCAACCAGTCTCCAGAACACAGCCATGGTCTGGGTTACCTGGGGCTTTGACTAATAGAGCCTTTCATTTTAGTCTTTGGTGCTCAGAGAGGAGAATATGCTTAAAAATTTCCGATAATGATTGGCATTCCACACTGTTGCAGCTATTTTTAGGTACTAAGAGCTGATCCCCCTCATCATGCTTTCTCTGTGGTTCTCCTAAGGGATCTGAAGTGGGCCATGTGTGCAGCTGTGTGGAGCACAAGGTGCCTGGGGCTAAGGAGCCATGGATCAGGGATGTAGGCTGAAGAACAATGTAGTCAAGAACACGTAGGCTCTTTTCTTTGTAGAGTAACCAGGTTTAGGTCTTTTGTTATAGCAGCAGGTAACTGACTAGTTCAGTTTTATTTCTTTTAGTTAGAACTGTAGTTTAGTATAATTGTTACAAACTATATGGGGCTGTTGAATACTTTGAAATATGGCTAGTATAATAGATATAAAAATATACAAAATATAAATGCAATATACACATCAATTCCTAAAGATTTACAGTGAAGTAATGGATGATAGATATCTCAATATATATTAAACTTTGACTCCATGTTGAAATCTTTTGAGTATACTTTAATTAAGTGAAATACACTTTTGAAATTCATCTCACTTCATTTATTTTTAATCGAACCACTGGAAGAGTAAAATTTACATTCTATCTCTTTGGAGTGTGGCTGGTTCAAGAATGTGCCTCCCCCTTTTCCTTCACGACCATGAGACAATGAAGTGTTTATGACAGTTGTCTTTCCCAAGAAAGGGTTATTTCCAGGAAGGGGCTGGATGGAATGTTCTGGTAGGGAGCTCTGCATAACCTTTGCAAAGGGACGGTAAAATCCCCTCACTGCGGTTTCCTCCCGGTAGGCCGGTCCAATACCTTGACTTTGTTGTGACTTCCTTCCTGCAGACCTGAAAAGAAGAACTGCTGCTTGTCCCTGTAGTGTCTGAAGCTCTACACTCACTTTCACTTTCATCTAATAGCCTGGCTTTTCTTCCACAGCCCCTTGGGCACCGTGTGTGTGTGTGTGTGTGTGTGTGTGTGTGTGTGTGTGTGTGTCTGTGTGTGTGTGTGTGTGTGAGAGAGAGAGAGAGAGAGAGAGAGAGAGAGAGAGAGACTCATGGAGACAGGATGACCATGAACATGCTATGAAGTTGAGGATGACCTTGCATTCTTCATTCTCCTGCCTCCCAATGTTGATCTTATGGGCACCGTCCTTGGCTCCTTTTTAGTTTTTTTTTTTTTTTTAAATCTTTCTCTGTGCCTGCTCACTTTTAGATTCCTTCTCTCAGTCTGTATTTCGGGGGGATTAAAGTTCCTGAGAGGCCGGGCGGTGGTGGCGCACGCCTTTAATCCCAGCACTCGGGAGGCAGAGGCAGGCGGATCTCTGTGAGTTCGAGACCAGCCTGGTCTACAGAGCTAGTTCCAGGACAGGCTCCAAAAACCACAGAGAAACCCTGTCTCGAAAAACAAAACAAAAAATAAAATAAAATAAAGTTCCTGAGAGCTGTCCTAACCACATCTTCAGATTCCCTGGACGTCAAGGTCCTAAATGATAAAGGTAGTATTTCAGGCCGCATGCCTGCCTCCTTTGACTCAGTCCCATCCCCCGCTAGGTTACAGGTGAGAGGCTAGCCCATCACCCTTCCAGGATCTTTATACATTCCAGCCCGTCTCCCTTCCAGGGCTTTCCTACAATGCTCCACTAGGATTTTCTTTTTGAAAATGTTTCAGTTTTATTACAAAAGTTACTGTGTGTTTATTTGACTAAAGACAGAGAATGTAGTTAAGAAAAAGTCATTCTTAGTGCCAGCCTAGTCCTTAATAATGGGGTGGGTTGGCTGTTCCCAGAATGAACATCTTACCCTTTGGGTGAGTTTCCTAAGTGTGATAACACAGTATCCCACATTGTACAACTTAAAGCAACACGAATGTGTTTCTTTGTTGGTTCAGAGTTTGGTAGCTGATAAGTGCACTGTGGAGCAGGGATCAAGACATTTAACAATGATCCCCACCAGTGACCGCAGGGGAGAATGAGTGCTCCCCACCAGCGACCGCAGGGGAGAACGAGTGCTCCCCACCAGCGACCGCAGGGGAGAACGAGTGCTCCCCACCAGCGACCGCAGGGGAGAACGAGTGCTCCCCACCAGCGACCGCAGGGGAGAACGAGTGCTCCCCACCAGCGACCGCAGGGGAGAACGAGTGCTCCCCACCAGCGACCGCAGGGGAGAACGAGTGCTCCCCACCAGCGACCGCAGGGGAGAACGAGTGCTCCCCACCAGCGACCGCAGGGGAGAACGAGTGCTCCCCACCAGCGACCGCAGGGGAGAACGAGTGCTCCCCACCAGCGACCGCAGGGGAGAACGAGTGCTCCCCACCAGCGACCGCAGGGGAGAACGAGTGCTCCCCACCAGCGACCGCAGGGGAGAACGAGTGCTCCCCACCAGCGACCGCAGGGGAGAACGAGTGCTCCCCACCAGCGACCGCAGGGGAGAACGAGTGCTCCCCACCAGCGACCGCAGGGGAGAACGAGTGCTCCCCACCAGCGACCGCAGGGGAGAACGAGTGCTCCCCACCAGCGACCGCAGGGGAGAACGAGTGCTCCCCACCAGCGACCGCAGGGGAGAACGAGTGCTCCCCACCAGCGACCGCAGGGGAGAACGAGTGCTCCCCACCAGCGACCGCAGGGGAGAACGAGTGCTCCCCACCAGCGACCGCAGGGGAGAACGAGTGCTCCCCACCAGCGACCGCAGGGGAGAACGAGTGCTCCCCACCAGCGACCGCAGGGGAGAACGAGTGCTCCCCACCAGTGACCGCAGGGGAGAACAGATTGTTTGACCGTTTTAGCCACTGGCATTTCTTGGAATGAAGGAGGGAAGCTTCTGGTGTCTTGTGGCTGTCATTCCTTCTTCCAGCTCTATGAGCAGAATCCAACGTCTACCTCTGTGGTCACAATCCTGTCATATACCACTTTTAGAGGTCTGTTGTCTGTCTATTATATCTTTCCAATCCCAGGACACATTACCTTATTAACTATCCAATACCATTTAAGAAGGAAATAAGATTCTGGGTACATTCATGAACAGTTCAGGATTAGGACAAAATATTGTGGCTCCAAGTCACTAGTCAAGAATCCTGAAGTTCTGGTGCACCAGGAACGGAGGCAGGGAGGTGGCACCATAGCACGGAGACATTTACCCATGCAGCGGCAGCGGCGGCAGCAGCAGCAGCAGGAGAAGATATCATGCAGAGAGATGTGGCAGATGAGAAAAGGGCCAGGCCAACACCACAGGTCAACTGCTGACCATTGTGGACATAATGGGGCCCCAGTTAGACATTGCCAGAATGCCCTTCAGTGACATAGATGGAGACAATTAGCTGTAGAACGTGTGTGTGTGTGTGTGTGTGTGTGTGTGTGTGTGTGTGTGTGTTCCACTTAGCAATCTATTGTGAACGTTTTCCTGAGTGAGTGTCTTTCTTCCATGCTATCTGGGACTTCCCAGTGTTCCATGTCTGGGGACATGATGCATCCTCAGCCACTTCTCTTTCTTGTCCCTGATTCCTGTTCCCTTCTCTAGTGTAAAGTGTGCAGCGGGATAGTGCTTTTGAAGTTTTCATAGATCTAGAATGATTTTCTTAGGAGAACTTACTGGAGCCGGGAAGGATCCAGTCTGAGGAAGGGAAGATAACACTGGTGACAGTAGGACACTTCTTTCTAGGCGGGAGACTTCCTGCAGAAACCCGGGAACGTATGAGTCAGAGGTGGCCCCTTTCTGGAAGAGTGGAGCTGGATCATCTCTCTCTGTCTCCCCACCCTCTCTGCATCAGAGCCTCAGAGGAGCCTGCCCAGCTCACAGGGCCACACTTTACAAACCGCAGGACCAGGTAACCTTACAGTCTATGCGGTTGCCTTGTTTGCTCTTGGCTGCTCTGATTGAACCTTAGACTGTCTGGCCGAGGACTGCTGGCTCTTTTATAGATGGTTATCTCGGGTCTTCACGGCACCTCCTTGCTGAGTGGTCAGTAGGTCCTTGTTGTTTTCAGAGAGCAGCCATTGCACAACACCCCAGAAGCGGGTAGGATCCTGCAGATGAAGTCGACATGGAAGAACGGACCACACCTTGCTGAGGGAGATGGCCCTGAGCCTGCGTGAAGTTGAAGGGTTTGGGGAATTCCCATGACTCAGGGCTGGGGAAATATAGGCAGCAAATTGCGTTTAAATGCAATATATATATATATATATATATATATATATATATATATGATCCTGAAAATAAAATTAGTTCCTTTTCTCACCACACTAACAAAACACTTTGCAAAAGTAACTTAAGGGAGTTTTATTTTGATTTCCGTCTGACATGGCAGCAGGAGCTCCAGGCTGTCAATCACTTCGCATTCCCAGCCAGGAAGCAGAGAGAAAGTTCAACGCTGCTCCTCAGTGCATTTTCTCAGTGTAAGATCGCAGCCCAAGCCATGGCGCTGCCCACGGTTAGGCTGGGCCTTCTCTTATCAGTTAACCCAATTTATAGACTCACTCCCAGATATGACCAGATACTAGTCTCCTAGATGATTCTAGATCTGTGGTTCTCAACCTTCCTATAACTGCGACCCCAATCATAAAATTGTTTTGTTGCTACATCATAGTGCAATTTTTCTATTGTTATGAATTGTAATGCAAATATCTGATACGCAGACCTGAAAGGGGTCGGGACCCACAGGTTGAGAACCACTAGTGGGTCTAGACCTTTTCATGAGGGTCAATATCAGCTGTCACAAAAACCCAAGCTCTGTGTGTGCACATGCAGAATAGGACCCAGAGACGGCAATGCATTCTCCATTGGTCACACAGCAACTAGCGGCATAATCACATACCATGACAACTACAGGCAGATATTCTGCACTTCGACTTTTTTTCTTACTCCTTTGCATTTTCTACAGTGGAGAAAGGGAAAAGAAGAAGAAATAACACACATTCAAAACAGTAGCCTGCGTAGACAACGAGCAAGATGCCTTTCTTTTCTGTTTTATGACTGTCAGCCAGAGCACTCTTTTCCATGGGGACTCTCCTGCGGAGGTTCAGTCCTGGGTCCAAGGGAGCATGTAGTGATCACAGCGACGATTTTATGCCATCATTTCCCAGCCTGGCTGTTCCATGACACTCCCTTAGGTCAGACTGCCGAGAAATCTAGGGCGAAATTTCCAGACTAAGTAATAGAGAGAAGAGGGGAGAGTAGATGGATAGGGACCAGAGTAGAGGACACTTTCTTCCTGGACCAAAGGGAGTTGTGCAGAACCCTCCTCTTGGGTCCCTCCTTCCAGTCTGCCACCAAGGCCATCACCGGCTGTTCCCCATGCTATTCTTTTGTTTACCTCTGGGTTAATTCCCGGAAGGCTCACATGCATAACTCCTGTATATTAGTGAAGGAATGAGACATCCGATTTGTATTTCAGCACAGATAATCTGAGGGAGCGGATGGATGAGAGTCGGGCTTTGAAGGAAGTTAGACTGAGTTTAAATGTGTATTCTGCCTGGATTAAGTTACTTATCACACTCATGGCTCAGTGCTCTTAACTGTGAAACAGGTGTAATAATGGTATCTACCATACAGGCTGATTAAATTATGTAATTTGTATAAAGTAACTAATATTATGACTCCTCAGGATACAAGTTGCTGTTATTCTCACTTGCCAGGTGATGTTATAGGCCATTCACCCATTCACGTGTTTGTCACAGACTCTGATGTGATATAAGCATGTTTGGCTGTGTACCGCACCCACCAGCACAGCTTCTCCCTTATTAAGAGAGTCTGGTCTTTTTAGGAAGCTGTAGCTCTCCCTCATCACCCTGTCCTCAGGGAAGGTGGCCCTGTCCTTAATGCAAGGATAAGGGCAGAAAGGTCTTTCCACATCCCTCATGTCACCTGTGATGTGGTTAGTTCAGAAGCGGCCAAGGGCTGTAGGTAGTTCTAGTCAGAGAGAGGTACGGGGAAGAACGATGGGAAGAAGAAGAAAATGAAGGTTTTCCCATGGACGAAGAGAGACGTCCTTCTCTCTACCATGCGGCGACCTGACACTTCCCTGGAATTGCAGCAGTTATGAAAGGGGCAAACACAGAGGGAGGACGCTAGAGCCTCGCAAAGCAGAGGTAAGATGGCTGCTTAGCACACCTGGGACCATGACCAGGCATTTCCTGCTGTGTGAGATGGAACTTCCCACGATACAGCTCTTGAGTCATGGCTTTTCTGGGACTTAACAGTCGAGGAAAGTTATTACCTAGATAGTTTAGTTCTGTATCTTGCTTCCCACGTCCCAGCCAAGCAACTCAACCTCAGAGGGATTTGCATTATTTATTCCTTCTCAGGCAGGTAGCAAGTGGCCAGCAGGTCAGTTTTAGGGACCCCCTGTGGACTTTAGCACCCGGGGGGCATCATAACTTGAATGCTTGTCCTTTAATGAGTAGACCCGTGATGGGAACTGAGCTGTATTGCCTCCAGGTAGTCTCACGGCCCATACTCAAGGTGTACTGCCACCAGACACGCTTCAGCAGTTTTAATGCTGTTCCTACCTGGGGCTCACGGTCAGCCTCTTGGGCTTCTCAATAGCAAGAAGGTGATTATCTAAAGTGAACCTCATTTCTAGGGCACACTTTACCACACTCAGTTCTGCTGTGAGTGCTGTTTGCATTTTATTGAGAGAACAGATTTGTGCTGGGTAGATAGCATTTCTTTAAAAGAGGTTTTTATTAATTCTTTGCAAACTTCATATACTGTAGTTTGATCGTATTCATCCCCTCCCCCAACTCCTCCAGATCCAACCCCATCCCATTCCACTTCCACCTGACTTTGTAGCCCCTACAACTACAACCAAACACCTGGTGGATCTGGAAGGAAAGGTAGGGGGTGGAGTGCATAAGATTAAATCAGTTTGGGGAGGATGTCTCAACTTTTTTTTCCTGGAGAGGCCTGTGCCCTGGTTTCATAGCTCGAGTTTTTGTCTAGGAAAACTATTAAAACATTCCTTTGATTCTGCTGGAGGCAAAAGTTAGGACTCAGAAGTCTTGGCCCTGAGACTGGTGTGTTGCCGCACCAACAGACCTCAGCTCCAGCCTCAGAATGGATCTCTCTTACCTTTCCTGACTTTTCTCAGTGCACGCAGAGACTTTCTGCAAATCTTTACCTGCTCAAATCTGGACACCCAGGGAAGAAACCACTGGGCTGTGGCCCCTTTGGAAAACTTTCACGTTCAAGCTTAGGAGTAAAGACTGCTGCTTTGGGTCAACACACCTGAGCAGACTTTTGTTACCTGTCATTGCCCTGAATTTCAATCCCATAGATAATTCCTTGCAAACTATTGTGTGTTCTGCTGGCCGAACAGACTGCTTCTGGCTCTTGTGTGGTCAGAACCCAAGGCGGGGGGGAGAGGGGGCTGGAATTGTGTGTAGCTCAGTGGTAGAGCATGTGCTTAGCATGTACAAATCAAACCCTGAAACAAACGTCTCCAAAGCCACACGTTTCTTTCCTGAAAATCACCCACATTCCCTAAAATTGTCCACATTCTCTTCCCTTCCTGCTATTTGTGGAAAGAGAGGCACAAAGCTTCTGAACGGCACTGGGCCAGTGAGTTACCTACTGCATTGTTGGAATTTTCCAATGTTGTTCTCCCGCTTGCCTGTTAATAGATTTGCATGCCTTTCTTCTTGTTTAATCTTGGCCATTCTGTCCCAGCAAGCCTTCAGAGGTCAACCCCTTTAGTCCCTATACCAATGCGAGTAAATTCCTTAGGATGGCGTATTTCATAGTCACAGAGACGTGGCTGGCCCCATGCACATCCGCACCCCACACCAGTCAGCGCTAGGTTTCCATGACCTTCACGTGGGCAGAACATCAAGGCGAGAGACCTTGAGTGATGCAGTCAAATGATAGAATATTAGGCCCAGAACAGTGCAATTACCCATGGTATTGTACCCTTGACAATCCGATAAATAGTTCACAATTCTTCCTATCTTAAAAAGTAATCACAGCAGGGGAACCAAAAATAAAAGATAATTAACACTCGCTAAGCACATGCCAGCCTCTACTTCAAATTCTGAACATACCATTACTACTCGAATTCTTAATCTTCGTTGGTCAAAATGTCATAACATGTTAATCAGTGTAACCCTCAAGGCAATAATAGTAAGTATATAGGAAAGGAAATATGATTTTCTTTCTGTTCTTCTTAATAGAGTTCTCTGTAAGAAAAGATGGATTAACATGAGAAATATAGAAGTTTTCTAGTATACATGACTAGATTTGGGAGAAAATCCAGAAAATTAGACAGTCTTTAGAGAACACACCAAGGAAGCTTCAGCCTTGAACCCTATTAACATGTGGGACACAGAGAGGCAAATGGCTGGGTTCAAAAGAGCTGGCCAGGAAGGGAGGGATGGCTTGTGCATGTCTGACCAGGCCCAGCGCCTTCTCTACTGATCTCTTCTCTAGGGATGTGACCATGCTTCTTTTCTTGGTGCAGGGAGGAAAATCCTTTCAAAGGTCTCATACACTGGTACAACTTCTCAGCTCCTACTGTGTCTGCAGTTTCTCAAAAACGACCGGCTGCAAGTCACCAAGTAACCAAAACAAACAAACGAACAAACACAAACATGTTTGGGGTGCTATGTTCCTAGTATCCTTTAGCCGTCGTGGGAGTGCTATGTCCTGTGTCTCATCAGATATTAATATTACATAAAACTCCAGAAAGAGTTAAGTGTTTTAATCAGATTATAAGTTAGAAAATCGGAATTTAATTCCTGGTGTTCTGGGTCTAGAACACAAGTTTAATCACCACCCTATGGGGCCTTAATAGGCAAAATATTTCATGAGAAGAAACAGATGGTTTGAAAATGGTAAACAGATGGTCGAAAGCAAAACATTTCCCCTAGGCTGGTTTCATCTTTCTACCTTCTCTGTGCCTGAAAGGCGGTGGGGCAGGTTGGGCAAAGCCCACCTTCTAAGCAGGGCTTCTGGAGGCCAGTCTGACTATGTCCTGACCAGTGGGTAAGGTCTCTGGGAGAAAACGTGCACTCTCCGCTTTGATGTTTGGTCTGAAATGTAATGACTTACCTACTGCGGAATACAGACACATCATGAGCTGACTTAAGTCTTTAGGAATGGGAGTCGGATGCTCTCCTTCACCCCTTCCCATGCTAGGAATTGAACTCAGGACCTCATACGTGTTAGGCCAATGCTGTACCCCTGAGCTATATCCCAGTCTGGTGATAGGCATTTTCAGTAACTCCCCAGGAGATTCTGCTGCAGCGTGGTCTTTGGACCACATTTGGAAACCAGGTGACCTTTGTGTCTCCTGTCTGCTCTGCACATAATGGCAACAGCAGCTTTGCCACTGAGGTGTGTTCTTGTCTTCTCTGTCTGTAGAGAGGCTGCAGGGACAGGACTGTGGGGGCAGGTGTGGGAAGGTAGGGGCCGCTCTCCTTTCCTTGCTTCCCACCCTGATTTTTCTTGTAAAGTCGTGTAAGAAGAGACCACACACAAGGACTGGGATGAAATGGCTGCCTAAGAGACACTGGCGTCCATCTGTGCATCATGAAAGCCTGTTCTGATCTGTGTTGTACATTCATTAGGGCTGATAACATCGCAGAGAACAGTGGGGCTCAAAAGAGTAAGAATATTAAATAATTTAAGTCATCATAATTAGAACTTCCTCGCTCTCTTCCTTGGAGCTTCACCTGGCTCTGTTTAAGACTTTGCTTTGGCACACAGTCATGGACCTCACAGGGCTTTCTGCGCCCCAGATGGCTCGGCTGATTATTGTGTATAGATCTAGTGTAGCCCAGTTCTTCAGGCAACCTGCACAGAT
The DNA here is from genome assembly GCF_018167655.1 of Microtus oregoni. Lineage (NCBI taxonomy): Eukaryota > Metazoa > Chordata > Mammalia > Rodentia > Cricetidae > Microtus > Microtus oregoni. The sequence continues at coordinate 18,688,130 of NW_024543090.1, forward strand.
TGCCGAACGATGGCACATATGATCTTAGTGCCCTGGCAAGGAACACTTAAAAAGAACTTTATTTTTAAACGCACTTCCTTGTGATAGTCAGCATCGATTAGGATTTGGTTTAAATTTAGGCTCGCAGCCAGGAACAGGGGAGCAAGGGGAGATTTTACTATTAGTTATTACATTGTGCAATTGCTACAGTTTGAGATTAATTTCCCAAATAATGAAAAAAAAAATCACAACTCTTCTGGATTTTTCAAGAAAGCTATCCCAAAACATTGCACCTAGACATTTTGAAAAACTGCAGAAGCAAGAAAGACAATCTTGTCTTTTCCTTGTCTTCCCCCTCAACGCAGGCCAAAAGCCACTCCCAGTACAGGGGAGCCTCCTCTCCTCTCAATCCTGGAATGCAGGGGAGAGAGCCATCTTTGTCTCTGAAGACACAGGATCACGGAAGAATGTGAGCCAACAGGACTTGCTGCATTTGGTCCCACTTTGGCAATCTATCCTTCCTCCTTCACCCAAGAACACAAGTCATCCTTGCAGGCTCTTTTTTCTTCATCCTGGCAGTCAAGATCCTTAAGAAGGAGTCCCTCGCTCTGAAATGTGTAGAAAGTCAGCTTGCTCTTTTTCTGGGCAAGATGTGGATACAGGAGATGACAGTGGTATCCTAGAGGAATGCTCAAAGGTCCTCAGTACTGACGTGCCATTCTCGCTGACCAAAACTCTCTGCTCCAATCCTCAGCCACAGCCAGTAGTTTTCCCTTGGAGGAACTATGAAGGAGACCGTTTCTTTGGGAACATGGGTCAGAGACAGTGGGGGCAGGAGGGTCCTTTCTTGTCCCTGGGAGAGCACTACTCCCCTTCTACTCATGGCGAGACTCTGTAGTGTAAGATGGTCCCTGTGATGAAGAGACACCTACTCAAGAAGGTGGACCTTTCCCACTTCTGGGTCAGAGGAGAGGTTGGCCTATGCCCTGGGGGACAAGAAGACTGTGAGCTTTGGGATTGGCTCCTGGGAGAATAGTTCTGCCGTTGATAATCTCAGAGATACGAAGAAAAAGATCATTGACCCAAATCATTATGGCCAGATTAATTAAAGCAAGCAATTAATTAAAACAGGTTGTTTTTATTTATGGACATGGGCTGCCTCCTCCTAAAGGCGGGGTTTAAGAGGTTAGCATTAGATGTGGGGAAGATAAAGTGCTTATAGCTCAGGGGTAGGGGGTTACCAAATTGGGGACTTGGCAGGCAGGTTATAGAAGAAGCATATCATAACAAAGTAGTCATACTGAGGTAGCCATAACAAGTTATAATAACATTTTGAAACAAAGGTAGGGTTACAAAATGGTCATAACTACTTTTTGAAACAAAGACATGGCTGCTGTTTCCTGGAACAGGCAATATGAGCCATTTGTAGTTAAGGTTGCAGGTGGGGCATAACCCAATCCTGGAGAAACAGATTTCATGATAAACAGAAGTGAACTTAGTTTGTCTTTATTATAAGAAGGCTTTCACGCCTAAGATGGAGGCAGGCTGGTTCTTTGTTGTAACCGCCAGACCTGGATAGGAAAGATTTTATGGGGCCTCCACCATCTTAGATCACGTGAGAAGGGAAACACTAATTTGCTAAAGTGTCCCCAATGTGCTAAGTCTTGTCTCCTCCTTAGCTCAGGATAAAATGAAGGACTAGAAGAAACTTCTAGCAATGACTGTTTTAGGAAGGGCATAGGCAGAGTGGCTCATGTGTTTCTCTCAGTGGGTGTCAGGGAAGAAAAGCAGTATACCTCACCCAAAGTTAAGGTCATGGTTGAGACCCCTGTAGCAGATGATAGACAGACAAGAGGACAGTGTGCGAGCTTACTGAAGCTATGCTTGTTTATTTGTTTATTTACCATTTTCCCCAAAAGCCTTTAAAATAAAAGTCCTAAAGAAGACGGGGAAACAGTCTTATGTTTAGCTTGGATGAAGAGCGGACAGTCCTGCCGTGGAACAGCTGGACAGAGGCAAGCACGAATGAGTGGCATTGAGTGAGGAGTATGGAGGATGGTCAGCAGGGCCTGTCTGATCGGATTTCTCTTGGTGCTTCTGGGACTTTGACTCGATTTCTCCAGGTGCGAGAAGGACCTTTCTGGATTGAGAATCTATGAAATCTACAGGGAGCAGGTCAGTCACCCTCTTTCGGGGGACGGGGCAGTAGAAGGTGAGAGTAACAAATAACAAGATTCTGTGTGTGGGGATAGTGTGTCCTCAACTCTCCTGGGGACTTTTGTGGAGCAACTGGGCTCCACTCAGTGACTTTAATAGAGATATGTATTGGTGTGGATGAAGAGGACTCACACGGAACTCTCTTAGGGAGGAGGCTTTGTTAGTCAGCGGGGAAGTGGCAGCCACTGGCAAGAGGCAAGGAACTTGGGCGGTGCCTTAAAGGCTCGCCCTGTTGGCATGGTGGATTTCAACTGCTTCTTTGGTTCATGCTGGGCAAAGGTTTCTGGGAAAGCACACTAGCTTTTTCCCCTTTGCCTCCATGCCTGGAATCGTTGTTCTTGCAACCACAGGTGACCTTTCCACCTTCCACCTGAAACTCTGAGCTCCAGAAACAGCAAGAATTTCTCCCTGAAGATTAAGGCGAGTTTCTTGTCTGGGGAAGATCACAGGTGGGGGTAGGTGGGGGAATCTATGCCTTCTTAGATCAGGACAGAGCTCTGGACAAAGGACGAGTCATGTAGGTTAAAGGAAGTGGGCAGCAGGAGGCAGGAGTTGTGCTCGGCTTCTCTGCCTTCCCCAGACCCGCTTCAACCCTCTTCCTACATGCTGCCCTTGTAGCTCCAGGAATCATATTTAGAATTAGTATGTCTAGAAATCAGTTTGGGCATAAAAAACAGGATTAGGTATGGAAAGATGAAATGTAATTTTATTCACGTGGCTGTATAAACATGTGTAACACAGTCAACAATATCTTCCTGATAATTGTCCTATGAAATATTAACAAATAATACAACCCCCAAACTACGATTAAGAATGTTTGGGGGAATACATGCACAGGTTTCTTTGTGGTAGGGCTGCTTAAAGCCTCCAATAAGCTAATGCGCCTCATAATTCAAGACGGGGAACATGGTGAGGCCTGGCTCCCAAGCTTACTCAGGAGCACCTGTGGAAAGAATCAATTATTTCTCAGTTTCTATTTGGGGGCTTTTTCCACAATTTGCACAACATATCATGGAGAGACACCGTGGGACAGTCAAAGAGCTCAAGAGTCAAAAGACCTGGGTCCTAATATGACATCCTTGCTGCCTGTAGTGAGTAATGGTGACTTGGTATGTGTTTACTTAGTCCTTTGTAAACCCGGATAGTACTGGTTCTCCACTGCTGGCAAGATAATAGTTAAAAATATCTAATGAGAAATTTAATCAACACCTAGACATTGTAACTCTTTTTCATTAAAAAAAAATTTGGGAGGCAGTATAGTGTGTGGGTACGTATGTGTGAGATGTTTGTGTGTACGTGGTGTGTGTATGTGTGTGTACGTGTGTGTGTGAGTGTGTGTACGTGTGTGTTTGTGAATGTGTGTAGGCATGTGCATGCCGTACTATGCAGGTCTAAGAATGACTTTTGGGAGTTGGATCTCACATCTACCTTGTCTTTCGGTTTGCTGTGTGCTCTAAGCTAGCTGTCCCATGATTTTCTGAGCCATTTCCGGTCTTTGACTCCCAGGGAAATTCTCCTAATTCTATAGGACTTAGTTTCAATGATTTATTTCCTAAAGGCTAAAGTTAGTCTTGCTTTGGGCCACTTTGGAAGAACTTGGGACATTTCAGACCAGAGTCATGCATGTCTAATGGAGGCAGCACGCTCTGCTGTCCAGGGATGCAATTTCGGAAGGGTTTCAGTTTGTAGACTGTTGAGGCACACTTTCTGCCACCAAGCCAAATGGGAGCCAAGGGTCTGGCAGACTGGTAAAGCAGAGGAACAGGATCTATAGTACAACTTGCATAATGATCATAATACCATCCATGGAAGTTCCTGTGTCAGACGCTGTTCTATGCATTTGACATAAATTATCTCCTTTAAGACTCAAAATAGCAATGTGGGGGAGTACCATGATTAGCGTGGAGTACATGTGGGAAAAGCAGGAGGCTGGCATTGTCTGCTGCAGAGTTTGGCTTCAGGGATGGCAAGTAATGTACTGGCATAATGGACATGCTGCCAGCTTGCGTCCTCCAACCCCTGTTCTGGGAGACCCCCGCCCATAGTTATGGTTGATCGGATCCTGGATGAACATCTGACTCAAAGTACCAATTCGTTTGCTAATCTGATTCTGTCAAATTTTAATTAAACGTCATAAAGGTGAAGGTCTCTTGAAGAGCTGCAGGGATAGGGGTAGCTAGTCTGGAGGAGGGGTAGGTGCAGGAGAAACGGAGAGTAGGAGCTGGTTTCTTGAGAAGGGCAAAGAAAAGGAAAACACATGACCCCAAGAAATGGAGAGGTTAAACACTTCGGCTATGGACCCTGTCATTTGTGAACTTGGATAAAGAATCCAGCATCTTGGGGACTCACTCTTCTTGTCTTTGGAGTGAGATTGGTGATATCCCTGTCAGGTGAACAGCTTGAAGACTCGCAATACAGTAGCTATTATCATCCTTAGCAAGATTTCTGCTGGTTTTTCAATTATCTTACAGATTGGGTTTATCCATTATCTTTTCTAAGATACTTATGTCTTCAACCCCCCCCCCAAAGGTTCTTCTTTCACTTCAGAGTTTCCATAGAATGCAAGGCTTCTTGCATCCTTGCAATGTTGTACCACTGAAGTTACTTCCTCCCTAATCATCCCCCTTTCAAACTAGATCTTTATAGTCACATGTAGGGTATGCTATTCATAGAATCATAACAAAAGAAAGAAAAATATCAATAGTATATGTTCCTGCCACCCATTCACTTCCTTTTAGTGTTACATAGCATCAACGACTTATTGTGTGCTCATTGTGTCTTTGATACTGTAGAGGACTTTGTACAGAGGCATGTAAGCTTTGTCCCTGGGGAGAGATGTGAGGAGGGATCAGTGGAAAAAAATACATATAGCAAACTAATAATAACTAATAAACAATACAACAATTAAGTATGGAGTACTTTTTATATATCAGTGGTTCCTAAATGAAGGTGCATTGGAATGCCACAAAACAGCACTGACAGAAGATAACTGGCCTTACTCCCAAATTTCAAACTCAGCAGTCTTCAGAAAGTGTTCGTAGACACTGGCACAGTTCCCCCAGGGGAGCTGGAGGGCAAGAGAGGGTAATAAGGGGATGCATATGATCCAAGCATGTTATATAAATGCATGATAACATCATAGTAAAAGTATTGCATTGTAAAATCAATGTACACAGAGGAAAAAAGTTTAAAATGTTCTCAGAGAGTTTTGTTTTATAGTCAGATTTCGTAACCACCACTGTAGATAATACATTATAGTTAGGATTATTGGAATTAAGTTGGAAATCAACCTTGGATTTTAGAAGATGCAAGACAGAGAGGACAAAGTGGGGAGGGTTCCAGCTGAGTACTAGAGACTCTCCATGTCATATGTCGGGGTGGGTGTGAAGTGATGGGGACTAGGAAACAGGAACAGTGGGTCCATAAGGGAGGACCTGGAAGGCAGAGCCATGCTGAAGTCATACATTTGTGTTTAATGTGGGACCAGCTCAACGTGGCCTGGGCTGTTAGTAGACATTAAGTGTGCAGGTTACTGGCCCTCATGATGTGTGTTCTGCATTAGTTACTTTTCTTGTCAGTGTGATAAAATCCCAGTGAAGGGAGGAAAGCTTTATTTTGTCTCACAGTTTGAGAGGCTCACAGTCCATTACGGCTGGGAAGGCAAAGTGGGAGGCTTGATCTGTGGCAGGAGGAAGAGGAGGCACAGATCATCACATAGTGTGGACCAGAAAGCAAGGAATACAGAATAGAACTAGGAATGGACACAGCCTTCAAAGGCCACCCCTAGAGAACAACTTCTTCAAACAAGGCCCTTCTAAATACTGTGCTTTCAGAACACCAGCCTGGGGTAGGGGACATTTTAGACTCAGCTGTATCATGCATATAATCTCCTTCTGTCATATTCTCCCCACCCACTGCCTTCTCTTATCCAGAACCCTTCTTCTTTCCCCATAGCAGCCTTGCTTTTACATTTAGGCCCCCCCCTTTCCTTTCTGAATTCCACAAATGGGAGAAAACACTTGACATTTGTTTGTGAACATAGCTTATTTTGCTTTACAGGGTGATCTCTGGTTTTGTCCATTTTGGCCGATGCTTTGCAATACTCTTCTTTCCTGCAGTCTCTGGTGATAAAGCCAGACAACCTCTCCTTAGCCCTGGATATCTCATTTCTAGTTCTATACTCCTCTGTTGGTGCCATAAAACAAAGAACAAAAGCTATAGAGAAATTAAAAAATAAAAAAAAAAGAAGGGAGAAGCGAGATGAGGAAGACCTGATGCCTCTGCCTTTCAGGAAGGTTTTGGAGCGCTGATCAAATCCAGCCTCCAGAAAAGCCAGTTCAGTGAGACCTAAGCCCAGCTTGGGTAGAGTGACAGCCTCCAGGAAGTTGGTAGCTCAGCTGATTCACAGCTCAACTTTGTGGTACTGACACCCTCTTTACCAGAAAGGGTTGCTGGGCACAGCTGAAGCTGAGACTTAGGAAGACTTCCAGGAAACTAAAGATTTGAACAGAAAGGCTTGTTCTGTGACCTCGTCCTACAGGCTCCATGCCGAGCCTAAGATGGCTGCTTCTTTCTTCCCAGTAGTCCTCAGCCTCTATATGGATCCTGATACAGGCCCCAGACACACCTGCACTCTGACCCCTTCCTCCCCCCTCGTTCCACCTCCCCGAGAAGAGTGCTTCTCTATGGTGTTGCCCTAAAGTCTAGACACAGGCCCATCAACATTTGCCCTATGAGCTCTTCCCTAGCCTGCACCTTCTGAGATCAAGCGCACACATTTAGCAAATTGCTTTTACAGAGAGCAGATCTTAGAGCCAATACAGCAGAAGCTATAGCTTCACTTGAATCAAAGTGTGTAGCGCCCAGGGGCTGATGCTGTCAGCAACTTTCATCATTTGATCTTAGGTGGCTGAGCTTCACAGTTTCAAAACAAGGAGTTTCTAGAGGCAGCTCCCCTCAGCAGGAATTCCACTGAGAAAATGTCTTGCCTTTTGGTGCAAATATAAGAAATGTCCTTCAGGTAGAAAGGCTTTCTGAGCTGGCTCGTGAGGCTCCTCCCATTCTGACAAGACTCATTGGTGGGTAGCCCTAGCCTCCTGCCGTTTATCATCTGTGTAAAGGAGGGCTACTGATTTTTTTGAGTTAATCTTGTATCCTGCTACATTACTGAAGGTGTTTATGGGTTGTAGAAGTTCCTTGGTAGAATTTTTGGGGTCACTTATGTAAACTATCATATCATCAGCAAATAGTGAGAGTTTGACTTCTCTTTTGATTTATATCCCCTTGATCTCCTAGCTAGAACCCCAAGAACTGTATTGAATAGATATAGAGAGAGTGGACAACCTTGTCCCCAAGAACTGCATTGAATAGATATGGAGAGAGTGGACAACCTTGCCTTGTTCCTGATTTCAGTGGGATCTCTTTGAATTTCTTTCCATCAACATTAGTTTGATGTTGGCTCTTGGCTTGCTGTATATTGCTTTTTATTATGTTTAGATATGTTTTTTGTATCCTTGCTCTCTCCAAGACCTTAATCGTGAAGGAATGCTGTATTTTGTCGAAGTCCTTTTCAGCATCTAGTGAGATGATCATGTGGTTTTTATTTTCAGTTTGTTTATATGGTGGATTACATTGACAGATTTTCAAATGTTGAACCATCCCTGCCTTTCCTGGATGAAGCAGACTTGATCATGGTGGATGATTTTTCTGATGTGTTCTTGGATTTGTTTGCCAGTATTTTATTGAGTACTTTTGCATCAGTGTTCATGAGCAAGACTGGTCTGTAATTCTCTTTCTCAGTAATGTCTCTGTGGTTTGTGTATCAGGGTAATTGTAACCTCATAAAAAGAGTTTGGCAATGCTCCTTCTGTTTCTATTATGTGGAACAACTTGAGGAGTATTGGTATTAATTCTTCTTTGAAAATCTTATAGAATTCTGAGATGAACCATCTGGTCCTGGGCTTTTTTAGGTTGGGAGACTTTTGATGACTGTTTCTATTTCTTTAGCAGTTATAGGTCTATTTAGTTTGTTTATCAGGTCTTGATTTAATTTTGGTAAGTGATATTTATCCAGAAAATTGTCCATTTCCTTTAAGTTTTTCAATATTGTGGAATACAGGTTTTCAAAATATGACCGAATGATTCTCTGGATTTCCTTCATGTCTGCTGTTATGTCCTTCTTTTCATTTCTGATTTTGTTATCAAATTGGAATTTTTAAGACTTCCATGAGGTCTCTTTTAAGAACATACTGTATCTGAGTAAGAGTTCATTGGTATGGAACAAGTCACTATTCTCCAGAAGTATCCACAGCAGCTATTTGGAAACACGATGGAGACTATGTAAAGGGAAGATGATGTCTCAGTTAAGCAGCCGAGAGTGTCACTGTTTGGCTTAGGGACTGTACCCATGTAGGGCACAACATACAGAAGGACCTCAGTGACTACCCTGAGAGGTACTCCAAGTGTGTGCATCCCACCCTGTGCCAAAGCCTTGACATCCAGACACTGTATCCTCAGTGTTGTCCTATAGCATATGGAGAGTGAACTGATGTCATCCTATGAGTTGAGATAGAGCTTAGACCAGGTGACTTGAGCAAGACTTGGTATCCTTGAAGAATTTTCACACTAGTTAGTAGGGCAAATAGGTGTGTGTTGGTGGGGGAGGGGAGCCACCATAAAACACAGTAAGAAATGTATGTACGTGTCCCAGGGGATTGTCTTGGGAAGAATTGATTGTGACAAACATTATTCGGGAAGGGCACAGCTTTATAGAGGAAACAGTCTTAAAAGAGGTGTGTGAAAGATTAGGAAACATTTACCAATCAGAGAGATTTAGAGAGTTCGATGCTCTTCAAGAGTGTGGGAGATGAGTGTAGATCCTGAAGGATGCCAAGGAGAGATATAAAGAAAAGTGAGGATTTAGAAACTATAGAGCTTACTGTACATAAAGGTTCAGTGAAGCTTCTTGTGACAGGTCAGATCCTGTAGTAGCAGAGAGAAGAAACTCCATTGAAAATGTGCAGAAATGTATTACCCCATACCCAGGGATGAAGCCAAGAATATCACTGTATTTTCCAGGTCAATAGGGAAAGATGAGTCTACCATCGCAGGAGAGATGGGTCTACCAGATAACCCATATGGAGAACCATAACATTCTACACGAGAAGAGTTAAATCACGGAGACAGACAGAGGAATAATGACTGCTAGTAGCTAAGGTGAATAAAAGCAGGAAGATACTGTTTGATGGCTATAGAGTTTCTCTTTTACAAGGTGAAAACAATTCTGGCATTGGATCTTGGCAAAATTTATCCACTGTGAATAGAATTAAAATCACTAAACTTTATATTTGAAATTATTAAACTAGCAAATCTTATTTTATATGCATTTCATACAATAGAAACACTGGACAAATACACTTTATGAAAGAAGGCGTTCTACTTGGAGACAGCAGCATGAATCATGTGCTAAGGCTCAGGGAGCTGTCCTCAGTTAGGCACTGTCATCCCCCATCTCCATCCCCCACCTCAGAGCCTTTAGACCTGAACCTGAAGGGCAAATGCTTAGAAACCAATCACAGCTTTCAGATAGGACTCTGAGAGCAAAAGATGGGAAAGTGTCTAAGACCAACACCGCTTCTACCAGGGCTCAGCCTAAAGGCCGTCTTGCTGAGCCCAGTTCTGCTCAGTCTCTTGATTTCCACCCTTGGCTACTTGTCACTGTGACTGAGTGAGAATGTGCCTCATCATCAAATAACTTCAACACTCTCCTGCCTCTCAAAAGTGAGTACAAAAGCCACAACAGCAACCAGGGCTTATATATAGGGGCAGGGAAGGGTGTCAATTGAAAAAAGATAATCAAGGGACATGGAAGACAGACACAGCGCTGTGTACATGAGGTCGTCTGCTTATCACACATGTCAACAGGGCTTGGCACGGGGTTGGTGCTCAGCTAGCTCTTCAGTGATTAATGTCAACAAGGCTGTAAGGGCTGTCCCAGAGCTCCCCTAGAGTTATAGAGATTCAGAAGTCACAGGAACACCTACAGTCAGACATGGAAGTTGTGATTTTTAGTGGCTCTGAACTGTGTATGTGCTGCTAAGCATCTAATCCCATGAAAGTCCACATCATAACCTCATTGCATCTGGAATGGTGTATTATTATAATACTCAGGGAGCCAAAGCCCTGGTGGAAGATACCTGACATCCAATACCTCTTGTTTTACTAACTCCAAAGAAAACTCACAAAGAGGCTTGAAATCTCTTCACAACTAAGGTTAGAACACTAATACTTAGTTTGCAATTGGTAGACGAGAAGAGGACAAGGACTTCTGTGAGGTTCCCTCACTTGGCATGTGGTGGAAGGCTCATTTTATTTTCTGGGTTTCCTAGAGTGAATGCTTTCTGTTTTGCAGAAGGTAGAAGTTTATATTAACTACACTTTTCTCAAGTTCATGGTAGTTTCCCTTCATGGACTTATTCAACTTCGACCATTCTGGGCATTAACATACAATTTAGAAAAGAGCGATGGATTGGGTCCATACTATCTGGTCAGCCTGTGGGGCGTTTAGCTTTTCTAAGGCAGCCAGCCCTTCTGAAGGGGTCTATTTATTTGCAGTGGCTAACAGAGGAAGAGTGTGGGACACTTGTTCATGTCATCACATATCATCAGGCAGGGGTCACATGGGGGTTGGCAGTGCTACAAGGCTTAAGCTCTGTTTTTTGGCCTCTTCAACACTGAGAGAATCTGATGATTTTCTGGGGGAAAGGACCATTGGGATACTGTGCTCACAAAATCAGGGCCTCAAGGACTAGTTGGTCCATCTCCTCTTCCCCATTTATTTTATCTCTCTCTTTCCTTCTCAGCTCCTCCCCCACTCCCTGTAAAAGTTTGGGCTTTCTACTACCTTTCATTTACTGAGACAGTGAAAAGTTTTAGTTCATAGAGAGTTCAGATCTCAAGACTCACAGATTCACCCTCAACCCAGTCCAGCCATAAATATCAGAGACGAAGATTTTTCTTAGCAGTGATTAATTAAGCATGGAGCCTACAGTTAATCTGCTGTCTTAGATCTGTGTTGGCTCCACACACACATTCTACTGTCTGTCATCATGGCAAACGCTTCTCTCTGACTTCTTCTGCTTTAGGATAATGATGCTCACATCTCACTTGAAGACAGAACTTTCCATCAGTTTGCTGGTGTGTGTGCGTGCACGCTCGTGCATGTGTGTGTGTTTGTATATGACAGTACACATGTGCCGGAGTTTGATTCCCTCCTGCACTGTGTAGGTTTTGGGGTTGGGTTTGAACTCAGGTAATCAGGCTTGGGAGCAATCGTTTTACCCTCCTGGTCATCTTGTCGACCTGTCTTTCTCTTCTTTGAGCAGGAACCAGCCCTTGGCCAGGATCTGGAGGACTTCTTTACCAACTCCTCCTTTCTCTTCTGTTTATTTTTTAACAGTGAGTCTCTTGCTTCCCAAGCTCCATCTCTCAGTCTATTCTTCAAGAGACTCTAGTGACCTGCTGTATAAAAGTACTCTCGCTTTTGGGAAGTTACTCATTTCTCACTTAAGACCTTTCCTACTTCCTTGCAACTTTCTGGCTCAAAGTGCCTGTGTTTGACTTTTGTTCTATTTTCTAGCCCCACCACAATCCCAACTTATAAAGGAGGTGATGAGGAACCCATGGAAATTTTTGATGTGAATTAAGGAAGATAGTGAGTAACTGGCATTTGATCAAAAAATGCATTCCTAACCCTGTCACTTCCTGGGACAGTCCTTGTTGGCCTTTCATGGAAACGGATCATCCATCGGCTACAAAGACACAAAGGCAGTCTCCAGTGGGCACAGGTGTGTGACCTGGCTCGTAAAGGGAGGAATTTGTTAGACATTTCTTTGTAGGTGGAAACCCAACACCTAGTAGGAGCTCAGTATGCCTTGCATGAAGAAAATACATGCCTCTGTCTGGAAGCAAAGGGAAGGACCAGATACTTTGAAAAAGTTCTTTGGCCTAGACGTCTCAACATGGAGCAGTCCTAGGCCTCTGGTAAAGTGAGCAAGCAGCTTGTGTTCATGTCATGGGAAGAGTAAAAAGCAGAAGAAAGGAGTCCAGATTAAGCTTCTCATTGGTCTCGTGTCCTAGTCTATGAAATAGGAGACAGGTTTTTTGCTCTACAACTCCAGGTTTCTATGTGTAGGACATGCGGTCTCCTTTTCCATCTGCTTCTGCGTTAGACATAACTGACCCAGAGAGTGTCCCTCTCTCACTGTTACACAAATGTTCTCCAATATCTTCTCCCAACTTAGGGGACAGGAGCCTCGTCTACTTACTGGGAACTAATATGAAGGGTATTGAAGAGGAAAGACTATCACTTACTGGGTACCGCCCATGATTTCTGCATTTGTAAGACTCCAATTTGTTCTGTTATTATGTGATGTGGATATTATGATCTTAGGATTTAAAGATTAGGAGATAATAGTCAGTGATTAAAAACTACCTCCAGCTGGGCGGTGGTGGCGTACACCTTTAATCCCAGCACTCTGGAGGCAGAGGCAGGCGGATCTCTGTGAGTTCGAGGCCAGCCTGGTCTACAAGAGCTAGTTCCAGGACAGGAACCAAAAGCTACGGAGAAACCCTGTCTCGAAAAATCAAAAAAAAAAAAAAACAAAAAAAAAAAACCAAAAAAAACCAAAAAAAAAAACAAACCAAAAACTTTACCTCCATGGGACACACAGCTAATGAGCTATGGGGGGTAGTTTCAAAGTCAAGTGTCCATTAAGATGGGATCTTAATGGTCTTACTTGGAGAAGCAGGGAGAAAATATACAGAGTTGAAGGAACATGGGGAGTGTGGGAATTAAAAGACTGTTTGGGCAGAGGCTAGAAAGTGGAGTGTGATGATGGGAAAGGAAGTATGACAGGGCTGATATGCAGATGGCCTGAGCATCAGTCCATGCTACTAGACTTGTTAAAACTGTATGCACTGGGGAGCCTTGGGCAGTTTTGAGAACAGGTAAGGTTCTTAACTACATTGTGAAGGCCAACCTGGCTTTGGAGCAAAGGATGCCTTGAACGAGGTCACTGGCTGGCTTCCTGGAAGCTGATGAAAATAGCCTTCCTTTTCAGTGAGTCCTCGGAGGGTGCCTCTGTGTGTGAATTGCCTGGGCCACCGTGCGAAGGATGCATGAGAGAACAGGCATGGGTCCTCAACGTAGTTATGACCAGGGAGAAGCTACTGCAAAAAATAGCCTGACATGTAGTCTTGGGAAGGTAGTAAAAACAGCTAAACACATGTTCTTTTTTTGGATAAAATCCATTTATTTAAGTCAGAAGTGAGGTGGGGGGGGGGGGGGTCTCATGTAGCCCAGGCTGACCTTAAACTCAATATACAGTTCTCATCCTCCTCTTTGTCGCTGAGGCCAGCACTTCCGAAGTCCCCAAGTACAGTCAGCTGACCTGTAGATCTCGCCTCTCTTTATCCTGGGAGGTGTAGAGGCCTTGAGTGTCTAAGTTGTCTTTGGCTTACCCTGCTTTTTGCTTTCCATCCTAATTGCTGCTTCATAGGTGTGATGAATATTGCAGATTAAACCCACCTCAGTAAGCCACTGTTCAAGTACCAGCTCTCCAGTGTTGAAATAGCAGTTTCCAAAAAAGGTATACCCATAGTGTTTAAAGAGGATTCCTTTAACTGGGCATATGGGCAATAGAGTAATTGACACATTCTCTTTTCTATATTTTCCCCTTTTGCTCCATCTCCTTTCGCATGTTTAAACCTCTCCTCTGTGACGGGAAATAGACAGGACTAGAGAGATGATGCTGATGCTGATGATAGTGGTGATGGATGGGGGGTATTCACCAACGTTTAAAAAACTCCTATGACAGACGTTTTGCAGACTTTCCCCTTTTGGATTCCTCTGGAAAGTCCTATAAAGGCTCTTTTTTACTTCATCACCCCTTCCTGCTCTGTCTCCTTCCCCCAGCTTCTCAGTTAGCTGCCACTAGTTAGATTAGTACCCCTGCCATTAGCACCGAGTGCCTGTAAACCATTCTTCTGTTTGTTTTTAGAAGTCTCCCTCTCCTCCCACAGCCACCTGCATCCCACACAACAGCTGCTAGGGAGAAAATCCCACAGAGAAAGAACTCCGGAGCCAAGAGGAGTTCCACACCGAAAATAAGAGCTGATCTTGGCCAGGCTCCAGGCCAGGGCTGCTGCCCTTGTCCTTGACTTTGGCTGCTCGAGATCTACGCAGGGACCTGAAAGAACCTTTGTGCTAACTCCGTGCCCAGTGCTCTGGTCCCCATGGCCAGGGTGAGTGCCAGGGAGCATGCTCAGCCCACATGGTGTGAAGTGCTGAGGTGTGAGACTTGGGTATACGTGGAGTCGGGGTTCTCAGACCAGAATCGCCATGTTACAAGGCAAAGGTGGAGAAAGATCCTGGGAACCAGAAAAGGCAGCTTCAGGTCCCGCCTCTTCCACTTCGCCCAAGGTCTCTTAATGTTTTAAGAGGAACACTGAGTTCACACTTCCACTTGGGGACTCTGAGCACGACAGCATCCCATTTTTAACCTCTCTGATGACTGCTGTTTTTATTTTCCCCTTTGCATCTCTCCTCCCTCTTTCTTTTCCAGTGTTCTCTTCTCCCTCCCGTCCTGTCTATCAGCCCAGGAGCCACCAACCTGATTCCCTTGTGCACAAGTAACAGCTTCCTCAGTATGCAGTGTGAAAGTGTGTCTGCTACTCTAAGCTCCCTGGAGCCAGAGGGAGGGAAGCCGCTCTTTTCCATCATGGATGAGACCCGGAAAGATTGAGCTCCTTTTCTCGCACATGAAGGGTGGGGCTTGGGGCTGAGGCTCCAAGCTCTTCTTTTAGCTGCAGCCTCTCTGCAGAACTTCTGCGAAAAAAAGACAGAAACAAGCTATGTTTCCTGGCCCTTCTGTTCTCCTGGCCTCTTTCCTTGTCATACAGTTTACCCAAGCTGTTTGCATTTAATGAGAAAATGCCATTTATTATTTTCTTAATCAATTAGGGCAAATTGTATTTGATTATGATTTAAATTATTATTATTATTGTCATTATTATTTTTTGAGACAGGGTCATACTACATAGCCTTGGCCAGCCTGGAGCTTACTTTATAGACCAGGATGGCCTTGAACTCACAGAAATTCCCCAGCTCTGCCTCCCCAGCATTGATATTAAAGGTGTGCACCACCAAATTATAAACTTTTGAGGGTACCTGGGATCAGTGTAGCCCGTAGTGGCTACTAGGTCCGTTTTCTATTTTGAAAATATTAAGACCATGCAAAGTTACTCTTATTGGACCCAGGGACAGAGACCAGAACTGCATTTTGGGTAAAAATGTTGGGGCTAGGTTTGGCAAGTAGCTTTTTGCCTCCTGCTTTTGAAATTTACCTGAAACTAGAAAGGCACGGAAACAAATCTGTTACATGCCCATTGTTGGATAAAGAAATGTAAATCAGAAACTTGCACATATGTGTGGTTTGCTGAGCCAGAGGCAAAACTCATGAGAGGTTTCCCAGAGTCATGTCAGGAGGACAAAGTCAGTCTCAGCTCCCAAGTACCCGTGGGATTGGGTGGGTACAGCTAAGGCGTCATGGAGTTCCAGGGAAGGGAAGTAGTCATATAGTGGGCCCTCCCTATTTCATCTCAGAAGGCTACAGGTGGCCTTGCCGCAATACTTGAAGAATTGACAATGCTGCTGCTGCTGCTGTGTGTGTGTGTTGCTGGGGATCAAACTCAGAGTCTTGTGCATATTAGGCGAGTGGATCTATCACTGAGCCACACCTCCAGCCTGTCCCTTGATATTAATATCCAGCTGGTGCCACAGAGCGTCACCTTGGGACAGGCTGTCATTTTCCTCTACCCAGAGAGGTATTCATGTTTGTTAAGTGACTGCCCTACTCTTCCTCTCCTCTCCCTGGGGTCTGCCTTTCACACAGGTAGCCTTCTTGCATACATGAAAATTAAGTCATGTCTTAAGCGGTCTGGTGCTTTCTCACCAGTTAGCACCAGTTAGGACGTAACACCATCTTCTTACTATGACCCCAAGAATCCCCTGAAAACCCCTAGCCAACTATTTGGCTCCTCTCTGCTATCTTCTTGTGGAAGCGGTGCCAAGCACAGTGCCTTTCCTTCTGTCCCCTGAGTGGATAGAACACTTGTCTGTCTCAGGGATTTGTACTATCAACTTCTTAGAGACTCTGACCTCAGGTTTTGAACAACTGCCTCCTTCTTTCTACTATTCTAGTTCAATCACACTTCCTCCAGGAGACCATTTAGTTGAAATGAGAAGGCCACTCACAATCACAGTACCCTATTTTCCTTTCTTAAGAGCCTTTGTCACTGTAGCGAGGTATTGTATCCTTTCCCCAGTGTTATACTAATTGAGCATCTGTAATATAGAAGCTGTCAAGAGGCATCTCTTGTGACTACATGATACATTGTTATCAACCCAGTGTGAAATAGTTCCAAGCAGGGGTTAGGTATAAATAGCTTTGATTAGCACTGATGAATGGTGGGGCCTAACCCACCTTGCTAGACCCTGCCCTGACATTCTTCATGGATAGGAGTGGATTGGAGAGTGTGTTGGAGTACCCTTGCCCATTGCAGGAAAGAGACAGCCCAGGAGATGTGAGAGCGGCTTTCAAGTTGTCAGAGTGTCGGGAACTCGTGTGTTTTACCTACTTTCCCCTGAGAAGAATGTGCTAGACAGCGCCCAAAGATGTCTGTCACCAGCCGCCCTCACGCCACACTTCTTCATTCAGCAAGAGGCGGACCAACACCATCCCTGAATATAGTTGGCTTTATGGACTGTTTTGACTAATACATAGAACAAACCAAAAGAGATGTTTTGGGTCTTCCAAGGCCAGGCACTAACAGAACAGGCAGCCATTGTTTCTGCCATGTAAGAATTGAATCCTCTGAGAATGCTGTGTAGAGAAACCCAAGCTATCTGTAGAGAGAAGTCACACAGAGTTCCAAGGCCCCAGACAGATGACTGAAATATTACCAGTCTGTCTGCTGAATGCATCCTAGTGACTGTTCCCAGCCTTTGTCACTTGAAGCAGAAGACATTCCCAGCCAAGCAAACGAAACCAGCGAACTCTGTGAGCAGCAAAACATCCATGTTTCAAGATACAGCAAGCTCGAGTTGGTCTGTTGGAGAGCAGATAGCTAATACCAGGCCTGTGATTGTTCTGCTGACATCTTGGTAATTGAATCCTAATGTTTGAAGGACAACCGAGTTTCCGAAGATTTGATCTACATGGAAATTCCCAGGATCTGTTGAGTGGGAGTGGGTTCTTACCTTAAAGTTGAAGCTGAGTTGAGATTCTGCATTTTCTACTGCTTTGTGAGTGGCGTGCATGCCAATGACAAGGGCTTGGTTTTGAGTTTTGAGTAAGAAGACCAACCTCGGACTCCTTCAGTCATCTCAGGAAAACACCAATTTCCCCTCAGATTTAGTTAAGGAAATAGGGTCTGGTCAAACACATTTTAGGAAATATCACCTACTGTGGCTGGAGAATCATGGTGCATGCATGTTGGTTATATAATAGCTCTTTAAGGGTCTATAAATACAGCCGTCGGGTGGGCTCCTTGCTTAGAAAGAATAATGGCCCCAGGTTTGAGCTTCAGTCCTGAAAATAATAAGTGTTCTTAGAACCTGTCAAGCCAAGACATCTAACTCTATTAAGCACACAACTTTCTCCCCACCAGTCATGTTCAATTACTTCTATTAATACCTTTAAGAACCGGTGTTCTGAACGCAGCCCCCACCCCCGCTTGGAGCTAACAGGTTCTCATTGTCTCTTAATAATGAGAACTCATGTTACACCGTTTTTGTTTTTGTTTTCAACCCAGATGTTTTCCCTCTTTGATGATGTCTCCTTTAATTCCTTTCTCCTCCCTGCAAGACAAGAATTCCCTATTCGTTTGTATCAGAGACGGCTAGCAGCCCTATACTACCCAATTCTCAGCTCCTGTGTTTGAAGGTCCTCTGTGTACTAAAGTCTTTGACCCAGCCGCTTAGCTTTTGTTTCTGTTTCTTGGCACACTGTTGCTCTTTTCCAAGATCTATTGTGTGATTGGGTGGGTTGACCTTGAATTGGCTTCTTACTATTTCTAAGTTATGCATCCCTATTTGTAATGTGGAGGTATTTCAAGCACAGGGTGAGCATTGAGTCAGGTGACGTGGTTAGCATCAGGCCTGGGAGCCTCCACAGCTCTCCTCATCCTTGCACTTGATCCAAACCCCAAGTCTTTCAGCCTTGAATCTCTCGCCCCACAGCTGCTTGCGACCCAGCAAGGCCAGGGGGGCGGGAAGGCGCGGCTGACTGAAACTCCTCTGACTCCACATTCTCATTCCACCTGCTATTTTTAGCCTCCTTCACACCAACTGTTTTTCCTGGTACTGCTGAGAGGCACCAGAAAGTTCAGGCTAAAGTTAGAAAGCCGAATCTGTGCCTCTAGAAGGCCACCCACTTGCCATCTCGGGAAGCCGTTCTTCGGGGCTGACACTGGGATTTCAAGGTTTGTCGGCACTGTAACGTTCTTATCAGCTTTTGTCAGAGATGCCGTTCCAGCAGCCTGACTCTTCAGGGGTATGTTCTTCACTGAAGCACGGTTCAGAACTAGCTCACCTCCCCCGCTGTCCCTCTTAGCTCAGGGACTACCTGCACATTAGGCTTGAACGCCTTGCTTTTCACACTCTGGAGGAAGCAAGCAGCTTGTCATCCATATTAAAACCTGTGGAACACTTCCCTTCCCTGGCTTTTGCTGCCTGCCAACAGTAGATTCCCTCTGGGTTCCTCCAGAGGGTTCACAGGGAACTCTACTTGTCTTTAGTTCTTACTTCCTGGACCTTAAAAGGAAGTAATTCTGGGTACAGGGTGGGAGAGAACCTGCTGTGGTTTGTTCGACTTCAGGAGTCATCTCTTTCCTTCTCATGTGTACACCAGGAGGGGCCATTATTGCATCCCTCGATGAGCCCCAATGGCTATTCTTCTCATAGACTAGACTCCAAAGGCAGCTGGAGAAAGTGAGGATTTTGATCCCCTTGCTATAATTCAGGTTCTTTTGGTAAGTGACAAGGCTAGTATTGTCATATCCCTCAGGGATGTAGGAGGAGCAATAAAATACCACTGCCGAGACTCAGTGTTCCGAAGGTACCAGGCACTGTGTTAAAGCCCTTTCTGGGCTTTCTGATCTCATAACTTGCAGAAACTATCTGAGGTATGGAAAGGGTAGGGAAAGCAAAATAATTTTCCTAGGTCCCAAAGCTGCTGTCCAGGGGGAGAAGAGAGATTCAAACCAGCCAGCACTGGGGAGCTCCTGCCCATGGCATATGGAAGTGTTGCTTGGAAAGTCAGCCCACGCTGTTCTGGGGATCAGATCTGAGTCACACGGATACACAGTCCTGCTAGGCTCCCCCGGCAGCCCTTTCTGCAGCCCCCCAGTGAAGACGCCTCAGTTCTCATAAGTAAATAACTGTAAGGTATCCCACAGCCAACCCTGGCTAACCTGCAGGGTCCTATGAACTTTAGGCAGGGAACATCAGCCTGGAGGACTTTTTCTTTTTTCTTTCTTTCTTTCTTTTATATGACTATTCCCACTGGAAAAAGTCTGTCTGCTGAAATGTAAACTGATGTTATTTTCTGTTTTTCTTCCCACGGGTAGGAAATGAGTCCAGAGAAGCTGCTGCTCGCAACTAGAGTGTGCATATGGTCCCAGTCCTGGGAGCACTGTGGATCCAAAGAAAGCTTTGATTCCCGTTCCTGTTCAGACACTTAGTTTTCCCATTGCATGAATTAGAACATTGGAAAAGTGGCAATGATTTTGGTTTCCAATGGTGCAGTACCTGCCACTCATGTGTTCAAATATGATTTTTCATGTGTACCAACAGCCGATTCAGTCAGAGATTTTTCTTTTCTTTCCTTTTTCCCCTTTTCCTTCTTTTTTTGTCCAATTCTTCCACCCTCACTCCTGCCCTCCCTCCCTTTCTTTCTCCCTCTATCTCACCACCTCTCTTTCTCTCTCTCTTTTAAGATAGGGGATCGCTATGCATTCCTGACTGGCCTAGAAATTCTGGGTAAAGCAGCCTAGCTTGAACACACAGATGCCTCCCTGTGTGCCTTCTTTGAGCTGGAGTGAAAGGTGCACACCACGATGCCCAGCCAAAGAGTTTGTCTTAATGCAGAACCTAAGGCCCAGTCACCTACAGAAGCCAAGTCACCAGCTCCCCGTGGGTGTGCAAAGAATGGGGAGCACCATTTTGCAGGACGTGAATCCCGAGAGTAACATGCAGATCGTGTGGGTGTCAGAGTGGTTGTGTAATGCTAGCTACGTGGCAGGATCACCTGGGGACATTAGAACACAGAGAAGCATGGGGCCCACTGCTGCAGGCCCTGCATTTTTGTTCTGGGTAGGCCTATGCATGGTGTGGGATGGTTCTTGGTGATTCTATTGATTCTGTTGAGTGTGAACAATCAGCACTGTTGCCCAAGGAATAAGTAAGGAGCTGGAGAGGATGGTTCAGTAGTTAAGAGCACTGGCTGTTCTTCCAGAGGACCTGGGTTTGATTCCCAGGACCCACAGAGTGGCTCACAAGGGTCCAGAACTCTCTTCTGAGTTCCTGAGACACTGCACACATGTGACACACAGTCATAAATGCAGACCAAACACACACATATATATTAAAATAATAAATAAGTAAATAAAACGACCAGATTCCAATGTACTCTAGGCCTTGAGCTACATGTGGTTCATTGCCTATTTTGCATTCCAGATAGTATTTTATTTGGAAATGTCCACACCTATTTATTTTTTGTTGTTCTTAAGGAAGGAACATATCCTAATGTTTTAATAAACATTCTATCCTAAGGAGTTTAAATCTTGTATTGGATTTTGTTCATTTGGATATACTTTCTCTGCCTTTTGGTTGGTTCAGATAAAGGTTTGTCACATCTGTTCTTTTACATATCGTCCACAGCTGTTGTAGGGCCATACTGGTGGCAGAGTTCAATAGTTCCGGCAGAGATCACGTGGCCCTCAAAGTATGAAATATTTACTTCCTGGATCTTAAAAAGGAAAAGGCTTGCTGCTCTCTGACTAAGATGAACATGTATCTTATACATGAGTCTTTTCTGCTCAGGCCACCGGCATCTTCGAAGAGAGCAAGGCTCAACCATGAAGACGGAGAACTAACCCCACCACTTGTTCTTTTCCTCAAGCCTTGTTACCAATACCAAGGAATCAGGACAACATGAGGCTGGCTCTCAGAAGCAATCGGAGGTGCCCCAGAATGCTTCCCAAAGAAAGATGTCTGTCCCTAGCCAAGGCCTACACAGCTCAGCTTCTTCAAGAGTGTGCTGGGGCATGGCGCTTTTGCTATCATAGCTGCTTACAGCCCAGTCATCGATCCTGGTGAGACCCTCCTCTAAGGACAGTTTAAGCCCTTTTGGTTTACTTAGCAAAAATTTAACAGTTGTAATATTATGACCCCTTTAGGTACACCACGAAGGCTTTGCCACGCGCGCACGCGCGCGCACACACACACGCACGCACACACACACATACACATACGCGCTCACACACATGCACACACATGCACATACACACACATACACACACATACATACACATACGCACGCACACACATGCACACACACACGCACATACACATACACCCATACACACACATATACACACACACACACATACACACACACAAACACACGGAGACCTGTCGCAGTCTCCAGAGGCAAACTTCACATTCTCACTACGTGGCCTTTACCAGCATTTCTGTTGCTAGGTTACTTGTCATCTGACTGCAATTTTAAAGATCCTCGTTGAAATCTTCGCTTCTCTAGTCTTAAGGCTGCTTCTTCAGGTTTTATGTTTTAAATTGAGTCCATGTTTGCGTCATGTAAAGAAGGGTTGGCATTTTCAGCGAGCTAAAAATTCATCAAAACCCCATCCCTCAGTTACTAACAGTGACACAGACTTTCCATTTTGGCAAGTGGCCCATCTTCAAGGTACTGGGTCGAATGGGAGTTTCCCTTGCTGACGTTTACAAGCAGAATGTTTTCCCCTTGACCAACCTACTTGAAAATCATTGCTTACCTATAGATAGCTCCGGTTTGCTTCTAAAAGAAGGTGCTTCTTTGTCGGTTGCTTGATGTGATGTCATCAAACTACAGTGTTCGGCTGCCCAAGGGAAAACTAATTTCCTCTTGAAGACTGCAGTTCTGAGAGCTGCACACATTTTGTCCTTGCCATCAGTAGGAACCAGAGTACTTATTGCTCTGTGATAAACTAAATAAAAAACAATCCCACTCTTAACAGTTAAAAATAGGTAACATTGGTGTAGAACATTAGTGTGAACTGGCCATGGAGTGTCACACACAAAATTAACTTTCAGGACTTCCGAGCCATCGTCCTTTAGCAGAAGACATGGGTGACTGTCAATAAGAAAGAGCAAGCCGTGTGTGTCAAGGTATCTGAACATAGGAAAGGAACAGTACTTTCAAGAAGTTTCCAAATTGAAAGCAACAGGGCAGACACTATGGCATGAGGCAGTGATTTTCAAATGTATTGTTTAACACATAGACGATTCTAGATGCTGTGCTTCAGGGAATGGTCCAGGGCAGTGGTCTTCTGTAGTGACCATTCTGTCCTTCTATCCCCCCATAAAACTGGAGGAGTACTTAGAAAGTTTGAAGACATGCTTGATTGTTACAAGTAGAAAGGAAGATGCTGTTGACATCCAGAGGGTAGAAACCAGAGACGCTCCTGGGTGTCTGACAATGAATAGGACACCTTTCTACAGTGAAGAATGACCCAGCCCCAACTCACAGCCGTGCCAAAGTTGAATGTTGTATCTATACAATGCAATTCTGTATCGAAGGATAGAATGGTTAGTGTTAATTTTTAACTTGACAAGATCCAAAATCACCTAGGAGACCAATTTCTGGGCCTATCCGTGAAAGATCATCTAGATTTGGTTGGCCTCTGAGCGTGCCTGTATTGGATAATGTTGAGTTGGTTCACTAGTGTGGAAAGAGCCGCCCACTGTGGGTGGTACATTTCCTGTGCTGGGATCCTGGACTGCACAAAAAGGAGAAGGTGAGAAGGGCACTAGCATCCATCGATCCCCTCTTTCTGGTTGGGGACAGAGTGTGACTAGATTCTTCCATTACCTGCTGCCTTCACTTCCTTGTCATGACTGGACCCGGACCCCTGAGCCGAAACAAACCTGTCCTTCCTCAAGCTGCGTGTGATAGCCTATGTGATCTCAGCAGCAGGCAAAGACACTAAGGCTGATGATCTCACGGGGCTGTGTCTAAGTGGCAAGATATTATTGTACGAGCATTAGTAGCAACATGTCCATGCTGTAGGAACTTGCCAACACACACGGAGGCGGTTTTCATTAGGGAGAGAGGTGAGACTCCAAGATCCCTCAGGGTGATAGAAAACGAAAGTATTTTATGTTCAGTATCGAGGGCTGAGAAGTTGAGTTCATGATGAAGTGAAGAGGACAATAAGAGATAAATAGTCCTATAAAGAAGAGAGGTAGGAGGCAGATGAGGACTCACTACAGAAGGCCCAGGTATCTCCAGGTGCCTTCCTATACCCTTGCCTGGGCTCTGACTGTTGCTCACAGCCAGATCCTGCTAGGACTACTCGCCCGACTCTGGACGAAAAGCATTCCCGTCACTTCTACCACTGTCTCTCATCTGCCTCCTCACCCTCCCTTGAGACCTATAGGAAAGTAAGAAATTCCCAAGGAAGCTCTTTACATGTGAAGAATGTATGGGAATGGGGTGCTAGACAGAGGCAGAATCTTTTCCCAAATGATGCAATCTGGCTGAAGCCACGCCCACTGAAATCTCGTTAGGCTTGCCTGTCGTCACTATGCCCACATAGTATTTGCATTGAGATTCCAGTGAGTGTTAATGACACCTTAAAAGTAAGACAAAAGCTATGAATTTGAGAAAAATAATTTCTTCTTCTGAATCTGCAGTCATACATGGAGCAAAGCAATGTGTCGTCAGAATGGCTGTGCACGCATGCTATTTCAGCTCTTGGGAGGTAGAGGATGATAACCAAGAGTTCAAGACCAGTGAGGCTACATAGTGAGTTCAAGATCAACCTGGATGGCATAGCAAGGCCCTCTCTAAAAACCAAAGGCTGTGGACATAGCTCAGTAGAAGAGTACAGGATCCGCAATTCAGTCCCCAGCAATGAAGAAGAAGCAATGTCTAAATAAAAGTATTAGCATTGATAAAATGGTATATGCATCTAAAGATAAATATATAGCTGGGTGGTGGTGGTGGTGCACACCTTTAATCCCAGAACTCGGGAGGCAGAGGCAGGTGGATCTCTATGTGTTCGAGGCCAGCCTGGTCTACAGAGTGAGTTCCAGGATAGGCACCAAAGCTACACAGAGAAACTCTGTCTTGAATACTACTACAACAACAACAACAGCAACACCCCTAAAAACAAAAATTAAACATAAATATATGCTAATTTTTCTTCTTGTTACCAAAACACCTACAATGAGCATAGAGAAGGTATTATAGTCTTATTATGAACAGCAATTATAAAATATTTATAAAGGTACACTTTATTCTTGTAATAAAGGCTTAAAATTCTAAGTGAAACTTTCTAAAACATAAAGACTTAAACTTTAAAGAGAATAGCAGAAGCTTGTTTTTCGTTTTTGAGAATTATATAAAATAATCTTCAATCATATAGAATGACAGGTGCCCAAGAACAGCTAGAAAATCATATTTAAAAATGAAAGGAATTTCTAGGTGTGTTGGTGCACATGTGTCCCCAGCCCCAGGGAGGTGAGATGAGAAGACAGGCAGTTTACAGTCATCCTCAGCTGCCTAGCCATTTGAGGCCAGCTTGGGCTACCCGAGAGAAGCCTTATCTCAAGAATAAGAAGGAGGAAGAGGAGGAGGAGGAGACAATCCAAAAGGATAAGTTATCTTTTAACTATCACTGCATATTGATTATGTAAGGTAGCAAGCTTCACTGTTCCATTCCATACGTGCATATACCATGCTTTGATCAGATCTGTCTTCCTTACTATGGAAAGGTTTGTTTTGAATTGGATTTGCTTTACTGGATATAAAAAAAAATCGTCTTTAATCATGTACTGATATCACTTCCCAAAGAATATAGACAGGGCAGAACAATGGGATAAAAGAAACCTCAGCAAGTATGTAGGTTTTATACCCATAAGGGTGATTCAAGGGGAAAATGAGGGACTTTCAAACAAATGGTGTTAGCACAACTGTCTCCATCTGGATAAAGATAAAATTAGACTATATTTACAACACATTAAAAATAAATTTCAGATGCATTAAAGATGTGTTAACTGCTAGAAACAATACAACAGAATACAACAAAAACCCAAGAATAATTCAGGAGGAGAGGACACTTTCTAGCTGAGACGGGGAAACCCGAGGTTAGAAATGAATGTATAAACGCATACAGAAATAGCATTAGAATAAAGGAGACTATAAATAACACAAAGAAACAAGCAAAAAATATGGAAACACCCTTTCAGTGTAGAAGGCAGACTAAGATCATTTATTTGCAACATTTGAAGAACATCTATAAACATGTAGACAGATCCAACCAAAAAAGGGCAAGGGATAAATTTTCATTGGGGAAAAAGTAAAAATGGCTAACTGATACCTGAATCCTCATTGATAGTCAGGGAAATGTACATTTTAAAAAGTACAGTGACTTCATTCGTGTTTTTGTAACCAAACAATAATAGCTCGGGACTATTATGATTTTTTGACTTGTGGAATTCCTGTGAGAACAAAGACCACACAGTAATGAAAGCTTTTGGAGACTTTTTATTATTGTTAAGTATGAAATGATCCACCGGTAAGATATATATCAATGACATGGTGCTAGGGAGTAAGCAGTGCCAAAGGCTACCTGCTGTGTTTAGCACTTTAGGAATAGGAGGTGGGAGGCCGCCTGGAAATATGAAAGGAGAAGACAGTAGTGCCCACCTCCTGTGCCTGTAACATGATTCCATTTTAATTTAAAATTAATTTTTGCAATTTTAATATTTTAAATTTGTATGTACACAGATTAGCTATTTGAAAAATAAATCAGCATACAAACCAGCTTTCAAAAATATGCTAATGCTGTCTTGCATTTGTAGGGCATTTTTCTTTCAAAGAAGCCCTAACACTTTGATGCATCCCACTCATTTCATCCTCTTGACTTTCCTGGGAGTTGTGACCTTTAAATGTCAAGCCCTGCAGGGCTTTCTGCCTGGCCCCAGGGTCGGACTTCTGGAGAAGGAACCTGGACAGTCCTTGCTTCTTTTCTGTATGTGCTCTGTTGGGAGGTGGCTTTGTTGCTGGGCTCTGTGTGTTTGCAGGCCTACGAGTTTCTCCACGCTTGTGAGTCGCTCATTCCTTCAGACATGATGTCCTGTCTTGAGTGAAAGGATATCTTCAAGCGTTCCCTTAGATGCTGGCTGCAGGACCCTAAAACAGCACAAGGGAAAAGAAAGAAAAAAGTCAAGGAATACCCGAGGGGCAGCATTCATGACTGACAGCAAGATCCTTTGTGCAAGAACAGGTTCTAATGGACAGTGTGTAACCTGCAGGCCTGCTTTTTGGGGTTTCTGTCCTGCCTGGTTCCCACAGCTAGCAAGTCCCAAAGAAAATCACACAGAGGTCTACATAAGTTATAAACTGATTGGCCCATTAGCTCAGGCTTCTTATTACCTCTTGTAGCTTATATTAACCCATTATCCTTATCTGTGTTAGCCACATGGCTCAGTACCTTTTTCAGCAGGGCAGGTCACATCCTGCTTCTTCGATGATCTTGGCAGGACTGGGGAGTGAGCTTCCTTCTTCCCAGAATTCTCCTGTTCTCATCACCACACCTCCACTTCCTATCAGGTTGTCCCACCTATACTTCCTGCCTGGCTACGGCCAATCAGCATTTATTTAAAACATAATTGACAGACTATAGAATTGTCCTACACCAGACAGTGGACCCCTCAGTTTAGTAACAATGGGGGCTGGTGAGGCGATATAAAAATTCATAGCTTTGGGGGCCTGAGAGATGGCCCAGAGGACCTGAACTCAGACCTCAGAACCAGTGCCAGGCAGCACACAACCACCTGTAACTCCAGCTCTAGGTGGTCCAACACCCTCTCCTGACCTCCTCAGGCATCACCCCCACACACTCTCACCCATCCACCCACCTACCCACTTACTCCTCCATGCATGCAATGCAAAAAAAAAGGGGGGGGGGGAGTTGTCACCTAAGAGCAAGGGTGAAATTCTGGCTTCACTATGTGGAAGGAAAATTGCTTAATGTATCTGAGCTCGAAAATCAAATCCTCTCCAAATAATGTTCATGTATTAGATTGTCATGAGAATTGACATCCCGCCTGGAACACAAGAGGACCTTAGCCAGCAGCTGGGAAGGCAGCAACAGACTGAAACCCTGCTCACATCTGTCCTGTGGTCTCTCCACTTCTGTGCATTCTCTCACCTTTCCCGCCAATAGTTTCTGAGTCACTATTGTGCTGAAACTTGGGTCCTGGAAACCTCAGGGTCCAGTGAAAGAGATAAAGTCTAAGTATATGCTTGGCTGTGGGAAGGCTTTTTAACTGAGAAGTGTATAGTGTATAAAGTTCTCTGGGGATGAATGGGAGACTGTCATGTGGGTCCTAGATAGGAAGGTCCTAACAGAATGTCTAGTATCTGAGAATTCACCTGGTTGACCAGGAATTGGAGAATAAACAGCAAGGGAATTTGCTACCATGAAGAATTGTGCACAGAAAGGCAGATGGGCAAAATGTCCACAGATGAAAAAAAAATCTTCGTTTATGGCTACTGTCTTAGGTATAAACATTAACCCTTCTTCGACAGATGATTGTGCAACTGGTGTTGCCCTGTTAGTTAGAAAGGTTTAGGCCTAGTACTGAAGGGGGTGGGGTTAATCTGTCGACTGATCTGGATTTGGAATCACCTAGTAGACACACTGCTAGCCACACATGTGAAGGCATTTCGGGGGATACTGGGCTGAGGAGGGAAGAACTACCCTAAATGTGTGCTATATTATTGTGGGAGCTGAATGAGGTCTTGAACTGAATAACAAAAGGAAAAGGAGAAAATGAACTGAGCAGCAGCCTTCCCCCCTTTTTTGTCTGTCTGTCTCTCCCTCCCTTGATATGGATACAATGTAACAATTTGCCTCAGACTCCTGCCTTCCCCACCAGGATGGAGAACGTTCAGAATGTGAGCCCAGTTAGACCCTCTTTCCTTAACTTGTGCTTGCCAATGAAAGGCAAAAAGTACCCACTACAGAAGAATAAATGGATAAGCTGTTTTTTAATCAAAGCTGTGATAGTCATCCTTCAAAATAGCTCTCAGGGATCCCTGCCTCCTGGGTTTTGAGCCCGGCCTGGTGCAGTCCTTTTCTACAGTGGACCAGGGTCGATCTGCATGATCGTCTCCAGAGAAGTAAGTTCATTATCCGATATCCGAGTTTCTCATGAAAGACACTTGGGATACGTGCCAAAATGAGAGCATGTCTTTTTACTAACAATCTAGACTTCAAGGTGCACAACACACTTCTACTGATTCTACATCCTCCGTGATGAAGAGCTTGTAGTTACTGTCCTGGCAGCGGGTGCTTCTGCAGCTGGCTTCCTGAGAAGAATCTATTAGCAGAGTCGGTCTATCCTCCCAACAGACAGAGAGCCTGAGAACGAACTACTGAGCTCACAGCTCTGGTAGTGAGGAGGAGAGGGGAAGGCTTAACTTTGAGATTATCTTCTGAAAGGACTTGTTCTGGGTGAGAAGAGGAAGTCACTCCTTATAGATTCAGGAACAGAAGCTGGCAGAGCTGGGGCAACTTGATTGCTTTCCCAGGCCTATCCCATCATTCATTTTTCATAGATTCATGGAAGAAGTGTAAGATACTCCACAGGACGTTGGATGACTCCAATGCCCACACTCCTGATAGGGGACCTGTACGTTTAGAGCGGATGTCCACTATCCATCCTGCTTCCCCCTTCATCATAGAACCCTTCTTGTCTTCTGATGAACTCTGATCCAGACATCTCTTCCAAAGGTGGGAGACTTAGGCTTAGCTGTGGGTTTCTGTGCAGGGGAAGGTCACTGGTTACTATGGGAAATGTGGTCAGAGCAGGTCCAGAGCATCCAGAGACACCCTCGTGTTCTTACCACTGTACTCGATTTAAGATGCATAGTCCCAGAAGGATGGGCTTGGAAGATGCTCATTTCCATTCCAAAGTCACAAATTTCGCTAGTACAGTTTGGATCCATCTGGCATCTTCTACAGATGAGCATATTAGCTAGGAGTCTTCTTGTGTCTTTGCATAGGAGTGACGGTGCCTTCGGCTAGTGTGATTCATATTGCTGCATGTTGGTCAAAGATGCCTGTGGTTTCTGGTGAGTGGTGGATGCTAATTAAAGCCTAGTGAACACTTTTGATATGTGATACTCTCAGAATGACATTGGCTGGTCCGTGTTTGTCAACTGAGGCCTAGTAAGTGCCTTTTGATCTGCGATGCTCTCAGGATGACGCCACTCTCAGCAAATCCATGTTTGTCTGACAGAATTGCAGGGACACATTTTTGGCTAGGATAATGGAGTCATTAGGAACAATAGGTTCGGAATTTGTAAGTAGACCAAGGACTTCCAAATGTGAGGGACTTCTAGATGTCTAGCCATGTCTACCATGTCCACCTTGGGTTCTTGTGATCTAGGCTCAGGACAACCTGTGATACACTAAAAACCAATTCATGGACTTGGTATCTTAGGATTGCCATATGGAAAAAGCAGTTTCCTGTAGAAATTTCCCTGCTGGTTGCCTGAAAAAAAATTAATCAGCATTAGGAAGGAATTTATAAAAACCTTTGACTATACATCAGAGAGTAGAAAAAAAGGGAATATTTTCTAACAGACTTTTCTTCCTCTTTGGGGGGGCAGGTAAAGTTGCACCTCTTTGCTGTGTAGACTTTGAAGCCTGAGACCAGAAAGATTAGAGATGAAAGCTTTGGTATGGTATCGGAGCAGAGCTTCACACTAGTGCTAAGATTCAGGATTTTTATCATCCGAGAGACTGATATGACTTCAGCAGAAGCTCATGCAAGGAAGAGGCTGAAGATGAAGGCCTTTTCTGAAACCACAGCCACCTGCTACCCTGAGCCCCACAGCTAAGATGGCTTTTCCGTCATATTCTTTGGAAACAGGGCCGTTAAGTCAACAAGGGCTGTCGGGCCTGTGGTGGCTGAGACCACATTAACCCTAGCGATAAGGATTCAGGGTTTGTTAGCCCTGGATGCAGCGACTCCAAGAACTAACCCAGCATCTCCCATTCAACTTGGGCAAACATTGCGATTTAGATTTCTTTTTTCTGTTGCATGTCTTGTCTAGATCTGGTGATACTTCCGGGGGACATGTTCCATGTGATATCACGTGTGAAAGCAGAGCTGGTCTTCTGGAAGAGGTGGAAGTAAAGCCCGGAAGGCAGAGTGGCTGCCCAAAGCAGCAGGAAGCTTCTAATCAAGCTGGAGCCTAGCGCCCGGCTCTTTAGCTGTCAGGATGAGCATTATTTTCACTGGCTCACCCTTTTCATCCTTGCTGGCGAGCATCTTCTACTCTGACTCTCAGGTGGCCATTTGCCTATTTCTGTGAAGAAACAGGAAAGCTAGTCCTCACTTTCTTTCTTGTGCTCTAACTGTAGGGCAAGTGTTGCCCATGGGCTGAGGTGTCTCTTGCTTTGGCTCAGCTGGGTCTGATTTTTCTCCCCAATACTCCTTTCTTGTCCCCCCATCCCCAGCCTTCTGCTGCAAGCAGAAAATCTCTCCCACCTGTATTTTCTGCCACTCTTCTCAAGGAGCGTTTGGATTTTGTCATCTCTTGAGTATAAATGCCCAAGAGGTGATAATGGTAGAAACTGGAGTTAAAGGCAAGACGTGCTGGCACAGGACGGCAATCCCAAGCATTCCGGAAGCTGAGGGAGGAGACCAAGTGTTAGACATCAATCTGAGTGCTGTTGTGAGATCCTGTCTCAAAAAACCAAAGACTGGCAGGTAGATCACTACTAAAGCATTTTCATATGTCCATTCTTAGCACGACGATAAGAATCAAAATGAAGCAGATACATATGTTGTTCAGTTGGAACAAGCTGGTTTTTGTGTGCTCCTTAAAATCATACCTTGCAACGGATTGTCTTGTCATGCTGTGATATAAAATCAATTAATATTTCTAACTCTGCAGGGCACTAGACAGAGAACTATAGATAGTAGAAGTAGGCATCCATGGACCTTATGGCTCAAGGAGTGTTGAGCCTACAGCAAAATGCCGAGAAACTTAGAATATCATGTTAATATCTGATCACCTACTTTGCAACCACCCACTAAAAGGGCATGATGGCCTATGGCCTTTGTACAGTGCAATTAAGCTTTACTTTAATTTACTTTAATCAAAATAGAAAATAACTGAATATTTTCTATTATCTACTTTTGTGACCTGAGACATGTCAATTGCTTTCCCTTTTAGCCTCATTATCTCATTGTTTAAATGTGGCAAAACACAGATTGCACTTCAAAATTAGACCCTGCAGTTTAATCTCTCCTAAATACTCTTTATAATATTTTAAAAGTGACAAAATTGTATGCATTTACCATGTTCAAATTGTTTTTGAAATATATATATATCTCCTGATATTTTCTTTTTTTTTCTTACTTAGTTTTTATTCATAATCGTAAACTTAACTCTGCAATCCAGCTAGACTTGAAGGGGAATGAGGAAAATATGGAACCCAAAGAACTTCAGTGAGAGCAGAGATTATAGGGTACTGCGAGCAGATGGGGCTGGGGTGCTCTCCTGAGCTACAGAAGGAATGGTCTGGTGGGTAAGAAGCCCGCAAGTCAAAAGAATTAGAGTTGTCCACAGTCGGAAATGGTGATCTTCTTGCTGGTCTTGCCATTCCTGGACCCAAAACGCTCCATGGCTTCCACAATGTTCATGCCTTCTTTCACCTTCCCAAAGACCACATGTTTGCCATCCAGCCACTCAGTCTCGGTGGTGCAGATAAAAAACTGGGAACCGTTTGTGTTTGGTCCAGCATTTGCCATGGACAAGATGCCAGGACCTGTATGCTTCAGGATGAAGTTCTCATCCTCAAATTTTTCTCCGTAGATGGATCTGCCGCCAGTGCCATTATGGCGTATGAAGTCACCACCCTGGCACATGAATCCTGGAATAATCCTGTGAAAGGAAGAACCCTTATATCCAAATCCTTTCTCTCCAGTGCTCAGAGCACGAAAGTTTTCTGTTGTCTTTGGAACTTTGTCTGCAAACAGCTCGAAGGAGACGCGGCCCAAGGGCTCGCCATCGGCCGGGATGTCGAAGAACACTGTGGGGTTGACCATGGCTGCAGCAAGCGGTGAGAGGGGACAACGGCGTCTGCAAAGCCCTCCTTATATTTTCTAGAACAGCTTTAAGTGTTCCCTGAGCACTCTCAAGTCTATAATACAGAGTTAATTATTGTCACTGTATTGCACAATAGATTTCTTACACTCAAGGGAGCTCCTTAGAATAGCTAGTTTGCTCTTGACTGGTGTGAGATAATCTTTTCAGCATTTATATCTGAATGAGCTCTTGGGAGTCATTGTGTGCCTTGATCACTGCACTTCACCTTAACTCCAGGCTCATCCATACTGCAAAAGGTAAGATTTCATTCTTTTATGTCCAGAACCACCCACTGTGTAAACATGCTGTGTTTTCTTTACCCATCCATCATGGATGGTGTCTTAGTTACTTTTTAATTTTTTTGTAATGAAACACCATTGCCAAGGCAGCTTATAGAAAAAAGGAGTTGCTGAGTGCTTACAGTTTCAGAGGGTGGGTCCATAACTATTATGGCAGGAAGCATGACAGCAGGCAGGCCGGCAAGCGGGCAGGCAGGCAAGCAGGCAGGCAGGCAGGCATGGCATTGGAGCAGTAGCTAAGCACTTTGACCCTTATCCACATGTAGGAGGCCGAGAAAACTAGCTGGGAAGGGCATGGATTTTTGGAACCTCAAATTCCACACCCAGTGATACACCTCCTCCTACAAGGCCACACCTCCTAATTCTTCCTAAACAGTTCCACCAACTGGGGACCAAAGATCCACATAAATGAGACTGGGGACCATTCTCATTCAGACCACCACAAGCAGGGACTTAGTTTAACTCAGCATCTTGATTCTTGTGACCAGTGTTACAGTAATAGGGAAGTTCATGGCTATCTTTGTAAACTGCTTTCATTTCCTTTCGTACTGTAGTAGTACTCCTGGGTCTTAGGTCAATTTTATTCTTAACCTTTTAGAGAACCTCCCTACTGTTTTTCTTAATGGCTGGAGTAATTTGCATCTCTACCAACAGGGTTATGAAGGTTCTCTTTTCTCCTCACTTGTCTTTTAATATTTTCTGTAACGGCCTTTATGAGAAGAGCTAACCCCATAAATGATTTTAAAACAATTATCAGTTTCCATAACAATCAACCACAAAACCTCAAAGGCATATGGTTATGATTCTTTTGGGGTTACTCGGTTCCATGCAATCACCGTGAGATTCACTAGAGCCCAAGGTCCCTTCATTCTTGACCTTTATGAAATTCTTTTGGCTGGTGGATTATAATGCCAGTTTGACTCCCCAGAAACTGGCAAATGTTAGGAAGTTTTGAAGGTCTGATTTTAGTTTTTTTCCCCAGTGTATCACCAATCCCTAAGGCATAGGTGACTTAGGGGAAGGCTAACAGTGAAATCTATAGTGTAATTTTCAATATCTCTTTTTTTTAGAAGAATTTCATATGTTCATTTCCACCTGACTTTTCCTTCTTTCCAACTTTTCCCATGCTCCACTTCTTTTAAAATTCATGACTTCTTCTTTAGTTACTGCTACACACACACACACACACACACACACACACACACACTTGCTGAGAGGGGGAGAGCGAGAGAGAGAGAGAGAGAGAGAGAGAGAGAGAGAGAGAGAGGAGGGAGAGAGAGAGAGAGAAATACTACCTGTTGAGTCCATTTAGTGGTGCTCCTATGAACATGTGTTTTGGGACGACCACTTTGAACTAGATAACTATCTGAGGGATCATTCCTGGACTTCTCCCTTTTAGCAGCCATTAGCTGCCTGAAGCTCTTCGCCTAGGGGTGATCTTGTCCCATCCAGGTGACCATGTCAACTTATGTTGTCATTGGGCAGGTTTTGTTTAAGGTGACCATATTGTTAAGATTTCATGGTTGCAGGTCATATGTAGAAGATGCCGCTATCTCATAGGAGACATCCTGGCCCCCTAACTTGCAGTCTTCCCTCACACTCTTCCACAATGTGTTGTAAGGATTGTACTGTAAATGTTAGTTATGCTCTACATTGTGTTTTTCTGTGATGGTCTCCATTTGCTACAAAAGAAGCTTCTTTGACCGGGGATGGGAGCTACACTTCCCCTGGGTTTAAAAGTAGGTATTTGTCTTTGTTTGTGGAGTAGGATTCTTTCTCAAGGAGACCCAGTCACTTCTTCATTTCAGGGGTTTTGAGTTTAAGAACTGGCCTAAGTCTGACAACACTGTTACTCAGAATTAGTCTGATGTAAATTGGTGACATCA
Source organism: Microtus oregoni (assembly GCF_018167655.1). Classification (NCBI taxonomy): domain Eukaryota; kingdom Metazoa; phylum Chordata; class Mammalia; order Rodentia; family Cricetidae; genus Microtus; species Microtus oregoni. Next base: position 18,723,026 of record NW_024543090.1, read on the forward strand.
CTCACTGGCTGCTTATTGTACTTCCTCTTGAGCTACGCTTTGTGTTTTGATCTCTTTAAGGGTCCTAGACTTCAATCTAGAGGAAGTTCAGATTTCTGGTAAAGCAAAAATCCCTCAGAGGAGACGATCATGGTTCTTCAGACAAGAAATTACCTTCCTAGACAGAAAAGATCTGGTCCTCTTGACAGGGGAGGCTTATATGGCTTAAGGACTTCAGTTGCCCACTTTCATGGGGTTTGTCTCCATCTGAATGCTCGGAGTTCCAATTCCTTGCCAATTAACATCCTAACTTCAACATGGGAAACCTAATGAGTCCTATCTCATTGAGAGGACATTGACTTGTATTGCACTTTGGCCATTTGTGGAACAGATTTTAGATGTGACCTTTGAAAATGACCCTCTGGTTACAGGAGATTGTTTTGTGATGGCCACTATGTATTTTAAGTCCATAATGAAGATCTGGAACTAGAAAGTTTTGTGCTCACCATTTTCATTTTATAACTCCCCAAGAATACATGGAGCCAAGAAAACAAAACAAATATTGACGTTGTATTTGTCAGAATTGAATAAGAGATGCAAACCCCTCGGAATGATACTGAATCACTGAATCATCAGTGACACATTTTAGGGATTTGATCTTATACAGTTGTGGGAGCTCTTAAATAGTTTATGTGCAGTTGTCGCAGTCATGTACCTATGTATTTAAACACACAGATGCATGTATGCAAATATGTTGTACATGTATGTTTGGCATGTATGTGTGGTATGCTGTTGTGAACACACACACACAGTTCAGATGTGTGGAAAATCCGTAGTTCCTGGCAAAAGAGGGGCCTAGGATACCTTGTAACTCTCTGAGTACAAATTCTGAGAAAAGCCAAACAAAATACTCAAACTTCTTTGAACTAGAGAGCTGAGCTTGCAAGAAAAAAAAAGGGAAATACTTCAATCCCAGAAATGACAAGGGAAGTGAAAGGCAGCCGGGCAGGCCTGCAGAGCAGCAGGGGCCTCAAAGGGATTATCTGTAGCTGAGGCGAGGGTGTGGGCTTTTAGGACCACAGGGTATGAAATAAGGATATAGAGCTTTCATGGTGTGGGGAGCGAATCCGGGGTGTGTGAAGAAGCCAAATCATATGAGGCTGGGGCTCGACTACCAGTCACGGGCAAAAGAAAGAGGAAAGAAAGGGGGTGTGGAGGACAGAAAGACGTTAGGGTGACTAAGCACTGGCAAGAGCTACAAAACCATTTCTTTCTTCTTTGTGAATTAAAGAAAAAAAAAAAAGGAAGGAAAAGAAGTCTAACAGGAGAAGATGGCAGCCCAGCCCCAGAACTTGTATAGTCATGATACCCAAAACTTACTGTCCATAAGGACGGAATGATAAGGAAGCAAGAAAGGCTACTTGAATACATTTTTGTTGATTAATTATATTTTTAGAATTGTAAGGGTTATTTCAGTGTAAACATAGAAATAACTCTGAAACCAGAAGAAGGCAGAGGCGGAAGTAGAGTGTGGGATAAATACAATATAAATTATGCAGGAAAGAAAATGGGAATAAAAATTAGGGCAGGGCTGGTGAGAAGTCTCAGTTGAGAAATGCTTGCAACCAAGGCAACCAGAGTTCAGTCCCTTGAACCCACATGGTAGAAAAAAAGAACCGATTCTTGGAGGTGGTCCTCCAAGGTCCACGTGCATGCTTGCCTTTCTCCTCTAAAGAAAAAATAAAATACAATTTAAAAATTAGGGAAAATAGAAAGCACAAAAATGAAGTTATAGAAATAGACCCAAAATAAACGTAAAAACAATCCCAATCAATATAAACTGTATAAATTCAGCAACTCCACACACAGAGGCTGGGATTGCATGAAGAAAAACCAGCTTCGTAGTATAGTTAATGTGATGATTTCAAAATAGAAATAATAATATCATATCAGCCACACTCCAGGACAGGCTCCTCACCAAGGAGTAGTTGGTCAACACAAGCTGAAGTAGATGTTTTGAAGAAAGAGAGAAAGAGATCATATGAAGTTGGGTCAGTAGTAAGGTCAGGAGGATACTCTGGGAGGAGAGGGGATAAACGTGAGCAAAACTCATTGTATGAGATTTTCAAAGAATTAATTAAACATTATATAAACAAACGAACGGCATAAATTTGAAAATAAAATGATGGTAAAAGAAGAATCATTAGCACACAAAAAGGCTGCGCATCTGCAAATATATAGAATAAAAACAGATTTTAACTGAAAAACCGTTGCTGTGGGTGAAGATGATTATTACATAAACATTTGAAGAACAAATTATAATCCCGAGCCAGTAAATTCTTAGAGCATAACCTCACATGGCGGAACTCCAAGGAAAACCAGCCATCAGCAATGGTGGAAATTATATTGCATCCACTGCTCAAGGGCTGGCAGGTAAAGAGCCCAGAAGTCAACAATGGCTTGAACATTTTGACTGATACAGCCAGTAGGGTGGATATGAAAGATAGTTGTCCAAAGCACACTCTGTAAATTAAGGAATATATAGTTGTCCCATGGGGAACAATTTAAGAATAGAGTCCATCTATATTCATGAGATGCCCCACAGATCCCCACGGAGCTAGCAGTATGCCACGCCCCCTTCTCCCTGCATCACCTGCAGAATTTGTTGTTCTTTTCTTTCTGTTCCTTCTGTCTATGTGTTGCTTTGATTAACTGATGAATAAAGCTGCTTCGGCCAATGTCTTAGCATAGTAAAGCTAGGTGGAAAAGTCCAAACAAAGCTACACAGAGAGAGTAGGCAGAGTTGGGGAGATGCCATGTAGCCACCCAAGAAACAAGATGTGAGGTAACAAGTCACAAGCCTCACGGTAAATGATAAGATGATAAGAACGGGTTAATTAAAAGAGAGAACTAGCTAGTAACAGCTCTAGCCATTGGCTGGACAATTGTAACTGATATTAAGCCTCTGAGTGGTTAGTTATTCGTGATCAGGCAGCAGAGAGAAACCAGTCTGGGGGACAAGCAGGACAGAAAATACTTGTGTCTGTAGTATGGTTCATCATTGCCATGTTTGGAATCAGCTCAGTTGCTCATTGGGAAATGACTGGCTAAGGACAGCATGATTGGGGCACATGTGTGCAAGGAATATTACTCTCTTTAGGAAAATGAGTGGAACTAGAGGTGATCACTCTGAATGGAATAAACCAGACTTGGGAAAGCAGAAGAAGGATTACTTGGGAGTAGAAAAGGGACTAGGGAGAGTGGGGGAGGCTGACGGGAGAACAGAAGGAGAGGTGAAGATAACCACACTACCTCACACATATCTGAAAATGTCACAATGAAACCCATTGTTTATTCCAATTGATGTACGCCAATAAAACTTACAAAATTAAAAAAAATGACTGCATGCATTATCTTTTCTAGTGGTGGATCTTAAAGGGCCAATGCTCTGAAAGCTCCCCCGGCATATCTCAAGTGCAGTCAGGATTGAGAGCCGGTAATAGAGTGAGTAAAATGGATGGGTACATGTATAGAAGACAGAAACTAGACCCGTCTCTAATTGATGTAAAACATCAACTCCAAATGGTCTATAGAAGCAAACATAAGACCTAACCTCAGGAGATCCTTGGAGGAATAGAGAGAGGTAACACATTAGAACAGTGGTATACACAATGATGTTTTAGATAAGACCCCCCCCACAAAAAACAGGCTGCAAATTAGACATATGAGATTATATCAAATAAGAAACTTCTATTCCACAAAAGGAACTATTAAGAGTCAGAAGAGGCAACATCCAGGATAGGGGAGAGCATTGCCGGCATTTATCTGGCAAGTGATTAATATTTGGAACATATGAAGAATTTAGAAAGTTCAACAACAAACAAACAAATCAAAAGCGACCTGGGTAGGCAATCATCAGATGAAAATACAGAGAAAGCTAACAGACAGGAAGCCTGAGCATTAGCATTCTACGCCACAGCAGATAACTACAGCTCACAAAACCTGGCCAGCACACAGGAGTGGTGATAGGAAGAGACATACTAACTGCCCTGACTTGATCATTATACGTTCTCCGCACATATCAAGTCATCACGCTGTATCTCATGAATATGAGATTTCTATGTGTCAACCAATACATGAAAAAGAATAGAAGGGAGTTTTTTTCCCACATAGCAATGTGGATATGTCTCACCCAGAGACACAAAAGCCAGTTACAGAAAGGACACAGCCTATATGCCAAACTGGAAAACATAGGCCAACAGCATTTGTGATCAACGTATAAGCTGCGTGTGTCAGAAGACCACAAACATAAGCAAGAGACGACAGAGGCCTCTGAAGAAGAAGGGGAGGGGACAAGTCAGCGGAGGACACTAAATCGTAATTAAATTGCTGGATTTCTAAGACAGCAATCACACAGCATGGCGTTTTGGTAACATCTATCATAGCTTCACAGACAGGTATCTGAGACCTTGGAACGTCTGCATATCTGACCTATTTCCCACATTATAAAGGAGTAAAATGGTTGCTGCGTAAATCTGGCCTTGTGTCTCGTGGATAATTAAAGAATCTATCTACCGGTCAGAGAAGGCGATGGTAACCAGTATTTTCTTCCTCGGTTTCACAGAATGACATGATTTTGGCAATTCTACTGTGCGTCAGGATCTTTTGAGTGTATGCATCTCTGCGTCTGTGGTCACGTGTATGGCACAGTGCATGAGAAAATGAGAGAAAACTTGTAGGAGTTGCTTTTCTCCATTGCCATTGTGTGTCCTGGGAGTTGAACTAATGTCAGGCTTGCCAACAAGTTCCTTTGCCTGCTGAATCACCTCTTAGGCCCACAAAACAGGTTTCAAACAAGTACTTCAACTGCGTGTGTGTGTGTGTGTGTGTGTGTGTGCATGCGTGTCAGTGTCTGTGGTAATAAAAATTACATTGCTAAGTTAGAAATAATAACCAATAAAAAGAAACACCCTTTAAAGCCAAAGTAAAAATTGACCAGGAAACATACATCTCAAAAGGAAAATTTAGCATCTTAACTAAAATCTCCACATCCTATTAAAAAGAAGGCAGCTTGTGAAATCCTGTCTGGGTCTCCTGTCCTGGCAGAAGACTTCAGTCCCTCTTTTAGCTCTTCACTGCCCTCTCCAGGTCCCAGGAGTCTCCCTGAGGTCAGTCGAGGAGGTCTTCACCATTGTAAACAGCAGGATGGGGAGGGAGGCGCTGGGTGCAGAAGCACAGGAAACAATGACTTGTAAAGGGTTTTCTAATTGTTGTTACTTGTTACCTCCTGCAATAGCATGATGGTTGAAGTGGGACTTCACAGCAACTGATCTCCAAGCAAAGCTAGTGAGTAAGTTAGCAGCCACGAAGTCAAATGGGGCATATGACAGTAGCAAGCTTTCCATGAGAAGTAGCATTCAGGGGGGCATGGTGACACAAATCTGTGATCCCAGCTAAGTCAGAAGCTGAGACAGGAAGGTGGCTTGACTCCAGTAGTTCGAGACAAGCCTGGACAACATAATGAGGCCCTATTGAAAACAAACAAAAGAAGCAAACAAAACACCAACAAAGACACACCTGGCAGTCACAAGCTGGTATATGTGGGCAAAGCCCGTGTGTTGCAGCGTGTCTGGATAGAAATGAGCTGCATGTTGGACAGATCTGAATGAAGTCCTTGTGATTGTCAACAGTGCAAACAACCACATTGTTTTTCTCTGACAGACAGAAGAGCTGCCAGGTCTCAGGAGAACAAGAGCAATGCCTGAGACTCGGGGGAGGAGAACCATATATGGGGGAACCCTGGGTCACGTTGTTGAAGTTCTGAAGCACAGAAGAAACAAGCAAACAAAAACAGATTTAACTCAGACAGAGGCAAGAACTGAATTAATTACAAACCAATCCTTAACCTCCTGGGAGAGCCTTTTCCCGCCTGTCTCCTGGAGCCAACCTTCCTGGCTACGATTGGCCGCTGGATTCACAGTGCTCACCCGGGTGCGTGTGACTGCAGTCCCAGAACATTCTTGGCATTTGGTTCATAAAGCAGTGGTTCTCAACCTTCCTAACCCTGCGATTCTTTAATACAGTTCCTCATGTTGTGGTAGCTCCCAACCATAAACTTATTTTCCCCACTACTATGTAGCTGTAATTTTGCTATGGTTATGAATCATAATGTAAATATTTTTTGGAGACAGAGGTTTACCAAAGGGGTTGCGAGAACCACTACTCTAGAGAGTTAGCACTTGGGGCTGCCTTTGTCCAGAAATCCCCTTTCTCAGTCTTTACACTAGCGGTTTATTCCTTTCCCGGGGGCTCAGTGCCACTGTTGCCTCCTGGGGGAACTTCTAGATGGAACACAACAGGAGCTATTTTGCAGAACAAATGACCTTGTTAGAAATGGAAGCAAGGTGTCCTGCTAGGGACTTTACAGACCTGGAAACCGAAGACCTTAGACCCAATTTGAGGTGACATCTCTGAGTGCAGACGCCCTGCTCTTCAATGTGTGGCACAGAGAAGGAAGCTCTGGGGGTACACTTGTGATAAGGGGGCCACACTGGGCTCTGCTAATGGGCCTTCCCCGATAACGGGTCACAGTCTGTCTCTGGATATCCACCCCTGATGAAGAGTCATGGCTGGGTTCTGGAGGCCCAGCTCTGCTGGTGGGCATTCCCTGACAAAGGGCCACAGCCAGTCTCTGGATGTCCACCCTGATGGAGAGCCATGGCTAGGTTCTGGGAACACACGGGTGCCGAGGGACCGCATCACATCTGTGCTTTGGTGATCCATGAAATGTGTGCAGCCTTTTCCCCAGCTCTGGGGAGCGTTCTTAAACCTGTCGGGTGTTAATACCTTTTTCTTGTGAGGATATAAAAATATCCTGGGGCGGTGGTGGCGCATGCCTTTAATCCCAGCACTCGGGAGGCAGAGGCAGGTGGATCTCTGTGAGTTCGAGACCAGCCTGGTCTACAGAGCTAGTTCCAAAGCCACAGAGAAACCCTGTTTCCAAAAACAAAACAAAACAAAATATCCTGGAAAGGCTTAAGGATATTTATACCTTATATCACAGGGTTAATTACAATAATATATAGAGAGCCCCTAGACCATGGGTGAAATGCCTGCAGCGGACTGGAAATGGGATCTAGACACAGTGCAGAAAATAAACAAAAGCATCTCGTGAGTAAATGAGATGTTCAGCTTGCTTTACGATATCAACATTTTTGTGCTAAAAGTTCAAGGAGATATATAACTATCTACTACGAGATTGATGGCATGTTTTGTCGAATAGACAATGGAGAAACAGTCGCTCTACTCCGTGTTCGTAGTGGGGATGAGAAATGTACATACCTCATGGGTGGGGATTTGACATCATTAATAAAATTAAATATGCACTTAGCTTTCAACTGAGCATTTCAAATTTTAGGACTACTTCCTAGAATATGTAGGAATAGCTGAAAAAGACCGTCCTGCGTAGCTACATTGCAACAATGTTCATAATAGCAAAGGATTAGAGACATGCTCAGTAGGCTATGGAAGAGCCACTTAGTGGAATATCATGTAGCTTTAGATAAAATGGACATCACTATATGCTACCATTACAAGAAGTTATGTGTAAAAAGGAGTAAGATGAGAAAAAGTATAGTATGCTAACATTTACCCAAGTAGGAGTAACAAACACATTTGTGAACTATCAAGTAAATAAAAGAATTACCTTAAGTAGTAAGAGGGAGGAGGTGTGAAGAAGATAGACATAAAACAGAGATTTTTAAAAAGGTTTAACTTTGTAGATTTAACATTGGTACAATATAAACATCCTTATAATTACAAAAGTTAAGTAAAAACCAAAGAAGCAATTCTAAACATTTTAAAAGTGGTTTGAAAAGGATCACGGGTACACATCCCTAATGCAGCAAACCACTTGCAGTAATCCAGCGGGGACAACAGCAAAAACAAATCAACATTCGATGGCTCACACCTAGTCTTGCCCTTTGAACTGGCTCCAGATATCTCTGTGTGAATCAGAGAAAACGATCATGTCAGTACATCAGGAACCAAAGTTTTCCACCGTAAGTGTAAAGCGCACATGCTATCAGAGGTAAATCCCCACTCTGCTAAAAGCGTTAGCGAGAACCTGGGTCTGTACATTCCACTATCTTGCAAATGTGATAAGAGAAGAGAGACCACAGTACACCAGGAGCCTCCTGATGGACAACGCCACCTATGGGATATCCGTGTAAAGAAACAGTAAGGCTGAATTAAACCCAGCTCCCAGGTCTACCGCTGACGGTGGAAATTGAGCAGTTAGAAACGTACTAGGCAAAGTGGTAGGGATGCAGTCAGTCGAATCCAGAAGATGAGAAACTGTACAACTGCGCACAACAAACCGCTTAATTTATTCATCACAAATTCAGAGAATAAAATGGAGATGAAAAGGAGACTTAAGACATTGCCCCAGTCCTGATTTGAATAGATCAAGTCTATAAGAATTATGTGCACACCCAGCTGGTATGCAAACTCCTGGTTATCTTGTATGCGTGAACATGGTCTGATGATCTTAAAGCATGATTGTGAATTTTTTGAGATGTAAAACTGATATTGTGGTTAGGCTTAAAGGGGACTCATTTCCTTGTCTTAATGGTGAGCCTCTGGGCTTTTGGTTAGTTTTCCTTCCACTAGAGTCTTGCTTGCCGTGTGCTGGCCGTTGACCAAATCATCCTTCAACATCTCACATGGAACAACAGGCACACCTTTGCATAGTGAATGAACGCACTGAAATAAAGCTCTGGGCAATGTGACTCTTGTTCTTTGTATGTATGTTTATCATTAAAGAGCTATTAAATTTAACTCATTTCTACGTAAGAGTTGTGCTATGGAATGCTGGTCACAGAGTGGGAATCCCCTAGCCTGATCTGTGCTTGCCTGTGTAGGGAAGGCGTAGGTGTGGACGGGAGAACCCTCCAGGGCCACTGCAGCCCTTAAAGAAGCCTTTGGCTTGGACTCACTGTGTCAAGTTATTGGGCTGTCTGCGGATGGTTTCTAGCCGATTAGAATGCCAATAGATGTGGGCTTGCTATTTCCATTACAGTGTTGGTCTTCCTTGCTTTAAAATTTGAATCTCCGTTACTGTTACCTTCCCAATAGATATTTCAAAAATGCAAAGAGCACAAAGAAGAGACAGCGAAACTCCTTTTTCCCACCTCTGCTTCCCAGCTAGCCAATGTTTCTTCCTAGGCAACTAATCTGATAGGAGAACAAGGAGACACAGAGGGAGGGGAAGGGAAGGGAAGGGTTGCGGTTAGAAAAGCTACCTGGGATGATGCACAGGGCAACCTGGCAATGGTATAGAACACACTTGTCCTGGAGAGCTTGGATGTCTATGTGTATGGGTGCTTGTAAACCAGGGGAGACAATTTAATTAAGAGATGCAGCCTTTCTCCATTGTTCTACGGTCTGCTTCTTGTTACTTTGTGTCTCTTGATAATTCTCTGGGGAGGTGGTTCAGTTGGTAGAGTGCCTGCCAGTATCTCTTGGTAATGGTTCCATACCAATGCCCCAGAATGCTTCCTCCTTCTTCTTGTAACCGCTCAGCTTTAATATACCACTTTACTGTGTTGTGTTTAACTCTCTCTTTACCAATGTACATCCATCCAGTGGTTTGTGACTGGATTTTGAACACAGCATTTAATAACTTCTTCATACAGGGCACCGAAGGGATTTTGTTTACTACGAAAAGCTCCGTGTCTCCATGGCTCACTCAACTGTTTAAACCCCTGTTCCCCCCCTCCCATTCCACATCAGACAGACACATCCCACAGCCTTCACACAATAACAACTAAGTCAACTTAGCTTTGAATAGACAGCTCAGGCCAGACACACCTGTGGGGTGCGGGTTCAGGTTGGTTTGACTGGGGTGTGTGTGTCGGGTGGGTGGGGTAGGACTGGGACAGCCTTGTTTGTCATGCTTGAGGTCTTTAGCTGGGGCCAGCGTCTTTGAGCTTCTCTCATGGGACTCTAAAGCCTCTGAGTTGCCCAGAGGTTGGGTTAAAAGCTCTCGGCATTGGGTGAGAGCAGCCCAGAGCATTGCCTACACCAGGAACTGCTGGAAACGGGGGCAAAGCTGCTCAACACATGAAGTGCAGAAGCAGAAACGGGCCCAGGGTATTTTTAAATCTCTTACAGATAGGAGCAAGCCCAAATTTATCACCAGCAGTCTTTTTAATGTGGTTTTCTTTTTCACCCACCTCTCTCTCAAAGAGACACTTTTATTTTTTTTTTTCTCTCTCTCTCTCTGGTGTGTTCAGATAGCAACAGCTCAGCTCTGACAAACAGGACAAGTTAACACTTGCTAGAGCTACAGGCTGTAAGCAGCAAAGGAAGCAGTTCACATAAACCACACCTCTCTCCCCTCCAGGCGACAAAGGCAACCATATCTATCTACCATCTTTATTCCAGCAACAGGCAGACTGAAGTGAAGGGCAGCTGGGTAGGAAAGAGAAGAATGAACTTGAACATGCTCACTTCTGTCGAATCTCCTTCTGCTCCACTCCCAGCACCCCCCGCCCCCAGAGCTGGGTGCACAAAGTGTTAATTCCCAAATCTGAGGGATGTCTTTTTATTTATTCTCATGAAAATAGCTATCAGAAATGTCCTGAAGAAATGCATTCATACAAGGTGCAGAAGACATGCTAGAGTTATATTATAATACTATACAGAACGAATGGGCTTTAACTTAATTTCTCTTGTAGGGACATTGTTATTATCCAGCCAGTAAATGTGAGGGCAAGGACCACTTCAGGCTTTAGTAAGGCAGGGAAACCTATGAGCGGCTACCTTCCATACACTCAAAAATTTAACACACCACACCCCAGCACACACTGAAAATACAAATGAAATGCTCTCACTGGTAAACAAGATGTACTACACCACCATCTGCAGAAAGGTAAGGGAATTTGCCCTGAGTGACGCTTGCAGCAATATGCCACGATGAATGCTCAGGACAGTTGGCCATCATCTTAGTGGGCATCAGAAGCCCACCAGGCTAGCTCTAGCCTGCAAGTCTACAGGTCTCAGGAAGTATGAAGGTTATATCACTGAGCTGAGGTTTGGAGACCAGTGTCGTCCACTTGGATCTGATGCTGCATCCAGTCCTAGTCTGGACCTCCCCGGTTTGGGTCAGAGACCATGCAAGCTCTTTCCCTGCAGATCCACCTACGAAACACACCACTGCCCGCCTGTAATACTCAGGACACACAGACTTCAGTGCTTTGTCTGGGAAGGTACAGACACGATAGATGGGTGCAAAGAAGCATTGAGCGGATTGGAAGCCAGCAAGTAAACCCTTCTGGCTTCTTGTACATTCTCTCACTCTTGTGTGGAGCAACCTTTTTGTGTGCCTGCGTTTCTGCAGCTGTCAAAACCCCAAGCTTCTCATGGCTGTCTCAGTGATTAGACTCTGGGTTTTGGGGTCAGGAAGTTAGCACGGGGAGGGGGGATGGGGTTTTCTGTGGCTGTCTGAGCAACTGTAGAATTGTTTGATCTTTTCAGGCTTTAGAAATGATATCTTGCTACACTGGCGGTGGCTTTCGGTAGGCTACAGGCCACAAGTGGGGAGGGTACTTTATTTGTCTTATGCAGATATGAGACTAGGTTAGCTATTTGATATTCAAGGGGACAGCACCGAAGGGCAGACACATTCGTGATGGGATGAAGTATGATGCAAAGTCTCGGCCTTCCTCATGCCAGGTCCTTCCCTGGCACTGGAAAACCGTACATGCCTTTTCTGGTAGCCATGCTTTCAACCACCGGAGACTCTCCAAACCTCGTGGCAAAGAGCAGGACAGTGCAAAAGCTTCAGGGAAAAAATGCGAACAAACCTCAATGCATGCCACACTGTTTAACTAAAGTTTTATTCTCTAGACAGAAGTTTTAACAGGAAGCCATGTTAGGAGTTACTATGCACTCTTTGTCTCCTCCCAAGAACTGTGAGCTCTTGAGTAGTTTTTAATTTAAGGAGAAGATAATACTCCCGGGAAGGAGAGCTGGAGAGGGCCTTTCGGCAGGACTGGGCAAGCCGGCTGCAGAGATGGACACAGCAGGCTGCCTAGGGGAGATGCCTCAGCACTCAGTGAAGAAAAGCCCTTTCAGCCCTAAGCTAATTAGGGGCTTCTGGGGCCAGCGAGGGCAACTTAATCCTCTAGCTGCTAAAGAGAGTCGGGAGCGTGGGTCCATGTGACAATGGAAGATGGGAGCAGATGTCTGGTGAAGAATTGCAGCTGGGAGGGTTAAGGATGGAACCAGCACCGCTAAAGTAGAAACGGAACGGGAGCCACCCATAGCCACCCATTTAAATGAGTTCCTAGTAGCCACACGGAGAAATGAATGCAGTGGCCTTTGAATGTATTCTATTTCACCCAATGTATCAAAAATATTACTGTCTAAGCTGTAAAATCAGTATTGTTAATGAAACCTATAACATTAATTGCAAATCTGAATTAGTTTAAAGTAGGTAAACTTTGGGACTGGAGAGATGGCTCAGAGGTCAAGAGCCCTTGCGGTCCTTGCAAAGGTGCTGGACTCAGTTCCCAGTATACACAGAGGCTTATAATTCCGATTTCAGGGACCTGATGCTGTCTCCTGGCCTCCACAGGCACCAGGGAAGCATGTCTGCATGTGTGCACACATACAAGCAGGCAAAACCCTTGTACACATCAAACAAAATACGTCAATCTTTAAAAAATAATAAAATTTGACAAAAGTTAAACAGCAACAACAGCAACAACCAGTCTCTCACCCATCTAGCTGCCTTTCAGATGCTCACCTGTGCATATGGTTAGTGGCTACCGTGATGAAGAGGAGAGTAGGGGTCCAGAATAAGGAATCTCTCTCTCTCTCTTTCTCCTCTCTCTCGACAGAAAATCTTACCTAATTTAGACACACTGTTGATGATAAGTACGTTGCAAGTCAGTAGTCTGCTTGGCACTGAGCTCTGGAATCCAAACTCTAGTTAGGGTTTGTCCAACCCTAGGAAACATTTTCCCTGTCAGTTGAGGCAGAGGGCTTCTCGTTATCTCCCGTCTTTCTCTCCATTTTGAGTTCAAGTAATAGCAGATGCAGACAGATGTGGTCTGGTCTCTGTCTCCTGTCTCTCAAGTTAGTGACTGTCTCTTTAAAGTTGCAGCTCACTTTGGGGGTGAAAGCACATCCAGAACCTGATCAGGATGGAGTTATGTTCCTTCTGCATGCTCATGGCAAACCTCAGTGTAGACATATTTGACAACAGAGCCTTTGGGGAGGTAACTGAAGTACAATGAAGTCTTTGGTGGAAACGGTGTTCTCGTAAGAAGAGAAAAAGATGCCCGAGAACCTTTCTGGACTCTGTATACGTACGGGAAAGCTTCTATGAGAATCCAGACTTGCAGGGTCTGCTTCTGCCACCAATGAGAATAGTACTTTGATCTTGGATTTCCAGCCTCCAAAGTGGAGAATTTATTTATTTATTTATTTATTTATTTATTTATTTATTTGTGGCTTAAACCACCCAATCTGCGGCATTTTATTATAGCAGTCCGGAGGGATGCATCAAGGATCTGCCCCACAGTCTATCCTCTAGCCACACAAAATGTCGTCCTATGACTTGGTGAGGCTGCTGAGCTGTTTTGAGGTGGAGTCGAAAAGAAATAAGAAGATATCCAGCAGGTACCTAGAAAACTCAGCCAGCCTGCTTCGAAAGACATGTCTGTGTGATTCAACTCAGAGGAGATAGCTGAGGTGATCAACAGGACAGAGGGAGATCTCAGAGGAGACAAAAGCCTTCCTGTTTTCAGGAGGCACATATATCCCCAATTGAGCTGCTTTGTCTTTGTTTCTGACCAGTCCCAGCCCAGCTAGTCAGTTCTGCCATGGTTTGTCTTTTGGTTTTAGTGTGTGGGGGGGGGGGGGGGAGAGGGGGAGGGAGAGAGGGAGGGAGGGAGGCAGGGAGAGAGAAAGAGACAGACTGCTGTGGGACAATGGTCTTGTACCCTGTAAAGGTTTGTCAGTTGCAATGATTTAATAAAATGCTGATTGACCAATAGCCAGGCAGGAAGTATAGGCAGGGCGACCAAGCAGGAAGTATAGGTGGGACAACCAGAACAGGAGAATCCTGGGAAGAAGAAAAAAAATCAGTCTGCAGTTGTCACCCAGACACAGAGGAAGCAAGATGTGACTGCCTCACTGATAAAAGATACCAAGCCACATGGCTAACACAGACAAGAATTATGGGCTAATTTAAGATGTAAGAATTAGTTAATAAGAAAGACTGAGCTATTGGGCCAACCAGTTTATAATTAATGTAGACCTCTGTGTGTTTCTTTGGAACTAAACAGTTGTGGGACCGGCAGAGCAGAAACCTTTGTCAACAAATGGTGCCAACGTGGACAGCTAAATCCACTTAAAACTTGAGAGAGTTTGGGAAGTAATTCTAGGCACAAAGAACAGAGTTAAGCATGGCTTCTAAGTAGCAGCATCTTCTCAGGTGGACTCTGTTTGCTAGCTGCAAGTGTGTCTCATTTAAGAGAGATTATCTGACTCAGCTTTAGCTGAGAAACCTTGCAGCTTTTTAAAGAGGACCCACCATGAAACACTTAAATGGTGTTGATGAATAGCCAACAGCATGCTTTTTGGTGGTGGCAGGGACCTTGAAACTCCATAGAGTTGTGGCAGTAAACATGGCTTCTGCCAGTACCTCCACCAGAGGCTTGACTTCCAGAAAGCTAAGGAATGGGGTGGATCCAGCCATCAAAGTCCTAGCCATATCGCTTAGCAAATTAAAGACTTATGTAGTCAGAAAAAGAGAGATATACAGTAAAGATACATTTAGATTAAAGAAAACCTCTAAATGGTATAGAGTGTGTTTAAAAATATATGTAAAAGAGAAAAGAAAAAGGATAAAATCTGAGAGAGAGAGAGAGAGAGAGAGAGAGAGAGAGAGAGAGATTGGGTGTGGTGGTACACACCTTTAATACCAGCACCTGGGAGGAAGAGGCAGGCAGATCTCTGTGAGTTCAAGGACAGCCTGGTCTACAGAGTGGCATAGAAACCAAAAAATAAAAATAAAAAAATAAATTTAAAATAAAGCCATAAAATGATGGAAAATACACAGAGAATCTCGATACTGTATGTTATTGTATTGTCTTTAAATTGTTTGAAGGCTGAGGAAGGAGCAAAAGCTGCTAAAAGACATTTGATTATAAATGATGCTTAGTTAATCAAACATATATATTTTGAAAATGCCTTGATTTTAAAATATAAGTCAAAAGACATGTTTCTTTGAAGAAGAGCTTTTGCTTTTGTTTCCACAAGAAATGAGAAGCTGTGGATTCATTCTGGGTTGAGAAATCAGCTTTAATCAAGGAAGACCCCCTGAGAAATCTCTGATAGCAGCGTATGGCCCAAATGATCCAACGTTTCAGAGGACCTCTCTTGGAGTTTCCTCTGAGTTCTACATCCAGAGCAGCCTCAAGACTGCTGGCTGAGATGATCAAGCCTCACAGAATATTCCAGTCAGGACTTGGCCATAATCCTGAATTTTCTTTAGGTCCCCATAAGATTTTCAGCACCATCAATCAGCAGGAAGTAACCTAGAAAACTATGTCCACATTCCCAAAAAAATGGATTATGTATATTTACCTTTGTTTAGAATGTTGGTTACAAGTTGTTATGGATAATGTTCAGGAAAAAAGCTAAACAAAGGAGATTTGATTCAGAGTTCTTGTTTTTAAAAAAAGGGCAGGGGAGTACTGTGAGACAATGGCCTTGTACCCTGTAAAGAGTTGTCAGTTGTACTGGTTTAATAAGATGCTGATTGGCCAATAGACAGGCAGGAAGTATAGATGGGGTGACCAGAACAGGAGGATTCTGGGAAGAAGAAAAACTCAGTCTGCAGTTGTCACTCAGACACAGAGGAAGCAAGATGAGAATGTCTCGCTCATAAAAGGTACCAAGTCATGTGGCTAACACAGACAAGAATTATGGGCAAATATAAGTTATAAGAGTTAATAAGAAGCCTGAACTAATAGGCCAACCAGTTTATAATTAATGTAGATATCTGTGTGTTTCCTTGGGACTGAAGGGCTGTGGGACTGGGCAGGATAGAAACCTCTGTCAACAACAGACAGACACATAGACACACAGAGGAGAGTAGTGTGTGTGTGTGTGTGTGTGTGTGTGTGTGTGTGCGCGCGCTGGTACTGGAGTCCTTCCACGTGGGTGAAGAGGCCAGAGATTGACTGACATTGGGTATTTTCCTCAGTGATTCTACATATTGCTTTTTTGTCAGGATCTCAAAAACCTGAAATTGAATGTTTTGGCTGGACTGGATGGCTAGTAAGCCCTGCAGATCCTTTGGTCTCCACCTTCCTGGTGTCCCAGTGTTGAGATGACAGGCATGCACCTTGACACCTTGCTTTTAATGTCAGTTCTGGCAAGACGACTCTAATGTTTGTCTCTGTGGGCAATTGGTAACACACATTAGCACTTTTCTCCTTGATTCCCCTTGCCCATGAAATCTGAATCCAGGGGAGACCAGTGCACCTCTAGTATGGTCTGATGAATGAACCACATACCAATATGCATTTCCTTACACTGGGCACAGTGGTCCCACTTAGAATGCCAGCACTCAGGAAATAGAGGCTAAAGAAACAGTGATTCAAGGTCAGCCTCATTCCCCATTACATAATGAGTTCAAGGCCAGCCTGGGCTACATTTACATCTGTATGCTAGCATATACAGTTCTTAATAAGCAAGGCTAGTCTTCCCTGAAAACATTGAAAAGTTGCAGAGTTCTCTAGAATGTCCTGTTCTGATACCATCAGACTCCCTCTTCCTCTCTTCTCTACCTGCCCCCAAGCTTCTTCTGAATATCTCACCTAATGAAGCTGACAAAAAAAATCCATTCCAATGAGAAATTATATTTGGCTTAATCAACCTTCCCTAGTAGCCATGTAGAAGCCTCACTCTCTGCTACCTTTATTTGTAAGCAACATTTCTGGGCTTGAATCTGAGCATCAGCTCCAGCTAGGAGTTTTAAGGTGTGTATTTTAATGTAGATAAAGTCCTCAATCACTCTCCACCATAATTTAAAATTAACTTTCTCTGTTTCTACCTCCCACGTGTGTGTGTGTGTGCATTCACATATGTGTGCATGCATCTCTCTGTCTCTGTCTCTCTCTGTCTCTGTCTCTCTCTCTCTCTCTCTCTCTCTCTCTGTGTGTGTGTGTGTGTGTGTGTTTGTGTATACACCTGTACATCAATGGCTGTGTATAGAGGTCAGAGCATCACTTTCTGGAGTCAGTTCTCTCCTATCATAGGATGTTGGGAATCACACATGGGTCACTATGTCTGTAATGCAAGCGCTTTTGTAGGCTGGAGCTGTCATTCAGTCTGACCCTGTTATTTTAGACAGGGTCTTCCATCAAACTTTCTGATTTGGTTAGGTTCTCAGGCCAGCAGACCCAGGGATTTCCCTGTCTCTGCTGCCCAGTGTGGGCATTGCAGATGCTCTCTGCACATCCCACTTTGGGTACTGCAGATCCTACTCTGGTCCTCACTCTTACAGATCAAGTACCTCCAACTGAGCCATCTCCTTGCCTGAGAGTGTTTGCTTCTTTCTTTGTTTTTTTTTTAAATTTATTATTATTTTTTATTTTCAGTTCTAAAGAAAGGGCCATAAACTCTGGATGCTTGGATGAACACTTGTAGCTCCCATGGTTTGCTTAAATATATATGCACACACATGCCCATCTGAACTATTCCTATCAAGAACAGCACTATTTTAAAATGCTCTCTCCATTGACACTCGAGCTGAAGAGCAATTTTATGGCATAATTATAACGCATCACATAAATTGGCTAGGCCTTTGTTCTCGCTGTGATTGTGCTGGAGAGAGTTCCTCTTCACCTCCCCTTCCCACAATGACTGAATTAAGAGTATCCCAACTTTAAGGCTGTTCTTTTTCCAGGGAATAAAAATGATGCTCCAAGATGAGGTGCTTAAGAAGTGATGGGTGGGAGAGAAGCTTTGGTCCATGACTCACTCCTTTATTATGGGAGAAGATAATTTTTTAACTGTTCTTAAGAACTCTGCAACAAGGATAACACAGGGTTCAGGGGAGCCAGGAGGAGAGAACTGTGGGTACCAGAGGCCCTGGACAGAGGACAGCTGTACTCACTTGTCCATGCCCTTGGACACCTCCTAGAATCCTAAGCCCCAGTTTGTTCATCATTACAAGGGAGTAGGTAGACCAGACGAATTTTAAACTAAATTCTACTATCCAAGACTAGAATACTAGTGGGGGTGGAAAAATGGTTTGAAACCAAATATCAGATAGGCATTTCATGGCACTTTGCAAAATGAAAAAAAAATTGACTCCCTTTGGACTTAGTGTCTTACTTAATTAGGATAAAGGGTTTTAGAATATTAAGATCTCAGAGGCACAGTCTTGATATTTCTGTAAATGAAAGTGCAGTTCTACAATCTGGTTATAAAAATGGCGTAAGGACTGGACATGGTGGCACATGCCTTTCATCACAGCCTTTGGTGAACAGAGGCAGGGGTAACCCTGTGAGTTGCAGGCCAGCCACGGTGACATTGTGAGTCTCTGACCTAATCAATCAATCAAACAAACATTTGCAGTGTAAGGTGAGTGATCATGGACATCAAAATTATCCCCATGGAAAGTTCTTTACCATGATTAATGTTAAGTGCTATATTTGAAGAAGTGATTATATTTTTTTCTGCCCACATGTAGTATACATATAGAAATAACATAACCTATTATTCCTTGTCTATTTCATATTTTGATTTTGTTTGTTTTTTTTGTATTTAGTGCTAGGTTGAACAGCCCCATTTGCTAAGCAAGCACTTTGTCTATAAGCCACGTCCAATCTTAATTTTATTTCATTATTTTATTTTATTTATTTTCTATTTTGACACAGGAACCATTATATGGTCCAGGCTGGTCTTGAATTTGTGATCCTTGTGTCTGAGCCCCACCCCCATGTGTTGTGAGTACCGGTGTACATCATCGTGCCCGACTAACACATGTTTGAAAGGCACTTGGAATAGCAGAACAGCCAACCCTGGTGTTCAGGAAAGTGTGGTATGTATTCCCAGTGCAATTTCACCCAGCTCCTCAAAGACTCAACACATGTTGCTTACAGGAAAATTAATTATATTCAATGGATTAAACCAGCCTCAGAAGGACACATAGTATGTGATGATCTCTTATTTGTACTTCCTTGGTTTTACATAGATGTTTGTATGACATTGTAACAGTTTGAACGAGAATGGCCCCCATAGGCTCATGTATTTAAATACTTGGGTCCTAGTTGGTGGAACTGTTTGGGAAGGATTATGAGATGGGACCTTGTTGGAGGAGGTGTATCACTGAGCTTTGAGATTCTAAAAGCCCATCCATTCTCAACCAGCTCTCCTTGCCTTATGCCTGTGGATCAGAATATAAGCTCTCAGTTACTGCCCTAGTGCCATGCCTGCCTGCCTGCTGCTTTTTCTTCTCTCTATGATGGGCATGGACTCTAAGCCTCTGGAACTATAGGTTTCCAGTAAGCTCTGTCTCCTGGAGGTTGTCTTGGTCATGGTGCCTCATCACAGCAATAGATGTAGCTAAGAAAGACATGAAAGTCAAAGTAAATCTGCTTAGGAACAAAGACAATTAGCAAAAAGGAAAGGAATGAGGAAAAAGAGGACAGAGAGAGTGAGAGGGGAAATAGATTCAGCACAATACATTCCTATGTGAAAGAATGAAACAAATTAAAAGTCATCACGGCAACTGATTCAAATAGAAAACATCAGCCAGAAGAGGAAGACTGGAAGCAACAGATGGCAATTTGTGCTTGACTTCTCCCTCTACTTTTCTTCTAGCAGTTCGCTTTTGCAGTTCTTTGTCTGGTTCTGCTGTAACTAGATAATGTGCTTGATTTCTTGATCTTTGTTTTAGACAATATTGTTGTATTGCCACAGAAGGCGAGGGTTTAGCCCATTCTCATTCTACCCCAAACTATGTGATTTTTCTGAGTTTTGATTATGCTATTGATTTCCCCTCATTTTGTAACTTCAAAAACTACACACATATATGTGTGTGTGTGTCATTTTCTGGTCTATGAAACCATGGATGTCTTTTTTGTTTGTTTGTTTGTTGTTTTTGTTTTGTTTTGTTTTGTTTTTTTGGTTTTTTGAGACAGGGTTTCTCTGTGGTTTTGGAGCCTGTCCTGGAACTAGCTCTTGTAGACCAGGCTGGTCTTGAACTCACAGAGATCCACCTGCCTCTGCCTCTGCCTCCCAAGTGCTGGGATTAAAGGCATGTGCTACTACCACCCGGCCATGGATGTCTTAAATGGAAGTAGGGAGTCACGTTTTATGGTTATTCTTTACAGAATGTGTAGTTTTTCTTTTTTCTGCTGTTAACCTGTGTCTGCCACTTTCTCTGATCCAGAATCACTTGCTTATTTATGTTTGTTGCAGTGCCAGTCATAACAGTCATGTCCTGGAATTGGTCTAGGTGTCTGTCCAGAAATGAATGGACAGAGAAAATGTGGTGTGTATAAATGTAGGGATAAGTCCCGCCCCTTAGGGGGCGTGTTCGCCTCGGGCTAATGTTGGCCTATAAATTTGGCAAGCGGGCTCCCAGCCGGCCCTTTTCTACTTTCCTGGTCTCCACGGGAACGGTGGTTCTGTAAGTCTATTTCGCCATTAAAGATATATATATTTTTACAATCTGTCTGCATTCGTTTACACCGTTACATTTTGGCGCCCAAGATATATTTCAGATAGGCATTCTTCATATCTCTCAAAGGCTACAGAATATGGCATTTAAAATATTTTAATAACTTAGGACTTTTCATGACAATGAGACATATCTGCTCCTGGCGGCACCAATCTACTTCGAGAGGAAGATGGGCATTGAAGAGGATCCTTATGGAGTTTGATAGCCATTTGGGCAAGACACTGCTCTTGCCTGGACTGATGCATAAACTGGACACAGAGAACCCGCAGAGAGAGGACTGCTGAACTTACCTAAAGGTGAGATGATCTTTCGGGGTTCCTGACTCATGAAAGAGTCTGCAAGACATTCTGCAGGACACAGCAGATAGTGACTGAACTGTCTTTGGAATTTCCTGCTTGATGAAAATGTCTGCTGGATACTATGGGCCTGAAGGCTGAAGATGGATGCCCCAACGGTACAGAGGAACTTGGGGTGACTGTCCAGGCAGCGAGATGTCTCTGTCATTTCTAGAGTTTTGGACTTCTTGTTTACTTAGGTATTATTATATATCCTTCTGGAGTCTTTGATGGAGTTTAAGAATGGATAGTTATAGTTTTCCTTAGTTATGATAAAAGATAAAATAGATATAAATATTGTAACTGTAATTCTTGCTTGATAACTGTTTTGTTATATGTAATTTTGCTATGTTAAAGTTAAAGCCTTCCTTTTTTTGTTTAAACAGAAAAAGGGAAAGTGATGTGGGAGTGTCATATATCAATCTGTTGATTTCATTGGTTAAGTAATAAACAAACTGCTTGGGCTCATAGCTTAGAACATAGGTGGGTGGAGTAAACAGAACAGAAGGCTGGGAGGGAGAGGAAGTGAGCTCAGAGACTCGACAGCTCTGCTCTCTGGAGCAGAGAGACGCCATGCCACGCTCCCGGGAAGACACACGCCATGAAGCTCCGACCCAGGATGGACATAGGCTAGAATCTTCCCGGTAAGACCGGTGCTCACAGATTATTAGAGATGGGTTGATCGGGATATCAGAATTAGCCAGTAAGGGCTAGAGCTAAAGGGCCAAGCAGTGTTTAAATGAATACAATTTGTATGTTGTTATTTTGGAGCATAAGCTAGCCAGGCTGCTGGGGTGCTGGGGATGCAGCCCCACAGCTCATATTATTACATATAAACATCAGTGTTTTATTCAGCTGTAAAATATGAGATCATACTGTGTTAAGGAAAAGATACACAGCTGAAGATTATACAATAAAGTGAAACTAGTTAGACTCAAAAAAGACAAATATTGCATGTTTTATTTCATTAGTGGATCCAGATTTTAATCTAGATACATAAAATCATTTCTATTAAAAATTAAATTATGTGTATGTGGATTTGTGTCAATATGTAGGTATGTGCAAGTGAGTCCAGGTACCTACAGAATCCAGAAGAGGGTATCTGATATGAGCAACCTGGTGTGGATGCTAGGAACTGAGCTCAGGTCATCTACAAGAGCATTATGTACTTTTAAAAAAATAATAAATTTATGTATGTATGTATGTATGTATGTATATGTTTGTTTGTTTGTTTTACATCCCAGTCCCAGTTTCCCCTCCCTCCTCTCCTCCTGGCCCCTTCCCCTCACCTACTTCTGTTCTCACCTCCCCCCCAATCCACTTCTCCATTTCTGTTCAGAAAATGGCAGGTCCCCCATGAGTATCAGCAAAACATGGCATATCAAGTTGTAGTGTTACACCCAAAGTCTAGAACCCTGAAATACCACGAGACTGAATCTGATGCAAGAGCAAATAGTCTTTTTTATTTCTCTTTTTAAAAATTATATTGAGCTATACATTTTTCTCTGCTCTCCTCCCTGCCTCTCCCCTCCCCTTCAACCCTCTCCCATGGTCCCCATGTTCCTAATTTAATCAGGAGATCTTGTCTTTTTCTACTTCCTATGTAGATTGGGTCCATTTATGTCTCACTTAGGGTCCTCATTGTTGTCTACGTTCTCTGGGATTGTGATTTGTAGGCTGGTTTTCTTTGCTTTATGTTTAAAAACCACTTATGAGTGAGTACATATGTACTCTTTCTGGGTCTGTAGTAGAGTTTGAAGTCAGGGATTGTGGTGCCTTCAAAATTTTCTTTATTGTACAGTATTGTTTTGGCTATATGGATTTTTTGCTTTTCTGTTTAAAGTTGAGTATAGTTCTTTTGAGGTCTGTGAAGAATTTTACTGGGATTTTGATGGGAATTGCATTGAATCTGTAGATTACTTTTGGTAAGATTGTCATTTTACTATGTTAATTTTACCTACTCAAGAGCATGGGAGATTGTTCCATTTTCTGGTGTCTTCTTCAATTTCTTTCTTCAAAGATCTAAAGTTCTTGTTATACAGATCTTCCACTTGTTTAGTTAGAATTACTCCAACATATTTTATGCTATTTGTGGCTGTTGTGAAGGGTGATGTTTCTCTGATTTCTTTTTTGGCCCATTTATCATCTGTGTATAGGAGGGCTACTGATTTTTTCAAGTTAATCTTGTATCCTGCTACATTACTGAAGGTGTTTATGGGTTGTAGAAGTTTCTGATAGAATTTTGGGGGTCACTTATGTAAACTATCATATCATTAGCAAATAGTGAGAGTTTAACTTCTTTTGTATCCCCTTGATCCCCTTTTGTTGTCTTATTGCTCTAGCTAGAACCTAAAGAACTATATAGAATAGATATGGAGAGAATGGACAACCTGTCTTGTTCCTGATTTTAGTGGGATCGCTTTGAATTTCTTTCCATTTAGTTTGATGTTGGCTGTTGGCTTGCTGTATATTACTTTTATTATGTTTAGGTATGTTCTTTGTATCCCTGCTCTCTCCGAGACCTTTATCATGAGGGGATGTTGTATTTTGTTGAAAGCTTTTTCAGCATCTAATGAGATGATCATGTGCTTTTCACTTTTCAGTTTGTTTATATGGTTGATTACGTTGACAGATTTTCATATGTTGAATTATCCTTGCATCTCTGGGATAAAGCTGACTTGATCATGGTGGATGATGGTTCTGAAGTGTTCTTGGATTTGGAGCAAATAGTCTTTATTGTGAGTTAACGCAGGTCCCTCTGTCTACCTGGAGCAGCAGCCACAGCAGTGGCAAGAACAATAGAAGCAACATGAGTAGAGCAGGAGAGATCCTGAGCAGTGTGGGAAGGGGGAAGGCTTGGAATTGGCTGCCCCCCATAGGGGGATGGGGATCCCAAGTCTATAGGCTGTGATTGGCTGCCCCTACACCTGGCTGCTGATGTTCCCGCCCCCACCCTCCTTCAGTCTACTCATGAAATCTTTTCTCTATCACCTTCCCAGGGAGATCAGGGTCCTTCTATGAACCCTCCTCGTTACCTACTCTCTCTGGGTCTGTGGATTATAGTATAATTATCCTTTATTTTACAGGTAATACTCACTTATGGGTGAGTACATATCATTTTTGTCTTTGTTGGTCTGGGTTACTCACTCAGAATGTTATTTTTTTTAGTTCCATTCATTTGCCTTCAAATTTCATGATTTTATTGCTTTTAACAGCTGAGTAATACTTCATTGTGTAAATGTACCACATTTTCTTTTTCCATTCCTTGGTTTATGGACATCTAAGTTCTTTCCAGGTTCTGACTGTTATAAGTAATGCTGCAATGAGCATAGGTTAGCAAGTGCCCTTCTGGAATGATTGAGCATCTTTTGGGTATATACTCAAGAGTGGTATAGCTGTGTCTTGAGGTAGGTCAATTCATAATTTTCTGAGAAACTGTCACACTGACTTCCAAAGTGGTTGTACAAATTTGCACTCCTACCAGTAATGGAGGAGTGTTCCCCTTGATCCACATTCTCTCCAGCATGAGCTGTCACTTATGCTTTTGATCTTAGCCATTCTGGGAAAGTAATCTCGAACACACTGGCACAGGACACAACTTCCTGAACAGAATACCAATAACACAGTCTCTAAATTCAACAACTAATCAATAGGATCTCCTGAAATTGAAAAGTTTCTGTAAGGCAAAGGACACTATCAATAGGACAGAATGGGAAAAGATCTTCACCAACTCCACATCTGACAGAGGACTCATCTCCAAAGTACATAAAGAACTCAAGAAACTATATATTAACAAACCAAATAATCCAATTAAAAATGGGGTACATATCTAAACAGAATTCTCAATAGAAGAATCCCAAATGGCTGAGAAACAAGGAGATGTTCAACATTCTTAGCCATCAGGGAAATGCAAATTACAAGGATCCTGAGATTCCATCTTACACCTGTTGGTATGTACTTTGAACCACTGAGCCATCTCTCTAACCATCAAAACACATACACACATACACATATATGTATATATACTTATAAATGTATATGCATGTATATACAGTGCATGTGTGTACATACAAGGAAGTGGTATGTACCTTTCTGGGGTATCAGAAAGGAAGACTGGAGAGAGGGAAGAGAAAGGGAATCGGGGAGCTGACCTAACTGAAGTCTAGGATATATCTGTATGATATATCTTTATGAAACCCTTCACCGTGTACAATGACTATGCCAAAAACTTTGAAAAGACTGTGTTCTTACTCTTAAAGTTTTAAGTCATTATGTCAAAAGCAGTCATCTTTTTAGTCACATTTATATCATATATATGATATATATGAACATATATGATATGAACATATATAATATATGAACATATATGGTTCATATATAGACATACATAAGTTATACATAACTCTGGTTTATATGGCAGTATGTGTTTATCTGTATCCTCTTTGCATACTCTATATTGTCTGACATTCTCTCTAGACTGCTGTCTTGAAGGCAGACACAATTACCAGTTATCTTCCTGAAAAAGCTTTTGCAGACAGAGTTCTGTACCCGAGTGTGTTCGGTACACCCCACTGATTAAAATAACTAAAGAGTCACATTGTCATCCCCCAAATTACTGTGATAATTTGAAGCGTCACCTCCAAGTCACAGTTTTGGAAGAAAATGGGCTTTTTTCCCCCCAGCCCAGGAGAGTACTTCTGTCCACCTCCAGGGAAGTGTTAATCACCTGCTGCCTAGCCTGTCTCCTTCACCCCTGGAGAGATAACACCTCTCCTGGCAGGAAACCAAATGGACTGGCAGGAAGCCTTGTTTAATTCTGTAAAATTCAGTAAAGAATAAGTGTTTTATATCCGTTTGGATGTGGGTTTTGTTTTTGCATTGTGTGCTACCAAGTTCTTGTTTTGTGATCCATCTTTCATCCCCTGGGAGTAAGTAGGGAGCACAGACGGGGCTGGGGGTGTGTGCTTGGGGGATGCCGAAGCACTTGGTTGTGCAGCCTGGCTGTGTTTTTATGTGGTATATTATCATTTCTTTGGGGTGGTGGGATAAAAATGAGGTCCCACCTAGGACTTAAGAGAGGAGACCACGGCTATGAACCATGGAGAAGCAGAGTAGAGTGAGGAATCCGAGCATTACGTTTGAATTTACCCCAGAAGCACATCTGCCTGTCTGAAGGCTTCTTGTGGTAAATGCAAGGAGAGTGTACCTGGGAGGTGGCAAGGCATGAGCCCACAGTGGCCTCTGGAAAGCCGTCCAGGCTCCTGACTAAGGGAGGGGAAAAATCTTCCAGCATGTACCTCACATGGAGTCATAGAACTTAAGATGCAAATGGGTGTTGATTGCTTCCAATGCTCTGTCAATGTGTGTTAATGCTTGTTAGGAACATGAACACAACAAAGGAAGAATCATAGTGAAAATCATAGTTATGTGGCTTCCCGTCTTGAATTTTCCAGACCTCATGTCGGCGGGAGGCCATTTCCCTCCCGCTGGGCAGTCTTGTCCTCTGTCTGTGTCACACTGGAAGGGCCCACCGAGGGCTTGGGCGATCGATGCCTTCAGCAGTGCACCTGCTGTTCCCACAGTGGAGGCTCAGGACGCCGCACAATCTTCTTTCTCACATTGTGTGGATTCGCAGGTTCCGAGTCTGAAAAGCCAATTTTCGTTTTTAATCCCGTTTGAGCCCATCTCGTTAATCAGCCTGGCCTTCTTTTCACACTTGCCTTGGGACACCAAGAGAGATGGGTTATGAGCTGTTAATTAGCTATTAGGGACTGGGACACTTCCAAAGGGCCATTATTCACACTGTTTGAGGCTAATACTTCCTTAATTAGAACTCTTCCCTTCCTTTCATAAATCCCTAGTTAAAATAAATTTAGCTCCAAGTGTCTGCTTAGCTTAAAGGAGATGAGTGGTTAATTCAAATTCTACTGATTGTTTTTTATGTGACAAGTGTTTGAACAAATGCCACAGTCATACCAAGCCAAGCAGAGTGGGATGAGGGAGGAGTGGGAGTGGGCTGTGACTGGAGCGTGGTGTTGCACACTCACACCTGGAGAGCATTCAGGAGACCAAAAATGCACCCCCCTTGGTCGCTGCTCCCTCTTTCAGACACTGCAGTTTTCAGGAAAACTTTAATAAAAATCCCTCTATGTAACGGAGGAAGGGCAGCTTCTTTTTTATACATATTTAGATGCTGTCCATGTTAGAATATGCTTATTTAAGCTCAAATTAGGATCATATGCCTGGTCTCTATATTCCTCCTCCTCCTCCTCCTTCTCCTCCTCCTTCTCTCTCTCTCTCTCTCTCTCTCTCTCTCTCTCTTTCTCTCTCTGTCTCTCTTTCTGTCTCTCTCTCTCACTTGCTCTCTCATACTCACACGCACACACATGCACACACACACACACGCACGTGCGCGCGCGCGCACACACACACACACACACACTGTGATGATGCTCTTGGACTTAAACACAGCACAGGGATCACACAGTGGGCAGACTTCTTACACAACAGCTGAATCCCAAGAGGGAACATGCCAAGCTCCATATGGAACTTAAAAATCCGCAAAGGTCCTTCCTCAAAACCGGTCACTGTCACTGAATTTGTTGTCCGAAGTAGACCCTAAAATCAACAGGGATGCAAGAGAAAAGGAACGTGACTTCTGCTCTGAGTGGTTTTCCAATGACCAAGAGTGTGCTCATCTTAAATACACCACAAAAAACCTACTATGTGCAGGACCTGCATTTTATTTGCTGACTCCATGATGCCTCTAACTCATCATTCAAGATATGAAAGATGATTGTATAGTTCTGTGGACACAGAAAACATGAGAGATCCCAGCATCAGTTAAGGACACCAAAATAAATCTGTTCACACCATCTGAAATTTATTTGCTTATGAGGCAGACTCTCAAGAGAAGTCCCTGCCTCGGGACTAGTGCACCCCGTGCCTTGCTGACGTCATTAGGTAATGTCTCATTCTTCTCTTCTTTCTTCTGTGGCTTTCCCAGTATTGGCATCAACGTTTTTTTTTAAAAAAAAAATATTTCTTTTACATCCTGACCACGGTTTCCCTCTGTCCTCTCCTGTCCCTTCCGTCTGCCTCTGCTCTGCACCCCTCCTCCGTTCCCTCCACTTCTGTTTCTGTTCAGAAAAGGGCGGGTCTCCCGTGGATATCAACAAAACACGTCAGACCAAGTTGCAGTAAAACTAAGTACCTCCCCTTGTCTTTAGGCTGGGCAAGGCAACTCAGTATGAGGAACAGGGTCCGAAAAGCCAGCAGAAGGGTTAGAGAAAGCCCCTGCTCCCATCGTTAGGAGTCCCACAAGAAGCCCAAGCTGCGCAACTGTCACATAGATGCAGAGGGCTTAGGTAATTCTCATGCAGGCTCCCTGGTTGTCGTTTCAGACTCGGTGAGCTCCTATGAGTACAGATTGGTTGATTCTGTGGGTTTTCTTGTGATGTTCTTGACCCTTCTGGCACCTACAATCCTTCCTCCCTCTCTTCAGCAGAACTCCCCTAACTCCGCCTAATGTTTGTCTGAGAGTCTCTGCGTGTTTCTCATCAGTTGCTGGGTGTTAATCTTAAGCACGGCTCCTCTTCTCAGGCTGGAGGACTGACTGTCAGGATCATTGGGATTACTTTTACTTCATGTATGATCAACAAGGCTAGATCTACCATCTGTGGTTCTCTCTCCCTTCCTCCATCCCTCCCTCCTTCCCTCCCCTCTTTCTCTCTCTCTCTTCTTAGTGTTTTGGGACAGAATCTTCCAGCCTGCTTCAGCCTTCTAAGTGCTGAGATTACAGCCATGTATCACTCTACCCATCTGCCCAGCTTATGGCTCTTTCTTAAAAAAACAAAAGGCCATTTTTAGAAGATTCCATGACATCTCCCCTTTAGTCCTATTGGCCAGAATTGGCTCATATATTTATTTGACCTATTGAATCAATAACTTGCAAGAATTCTCTGAGAGATATGGCAATACAGAACACACACACACACACACACACGAGTTTTGTGAGTAGGAACATGGCAATACTTTAATATAAGCAATCAAGATTTTCATTGTAACGCCTTAAAAACAAACCCACAGCATCAGTTTATTTTTCTCAAAGGGAAAATAAAAATGAGGCCTCAGAGAAGGGAGAGCTTAATACAGAATGGAGCCACACCTGAAAGAGCACACTTCTGCAGTGAGAACAGTCTCCCAGGAGGCTCGTCTGGCAACATGAAGCCAGGAGGGCAGCATGTGCGGCTGCTGACCTAGGTGGGGTACCAGGTTCTAGCCAATACCACCAGCTCAGGCCTGAAAACACTCTTGTGGGTACTAGCCTACGGACTGAGCAGGCTATATTTAGGAATATATATGCACGTGCATATATGCATGCAACAGCAATTAATGCAACAAAAGAGGCCATGAATTTGAAGGAGAACAAGGAAGGGTATATGGGTGGGTTTGAAGTGAGAAACGGGAAGGGGAAAATGATATATATTTTAATTGCAGAATAAAAGAAATAGTAAAAAGGTAATTAGCAAAATGCTCACAGAAATGAGACCTTGTCTCACTGATTAAGAGCGTATGGATGCAGGAGTTTCCCCAACAGAGGTGGGTGTTTCTGCAGTAGGAGGGCAGAGGGGCCATGGAATATAGAAGCCTTCCCAGGCAGAACATGAGCAAGGCTGACAGCCTAGAATGCCAGCTTTCGTGACTAGAGCCTTCAAGGAGGTGGGATGGTGACACAGTCAGTGTGTGTGTGTGGGGGGGGCAGGGGTTGGAGGGAGCAGATTCCTGTGCGTGTTTCGTTTCTCATACCATGTTTTCAGGAGGTGATGCATGGCTGTGAAGAGCAGCAGGCAGGTCTGTAGGGAAGAGCTGAGGTGATGAGGTGCTAGGCCACTGCCTAGTAAGTGTGATCACTGCGGGGGCAGGTTTGGGAACAGCAGGCCCACCTACGTGCCTTTGCCCGATGGCACACTGGGCCATGAGCCGATGGCCTCACCCCCTCTACATGACCCACTTCTGAGTCACCGCCAGGCAGCTTCTGAGCTCAGCCACCCAACCAGCGGGCGGGCAACAACTCTTTGACTCTTGGACTCTCACTGTTTCCACCCCCTACAACCAAAGCACTCTCCTTCTCTTACCCACCCCCCAAAACAAAACAAAACAAACAGAATCAAATCAAAACTGGCGTGTCCTTTATATTCGATCAGTCTGTGTAACAAGTAAAGTGAAAAATTCTCCAGGCATCTTTGGATCTAGATTTTTCTCACGTTTGTACCCTTAGCATTGTACCAGTGCACCCCAATGGCCTACAAAAGGTAAATTTACTGGGCAATGTCTTCTTCAAAGGTGGGAAAACGACTGCCAGATGTTTCAAACAGCTCTTAAAAACTAAAAAAACCGCTGGGCAGTGGTGGTGCACGCCTTTAATTCCAGCGAGGCAGAGGCAGACAGATCTCTGTTCGAGGCCGGCCTAGTCTACTAGAGCTGGTTTTAGGACAGGCTCCAAAGCTACAGAGAAACCCTATCTGGAAAAACCGAAAAACAAACAAACAAAACAAAACAAAAAAAAGAACTACAAAACCCTGAAAAAAAATTTCCTCTAACTTTGACTGTAGCCCACACAATCTAGACAAAAGAATTTAAGAATTAGTTCTAATTTCAAATTCTAATTTCCAATGGTTGGGACCACTTGTGCTGGATTCAGGGTCACTGACACCGAAGTGGCTGCTGTAATTGGACTGAATTGTGACAAAATGGAAAGGAATCTTGGTTACTAAGTGTCAGTGTCACCGGCCTTGCACTCAGTGTCCCTTCCATACATCCTAGAAGGTAGGGATCTCAATTAATAGATGGAAATAACTGAGGTTTATATCAGTTATATCAGGCAGGAACTGACCAAGTCAGTTCCAGAGTGTGCTCTCACCCTGTGGGTGTGTATGTGTGTGTGTGTGTGTGTGTGTGTGTACCTTTCTTTATTTACACTTACCACTTTTAGTAAATTAAATCAATATTAACTAGGAACGGCAGGTTCTTGCCCTGACTCTGTCCCTCAGAAGTAACAAGAACCTGGATGAAGGCTACTTCCTGTCTCCAGATGACCAATGACGGGCAGGCTAAAGGGTATCCTAAAGTGTCAAGGTACCTCAGCTATTTTGCATACCCTACCTGAAGATCCCTTCACCTTCTCCTGTTCTTTAGTTCTGCCCAAGGGATGTCTCTTAGGCAGAATCTCATGAAAACATCATGAGTGGAGGGAGCGCCTCCTCAGACTTTCCTTGGCTGGGCGGGTCTCCATCTACCTGCTCAGCATACTTGGAAACAGCCATTGGAGGTGAACTTCCTCATCAAACAATCTGCAACAAGTAGTCCTTGGTGCATCCACTCTAAAGATCATGAGGGAAATAGCCATAGGTTTGAAACAAGCGAGTGTGCTTTCTTTGGAATTGAGGTACTGTGGATACCACGGACAAATTTGTCTTCTGCAATAGGCGATCTATAGATGAAATCACACTGCTGTAGTCTGCCTGTTGACTGTGGGTGAGGGGTGGAGTCCTAGTGAGGCAAGTGGCAGACTCACTGGCGGGCCTCTCAGAGATGATGGGTCTTGATTTTTTTTTGAAAGGAGGGGAGTTTGTAGGCATGGCATAGATGTTTGAGACTCTTTTGTTTTGTTTTTTTGATGGGTTGAAGTTCAAAGGTAGTCGGAGGTGAGGGAATGTGAAGGCTAAGCTAAACTGGGAGACAGGGGAGACGCTTGCTACATTGGGGTTTATAATGCCGGTAAGAGGCCAACTTGAGGTCTGGTTTATGGTCAACTTATTTCTTGTGCTTTTGGTTTTCTTCTGAAGTCAGGTGCTTTGGGTGGAGCCTGATTGAGGTGTCTAAGTTCAGATGACATTTTCTTTCTTCTTATTTTTAAACTATTTTTTTAAAAAAATTTTATATACCAACCCTAATTTCCCCTTCCTTCCCTTCTCCTGCTCCCCCAACCTTCCCCCGACTCCACCCCCATCCACTCCTCAGAAGTCTTCCTTGGGGAGTCAATGAAGTCTGTCCTACCACAGTGAGGCAGGACCAAGGCCCTCCCCACTGTATCGAGGCTGAGCAACGTATCCCTCCATCTTAATAACTGATCAAGAAGGACTCTACTCACTGTGGGCTGTGCTGCCCCTGGGCAGATACTTCCGGGTGGCATAAGAAAGCAAACTGAGCAAACCATGGGATGCAAGCCAGTAAGCAGCGCTCCTCCACCATTCAGCTTCAGTTATGGCCTTCAGATTCCTGCCATGCTTCCCTGGATGGTGGGCTGCAAGCTATAAGATGAAATGAACCTCTTCTTCCCTCGGTTGCTTCTGATCATGGTGTTTTACCTCAGCAATGGAAAACTCTAAATAAGGCACAAGCCATAGGATTCCACCTATGCCAATTAAAACCGAGCAAAGCAAGGCTTTGGAAACGGTCGGCGGAAAGTGGGGTCTCTAGGGAGGAAGAGGAAGAAATGCCTAGAAAAGGTCTGGGGAGTTCTGGGATGATGGGGACATTTGTGCCGGGTTAGTGATTAGGGTATATGGGTGTGAACTTCTTGAAGCGTTCCAAGTTCCTCACTAATTCGTGTATTTTTACTAGGTACTAGTTATACATTAGCATACAGAAAAATCAAATGTTTTCCGCATAGTAAATCACCTTTGTTTCTTCAAAATGCCACCCGTTCATTCAGCTTGTAGTATTTATTAAAAAGAAAGAAAAGCGTCCCGAGTGTCTGTTAAGAACACAAGTCCATTTTCCGTCATTAGTTAACCAAGTGTGCCTTGGTTTGGTTGCTTCCTCCATCACTTACCTCCACTTTTACATTGAGAGAGAAAATCAGACTCAAAATGTCAATCACAAGTCGATGTTTTAATGCCATTTTCCCATAAAATGAATCTCTCTCTAATATTTCATTGAAGAATGTCAATTAAAGTCATCAGCAGAATGTCTTCTCTAGGATGAACTGTGACTATGTGTCCCCGGAACTGGAGGGAACAGTACTTCTCCAGGGGATGCTAAGTAGACAACAAGAAAGGACATAAAGTCTCTCCAGAGATTTTACTCTACATAGCACGTGTTTACTGAGAACGAACATCCCAAGACTTTCTTTTAATACATTTGACTCAGAACGTGAACACTGATTTTACCACTAAAGCTTCAAGGGACTAATATATTTGAAAAGAACAGAAAGAATTCTTTATAGTCAGTAGTCAGTAATTGAAACTATTTTCAATGTTTAGCCTCTAAGTGACCCAGAAAAATGTTTTTTCTTATTTTTTTATTTTTAAAGTGGTGCTTGATAGGAACTTACACATGCCATTTACATCTGTTGCAGACCCTGGAACATGGAAAGAACACTCAAGGACATTTGGGGATATTGTATTAAACTGTGGACATTAGACAATCACAGTAATACATTGGGATCAATATTGCTTCCTTAATTATATCAAATGCATCATGCTGTGTTCTGAATGAAGAAACTGGGTGAGTGATGTATGGGAGCCTTCCATGCTAGCTTCTCAATCTTTTGAAAATTAAGCCTAAAAGAAAAAGAGGTCACTAAACAATTACACAGCACGAGGGAAATAGACTATGTCTCTTTAGACTTTGATGAAAGGGCCTAAAGATATGTCAATAAAAGATAGAACTACCATATGACCCAGCTATACCACTTCCGGGTATGTATCCAAATACAAATCCTGGATCATCTGTGGCTATTGCTGTATTTTTGTAACAGGCAGGGAATAGGGAGAACCAGGCTAAACGTCCATCAACCAATGAATGATAAACATGTGGTATTTATGTACAATGACATTTTACTCAGTCATAAAGAAAAAAAGATATTTTCAAGAAAATAGTTGGAATGGGGAAATTATAATTTTAAGCAATGTATTCTAACTTTAGAAAATACTACATTTTCTCTTATATGTAGGCCTTAGATATTAGTGTGTGTGTGTGTGTGAAAGAGAGAGAGAGAGAGAGAGAGAGAGAGAGAGAGAGAGCCTAGCAAGCACAAACTCCTGAGTTCAGTACCCAGTATAATATACCAGACACACACACACACACACACACACACACACACACACAGAGTGTGTGTGCCAAGTATGTTAGGCCACAAGCACAGAACCGGGCTGTGGGATTTTCATTTAATTATCCCAGAGACTGAATTTTTATCTTCTTGTCAACTGTGCTTCCATTTTCATCTTATAAGCTTTGCCCTCGTTCTAAAGAGCGTTACTATTTGGTTAAGGATACCTGATATATTTTGCAAATCTTAACTGTAAATCTGCTCCTTTGCTGAGGACTGGAGACCTTGAAGCTGTCATAGATGGGAGAGAACTCAGCTGGTTTGGTAGAACGCCTTTGAAGTAGACTAGAAAATCAGGAAACTCTTCCAGATTCCCGCCTTTTCCTGGCCAGAACCTGTGTCTGCTGGAACAAGCAGAGACTTTGATCTGCTCCTGTGCACTTGCTATCCTGGACATGATAGGGTGGGCGAGTATTCCAGTCTCCGGGGGGTGGACCTGGCAGGCTCTCACACAAGTCTCCGATATGTAGACTGTGTCCTAGGAGATGAAGTGATTGTCTGGACAGCTGCCTGTAGTTGGGTCTTTAAAAATCTATTTAGTCATTTTATGTTAGAACCGGAAAATATAAACTACTCTTAATGTAAAAGATTTTTCAATTTATTTACTGTGTATATACATTCTCTCTCTCTCTCTCTCTCTCTCTCTCTCTCTCTCTCTCTCTGTCTCTCTCTCTCTGTGTGTGTGTGTGTGTGTGTGTGTGTGTGTGTGTGTGGTGTAGGTCAGAGGACATCTTGCAGGAGTTGATAGTCTCCTGCTATTTGGCTTCTGGGGATCAAGACCAGATTATCATGTGGCAAAGATCTTTACACACTGAACTATCCCATGGGTTCTTTGTCATTAATTTTTAAGGTCATTATCAATAGGTCATGTCTTGCTATTGCCATTTTGATACTAATCAATCTTCTACCTTCATTGTAAATCCTTTCTCTCCCCAATTTTTCCCTCACCCCCATAGTGTCTTTTGATTCTTCATTATTTTGGTCTATTATAGAGTTGCTTTATGACTACCATGAGACTTACACAAATCATGATTTGACTATAATGAGCTAGTGATCATAAAGGTTAGAAAAAAAAACAAAAAGAAAGGTCAAAGCTTGCATCCTTTTGCTCTCCACGTTTGAATTTGAATTATTTTTCTTGAGATAAGATCTCACCAAGTTGCCTAAGCTTGCACAGAATTTACAGTTTTTCCTCCTTAGCCTCGCAAGGGACTGGGAGCACAGGCATACACTACCACACACAGGTATACACCGCCACACACAGGCATGCACCACCACACACAGGCATGCACCACCACACACAGGCACGCACCACCACACACAGGCACGCACCACCACACACAGGCACGCACTACCACACACAGGCATGCACTACCACACACAGGCATGCACCACCACACACAGGCATGCACCACCACACACAGGCATGCACCACCACACACAGGCATGCACCACCACACACAGGCATGCACCACCACACACAGGCATGCACTACCACACAAGGCATGCACCACCACACACAGGCATGCACCACCACACACAGGCATGCACTACCACACACAGGCATGCACTACCACACACAAGCATGCTCTACGACACCTCACTCACACTTGTGTTTTGAAAACTGTCCCCATACTTCGCTTCCACACACTCCACTTTGCTCCTGTTCACCTTTCCGTTTTGACCGTGTGTTTCCTAATCGCCCATCCTCAAGCTTTTCTTTCCTGTTTGATGTCCTAATTTTCCTCCCTGCTTGATTTATTATGCATTTGATGCTATAATGCTATTTTAGTTTCATTTCTTGGTATTCTTTTTTTTCAACTTTTTTTTTTGCTTAAGGATTTCTGCTTTGATTTTCAAAAAATTTAATCTCTTCTCTCTGTTAAACTTTTGCAGAATTAGATTGTTTCTCTGAGCTTTTCTTTCTCTTTTTCTTTTTTTAAAGACAATATTCCATATCTCTAGCTGGCTTGGACTCGCTCTGTAGACCAGGCTGACCTTAACATCACAGAGATTAGTCCATTTCTGCCTCCCCAGTGCTGAGACTAGAGGCGTGGTACCCCCTCCTCCACTTCCCCCGCACCCAGTTTTGGTTTCATCAAGCACCTTAAGTAATTGTCCACTCGAGAGTTTCCAAATATCCCTTACTATCCTGTGGGTTTCTGGGGGCTTTCTTTTGCTGGACAGGGTAAATGCTCTTGGTGTTTGTTGATACGCGATGTCATCTCAAAATAGATGGATTTAGCTTTGCACTAGTCTCTGGCCTTTCTTGCTCTCATCTATCCAAAAATTCTAAGCAAGATGCCTGTTTGTCCCCGAATAACTGCACACGTCTGTTACAGTACTAGGTACCATAGGTTTGCCACCAGCTCACTGGTGGTGTGTTGTTGCTTTTTCAGCACTAGAGGGCGCCATAGTCCGTGTCGGGGAGCAGGAAGGGATCTGGAGGCGTCGTCTGCATACGCGGGTCCAGATAGGCCCAGTGTTAAGTTTTACCGGCTAGCAGGGTTCTGTCTAGACATAGAGCTGAGTCCTTTGTGTTTTTCCTCTCGAGGGCTGGAGTCTTACTCCTCACCGTGTGCGTGTGCCCAGGCTTGGGGCGGGCGGGTGTAGAGGCTGCTCAGGTGATGCGAAGCTTGAATATAAACAAGCTTGCTGTAGATGAGCTGCAGAGAGCTAGGCTCGGAGCAGAGGCCTTTAACTTCCTATTTGGTGCTGTCTGTTCAAACTTGGAGGAGGAAGGGAGGGGGCTTTAGTCTAAAGGCTGGGCTCCATTCTCTTTCAGTTTAACAGGCAGGCGGGCAGCATCTCTCCCCTGCTGCACTGCTAGCTGTTGGGGGTGGGTGAGGTTTCCTTCCTGCCCTCTTCAAGATGTCTTTTCTGATTTTCATACTGAAACCGGGTGCTGCAGATGCTTGCGCGGCTTCCTTAGTTACTGTGAAAATGGCGCGAGGCGTGGATGGCTGTTTGAACTGGTGTCGATGTGGGGAGGAGATCCCTTAAGGGAATACTCAGCTGGCTGCCATCTTGCCCCACCCTCCATTTCTGGATTCTTTTTCTTTTATTAATGTTTTCCTTGAGAATTTCAAACACACACACACACACACACACACACACACACACACACACACACACACACGGTTCCCATTACTGTCAC
This sequence comes from Microtus oregoni, assembly GCF_018167655.1. NCBI lineage: Eukaryota > Metazoa > Chordata > Mammalia > Rodentia > Cricetidae > Microtus > Microtus oregoni. The sequence goes on from NW_024543090.1 coordinate 18,760,384, forward strand.
CCTCCTCTCATCTCCTAGCAAGGTGTCTGATGCATGGTGACTTTCGATGCCATCTGTTGGCAGTACACACATATTACAGGAACTCTTATTTCTAAACTGTATGGTGACAAGGGCCAAGAAGATTTTTAATATACCTTGGGGAGTGGGAATGAGTGTATGGAGAAATGGAACACAGTATTAGAAATGGGAAATGTGTTTTAAAGTCTCAGCAGACAAGCCCTCGGGAGTGAGCTACATAGCAGCTGCCCGATTGGCTATGGCCTTACAGGTCCAGGGGCCTCTGGTAGCTGCCCTACGGGTTCTGAGTCCATCCCAGTTAACTCCCTCTGCAGTTTGGCTAATGAAAGAGCCGTTGAAGTACCTTGGGGCCTCAGAGTTGCTAGGACAAAAGTGAATTAAAATGACATACCCAGAGATTCTAAATCATTTGCAAAATGAACCGGCCCTGCTTCTGGTGAGCCTGAGTTCTCTGCCAGGAAACAGGAAGCAGATATGGTGAGTGGCCATTTTCTTCTAACACGGCATTTCTTTAAGATCTGGGTTCAAGTGGCTTTTGTCAAAGCTGAACACGCTCAAGACAGAGAATCATGTTGGCTAACACGCTATCTGAGGGTTCTGAGGAGTGCCAGGCTTGGCTCCGAGGCTGACTGTGTCAGATGGAAGCTAATGACCCTTGGGGCAGATGAGGGACTGGAAAGAGCACTGATAATGGAAGGTAGTAGGGGAGCTGGGGAAAACTGGAGAAGGGTAATGGAGAGAGCGCATTAGCAAGCTTCTGCACAGCAGCCTTACCGGTAAGTGGGCCCTTACTGGGCAGAATCCATTATCTCCCTGGGATACCCCATTATGGCTTAGTGGGGTGGAAACCATAGTGCTGTGTTCTTGGCACTGGGGAGCAGCAACCTAAGGGAAGCATTTCCCAGAAAACCAGGGGGGGGGGGGAATAGAACTTAGTTACACGGTAGAAGCTCTGATACACGGAATCTGCCTGCGGAACTGGCTTTGCTGATGAGGAATGGGGACGGAATGGCGTGGCTTTGCTTGGGGTCGGAAAAATATATGCAAATGTGTGCACATTGGAAACAGCATTTCTAAAAGTAATAGAAAACGGTGAGATGAGAGGCTTTTGGGAACTGGGGAGGACAAACCTTTTTTCTTTATTTGCTTGTTAGTTTAAGTGACAAGGTCTCGTGGAAACTAGACAGATCTTGTCAAATCTACCTCACTGGGGAGGGGAGGATGAACTGGAATTCCTGATCCTTTGGCCTTCACTTCCTGAGAACTGAGATCACACGCATGAGCCGCTGGACCTGGATTGAGTTTTTAATTATTTGTAATTTTGATTTGTCACCTGCTACAATGACATCAGAAACTGGCGAAGTACTTCTACACAACCTAACCTTCGGTTCTTCTGGGTACCACATAAATGAAGTATTGCCATCCTCCCCATTGACAGGAGAAATGGGCCCGGGGAATTTTCTAGATTGTACTCAAGTTCACAAGATTAGGAAGGCTGGGAACAGGCCTCCTCTGCGGAGTTCTGGCTGTCACAGCTGGTTTGCACGAACCTTAAATCACTCTGACTTGCAGTGATCTGTGTCGCTGCCCAGCATGCCTTGGCTGTAAGTCTCCACTGCCCCACTTCTTTCTTACCTCCCTGGTCATCTGTTTGAGCTGCGGTGACCATCATCAGAATGCTTTCATTGCACTGCGCTGGAGGAAGAACCCCCCTCCTCAGGAGGGCTGTATTAAATGACCAAGTTTATACAGTGTGACCTCTTCCCTTGATGCTCACTCCTCCCACCAGCCTTCCTCTCTCCACCTTCCTTTTTTGGGCCCCATCCTACACACATCAAAACCCTGAGCTCAGAGGAGCCCAGAGAGGACGCTAAGGGGCCCTCAAGCCTCTCTTTCCTGTGAGAAAGTTCTTAGAATTCTTCAAAGGGTTTCCCCACTGTCACAAGCACCGTCGAGGTGCACAAGCACAGAAGTGGAGTGTGCCTCCTTCAGTGGATGCATTTAAGCTGCTGTTCTGTCGCCCAGGAGAACTATTTTTACTCTAACACCGACAAGGAGAGCACAATGGGCAAGTCACAGTGGGGAAAGCCCGCTGCACTCGAAGGCTTTTTAAAAAACTCTTGCAGTATAAATAAATATTTGTACCCAGAATCATAAAAGAGGGCAGGAATGTACTCTGCCCAGGCAGCTCAGGAGGCTCCTAAATGTGGTGAGGTGGGAGAAAGTGAGGCTCAGAAGTCTTTCTGGGTTTTAGCACACAGGAGAAATGCCCTCTCTGGAGGTGAATACCAGATGAGAGTTCAGGGCTAGAACTTGGAAAACTAGGGTACACGAAATTGATCACATGTAGAAATTAGAAATATTGTGGTCAAAGATTTAAATAAGAATTGTAATGAAGGCCCCGTTCCTCCCCACTTCTCTCTTCCTAGCTTCACACCCCTCCCTCTCCCCTTCCACTCTCTCTTCCTGGCTGCCATGGAGCAAGCGGCTCTGCCCTCTGGCACCCCTCTGCCAGGATGTGCCTCACCGCAGGTGCACAGCAGCCGAGCAAACAACCCACGGACTAAAACCTCTAAGCCATGAGCTCAGACCAATCTTGTCTTCTATCTAGCTGTAAAAGTCTAGCACAGAAAACTCGTGCCAGAGATGGTGGGATCGTCACTGTGACAACCGACAATGTGGTCCAGAGGCCTTTGGAATGTTCGTGAGAAGAATCTCAGTGAGTTTGGGTCAGCAGGCTAGAGCGAGCACAAGGAGGCAGTAAGAAGTTCCTATTGAAGGCCCTGGTGGGAGTGCAGAAGGCCAGAACACCAGCTGAATGAAGACAGGTGTGCCGATGAGATTTCAGGCAGGGATTGAACTCGGGTCCTCTCCAAGTGCTCTTGACCACTGAGCCATCTCTCTAGCCCTGTAGCCAGAGTTCTCATTGAAGCACACCCTGCTCTGGTCTGTCCAGGCTCCTTTACTTGGAAGGCTTTAGCTCTCTTGGTTTGTTCTGAAGCTGGGCAGTTTATTTCCTCCTCATCTCCACGATGACACTTCCTTTTGTTATTGCAAACCATCCAATCCTTGGTTTCTTCATCTCCCAGATGAAATAATTTAGAGATGGCATGGCTGGAGGTTTTGAGAAGGAGATGGGAACAATTGTCACCTGGACATGACTGCTGTCAGGGCTTGGATGGGAAGTCACTGGATGTGTGTGTGTGTCTGGGAATGCGTGTAAGTGTGTGTGCATGTTACTGTAGAGAACTCAGGATAGGGCTCTTTAAATGGGCTCATTCTCCTGGTGATAGTACCTGTGTGTGCTTCTCATGTGATCTTCACATTAACTGACAGAGAAGGAGAGAAACCAGCGCTGATGTACCATTTGGCACAGAGCTCCACGCACAGACCATAGACAGCGGCAGAAAGCCATTTCAATTGAGTTACTCTCTCACCAGGGTTGCTATGATGCATAATTTCTTGTGACTGACTTGGGACTTTACACCTCAGTGACGTCATCCTCACGTCCCTCTGCCCAGAGCTAACAGGGAAAGTTCTGTGGAAAGCCACGCTGCCGAGGAAGAACCAGTTGTTCTAGTCAGATCTTGTGTGAGCCCAACAAAGTCACCAAAGGGCTGGGCCTAGTAATGCTGGGCAAATGTCCGAGCATTTGCAAAACAAGTATGTTGAGACTAGCTCCACGGCAGATCGGGAAAACCACAGTGAGCAATACCGGCTGAAGGTTGGGCATCCACTGAGGCACCATGAGCTTCCAGATTTCTCCCACTCATTATCCGTTTTTGCTAGAGGTAGTTTTTACGTGACCCTGAGTATCTAGATATATAAACGGGTTGTGCAAACCAAACTTTCACTGGTGACACACAGCATAAAGAAAGGTCATTTTAAAATGACTCTTTTGTAAATGTATGATGTGCGTTTATTGAGGATGCAAGCATATTTGCATACCAAGGAGGCATGCTTGCTTGTTTTTCATAATTAAATATTGGCTGACTAATGCTGCAGGATATGGAATCTTCAACTTTTTTCAGAATTCACTGACAATTTTCTTTTTAACTGTTAATGCTGAGAATACCACCTTGTATAAATACATGGCCCTAAAGAGCAGAAGTATGTTTATGGACAATTCATAAAGTTCTGAACAGACTATCTCAATCCCAAGACAAACTTTGTTGGAGGAGGGTTACTAGTTAGTTCCTGACTGCTCAGCCCTGAAATAATCACACAGAAACTGTATTAATAAATCACTGCTTGGCCCATTAGCTCTAGCTTCTTATTGGCTAACTCTAACATACTGATTTAACCCATTTCTATTAATCTGTGTATTGCCATGTGGCTGTGGCTTACCGGCTTGTAGTAATAGGAGCGGTGGGGCTGCGTCCCCAGCACCCTGGCCGCCTGGCTAGCTTATACCCCAAAATAATTACACGGACACTGTATTCTTTTAAACACTGCTTGGCCCATTTCTATCTAGCCTCTTCTAGGCTAACTCTCGCACCTGGACTAGCCCATTTCTAATCATCTGCTGTAGCCCACGAGGTGGCTTACCAGGGAGATTCTAGCCTACGTCCATCCTGGGTCAGAGCTTCATCACATGTGTCTGGGAGAGCAGAGCTATGGCATCTTCCCGGGAAAGAGGAGCATGGCGTCTCTGCTCCAGAGAGCAGAGCTGTCGAGTCTGAGCTCACTTCCTCTTCTTCCCAGCATTCTGTTCTGTTTACTCCTCCCACCTATGTTTTAACCTATGAGGGCCAAGCAGTTTCTTTATTGCTTAACCAATGAAATCAACAGATTGATATATGACACTCCCATATCACCGGCTAAAGTTCCGTCTGGCTCCAGTGGGGCTACATGGCTTCTCCTTGACTCCACCCTTCTTTCTCCCAGCATTCACTTTAGTTTTCCCACCTAGTTCTTTCTGCCCTGCTCTGCTATGGACTCAAAGCAGTTCCTTTATTAACCAATGATATTCACAGCATACAGAGGGGAATCCCACATCAAAACTCCATTTAACAATGTTCTATGAAATCCAGATCAACCATTCAAGTAGTAACTTTAAAAATCAAAGATTTGAACATGGTACAGTCCAAAGATGCACTGACTCAATAGAGACAATCTGAGGAAGGATAGCAGGGAAATACCGAGTCTTTGCTTTCTGTCATCAAAATATCATGTTTCCACAGGAGCAGAGAGATCTTAGTATGAACAGTAAAAGCAGGGAAGGTGTTAATAGAGACTAGTCTGGAATCTGAGCTAAGGTGTTTCAGCAACATTTATTGGTGTTGCTTGCTGTGATGGCATGCACAGAGCAAAGTCTGTTTGCTGTGTGTTCAGAATGAAGCCTGTAGGAAACCGCACAGTGTAAAGTGTCAAACCCATCACATGCCTGATATTGAGTTATTTTGCATTTGTTGCACATTCTGAAGCCTTCCACTGTTGTCTAATGTTTTCTAAGCCATCTATGGTCACCCAGCTTCATATGGGGTCACAGCCCACACTTTAAGGTGCTGGGGCCTGGACCCAGGAGCAGAATGGCTCCTTGAGTTTTGATTCCTTTGTGGCTTCCTGACCTTAGGGGAGGGATTTGAAGGATAAATAGGAGTTTGAATGGAAGTAAAATGGAACCCTTTCCACATCCCATTCCCATTTTCTGCCTCTGCTGTGGTATTCTGCCAGTCTTCCAGATATAGGAAATCACTTATGAAGAGGAGCCCTGAATCGTGGCTGTTTCCAACAGATCCACCAAGTAAGAATGAAGATGCAGCCCCTCGTATTAATGCAAGCCTTCCAGGGACCTGTAGAGGGTCTGGAACATGTGTACCAGCAAAAAGAAGAGAGATCTGTAGCTTAAAACATGTACACGTGTGCATCTAGGGAATGGACATGGCTTCTGTCAGAAAGCGTGTTCCCCAACCAAAGCCATGTTGGTTCCTCATTCGCTTTTGAGACTCATTATTTCCTTTCCAGAAGTCCCCCCACTTCTTACAGCGCTGGGGTTGAACCTGGGGCCTTGAGCATCGTTAGCAAGTGCCCTACCCCTGAGTACACACCCAGCTCAAGCCTACTTTTAAATTTCCCTCTTCCGGAGCTGTTAGTACTTCTTCTAAGTGGTTCTCAACTTTCCTAATGCTGCCACCCTTTAATACAGTTCCTCACATGACAGGGACCCCAACCATAAAATTATTTTTGTTACTACTTCATAATTGTAATTTTGCCATTGTTATGAATCATAATGTAAATAATCTGTGTTTTCCAGGGATCTTAGGCAACCCCAAAAGAGTCCTAAATCTACAGATTTAGAACTGCTGTTCTAGAGGCACCCATGCGAAGACCAACCTTGAAAGAAAGAAAATTAAAAGAGCAGGTGGTAGAAGGCAGGGCCAGGGCATTAGGCTGCGAGAGAGGAAGGGAGGTAAAGGAAGATGGTCTTCCTTCCGGCAGGAGCTAAGGTTGGAGAAGCCATGGAAGGCGTGAGGCGGCAATTGTTGATGGCAAGAACATTCTCATCTGCATGTTTCCTGCGTTCACAGCCAGGACCAGTTGGAGGACCTTGAAGGGAGAAAGTCTGGGTCTTTCTTCAAAATCTGGGTGGCGTGTGCTCTAAATGGTAAAAGTCCTTGATGGAAACGGCCTTGGCGGGAGCTAGCATGTTTTCAAGGCCGCAGGCCAAACATCAGAACAACCCTACTATGGTGTAGGGCCTTCTAAGAATGAAGGTTGGGTGCTGGGGAGCCCTACTCCTGACTTGACTTAGCCTAAGGCGTGGTGGGGGGTTGGGGGTGTAGTGAGGCTTGGGGAACGATGGCACGGGTAACCAGTGGAAGAGAAGGTTAAGTTTATTTTCCAGGAAGTACAGGGCTTCAAAAGGGCACCACCAGGGTGTATATGACCAGTTGAAAGAATAGGGCAGAAAATCCAAATTTGGCAGCAGTGCGGAGTGGATAAGTTTTGCACTTTGGCGCTTCGAAGACCCAGTACTGGGAAAGCTGCTACCGTAGCTTTCCACCACGCAGTGACTTTTGTAGTCAGCAATGTGTAAAGAGTATTTTACTTACGTAAAACAGGAATAGGAAAAGTGCCCTTGAAAAAAAGTACTAAGTGTCAGCTAGATGTATTCTTATGTAAGGACTAGCAGACAGCCCTTGCGGACCCTACCGCACTCACCTCCCGCAGTCACCGCCAGCAGGATAACGATCGTTCTCAGCGTTGGTCTTTATCTTATCTTGTGTTTGTTGCTATTCTTTTCCCGTGATGAAGCTTTGCACGGCACATTAACGTAAAGCAGCTGTTTTATGAGAAAGAAAAGAGAGTCTGGACTCCACTTTTCTCTTTGCAGAGGCCTTAACTACCTGCTCAGATGTTGTTAGCAGCACCCTTGAGCGCCACCTTCAGGTAGATACTGGATACTGCTCTAGCGTTTTAGGACCTCAGGATTGGATGAGAGCTAAAACCCTGCAGCCAACTTCCTTAAACTATCCGCTGTGAACTTACCGCACAAGGGCAGGGAAACAGAAGTATTTCTGGAGGCTTATTTTCACGGGAGATTTTATTACTCTGTGATGAGCAAATAATAATTACTTTCCTCGTGTTTAATTTGCAGACCTCAAGTGGAAAATTTCTGCCCAGAAGACTAAATTCAGTTGAGATAGTGGTTTGAGTCATTAGTCACTGAGGTTACTGCGAAGATCAGCAGAATTCTAAATCTAAGACAATACACAATTTGGATTTAAGCTATTGTTTTTAATATCACCCGAACTTCTAACCTAGCTTTTCTCCGCAGTTCTTTTCTTTCTTTTTAAACTTGGTACTTCCCTATTTAGAGAATGAACTGCATTTTCAGGAAAGGATTTTGAGAACAAAAAAAACCCCCAATCTATTACAGGCAGACTCCCTCCCTCCCTTCCCCCCTCCCTTCCTCTCTCTCCCTCCCTCCCCCTCCCTCCATTCTTCCTTCCCCTCTCCCTCCTTTCGTCTCCTTCCCTTCCTCCCTCTTCCCTCCCTCCTTCCCTCCCTCCCCCTCCCTCCATTCTTCCTTCCCCTCTCCCTCCTTTCGTCTCCTTCCCTCCCTCCCTCTTCCCTCCCTCCTTCCCTTCCTCACCCTCCCCCTCCTCCCTCCCTCCCTCCTTCCCTCTGTTCCTCCCTCTGTCTCCTCCACTTTTTACACACACAACTTGCTTCCTCCTAGCTGTGAACTATTAGTGACTTATTTCTGAAGAAGAGTGTATAGAAAGATTTAAACGTCACTCCTTAAATGCCACCCTTGCCTACAAGTTTTAAATTGATGGCGCGGAAGTGGCAACATAGCATTGGGGGTTTTGAAGTATAAACAGCAAGAACCCTTTAACCTCAGGGGTATCTGTCAGCCTTGCTGGTAGCTACACCAGCTTCTGGAATCTGGCTGGTCAGCGTGTGGTTTTGTGATGTGAGCTGCGTCTGATCCCCAGGAGTCTGCGACTGGCTCCTTGATATGTGTTCTAGACCAGAGGAAGGCCTGTGCCCTTCCATCTCCCTCACACTTACATTCCGTCTCGAGCAAGGGTTCTGGGCTTCTTTCCTTCCTGTTGACCACGTGTTAGCTGGCTCACGTCAGACCAGACTTATGGCTTCTTCTCTAGCTTACCCTTCCCCTCTCCTGCCATGGTCTTGAGGAGCAGGGAACTTAGCAGGATGCGTTGCTCTTGGGTGTGTGGCCAGGATGCTAGCCAATCTGGGAGGCTGTAGCCTGCAAGGATCAGCAGGGCAGCAGCGAGGGCTGACTGTCAGGCAACTGCCCCCCCCCCACTCTGCTGAGGGCTGCAGACTGCCATCTGAGAGCTAACCATCATGCTGACTCACCATTCTTGTGGCTGAGAGATCACCAGCGAGCAAAGAGGCTCCCATGAGCCCTTGAGCTTCAAAATATAGGCTGGAGAGCCTCCACCGGAAGGGGATTCAGTTAGCAAGAAACTAACCCTTTTCTATCCTCTTTCTCTTTTATGCTATACAGTTATAAGTATAGCAAAAATATAGCCAAAGAGACCTGGGCATTTTGCTTTCAAATCCCTAGGGTGGGCAGTGAAATTGAGTCAGGAATCAGGGCACGTGGCAGCTGTGACATCTGCCTCTCAGGGACTCTCTGGGATGCAGGGATGCTACCTGTTGCTGCCAGCTTTCCTGTTATGGCTAACCCTGGACCTAGCACAGCCTCTGCTGGTATCCTAGTAAAGCTCCATGCATGCTTCCTAGAGAAACGATGTGACTAAAGCCAGAGGCCTCCAGAAATTTCAGACCAGGGCTGCCGCTTGCATCAGTCAAAGAGGAAGGTGGGAAGGTGGGGAGAGGTACTGCCTCACCTTAAATTTTATGTTACCCTACCTCTCTCAGCAACCAGAAGCTACAGTGCATGGAGCCTTGACCCATCCCATACTTCCTCCCGACCCAGTCTCACTGATAATGACATTTTACATCAACACCCAGCATTTCACCTGTCATATTAAGGCAAAAAATAAAAGCTTGACTACATAATGAGGTGGCAGATAGAATAATATATTTATATCCTAACACTCAGAAGCTGATCTTGTTGCTTTACAAGGCAAAGGGGTCTTTGAAAGTGTGGTTGGCATTATGGACCTGGTGCTGGGGAAGTTACCCTGGCTTATTTGGGTGACCTCAATCCACTGCTTAGAAGCAGACGACCTTTGCTAGGTGGAGGCAGGGAAACGTGATCATGAAAAACGCTGAAAGAAGGAATGAGATGAGGTTTAGATGCCCTAATTCTGTTTCACCGATGTTGGGACCTATGTGTAAAGATCAGAGAGACTTCTAGGAGTTAAGGCTGACTTCAGCTGGCCATCAGCAAAGGAACAGGAGCCTCCGCTCCTTAACTTCACATGACTACCAACAGCCAAAGAAACGGAGGCCTGGATTCTCCACTGGGGCACTCAAGAGGGGCACATCCCTGCCAATACCTTTATTTTAGTCCTGTGGGACCACAGAACTAAACGATGTGGTAAAGCTGGCTTTGCAGCTGCAGAGGCTGATCAATCTGCCACACCGCCCTTTATGTATGCACCCAGCAACAGGATGAATTGTATTTTATACCTGAACAGGTCCTCCCTCCTTTGCCCTAGTGTCCTTGGTGGCTGCGAACAGCACAGGCGTCACGTGACTGACCGAGCGCTGCCACAAGGAGAGCTTCTCTCTTTCCGGCGTCAAATGCTTCTTGGAACCATGGTTTTGCTTCTTCCCTGGTGTTTGCTTCTGGCATCCTCACTTTGCCAGACTTTTTCTTAGGAAGCACACGGCACCTCAGTATTTCCCCCGCTGTGTGGTCCACATCTCTCGCCACTTGCCAATCACATTCTCTGTGCCAGGATCGTGATGGAGCCTGCTTTATTTTCTTCTCAAAGTAACTTTGCGAATTAGCAATATCCTCAGTGCATCATCAAGAAACCCGAGGCTCAAAGGCAACATGTGTTTCAATCTAAGGACACAAAGTAAAGAATTGGGGCAAATCCAAGAGAAAACACCCTTCTCTCTGCTGTGTGTCCTCCTGGGGTGTGCATGTTGTCCAAAGGCCCAGAGAATGTGTCTGTGACATTAGATCCATAGACCCGATGGATTTGCAGGACACTGGCCCCTCCCACCCTACTGTACCGGGCCCCGTGGCTGCTTTGTTTTCCTGTGAGCAGTCTAGGGCACTTGAATGCTTAGCAAACTGCAGTATTCAGGAGAGCATGCTACCCCCGCCTCTTCTCTAATACTGTGTATTCTTTCTACCTTACAGGCCCACAAAGGATGGAGCCTGAGGCTTGGCAGGGGAGAATAGTAAGGGTGCCCTGGGAGATTCTGTGTAGTCTGCACCGTCCTTGACAGCTTGCTTTTGGGTCCCCCTTTTCTAACCCAGGCTTTGGTAGTGTGTGGTGGAGAAGGAAGCCACTCCATTCACGAGTTGTCATCTCTGTTGATTTGGAATTCCAAACCCTTGATGCCATCTCTGTCTAGGGGCGTGGTCTAGGCTCTGGGGTCTTCATAATTTTCGTGGGGTTGGCAGTAGAAAAAGAGGGCAAGTAACATAATTACCCAGGTTCTTTGTATATAAAAATCCAAACACTTCAAGAAGGTGCTGTGTGGAACAGGACAGTGTTTCCGGGTTCTGGTCCCCTCAGGCCTGCCTGAGACTCAGGTCTTAAGTGTTGACAAGAGCACTGGGTTTCTCCATCTCTGCACCCTGGGAGACACATTAGCTCATAGCTTCAAGTTTTTTTTTAAGTGTAAAAGGCACGCAAGTTGCTTAATGCTTAGACTTGTAAGGTTTACATTTTAAAAACGGATCAAGCTTTGTGCACTAAATACAGAACAGAACGAGAAGCGTCAACTGTTACTGCTTTTTCAGCGCAGGGCGGCACCTGGGGCGTGGCCTGCAATCGTTTTGGAGCGGGCGACCATTTAAACTGAGATTGAAGGGGAGGAACTTCATGCAACGCTGTGGAACACCTCGATGCTTCTCTCCTCACAGGAGACCCCGACCTGGAAGTTTTTAGGGGTTCAGCTTTCCTACCCTACGCACTACACCTTCTGCCTTCATCCAGAGGGGCGGAGCTCCACTGTGGAGGGCGGAGAGAGGGTCTGCCACTCAACACCCTCTGGCCTGTTTCTGCCTCTCACATCTCCTCTTTGTCATAAGGCTGTGGTTAGCTTTTCTCTAACTCTTCACCATTTTCCAAAGGATGCTTTCCCAAGCCTCCGATTTCTTTAATGCTGACATTTTTCCAGGCTAAGCTGTGCATCCTGGTCCAGCCTGCCGGAGTGACAGGGCCTGTCTTCATCACACGGATCCTACTGAGAGGAAAACTGCCACCTAGTGGGCATGGAGAGGCATAGGCGTCCCCACGAGCTCCAGTTAGTTGAAAAAAACCAATCAGTGATGGTTTGTTTCTAAAACTGACGAACTATGCTGTAAGCCACCCCAGACAGTGCACAAGCTCTAAGTCCTTGTTGTAGAGAGTGTAGGAGTAAGTGGGACGTTTTCAAGTCAAACGAATAAGGAGATAAAAGTCAGACGGACAAGCTCCCCTTTGACATCAAATATCTTTGAATAACCTTAAATTACAATGACACCCTATAAGCAGAAAAAAAAAAACAAACCAATAAACAAACCTAAACCAAACAGCCCAGTTAAAAGTGGAGCCCATTCTCCTTCACACAGTACAAATCTACCTGTAGCCAGGGCTGCCCTAGTTGCCGTCATACAGGGCATGGCATCTGAGCGGCTCACCATAATACAATGTGGGGGGCTGGACAGCAAGCAACACTGGGGGGAGCACAGACAGGACTTAATAACCCTCCAGAGCAATGGCATTTGACATAAATTCTTCAGGAAGATGAGCTGTCACCAGGCAGGAGGGATGGGTGCCAGGAAGGAATTCTGCCTACCTGAAGAGTCCAAACAAAGACCCCAGGAATGGAAAAGGGAATGAGTTTGGGTGCCTGTGAGAGGCAGGCTGTGCCTGGAAAGAATCATTCATGCTGAAGCCTGTGCTAAAACATTGACTTACAAAGATCATCTATGTGGTATAAGCATGTCTGCCTATATTACTCAAGTGTATGCCGCATATCCCTTTATCTTCCACATATTCCCAGATATCAGAGGTAGGGACACCAGTTTAGAACTTATGGAGACACTGAGGCATGTCATGCAGCCGTCAGTCAGTTCTCCTTCAGAGTGGATTCAGAGCAAGCGTGGTAAAAATGGTTCCCGGAGATGTTTTCTCTCCTGGAAATCAACAAGGTGCTTTTCAAATTAAGTTAGGAATATGAAGAACCAGGGACTGTCAAGACAATCCTGAGAAAGAGCACCACCACCACCACGCCCCTAGAGATGCACACACGAGATAGCCAACCCTTCAATAAGGTGATGGGAATGGCTGGGAATCTGCCAGCATCCCCTGACCCTCCGACCCAACAATCCCACTCCTAGGCGCAGGTTCCAAGGAAACATGCACAGCAACAGAGACTTCAGCTAGACTGTTCATGTCAGCACTGTCTGAACTATACATGCCTGTCGATTTTGTGACATCTTCCTACATGGGATTCTACACGGCACTGAGGTTCACCATGCAGAATTACAAACAGCACAGTGGGTATGGTCCCCAGTGCGACGCTGAGCGTCACATCTCTAAGGAGTATATGCCACACATTTCCACACACACAACTGTAAGAGGAGCTAAAAATGATTGTGAGCTCAAAGCTTAAATAGCTCTGATTCGGTCTATTCTAAAACCTGCCCTCTTCGCCAAGTGACTACAGCGATTTTGAATGAAGATGCACAGTCCATTCTCCAGAAGGACCACAACTATAAGAAGGCTGACACATAACATTTATGGGGTTCCAAAAAACATAAGAAAGCAATAAAAATGATAATGTAATAGTTATTAAAATCAATTAATGTGATAAATAAAACAATTTTTATAAAGACAGAAGCCAAGTCTAGCACAAATCTCTTTGCTACCTCATTTTTAATTTTTACCCTGATGATGTCGTGAGTAAACAAGAGGTTCAGGTATTTGTTTGTTCTCCTATCTTCTGCCATCATCATCCCATGTCCTGGCTGGCCTCCTAGAGCACAAACGTGCCCCACCTCTAGCCATAGGCAGGGCCCCAGCCAGGATATGCAGTGCTGACTTCATAGCCACCTGTAAAGCACTGAAGGTTTGTATTTGTTTGTTACACAGCAATAGCCAGCTGATACACTGAACTGTGCAGCAGGAAGGCAGCACAGAGGAAATTCTCAGAGGACAGTGGTTGAAAAGAGAGACGCGTGTCCTTCCAAGGTGCTGGGGAGATTTTATGTTTAAATCTCAGTGCTAATTACAAAGTAGTGTTGACACTGTGGAAATGTATCACCTCTGGAAAACTTTGCGCATCTGACACATACATTATGTTTGAATTAACAATTAGAGGAATTGGGAAATGTCCCCTACCAACTCTTTAAGGACAACTGAGCTAGGATATAACCCAAAAGTTCTCAAGCTTATAACATGGATGCTACAAATGCTAGGAACTGAAATGAAAGCCTAGGCTAAATGGTGTTTTGTTGCGGGAGGTCCTCCCACTCCTCCAGCCTATCACCGCTGAGGTACCAGCCCATTGGGGCGTGGTTTCTCTCCCTTTAAAAAAGCAGCCACTTCCCTCTCCTCTCTCTCTTCACTTCCTGCTCCACCGGCAACTAGACTCCTTTCCTGGTTGCGTAGAGGGCTGTTGCCTGGGACAGTGATCTGTAAGTTTTTTCCCCTTTAAATAAATACCACCCTAATAATCATAACCCCGAATTGGTGTGGCATTGTTTGTGACTTACGCCTTCATTTTGGCACCCAACGTTTGGTTTCAGAACCTCTCCTTTCCCCTCTTGCAGCCGCGAGTTCGGCTTGGCAGCCACAAGTTCGGCTTGGCGGCCGCGAGTTCGGCTAGGCGGGAGCCCTCCCTTCCTCAGCCACCGCCTGTGCCTTGCAGCAGCGGCCTTGGACTCCCCACGTGGATTTAAACTCCACAGGCCCGCATAGTCTCTGCCCGCGTGGTTTGCTCTTTTCTGAGTCATTTTTAAATCTCCCTTGCAAGTACAGCTCTTAAGTGGCACGAACCAGAGCACGCGGTTGCTGAAAGCTGCAACCCCTCAGGGTGACTCTGTCACGTGGAGGCATAAGCGGCTTCCAGATTGCTCTTCTCTACCCCTGGATTCTGGGTTTCTGGTTCCGTCTCAGGAATTGATTTAATTACATTTACTTTGTTGAGAAACTTGCATTTTCCAGTTTTTAACATCTACTAAGGCACTGAAACAGGACCATGTTTTCACCGCGACTCTGCAACAGCGCCACCTGCTGGATAATAGGTAATATGGCAGTTTTCGTTTCTAACACAAATTTTACTGCTTTGTTTTCACTAATACAATGGATTAGTAAACTTATATTTACTAATACAATGAATTACATCATACAAGGTTTATATGATTATGGGGATACCTTAATTTGCTTGTTACTAGGCCTCAGTATTCTTTTCCATATTCTATCATTAAGGAAGAATATGGCACTCCTAAGAACGATTGAATCTTTACGTACTAATAATGAACAGAAGAATATGGCACCCCTAAGAACGATTGAATCTTTACGTACTAATAATGAACAGAAGAATATGGCACTCCTAAAAACGACAGAATCTTTACAAACTAATAATGAACAGAAGAATATGGCACTCCTAAGAACGATAGAATCTTTACGAACTAATAATGAACAACTAATTGACAGGATTAAAATTATTGAAAATCAGAGGTTATCTGAACAAGTGGATACTATGACAGACAAAATTGATTCCATATCCAAGGGTATTAGAAAGTTACCTGAAAGGGTTCAGGCTGTTGAATTTGACCTTCAGACTTTATCACAAAGTTTTGATAAGGTAACAGACAGAATGTACCTCCAAGATGGGAATCTACATGATATACAAGAAAAGTTTAAGGAGGACATGTTATCTTTGAAGGAAAAAATTAAAGCTTTGGAATCACAGGTGCAGAATGGGGACCAAAAAATTGATACCTCAGTGAAATCACTGGAAATATATACAGGTCAGGAGATTCAGGATTTAAGAGAGACAATGATAAAAAGATTTGAAAAGATTGGGGAAATTATTGCAGCTGGTGAACAGAGTAAGGAGGCACAAGGACAGGATACAATGCCTCCACCAGCTATTAGAACTGGCTTACCCAGGGTTCTAGCGACATACCCTATACTTAATTCTGAAAAAGCATCAACTTCTAAAGGCTCAAAGGGAGTCAGAGAAGCTAGATGGACGCCAATAGCAATGAATGATCTGAAAGAAATTAAGCAAGCTGTTGTTAATTTTGGCTTGCACAATGCATATGTAAAGGAAATGATAAGGACTTGGGCTTCTAATGCTAGAGCTACTCCCCATGATTTCCATCAGTTAGTGTCTGCAGTTTTATAAAGATAATGGACCTTCCTTGATGTTTGGAATTTATTTCAGAGAAGAATCCAAACATATGGAACAGCAAGGAAGAGCAAAAGGTATTGAGGTTTCCCAAGATCAAATTCTTGGTGCAGGAGAATATGCTGATCCACAGGTCCAAGCTCTTTATGACGATGAAGTACTGTGTCTATGTCACCAAGCAGCTTTAAATGCTTGGAATAGGATACAAGATCCAGCAAAAAGGGTTGAATCATATACCAGAATTAGGCAGGGACAGAGAGAACCCTTTATTGACTTTTTGCAAAGATTAATTAAGGCTCTGGACATAGGGGTAACAGACCCAGAAGCTAGACGAATACTTCTTGAATCTCTAGCTTTTGAGAATGCAAACATAGAATGCAAAAAGATAATTGGGCCTTTAAAGTCTAGATCAGCACCTATGGATGAATGGATTCAGCATACGATGAATGTTGAGACGTTTAGCTATAATGATGAATCTTGGGTAGGAGAAGCGATTTCCAAAGCAATGAGGAGACATCAAACTGCCAGGTGTTTTAATTGTGGTAAATTAGGACATTTGCAAAGGGATTGCAGGCAAAGAATTTCTAGGAATAATATCTCTTCTGGGAATGACAAAAATAGGAGACCTCGGCCTTCAGGTATATGTAGGAGATGCGGTAAAGGCAGGCATTGGTCCAACGAATGTAGGTCAACAACAGACAGACGGGGCAATCCGATATCATCGGGAAACTCCTTGGGGGGGCCTCTCGCAGGCCCCCAAGCCAACAGTGGCCCAGTCATTCCCAGTCACAGTGGAGAACATGCCTCACCAAGAAAATTAAAAGCTCCAATTTCTGCTGTAAAAAGTAATACTGGTCTAAATGAAGAATTACGTGTGGAGGATGAGTCAAAAAACCCAATAGGACAGAGTAAACATATATTTTGGCAGACTTCTATTAATGATCAAAGACCAAAGCTAAGAGTCTGTATAAATGGCACTTTTATTGAAGGCTTATTAGACACAGGTGCGGATGTAAGTATCATTACCCCAGAATCTTGGCATCCGAATTGGCCTCTTCAAGAGGTAGATGTTCAGTTCCTGGGAATTGGAACCCTATCTCGTGTAAAACAAAGCACAAGATGGGTTGAATGCATAGGGCCCGAAGGGCAAATAGGAAGACTAAGGCCATATATAGCCAATATTGCCATAAATTTATGGGGCCGTGACCTGCTACAGCAATGGGATACCCAGATTAACATTCCTGTATTTCCAGGAACTCATAATTCTGGGAAGGATATGATGAGGTATTATGGAAAAAGGTCACCAGCCATTCAGGCTGTACAAGAACATACAGCAAATACCAAACCTTTAGAGGTACCAGCAGCCCTACCTTTAAAATGGCTTATTGAGAAGCCAATATGGACCAAACAATGGTCTCTAGCTGAAGATAAACTACAGGCATTGGAACAGCTGGTGCAAGAGCAACTAGATGCTCACCATATTGAAGAATCAACCAGCCCTTGGAATTCTCCTGTGTTTGTTGTAAAAAAGAAATCTGGTAAATGGAAAATGGTGACAGATCTAAGAGCTGTCAACAAAGTAATTCAACCTATGGGCCCACTACAATCTGGAATTCCTTTGCCTTCTCTGTTACCAAAAGGATGGCCTCTTATAGTTATTGATTTGAAAGATTGTTGTTTCACTATACCGTTACAAGAAAAGGATAGAGAAAAATTTGCCTTCACAGTGCCTACTTATAATAATTCTCAGCCTAATAGGAGATATCAATGGACTGTCCTCCCACAGGGTATGCTCAATAGTCCTACACTGTGCCACTATTTTGTAAGTAAGCCATTGGAAATAATTCGTAAACAATTCCCCAAGTCCATCATTTATCATTACATGGATGACATCTTGTTATCTGATTCAAATAAAGATACTTTAGAAAGGATGTTTGAAGAAGTAAAGAAAGTCTTGCCTAGGTGGGGATTACAAATTGCCCCTGAAAAGATTCAAAGAGGAAATTCTATTAATTACCTAGGTTACAGAATAGGGTTAGAGAAAATTAAAACGCAAAAGGCACAAATTAGGAGAGACCGGTTAAAGACTCTTAATGACTTCCAAAGATTGTTAGGAGACATTTCCAGTCTACAATCAGCTGTTGGGATAACACCTGATCTAATAGTTCATTTAAACAAAACCTTAGATGGTGATAAAGATTTGAATAGTCCAAGAGAACTGACAGCTGAAGCAGAAAAGGAACTGACAATGATTGAGGAAAAATTACAGGAGGCACATGTGGATAGGGTGAACCCAAATCTTAGCTGCATCCTAGTCATATTGCCTTCCAGAATTTCTTCTCCAGGGATTCTGATGCAGAGGGAAGATATTATTTTAGAGTGGATATTTATACCTAATAAACCAAGTAAAAAATTAAAAACTTATGTGGAAAAAGTCTCTGAATTAATTATAAAAGGTAAGCTGAGACTTCGTCAACTAGCAGGTATAGACCCAGCAGAAATTATAGTGCCTTTTACTACTGAAGAAATAAAAAAGTTATGGGAAGACAATGAACCGTGGCAAAGAGCTTGTGCTAACTTTTTGGGAGAAATTAATAGCAACTATCCCAAAAGTGATAGACTTAATCTCATAAAAAGAACTTCTTGGATTCTTCCTAGAATTGTACGTGATGCTCCAATAACTGGAGCCCGTACGTTCTATACTGATGCAAATAAATCAGGGAAAGCAGGTTACAAGTCAGATGAATTGAGTAAGGTGGAACAAAGCCCTTATAATTCTGTCCAGAAGGCAGAATTATATGCCATTCTTATGGTGCTAAGGGATTTTAAAGAACCTCTTAATATAGTTACAGATTCACAATATGCAGAAAGAGTTATCTTGCATATTGAAACCGCTGAATTTATACCAGATGATACAGAGTTGACTTCATTGTTTATCCAGGTACAAGACATAATCAGGAACAGGCTTTGTCCAATGTACATAACACACATCCGGTCCCATACAGGTCTGCCTGGTCCTCTAGCCCAAGGCAATGCTGAGATTGATCAATTATTGATTGGAAGTGTGTTGCAGGCCTCGGAATTTCATAAGAAGCATCATGTCAATAGTAAAGGCCTAAAGAAAGAATTTTCCATTACTTGGCAACAAGCTAAGGACATTATAAAGAGATGCCCTACTTGTTCTTTCTATAATCAAACACCGTTGCCTGCAGGGAGTAACCCAAAGGGTACTAAGAGAAATGAAATCTGGCAGATGGATGTGTTCCACTTTATGGAATTTGGTAAATTAAAATATGTACACCATACCATAGACACATATTCAAGTTTTCAATGGGCTACTGCCCTGAGCTCAGAAAAGGCTGATTCAGTAATCACACATTTATTGGAAGTTATGGCCATCATGGGTATACCTGCGCAAATAAAGACAGATAATGGTCCAGCATATGTATCTAAGAAAATGAAACGCTTTTTTGATTATTATAATATAAAACACATTACAGGTATACCAAATAATCCTACAGGTCAGGCAGTTATAGAAAGATCAAATCGTACTATAAAGGATATGCTGAACAAGCAGAAAGGGACTGAAAATACCCCCAGAAATAGATTACATAATGCTTTATTAACCTTGAATTTTCTTAACACTAATGAGAAAGGAACGACAGCAGCAGAAAGACATTGGATAATGGAAAAGTCTGCTGAACTAAATCAACCGATTTATTTCAAAGATGTGCTGACCTCTCAGTGGAAGCCAGGAGATGTGCTACGTTGGGGAAGGAGGTTTTGCTCTTGTTTCCACAGGAGAAGAAAAATTGTGGATACCATCAAAATTAATAAAGTTTCGATTTGAAGAGGAGAAACCTCTTGGAAAGGAGAAATGACAACTCATCCACAATGATGATATTCATACAGGTGGTAAGAAAAACATATAGAATGGGGGCAGGGTTCTGTTCTTATCTCCACAGGAAAACACTCATCTTTGAGAAATTCAAGGGACCCTGGATATTTGGATACTGACAGATGGAAAAATACCTGCCCAATAGGAAATATCAAGACAACTGAATGGGTTGTGTAAGTAATATTAAACCATATTTCTAAATTTATAAAGCTGGTTTTGAAGTTGGACTCTGGCTCAGTCCCTCTCCAATTCCAAGCCTGTTAGTAAGAGTAAAACCCAGAGTTTCTGGAGTTTCTGTCTCATGTCAAGAGCCATGATATGGGACAGAAAGAAATATGAGTTTAGAAAACATCTTTGCTTTTCTTCATATCTATCATACTTTTCATTGAATATATCTATCATGTCTTTCATTGAATATATATATGTCTATATATGTCTATATGATTAATGTTTAAGTTTTTCATAATGAACAATGAGTTTTTCCTGAAGTGACATTTGAAGTTTCCAGGAAGAAGATGGGGCCCCATAACAACAACTCCACCTGGTTGATATGACGTCATGATACTGATAGCGCTACTACAAGACCTGCTTTTGGTACCAGCTGCACAAGACAGTTCCAGCTTGGTTAGCTGAAATGGTGCACATCTTATACAACATTTTGGCCAGACCTGCACAAAATACTCAGAGACTATTGGCAATTTTAAAAGACATTGATCTTGAAATTTAACCATCATTTTACTTTCACAGGATCCCCCAGAAAGAACGTCACCCCCATGACAGCTGGAAGTAATTCTAGAGGACGACGTCCCCTCTCCCAGTAAAGTTTGCCCTTGGGTTTAGGGACATCATTTATGGGTTGATTATAATTAGTATACGATTGAGGGTTGGGGGAGGAATTTTATACCCTCAGGGATCATTTTGAAAAAAAAAAAGAGGGATGATGGGATAATAGATTTGTAATTGTGAGTTACTGTTTTTAGACAAATACATTGGTATAGATTCTTGTATATTGATACAAAGTTAAATTATATTGACTATTGTATGCATGCATGTTTCTACCTCTGTTTAAAACATTTTTTATGTATTGACATATATTGTATTGATATATATATATATATTGTATATATTTACCAAATTGCAGTGTACATTTCTACCTCTGATTAAGATACTTATATAATGATTGTGTATTGATATATATTTACCTACTGCAATGTATATTTGTACATTGTTTATATTTGGAGGTCATTGTCCTCATTTGTTTCACAGTCGTTTATTGTCTTAGTCTTTAAGTTAGATAGATATTGAGAATTATATAGACTAATAGTCATCTAAGTTTGTCATTTATAATAGACTAATCAGGTTCTTTAGATATATAGAGATTATACTCAGTATAGATAGATAATCTTCAACTTCTTCAAAGAGCTGTAGAAAATGGCCTTTAATCTAACTCAGAGTTTTGTGGTAGTGAGACACAATTGCTCCTGGCAACACCACTCTATTCCCGAGAGAATGTTGAGCACCAAAGACACTCCACCTGGAGCCTTCTTTTTGGCAGAACTGGCCTTGGGGCAAAGAAATGCCCATACCTCAATGACTGACAAAGATACAGAGCATGCATCAATGGATAAAACAGGGCTGTCATATCCTGCCAAGACAGGGTAAGATAGTTTTGAAAAGTTGCTTGCCTTTGAAAATGGTATGTCAGTTATGTTAGGCCTTAGCCAAAGTTGGTTGCTTCAACGCTGCTAACGTGATTTTGGGTGATTGCCCAGGTAGCCAGTTGTCTCTGTGATTTGTTGCATGTTTTGGAAGTTGTTTTACTGAACTTCCTAATTACCCAGGTAACATTATTTCCCTTCTCAGATCTTTGATGGGGTTGAAGACTATATAAATGTAGTTACTTTCTCTCATGACTTGGCCAAGTTATTTATTATACAAGACCTAAGCTAGTTAGAATAGGATATTTGTACTTATTGTATATAATTTCATAGTAGGTTTAGAACTCTCTTATTTAAACAAAAGGGGGAGGTGTTGCGGGAGGTCCTCCCACTCCTCCAGCCTATCACCGCTGAGGTACCAGCCCATTGGGGCGTGGTTTCTCTCCCTTTAAAAAAGCGGCCACTTCCCTCTCCTCTCTCTCTTCACTTCCTGCTCCGCCAGCGACTAGACTCCTTTCCTGGTTGCGTAGAGGGCTGTTGCCTGGGACAGTGATCTGTAAGTTTTTTCCCCTTTAAATAAATACCACCCTAATAATCATAACCCCGAATTGGTGTGGCATTGTTTGTGACTTACGCCTTCAGTGTTTGAATAGAGTCAGATAGCTGTGAAAATGTTTGAGTTCTTCAGTTATCTGTGAGACAGTGCAGGGTTTTTCAGGGGGAGCATCACTGCTTCAAACTCTGTCAGGAGATATGGCCACAAGAGAAGTATATTTGCTAGTCGGACACAGTGGCACAAGTTAGTGATCCCAGCCACATGGGAGGTTGAGGCCATAGGGTCTCAACTTCAAGGCCTGACTGGGCTAGAAAATAAATCCAGTGTCAGCCTAGGTCATGAGTGAGTTCAAGGCCAAATGAGTAAGTTAGAGAGTCTGAAGATAAAAGAAGAGCGGCTGAGATGCAATTCAGTGCTAGACTACTTAAATGTAGTATTCATGAAAGCATGGATTCAAGCCTAAGTATTAAAATAAAAAAGACAGCAAAATAAAATCAAATTTGAAGTATTTCATTTAGGTTGGGATTTTGATAAATTCACTCCTTCACCTTGCTTTACATTGGTGCCGCTTCGTTAGAAAGAATATTGGAACTAGTTTCAACAGCATGGAGGTCACATATGGGTCCTGTTCAGCGCAAGGAGAAGAACAATAGGCGATCTAACTATCCATCTTCATTCCCAGGCCAGGAAGCTCTGTGTCTAGTCAGCGGTGGGATGTGCTCTTTTTAGAAACTTCCCCGCTTTTCTTGCTGGTTGGCTTTGACTCTGAAGTGGGCAGGAAATCTTGCTGCTAATTGATGCCAAACCGGAAAGACCTCTGAATTCAGAGTGAGGTGAAAGAGAGAAAGAATGTCCCTAAACAGCAACGCTCATGGCGTCTCCCTCTGTTTCCCAAAGGGGAACTTTTACTTGTTTCTCAAGAAGTCATCAAGTGTTAGTGCTGCCATCTCTCTACCTAGAGTAGATGTTCTGCCAGGTCCAGGAGCTTCCTTCACAGTCGCTTGGAATCTTTGCAGCCCTACGAGCACGTGCGAGGTGTGTGTGTGTGTGTGTGTGTGTGTGTGTGTGTGTGCATGTGTGCTTAAATGTAATTATATCCTTTTCACAGATAAAGACATGGAAGCACAGAGATGCTCAATCACTTTTCTGAGGTCACACAGCTAGAAACCAGTGAAGCTAATGTAGAACCCAGCCATCAAGCTGTGGAACCTTTAGTCTTGATTGCCAAAACTTGTTTTCAACTCATCCACAAGTTCACAGCTCAAAGGCACTCAAAAGAAGAGGATTCATATGTCAAAGGAGCTCTTTCTCCACAGTGGAGAACTGGCATACATTCAGATGTTTATATAGTACCCATAGCTGTACCCGAATTTAAAATAAGCAAACTCATTTTTGAAACAAACGACTTAACGTTGTCTTTTAAAGTAACTTCTCTGAATGTACAACTTGTTTCATGTGCCCATGTTTCACAACAAACTGGTGGTGATGTAGTGTGAATTCTAATTGTTCTTCATAATAAAAACCCAGAGTCAGATATCAGGGTGAAAGCTGAAAGACCAGAAAAGCAGAGCGGCCAGTCACCAGAGCTCCTACCTCTCTGAATGCTCAGACTGAATAGGCAAGATCCTGTCTCTACGAATCCTCAGACGGAATGCTTGGAGCTCCTGTCTCCTCCTGCGTTATATTCCTCTCTCCTCTCAGCCATATCATTCCTGTCTCCACCTTCCTAGTGCTGGGATTAAAGGCATGGGATCCCAAGTGCTGGGATCACTGTTGTGTGATCTCTGTTGTTCTTTTAGACTGATTCAATCTTGTGTAGACTCTGATCTTCAGGCAAGCTTTATTTATTACAGCACAAACAAAATATCAGCACAGTTTTTCTCAAGAAGAACCAGGACAGGAGAGTGCCTGGGGCCAGGCCCAGTTGCCTGCTCACAGTTTATTTCAAGTGTATGAGTGTGTGTGTGTGTGTGTGTGTGTGTGTGCATGTGTACGTCGTGTGTGTGTGCATGTGTACGTGTGTGTGTGTTGCAAATTATGGACTGGGATTTGGCATGGCTGGAATCAATCCATTTAGAATATCTAAAATGATTTCATGCAGGCATCAGTTTAGGGACCATTTGTCTGCCCTCATGAATCAGACGACAGCAGTGCTGTTACAAGGAGAAATCAGCCATCTTGGTTGCCATCTTAATTCAACTCTGTTTGCGTTCCCACATCCCGTTATTTTCTCATTTTAAAAAACACACTCCACTGTCTTCTCTTAGTACTATTTTAGTGGAAGTGTCCTTCTCATGTTTTTATAGAGCTTTTTGTTCTTTCTTTCCATTCTAAGCCCTAAAGGTTCTTGCTGGTGCATGGGTTTTATCAGGCAGTGAGTTTCAATATGAAGCACCAATTACATCTTTAGAGTTTCTCAAAGGACACACTGGGCTTTCATACATTAGGTATAGCTTCTGGAACTCACTTGATGGTTCCTTAAAAGACGGAAAGCATCTCTCCGCAGAGGCCCAGTTTCTCCCTGCCATGCTGAGAACCCTCCTCTTGTTTAATACACAAATCTGGCCAGAAGATGGTAGCATATGCCAACTTTTCTCTCGACACAGCAAGGCAGGCCCTCTTCAGAGAACTGAGAACTTGGGCTCTCATGAGATTTACCAGGCTGTTGAAAACATCTGTTTGTTTTGCAAATCAAATTTGGTTTCTCTGAATAGTATACACTGTTAAGAATGTATCCATTATTAACACACTGTTATTTTTTAAAATGACACTTTAAGGTTTAATTTAAACAACTGCTTAACACATGCCATTTTTCAACATTTGGATTAATTCGCAATCACACCTTTTTACACATATGAAATTCCTAAAACAAAAATCAACTTTTAACTGGATGAAAGATGGTGAATGGATTGACTTCAAACGCTACTCTGAAGCTATCAGGTCTGAGTGTCACAGCGAGCCTGAGCCTTGAGGAAGCAGTGGGCTGAGAGTGTGCTAGCCCCTTCCTGTTCTGGAGATGCCTAGAGAACGCCTACTCCTTCCTGCCCTCGGACCAAGACAAAGTGATTATAATACAAATAGGATTTTAAAATGCATACATTTTACATCAGATTTATATTCAATAATTTAAATGTCAGGCAAAAATTTCTCTCTATAAAATGAATATAAATAAAACATTTGGTGCTAAGGATCATGGGATTTTTTTCCCCACACCCTTTGTAATCACTCACGCAGTTGGCTCCCTTTCTGGGATACTCTGAGATGATGCTACCAGGCCGTCTGTCTCAAATGTATTTGTAAGCTTTTCTTGTGTTTCTGCTTAGAATGTGGCCTTCTGGAATATGTTTTCTTTTCCATTTGCATGTAAAGATGTGAGCATGACCCTGTAAATTTCCCACAGGCTGTTTTTAGAACTAGGGTGCTGTTAACCCCGGGGATGAGGGCCTTTGCACCATGCCTAAAAGCACCTAAGGCAATTAAGTCAGTTGGGTTGAGTGCAGTTGTAAGACATCCAAGGTCAACGTGACAGAACTTTTCAAGTTTGAAAAGAGAAAGACCTTGTGTGCTCCAGACACCAAAAGGAATGTGTTCCAAGACAGACACATGCTTGTACCAACATGAATAGTCATGGTAACATGGGAAATATGAGGTAAGGCTTAGTGTCCGTCAGTTTGACAGAGAAGCATGCTGGGGGGTCACTCTCAACAGCATGGCCGTCTGTGTCCACAGGGGTAGCCATCTTCCTAAGAACCAAGTGTTCTGCCCGGTTCTTGCCATGGCTTATCTACCTACATGCCTCTTCACATCCCTGTGCTTCGTATTTTTTTTTACTTTCTCACTTTTCCCCATCACTATAGACAATATTCAGAGTGACGAGGAGATGCCAGGACCCTTGCTCACTGGTGGCGTCAGGGAGCGCCTCAGCACTGTATGGGCTATTCTCACCGGAGGTGCCACCGCAAGCTGTGGCTGCGCTGCTCTCGGGGTGACGGGCGCACCTCTCACCAACTCTGTCTGATTTCTGCTGGGCTTCCCTAAGTCCCAGATGTCCTCTTGAGATTTATAGTTGTTTACCGGGGAAAGAAAGTTTCATATAAAACAGGAAAAGAATTTTTCATATAAAGAATAAATATTTGTGCTGGCGATGGAGAGGCAAAGGCCTTGGCCAGACCCAGTTTCTGCGGCTGGCTGGGTGTCTGGTCCATAATAATGGCTCCTATTCATGACCTAACGGACAGGACCGGCTCTCCGCGGAGTGCTGAAAGGCATGGTTTCAATTCGCACAAAACCTCGCAAAAGAGACACTGTTATTATCTGTGTCAGCGAGGGTGAGGAAACAGTCTCACTTCAATCTACTTTCTTCCCAAACTGGATAACACATTTGTAATTTTGAAAATGGGTGCGGGGCCTCAGTTTTGGCGTTCAGATACTGCTCTGAGCTTCTCTCCGAAGGCTGCAGGTACACTATGGTTAGGACTCCCACGGCAGCGCTGTTCTGTAGTAGCCCAATGCGTGGGAACAGTTCTTCTCGGAAGGTGAGGCTGCCTTTCCCCAGTTGTCACTGGTTAGGACTATGTCAGGAACTCTAGACAATGGGAAAACTGTCATGAAAAATCTTGTGACTTTAGAATATGCCTCTGGTGTGTGCTGGGAAGGAGTACTGCAGTCAGTGGGAACAGCCTTCTTCCAGGGCGTTTGGGGACACATCTTTCTTATTTGCATGTATTCTTTGCACTTTTATCCATTCAAAGTATTCCTTTTGTATTTTTTTATTGTAATGGGGGACATCGAATTCAGGGTTTGGTGCATGAACCTTATTCACTCTCCAGTTGAGCTGCATTCCTTGCTCTTGAGGTATCCTCTTCATTTCTTGTAACATGTATATTCTCTTTCCAAATGAAAATTCTTGTAAGTTAATTACTAAATAAATACATTTTTGTCCCTATAATTTATGCATGTAAGCTAAGAACATAGCTAAGAAAAAAATTGGTTGGAAACATTTGGTTTGGGGATGTCATTTTATTTATTTACATTTGTGTGTATTTGTCTGTTTTTATTAATAAATCTGTCTCTTGACAATTTATCTATGTATATAATACATTCTGGTTAGTCTCCCTGTGCCCTCTCTTATCTCCCATCCATACTTGCCAGGCTCTCTTGTTCCCCCAAAGTCTTTTTCCAATATTCACAACTTTGGATTTTGTTCCGTGCCCCACAGTTTGTGTGTGGGTGTGTATTTGATGTTTATGTATGTACGTGTGCAAATGTGTGAGTGTATATTCACGTATGTGCATGTGGAGGGTGCTGTATATGTGTGCATCTATGTATGCATGTGAGTGCACATGTATGTGTGTGCATGTGAGGTCAGAGGTCAGCGTCAGGTGTTTCCTAGCTGACTGGAATCGCTAGCCAGCAAGCTCCAGATCCCTGTTTCCTTCCTCCCGGGAACTCGGATTAGAGACATGTGCCCTATTCTCGGCTCTTTACATGGGTGCTACAGATCTGGACTCTGGTGCTCACGCTCACTCAGAAGCACGTTAGCAGCTGAACTATTTTCCATCTCCCATTTATTTATGCTTTAGACAGGATCAAACGCTATAACCCAGGCAGGCTTTGAATTTGCAGTCCTCCTGCCTGTGCCTCCAGAGTGCCTAGATTACAGTATCGTAACACCATACACACAACACATGACTTTGAAGACTGGGAACCTATACTATTTCCTTCTTTTTAAGGTTTATCCTTCCTTCCCTACACAGCCTTTCATTTCGGGCATGTCTGTCTTCAGGGTACCATGTGGTGCTTTCCAATGGGGACCTGAACAATAGGGTATCCAGCCAGACAGCTGACTTGTGGGAAGTTCATGAGAGCTGGCCTTGAGTCAGACCTTGTAGGAAGAACTTGGGCTGTTAAAGAGTCAGGGAAGGCTGGACTAATGGAGAAAAAGGTAGCACGAGGCCCAGTTAGTTTCAGCTGATGCCTTTGAGCCAGTGGAGGGTGGAGGAGAAGGCCTAATCGGAAGGGAAGTAAGTTGCCTGTCTAGGGTGAAACAGTTACATGATTTCAATGCCAGAGAAATATGAAATGATCACGGAAGTTTGTGGAGTTGGCAGGGTACCAATAGCAATGCTTTAATTTGGGTATGTCCTTGAAAAATATCCATTCAAAGCATCAAATCCTCTAAAGAAAGTAAAGATACACAGCGGCAAGGTGACAGTCCCAGGATCTCTCATGCATCAGCAGTAAATGGACCACTCACTTTGTGTTCTTTGGTCATCCTGTCTCTCTGGCACAAACACGCACAACGCCAAACACAATGCCACTGTGTTCCAGGATTTAGAGCTCGGTGTTAGATGGCCACCGGTGTTCTGAGTATCTACAGGGAGAAAACAGAAAGTCACAAGGAGAAATGTATCATAGGTATGATATGTGGTGACTTTGTATGTATATACGTGGTGGCTTTGGGACAAACAGGCATCGAAGGAAAAGCTGGTAGGAACGAATGCAGGGCTCAGAGGAGAGCACACGCAACGTGGAGGCTCCAGACTCTGGGTCCGCCCCACAGACTCCTTTGAGTTGTTTAGCTTTTCTTGGGTGTAGGCTGTCCAAAGGAATGGCTTTCCTAATGACATTTTCACTCCAGCCCATCACCTGTCCATCCACATTCAGATCATTGTCTTTTCACACTTCTTCGTCTCCCTCCCTTTGCCCTTCCTCCCCTCAGGTCACTCCTTCACGTTTTATGTAAGTATACAATCTAAGTTCTTGTATGAGAGAATACATGCAGTGTTTGTCTTTCTGAGACAGACTCAGTTTGCTTAGTGGGATGACCTCCAGGTTCATCTGTTTTCTGTGTAAATGACATGTTTGTTCTTTTTGACTGAATGAAACTCCATTGTAGTTCAAGAAATTCAGGAATAAAATCTAAGTTCAAGGGCAGATGTGTTCACTGGGCAGACTTGGTGATTGATATATGATATGTATGTATACCTTCTTTCCTTCCTTCCTCCCTCCCTCCCTCCTTCCCTCCTTTCCACCCTTCCTTCCTTCCTCCCTCACCCTCTCTCTTCTTTCCTCCCTCCCTCCCTCCCTCCCTCCCTCCCTCCCTCCCTTCCTTTCTTTTATCTGCATGTCTATGAGAAGTGCATTGGGTGTTGGGGATTCACTGGTGATCCTGTCAGATGCACTTGGAAGGGGACGTCCTTCCATTCTGATGTTTTCCTTCCATGAGAGCTATACCTTGAAACCATCATGTTTGGGGAGGGAGCAGGAAGGCGAACTAGCAATGAAAAAAAAAATAGAAAAAAACACAGAGGACTGAGGACTGAATCTACAAATACTGATTATTACAGGAAGCTGCGTAATCACTTATTAATAGCTTGCGAATTTTAAATAAAACTTCCTGAGGTTTCTAAACCATTTTCTATCAACTTAAAATTTTGAATTAGTTCTATGAGCTGACCTCTACCAGAGAACTCTCTGACATCCAACTGAATAGAATAAATGATTAAACAGACTGTCAATGAGGCGAATATGTCCACTGACCCAAGTTAAAAGGTGACAGATTCCAGTTATGTTTAAAACATTCCCCTGGGGTGCTGAGCCAACACTGGTGCCTTTTGTTGGTATAAATTATCAGACTTCTTCAAGCTTTGTCCTTGCTCCAGCAGGTGAAATTAAATGTTAACCTTTTGTTTCTCTCTCATTTAAAAAAAAAGGTTAGTTGTGTGTGTGTGTGCGCGCATGTGTGTGGATGCACATGTGCATGTGTGTGTGTGTGTGTGTGTGTGTGTGTGTGTGCACGTGTGTCCCAGTGCCCATGAAGACCAGAAACAGATCCCCCCCAGAGCTGGAGTGACTAGTATCATGAACCCACACATGGATGCTAAGAACCAAACTCCTGCCCCAGAACCAAGCATCCGTTGACTCAGGATTGCAAAATCCATCAAGGGCAGACAGGAGGGATTCCTCCACCTTCATCCCTTCTGCCTACTTTCTGTCCTTGTTTCCCTGGGATTGCCTATGTACACCGCCTTCTCATCCTCCTCATGGAGGTGCTTGCTGTACGGACTCTGACTCCCCTGTTTACCTCTGTGGCTCTCTGTCTTTGCTCTCAGTTCCATTGCTGGGACACAGAGGGTCTCAGAAGGTAGCTTACATTTGCTCCGAGCCAGATTGCTTGTACTCTTTGGATGGCATTACTTCCTGTGGGCCTGTGTCCATGGTGGGTTGGAGGAAAGTATCCCACTATGTCTTCCATGTCTAGCCAACAGCAACACTTGTGCTGGGAACACCTGGGAAGGTAAGCACTGGATGCTATAGGTCTTAAGTCACAACAGCAGGTCTTGATCCCTCTTGAAGCATTCATGAATCGTGTCCAACCATGAACGCTCTCAGTGCCAAGTGACAGTAACTCCTGAAGAGTAAAGCCTGACAGAGTCCAAAGTTACCTCTCTAACCAGTAATCTGTACTCTGCTTGCTTTCTGGAGTGGAAGGGAAAGCTGAGCACTTACATCATCTGACGAGACATGAGTACAGTCCATAGTTGGTCTCAGGGACTTTTCAGCCAATATATTTCTGAATGCATGATATTCGCTGTTTTTTTCCCCCTCAGGAAGAGAGATGAGAATTACATCATGGACTTACTTGGAAAAAGCGTTCACATTTTATTTAATAATGCACCAGACTGTGAGGTTCAAGGCTGTGCTGCCTCATGAATATTAGAGCTATGTTGACTGACATAGAGCTAGAAACAGAACTGACACAGAACTGTCATAGTGTGGGTAAGTGAGTATGTACTGACCGAATCTGATTTATTAATTAAATCTGCAAACTTAACTCCATCGCATAACCTTGCTATTCGGACACCTATCCACCTCCTCAAGGTCACTCACCACTTCCCTCTGCCTGTTATGTTTCTCTCTTCTTGGTTTCTGGCGTACTCCTTTCTTCCCTCTCTCTCTGTCTCCCCTGCTCCTTCACCAGAATCCATATCTCTTCTGTCAACAAAAATTCTGCCTTCCTGCGGTATGGCTTCAAGCCAGAAACAGTGGAAATGGTGGAAAATTTCCTGTGGTCAAAGGTGAAAGCAACAGCAAAGGAAGCCTGTGCCCCACCCCCCTCCCTGCCCATACCTCTGCCCCAGCTGGGCACTTTGGCTCAGAGCGGGGAGTTCACAACGTGTGGTTAGAAGATCATAGCGATTCTTGTTGGCTTTGCTGCCTAATGTGTGCTTGGATACAGCTAACAAATTTCTGGGGGTCTAGTGGATGGCGGAGGAACTGGGCAAGCATAGTTCTCCCTTAGAGACAGCGACTGAACGCCAAGGAAGTGTTCCCAGAGGGTCCACAAATTTTGTGAGTTCCCCCTCACTGGCTCTCCAGCAAGCTTGAGGACCCAAATGGAACAAAGGCTCACACAGCTCATGGTCCAGTGTGGCCCTATTAAAGTATTGCCCTGTGGGTTTGGGCTTGTCCATTAAGAGAATTTCCAGGACTCCTGAAATGCTTGTGGGTAACCTGGCATTTCCTTAGTGACCTGGCTGTGGGGAATCCCTAACTAGCTTCAGGGATCTGTGCCTCTGCAAGTGACAAAGACATCTGTGTGAAAGCCAGTCACAGAAAACACATGGACATTCCTGAGCCTTGAATTTTCTATTATGTACAAAAACACCAACGATCAAATCTAGGTATAGCCTAGAGCGCAAATGTCAATCAAACTAGGGATGAGTTTGTAACTCCTATTGTCTCTGGCTCATTCACAAAACCAACTTTTAGTTCTTTGTCTAAGAGTGGGACTCCATGTCAGCATGCCTGTTGATATTGTTATTTTTCTGGTCTTGTTTAGGCAGCTGCTTCTAGTAGACATAGTCTCTAAGTTGATTTTCTGGTCCCCTGGCTCTTACAGTGTTTCTTCCCTACTCTTCCCCTGATGTTTCCTGAGTCTTTGGTGCAGGAGAAGTCTTGAAGATGTATCTTCTGGGGCTGGGCTCCACATGACCCATTGATGCATGCAGTGTGCCCAGCTGTGATTTTCTGTAATAATCTTTATTTTCTGTAAAGACGAAAATGAAGGTACGAGAGTTGAACTTACCTGTGGGAATAAGGATAAGATTCAAAAAGTTGTTAGGAGTTACTGTGGATAATAAATGGTGATAGTAGATTCTCTTCTAAGATGCATGGCTTCAATCCCCAGGTAGCTGCCTGGGTTTCAAGTCCCAAGCATGTTTTCCTCCTGTTGAGTGGGCTTTAAGTTCCCTTAGGCAGTTGTTGGTTACCAACAACGTCGAACACTATTAGTGCTCCTTTTACCAACATCTTGCCATGCTGGTCAGTATTGCCATTGAGATGTGCCACAGCTGGATAGGATTTTCCATTACTTCACTCCCTTAGCAATTGGCACAATGCTTTCTGGTGTTGTGGAAGCTAGACAGCAGGAAGAAGGATTTCAGGTTAGATCAAGCACAAATAATCTATGTCCTAAGTGTGCAGTGTCTTTGGCAATAAGGACTTATCTTCAGTCCCAGAGAGATAGCCAAGGGCAGCAACAATAGTGGATACTGTAGAGGGTTAGGTAGAGTCTGTGAAGGTGGAGTGAAGACATGATGGCAGGAACAGCTGAGAGCTCACATGTCAAACCTACAAGATAGAGGTCCAGGAAGCACATGGGGATGCTGGGAGGCTTTTGAAACCTCATGACCGTCCCCTAGTGACACATATCTCCTCCAACAAGGCCACACCTGCCTTCCAAAGCAGTCACCATCTGGGGTCAAGTGTTCAAATGCCCAACACTCATGAGGGACATCTCATTCAAAAAAGAGGGCAAATGATGTAATTATATTTTAATTAAAGTGGATTAAATAAAAACCCAACTTTTTGCTATTTGCTGCTGTAGGCCCGTGACTGATGAGATCAACTACCCGCTTCTTCATTTTCTTTGAAATGTAAATGGTGTGGGATGTCCTGTACATGTGCTGTTTTTATTGGGTGATAAATAAATATGTTATGGCCAGTGGTTTATCAGAGTAAAGGCAGGTGGAAAATCTGAACAGAGATATAGAGAAAGAGTAGGCAGAGTCAAGGAGATGCCAAGTAGCCGCCGAAGGAGAAAGATGTCAGAACATTACCAGTAAGCCACAGTCTCGTGGCAATACGTGGATTAATAGAAACATGTTAATTTAAGATGTAAGAGCTAGCTAGGAATATGTCTGAGCCATAGGCCAAACAGTGTTGTAATTAATGAAGTTTCTGTATGATTATTCTGGTCTGGGCAGCCAGAAAGCAAAAGTGCAGTCTCCATTTACAGGTAAAGGCCTTCTGGGGTTCACCAGAATTCTCAATGTCTCTAGAGCCTGGACAGTATTGACATTATTGCCTGGTAGAGGTTATGACAGCCCCATCCCCTCCAGGACACTGTCAGTGACAAATCCTCCTGCAGCAAGTTGAT
The DNA here is from genome assembly GCF_018167655.1 of Microtus oregoni. Taxonomy (NCBI): domain Eukaryota; kingdom Metazoa; phylum Chordata; class Mammalia; order Rodentia; family Cricetidae; genus Microtus; species Microtus oregoni. The sequence continues at coordinate 18,793,935 of NW_024543090.1, forward strand.
CTGCTCAATGTCCTTTAATTATACATTTTTCTAGGACTCTCTAGCCTCAAGTACCTAGGATAGAACGGGCTTTCCAAAAGCTGAACAGAATGTCCAGCATCTTATCTAACGGCTCCATCGATGGGCAGATCAGCTCCAATGTGGCCAACTCATTTTCTTGGCTTTCTATGACTCAGCAGAAATAGAGACTGGTCTGTTATTCATAGACATTGTGGATGCCTTCTACCCTAGGAATCTACACATATTGAGCTTGCAAACCTAAATGACCTACATAAGTTCTGGAACCATCTCCCTCTCCTCTTCTGCTTTGTCCCCCCCGGGTTCAGAGGACATCTAGAACTAGAGTTCCAGGCAGTTGTGAGTCACTATGAGGTTGTTAGAAACAAACTCAGATCTTCTGCAAAAGCAACAGGGGTACAGCTGAGTCGTCTCTTCAGCTCTTTCTTTCTCTTCTTGTCTGAGGTGGTGAGGGAGCGGTTTTGCAACTAAAGTCTGTTCCTGCTGGATGAATAGGAGCATCAGTACCATAATCCTGAAACCTCCAGCTTGATGCAACACTCTCTGGCCACCATAGACTTCAGCTTCCTGTGTTTTGTTTGTTCATTTTTTGTTGTTGTTATATTTTAGCAAAACTATTCATTTTTTATGCTATATCTGCATCACATCCATTATTTAGAAATTAATAAAAGCTCCCAAATAATATATCTCCCCTTTATTTACTTCCCAGCCATGGTAACTAAGTTCATAGTAGTATTTATTCTGCCTAGATTTTCTTACCTTTAGATACACATATTCTCAACATGTGGTATTTTTTATTGTTTTGAAAATGCACATAAATAGTATACTGTGAGTTTTTTTTTTACTCTTGCTACATTTCCTATTTTTCAGGGTGTTCTCCTTTAAGTACCAATGTAGTCAGTAATTTGTGTTAGCAATGGCTTCTGCCACCACTAGGTCAGATTTATCTGTTGTCACCAAGGGTATTGAGGCAATTTCTCCCAGCTTGATGTAGTAACTAACAATGGCCAGCAGGGTGAAGCTTTCTCTTAAGCATGTGGGAACGTTCCTAGAGGAGCTGCCTGAAGCAGAAGTATTTGGTGGCCATGTACGCTCATTTTCAACTACTCCAGAGCATGTGACATTGTCCCCAGTGACACCGGAGATTTATGCTGTCCCCAGCACCGAATGGCATCTTGCTTTCCCACGTCCTTACCAGCTTATGTGTTGTAACACTGAAGCTTCCTCAATCTCATTGGAATCATATTTTTCTTGATGGTCTTGATGTCCTTGTTGGCTTTTTATGTTCCTTTGTAAATTTCCTCTTTATATCTTTTGCCCGCTTTTAGTATGGTTTATGCTTTTCAACTTCTTTCTTACCAGTTACGACAAAGAATGGGACATAGCAAATGACTCTTGAAGCTGTGGGGTGTTTTACCAGCCAAGAAACGTATCTTCGGTTTGGTTCTCGAATTTGTGTCTCAGACTAGTAGTAGTGAGGTGGAGGAGACCCATGCTGTGAATACTCTCTTCCCAAGAGTATTTTTTTTGTCTTTTGTTTTGTCTTCCTTCCTTCCTTCCTTCCTTCCTTATTTTCTTCCTTCCTTCCTTTCTTTCTTCCTTCCTTCCTTCCTATCTTCCTTCCTTCCTTCCTATCTTCCTTCATTCCTTCCTTTCTTTTTTTCTGGGTGATAGAAACTGTGGAAGAACGTAGCACGGGCACAGAGCTCTGCTATGTTCTGTGGGCCTGGCTGTACCACTGGATGGAAGATGTCAGTGATTCTCATGTGGAGAGGATAGCCAGGTAGACAGCTGTCCTCTTTCAGGCCAGCTAGGCTTCCAGACCTCAGTTACTCTGGAGGAAAATTAGAATGAGTTCCGCAGCAAGATGTTTTCTTAGGATGCATCTTGAGTGACAGTTCTAAGAAATATGATCTTATGAAAGGCCTAGCAACTTAGCAATAGAGTGTGGGAAAGGAAGCTTCTTATTACACATGTAGTTAATAGTTTTAAATTACCAATTATTTATTAACTCCTTATCTAACTTCCTGGCAGGAAAACCTCAGACTGGGGTTAGCGGGACAGAAAAATCGTTTTTCACATTCATAAGAACCACGAAGAGGTAATTAAATTCTGTAAGATGTGGAACCACAGAGAACAAAATAAGGTCACCTGGACCCCACTCCTCGGTGTTGACTCTGTGGACAGCTCATCAAGAACCTCTTACTTGCCAGCATGGAAGAAAGCAGAAGAAACTCAGATGGAGGAGCAGAAGCCTCTTGAGGGACTGAACGAGTTATTGTCTCATGTTGCTGCTTGGAACGCATGTGCTTTTATTATGGCAAGATTAGGCTGATAATTGTGTCTACTGGGAAGGCTTCCGAAAGAAAAAAAACCAAGAGAACCAGGGATGAATGGCACTTTGAGTATCAGGGCTTATGGAAGAGTCGTTACCAGTTATCAGAAATAGAATGCACGCTGCTGCCTGATTTTCTGTCAGACACAACTTGATTCTCTGGGTCAAGGTATTATCTGCATCATAAGGCATTTCAGTGACTACGTAAGGACACTGAACTAAGTGCAGCTGCTGCTGGCCCTCCCAGAAGCTAGGGTTACCATAGATGCTGCCCCTGCCTGTAGCTAGGGTTACCATAGATGTTGGCTTGTGTGGGATAGATCTGGTTTATGCATTTGCTATTAGTTAATAATGCACCTCTTTATTCTTAAAAAAAAAAATTGCCCTATTTTGTGCTATAAATTAGGTGGTCATTCCACCTTGAACTCTCCCTAGCTGCTCCTGGGTGTTCACACAGTTGACTCTCCTGGAAACTACAGACTCCTTGAGGGTAGAAAAGAGCCTTGTTTTGGTCTTTGAGTATTCAACTTTTATTACTCTGCATTCAGTAAGTACTGAAGACTTCAAAAACAGAAGAATAAAATTCTACCTTCAGGGAATTCCCGTCTTGAATCTTTATTTTCCTGCAGGTCCTTTGAGGAGCGGCATTCCGAATGAGGTGCTTAGGGATGGATGGGATGGGCCCAAAGAAGAGCTAAAGGTACATGAGAAGTGTTTTCTGGGAGCAGTTGTATGAACACAGAGACAAATGCTGCACTCTTTCCTTTTTGGCAAGGGTTGACTTTGAGCCAGTCTTTATGATTCATGAAAGAAACGAAGCAAACGGCAGCCCTGGAGATATGAAAAGGCTCTGTAGTTCTCATGGACCTTTCTTCCCCTCCGCAGTGAGAACATTCTGTTCCTATGTCCTGTGCAATCCTTCCAATAGACTTTATACATTTGTATTCATTTAGAAAATGTAGTTCAGATATCTCATTGTAAGCCTTGAGAAAATTAGCTCAGGCAGGCCAAGCAATTGTTCAAACCCCCTCTCTTTAGCACCAGAAGCCAGATCAGGCAGAGTAGCTCTCCATCCGTTCTTCATTCTCCAATGTCTAATTTCTATCTCTCTTGTGCAGACTCCTCCGATTTCAGCTCCCCCTTCTTTCTAAGGTCTTCTTGCTTCGGCATCGGCAGTTAGCAAAGCCGTGCCTTTATCAACAGAGCCCAGTCTGCAGCAGGCAAATGCTTAGGAGCTCCACGGCAACCGCTAACACCACAAGCCGATTCCCTAGTCAGTTTGAAAAGACATAGTTTTGAAAGGGCCGGTTCACTGAGGACTATCTTGGAGTGAAGACTGCTTGTCTGTACCGCGCAGAAAGAATATGAAGAGGTGAACTGGGGTCGGGCGGCCAAGTGTAATCACCTTCAGGGCAGGGGACTGAAGAATCCCATCAATGTTGTGCACGCTAAATTGACAATGCTGCACCTGGCTCTTAAGATGGAGATAAACTCTTCTTTTTGCCTATCACCCAAGCCCAAAGGCTGACAGAATGTTTTTCATACGTGGCACAGAGGAATGCAGCTCTATTTTTTTTTTTGTTACCCATCTTCTCATGTGACTGGAAAATATTCCAGATGGAAGCAAACACGCTTCAGGACTCTGGGATGGCTATCGAGGGGATGGTCTCTGGAGCGGGTTGGGAAGCTGGCCTTGCCTCCTGTTTGCCTCAGCCACGTTTTCGTTAGGGACCATGGGGAGGGCAAAGGGTCTTGAAAATGTAATTCAAAGAGAGTTCTGCGCGGGGAAATGTGACAAACACCAACAGAAGGAACGAAGCCACCTAAGGAATTAGGGAAACGAGAAAGGCAGGGACGAGATGTGAACGGTCATGGAAAAAGCCGAGTGGATACGCCTGGGCCAGAGTAATCCACAAACCAGATATTCACCAGGCACCAACAGCCTGAAATGCATCCATTTGTCAACAGTTTCCTATAAAATGAATACATTCGGACTGCTAGGGGAGCGAGGTGGGTGGGCAAGGAAGGGGTGGGTGTATGAGACTTCTCGTGTGAGTCTTGCTCATATGTGTGAAGTGACCTCATTGTGGGGGCTTGCTCCGTCCTCCCCACTTCCTGCTGCCTGATCGGCGGGGTTGGCTGGGGTGCAATGGAACACTTGCTGGCACCGTTTGAGATCTATGTGGGAGAGCAGGTAGCGCTCCAACCACAGAGCGCCTGCTTTAGAAAGAGTGCTCCAGACAGCTCTACTGTTATTTTAATGTTTCTTCCGTGTGTGTATGTGCACATATTTATGCATGCGTGTGGAAACCTGAGATGGACACAGGCTCTCTTCTGCAAATTGTTCTCCACGTTATTGTTCAAGGAGGCAGGGTCTCCTGTTGAACTCAGAGGTCATGGATTTAACTAACCTGGCTACTCAGCTTGCCCCAGGACCTCCGTCTCCTCCTGATAGGCACTGGAATTACAGGTGGGCTGCCAATCATCATGACTTTAATGTGTACTGGGGACCCAAACTCTGCTCCTCATGCTTGGGAGGCAAGCACTTCTTCCACCGAGACATCTCTCTGGCCTCCATTTTCTTAATACTTCAAAATGAATCTGTGCTTGGAATGAACAGTCAGTCCCTTCTTTGAGAAGGAAAAGAATGTGGAAATTTCTAGTGGAAAGCAGCTCTTTTACGTAAAGTGACACACGTCAAGTCATTCTGTCCTTGTCGGCTTGATTGGAAAAACCTGTTACTGAAGATCCCTTTCACCCCCTTGTAAGACTTGGACAGTTATAGACTGATGACGAGCAGGGAACACCTCCATGCTTGTAAGGTGGTGCAGGACTGTTTTGGAAAGTCTTGCTGGAGACTCCACTGAGGAGCTCTGTTCAGATGAGGCCCTGAGACTGAAGGATTCTGAGGAGAGCCAGAACCTTCCACCACTTCCCATTGGAGCCAAAGGCCTTGGGCTGTACTGTCCGGAAAGATCCAGTCTTGCCTTGAGCAACTCCTGAGTCTGAAGAGCTGCAAGTTGAGAAACCAGGCTAGAAATCGAGGTCTTAAAACTCCTGACCAAGGTCCACCTAGGACGGCTGGAAGTGGTGGTATGGACTCCTGGCAACTTCTCTTATCCCACAAGCTGGTAACTGCAGTGAAATTAAGCCCCTAATATTAGGTGAAATAGCAAAGTTAAGGCAACATAACTGACTGGCAGCCTCTTACTTGTTAAGGACAACAGGAACTAAGATCTTGGACCTGGCACCCAGCTTTTCGCTTTCAGTCTCAGTAATTCCCAACAGGGCAGCGGATCAGAGTCTCAGAGAGAGCTTGTCCAGTGCTTCGGGCTTAACCTCATCCAGGATGAGGTGCACTGGGGCCAGGATGATCTAGGATGTGACTGATAAAGAGACAAGAGGAAAGCAGGGCTACCATGTGCAGTCAATAGGGAAGTTGTAGGCTTCTAGGTGTAATTACCTACTGGCCAAGCTCGAGGGTGCAGCTGGAGACAGTTAGCCTCCCGGTTAGAGGAGCAATCGGTCTAAGTCATGACCTAGGTAGGCCTGTGCTCCGGCATCCGAGGAAGAGACCAAGAGTTATCTCCTCGGCTTCCTGCCTCCTTTGGTCAGAAGGACTCTTCACAGTCTCTGGTAAGGACTCTGCAGAGCCCTAGTCTGTCCAATCCCAGGATGGGGCTTGAACAACTGAAGGTGGGTTGGATTGTTTGAAGGGGAAAGTGAAGGTCTCGAGAATGCAAAAAATCTGTTGTTAATTTCAAGGGCCTCAAAAGGAGAAGCAAAACAGGTGGTGTCTGGATAAAGGTAGACCCTGGGGCTACACATGGTAATGAAGCAAGAGAAAAGGGGCCTAGCACTCAGTTTGCCAGCTTTGCAAGTATGTGTGTGGTAGCCAACTTCTGGTTCTGGGATGCCTGGATGTGCTTGTCTGATTTGGAAGTCTAGGGTAAAGGCAAGCCCAGGTGGCTACATCTCTTCATTGAAAGCCTAGTTCTATTCCCATGGGTCCCAAGTATGGTCTGCCTGATGGAGTCCTTTCTGTCTCCTGGGGAAAGATGTGAGATGCCCGGTAGGGTCTGTACCAGGAGATGCAGTATCTGTGAAATGACCCTGTTATATCAGAGTCTATACCTTGGGCTCAGGTCAAGGTGTGTGTGTGTGCACATGGTGTGGTGTATGTGTGGTGTATGTGTGTATGGTGTGTGTTTATGTGTGGTGTATGTAGCATGTGTGTAGTGTGTATGTGTGTGATGTGTATATGTTTTTTGTGCAGTGCCTGTGGTATATGTGGTTGTGTGTGCACGTGTGTGGTGTGTGCGTGTGTGTGGGGGGTGTGGTGCCTGCAGTATATGTGTATGTGTATGGTGTGGTACCTACAGTATATGTGTGTGGTGCCTCTGGTGTATATGTGTGTGATGTGGTGTGTGTGTGTGTGTGTGTGTGTGTATGTATGTGCTTGTGTGACGTGTGTGTGGTGTGTGGGAGGGGTAGAACAAGCTACCTGGTCCTGGTTGAATGACTGGCTGGGTGGAACATGGGAACCAGGAAGGTTTAGTAAATCTACCCTGAAGACTGGTGGCCTCTTGGACTGCGGTGTGGGCAGAAACCAGTTGATGGCAAGTGGGAACAGCCAGAGGGAGGTGGAAGCTGGAACTGGGCGGCTTCTGTTGCATGGACACCTGCTTGGAATCAGCCATCCAGCTGATTGCTCCTCTCCCTGCAAATAGTTACTTGTGGACATTGTATCTCACAAAATTTAAAGCTTATGGGGGCTCTTAACAGATTTACCCCTTATTTTTTAACTGTGTGAGAAGTATCTCTCTTACCAATCTCAGTTATCATCTTCTCTATTATATATAATATATATAATATATAATATGTATAGCATCTGCAACTACCCTGCTACCTTACTTGCATTTCTTTCTATTTCATACTCAAATTTTATCATAATTTTTATTTTTGAGAATGTCATACATGTTTATAAGGAAATATGATAATCCACCCCAACTATTTCCCTCTTCACCTCTTCCCTGTTTGTTCTCAACATGTCTTCTCCTGCAGAGGCCAGTATCAGCAACACTGCCTGCTGCTGGGATGACTGTGAGAATCGAGTTCTTTTACAGAAAGCACCAGGCCTTAGAAAGCATTGCACGCACACCAGATCTCATTATTATCGCCATGACTTAGGGAAACCGTTGCTGTCTTCATGAAAGTCGCCAGTACTTACAATGGCTGTGCACTGAAAAAAATTTTTGGGGGCGGTATTAGTTGTTGGGACAAAACCTGAAAAAAAGCATTATAAGGGAGGAAAATTTATTTTGACTCATGATTTAAGGATAGAAGAAGTCAGTCAGGGAAAGAAAGCGTGGTACCAGGAGCTTGAGGCGGCTCATCAATTGTGTCTCCAATCAGGAAAAAAGATAGATAGATAGATAGATAGATAGATAGATAGATGATACACACACACACACACACACACACACACACACACACACAGACAGACAGAGATGAGTGCTCCTGCCGAGTGAGCGTTTTCCATTTTATGCAGTCCAGTAGCCTAGCCCATGGAACTGTACCACCTACGGCTGTGGTGGGTCTTCGCACACAATTAACCAAACTTACAAACCACCCCACAGGTGTGCACAGGGCACACAGGTGAACCCAGATCCCACAGAGTTGACACTCAATGCTTACCAGCACAATTCTAATCATCCTTTATAGCGGTTTTGTTACTCAGGAACTGCTACTAATTTAATGACATTGCCTAAAATGACGGCTCATAGTGTTTATTTTTGCATGCTAGGTGAAAGTTCCTCGAGCTAGTGTCCTGTAACAGATGCTCATTAAGGATGCACGTGGTGGCTCGTACCCGTGGACAATTCTGTCATGGTTTTTTAAGATGGGGCCTGTGATTTGCTTGTAGCCAATAGACGATGGGAAAAGGGAGGTGAGGGAATTTTGTGATTATAATCAAGGTCCCCACATAATTAACTGTCAGTTAATTTGAAGTGAGGTTATCCTGAGTGGGCCTGACTTAATCAGTTGAGATCCATTCGAAAACCACAAAGGATGGAGGTGGGAACACGCCTGTGATGGAAGACTTCTCTTAATAGTCTTGAAACACCAAACCACTGAGAATGCGACAGCTGTTTGGAAACAAATTCTAATATTCCCAGTTCTAAGCTGAGGCGGTTTACCTGGGACTGTCCTCTAGAGGGCGTGCTGTTGAGAATGGGACTCAGCTGCTTGACTTTGGAGGCCTGAAATCTGCCATCCCTGGAACTGGTGAGATAGATAACAAAAATGGCTGTGACATGTTGTAGCAATTTGTTACACACCAGAAAAATATGTATCATATTAGAGAGTGACCTTCTCACCGGCGATGGCAGCTTGAAATCATTGCTACCACACACATGCAGAGAGCACATCAAGGGGACGCACAGAGATAGGAGAAAAGACTAAGAGCAAAAATAATTGAATCCAAGCAAGACAAAAAAACTGTGTTTTACTGTAATATTTTAAATTAATTTGGGAATTTCCTACATATGTACAATGCATTTTGATCCCATTCACCCAGCACTCCTCTCTCTAATCCAGGGCAGATCTACCTCCACTCTCCAGCGCCCTTTTCTACTCCGTTTTCTCTTTTATTTAACAACCTACGGGGTCAATTTGTGTTGCTCATATACATACGGGGATCAGGCCGTTGAATGGAACATGGATGGCTTACAGTGACATATAAAGAGAACTGATGCCCTCCTCAGCGGCCATCAACTGTCGGACGCTCCTCAGTTATCGATGGGGGCTGGACGGACCCTTCCCTGTTGATGCTGGAATCTTTACTGGCTTGGTCTTGTATAGGTTGTATGCAGGCAAGCACAGGTGCTGTGGATTCATGAGCACAGTGGCCCTGTCCTATCCAGAATAGACTTCCTGTGGACCCTCCCCAGAAGAGAATTCCGTCTGGAGCATCCCCGGAAGAGACTCCGCCCTCAATCCTCCACAGAAGAGACTTCCTTGTGGACCCTCCCCAGAAGAGACTTCCCTCTAGACCCTCCCTGCAAGAGACTTCCCTCTAGACCCTCCCTGGAAAAGACTTCCCTCGAGACCCTCCCTGGAAGACACTTCCCACTAGACCCTCCCCAGAAGAGACTTCCCCTTGGACCCTCCCTGGAAGAAACTTCCCCCTGGACCCTCCTCAGAAGAGACTTCTCCCTGGACCCTCCCCAGAAGAGACTTCCCTCTAGACCCTCCCTGGAAGAGACTTCCCCTTGGACCTTTCCCAGAAGAGACTTGCCGCTGGACCCTCCCTACCTCTGATTCCTACCGTCTTTTCACCCCCTCTTCTGCAATGTTACAAAAGCTGCTCTTAAGCGAAAAGGAAGTCAGCCTGCAGCAGAAGGGATGGCTGTCGTCATTAGCTGATAAACATGCACTGAAAAGATAAGTTTGAGAATTTGTATAGAACTCTGCCGACTCAATAATGCAAGAGAAAAGATCCCAATAAGCACGGGGAAATATATCTCTTAAAAGAAGATTCACAAATGGTCAATTAAGATGTAGGAAACTTCTCCACATCATTCAGAAAACAAGGTCAAGAATTACCAGGTGGTAATTCCCCCACCTTGAGGATGTTTACAGTGTGGAAGACAATAAAAATGGTAACCATGTGGTCAAACAGCAACCCCTGATGATTCGTGAAGCTTTTTTTTTTTCGGTTCTTAAAATTTCCACCTCCTCCCACTTCCCTCCCCTTCCCCCACCCCCTCTCCCCCTCTCTCTTCAGTCCAAGGAGCAGTCAGGGTTCCCTACCCTATGGAAGTCCAAGGTCCTCCCTGCTCCCCCCAGGTCCAGGAAGGTGAGCATCCAAACAGACTAGGCTCCCACAAAGCCCGTCCTTGCAGTAGAATCAAAACCCAGCGCCATTGTCCTTGGCTTCTCAGTGAGCCTCCACCATCAGCCACATTCAGAGAGTCCGGTTTGATCGCATGCTCCATCAGTTCCAGTCCAACTGGCCTTGGTGATCTCCCATTAGATCAGTCCCACCGCCTCAGTGGGTGGACACACCCCTTGTGGTCCTGACTTCCTTGCTCATGTTCTCTCTTTCGTGAAGCTTTTTGTGCCAAGTTAGATTGTGAATTTGACTGGCGGCCAGTAGTACAGCAGCAGCGTTGAAAACCCACTCTATAGATCCGCGCCAGCATGTATGCCTGGCATCACTGTAGACAAAGCCAGTGATGAAGAGCATCCCGTGTAAGCACAATTGCATCATAGAATAAACACTGCGCTCAAACACCACCACAGCCCAGGGCTTCTCCAAAGAAAGCTTCTGACATCTGTCATCATCAGCTTAGACAGCGCTGGGTTTGTGCTGCCTGAGGGCTGCTCTTCTCCAGAGATGCAGGGAGTCTTCTGGCCAAACACAGTCAATTCCAAGGTCTGGAAGTCTTGGGCTCATTTTCCCTCCATGCGGGGAGAAAACCAAACAAACTGAAGAGACGAATCTTACAGCTCTTCAAATCTAGTTTCAGGCCTCTGTCTTTTCCCTCCCTCCCTCCTTTCTCCCTTCTCTGACTGTCTCTATCTCCCTCTCTAAAAGCTTTGTACTAGTGAGATGCTCTGCAGGGAAAGCAATTGTTGTGTAAACCTGACAATCCAAGTTTGATCTCTAGAACCCACGGTGGAAGGAGAGAACCAACTTCTTCAAGCATCTCCTTGACATCAAATGCGCACATGCACACACACACACACACACACACACACACACACACACAATGGTATTAAGAGTTCACTTTAATTTTACTCCTTTTTAAATCTCCATTGCACTCTTTCCAAGAAAAACATTCATTGGCAAGCTGCTCTAACCGTACCCTCATTCCTCAGGACCACTGGAGCATCGAACCCCCTGCACCTCTGTGCCTGTCAGTCTTCCTACCTTGACCTTCTGTTCCCTAATTTATCATAGTTACCTAAATAAAATCCACTTCGGTAGCTTCTGTTACTTACCCCTTACAACCCCCACCCCCTCCATAACTTCCAATAAGAAATCACATTAAGTGGAACAGGATGGCGCATGTCTGTGATCTAAGCAGTTAGCAGGCAGAAGCAGAAGGATTGACACACAAATTTGAGGCCAACTTGATTAACGCAGAGAGTTCCAGGCGATCCAGGTATATGTAACAAGACCCCGTCTCAAAGCGGGAGGGGTGTGACTAAATAAAATATAATGAAAGTAAGACTTCCTAGACAGCAAGACCACACAGCAGGCAGCAGACTTTCAATTTCTTACTGAAGTGCAGATGTACCTAGTCAGCGCAACTGGAGCACTGATTATCTGGAGCCCAGACGGATCCCTCGTTGGCTGAGGTGGTGGAGGCTGGCTGCTGAGAGACAGAAGAAACCTTTTCCTAGGTGAGGAGGGGCTGGAAGCATCAGAAGCTGTGATGGAAGTCACCGGTCAAGACACGGACCTGGAACCTGCCCAGCTGAAGCCTCGTCTCACTAAGGCGTGGGGAGAAGCCCTGGCTTAGGAAAGAGAGAAGCTGCCAGACACCTGCATCTTGTGTCTTTTCCATGACTTCTGTGCTACTGTTCCTCCAGGACTCTGGCTGTTTCTGTATCACCCGGGCTGCACCTGACTCCCCCAGGCTTGGAGGTCCTGAACCAAAATCCGCTGTTACATTGAGAAATAATTTATACATCACAAATCTATTATTCTCAAGTGTATGTATCAAGGGGTTTTTAGTACTTTTCCAATGTCGCAAACATTTTAATTAAAGAAACCATATCACCGTACCCCCTCAAGAAAATGTCCTCTATTTGTTAGCAACCATGCTTTGTCCCCTCCCCAATTTCTGTACAAAATCCTCTTAGTCTGTCTTTGCCTATTTTATTTAGGTAGACTTACACAGCATATAGTTTTGTTGTTGTTGTTTGTTTTTTTGGTTTTTCGAGACAGGGTTTCTCTGTAGTGTTGGAGTCCGTCCTGGAATTAGCTCTTGTAGACCAGGCTGGCCTCAAACTTCCGCCTCCCTCTGCCTTCAGATTGCTAGGATTAAAGGCTTGCGTCACCACCACCTGGCTAACATACAGCTATTGTATCTGGTTCTTTTGCTTACCATCACCCCTCTCTCTCTCTCTCTTTTTTTTAAAGATTTATTTACTTATTGTGTATACAGTATTCTGCCTACATATATCCCTATAGGCCAGTAGAGGGCACCAGATCTCATTACAGATGGTTGTGAGCCACCATGTAGTTGCTGGGAATTGAACTCGACCTCTGGAAGAGCAGTCAGTGCTCTTAACTTCTGAGCCATCTCTCCAGCCCCTACCACCACCTCTTTATGTTGTTTGTTTTTGTAGATAAATATTATTGCATTGTATGGATACAACCACAGTTTGTTTACTTGCTCATCACTGGAGGGGCATTCGAATGTCACTTTTTGGCTGTCACAGTCCTGGTGTTGTGAACATTCACGTACAAGTGTTTGAAGGGATGTGCACTTTAAATTCTCTTACATATGTATCTAGGAGGGAATGGCTGTCTTGGGCAGTAGCTCTAACCCTGAAGAACGGCCGGCCAGTCTCTTAAAGCAGTGGTCCCATTTTACATTCCCTTCCTCATCAGTGCTGCCGATGATGGAGGAGCCCTTAGAGATTCGTCTCTTCAGTTTGTTTGGTTTTCTCCCCGCATGGAGGGAAAATGAGCCCAAGACTTCCAGACCTTGGAATTGACTGTGTTTGGCCAGAAGACTCCCTGCATCTCTGGAGAAGAGCAGCCCTCAGGCAGCACAAACCCAGCGCTGTCTAAGCTGATGATGACAGATGTCAGAAGCTTTCTTTGGAGAAGCCCTGGGCTGTGGTGGTGTTTGAGCGCAGTGTTTATTCTATGATGCAATTGTGCTTACACGGGATGCTCTTCATCACTGGCTTTGTCTACAGTGATGCCAGGCATACATGCTGGCGTGGATCTATAGAGTGGGTTTTCAACGCTGCTGCTGTACTACTGGCTGCCAGTCAAATTCACAATCCAACTCATGCACAAGCAGCTTCACAAATCTCAGACAGAACAGCTTTGTGCCGACTGCTTCAGCTTTAAAGAGAAACATGCCCTTCATGGTCTTTCTTGGCTTTGGTCCTTGGCAGTTTAGGGTCTTTTTCACTGGAGACAGGCAGGTAGCATGTGGCTGAAACCATTAAAACTCTGCTTTCCCATCTTGAGCCGTGAAGGGTGCCAGGAATCACTGGGGAATTGGGTTTGACCTCTCAAAGTTCATGTGAACGTGAATGTGGCCTTCAGGTTAGAGATCTGATGTTTATTGAAAACACTCGTTGATCTTTGAAGACAGGAAAAAAATGTAATTTATGAAATTGCCCCTGGAAAATCAGTGTTTGATGGGAAGGACGAGGAAATGAGCTGTTTTCTCCTAATTTCTGCCCTTGATTGCTTTACGGTGGTGCCAGTCATGGGCAGAGGGCCATGTGAGTTATTTTCTCCACAAGGAAAGTTCTCTGTGAGCCATGGGGACTCTTGGGTGGGGTCTCTTGACAGAGTATCTGGGTTTCCACCGAAGCGAAAACTCGGGGCTCCAGGTGGGCCCGTCTCCTCCCTCAGCGCGCTATATATACTCACACCTGTGTGTGATTTCCCTCTCCTGAACACCCACTCTCAGCTTCATTTGCCTGTCATGCTGCAAATCCGGTGCCACTGACTTCAAGAAGCAATTAATAAGCCATGTAGTGGTGGCACACGCCTTTAATCCCAGCACTTGGGAGGCAGAGGCAGGCGGATCTTTGTAAGTTCGAGCCCAGCCTGGTTTACAGAGCTAGACAGTCAGGGCTACATGTACAAACCTTGTCTTGAAAAACCAAACCAAACAAACAAAATCCAACAAAATCCCCCCAAAAACAAAAAAGAAGCAGTTACTAACTATATGTTGTTGTCTTAGAGTTCTCCAGATAAACAGAACCATGTAAGAGGAGGTTACATATTTGTCTTACCTGTGTATGAAATCCAAGAGGTCCTCTGGTCTGCCACCTATGAACTAGACAGCAGAGGAGCTCATGGCATGACTTGGTTCAAGTTTGTAGGCTTGAGAGCTGGGTGGACATGGATGCTGGATGCTGCCAAAAGTACTGGAGTAGTTCTGAATACCTGAGAAGTAAATGTTTGAAATTCCTTGTGTGTGTGTGTGTGTGTGTGTGTGTGTGTGTGTGTGTGTTTGGAGGGTTGCTCTTCACCTTGTGTTTTGAGACAGAGTCTCTTCCTGAGTCTGAGCTGTTATTCTGCTAGACTGCTTGACCATCAGGCTCCAGGTGTCTTCCCATCTCTGCTTCCCCAGCACTGGGATTACAGGGGTATGGATGCAATGTATGGACCTAGTTCTTTACATAGATTCTGAGGTCTTCATGTTTGTGCACAAAGCACTTATTTAGCTGAGTTGTGTCCCAGCCCAAACCTTTGAATGCTGAGGACAACTGATAGATGTCCCAGCTCAAAGGTGAGAGAGAGAGAGAGAGAGAGAGAGAGAGAGAGAGAACAGACACACACACATCACACACACATACACACAGAGTGAAAGGAAAAAGACAAAGGGACAACGAGAGAGACAGATAAACAACAGAGAGAGAGAGAGAGAGAGAGAGAGAGAGAGAGAGAGAGAACTTACTGCCTTTTCTGTTCTATCCAGGCCCTTAGCTGATTTGGCGGAACCCATTCACACCAGGGAAAGTAGTTCCTTATGCAGTCAACCCACTGATTCCAATGCTAACCCACCCCTCCTGTCACCACCTGAACGCCCTCATGCTCACACCCAGTCATGCTATTTCACAGCAGTCCAGACCTCTTTCAATCCAAGTCATCTGCCATGTAGAATGAGTCTTCACAGATGTTTTATACTACTTGACTTTTTATTTTAGCTAATCAAAACTTTCTCAATGCTAACGATAGGAATTCTGGCCTGATAGAAACATTCTTTTCTATCTGGAGGCAAAAGTCCCTCTGCCTCCCTTGTCCCCACTAAAGACTGGTTCCATCAGTCAAAAATCCTCCTGTTCTTTCCATTTTCTGTGGACCAGAAAGGGTAAAGGCAGCATTCTGTGCTGTGTGTCCTACTGCTGTCCTGCCCATGAACATGAAGCATGAACAACATATTTCCCTTCATGCTTGTGGATTCCCCAGTGCTGGCTCTGCAGACTTTGGTGTTTGTGTGCCACAGCCGTAAATGCTCTCTCTATTCAATGGGCTGCTAAAAATAACGTGATGATAATTTCGGCTCCTCTAATACTGCTGTGGTGTCTGGGTTAATCCTACTTTTCTTGGTTATACTGCATCCTAAATTTTTCCAGTTTTAGCTTTACCCTTTAAAGGAATATAAACAAGGGCTCATGGAGACACAAACAAGGGATTAAATGGAAATTTTAAGTTGGAGATGAGATTTGTTTCTTAGTATCTGATTTTTTCAATATTTGATTCATGACCACAGATTTACCCTGTGCTTGTCTGGAAAAGACTAACTTATATCTTACAGAGGTGAAAGTTGCAGTCATATAAATGTAGGCACTTTAGCTGATTAGACCCTTGGCTACTCTCTTAAGATACAGTCCCCTGACCCCCCGAGATGTTCCCTCAGAGGACAACTGTCCTAAGACAGCTATCTCAGAAACACTGTGACAAATGTTGATGGCTCCAATAGATGGGCACTAGAGGGGCCTCACCTTTGTGATGAGCAACACTGTAGCTACACCTCAGTGCAGAGAGAGATGCTCACGCTGGCTTGGGACTCTGGACATTACTCCTTATTCAAAGGAATCCTCCATCTCTCAGTAGACTAAATGGGTCACAGGGAAGAAAGAAGAACAGTGGTTCTCACCTTCTTTTTAAAGTAACACACCCTTCCCTTTTTGCCTTTTAAAAATGTTATACAGAACCCAACCTGGAAAGTACATAAGAGATAATTTGAATGTCCAGAACCAGAGGAAGTCACCACCTACAAAACCTTAGCCTTGCTGTTTTCATGGAACCCACTGCAGGGGGGAGGGGAGGACAGGGGCTGAGAGACATGCTTTCAATTTATAGAAAGAAATGGGAACATTCTGGAAACATATTATCTAGCCTCTCTAGTTACATTAATTGTAGTATGTCAACCAAATGAATCCAGGAACAAACTAAAAGGCATGGTTAGGTGTTGATTGAGGTTTTCTGTCCCTGCCTGGTCCTGCAGTCATCCAGTCCCAAAGAAACACTTACATTAATTATAAACTGGTTGACCTATTAGCTCAGGCTACTTATTAACTAATTCTTATAACTTATATTAAGCCATAATTCTTGCCTGTGTTAGCCACATGGCTTGGTACCTTTTATCATTGAAGCAGTCTCATCTTACTTCCTCTGCATCTGCAGACTAAGCCTTTCCTCTTCCCAGAATTCTCCTGTTCTTGTCATCCCGCCTCTACTTCCTGCCTAGTTGCTCCGCCTATATTTTCTGCCTAGCCACTGGCCAATCAGCATTTTATGAAAAATAATACAAGTGACAGGATAAAAGACCATTATCCCACAGCAGTTAAGAGCTCTCCCGGCTCAGTGCCCTTTACCTATTTTGAGCTTGCACTAGTGAATCCCTTCATCCTTGGGTTTTGGCTCAACAGCTCAGATCCTACCTTTTCCTTTCTTCTTCAGGTTTAAGGATCTGGCTTCCAACTTACTTGTTCACCTTAGCTGGGCATTTGTCTACTCCCCTCTCACCAGGAAAGTGAAAGACTATCTGCCTGTAGCGTAGATGTGAGTAGCAGGCCTGGATGTTGGGGTCTTGTTGTAAAAATAGGGGTCTGAGGGCTTAATGTGGAACAGAGGTTGAGTATATGTATATAATATATGTATACATACACACTTTTTGTTCTGATTTCATTTCATAGAAGCATAAATATTTACCTGCGTCATTATCAACTCTTGAAAAACATCGTCTTATAGATTTCCCATCATTTACCTAACTTTCCTTCGTTAGATTTAGGTAAGAATCAACCACACAATCATTTTTCTGAATTATGACTCTCAGAGCACAATTGAGGCGCTAAGACTCTCTGGTGAAAGGGAAAGGACTACTTCGAAGATGTCAAACACACTGTGTGAATCCAGAAGGTGTTGAAAAGCAAAGACCAAGAGCACATCCTGGTTACTTCCTCTCTCCTTTGTTACATTGTCAGCAGCAGTACTTAGAATTGACATTCACTAACCCTACTTTTGAAGAAATGTATTTGTCTACAGATCGACAAGTAATGGCCAGGTTGATGGTACTACAGATTGGTAAATAATGACATTGGAAGACAGGGGCTGTCCTTCACATTATTTTTTTTTTTTAAAAGATTTTTTTTTATTGCGAAAAGAAGAAAAAAAAAACATAAACAAAAAACAAGTTTCCACCTCCTCCCAGCCTCCCATTTCCCTTCCCCTCCTCCCACCCTTCTCCCCCTCCTCCCACCCTTCTCCCCCTCCCCCCACTCCTCTCCCCCTCCCTCTCCAGTCCACAGAGCAGTCCGGGTTCCCTGCCCTGTGTTAAGTCCTAGGTCCTCCCCCCTCCGTCCATATCTAGGAAGGTGAACATCCAAACTGACTAGGCTCCCACAAAGCCAGCACATTAAGTAGGATCAAAACCCCCTGCCATTGTCCTTGGTGTCTCATCAGCCCTCATTGTTCGCCATGTTCAGAGAGTCCGGTTTTATCCCATGCTTTTTCGGTCACAGTCCAGCTGGCCTTGGTGAGCTCCCCGTAGATCAGCTCCACTGTCTCAGTGGGTGAATGCACGCCTCGTGGTCCCTAATTCTTTGCTCATGTTCTCCCTCCTTCTGCTCCTCCTTGGGACCTTGGGAGTCAGTCCAGTGCTCCTGTGTGGGTCTCTGTCTCTATCTCTATCCATCACCAGATGAAGATTCTATGATGATATGCAAGATATTCGTCAGTATTGCTCTAGGATAGGGTCATTTCAGGATCCCAATCCTCAGCTGCCCAAGGAACTAACTGGGAACCTCATCTTGGGCACTAGGGAGCCCCTCTAGGGTCAAGTCTCTTGCCCACCCTAAAGTGGCTCCCTTAACTAAGAATTGTGGTTCCGTGCTCCCTTATCCACCTTTCCTTTATCCCAATTCTCCTGTTTCCCCAGGTCCCCCCTCCTTCCCTTCTACCTTTTCTCTCCCCATCTCCCCTTACCCCCATCCCACCCCACCCAAGAGATGCTCTATCAAATGACAAAAGCATTTGTTCAACTATGTTCATAGCAGTATTATTTGTAATAGCCAGAACCTGGAAACAACCTAGATGCCCTTCAATGGAAGAATGGATGAAGAAAGTATGGAATATATACACGCTAGAGTACTACGCTGCGGTAAAAAACAATGACTTCTCGAATTTTGCATGCAAATGGATGGAAATAGAAAACACTATCCTGAGTGAGGTGTCCCAGACCCAAAAAGATGAATATGGGATGTACTCACTCATAATTGGTTTCTAGCCATAAATAAGGACCACAGAGTCTACAATAGGTGAACCTAAAGAAGCTAAGTAAGAAGGTGAACCCAAGGAAAAACATATAGTTGTCCTCTTGGCTAAGGGAAGTAGACCAAATTTCCTTCACATTATTTTTGAGACAGAGTCTCTCCCTGAGTCTGAGCTCAATTATTCTGCTAGACTGGTTGACCAACAAGCTCCAGATATCTTCCTGTGTTTAATTCCCCAGCATGGGATTACAGGTATATACTTCTGTACCTAGATCTTTACATCTCTACATAGATTTGGGGTCTTCACATTTGTGTAGAAAGCACTTATTAACTGAGTTGTATCCCCTGTCCAATGCTCTGAATGCTGAAGACAAAAGATAGCTATTCTAGCTCAAGGGAGGGAAGAAGAAGAAGAAGAAGAAGAAGAAGAAGAGAGAGAGAGAGAGAGACAGAGAGAGAAAACACACAGAGACACACAGAGAGACACCCACACAGAGACAGAGAGTTTTTCTTTTCTTTTCTTTCTTCTTTCTTTCTTTCTTTTTTTTTGCAAAGTAGCCTCTCCATCAAAGAAAAAAAAGCCACAGGACCGATGGAAGTGGGTCTTGTATCTTATCTGTTGCTTTCATTGGTTAACTAATAAAGAAAACTGCTTGGCCTGATAGGACAGAAAATTAGGTAGGCGGAGTAAACAGAACAGAATGCTGGGAGAAAGAAGCCGAGTCAGGCAGTCGCCATGATTCTCCCACCCGACACAGCCACAGGTTAAGATCTTCCCTGGTAAGCCACCTCGTGGGCTACACAGATTATTAGAAATGGGTTAGATCAATATGTAAGAGCTAGCCAATAAGAGGCTGGAACTAATGGGCTAAGCAGTGTTTAAAAGAATACAGTTTCTGTGTAATTATTTCTGGGCATAAGCTAGCCATGCAGGTGGCAGGGTGCCGCGGACGCAGCCCCGCCACTCTTATTACTACACGGGACCACTTGCCTGTGTGAAAAGTGAGTGGTTTTCCAAAGGTTCATGGAAGTGCACTGGTTCTGTTGGAGAGCCTGCATGGTGAACCTCACTTTCCTTTCCCAGGCCAATAAGAAGGAGAGGAAGAGCCCTGGTCTGGGCCACCCAGGCTGCACTGAAGCTGAGTCACCCAGAGGCCCTATCCTTCCTTCCCCAGGCCCAGGCTCAGGTAGGCCTTTGCCCAGCTCCTGCTGGCTGGATTTCGAAGTTTCTCTTGCTGGATTTACCACAGATTGAAACAATAAAGGCAATGGAGGCATGCGGCCTTTTATGAAGAAACAGAATAGAAACCACAAGGCCTGGAAATCCAAAGGCTTTGGCAAAATGTTGTTTAGCTTTGCTGTCCTTAAATGGATTTGGGCATTGCCTCAAGCAACTGTGAGCTGTCATGGGTACGGGGTGTGCTGTCCAGTTGCAGGAGGACTGCGCTGGGGCGTCATGGGACCAGAACTAACTATCCCATCTGCTATAATGTTGCTATTTTGTGGCTTCATTGTGTGAGCTGGACCCTCCGTAGACTCCTCAGCTTGGTTCATTATATTGTTTTTTTAAAACTCATCTCTATTTCTCAGTAGGATATGATTGTGGTTGCCTTCTTTTATGATCAGCTACACTCAGTAAGCACACGTCCTGCGGTAGACCAAGCCTGCCCACTCTGCTTGACTGTGTTTTTCCTGAGTATGTTTTTATGCCTCTCATGCTGAGATAACACAGCAGAAGCTCATTCGTCCAATCATCAACTCTCACTCCCAGTTTATACATTCACTCAAAACATAGTATTAATCTGGGTTTGTGTGGCCTTGGCTTCTGCCTGGGAAACTCAAGTTACTTTGTCACACGCCTATCTCTGGCTGCCTCCTTCCCTTCAGCCTAATGAAGAGTGCCCTTGTCCTCCTCCTGCCTGCCCAGAGGCGAGTGTTCATTGCTGTTGGGGCCTCCTGGATGGGATGAGATGGGATTAATCAAGAGTATGAGGGTGTGTTGCATCCAACAGCAAAGCTCCTGTGTTTCTTTGCTGATGAGGACACAATACACAAAGTTATAACACATTTCCTTTTGACCAACCTGCTTGGTTTGTGCAGGATGAAGCTGTCTTGGAGAAGCAAAACTTTTAGAATTAAAATCAGCACAGATCATTGCAAACTGGAAGGTTACTCACCCTACTTAAAAACGAAGAGAAATCAGCCGGGGAGAAGCATGATCAACTCATTGCAAGGACTGCTTTTGGATATAAAAATGGAACACCAGAGATGCAAAGTAATATTTGGACTGTTCATTCCCCAAGTTCCAATTTGTGTGCAAATCTTCCTGCGCAGTCCAGGCCCCTGTAAACTAATGTCTTTATTGGAGAGTGGTAGGGATTGTTGAACCCGAGGGCTTGGAGGCTTAAGTAGAATGAAGCACCCTTTCTTTACATTATTACTGTAAGTCAATTTGTTCTCTCTTCCAGTGAGAAGAACCCTCTCTGGCACCACTGACCAGTGGCCTGAAAGCTCCACTCAACTCTCAGTCCATTTGACGTTTCTAAGATTTTCTACCCAGCAAAGAGAAAAGAGGAAAAGGAGCAAGAGTGACAAGGGGCATAGCAACCAAAAGCAAATTTGCCAAAAAATACAATTTCAAACAGTTGCTGACCAAAGACATGGATAAGTAGATGCTTCTGAAGCTAAGACTTGATGAAAATGGGTATCCCATAGCCCCTGGGAACTGATAAACAATCAGAAAAGTTGTTAAAATGTACTGTTCCAGGGAGAGGCAGAAGTGAACAGATGTGTTCGGAAGATCTGTACTTTGCTGAGTGGCAAATTTTCTGTAATCATTTCATTATCCCCTTTATGGACACATCTCTTCAACGGGGAGCTTGACAAGACACTAGAACGGTGTGGTGAACACAATTTTATCCTTATGGCAATGGTTTATCAACTTCAAGCTGATAATCTGTAAATGTGAACTTACAAATTTATTAGTAGGCAAAATAGATTGAGATTTAGAAGTCACTGGAAACCCTGCCTTAGATAGTCACGGCCAGTCTTTTGAGGCTGTGTGGGCTGCAGTAGAAAGCTGTGATATTAATGTTTGCAGTGGAAGAGCAGATAGCTTCCCATTGCTACAGTTTTTCTTTCCTTCTCTTTCTTTCTTTTTTCCTTTCACCTCCTCCTCCTCCTTTTCTTCTTCCCCCCCCCCTCCTCCTTCCTCCTCCTTCTTCATCTTTTTTAAAAATGTGTATGACAGGGTCTCATTATGTCACCCTGGCTGGCCTGTAGACCAGACTGGCCTCCAGTTCACCGAGATTTGCCTGCCTCTGCCTCTGGAGTACTGGGATTAAAGTCTTGGGCAACTGCTCCCAGCTGTAATTGTTTATGTAGTGTGTAGGTGTTTTCTTTCCAATCTCATAGCTGGACACTCAACCTTTCTTCCTCAGTCAAGGGAAACATTAGCAACAGCCACTGGCAACAAAGCAAGTTTCCTGAACATGGGAATACAACCCACAGGGAGGATAACTTGGGAGAGTATTTCCTGAAATGAAAGGACAAAACCACAGAGAACTTTAGAAGCCTCCAAACCCGACAGACTTAACACAATCCACACCAGAACTTAATGAGGGGACATTCTTGTGCTTGTGTATTTATAGAAACAGAAAGTATGACAGAAAAACAAAGTTGGTCATTTATGAATGTATTTAAAACCACTTCATAAAAAAGCATGTTTTCTGCCTGAGATTTCAGTATTGGACTTCTTGATATTTTTTCCTTGTTTTATGTCTTTGAGACATGGTGCCACTATGCAGTCTTTTCTGGGCTTGAGTTTAAGATCCTCCTATCTCAGCCTCATGAGTGTTGGGATTATAAGCATTCACCAGTTTTAATGCGTATGATATTTTTAAATGTATTTATTTTTTTTATGTCTTGGGTACACTTACTTGTCTTGACTTTCAGTGTTGACAATGACTGATAGATTGACCAGAGTTGAGTGGGGCTGGACAAGGGTTTTAGTCCCTTAAGAAAATGGGAGACTAGTTCATGTCAGTGCCACCTGTAACTTCTGAAGTGGGTTGGCGGTTGGCAAGACTGAGACTATGGCTTTGAATCAAGCCAATCACCCACCTTCTTCTCTTTGTTTCCTTCCTTTTTCATAGTCTAGGAAAATTTAATGGTCAATGTTTCTGTTCTGTATTTTGAATCCATAGGGAGATAGCCAGGTTAGCATGCCATTTGGATAGAGATCAGGACCTCTCCTGGGTATGTGTCTCCTGTGCTATACTAAGCACCATAGGTGATGGATAGACATGTCTGCAGTAGCTGGTTACCAGAAACCCTCTGCAGCATACTCTTCACAGTGAAGTATGTCCTTGGTGAACAGACCAATGGCTCAGGAAAGCAAACTTGTCCTTTGTTCCTCAGCTTCTTTGCTCTCCGAATCCATCAGATTCTGTCTACTTGTGGCATTCTAAATCTCTGTTTTCTTCTATAGGATGTGGCGTTGAATAGGACTGAGAATCTATAAGATTCTTTTAGATATAACAGTCTGTGAACATTAAAAGGATTTGTAATGCTATCTGGAAATTATATGAACTATATGAATCTTTTATTTGACATTGGCATAGTAAAATCTAGAGCTAAACATGATCAGGACTAGTTCAGCATCTCTAAGCATAATCATTCCTGAGGACATCTCTCAGGTGTCCCATTGCCCTTCCCAAAGACACCAAGATGGAGGAGATTGCAGAAGAAATGATTTTTATGTTAACAATGCAGATAAATTCATGTTTTCCCAGCAGGAATGGGGGCTGAGTGGTTGGGTAGCTTTTGAGCCTCAGGAAAGAGCGGTCTCACTGGCATCTGAATACAACCTGGAGGGCTCACTCAGGCTTTGCCTTCCCCTTAGCTGCTATGGCCTTTGCTGATGACTTTTAGATGGTGTGTTGCTCACTTGTCGGAGGCCACTCTCTGTATCACTGCCCATTCTGTGCTGGTAACACATTCTTAATATAATACTAGACTTGACCTTGGCTACCTATCAGATTGTGGAATATTGCTCTTAGTTTTCCAGAACAGAGGTAAAAAGTGGTTATCTAATTTCGTCTTTTTTCCCCCTTGTGAAAAATTTCCTGGCAATGTTGCCTCGTTGAAAAAGAAAAACTGACATGGACAAAGGTTAACTTGACTGACTTCCCTGTGGCTCCTTGGTAATCCTGATATGAACACATACCTGTGAGATTGAAAGAACTTTTATATTTCTTATAAAACAGTTTTAGATATGTAAAATGTGTAGATCCTTCTGAGAGGAGCCCTTGTTACATCTCACCCAGAGGCCTTCTAACTAACCTTTCCTAAATCTAAGCTTTCTGCCCCTAAATCTTTTCTCTAAATCACAGAGGTTACCTGTGAGATGTGAAATGTGTGCTCCCCATCAGTGAGAGATTCGTGGTAAGGTCAGATCTGGTGCTGTGACTGCTGTTCAAGCCAGCCTAACAGGATAAGCCTGTCCGTGGACAATGCTAACTGTGAGGCCAGGACCTGTGGGAGAAGGAATGTTTTCCTGCACTTGGAAAAGTAGAAGGCTCCTCAACTGGTCTGCTGATTTGAGAGAGGAGAATTGAACAATGAACGACCATAGGCAAATGGTTCAAACACTGAGGACCTTCCAGCATTTAGAAGATTCTGAAAACTGTAGAACAAGCTGCTAATTATTCAAATAATTCATTCTGTTCCCAAATTGTCTATTTTTCCTCTATTTGCTGGATTGGCTCCAAAATTATACAATCTCAATTCATGTTCTCCAGAGCGTTTTTATCACCCTATTTTTTAAAGAACTAGTCTATGTGTATTTTAGGCTGCATGTTCCAATCAGACACAGCCAGACTGGTCCAAAGTTCATCATTCCACCGCGAGTTTAGAAGTGGCTTTGCAAAAGCCCACATAGTAACATACTTTATTCGTTGAGATTCTCTGAACTGGTGAGACTGGTCACCATCAGGTAACAACAGCAGCAGGACTAACAACATTTGGAGCACATACACAGAGCCTCTTGTGCAGATTGACTCATTTGATTCTCACGACGCCCAAATGAGACAGATATTGATCCTGTTATTATTTCCTATCAATAGGGAAGGAAGCTGGTTCCTAGTGAGTTTAGCCATCTTCCTGGAGGTTATATAAGTGCCAGAGCGAGGAAGTGAACTGAAGCAGGTGAGCGGCACAGGTCACTTGTGTAACAATGACCTTGTACTTGGTAACAATGATGTAAAAATCCCTTAGTTTTCTAGCTCTCCAGGGAGCACTTTTACATGGATTGAAGATCCATCCCATGATGCTGGAGATCAGAACGCGAGCTATCGTTCCTGGATGCTCCTCAGCATGGTGTGGTTTCCACCACCTAGTTACCACCAACACCATGCAGCGATATATGTGGGTATTGGGTATGTGTGTGTGTCTGTGATGTTGGCTGTGTCCTGCCATATGTGAAGCACTGGAATTAAACTCAGATTCTCTGCAAGAGCAGCAGGACATGACCTCAACCTCTAAGCCTCTCTCCAGCCTCACTTAGTGTTTGTCTATCAATGGAAGAAATGCTAACACAAGCAAAGAACCTGGCTAGAAGCGATGAGAAGGAGAAATAAAAGACAACAACTTAGCTAACAGAAAACTGGCAACATCCACCTTGGTCCTCCCACAGCAATGGAAAGCCTGATTCTGCAATGCGCTCTTCCACAGAGAGGCATCATCTGAGTCTGGATGGCAGTGTCTAGAGCCACTAGGTAATGAAGAGGGTCGACATTAGTCTACAGATCAAGCTGAGTGGATATTTATGACCCCAGGAGTGACAGACACTGTTATCCTTCGCTGTGGTCTGAAACAGTGAGAGGCTGAGCGGACGGAGAATCACTTGGTCTTGCTTAGCGGAGATATAGAGCCCCCGATTTCCAGTTACTGGCAGTGAAATTCATGGCGTGGATTTTGTCATGTTACTGCTCCAAGCTTAATTTCTTCACCTTTAAAATGGATGTAATAACAAGTGTGATTGCCTTAGAAGTAATATAGCAGAGTCTGGGAGATGGTCCTGTGGGCGGATTGCTTGCCGTGAGAGCACAAGGCCCTGAGAGTTTGAACATCCAGCACCTGGGCTCATGCTTACAATTCTAGTGCCACCTAGGCAAGGATACAAGGGTTTCTAGGCCTATGGCTCTGGGCCAGGTGTCATCCTTAAATCAGCAAGCTCCAGATTTATTGACAGACCCTGTTACATACACAAGAGGGGATGGGGAGAGAGGGGGGAGGGAGAGAAT
Source organism: Microtus oregoni (assembly GCF_018167655.1). Taxonomy (NCBI): domain Eukaryota; kingdom Metazoa; phylum Chordata; class Mammalia; order Rodentia; family Cricetidae; genus Microtus; species Microtus oregoni. Next base: position 18,820,083 of record NW_024543090.1, read on the forward strand.
ATTTATACAATAATGTAAGGAAGCTTTATTTAGGACAAATGACTTCCATTTGGCATACGCAGCAGTTTATCTGTATGCTTTGCAATTTAGGAACCGAAGCCAGTGACTGCTTAGGTGACAGTCTAGCCACTGACTCCACCTCATCTTCTATGATAGACACACAAATGAAGTGACAGTCATAAGGAAAACATTTTTTGGGGGGTACTTAAGGCCTCCAGCTTCTGAGATTAGCTCAGCCTCAAGAACACCCCAGTTTTACTGCTTGGCTTGCATGGAGGGTGATCTCCATCACCGTGTTCAAGGGCCGGGGCTCAGCAGGGAGAGTTCAAGCCTGTAGTCCGCCAGCATGCCCTGACCCCTCATCTCCGGCTGCAGTTCCTGCTCCACCCTTCTGGACTAGTCTGACCTCTGTTTTTCACTCCGCGTTATACTTGGCATTTTTCTCCTCAGGGCTTGGGCAACTGTTGGGCAAAACCTGGTGATATTTCCAAGGAGTTTCCCTCAGTGAATGGCTCAGTGCTCGGTGGGGATGAGTGGGTGGTTTGGACAGCTGCAGGAGAGGTGTCCTGCCTGGAGGTGGGATGGGCCAGTGCTCTGTAAATCCACAGCCCACTGAGAACACAAATCTGACGGCTGCTCAAGCTGCCCCACAAGGAACTAGGAAATAAGGATGGGACTAACAGAGCTGAATCAACCCTCGCAAAGACAAGGTTGTGCTCTTGTGCTCCTGCGTTCCACACCTCAGGCTGGGTTTCCAGAGCTGGATGACTTCTTCTTAGGAGTCACCAGCTTTGGTTCTGTGGTTTTGTAAAGTTTGGAAAAGAATACAAAGACAGGGTAAGGGTGTGACTTCTCCACGTAGTGGCAACACCCATGCACACAGGACCTGGCACCTGGCAGTTTTGACAATTCCGTGCTGATGGTGATTTTGCCCTCCAGAAAAGTGGGGAAGGGCCACCCAACTGCTCCATAGGTCACTCACGAGCAGACACACAGACAAAAGCAGGCTGTGGTTGAGAATGCCACATTTTACCACGACAGGGTTAGAGGCCGCCAGACTTCTCAAGACTGCAGGGTTCTCATTTTAGAGTTGGCCGTAATACTGATACTCTGTCTACTGCAGAGACCCAGACGAGATTAGAGATAGGCAGAGATTTGGGGAGATCTTCATCGGGTGTGAACATTTGTTAGTATCGGTTTCCTAAAACTCCTATTAACAAGCACTTTGTACATACTTGGCACAGTGTTACATGCCTTCCAAGATTTATGACATGATTTATAAGTCTAAGGACACAGCAAAAATATCACTCTCTTCATTCAAAGAAGGAACAATGCAGGTAAAGGTACAACTTAGTAGAAAGTTCGCCCTCCTCTCTCTCTCTCTCTCTCTCTCTGTCTGTCTGTGTGTGTGTGTGTGTGTGTGTGTTTCTGGACTGATGTGCCTATCCCTGTTCATTGAACTAAGCATCTCTCATTCCCCATTGTGGGGTAGTCATGTGACTCCATGCTCCTACCCACTAACACAGGCCCTGGTGAAGCTCACTCTCTTGTTGTATTATTCGACAAACACAAGTTAGACCTGCTGGCTCCAGGCAAGAATGGAGTCACTTCCCCTCATTCTGACATCCGTATGATCTGCCCCTGGTCCTCTCTGTATTAGCATATAGGATCTCATAGGTCCTGCATGACACCAATGCAGTCACTCAGAGAGGACCCAGGACAGCAGGTGGAGGGAGGCTGGGAAACTAAGAACCTGCTTTTGGGAGGCTACGGGAAGCAGCGAAGGTATGCTACTCCTGACTTCTCAAGAGGAAAGGCAGGTGGCATCATCTTCCACTCAAGGGCATTATTCCAGCACTGAAGTGAAGAACGTGGATTCTGATGAGGAAGTGGCCATGCAACATGGTGGCCAACACTTTCTTCTCTCAATTAAATCCTGAACTCAACCATTGCAGAAAGCAGTTATTGGAACCTATTGTGGGCAAGAATTCTGCTTGACATTTGGGGGGAATATTCACGAGATTCATATCAGAGCTCTCTTTTCAGGGCATTTTGTTGTAAACACTGTCCTTAGCAGAGAGTCAATAATGAAAGCACTCCAAGAGGGCCAACATCTTCTGTGGTCTGGGGATTCTCCTTGGTGGAGGTGGGACACAGCTTCCTAGCCGAGTCCTCTCTGAGATAGCTTAGCATGAGGTCATTAGGAGAGCTCACAGCAGGGTTATAAAGGCAAAGAACATGAAGGGAAAATCCGGTGATTGGAAAGACAAGCCGCCTATTTTGGGAATGTGCTTCCGTGTCCTGACCTGACCCTGCTACTTAGTTACATTGGGTTGATTTAGAGGTATGTGCGTGTGTGGGTTGCTGCCCATCCTCAGCACACCCCAAAAATGATGGTGTGCTGTGTCTTTCCGGTGCAGAAGTCATAGGCTGACACCTCTGAAAGACCATGCCTCCTGACACGAGTTGTGTCAAAAGCACAGAGGGAACGAAGGTGAGGAAGCGGGGGCAAGAGGCCGGGATGCTGTGTGGGCATTCACTCTCATTCCACTTCTTCCCAAGGCCCAAAGCTTGTAGCAAGTTTTTTCTCTGAAGCCCTCCTCTCCTGCATCCACCCAACTGCAGTGGTCTATGTGAGATGCAGGAAAGCCAGCAGCAGGGCTGGAGAAGATGGGGAAATCTCTCTGGGGTTGTACACGATATGACAGAGCTATTGGGGTGTGATGGCGTGGATGTGCCATGGTGGGTGTGAATGGACGGCACTAGATTCCGAGGTGCTAGTGACACAGGAAGGAAGGAACTAGCTAAGTACGACAGCACTGTGACCAGGAGCTCCGGGGAACAGGAAGGAGTTAGTTCTACAGTCCCAGTGTTAAGAACTGTCTAGGTATCTACAATCATTTCCTTGAAGCAATGCCCAATGTGAACGTTCTGCCCTGGCATGCGCACATGTGAAGGGTTATCTACTTAGACTGTGGAGAGAGAGACTCGCCTGAACATGGCTCCTGTCTGCTGTCGGTGTGACCCTGACTAAGGTACCCACCTTCCCTAAGTCATATCTTATTGCTTATAAAACGGGACATTATCTAACTCAGGATCACAATATGGACCAAATGAAAAAGGCACTAGTGTCTAGGACTTAGTAAATTCTTATTTTATGTAAACAAAACCTTTTATCTAAGTCTCTCTCTTCTGGAAAAACCTGATTCTTAAGATCCTGCTAACACAAATACATAGAGGAGGAACCTATTATATGCTTTAAAATTCTGCATTTGAGCCGGGCAGTGGTGATGCTTGCCTTTAATCCCAGCACTCAGGAGGCAGAAGCAGGTGGATCTCTGTGAGTTTGAGGCCAGATTGGTCTACAGAGTGAGTTCCAGGACAGCCAGGCTTGCTACACCAAGAAACTCTGTCCTTTTTTTTTTTAAAGTTGCATTTGACTTTGTTTGAAAAGGAGCATACAGATAAGAACTGCTTGCTGTTTCGTGGAGAATGTGTTCCACTATTTCACAGTTCAACATACACACCTCATGCTGTGTTTACTCAGAAGTTTAGCTTTCGATAGCATGTTGACAGGTTTGTAGGAGACATGAACTGTTGGGGCCAAAGTTGTCCAGACAGTACTTCTACCAAAACCAGGGAGCAGCTTTGCTCTGGAAACAACTCCTCTCAGAACCAAATTATAAGAGAAGTAACTTGACCAGACACTGATATAGTCATGTAATCATGAAATCGGGGAGGCTAAGGCAGAAGCGTTGTCTGGGCTACCTAGAGAGTTTTGTGTTACACAGTGACATTCTGCTTCAAAAAGAAACAATTGGGGGGGGGGGTTTGGAGAGATGGCTCAGTTGTTAAGAGCATTGCCTGTTCTTCCAAAGGTCCTGAGTTCAATTCCAAGCAACCACATGATGGCTCACAAATATCTGTAATGAAGTCTGGTGCCCTCTTCTGGCCTGAAGGCATACATGTAGACAGAATATTGTATACATAATAAATAAATAAATATTAAAAAAGAAACAATGGAAACATGAAAAAGCAATTTAACATGATTATGGCATAAAACATACAGCTGTTACATGAGGTTGCCACTTAGTATGCTTTTTTTCTATGATATAAAAGCCACCCTCCCCAACATATACACAGATAGAACTTAAAGCAGCCAGTCCAAGGGTCCCACAGTCCAATGTCCCACTGCTTTCTGATTACACACAGATAGAAATTGACATCCCAAATCTCGCATCTTTATTCTACCTTTGAAATTTATAATCTGAAAATTTCCCAATTAGTGTGTTTGATCCAATTCTCCCGGCTTCCCGCACCTGTCAAAGGCCCTGACCACTTTTTAAGAGCACCTCATGTTCTCTCTTCTAAACCCACTGAGTTCACTGAGTACTGGTCACATGTGCAGGCCATCCCCACCGCAACTTACTAGGGGCTGAAGAAAACTGACCCTTGCTGCCCCAGAAGCCATCCATTGCCAATAGCGTCTCAGCTGGGATGGGACTTCAGGGTTTCACAGTTAGGGAGATTTCATATCTTTCCCAAAAAATTATTTATTTTTGTTTATCTAAGTATACACATCTTTTAAAAATGTAGTTTTGCTGAGGTAAACATAATCATAAACTGACAGAAAACATTATTCTCTTTTTGTTTTCCAAGAACTATTAGCAGTATTTGCAAGGCTGTTAATAAAAGCAGCCCACCTCCAAGATTGGGCAGTGAGCAGGAGTGCTTCTGTGTTAGCATGAAGACATGGCTGGGATTCCTAACCACCTGCGTACAAGGCTGGACATAGCTCTGTGTGCATATAACGCCCACCCTGGAGGGTGGAGACAAGCTGACCCTGGAAGCCCTCCAGCCAGCCAGCCTCTCTGGAAAGGTGAATTTCCAGTTCAATGGGAGACCCCGTGCCAAGGGAATAAGGTGGAGAGCGAGCGACAGGACAGAGGAAGATATGGATGCAACCCTCTGGGTTCTGCACGTGTGTGTGTGTGTGTGTGTGTGTGTGTGTGTGTGTGTGTGCACAAGTCTGTACACCTGGAAGCTCATGTGCAATACCCCCCTCACACATACACACGTGCGCGCGCACATACACACACACACACACACACACACAGTCACAGAGAGACAGAGAACAAACACCAGCGCTATCCGTCTGGAAGTGTGAGCAGGAAGACAGACTGCACGATGCTGCTCATACCTGGCTACTTCTGCTTTATCACTGATGAGCCCTGTTTTTAGAGTCGCTTTTAGCATCACTGTTTTTGGCAGGTAAATGTGTGTTTAATCAGTCACTTCTCCTTCTCTGGCCTTTCTGCCCACTTCTCCTCGCATTTTTGCTTTGCCTGGAGCCTGTCTTGCTTCCCCAACCCAGGAGCAGATCAAGATGGCTGCCCTGCCACTCGCCTAGGCCTCTTCTGCTTATTCCACCTTCTGTCAGACCTCAGTTTCCAGGAAGGCAAAGCTATCGAAAATCACACTTATAGAAACACCAGAAAAGCAGAGAGGGCAAATGATGGCTGCAAACTATTTTTATCGTCCGGAACATTTGTTTGTATAGTCTACCACGGGTTTCTAAGAATGCAGATCAGGAGGAGAAGGAGGCAGACTTTAATGGGCCACCTGTAGGAAATAGCCTTGCAAAGTAAAGAAATATGATGGAGAGGTTTTAACAAAACACACAGAGGACACGGCTATGAATAGCTGTGGTTACAGGTGGAGTCCATTAAGGGGATTGCTGGGTACCTTGGGAGTGGCTCCGAGAGCAGGCACACTCCGGGGCGTGCCCTTTCACAAAAGACCCACAGATGTCAAGCGTTTCCACAGGCCTGCTCTCGCTGTCACCACACCTTGCCCTTTGTGAGGCCTGGCTCAGACACAAGAGCTGGGAGAACAAGTGGCTGGAGTGTTAATAGTTCTAGCAGAGGAGGCTAGATTGGGAGTTCATCATCCGAAGTTTCGTTTGCGGCTCTTTCCTATAGCTGCTTAATGTCATGGGATAGTTTGCAGCCATGTATCAAGGAGCCATTAAATATAATGAATATAACATCCAAGAATGAGTGCCCCAAACTGAAGGTTCTGGTTTTAGCTCAACTCAAAGGTAACAAAAGTTTCCTTATAACCGCCGCCTTCCTCCTCCTCTTCCTCATCATCTTTCTCTTCTTTCTTCCCCTCTTCTTCCTCTTCCTTCTCCTTTTCTTCTCATTCCTTTTCTTACTTCACACCCTCCTTTTCTTCCTTCTCCTCCTGGTAGTAATGGTAGTGGCCCCTCTCATCCCCTCTCTTCCTTCCTTCTTTTTTTCCTTCCTTCCTTCCTTCCTTCCTTCCTTCTCTTCCTCCTTTCCTCCCTCCCTTTCTCTCTCCCTTTCTCCCTCTCTTTCTCCCTCCCTTTCTCCCTCCTTCCCTCTTTCCCACCCACCCTCCCTCCCTCCCTCCCTCCCTCCTTCTCTCCCCATTCATCCTCTTCACCCTCCTCCATCGCCTCCATTCACTTACAGGGTTCTCATTATGTAACTTCTGCTGGTCTCAAACTCAGTGACCTCCTGCCTCAGACTTCCTAGTTCTAGAATTACAAGTGTGCGCCATCAGTGTTTATACACATAGTTTTTTTGTTTGTTTGTTTGTTTGTTTTTGGTACCCAAGTTCCTTTCCTTTTCTTCCCTCTGGACCTTTTACGTCTCACTCTCTTGTGCTGTAGAAAGAGAATAGCATGTCTCAGACCAGAGTTAATTTTTTGGCTGTGACTCATGTTATCCTGAATAAGTTCTGGCTGGCTTAGAACCATTAGACCATTACTAAGTGACGGATGATTGTTATATTGCATTTACATTTTTACTTCACTTTCACCACATCTACCCAGTACCTCTTATTATATGGATGGAGAAATAGAAGCTGAGAGGAAAAACGTTGGCCGAGGTCACAGGTCTGGTGGGTGGGAATGCTGGCAGTATTTGAACGTGGATTGAGCGTTCCTTGTGTTAAAACCTGTGGGCCCAGCTTAACGTCCTCACCATAGCTGCTTCATCTTTGAAACGGAGATGGTTGTGAAAGTGCAATCAGAGAAAAAGCCTGAGAAGTCTGGGTCTGTGCCCCTCATCCTCCACTGACCTGGATTAATTACACGATGTGGCACTCATTCTCAAGTTCATAAACAGCTCCCCCACCTGGTTGTGGAATTTTCCATGGGACTCTATGACCCTTATGCATCCTAGCTTTTGTCACAGCGGCTGTCACGTGACATATACAGACTCTGGTGACAACTTGATGTTGGCTGTTCTGGAGTCTTTCGCCTCTTGGAAACTTCTAGGAGCATGGCATCATGATGCCCAGTGTATATATGTCACATTCTTCTTCCCACGGATGTGCTTAGCTACAGTATTGTCACCCTGAGCAATCACATCCATGCAATAATCCACAGGACGACAAACCATGTATGAATTTTCCTTAAAGATTCCTTTAGTGTCTCATCTCCCTGTTAGCAGCTCATAAGTTTACAAATGCAGGTGGGAGTACGAAGGTGTGCAAGGGAAAATAAGCAGGCATCCCTTCCCTTCACCTCAAGATTTTATTTTTTCTAGTTCTTTTTTATTGATTTTATTGAGTTATACATTTTTCTTTGCTTCCCCCCCCCCTTACTCTCTCCTTCTCTTCAACCCTCTACCATGATCCCATGGTCCCAATTTACTCAGGAGATCTTGTCTTTTTCTACTTCCCATGTAGATTAGATTCATGTATGTCTCTTTTAGGGTTCTCATTGTTGTCTAGGTTCTCTGGGATTATGAATTGTAGGCTGGTTTTCTTTGCTTTACGTCTAAAATCCACTTATGTGTGAGTACATATGATATTTGTCTTTCTGAATGAGGTTACCTCACTCAGTATGTTTTTTTCCTAGCTCCATCCATTTGCCTGCAAATTTCAAAATGTCATTATTTATTTATTTATTTATTTATTTATTTATTTATTTTGCTGTGTAGTACTCCATTGTGTAAATGTACTACATTTTCCTTATCCATTCTTCAGTTGAGGGGTTGTTTCCAGGTTCTGGCTATATCAAGCAATACTGATATGAACATAGTTGAGCATCTGTCCTTGTGGTACAATTGAGCATCATTTGGGTATATACCCAAAAGTGGTATTACTGGGTCTTAAGAAAGGTTGTTTCCTAATTTTCTGAGAAATCACCATACTGATATCCAAAGGGACTGTACCAATTTGCACTTCCACCAGCAAAGAAGTCTCTCCAACATAAGTTGTAATCAGTGTTTTGATCTTGGCCATTCTTACAGGTGAAAGATGGAATCTCAGAGTTGTTTTGATTTGATTTTTTCTGATGACTAAGGATGTCAAGCATTTTCTTAAGTGCCTTCCAGCCATTTTAGATTCCTCTGTTGAAAGTTCTCTGTTTAGGTCTGTACTCCATTTTTTTTTATTGGGTTATTTGTTCTTTTGATGACCAATTCTTGGGTTCTTTGTATATTTTGGAGATCAGACCTCTGTCTGATGTGGGGTTGATGAAGATCTTTTCCCATTCTGTAGGCTGCAGTTTTGTCTTGTTGACCGTGTTCTTTGCTTTACAGAAGCTTTTCAGCTTCAGGAGGTCCCATTTATTGACTGTTTCTCTCAGTGTCTGTGCTACTGGGGTTATATTTAGGAAATGGTCTCCTGTGCCAATGCATTCAAATGTACTTCCCACTTTCTCTTCTCTGAGGTTCAGTGTGGCTGGCTTTATGTTGAGGTCTTTGATCCATTTGGACTTGAGTTTTGTGTGTGGTGATAGATATGGATCTATTTTCATTCTTCTACATGTTGATATCAAATTATGCCAGCACCATTTGTTTTCTAATTTCCGTTTTATACTTTTTGCCTCTTTGTCAAAAATCGGGTGTTTGTAGGTGTGTGCATTCATATCTGGGTCTTCAATTCGGTTTTGTTGGTTCTCCTGTCTGTTTTTATGCCAATACCAGGCTGTTTTCAGTACTGTAGCTCTGTAGTAGAGTTTGAAGTCAGGGGTTGTGATGCCTCCAGAAGTTCCTTTATCGTACTGAATTGTTTTGGCTATCATGGGTTTTTGCTTTTCCATATGAAGTCAAGCACTTTCAAGGTCTGTGAAGAATTTTGCTGGGATTTTGATGGGCATTGTATTGAATCTGTAGGTTGCTTTTGGTAAGATTGCCATTTTTACTATGTTAATTCTACCTACCCAAAAGCATGGGAGAGCTCTCCATTTTCTGGTGTCATCTTCAATTTCTTTCTTCAAAGATTTAAAGTTCTTGTCATAGAGGTATTCCACTTGTTTGGTTAGAGTTACTCTGAGATATTTTATACTATTTGGGTCTATTATGAAGGGTGTTGATTCTCTGATTTCTTTCTCAGTCCATTTATCATCTATGTCAAGGAGGGCTACTGATTTTTTGTGTTAATCTTGTATCCTGCTACATTATTGAATGTGTTTATGGGTTGTAGAAGTTCCTTGGTAGAATTTTTGGGGTTGCTTATGTAAACTATCATATCATCAGCAAATAGTGAGAGTTTGACTTCTTTTTTTTTTCTGATTTATATTCCCTTGATCTCCTTTGTTTTCTTATTGCTCTAGCTAGGACCTCAAGAACTATATTGAGGCCGGGCGGTGGTGGCGCACGCCTTTAATCCCAGCACTCGGGAGGCAGAGGCAGGCGGATCTCTGTGGGTTCGAGACCAGCCTGGTCTACAGAGCTAGTTCCAGGACAGGCTCCAAAGCCACAGAGAAACCCTGTCTCGAAAAACAAAAAAAACAAAAAAAACAAAAAAAAAAAAAAAAAAAAAACAAAGAACTATATTGAATAGATATATAGAGAGTTGACAACCTTTCCTTGTTTCTGATTTCAGTGAGATTGCTGTGAGTTTCTCTCCATTTAGTTTGATGCTGGCTGTTGCCTCTCAGTATATTACCTTTATTATGTTTAGATATGTTCTTTATATCCTTGCTCTTGCCAAGACCTTTATCCTGAAAGAATGTTGTATTTTGTCAAAGGCTTTTTTAGTGCCCAAAGAGATGATCATGTTTTTTTCATTTTTCATTTTGTTTATATGGCAGATTACGTTGATAGATTCTCGTATGTTGAACCATCCCTGCATCTCTGAGACGAAGCCAACTTGGTCATGGTGGATGATGGTTCTGATGTGTTCTTGGATTCTGTTTGCCAGTATTTTATTGAGTATTTTTGCATTGATGTTTATGAATGAGATTGGTCTGTAATTCTCTTTCTTAGTAATGTCTTTGTGTGGTTTGCATATTAGGGTAATTGTAGCCTAGTAAAAAGAGTTTGGCAATGCCCCTTCTATTTCAATTGTGTGGAACAATTTGAGGAGTATTAGTATTAATTCTTCTTTGAAAATCTTGTGAAATTCTGAGCTGAAACCATCTGTTCTTGGCTTTTTTTGGTTGGGAGACTTTTGATGACTGTTTCTATTTCTTTAGCAGTTATAGGTCTATTTGGTTTGTTTATCTTGTCTTGATTTAATTTTGGTAAGTGATATTTATCCAGAGAGTTGTCCATTTCCTTTAAGTTTTCCAATTTCGTGGAGTACAGGTTTTCGAAATATGACCTGATGATTCTTCATGTCTATTATTATGTCCCCCTTTTTATTTCTAATTTTGTTACCTGTTCCTTTGGAGTTCACTGTCTCAGGCCTACTCTGGTCTAGGTCACTGGCTTAGATCTGTTTCCGTAAATTTTCCTGGTCTGTGCCCACTCCAGTGGAGGTTTCTGGCTTGGGCCTGGTCCCACAAAGATCTCTCCAAGATTTTATTTTTAAATCGAGATAGGGCTTCCTGTAGTCTAGGTTGGCTGTGAATACAATTTGTAGGCAAGGATGACCTTAAACTTCTGATCTTCCTGCCTCAACCTCCCTTGAGTTTGGCTCCCTTGCCCAGTTTGTGCAGTGCTGGGAGTGGAACCTCGGTCTTCCTATGTGCTGGATGAGAGCTCCTTTCACCGAGCTACATCCTTAGCCTGCTTCAGGAGTTCGTGCCTTCATCTTACCTTATTTCTAAACTCTAGAGAACTCTACTTTAATTGCGAGTCTGTGATTCAGTCCTCCCTTTATTTGTATTCACTGTCATTGTCCTCAGAGGTGCTAGGAACTTGTAGACTTTTCAGAATCTTTGTGTGACATTTCCCTGTGCTTTGCTGCCCTTCTGTACTCATGACTGTGCAGAGCAAAGGTGCCTGGAGATTATCTAATGAGTTTTCAGTCTTCAAGCTGCTTGGTGCTGTTATATTGGTCTCCACTGCCCAAATCTTGATCCTATAATTCTTTCTGCGCAAAGATGCTTTCAATTGTTGCCATTCTCATTCTTCCTCTCCATGAGAGTTGTTGAGAGACATAGTTCCAAGAAGTAGAAGACAGTCTTTTATATATATATATATATATATATATATATATATATATATATATATATACACACACATATTATATATTACACAGATATGTATAAAATCTGGTCTGTAAGGCTGACCAGTGGGAATATTTTAGTCTCAGATCTTCAGGCAGTCTTTATTTGTTAAAATGCAATTGATATGCCACAACAGATACCCACTATACTATACTATGTTATACCATACTGATGGAGGAAGGTCATTGGCTAATAAAGGCACTGCCCTGGCCCATTTTATTGGTTAGAGGATAGGTGGGAGGAGTAAACAGAACAAAATGCTGGGAGGAAGAGGAAGTGAGGTCAGAGACTTGACAGCTCTCCTCTAGGGAGCAGACGCCTGAGAGAGACGCCATGCCCCGCTCCCGGCATGAAGCTCCGACCCAGGATGGACTAGGCTAGAATCTTCCCGGTAAGACCGGTTCTCACAGATTATTAGAGATGGGTTGATCGGGATGTGAGAATTAGCCTGTAAGTGCTAGAGCTAAAGGGCCAAGCAGTGCTTAAAAGAATACAGTGTCTGTGTAATTATTTTGGGGCATATGCTAGCCGAGCAGGCGGCCGGGGTGCTGGGAACGCAGCCCCGCTGCCCCTATTACCACATATGGCGCCCAACGTGGGGCAACTGCTTCCACATAAAGCCTGAGACAGCTTGGGAAGTAATTCCAGAACAAAATGAAAGCATTGTGCCTGGTTTCTTGGTAGCAGCAATTTCTCGGTTCTACTCTGCTTGCTAGAGGCAAGCAAGCGCCTCATCTAAGAGAGGCTTCCTGACTCAGCTTTAGCTGCAAAGCCTGCAGCTCATTAAGAGGTCCTGCCACGAAACACTTAAACGGTGTTGACGAAAAGCTGAACACATGCTTTTCGGTTTTCAGCCATAACAGGAAAAAAGCTGCGCCGTTTAAAAATGCCGGCTTTCTGGGCCCTCCTGCCAGGGCAAACTCTGACTCTTTTACGCAGGCGGCTTGTGCGGTTTGCAAGCACAGGCTGCTGAAGCTCGCTTGCTGGCTAAAGCCAGTACCTCAGCCATGAGGCTGGAAAGCTAAGGAATGGACTGGATCTAGCTGGCAAAGCCACACCTTTAATCCTACTGATATCGCTTGGTAAATTAAAGATTCATGTGGTCAGAAAAAGAGAGATATACAGTAAAGAGAGATTCAAAGACAGAGAAAATTTCTGAATGGTTTAAAGTGTGTTAAAAATATATGCAGACTAAAAGTTGAAGTTCTTAAAGTAAAAAACATAAAAAAAGGAAGAGAGTTGTTGTGTGTGGTAGCACACGCCTTTAATCCCAGTGCCTAGAAGGCAGAGACAAACAGATCTCTGTGAGTTCAAGGTGTAGTAGTGTACACCTTTAATCCCAAATGCCTGGGAGGCAGAGACAGGCGGATCTTTGAGAGTTCAAAGACAGCCTGGTCTACAGAGTTACTTCAGGTCAAAGATACAGAGAACCTGTCTCAAAAAGTTAAAAGTAAAAATAAATGAAATAGAGGTTAAAACAAAGCTGTACAAAGATGGAAAATACACAGAGAATCTTGATACTGTATGCTATTATGCTCTCTTTGAATTATTTGAATGCTGAAGAAGGAGCAACAGCTGCTAAAAGATATTTATTTATAAATACTGCTGAACTAATCCAACATAGATATCTTGAATTTGGATCTACGGATATGATACTTTGGAAAAGAGTTCCTTATTTTGTTTTCACAGAGGATGAGACGCTGTTTATTTCTTCTATTCCGATTTGGTATGATGGACCACGTCCTCCTGAATGGTTCCTGTGCACGCCTTCAGAAAATTGCTTTGCTCAACTGCCAACTTAGATGAAACTAACACACAGGTTATAACATGAAAGACCTAATTAACGACGCCCCCATTCAGCAGGAAGCAGTTTGGAGAGAAATAACTGCGCCCATATTCCCAAAAAATGTTTATAAATGTTCTTTTACATTTAAAGGGGGATATGATATAGGTATGAATAATGTGCATTAGTATAGATTTTGCTAGAGATTTACAGTCAATTCTGTTATATGTATATGTATTTCTGATATTGATTAAGGTGTTGTGATTGTGTAGTTCATGATTAAAATGTAATGTATAATTAGGAAATACAGGTTGTTGATGGATAATCATAAATAATAGTCAAGTTTGTAGTCATGTTAGTTAAGATTTTCTAGATGTGCGTAGATATATTTTAGATAGACATTCTTCATGTCTTTCAAAGATTACAGAATATGGCATTTTAAATGTTTTAATAACTTAGGACTTTTCATAACAATGAGACACTCTGCTCCTGGCAGCACCAATCTACTTCAAGAGGAAGATGGGCATCGAAGAGGCACCTTATGGAGTTTGATAGCCATTTGGGCAAGAAACTGCTCTTGCCTGGACTATTGCATAAACTGGACACAGAGAACCCACAGAGAGAGGACTACTGAACTTGCCTAAGGTGAGATGATCTTTCGGGGTTCCTGATTCATGAAAGAGTCTGCAAGACATTCTGCAGGACACAACAGATAGTGACTGAACTGACTTTGAATTTTCCTGCTTTATGGAAATGTCTGCTGGATAGCATGGGCCTGAAGGCTGAAGATGGATGCCCCAACAGTACAGAGGAAGTTTGGGTGACTGTCCAGGCAGCGAGATGTCTAGGTCATTTCTAGAGTTTTAAAAGTTGCTTTTTTTCTTGTTTACTTAGGTAATATTATATCTTTCTGGTGTCTTTGATGGAGTTAAGAATAGTTAGTTATAGTTTTCCTTAGTTATGATAAAGATTATTGTAACTTTTACTTGATAACTGTTTTGTTATATGTAATTTTGCTATGTTAAAGCCTTTTTTTTTTGTTTAAACTGAAAAAGGGGAAATGATGGAGGAAGGTCATTGGCTAATAAAGGCACTGCCCTGGCCCATTTTATTGGTTAGAGGATAGGTGGGAGGAGTAAACAGAACAAAATGCTGGGAGGAAGAGGAAGTGAGGTCAGAGACTTGACAGCTCTCCTCTAGGGAGCAGACGCCTGAGAGAGACGCCATGCCCCGCTCCCGGCATGAAGCTCCGACCCAGGATGGACTAGGCTAGAATCTTCCCGGTAAGACCGGTTCTCACAGATTATTAGAGATGGGTTGATCGGGATGTGAGAATTAGCCTGTAAGTGCTAGAGCTAAAGGGCCAAGCAGTGCTTAAAAGAATACAGTGTCTGTGTAATTATTTTGGGGCATAAGCTAGCCGAGCAGGCGGCCGGGGTGCTGGGAACGCAGCCCCGCTGCCCCTATTACCACACCATACTATACTATACTATACTATTTCATACCATGCCATACCGTACCATACTATAATATGGTGTGCCTAGTAGACCCACCGAGTTCTACCTATGATTTTCCCTATAGTTATGACTTGGCTCACAGCCTGATTGTTCCATCTCTTCTTTGACCTGAACCAAATGAATTCAACTTTCACATGCTGGGATTTAACTAAATAAGATGAGAATGAATGAAGCAATACAAACTAGGATAACAGTTGATATTTATCTCTTGTGTGTTGGGTTATGAAGTAGCAAAAAGATTTATGGTTGGCAGTCAAGCACACCACGAGGAACTATATTAAAGGGTCACAGCATCAGGAAGGTTGAGAACCACTGATATAAAAGCGTCAAAAAAAAAAAGACTTTGATTTTTTTTCTTGTTGTGGCAAGCTCAACCTTTTCTCAAGATGTGTGTGTGTGTGTGTGTGTGTGTGAGTGTGTGTGTGTGTGTTTGCAAGTCCATATGCATATGAATTTATAGTCATTTAGAATAGATTCTGGTATGACAACATTACTTAGCCTGGGAATAAGATTTGTTGGAAATTAGTCTGTGGGTTGAAACATAGCAGCCCATGTAGTATTAGCAGGGTCCCTCTTGTACTGCAGCAGAATCTAATTTGTTTACTTTTTTTTTCAGTGACTAGAGATATCAGTGAGGGAAGACCGGATCTGTGCTGGGTCATTACAGCTGGCCTGTGGCCTACTTCTCTGAGTCTTTTTTGATGTTGGAAACTGAAGAAATCAAGCGCCCAATACCAACTGTCGATGAGTCTCTGAGGTAACACAGTTAAGTTATAAGTTTTGCTTCTTGGCACATTGTTTGCGTCTTTAGGCAAATGCCTGCAACTGCCAAGGATGTGTCCCTCTTTGGGTTTTCTCTCCGAGTTCTGAGATGCTCTCAGGAAGAGTTGTGCATGTCTACATCCAACTTCTTCTTCAGTGAGTTCTTTTCCCAGGTGGCTTAGGGTAGAGCAGAGGAGCCACATGGGAAATGGTGTGCCCCGACGGTATCCTGCCTTCTTCAGAGTCAGATAGCATTGGGATTTGTTAGTGTTTGAGGTTGGCAGACACTCTTGTCTCTGACCGTCGGTGGTGTAGAAGCTGAAGGATGCTGAGCCCCTACAAGTGCTCAGAGCCAACTCCCTTACAGCTTTACCTATTCATTTATGTTTTATTTTTATCTTTTTCGCTTGTTTTGGGACAGCATCTCATGCAGCCTGGGGTGGGTCTGGACTTGCTCTGCTTTGCCTTCGGAGTCCAGCGGTATTGGTTAGACTAGAGGAACACACTGGGATGCCAGGCTCTTCTCTGCCTGTTTGCCTGCTCTGTGCCCAGTGTCTGGACCTGCCAGGAGCACAGGAGTCTGACTTTGAGGTCTGCATCTCACTGCTGTGTAAACCCTGGCATTGCCAGGCTCTTTGCAAGTCAAAGGAGAGGGTTGGCATTTTTTCCTAAGGATGCTTCCAGTTCTAAAATTCTTTGATGTGACTGGAGCAGTGAGATCAGAGACAGGAGGAACTCGCAGGCGACAGGAGGCAGGAGCATGAACCTCTGCGGTCTCTTTTCACCTTTGCCTTGGATTTCACTCACCACCCTGTGCCTACCTCACATTCCCACTGACTTGCTGTGTGATCTTAGGCAATGAGGTCTCTAAACTCCCCCATTTCCTTTCCATTTACCAGGAGAGGCAACAACTTCTGTAGAGTTATTTCATCTGAAGGATTAAATCTCTATACCTTTGAAGCTTCTGGCATTGGGTTGGCTCCTACAGGTTCTTAATAAATATGAATATTGTCCCCTTTTGCTCTTGTCTTCCCAAGTTGTTAAAGCCATCAAGAAGCTATGTCTTTCCCTGTAGAACCTGCTCTGGTCTCGGTGTTCTGATCAGAGGCTAGAGTCAAGGCCAAACCAGCTTTCACGATATCACCAGTATTCTACTTAGAGCAGGAAAATGCCAAAATGGAGATTTTTTTTCTTCCTACCCCTCAAGCTGAGTAGGTGACAATAAGGAAGATGGGTAGCTTCCGGCTCTGGAAGCCATGTCCTTCTTTCTCACCAGCATCTCGACACACACACCTCTGTGTCTGGCGTGCTCAACTATGTTCATAGCAGCATTATTTGTAATTGCCAGAACCTGGAAACAACCTAGATGCTCTCAAATCTCTCTAAACCTTTCCCTTGTTGGTGAAATGTCTTCCAAATTTCAATTCTGCTTTGGGGTTCACATATATATTTTGATGTCTCTCTATTTGTTTCTCTCCTGTATTACCATGCCAAATCTATGATTGCTGGGAGCTTGTTTTTACCACTTCCCTGAATGCAGCAAGCATCCCCAATGGGGCAGTGCCTGTAGTTAAGAAATAATTGTTTTCTTGTCGTTGGCTGCCCTGGTAGCACCTGCTCTTCTCACGCCGCACTCACCACCAGTCTAACGTCTAATTGTATCATCAGACACTCTGCCTCTGCCTCTTTTCATCAGAGGGCTCATAATGAGCTTTTAAACTTTGGCCTTTAGAGAAATAGATTTTTCTCTTCTTTTTAGCCTGTAAATATAAACCATGTTTTTATCGTCATCATCTCCGGATGACTTTATAAGATTTCAAAGAGTTAGCCTTGATGTCTCTCCCAAGGCTTCAAAAGATGCTTAAGACAGGGGCTTCCCAATAATGAAGTCTTTATTTTACAAATAGATGTCCGAAACTCTTAATCCTTTCCATATTCCATGTGTCGCTGTAAGTGAAGAATTCTCCCAAATTAAAAACAGTTCCACGAAGTCAGTTTCCATCTGACATGTCCACTATAATCAGATGCAAGCTCCTGCCTTCGATTTTACATTCCTTTAAAGCTAAAGGATACAAAAACATGTCAAAACGCCCTTGTTTCTGAACCACCAGCTGTTTTGTAATATGGTCTTATTCAGCGATTGGCTGCTAGCGGAGGGCACTTGTTTCCGGGCTGCCTTGCGGCCTCTTTAAACACACCGAGGCATCTCCAAGCCGGCTTTGTCAACCGCCAAGGACATTTTTTCGGCAGAGACTCTGAGCTAGTTGCCACATAAACAAACAGGAGCTCGCTTTAGCTTCCGGGGGTTTTTGGACCGACAGAAAGTGCTAAGGGGAAGACAGAAGCCAACAGGGTAGCCTGGGGCGACTGGAAGCTCCGGAGGAAGCAGTGGATTGCTGGCACCGGCTCCCTGCTCAGGGTGAGGCTGTGAAAGTTCCAGTCGTGAATAAACGTCTGGAAAAGCTCTTCGCTGGACATTTTGCCCTTGGCCCCAAAGGCTGAAGAGAATCTACCATGGATTCCTTGCTTCTGTGAGTAGTGGTTACTCCTGACGATACAGTGAAATCACCCACATGCCTGGTCAAAAGGGCCTGGGTCAAATGCCACCTAGGCTGTGTCAGAGCCAGCTCTTGGGGTGAATCTCATGGGTGTGAAGTTTTGAGAGTGGTCCCAAGAGAATGTCAATGTAGTTTCTATTTCTGTCTGGTCAGGAGTTTCTTACATATTGTCAGAATGGAAGATCACCTATTGCTTCCAGTGAAAGCTCAGGTTTCTTCCTGAATAATATGAGCTTCTGCTTCTGCCCCTCCTCCTCCTCCTTCTCCTTCTTCTCTTCCTCCTCTCCCTCCTCCTCTTCTTGCTCCTCCTCCTTCTCCTTTTTCTTCACTTCTATAGATGCCTTATTTATTTATCGATTGATGGATTGATTGGTACATTTTATCTGTTCATGATTGCACTTTTCCCCCTAACTTTCATCCTTCATAGTAGATAGCTCAGGAGTTAGAAAGAATATACTCTAAGTACATGTATTCATGCATACAGAGCATACATATCTACATATGTATAAAGTTTAACGTGCATAAATATATCTTATATTTAAAAATAAGCTTATAATAACAAGGGTCTAGCCTGACTTTGATAAACATTTTTTTCCCTCTCTGTGTACTCCAGCGCTTAGTACTTGCAATATATTGGGTTTCATCTTTAAAACTAGGGTGGATTTAACTTTTGTCTAGTCATAATTCTATAATATGTTTTGGACTAAGAATCATTATTTATTTTTTAGTTATTGTGTAGAGAACACACACTTGCTATGGCACACATGGGGAGGTCAGAGGATAACTTGCAGGGGTCAGTTCTCTCCTTCTTTCGTTTAGGTTCCAGGGATCAAACTCAGGTCATCAGGCTTGGCAGCAAGTGACTTTACCCACTGAGCCATCTTGTTGGCCCATTGACTAAATCTTACAGCCTCCACAAAACCATAGGTTTTTAGCTTGCAGAATGAGTGTCAGGGCTTGAGATCGTTTGTAAGATTATCAACGACCACAGTGGTGAGAGCTCTGGTAACATCATCTATAGCTAGACTCACAGAAGGGTTAATTTTATATCTACATGTCAGATTTGACTGCTTTCCTAGATTTTAGCATTAAGACTCACAGAAGGGTTAATTTTGTATCTACATGTTAGATTTAACTGCTTCCCTGGGTTTTAGCATTAAGAGCTTAAAATAAGATCAACATCTATCCTTAACCTACCCACGCTGTTGCCCTAGTCTACACAAAAACTGTCTGAAAAGACTAATTATTAAATTTGTCATCTACAAACAAAAGCTGCTAGGGAAAGCTAAGGCCATTCCCCAACATGCTTTCTCTGAGATACCAGTGTTCAGAATGGGCCTTAGCGGGGAAAGTTCTGGGGTTGAGTAAGTTCAACCCCTCTCACAGTGGTTCATGCATTTCTGTTCAAAGTTTCATATCATCAGCTAATAAACTTTATTTAGCATAATGTTTCACAGAGTTTGCTAAATATTTGACTACACCTATGTGACCAAGGAACTGTAGTACCAGTTTCAAGGAACACATGGGGAAGTATTATTTACTTTCTAGAATCTTGGAGTAGTTTCTGTGATTGATTTAATAGTATCTACCCAATTCTCCTAGCGATGCTGATGTAAATCAGGTAGACACCACCTTTTTTTTTTTAAAAAAAAAAGTTTTGTTTATTTATTATGTATACAGTGTTCTTTCTGCATGTGTGCCTACAGACCAGAAGAGGGCACCAGATCTCATTACAGATGGTTGTAAGCCACCACCACGTGGTTGCTGGGAATTGAACTCAGGACCTCTGGAAGAACAATCAGTGCTCTTAACCACTGAGCCATCTCTCCAGCCCTCGACACCATCTTTTCCATGTTTCCTCAACCACCACAAAGTTTAGGAACACCTGATTGACTGTGAGTTAATTTGAGGACTACAGAGAATTCAAGGAAGGCATGGAGAGTTTACTAGGCAATGCAATAGAAGATGAGAGGGGGGAGCTCTGTGGTCCATCATAGCAAAGAAGACAGGAAGAACAGACTCAGGAAAACCACAGGCAACGGTAACATTTGTCTCTCTTCTCAGTTAACGTGGTCTTTGCTCCAGCATTTCTATAGAATGCTTATTTCTAGGGTCTTAGTCTTCCTTTTCTTGGTGGTCCATTCTGCAAGGATAATAGCGAGGGGGTCTAGGAGAAATGAAGAGATCCCAAAGTCTAGAAATGGTTAGCTCTGCCTAATAGTGAGCGAGGGTATTGGATTGTATCCTAAATCAACAGATAATGGGCTAGTTAACTTCTGATGATGACTGTCACATAGAAAACACATTGTCACGTGAGCAAAGGTTTGCCATTTTGGACTCATACAAGTAACTCTTTGCAAGCAGGTGAACTATCTTGTCCCAGAGCTCATCAAGTGATGGGTTCCTTCCTCCTTTATTACTTTCTTGTCTGTTTGTTTTTGGAAACAGTGTATCTCTGTATAGCCTTGGCTATCCTAGAACTAGCTCTGTAGATCAGGTTGGCCTTGAATTCACAGAAGTCCTCCTGCCTCTGTCTCCCAAGTGCTTGGATTAAAGGCGTGACCCACCACCACCACCTAGTCCTCCTTTCTTACTTATTGGTCATGGATAACATGATTGATATTAAAAAGGTACAGGAATGATCTGTGTCCTTGATGTTGTCTCAAGCCAGTTGAGTTGGACAATAATTTACTAAATCTGATTACATGTTGAAAACTAAATAAAGAAAAAACAGACATGGTGCTTGTGATATAGAACAATGGCCAAGGCTTTCTTCACCTAACATGTGGTAAGTTGCTAACATGTGTTTTCTCTTTGGTAAGTTAATGACTCTTGTGGCCACATTTTATATCAATATGTAGCTGCAGTTCATTAATATTACTGATAACACCCATTTTGTGTTGTCCATAGCCCTGTCAGTTTGCCTCCCACGGAGCTGTGTAAAAAGTGTAAACATTTCTCACAGGCAGAGACCCTAACAAGATGATGCACATTTACAATCTCAACACCTGATAAGTGGGGGCAAGAGAAGGGCTACAAGTTCAAGGCCACTTTGGCCTACAAGGTGAGAACCAGTCCAACCAGAGCTAAATAGAAAGACTCTGTTCCCTGGCCCCATAATAATAGCAAATGAAAAAAAATAAAAATTATAAAGTTAATCAGGATGAAGATTATTTCTTTTAATCATTTGGGCAATACGGAAGCAGACAGAGAAATAAGCGAGAGTCTGCTTTCTGTGGGATTAGCTTTCTAATTCCGCTCTGGTCTTCAGAGTCAGCCATGTTGAAATGATTTCTGTGGATTTTCCTTATAGCCATAGATTGTAGTCAATTAACATCTCTCTGTTGAGGAGCATGTCATAAACGATGTATTTATAGCTATAGGAAGAACTCATTCTATCCACATCAAAACAACCCTATCATTGCTGAAAACACCATCACTACTAAATCTTTGCTGCTGTTTGCTTCATTTATTTGAGGCAGAATCTCATGTAGCCCTGCCTAGCCTTGGATTTTCTGTGGAGCCAGGATGATCATGGGCTCCTGATCTCCCTCTCTCCACCTCCTAAGCACTGAGATTACAGGCACATGTCTCACGACCAGCAAACCAACCTGCCTTTAGGAGTCAGCCTTTGACAGTTTTACCTAAATTCTTCAAAACAAAGCAAGTCAGAAATGTGCATGACATGACAGCCACAGCCTCAGAGGAGAAAAAGGTCGATAGTGGAGAAGGGGCATCTCGAGGGCATTTTATCATGTGTGACAAAAGCCCTGTTAAGAATTTGCCATTAGTTCACCTACTCTTTGCAATATTTAGTTAGGGTGGTTACTCGAACAAGCGGGCCACTCACTGTCAAAGGGACTGAGTCACTGGTCCAGTCTTGGACAGGTTGTAAATGTCAGAGCAGAGAGTCAGGTCCAGGTGTGAAGATTCCTATGACATGCAGCTTCCAAATCCCTGGAAGTCTGTTTAACAGGGACAGTTAGTCAGCCTCCGAGATGGCCTGGGACCTGCTCCCACACCCTGCTGGGTAAATACGAAGAAAACCAGGCTCCAAAGGTCTAGGCATTCTGGTTCCGCTCCATCTCCTTCATACTCCAGAATGTCTGTGCCAGGCAAGTATAGTATAGACCATTGCTGCTCCACTTCTGAGTCTTTCCGCTGTAACAAACACACCTAGAAAGCAACTTAAGGGTGTAAGGGTTTATGTTAGCTCATGGTCTTAGTTCACTATGGTGGGATGGGATAAAGAAGTTTATATAGAGGGGGTTTGTAGCCAGGACATGTCACTGGAGCAAACGGAAAGTGGAGAGCAACACAGGCAGGAACCAGAAGTGGGTATAACCTTAATAGGGCCACCCCTAGTGACTAACTTCTACCAGCCAGGCTATAATAACACCAGAAGCAGATTAGGGTTTCAAAACATGAGCATTTAGGGACCGCTCAGATTCACACCATAACACGCATATGGGGTTTAGTTTATTCATTACTGGTCGGTGCAAATGCCTTGCTGGAAGTTCTGGTTCCCAACCCCCTCACCCCCCATTCTACCCCCTCCTCCCTGCAGTGCCCCTTGTGGAGACGACCTCTTGGAGTCTGACAAGCAGGAGGTTCTCTTTCCTTTGGCTCCCAGCTGGCTTTGCCCACTGCCTTGAGAGAAAGAAGGTCAGGGCGGTTAGCTCCCCAGTTGACTTCCTGTCACAGCTATTTCTCCGTGGTCAGAGTCCAGAATCCAAACTCCAGCTCCTGCTATGCTAGTTGGCTTTCTTCCACATTCTTAGCCCTCCCTGAATTCTCCCCTGCGCATTGAGGACTCGGGGCCGTAACAGAGCTCTATTCTTACTAGCCCAGGTGCATTGCCCTTTCTCGGCTCACCATGGCCTTGCCTCCCCTCGTATAAATGCCCTTTCAGTTAAGATGCCTTTAATTACACCTACTCACTGTGGCATTGGTTTGCTTCTGGGGACACGACTGATCTAGTAAGTGAAACCAGGTTCTGTTCCAGAAAGCAGATCCTCAAAATGAGATTCTGGGATTACATTGCTCGTGTATTTGATGAAGGCATAGATACTCTCCTTGCCAGGGCGAAATGGATAATGGGGGTACGCAGGGAAATAACATTACTCAAATTATCAGCAGCTGCTGCAAGGGATGGGGTACAGATGGCAGGACGGCATCTGGAGATCACATTTTTTAGCTGTATTGTTAGGTGACTTGGATTACACGGCTGGCGCTCTGGGCCACAGCTCATGGAATCTTAGAGAGCACAGATGGGGAAAAGGACAAATCCCTCTCGGAGGAGCAGCCTAGGGCAAAGGTGAGAAACTGGTTGGCCTCCTAGGAAATACTTAAAGACTCTCTTCTCTTTGATATCTTCTGTGTATCTGAAGGTATCTTTAAATGAATTTCTCCTCTGCAATTATGGGTCAAATATGACAGCAGATCAGTTCTACTGACATGCTGCTGAATAATTGACTTCCTCCCAATATGAAGGCAGCAGCCATATTTCCTCTCAGATTATTGGCTATGTATTCCAAATGGGTCCTTTCCTTCAAATGTATTATTTCCCCTATGCCAACACATTTAACTTATTAAATGGTGAGTAGTGTGACTACAGGTTCATACCCACCGCTTTCATGGTCCCTTCGTTCATAGAAACTAGCTCAGTTTCAGTTAAAGGGATAGCATGAGCAAAGAGGCTGAGATACGTGCTTCAGATCGGAGGTAAAATGAACGTAGGATCTCACCGGCTGCCGGAATTCATGGGTCAGGAACTTAGGACGGGTGGGTCGAATAACCCTCACTAGCATCTCTAACAATGCATTTAGACTTCTGTCTCTACCGCTCTGGGCCTGACCAATGGAAAAGAACTCCAGTAAGGAGTGAAAGCTGTGTGTTCTTGTTTGCTTGCTCTTGCTACGATAAGCACGGAAAGGCTCTTGGGAGAAAAGCGCTTACTTGGCTTACACTTCCCCATCTCAGCCTATCACTAAGGGAAGTTAGGGCAGGGACTGCCTAATTCACAGCAGGAATCTGCCAGCAGAAACTGAATCCAAGACCTCAGAGATGTGCTGCTTACTGGCCAGCTCTCCATGGCTGACTCAGTTTGCTTTTTTATACAACGCAGGACCACCTGCCCAGGGATGATACCACCCACAGTGGGCTGGGCCTGTCAGCATCAATTTTTTTTCTTTTATTTATTTATTTATTTATTTATTTTTAAATTTATTTATTTATTAAGGATTTCTGCCTCCTCCCCGCCACCGTCTAGCATTTCCCTTCCCCTCCCCCGATCAAGTCCCCTTCCCTCATCAGCTCGAAGAGCAATCAAGGTTCCCTGACCTGTGGGAAGTCCAAGGACCGCCCACCTCCATCCAGGTTTAGTAAGGTGAGCATCCAAACTGCCTAGGCTCCCACAAAGCCAGTATGTGCAGTAGGATCAAAAACCCATTGCCATTGTTCTTGAGTTCTCAGTAGTCCTCATTGTCCGCTATGTTCAGCAAGTCCGGTTGTATCCCATGCTTTTTCAGACCCAGGCCAGCTGGCCTTGGTGAGTTCCCAATAGAACATCCCCATTGTCTCAGTGTATGGGTGCACCCCTCGCGGTCCTGAGTTCCTTGCTTGTGCTCCCTCTCCTTCTGCTCCTGATTTGGACCTTGAGATTTCTGTCCGGTGCTCCAATGTGGGTCTCTGTCTCTGTCTCCTTTCATCGCCTGATGAAGGTTAATATTCAGGAGGATGTCTATATGTTTGTCTTTGGATTCACCTTCTTATTCAGCATCAATTATTAATCATGAAAATCCCTCATAGACTTGTCCGTGGGCAAGCTGCTGGAGACATTTGCTTAACTGATGTTCCCTCTTCCCAGATGATTTTAGCTTGTGACAAAACTATCGAAAAACTAATCAGCACCTTGTAGATCCATTGGGAATCAGAACTTGGGACAGGCCAGCTCCTCAACAAACAAAAACGAAGCACTATATATACTGAACTTGCTTCAGAAGGAGACTGTGGGTTTCTGCCACTACTAAAGCAGCAAGGACGGGTCTGAATTTACTGGCATTTTTCTTAGTGACCGTGTCATGTGATAATCTAGGAAAAGAATGCAGCATCTCGTAAATGGATGACCACTTTAGGTCCGGGTTTCGTCTAGCAGAAATCGGTCAAGTGTTTTAGTAAC
This sequence comes from Microtus oregoni, assembly GCF_018167655.1. Taxonomy (NCBI): domain Eukaryota; kingdom Metazoa; phylum Chordata; class Mammalia; order Rodentia; family Cricetidae; genus Microtus; species Microtus oregoni. The sequence continues at coordinate 18,845,317 of NW_024543090.1, forward strand.
GACTTCATCTAGCTAGCATGCTTGCAGAGAATGAAGGAACAAGAGGTGGTTGGAGTCACTTGCATTCCACCAAGGAGAATATGTGCATGGAAGGGGACAAGATGCTGATAGTGCTGGATATTTGCTCTCTACCTTTAGCTCTGTTTTCTGTCCTTGAGCATCTGACTCTACAAGGAGAAGCTGATTACCATGGACGACAGACTCCCATGCCCCATGACTTCAGCTGGAGGATCCGAGTACTGAAGAGAAAAGACAGGCTATGCATCCCTTGCTCCCTCCTTCATGGTCATGCCGTGGTACCATTTGCTTTTCTCTCTATATATCCAGGGTTCTTGCTGAACAGCCCTGTCCTGCAGCTGCAGCTCTCTGGGTCTAAACAGCCTATCTTTCTCCTCATGCCTTCAAGAGTTGTGAAATGTATCCCACGTCCAGTCTCTGGAGTTGTCAATCATTTTGGCTGCCTCTTAAGACAGCCGTTTTGCAAAGCTCTATTCAACAAGCCACTTGCATGAGCTGTTCCTTTCTTATGAGTCTTTTGGCTAGGACTGCACTCATTCTCCTTCATATAAGGCAGGGAGACTCTCCTTTCCCCCCTCATCAGGCCACATGCTCCTGCATCAGGAACTGCAGCTCAAAATCTACACCAAGATTTCATCTCATTCCAGACAGAATAACTTTTATTTAAAAAGCATGATTTATACTTCAGTAAAAATACAGGATAAAAAAATCCCATGAAAAAAAATCGGTAGCTTTCATATATACAAACAATGAACTTGTAGAGAAAGAAAGATATGAGGAAAAATATCTTATTCATAGTTGCTTGAAAAGTATGTAGGAATAAACTTAACCAAGGCAGTAAAAGACTTATACAGTGAAAACTTCAAGATACTGAAAAAGGAAGTCAAATATGATCCTTGATTATATAAAGACTCTTTGTTTTCCTGGACTTTGGCATTAATATGGTGATAGTGGCTACATTATCAAAAGTGAGATACAAATTCAATATAATTCCTGTCAAAAAAATTTCAATGTCATTCTTTACAAAATTAGGGAAAAAACAATTCAAGCATTCATATGGAGGCACAAACAACAACAGATAGGAAAAACAGTGTTAGAGAGGAAGAACACAGCTGGAGGAACCACAGTACAGGACCTCAGATCACACTACGGATCTACAGTGACAAAGACAGGATGGTATTGACATTAAAACAATTAGCTCAAAGAAACAGAATGTAGCACCTGGAAATAAACCTGTACAAATATAGCCAATGAATTTTTCTTTTGCCTTCAAAAGTGAAGTTTCTAAAAGAAAGGAAGATTAGCCTATTTTAACAAGTGATGTTGATAAAAAAAAAAGTGATATCTACCCAGAGAATGGTGAAATTAGATCCACATTTTCACCTGGAAGAAAAGTGGATCAAAGACCTTAATTTAAAACCCCAAACACTGAATCTTGATGGAGAAGGCACAAGGAATGCACTTCCAGGTGGAGGTTGAAGAAAGCCTGAAAAGATGCCCAGCAGCACAGGAGCTATCTCCGGGACCAACAGGCTTTCGTGAGACCAGTGTTTCTGTACCGAAAAGGAAGCAATCCGCGATGCAAACAACCCACAGAATAGAAGAAAATCCTTCCGAGTTGCCAGTTATACTAGGGAAGGGGTCAATACCCAGAATTTACAAAGAATGACTTAAATTAAACATCATGAAACACAACTGCTGACTAAAATTTAGGCAGAGTGAAATGGACAGTGTTCAAGAGAAGACTCACAAATGGCTGAGTATTTTCAAGAGTGTTCAAGATCCTAGTTAGAGTACTGCCAATGAAAGCTACTTTAAGTTATCCCCCTTATCCCAGGATGGAATCATCAAGACACCTGACATCAAATGCTGGTCTGGTGTGGGAAAAGTGAAGCTGTTACTCATTGCTGGTGGGAGTGCCAACTAGGGCAGCCATTGTGGACGTTAGTATGGAGGTTTCTTAAAATAGTAAAAGCAGAACTTCCATATGACCCAGCTGTATTACACCTGGGCATACACCCCAGGAGCCCCATGTTCTACCACAGAGATACTCGCAGATTCATGTTAATTTCTTCTGGGTCCATGAGAACCAAGAAATGGAATCATCCCATATGATCTCAACAGATGGACAGGTGGTGAAAATGTAGTATTTATACACCTGATGGAATTTGATTAAGCTATAAAGAAACATGAAATTATGTATTTTTTCAGGCAAACGGGTGGATCTAGAAGGTAGAATATTAAGTGAGGAGATTCAGACTCCGGAAGGATAAAGCCACGTTCTACTCACATGTGAATTTCAGCCTATAATGCACACATGTGTATTTAGAAGTGAATCTTAATGAGAGTAAAGCTTAAAGAACTAGAAAGAAGTTCATGGAAGGGTAAACATGGGTGCTGTGGGAGGACAGGGGTGGGTAAGAGGACATGTGACATAAAAGCGGAAGAGAGACCGGGGCAGTGCTTGCATGGGATGTGAGAGGAGAGCAGCGGGAGAGATGCGGGGGAGAAGAGTCTACTAAGAGAGCCTTCGAAAATTCCACAGTGATATATAACAGCTTGCATGCTAATTAAAAACATTAAATGCTGAACAAAAAACTGAATTGAGGAGATGGCTCAGTTACTAAAGCGCTTGCTGCATAGGCACGAGGACCAGAGTTTAGATCCCTAGCATCCGTATAAAGAGCTGGGGTTATGTTGCACACCTGCAATCCCGGCACTGGGAAGGTAGCCAGAGGAATATCCCAGAGCTTCCTGGCCAGCTGCTAAGCTGAACTGTTGTACTTTCAACTCAGTAAGAGACCTTGTCTCAAACAAACAAACAAAAAAAAAACCATGTAGAACTGAAAATATCTGACATCAGCTTCTACCTCTGCACTCATGTGTGCCCACATACACACATATACACATGGATATGTATGTGCACAGATACATGCATGCATGCATGCGCACATACGCACACACAACCTCTAATGTCTAATAGCATAAAGAGCAACAAAGAACAGCAAATGCTGATGAGGATGTGGGAGAAAGGCAATGTGCGCTACTACAGTCAGACGGGAATCAGTAAGGACTTTCTCAAAATACTAAAATTAACTAAAAATGGAACCACCATGTGATCCAGCTATACCATTTCTGGAAATGCATCTGAAAGAATCCAAGTCAGCTCTCTACAGAGACACCTACTAATCTTTGTTTTGAAGCAATATTTGTAATAATCAAATTACACAACCAGCCTAGGTATCCATCAACAGATGGATGGAGAAAGGAACTATATAAACAAGAGAGCTTTGTGCACAGGTAAAGAAGGATAAAATGATGTAATCTGTAGTGAAATGGATAAAGTTGATATCAGCATATTAAATTAAATAGACCAGACCCAGACATACAAATATGTTTTCTCTCATGTGTAGAATGAATGTGTGTGTGTGTGTATGTGTGTGTGTAAAATAGAGGGGATTATTTGACAAGAGGAAGGAATCTAATTGGAAGGAGATAAGAGATGGTAGTGGAGTTAATATGGTCAAAGAAATGAGATACTATGTTAAAATGTCATAAATCCATTACTTTGCACAATATACGGTTTATAAAAAGATGTTGGGCATGGTGGTACACACCGCTAATCCCAGCACTCGAGGTAGGTGCAAGCGGATCTTTGTGAGTTTTGAGGCAAATCTCACCTACATAGTGAGTTCCAGGCCAATCAGAGCTCTCCAAAACAAAACAAAAGAAAGAAAACAAATAAAATAAACACCCCTCCTACTGAGTTGGCTAGTTTATCCCAGGGCTGGAGGGGAGGCTCATAGGTTAAGAGCACTCACCGTCATTTCAGATAATCCAGCGTTGGTTTGATTCCCAACATATGGTGGACTCCAGACCATCTGTGACTCCAGTTCCAGGGGATCTGACACCTTCTTTGGGCTCTTTGGTTACCAGGCATACACAGAGCTAAAGAACACCCATTTGTAAAATAAAAATAGATATTTAAGAAGAGAAAAGGAAGGACACTTACCTATAGTCCTGCATGCATGCTGAAAGGATAGATTCAAGACAGATTCTTTTCTTGAGGCTCTGGTTGGTTCCATAACAACTATGGAAGAGCCAATTGACATTTCCTTTTCTGTTAGGTTAAGGAATCTTAGCTTCTATCTGACCCATGGGCCAGTCAGGCTCACTGTTCTGTCTACTGGCACTGTAAGAAACAAAGTCTACTTAGACAGTCTTCTAAGGTCCTAAAGACAACAGTCCATTACTGGGCCTTGTTTTGCTGATTTCTTCACCCAGGAAATCCTCACCATGTGCTTATTCTGTGTTGGACCTTGTTCTATGACCCGAAATTGCGAAACTGAAGAAGACAGACTATGCTATCGTGAGTTACAGTCTTATTGAACAAGTCCTGACGAAAAGGAGCCGTGTTTGCTCTAGTCACTACAATCTTATGAGTACTGTAGTGGCTTAGAGAACAATTATACAAATAAGGAGATTAGAAAAGCTATATAGAACAGGTAAGTTGCAGTTAGATAGCACGGAGCTGCATCAGTGTGGGTTAATCTCTAAGTGTGTGAACCACTAGCCATTTTTTCCCAAACCGTCCAACACAAAGCAACAAGCCCTCAGTCAAATTTTATTGTACTTGTCTCCTGTCAAATATCTAAAGACACCAGAATGCCAGTTCAATAGTACAGCTCCATACTCTACCCCAGGACCCCTTGGAAACTGCGTCTCTCACCTCCATGCTCTTTAGGGCAGAGTCTACAGACAAGCCTAGACCATCTCAGAGATGCTACGGCTATCATCCATTCAGCGGGATTGCTTTCCTCCAAGACTTCCTTCATCAAAAGATTCACTTCACCCTTTCCTCTAGCACAGGCATTTTTTTCCTTACTAATCTGAGCTTTCTCTCTCCACTTTCTAGATCAACAGTGCTATGACCATTGATCAACCCCAGCCCACCAGCCCGAGGGAATCTTGTTGACAGACAGGTAGTGTGTCAACAGACTCATCTTGTGAAATGGAAATTGGAAGAAGCCTAAAACAACAGAGCAGAGGATGGAAACCCAAGCCGCTTTTGCCAGATGCAGCCCAGGTCTGGTAGGTCTTTGCTACAGCATTTCCTCTTTTTAAAACAGTTTCAGCCAAGGTCAAAATAAAAAAAAAAATGCACGCTGCCATTCTTTCCCAGTGGTGCCTTCTCACCGTTGGGTGGCTGGTGTGTGGTCAGCATCTTTGGCTCTTCGTAGTTTGGTTTTGAAAGCTCTGACACGGAATGGAATGGCTCAAGGTGGGAAAACCTTGCATGCAGCTGGACTAAAAATCAAAGGGATGTTTCATGCTGTGTTAAAGGGCTTCTTATTCCCTGGCTGGAGACTGTGAGCACTCAGACGCAGGGAAGGGTCATCTGGAAAAGCTGAGGTATGGGGCAGATGGGGATTTGCACATTGCAGTGAAAGAACCCATACTTCCCTTATGGGGTTAATCGGATGTGGGTGGCATGTGATTACAAGTGCTCATAAATTGTCTACCCTGATATTGAGTTCAGCCACATGTGTTAGTGTGAGCTGAGGTGAAGCCAGCAGAATGGGCCAGGATATGTTAGAACCGTGGCCAAGCCGGCAATAGGTCTCAACAAGTCAGAAAAATCAGCAAGAGACATATGAACCCAACTACTGGAGTAATAGATCTCTTGTCCCGAGTCTTTGCACTGTGGGGGCTTTCCCCTTTGGGATGGAAAGTGCTAATGGAGAAAGTGACTTCCTTGTGCAGGTGGAAAAGCAGTGTTTGCTCACTTAGACATCCATGCATTCATTGGGCCTCTGCTGTGAATGGCTGTCAAGGGTCCTTCATCTCAAACCTGGTTCTCTTTGGGCTGAGTTCCATCAGACTGCCAGAGAGACACTCTGGCTACTTTCAAGGAACTGATCTTTATCAACTCTGCTTTAATGAGGAAAGAGATGCCTTAGAAGAGAAGACCTGAGCATTCCCCACTAATTAATTATCGATTGGATGCCCACTAAAGCCACAGTGATGGCATTGTAGGTCCACAGTAAACAGTTGTCAGAGGAATGGATGTGAGATGGAGAGAGGGACATGACAAGGAGCAATGTCAAGGAGTTAAAGGTCTCAGTAGGGTGAAGGAAGCAGTAACTGTTTGTAGACAATCCCAAGAAGACTGTGCAGTAAGAACTTGCTTGGGTGCTAATGGCATTGGGGAGGAGAGTGGTACATAGGTGCTCCGTGGTCTGTGTGGAGCTTTATAGGAAACAGACTTAAGGCAACAGGGAAGTGAGCTGCGTTTTCTGTGCTTATATGCATCACTTTATATACTATATAGATTAACCCTTACCTGAAGGGTAGCTGCCATAATAGTCTCTCCTTCTGTTCATTGTCTGTTTGCTCTGTCAATCACTTCTATGGCTATGCAGAACCCTTAGGATATTATGTGATCTTACACATCGATTCTTAGCACTGTTTTGTGTACGACTGGTGTTATGTTCAGAAAGCACATGCCAAAGTATCTCTCCTGTACTGTTTTAACCTAGAATGTTCAAGTTCAAAGTAGGTTTCTCCTTCTCTGTGTAGGGGATTGAACCGGGACTAATGCAATCACTCTACCTCTGAGCTGTGCCATAAATCAGGGCCTCTGATCTGCTTTGAATTGGTGTGTGTGTGTGTGTGTGTGTGTGTGTGTGTGTATGTGTGTGTGTATGCAAGGTAAGAGGAGTACTTATTCACTGGTGAATGCATACCAGTACTGTCAATGTGGAAATCAGTGCGGCATTTCTCCAGAAATTAAGAATACACATACCATATGACCCAGGTACACCATTCCTGGGCATACATACACCCAAAGTGCTCTCTGTTTTGCCCCAGAAATATTTTCATGTCCATGATTATTGCTGCTCTCTTCACATTAGCAAGGAAATATAATTAGCCTAGATGTCCATCAACAGACGAATGGACATTGAATACGTGGTAGATAAATATAAAATGGAATTCCATTAAGCTGTAACAAAAATGAAATTACAAAATTTGAAGAAAAATGGAAAGACCTGAAACTATTGTATTAGATGAGGTGGTCCTGACTCAGGAAGACATATTGTATGTGCTTTTTCACATGTGTGTGGGCCCTAGTTTTTAGTGTTTCTAAGGATGTCTGTGTAAATGCAGCAGTAAATGAGGGGTCGCGGAACTAGGAGGACCATCGCGAGGGGAGAAGAGTGGAGGAATGTGATGAGGCAATATGGGACATGAAAAAAGACAGGAGGCTCCCGCGGTTAGAGGGCCTAAGGGGAGACCAAGGAATGCAGGAGGGAGGAGAATGAATGTAAACAAGTTATGTTTGTAGATGCCATAATGACACAGAACACTTGCCTAATTAAAATATACAAAATCTTTGAAGATTTAAGGAAAAAAGTATGCTGTGTTTTCAAGAACCGCAAGGTCCTTGGGATAAGGAGGCAGAGCAACCTAGTTACTGAGGTCATCACCGCTTCATGTTCTGAAGAAGAACTGTAACCTACAAAGGATTTCTAACAAAAACATTCGCCAAAACACTACCAGAGCAGCCATCCTGCCCTTCTCATGCTGAGCTTACACTTCTCCCCTCAGTTTGTTGAACTCTTTTTTCCAAAGCATAAAGACTCCCCACGAACTAAAAATACTTACTTTGAGGAACAAATGGCTTTAGATCAGAGGTTATGCTATGTAAAAATTACAAAGAATTCCCCTGAATCCCTAGCATTGACATATAGGATTGTAAGGAAAACGCGATTTAATTATCTATGTGTGGATATAAAATGAGGATGGACTCTTTATACTTATAAAGAATATGTACTTGCTCCATTGAATCAAACGTCAAATTAAATTTAGACTCAGAGAATCTGGCATGTCTGTAATTCGATGGTATGTGCCGTGTGGTGACTCAGTTTCCCCGCCGCTCTCCTCCCCAATAACTGCCAACAAACCTGCAGTGTGCTGTGATATCAGGGGCTCTGCAGTTGGTTTCCGTTCAACACTTAGAACTCATATCCACATCATGTCCTTTCTCAATTGGTTGATGGTACTTAATGTTATACCTAGTGCCAAACCAACCCCCACTTATGAAATGACTTGATAAGCAAAATTGTTATATTACCTAAATGCTTCAGCTGTAAACGACAGAAAAAAAATTGAAATCTCTGATGGTGAAAATAAGTATGAAGAAAAATTATGCCTGTAGAGTCATCATTTTGGGGGCTGGGGAGATGGCTCAGCAGTTAAAAGTGTTGTTTCTTTTGCAAAGGACTCAAGTTTGGTTGCCAGCATCCACAAGGTGGCTCACCAGTGTCCTTAGCTTTAGTTCCAGAGGGTCCAGCACCTTCTTCTGGATTCCGCAGGCAATGTACATAGATGTGCACATACACATTGAGACAGAAAACTCACACATTTAAAAATAAAGAACAAATTTAGAATTATTGCTGTTATTTGAGCATTAAGGCATCAACGTAGCAATATGAGAATATATCAAAAGTTAGTTGCTATAAGCTCAGGTCATGTCTGAGTTCTCATGAATACGGCTTAGCCTCAGGCGGTGAACAAGAAACAGCACACAGGTCTCAGGTGACTGAGAATGGACTAATAGCTTTTAATTGTAAGGTTTTTACCTAAGTCATACTTAAGATACAGTAAAGCACAGGGAGCAATAAAACAGATACACATTAACCAAATAAGTTTTGGGATTATAGTTTCTTCATTTATTCTTTTAGATATAATTGTAATCTTTTTACTGTCAAAATTTATGCACAGTAAAAAATACTAATACTGTACAACTCTGGGTGTTCATACATATATGGATTTATGTAACTACCAGGAGAAAAACAATTTTTATTGCCCTTTAAAATTCCTTTGTGCCGTCCTTATGCAGTCAGGCCTCTACACATCCCCAATCTTTGTTAAAGCTGGTAACAGGATCGGCTCCTCTCCACAGCATGTGAAGTGTTTCACTGAATACACGGTCTTTCCGGTTGGAGAGACAGCTCAGTTGGTAAAGCACTCGTCTTGAAAGCATGAGGACCTAGCAAAGAGAGACTTACCGAAGCCTATGTGAGAAAAGTGAGGTGTGATGACGTCACCTGCTTGTGACCCCAGTGCCAGGGAACAGAGATGGGTGGATGGCTGAGACGCTGGTCAGTACTGTTGCTGAAGCAGTGAATGACAAGCCCAGGAGAGAACCTTCCCCTATTGTTCTTTGCTGGATTTCTTGCCTCATTTCTTAGAAATATAATTAAATATGACATATTTAAACTATAAAGCTTTTAACATGCTTTAAAAAAACTTTCGCATAGAGATATGAATGATATCAAATGAAGTCAATAGATCACACACGTGTACGGTGCCTGAGGTACAAGTCCCAAGGTTGTACTCTAGCCTCTATATACCCACTCAGATATGTACACTGTACTCAATGCCACAAACATGCACTGCACATACCGCAAGCACACACACATGCACTACACATATCACACACACGCGCACACACACACACGCACACACGTGCACTGCAAATACCACACACACACACACATACACACACATTCACACGAACGCTATGCTGGGATACAAGATACCTAGTGTTTCACAATTCTACTGAAATTTAGCTTAATATTTTTCCATTGAAATGTTAACATTTGAACTCAAAGGCTCCATTCAAGATACATTCACAAGTATTTTTACATAAAAAAGTCTAAATGTATTGTTTCCAATTAAGATGCTTTTGAGCATTTAATCAAATTTAGATGTAGGCGTGCTAATTTCATTTCACTGTAATACTGAATATAAATATATTTACTTAAAAGAAGGGGTTCCATCCATATATCTTTTACGGGTTGAGATATTGCAGGAAGAAATTACAGGATTCTAAAAGCAGAATTTATTCATTGTTTGAGGTCACAATAATAAAATGTGTTAAGCTGTATCCTTTGGAGGAATGATGAATACCTGCTGGCAAGCTTTGCTTTCAATAAACCTTCTAAAAGAACTTCTTGGCTCTCCTTGCTGGATATTTTTGTTAAGGAATTTCCAAGGCAAGTTTGACCAAAGTAGAACATAAATTTAGAAGTATCAACTACAAAACTTTAATATCATTTCAGGCTAACTTAGAAAGTAGTTATTCAAAGTCTTGAGCAATCCTATAACAGTGTTATTCTTAGGAACTCTAAATTGCATACCATTTTCCTAAGAACATTTTTGTATTTGTCAAGAACGTATTTGAGAATGTGCAATCATTCATATGTTTAATGGTGTGGCGTCTTGTGGGTTTACCTATGCAGGGTGTTCATTCCACAGCTCACTTAAGTGCGTTTCTGCCCTTTCAGGCTTTTATTTTAATAAATAAGATGACTTTTAAACAAAAGTGCTAGCGCTTTATGTGGGGTACCACTTTAGGAGCTGTAGGCCAATGAGGTTCCCGATGGTCCCCTCAAATAAAGACTGTTGTTATTCATGTTGATTGCCCGCCATACTAGGGGAAAAAAACACTATTGCAAAATAGACCACAAAGTCTGGTTGCAAGAAAAGGCAAGGTCGAGCCCTGCTGACTAGCTTACATAGAAGTTACTTTGCAGGGTTCTCTCTCTCTCTCTCTCTCTCTCTCTCTCTCTCTCTCTCTCTCTCTCTCTGTGTGTGTGTGTGTGTGTGTGTGTGTGTGTGTAGAAACGGCATCAAGGGTCATATCCAGCTGTGAACACTACAAACTTGAATGCCAACACATCAGGCAAGATGTGTCCACTGGTACAGGGGTTGCATGACTGTTAGGGGATAAGTAGCCACTTTTGGATTGGGTTTGAGGTTCACTGCATAAGAGGGAATACATGCCCGGTACTATAAACCTCATTAAAAAGCTATGTCTGTGGAGGTCATGGGCCCCAGTTAGGACTCACTACTGCCGTTTTGTTAGATTGGCATGGCATCCATTTATAGTCTAAAAATGTTTATACCTATAGACAAACACTACTCTCAGCCGTAGTCATGGGAGTCTCTTTTTGCACTGAATGGTGGTGAATGCAGAAACCCATTGCATGTTCAAGATTCTTAGGATAAGTGACAATTTAGTGCTTAGTTCTAAACAAGATATTCATACTGCCCCTTCCAATGCTCAGCGAATATTGAAGAAGAAAGAACAGAAATATGTAAGAGTCAGAATACAGGAGGAGGAGAGGTGAATGCTATATTTAGGGTATGATACAGTCATTCTAAACATGACTTTACAACAGCTGTCTTGGTTTGTGCTAGGGATGCACAAACTGTGCCTGTTAACAGCCAATCAAGGGTTGGGGATGGAGGGGATCATGAGGCCCTATTTCTCCCCGTTGAATACTTAGAAGTTGATGGAATTCTGAGGCAAGGGTAGTCATTGTCTCAGTTTTGTATGTATTGGTGAGCACCCCAAGCTGCAATGGCTGGTTTTAAACCCAGTGGTCACACAGATATCCACGGTTAAGATGAGAGGGTCTCCAAACAAAACAACACATGGTTGTGGGAAAGGGACCTATAAGGAAGAGGGGGATAATAGGGTGAGAAGGAGATAAGACAGGGTGGGCAACTGAGAATAAACATGTATTATATGTATTATATAGATATAATTTAAATGTATTATATGTATATATTATATGTAATGTATTATATGTAAATATGTCTTATATACATATGTGAACTTATCAAAGAACAAATTTAATCAATGAAAAATTTCCCATTATGTTATATTCCAATACATTTGAATGCACATTGTTACCTCACAAATAAATAATACTTCTTTATTGTTAAACTTGAAACTGAATTTATCTCAAATATCACAATTATGTCAGATATAGTATCACTCTCTAAATGAACTTAAAGGAAAAAAACTGGATAAAAAGTAAGTCAATTCTTTTGAAAAGAACTAATGCTCTGCAATGTGGCTGGTATAAAATCATCATTATTTAGTAGTGTTAACAGTTTTCTTTCTTTGGAATTAATAGCTAGCATTTTCATTAATTTTCCCTATGTACACAAGGAAATCTGAAACTAAAAACTGGACATTATTCAAAGATAATTGTTTGATATAAATGAAAAATGCTTTAATGAGTGCTATAAAAGGGTCTTTTGTGGGTGAATATGTTAAAAGTACCACTTATGGATGCAGAAATGAAAGATGAAAGCCTCATCTTCGGTAGATACGGGCCATTGTGTTTTGCACAGTCACTAACACCCTTGACGGTGCAGGATGAAAAGCAGTATTAAGATACATTTATCATTGGCTTTCATGAGAAATTGGTCTTCAGCACTTAAGTTTTCTTATTTGGCCACCTTAACGTTTTAGCAATTTCCTTTGAAAGCATCTCTGAAAAGATAAAGGGAAATTTCAGAAGGGAGATACTCAGTGGCTTTACGCTCTGTGCAGTCAAAACCACGTTAGCAACTGTGCCTAGACTAAACAGTCTGGTGGGTCGGCTCAACCTCTACTTGTTGGCTTTATGTCTCATCTATTTTCTCATCTTTCTCTAGTTTAAAACTTTCTATATTTTTCACTGACCTTATTGGCCATTGACCTCTTGAGTTGGCATGTTTCAAAAAATCTTATTTGCCATTTTTTAGCTAATTTGTCATTTTTTAGCTGAGAGCTGAGGGGGTACCCCAAGCGGGCACTAGGGATATCACTGAGTAGTTGCTCCAAGTCTCTTTCTCAGATCAAAAGCAATCAGCTGGATCTGGATGTTTGCATCTTCATTCACTTTATTTTGTCACCAGTTGTGATTCTCTGCTGTCCTAGAAAGGGAGACATTATTTATGCTGTGGAAAGAAATTGTGACGGGGAAGAGGCAAATTAGTACGTTCATCATTTGTTTAAGTGAGAATTCTGTCTTCAAAAGCTAATGAGACCATGGTTTTGTATACTTTAATGTACCAATTAAAAATCATTGTTTATTCGTTAACATGAGACAAACATCAAGTTGGACATACTATTAGGGGTGACATGCATACATTAGAGACGTGCGAGACAAGAGAGGATGTGTGTGCTCTGTCTATCGGAGATCTCCTTCATGGTCATGGCTTCACTACAATTATTATTATTATTTTTACCTGTGGCTGAAGTTGAGATCTTGACTCTGTCTCCTGGAAGTTGGTTCTCTTCCAATTTTTACCTCCCGTCTCGGCACTGGTCAGAACTCAGCTTATTGTTCAAATAAAGATTCTTATGGATATCTTAATTTCTATTTCATCTCCTCTCAAACCCTATTCTTTGCTTCATTGTCTTCATTCTCCTTCCTAAGCAGAGCCCATGAACCTGTTCTCTCTATGTTCCTTTCACCATTCCAGGCTCTATGCCAGCATCCTAGCTGCACTCCTCCGCAGTCCCATGGCTTGCCCCCCAACACCACCTTCACACCCTGAGACTATTCTCCATATTGAACAAAGATCAGTTTTTAAAAGCAAAAATTTCTCTGTGTGACTTCCCTAGCTAAAACCTATTAACGGCATTTCCTTATTTTTCAATTAAAGTCCATATGCATTAATATGGCTTCCTGGTTTCCTTTCCTTTTTTTTCCTTTTATTATGCTTAGGGGACTGTTCTAGTTTGTCCTCTGTTGCTCTAATAAACACTGTGACCAAAAACTATTTGGGAAATGGAAAGAATTTTGTCAGCTTATTCTTCCAGGTCACAGACTATCATTGAAGGAAGTCAGGACAGGAATTCAAGCAGGAACCATAACAGAAAACATGGAGGAATGCATCTTACTGACTTGCTCTTTGGTTTATGCTCAGTTACCTTTCCTATGCAACCCAAATGTACCTGCCCAGGAATGGTGCAGCCTACAGTGGGCTGGGTCCTTCCACATTAATCATCAATTAAGACAACTCTCTCAGCCATGGCCACAGGCCAATGTAATTCAGTCAATTCTTTAAGTGTCCCTGGCCTCAGATGACTCTAGGTTGTGCCATGCTGAGCACAAAATCTGACCAGTACTGACATTTTCCCACCAATGACTTCTTGGCCACATCAGCCATCTTCAAGTTGTCTGTCTCAAAAACACCAACATGTGACATCCTGACCCCCCATCATCTGCCTCTTGCTGTCCAGGGTGCAAAACCAGAGTGTTTCTTGTTGACTGCATGCAGACTGGTCTTCCTGGTCTTAGTTAAGTGGTACCTTCTTCTTCTACCTTGCAGTCTTGTAATACTTTATCTGGAGCATGTGCTCAGACCAGTAGGGGCCTTTGGATAGGATATGCAATGCATACCACTGTCTTAGGCAGTACTCTCTCAGAGCTGTTTCATATTAAAGATCTTTGAGTTTTCTGTAATATTGAAGGATTTTTGGCCTGTCCCCATCACAGGAGATGAATTTGAGTATATACTTGTTGGAAGAATAGACTTTTTGTTTACTAAGTTTTTTATTTAACATGTGCATGAGTAAGTGTGAATGCACGTGGGGGTGGGAGGTCAAAGCATTATTCAGGTGTCAGCTCTCTCCCTCCTCCCTGTTGTCTGAGGCATGGTCTCTCCTCTTGTTTCTGCCTCTGAACTTCATACCTGTCCAAGAACATCCAGCTGATCCTATAGTCTCTGCATCCCATCTTGTCTTTGGACCATGGTGATTACAGATACTCTATCTGACTTTTCTACCTTAACATTTTGTTTTTATTCTCTCTCTCTCTCTCTCTCTCTCTCTCTCTCTCTCTCTCTGTGTGTGTGTGTGTGTGTGTGTGCGTGGGCACGCGCGTGCTCATGTATGTGCGATGGCACATATTTGGAAATCAGAGAACAACTTGCCTTCCAGGAATCCAACTATCCTGGCAGCCTCACATTTGACTTTTTAAAAAATTTGGGGTTCTGGTAATTTGGTTTGTGGGCCAAGACTTTTTACCCATTGACCTATCTTCTTAGCCCCAGAATTGACTTCTTAATATTTTTTCTCAATTCTTCAGTTTCAGTACAGACTAAAATCAGAATGTCTTGTTTCCAGGAAAAGTAGAAAACGATTGACCATTTTTCTCTCTTCAAAGACCCTTCATAGATATGTGTACTGTTCTCAGCCATTCTGCAGCCTCACCGAGGCTAAGTCAAAAAGTCCAGAGCAATGAATTCTCTTCCCCAATGGGGCTTCTACTGAAAATCAAACAATTCGAGATTGAAACTGTATGATGCTTAAGGATTTTGAAGCTTTTTATTTTAAAAGTGGACATGAAATTCAAATTATGCTTCAGCTATGTCCCAGGAGACTTAGAAATGTTGTTTTTGTGGAAAATTGCTTATTATAGAAAAGATTTTATAGCTATATTATAATTAGTGGCATACAAAGGTCTCTCCCTCGGGCTCTCCAATTTAAGACTGTAATAATGGATGGCTCTGGTATCATGGCTGCCCTACAGGATTCTTCCTCTGCTTCTAGAATGACTTGGGTGGATGCTATAGAAGTCTAACTATGGGAGAGAGAGAGAGAGAGAGAGAGAGAGAGAGAGAGAGAGAGACATGCAGGGAAGGAGTGGTAGGATTAAAGCCATAATTATCTCTTTCTGCTTGATATGTTTGCTTTCTCTCTCCAATTCAATTAACTTTGGCAGGCTCCAGGCAACATGAACCAAAGGTGGAGCCTAAACAAAACGTTTTTCTATGTGCATGGTGCTACCGAAATAGCCTGTATATGTCCTACGGAGGGCATCTAGCAAAGTACAAAGTAAACAGAGACATAATGAGAGGTCCCTGGTGGCTGTGGTGATGAAAAGGACAGCAGGAAAGGAGAAAGTTCACCCTAGTCTAGATTCTTCTTCAAAGGCTAGTGTCATAAATAGCATTGGAGCTGGCCTGGTGCTGGAGCAAGTTCTCCCTGGAGCTCTACCATCCTGCTGGAGTAAACATATCATTTCACCTTGATGGCTAATAAAACAAAGGAAGAAATTAGATCAGTGAGCCTCTCAACACTAATTCCCCAGGATCCTCAAGGGCAGGTGGAACCTTCGTAAAATGTGTAACATTATGAATCAAAGAGGACAGAGTAGATCCACAAGGAAGTGAATTTCACCCATGGCTTCTGGCATCAATTGACAAGCTAATTCATCAGTACCCATTTTAAAAGCATTCAATTTAGGAAATTTTAGTGCAACTCAACCTGTGTGGCTAACATAAATAAGAATAATGGGCTTTATAAGTTATAAGAGCTAATACGAAGCCTGAGCTAATGGGCCAATCAGTTTTATAACTGATGGAGACCACTGTTTGAATTTCTTTGGGGCTTATCGGCTGCAGGAACTGGGCAGGACAGAAATCCTGAAAAGCAGGCCCACATGTTACAGAATGGTGCCCAATGAGTGAGAGAGAGAGAGAGAGAGAGAGACTATCCAGGCATCATCATCTGGGCCTTCAGAGATACACTGGAACTGCTGAGGTGTCTGGCCTGTGGATTACAAGTAGCAGATGGATTCACATCATGAAGACAGCCATTGTTGAACTTTCTAGAATACATCCTGGAAGCCAGTCTACTAAATTCCCTTCTGATACATATTTGTTCATTCTGTGGGTTTTTCTTATCTAGAAAACCCTGCCTAATACCATATCTATACTGAGATCTGATATTACCCAGTTTAATTTATAAGCCACGTCTCTTCTAAATGGCAGGTGCCCCTTTCTTTTACTCTCTTCATTAAGATGGGTAAGCTATATCTTGCTAAATCTTG
Source organism: Microtus oregoni (assembly GCF_018167655.1). Lineage (NCBI taxonomy): Eukaryota > Metazoa > Chordata > Mammalia > Rodentia > Cricetidae > Microtus > Microtus oregoni. The sequence continues at coordinate 18,862,023 of NW_024543090.1, forward strand.
ACTTCTAAATCCTAAAACAGAAAGCTATATTTTTGGATTCTTCATTTTTCCTTCCTTTTAATCAAATGTTCCTTGACAGTTTCGTTTATGTGTATAATGAATGTTAATTATTCCCATTCTCACCTTCTCTCCCCCTCCCACTTCACCACTCCCAAGTCCCTTTCCTATGTTCATGACTTCCGTTTTTCTTTTGTGACCCACTAGGTTTCACTAGGACCATCTGTATGACTATGGTTTGGGAATTGTTCATTGGAGATTCATGAAGGTAGATGACTGAAGACAATAATCCACCAGAAGACAACAGTTCATCAAGGATGCATGGGACCCCCTTCAACCTTTTCCAATCTATGACTGATTATTGACAGGCCCAGTCCTGTTTAGGCTTGATGAGATGATGTTTCCAATACCCATGTTATGCCTAAAAGAGAGCATTCCACATATATTTTTTTCTTGTCTTCTGGTTCTTATTTTCTTTCTGCCTTTTCTGCGATGTTTCCTGAGCCTTGGAGGGATGACAGAATGCCCTGAATAGGACTGAGTGCTCCGGTGTCACCTATTCTCCGCACCTTGAGCAGTTATGACTCTCTGAATACACCACTCTCCTGCAGAGAGGAGATTCCCTGGCCAAGGTTGAGAGTCATTAGCCTTTGTCTGTGAAAATAAACACAAATATTTAGATTGAAGAATGTCTCCATGTCAATTATACAACAGTAGTGAATTCTCTCTAACCCTCATGGCCTCTCCAATCATGAGTCTTTGACTGGGGTCACAGTACCAGGCACTAATTCTCTCCTGTGGAGTGGGACTCAGATCCAACCCAAGCACTGGTTACCTCTACAACAGAAAGTTCATTAGTGCCTAACATTAGAGAAAGGGAGGGGAAGGAGAGGGAGGGATACCAAATGTCTAGGTGCTCAAAGTAGAAATTCTGTGGAGCGTGTTCTAATAGAGACTGTGCAGGAGTGCACTGTGCAGCTAGAAGGAGGTCTGCTTCCGGTTGCCTGAGTAGGAAGGGTGGAAAACAAGACCAACTGTTTGGCCCATACCCATGAAAGAGCTAGTCTGTTACTTGAGGATGTAGCTGAGGAAATACACCCAGCAGAATCCTGTGTTTGACATAGGTCAGATTACCTTCTGACCTATGCTTAGAAGTGGACTCCTATGGTTATGACCGAGAGGAGGTGACCAAAATAATTTGATTATAGGCTCCCGGTAGTTACATGGTTTGGCTTGTGTTTATTCATTCTTTCTTCTTCCTTTGGCATTCTAGACATAACAATGATAGGGCCTGAACATGGACTGTTACTCTTGATTCCACTCCAAGGCCGTTGGTTTCCTTCTCAAAGCTTCAGTCTCGCTGCACCTTAAGCAACATAGGAGAGAACTGGATATAACCTTGGAATTACTTTGGCATCTTTCTATCGAGTAATTGCATTGTCTTCATATATATTCTCACTTGAGTTAATGTATTCACTCATTCTAGTAACACTGAATGTCTCGTGGTATCATCTCTGCATTGGGCAATGGAGACTAAAGCCCCAGTGAGATCAGTATGTCTTCTTTCTGGAGATCTTCATAGTCTTGCTAGGACATTCAGGAAGAAGACAAATTTGGAATAGCGAGAGCTACAGGTCAGTGCTACAATGTCAAGGAGCTGGGCGATTTAGTTCCTGGCAGAACAAAGAAAACTAGAAAGAGAAGATGATGATTCAGTGGGATTGGACAGTGACCTGGGTTCTGCCAAGTCGGAGACATCAAGGAGGAACTCAAGATCATGGCAAAAATGACCTTGGAGAAAGGAGCAAAAATTAGTTGTTGTAACTCTTTGGGGGTAACTAATCTGGCTACAGGGCATATCTCTGACATATAGATCATTTCTTCAATTTTTTTCCCCCCAATTTCTTTCACTTCCAAAAATAACCAGAAAGTCCTAGTGATGCAAGCTCAAGTCATGAAAAGGAGGAAAAAAGGCCAAGGGGCTTGTGAACAATCCCAGATCTTGCAACAGCCATGGGAGTATTTTAATAAATCTTAAGGGAGTCCAGCAACAGATAGCAACAGAGGCAGATAGCAAGAAGAAAGGAGACCAGGCCTGAGCACAATCAGTCGGGACCTAGAATCCTTTTGTTACCTACCTGTGTGACTTTACATGTGACTTGACCTCTCAGCTTTGGCTTTTCCAGCATTCAGTGGTGATTAGTCCCGTGGAGCTGGGAGTTAACACATGCAAATCCCTAAAAATGGTTGTTAGCACATAGTGAGCACCCCCGATGGTTCAATGTTGTAGTTGTTGTAATTGCTATTTTAGTAAATTTCCAGGCTACATTATAACAACAATTTAGTGATAGCTTCATTTTTTAAAGATTATTTCTCTTTCATCCTAAATATTCCCAAGTGGAAGAGGAGCATTCGATTAGAGGAGACATTAACCAACCTTCTGTAGGCTGATGTTTATTGAACCAGGTCACCGGTTAGCAGCGAAGCACTACAGCGTTGGGGAGGGAGCACTGGGAACCTTGGTTTCTCATCTTGAATCTACTAAAGAGCATCACATGACTGTGCTGGAGACCCAAGCAGCTGTGCAAGCTTCACTGTTAGTGTGGTTTTCAGAGGACATAGTTGATTATACCTTGCTAAGATGGAGAGTTGGCTTTTGGATGCTTCCAGTCCCTTCCTTTTTTTATTTTTGTCTTTTGTTTCTTTGTTTGCTTGCTTTCTTGTTTGTTTGTTTTGTATTTTTGAGACAGGGTCTCTCTGTAACTTTGGAGCCTGTCCTGGAACTAGCTCTTATAGACCAGGCTGACCTCGAACTCATAGAGATCCGCCTGCTTCTGCCTCCTGAGTGCTGGGATTAAAGGCGTGCACCACCACCGCCCAGCAAACCCTTAGCCATTGATAAGAAAAAGTAATATCTCTGCCCTCTACTTCACATGTCAGTCAAATGAAGCAGGAAGGATGGCGAACAACATACATGAGCAGGGAGAAAAGATAGAGAGAAAAATGAGAGACAGGGAGAGAGCAAGTGAAAAAGGAGGGAAGTAGACACACACACACACACACAGAGAGAAAGAGATAGAGAGAGAGATAGAGAGAGAGAGAGAGAGAGAGAGATAACAGTTATTTATCCCTATTTTCTGAGCCCTTGAAATATGTCCTCCAGTCTTTTTTGTTTGTTTTTAACATGGGGAATTTTATTGGGGGAAAGTAAGGGAGTAGGCGAAGGGAAGGAAGGGAAGGGAAGGGAGAGAGAGAGAGAGAGAGGAGAAAGAGAAACAGCTTGTGGGAAGAGAAAGAAAGAGAAGAGAAAAAGAGAGAGAGAGGTGCAGAGAGTTAGAGAGAGAGAGAGATACAGAGAGAGGCAGAGCGCCAAAAAAAAAAAAAAAAAAAAGAGGTGGGTGGGAAAGAGAGCCTGTTCTCCAGTCTTTCTTGGTTGTCTGAGTTTTCATTTCCAGTTAAGCTCTACCACACTGAACTTCTCTTATTTGTAACCAAGAAAACCTGTCTATTGTCAAGCATCCTTGTGAGTGGCAGGTAAGATGAAGGAGTTCTTTGAAAATTCAATATAAGACAAATGGCAGCCATAACCAAGAGTGGCAAAATGTGGTTTCTCCCCTTACAGAAGAAATAAAGCATTCTCTTCCATCAGCATGGAAAATTAGGAACTGACCTGGTATGGCATAGTCATCTGGGGAGAACTTTGGGGGGGGAAATGTAGGATTTGGGCCGGACTGGGCAGCTGCGAGTCTCCAGGATGGACACAGTGCTGACCACAGTAAGAAAAGGCCTTTCTAGGTGTTATGGATGTTGGGGCTTAAAGCATCCCTGTTGGTTGGTCCATTAACACATACTTGCCGGCCTCCTATGGGCTAAGTATGGAGGAAGTCAGAACTTGAGAAGATCTTAGAATCTGCTCCAGCTGGTTGGGAAACTCATTTAAATCAGAGAATGGGGAAGAAGAATGTGCAGTATTTTTTTTAAAGAGGAGTCCATACCACATTCCTGTGGGTCCTCGCTCAAATCCCAACGCTTCCCCCCCCCCCCTCCCCTCAATGGCATTTTAAAGACTTCTCTGCTGTTGAAGTCAGGTTGGAATTCTCAATATGTTTTTGATTCCCTGTCTTTGGAAGTGAGCAGAAATGGCCAATTTGGATGAGAGCTGTTCCCCCCTGTAGAGCCTCTTCTTGACTACCCAGCTGCCATCACTTTCCCCCACCCTGTGGTTACTGTTTCTTCCCAGTTTACATCTCAGGCCCCATGGCTGGCTAGGCTTCAGGCCTGAGAACGCGAATCATTCTCCCCGAGAGAAGCTTGTTGCTGTGATTGAATTAGCCGCAGGCTTCCATGGTTCAGGGTCCAGGGTGACAAGGGCAGACATCGTTTTCCTTCTTGGGTCTTACCGTTCCACACTAACAAGACCTCTCCGTTAGTTTATTACGAGGCTGTATGTATCTGAAGAGCAGAAGTTTCATTCCTCCAGTTCAAGAAAAGTCACAGGAGAATGGTTGTCAGGTCCACTCAGCATGAGGCATCAAAAAAAACCCCAAAGCCTTAGTTTTCCCATCTGTTCAGTGGGATGATAGCACCCCATTTGATAGCAATTATCATAAGAATTAATTAAAATCAGGGCACTGGCTCCATAGTATCTTGCTAATATGGACAGACTCAATCGAGCAAAGTCCCTGTAGTGATTTAAACTCTGGGGGACAGACTGGCTGAAGCACTTGCTGGGTGTCACCTGTATTAGTACATTATCCCCCCCCTTCTTTTGTAGTTTCTGATCAGTCATTTTCTCTTTGTCTTTAAAAGTGTCTTCTGGAAGAGAGGCAGTTTGCAAGAAGGGCAGCCAGGCCTGCTTCTCATTTCCTCCCTTCTCTTTCTCCTGTTTGGAAGCACATAACTCAAAATAGGTTGAGGACATAACAGATCCAGTTTTTTTCAGACTCTTTTTTTTTTTTTTTTCAGAAGCAAATTCTTTAAGAGAAACCAAACTTAGCTCTCAAAAAATGGCCGGAGTCGCTTTGGAGAGGGATGCAAACGCTAGAAAGGGGCCTCCCTCTCCTTAACGATGAGAGCATTGAAGCTACAGGGGCTGACAGCCCTTACAGGGTCTCACCGCCCAATGTCCCACCTCTCTACCTCCTCTGAAGGAAAAGAATTACCACAGACGGTGTCAGGCAACGAAGCCAGGAAGGCCTAGTCAGCGAGTCCTTGTCTTCTGAAGGGCTGGACAAGGAGTGGGGTCAGGTTAGTGTCACACAGGGTGCTCAGAGGTAGAGGAAAACCCGGGTGACAGCCAGGCGGCAGCTTCTAGCAAAGATTCAGAACTGAGACCCGACACTGGATGAGAACCAAGTGACCCTGAGAACAGCTGAGAGAGATGCAGAATTGTCTCCAATTTGTTAAAAAGCAAATAAAGGTTATGTGAAATGTTCAGAGGAAATGAATTCTTGAAGGACTCCCCCTTGTAGGAGATATTTTCACAATCCATCCCATCCACCTTCCCCTTACTGCCCCGCGACACACCCCAACGCGGCCACCTCCTGTCCTTCCTATCCCCACCCAGGGTCACTGCTCCAGAGCATTTGTCAGACTGTTGGCGCCGCTTAGGATGATAAGTGCCTTCCTAGCCCCTTTCTTTCAGTTCACCTGAATTCTGCATACTTGCCAAAGAGCTCTTCGGTCCCGCTGGCTCCACGAAGCCTTTCACTTGCCCGTCGAAAAGCATTCTTTTCCTTCATTGGCCTCCCGCAGCCCCGTGGCCACTCCTGTTTCTCACGCTTCAGTGCGATTATACACATTGTGTACAGACATGGCTGCATTGCTTCTTCTCTCTCTGGCAAGTTTATCAGTAACTGACTCATTCAGTCTCCTGCATGGATCTGACCTGAGTGTCTCACAAAGGTGCCCAGAAAATGTTTTCCGAGGGATCATCTGAGAGGCATCTGCATGATGCTGGCACCACGGTCCTTGCCTGTAGCAAGATTCCTCCGTGGGGTGTCGGGTTCTCCTGGGATCGAAAAAGATAGAGATGTTGGAAGTATTTCGGGAAGAGCTGTTGGAAAGGGGAGTACATTTTCAAATAGGCCAAACAAAGTCAATTTAAAGACAAAACTGGAGACCTTTGCAGAGGAACTGGGCACGCTCATGGCTCTTTCTGCAGGCATGCCGAGGATTTCCCTCGGAGAACTGGAAGAAGTTGGTTTTCATTCCTGATCAAAACACATCAGTAGGAAATTAACCTAAGCAGAAGTGGCGCTGAGATCACAGAGAGGAAAAATATTTTGGAGAGAAAGTGATTCAACAGTGAGATGAGCTACCAGAGGGAATGTAGACTTTAGGGCTCCAGAAGAGTATTAAAGCTCAGATCTCTGTGTGCCAAGGCCAGGTTAGCGACTCCCTCTGGAATTAAAGCCATGGCATGAACTTGACAATCTCATCTCTCACACCTTCCTGAGCTGGCCAGGTGTCCACCCTATAGGGCACCAGAAGCCAATCCTAGTACTTCCCAGCAGGTGGCGACAATGCATAGAAAAACCTGATCAGTAGCTCTGGCCAGTTTGAAAAAAGGGCTGTGATTTCTGAAGACTATTAGAGACCTACGCTAGGTCTGTAAAAATCTTTTAAGCTCTCCAGAAAATGTGGATGCCTCCATCACTTTGCCTCACACTTTCTCCTCCCTTGCTCCTTGCAGGGCCTTGAATTAGGATAAGAAAGTGTGTTTGGTTGCTTGTTATTGTAAATACAACCTTCCCAATAGGGAATGGGGCATAGTCTTTTCTAGACAGTTGAAGAATCCATGGCCAGAGAAAAGGAATAGTGTACATTTTTTCCAGGTCTGCTTTTGTGGACTTTATTAAATAACACCACACACATATGCACACGCGTGCGCGCGCGCGCGCACACACACACACACACACACACACACACACACACACACCATAGGCCCAGCGTGATGGCTCAGTTGGTAAAAGTGCTTGCCATGAAAGCTCAATGGGCTGAATTTGATATTCAGAACCCACATCAAAATGCTGGATATGGTGACATGTGCTTGTAATCCCAGTTTCAGAGAGGAAAGGACAGGAGGATTTTGGGGGTTCACTGATGTGACAGTCTAATTAGTGAGCTCCAGACCAAGGACAGTGTTGTCAAAAGCGGGGGACTAGATAGATTTTGCTAGGGATGTCCTAAGAATGTTGTTTCTTAAATACTGCCTCCTGACACACACACACACACACACACACACACACACTCACTCACACACATTCATGTGCTCCTGCACACACATGCACACCTCTCACACACATTGAAATAACACCTGACCAATAAAAAGGCAATGTAACATAGAAGCAAAGCGACTCCTCTAAAGATGCACACTTTATTTAAAGGGTGCATGCCTGTGTTCTCTGGCTTCCTTCTGAAGAAGGCTGCAGCTGAAGGATGCTAGGAACCTCGAGTTTTTAAAGGGTGGCATGCCTGTGTTCTCTGGCTTCCTCCTGAAGAAGGCTGCAGCTGAAGGATGCTAGGAACCTCGAGTTTCTCTGAGTCATGCTAGCTTGCTAAATCTGCTCACACCAACCAAGGCCTCATGACTCAGCCTAGAGGCAACCTCTTGATGAGGATGCATGAGGGTGGTCCATGCCTATCAAGAAGCAATAACCGGGAGGGATGCTGAGTGTTGAATGTAACAACCAACATCAGATTCACTCCCAGGGATATTTCCTGTTGATATCCCTTCCAGTGGCCCAGTGGAAAGTTAAGAGATAAGCACTCCCTCTTTAACCCATGTGTTGAGCCCCAGACTGCTTCCATCTGCTGAGAAAGCTTACTTCTTCACCTTGTTTCCCTATGTAACATTTAGATCTTTATATCGCCTTGGCAATCCAGGCACATGCCTCCTAAGCAATCTATCAGCGTGTAGTATGCATCTCCTCCCCGTCTTCTGACTCAGAAGTTTAGAGGCTGGATCAGAGGGCTTGCCGTTGTGTTGTGTGGACAGGATGTGACAAACACAGGCTACAGTGAAAAGAAAACTGCTCACGCTCCACAAGGAGGCCGAGAGAGTTCCATCAGTCTTTCTGTCTAACTATAGCATCATCTCTATTTCTCGTGTGCATCAACAGCTCACAGTTGTTTTGCTTGTTGAATTGGTTGGAGTTTCAAGGATGTCTTCAGCTCGATCCATCATGGCCTCCCTTAGATTAGGAATCATAGCCACCTGAATTTGTTTTACGAGCCTGCAGGAAAGATTTCCCACTAGGTCCCATCCATGAAAACTAGCAGTACAATGCCCAGCATGAGAAGTGGTTGTTTTTCTGTAAAAGACAAAGGGTTGAAAACCCTGTGGTTGAATCATGGTCGAGGTGGGAGGCAGCCAAGGGTGGATATCCTCAGTGGAGTGCTGGCTTTGAAAGCTCATGCTTTCTTTGGGATTTACTTCAGTTGTCAAATGCAGCAGGGTTGACAGCAATACACAGCAGGCCATGGATTATGGCTGTCTCTAATGACCGTGGGGCACTGTGTTTACTGTTCTGGATGTTAATATAGAGAGTAAATGGCAGTTCCTTAATTGAAGGTTGGAAGTGCCCCATACTAAGGCGCCCGGGTGACACATCCTTAACCACTAAAGAGAAACCCAAGACACTTGCTGGCTAGGAAATGATAGCCCTGGAAGCCGTCTTCCTATTTGTGCATGTGGTTTGTATGAGAGGGAGCGTGGACCCAGCAGCTGGCCTGCACCTCACTGGCCGCTCTTGATCTTCCCAGAGGAGAGGGCATCATGGGGGAACTAGTAAGAACATATTAGTTCCATAGGAAATCTCAGCTAATCAGAAATTTAGTGCAACATGATGTTGGGGGAGGCTGCTTGTATCTTTCCCGGCCACGCAGACTCCCAAAATTATCACACAGAAATCTGTATTAATTGCAATTCTCTTTGGCCAATAGCTTAAGCATATTTCTGGGTAACTCATATCTTGAATTAACCAATTTCTATTCATCTATGTATCTCCATGTGACTGTGGCTTACCTGAAAGTTTCTGGTGTGCTTCGACAGAGACGTCTGTCTGTCCCCTGTGGGTGGCTACATGGCTTCTCCCTGACTCCGCCTACTCTCTCTCTATATCTCTTTCAGCCTGGCTTTACTCTGTTAAGCCATTTCTGAAAGCAACTTCTTTATTAACCAATGGCAATAAAACGTATTCACAGCCTGTATCACCTCCCACATCAACATGACAATACACCATGTTTGAGGCCAGGAGAGAAGATAGGGGGCCAGTTCCTGTTCATTCTTCTTGAAAAATTTGAATTGGTCATTCAGTGTTCTTCAGTTTAATTATGGGAACAATTTGTGGTGTCTCAACCTCTAGTCACAAAGATTTCCCATTATTTAGATTATAGCCTCTGTAATGTGAGCTGTCACAAGGTTCTAAGACTGTCACTTGGCCTTATTTGTTCCCATAGGAGTACAATAACTTCCTAGAACTGAAACCAATGATGCCTGGTGGTTCCAGACAACGCTGTTGTTTAGGTAGTTTGTTACTTACCATGATATGCAGATTAACCCTAAGTCCTGTGTTTGCCTGGCAAGCATCCTACCATCAGGCAGTATCTCCCTCCAGTCCTCCCTTTACTTTTTAAGACTGGTTCTCACAAAGTTTCCCAGGCTGGTCTTGAACTCATGCTCTTTGTCTCAGTCTCTGAGTAGCTAGGATTATAGGCCTATGCCACCAGGCTTCATTAAACTCATTACCTCATAGTTCTTGAGGTCAGAGGTATGAAGTAGGTCTCACTGGGGCAAAGCCAAGCATTCTTTCCAGTGGTCCCAGGGGGAGAATATTTCTTTTCTTTTTCTAGTTTCTAGAAGCTGCCTGATGCTGGATTCTCCTTCATATGCTGTAAATATGTTTTATTACCACTGGTTAATAAAGAAGCTGATTTGGCCTATAGGAGAGCAGAATATAGCCAGGATGGATGAGAAATATATAGAGAATGAATAAGAGGAGTCAAAGAGATGCCATGTAGCTGCCGTAGGAGACAGATACCCTGGAACCTTACCTCAAGTCTCATGACAAAATATAAAATAATAGAGTGAGTTAATTTAAGATATAAGAATTAATAAGAAGCCTGAGCTAATAGGCTGAGCAGTGTTTTAATTAATACAGTTTCTGTGTGATTATTTCAGGTCTGGGTGGTGGGAACAACAGAGCAGTCTCCGTCTACAGCTGCCTAGTCCATGGCTTGGGACCTTCTGGCAACTGCACTGCCCTTGTTTGCTCTTTGAATTTTATTGTCACATTTTTTTATCAGTTTCTCCTGTTGTGTTCTTTCAATTACGAAAATCTCTGTAATTGTACTGGGTTCTTTAATCCTTTCATACACAAATTGTCTGATAAGCCACCTTACTTCTGTCTACTGTTTTTAATTCCTCCATGCCCCTGCCATTTAATATAGATAGTATCCACACTGGGTCTGAGGATAAACACATGGGCATCTTTGGGATGGAGACTTTATTCTGCTTAATTGAAAGATACTGAGTTAGGGAGGGTCTGTGGAATGCCTTGAAGAGATAAGACTCTTGTAGTCAAAATCTCAGAGACAAGGACTCTCGGTGGGAAAGTTCAGTAGGGATAAAGGCCTTAAAAGCAAACTTCTTAGTCAAGACAAGAAGATTGTTTTTTACTAAGCGCACATGCTTTGGGCTAGACAGAACCTGGGTCCAATGTTGAGTCTATCACTGGCTGGATATGAGATTCTAAGTAGAGCACTAGAGGCTGATAAGTTTCCTTTAATGTAAAACAGATGTAACAATATGCAGTGGTACTGGTTTCCGTGGATCTGAAGCAATCAACTTTGAAGGATGCAGTTTGGCTCATGATTTTAGAGCTTGCAGCCTGCGGTCTCCATGTTTTGACCTGCGGACAAGTGAAGTATCACAAAAAGGATGTGTGGAACTAAGATGCAGGACACAACCTCTGGGACCTGCTTCTAGATGAACCTGTTTCTAGCTTCCCAACAATGCTATTAAGCTAGGAATATGTCCATAGATGTCAAAGCCTTCAGGAGTAAACTTTTCCTAAAAGCCCACCAATAGACACCCAACGCTTTTGTAGACACTTCTTATCAAAGTTGGTGTAATTACATGGGTTCATTCTCATATTTGAGTGAGATGGTGCACACAAAATGTCTAGGGTGGTGTCCAGCATTCAGTACTCAGTATTCAGTAAGCAGGGTCTTCATGTTAGAAGTCTGTCTTTCACTCATATCCTTATGGCACATCTAGAAGAAGGTCAAGGTCTATGATGTTTTAATGTAGTAACATATTAATATCTTATATTAACATATTAATCAATATATTAATAAATAATATATTACATTAATTAATAATATGTGAAAAATAATAATACATTAATTAAATATTAAGAATTTGTATTTCGTAATACTTTGATTTTAAAAGTAGATGAGTCAACACTTTAAGCTGCTTTGAGAAATGCTTATATCTATATTTATGCAGTGCTGATACCACCTTCCTGCTGGTGGGCACACACTCTGTGCTGGTCACTAGAGAAGGGGTAGCCCACATGTGGGTCCCATGGCCGGTATAGCACCAGCCCTGCAGATGCTCTGCTAACAGCTAAGCACCACTAAGGAACTCAGGGACCAGAGCCTGATGAGGGAATGCCCAGAGTAATTGAAGGCATTTTCACAAGAGTTAGAATTTTAAATGGGCCTTGAGGGGAGTTGGGAGGCTGACCAAACTAAGTGGTCACATTATTTCTAGAATTTCAACATTGGGTTGAGAGTATAGAAGAAATATTAGTGCACTGAACACATATCATCACAATGAACACTAGCAATGCTGGTGTTCACAGTACCCAGACACGTCATTTTGTTTTATCTTCTTAGCACCAACACAACCTATGGGTTGTGAACATTTTAGGGGTTGGATAACATTTTCACAAGGGTTTCATATTAGATATCTTGCATATCAGATATTTGCATTATGACTCATAACAATAGCTAAATTACTGTTATGAAGTAGCAATGAAAATAATTTTATTGTTGGGGGGGGTCACCACAACATGAGGAACTGTATGAAAGGGTTACAGCATTAAGAAGGTTGAGAAGCACTGCCTTAAAGGGAACAAAGACCTTGAGGAGAAGCAAAGTTAGGGCCAGAGCTGTTTGATTCTGGTATAAATCAGGCTGCTAAAAAAAAGTCAATATACAAGAGGATCTTTCCCTGTACTGGATCCATTAATCTTCCTGTGCAGGTTGGGGAGATGAGTGTTATTGAGGGATGGAGGAGGAGTAAAGAGGATGATGGGATGGTTGGAGTAGCCCAGGGCATTTGGGAGCCTCATAATGAATTGGGTAAGTTTGGGCCAAGCCAAGTGGCTAAGGTCTAGGAAGGGAGCTGGGACCTTGGAGTTTGATGCCAGCCTATCTCAGGTTTAGTTCTGTCTTATTTACACTATTACTGCCATATTTGAACTCCAACCCCATAGTCCTGTAGAGAAAAAGCCGTCTTTTCTTCCCTCCCTGAAGTCTTGAGCACTGTTGAGGTGATGATTGAGGTCAGGTAATAAAGAAAAGAGCTCCATTTTGGTGCATTTTAAGTAAAGTCTCCCTTCCGGAATGGTACTTTTTGTGGATCCCTTTTCCTAGACCACTGATGTGCTAGTTCCTGAGGGCACCTTGTATATTCAATGTCCTTGCTTCTGCTCAGACCATTTTACTGGGTCATCTGTCTATCTGTTGCTTTCATTGGTTAATTAATAAAGAAACTGCTTGGCCCTCTGATAGGGTAGAATTTAGATAGGCAGAGTAAACAGAACATAATGCTGGGAGAAAGAAGCAGAGTCTAGGAGTCGCCAGGATTCTCCCACTCCAGACAGACACAGGTTAAGATCTTCCCTGGTAAGCCACACCTCGTGGGCTACACAGATTATTAAATATGGGTTAGATCAATATGTAAGAACTAGCCAATAAGAGGCTGGAACTAATGGGCCAGGCAGTGTTTAAAAGAATGCAGTTTCCGTGTAATTATTTCAGGGCATAAGCTAGCCATGTGGGCGGCCAGGTTCCGGGGACACAGCCCCACCGCTCCTATTACAACAGCCTAGCAAGATTTTTTTTTTTTTTGCCAGTCTAAAGCTCAATGCATAGTATTCCAATTTGATTACCCTTAGGGTAACTTTTCTAATCATTTTGGGTTCACCAATCTCTCCATTCTCTGAATCTCAAGGCCTTGTTCCACAGGCCTTATACCTAATGACTGACATTTGGAAATTAGTGACATATCATTTACCTTTCTAATGACTGACATCCGTGTTCTGTGTGTCCTTTTATAACAATCTGTACGCTGCCTTCTGTCTCTAAGAGCACTGCCTTGCTGTCTGGCCCACCCTAGGCTCTTACTAAGTATCTGATGGTTATAGCGCTTGGGATGCCGTTCCTTACATTTCACGGTAGGACTCACAGGGATTGAACAGTTTCGGTCTGCTCCGGCTCCTTCCCACCTCTGGATAGCCCTCTGATTTCACCTATGTTGTCTACTGGGTGTCATCTTGGAAGACAGCGCCAGGTGCCTGCGTTCTCTTAGAGAATCTCAGAGTGCACAGCCCCTTCTCTCCAACTACCAAACTGGATCTCTGGTATGGGAACTAAATTTGGGGGTAACTCTCATCTCCCAGGTCTCTGGAAGTGAGCGGGAAGTTAAAAGACAGAGGCCACTTCCTGTATCTCATAGCATTCTGTTTGTCCTCTAGCTTGTGGGCCTTTGTTTAGGATACATTTCAAGCCACACTCTTCAAGTAAGTCTCTATAAACCATGTCAGTTAAAGATCTCCCAAAGTTCCCAGATAGTTTTCATGGCTAGGTTTTTTTTTTTTGTCTTTAAAACCAAGAAATTCTAGTTGAGACATGCCTATTTCCAGATCTTATCAACCTGTCCCTGGAACATTCTTACACAGCTTCTTATCTAAAGTTTTACTCTACATTCTTTCCAAAGTACTATATATAAGAAGAAAGTTTAAAGTAAACGTATGACTTATTCTTGTTCTTACGATAAAATGTTGCCCTCTAAGCATTTCCCAATACTTTCTGTGTGTGCTACAGATTTGGGAAGAATGGTGCAGTATAAAAACCTAAGATTTGATTTTGGACCTAGGCTTGGAAAAATTCAAGGCTTAGTGTATGATATTGGTCTGTTTATTGAACTTCCTCATGATTCATTTTCTAGTATGTAAAATGAGAACACCACTTACTATCCCTTGGGGGCATTTATATTCTTTGAGGTGGGATGACACAGCTCCAATGACCCCAGCATGATGGCATCTCAGTGGATGTCCCTCCTTTGTCCTTTCCCTGTCCATATGACATGAGCAGGGAGCTTGCTGCTCCCTCATGAGTCTTGACCTAGACTAGAGATCAGATGCACCATCCTACATAGCTCCATCATCACTGTGTCTTGTGTGCATTCTAGAGAGACAAGAAGGAGAGAGGCCGACACCGTGCACTGAAGTCAGAGGGTTTGCGTCTGTGCTGTGCTAAGAGCAGTTCCCAGTCTACTGATCAGAGAACCAGCCATTGGTTTGATGCAAGGAGATAGCCACGGTTTAGAAATAGGTGTGGCGTCAACCTCGTGGTCCCCTGTCCACTGTCAGCAGATGAAAACAGCACTCTGTGCATTCCAGACAGTGTATGGAAACGGTTGTCTCTAGCAGCAGCCATGGACCTCCATCCCCCCACCCCCGTTTCCCATGCTTCCTCAGGAAAGTCTTCCTGTTTGAACAGACCATTTATTGTGGCTGCCAACGAATGAAAACAAGGCAATCTTATCACCAAAAGGGGACTTCCTTCCCGGAAGTGCTTTTTTTCTGGCAGCTGAAAGGGGGCTGCCCTGTTCTTGCAGCAGTGATAGTTTTGTGGGGCTCAAAAAGAAGAGTAGCCCCTGATAATTTCTAACTTGGCTTCACACAAGACATCAGGGGAAGAAGGTGTCTTTAGATTGCCAGGGGTGCTGGGAATATCTATGGGAACTGATAATGCTAAACCAGCTGGATGGGTACCCTCTGTTCTACTGGGGTTTGTTGGCCAACATGGATAATATGGATATATAGATAACAGGGCTGGTTCACTGATACGGTATCACTTTGTGATATGGGGATTTTGAGTGTCAACCAAATACACAAGAGTACCCTGCAGGAAGTGATTTGTGCAGTGAAATTTTATGATTCCAGCATGACACAGTTACCCAGGGGAAGGACAGAGGGTGTGGGAAGGAAGGTATTTTTATATTATACGTGACCAGGGAGGTTTCTCTGAGGTGGTGATTGATGTGTTCTCCTTCTTGCTTTTGAGGTACTAAGAAAACATAGAGATCTAGAGATCTTCCCAGTTGTTTCTAAGAACCACACCTTTCCCTTCTGCTTCTCTGCACACCCTCTGACGGTTACTCCGAAAGACTTACAGGTCCTAGCCACAGAGTGTTTGGCCTTCCTAGCGGCATCTGTAGCGAGGAAGCCCTTGTCTTACACAAGCACAGCGTTGTGTGCACTAAGGGCCCAGGGCTCTTGCAGGGCTTTACCCTCAAGTTTGAAGCTTGCAGTTTTGAATCCTCAGCATGCAGCTTTTGTTGGTTACATCCCAGTCCCTTGGAAGCCACAGGAGCAGTAGCAATGGGTGTCTACAGCACAGCACTCAAATCCAGGCAGTGCTTTGGAAAACAAATGTCTGAGGTGGAAACCGTGTGAATTCTGATTGGGACATGAAACCAAAGTCTTCCTCTGTCCTTGGGGCGGGATTCCATTGTTTGGTCTCATACGACCTCTGACTGACCACGGAAGAAGCTACAAATACCCATGACTCCCTAACGGGAGAGAAGTGATGACATGGATTTCCCCAAACTCAGAGGGGCATTCCACAGGGGATCTGGGCCACTGCAGTGTGAATTCCTTTTCTGGTAAGCTATCAGAATGAGTTAACTGTAGCTTGATGAGCTCAGGAGACTTCATTTTTTTTCCTCTACAAGGTGAAAAAAAGGCCTCAAGTCTTAACTACCGGATGTTATTTTATAAAAGAACACACACAGACACACACAGTTGTCTTTGCAGGTGAAATGCTAGGATGCAGCTCTTCTGATCGCCAGCCAATCGGAATTAAAGCAGCATGAGAGGAAATAGCGTGTTTCTCAGAAGAGCCCATTGAATTTGTCCAAAGTCTATTTCTTGGCATATGAAAACCATGTACAATCATGCCAAAACCCCATGGATGTTGACTGCAATGTTGTCAGAGAGTCTGAGAGTGTCTGGTACAGGATAAAGCCCAGCTCTCCATCGATCTCTGTTTTGTGTGATATGTTCTTAAAGATTCCTTGGGTATACCTTCATGTGGCTATAAAGCTGAATTTTATCTTTTGTAGAGGCCTGCATTCTTCAACTTATTAAAATGCTTAGCTGTGTTACTCTGGAGAGCCCGAGTTTGGGACTTTGGTACCCAGTTGTGCTGGTCAACAATGGGGACTGAGGACGACATCCTTGAACTTCAATTGTCTTTATAAAAGTGGAATAAGAACTTTTACTCTCCCCTGTTTCAGGATGATGAGATAACCCAGAGAATAAAACTGAACTGCAACTATAGCCCCAGGCACTGGTGTTACATAGCACCAAGACTATATGCGTGTAAACAGCCAACGGCAGCAGCTCCTAGTAGAACAGCCTGCAAGAGGTAGTTCTTATGACCAGATCTTGAGTTGGAAGCAAGAGAAAGGGAGTCAACCTCAAGGCCCATATCCTACAATGAGCAGCTTTTGTACATTTCTGAGGACTGAGACAGTTGACACGTCATGGGGCCCATGTAAGTGCAAGCATTTTTTGGTGCTGAATGGTAAAGAGACCAGGGGTGTTATTTCCTGCCAGGTTTCCCCAATCTGTGCTTATCTCCTGTTTTTCTTGGCTTGACTCTGCTAGAGAAGCAACCCTGATTTCCTGTTATGTGAAAACGGGGTGGATTTTCCTTCTGTAAAATGGGAATACGATCTCCTAGGGCTTTGAAAGGGTCAACAATGAGGTAAAAGTTACAAGAAAACACCTCCATTAAAGCATTGCCCATGGTATGTAAAAAAACCGAAAATTACCAATTACTATTACTGATTATAGCATGTGTTACAATTATCACTGTGTGTATCACAATCTCAATGGCCATGTTTCTTCCCTGACTATCTACTAACAAGATAGGCTAAGCTTCAAGCAGTTTTAGAAACAAGGAAGCAAGTGTGAAATAGCCAAGAAAACTATAAAACCTCATCTTACTAATGCAAGGCTGCGTCTCGAAGCATTCTTTATTTTGTCTCAGCTAGTTTTCTCATTGATGTGACAAAATACTTTAGAGGAGTGGATATTTGTTCGGCATCATTGTCAGAGATGTCAATCCACAGTTCAACAGTTCTCAACTGTGGGTCGTGACCCCTTTGGAGGTCACGTGTCAGATTTCCTGGATATTTACTTGACAATACATAAAAGTAGAAAAATTGCAGTTATGAAGTAACAACAAAATAATTTTATGGTTGTGGATGACCACAGCTTGAGGAAATATATTAAAGGGTTGCAGCTTTAGGAAGATTGAGAACCCCTGCCATAGTCGCTTGGTCTCATGTACTTGGAAAGACCATAATGTCGTACATCATGCATCATGGTGTTTGTGTGTGTGTGTGCTTGTGTTAGAGGGGGTTCCTCACTTCATGATAAATGACAAGCAGAGAGCAGAAAAGAATGTATAAACCTCAGACCCATTACCCCTGTAATCCACTTTCTACAACTAGGTACCACCTCTTAAATTTTCCAGAATCTGATACTTGTCTGAGAAGTGAAGTGAGCCTTGATGAAATGGTAGCAATGGTCACCCTCTTCTACTGCTTAGCAAGCGATTCCAATCCCTTAAAAGAGATGCTTGCCACCTTTCTCGCCTGATGGGGCTTCCATTTTCTCTTGTCCAAGCAGGGATGCCACTAAGTCTATACTGTGAAGCTCAGAGCACAGACAATTCTTGGTTCATATATAAACAGCGAGAGTCAGATGACAGCAGTTAATACATTTGAAGCACCTTTCATTTGCCCGCCAAAGTCTGCTCTACGATTAGAAGGACAGGTTGCCTCTCAGCCCATGGCAGAACCCTACTGTGATCTTGGAGCAGAGATAGAAATTGTGGAGGAATGGCTATGCCCTCCCAGAACAGACATGCGGGTAGTACTTGGAAAACCACAGTTAACTTTTGCTCACCCGTCCACAGTGAGCCTATCTATTATTCATCATTTTGCCAGTTCCCACTGAATTTCAGATATCCACATAGATGCCACTTGCTCAACAAAGTCTGCCCTTTTGGCCATCTGCTCTTCCTACAAATGTTTCTCTTTTTGCCATGCCATCTTGCCCTTCCCATTCACAATGTTCATTTGTTCATGTGACAAATACCAGTATAAATAGAAAAAAGCACCTGCTTCTCATGCCCTGAAAGGAAGTAGTGGCATGAAAAGGAGGTACAAACGGTGACAGACGTGAGGCACTTTGCTTTCTAGAATGGCTCAGAGAGAGGCTGGATGAAAAGGGTCAAGAACAAGTGTCCTCAAACTCACTGTGCAGTCCAGGCTTCCCTTGAACTTAGGGTTCTCCTCTCCAGACCCCCTGTATCATAAGATTACAGGTATAAACCACTGAATCTGGTTATTTCAACACTTTGAGTATGGAAAGTCTAGGGACAAACAGATGGCAAAAAAAAGTTTCAACACAGCCAAAATGGAAATGCAAACGTGTTGAAATTATTGACACAGTACAGATCTTTTTAAATCATGTCAGTATGAAAGAAAGGTGACTAATGATGGCAATGAAAATGGAGTTGGGTCGTCTGTTTGGAGAAAGGGTGGTAGGGGAGGCCTTGTTTTGTGAAGTGGATGGAGGAAATAGGCCCTGTTTGCTCTTAAGTCCTCCTAGAATATCTTACAAAGTTTCTGTCTACATAGGAGACTTGGTGGCACTAGTACTTTATTGAATTGAGTCTTACAGTGACGAGTGTTTCTCCTTTACATTTAAAATGGGCTATGCAGCTGGCAACGAAAGCAAGGTCTCCAGTTTCAGCTTTTGGTCTTGCCACCGAGTGTGCTACCTTTATCAGTACTGTTATGTTGATCCACATTCTGTGTTATTTAACATTGCGACAAGAGGACGTGGAACAGGGCTCTATGGATGGCTCAGAGTTTAATTATTTATATTGGGATAGAACATATCTGACTTAAAGAACATCTGAGAACCAGCAAGTTTCAAATAATGAATTTGTATGGGTCTCATGACCTGAGGGAATTCTGTAATAGGCACATCCAGGCTCACTCATACATGGGGCCTGTTGTTGCTGACCCTGATCATCCCTCCCCACCCACCTCTTGTCTCAGCCTTCACTCAACTGCATATTTCCTAGAGTATATTCACACACATATCTTTATGTATATATACATATATACTTACACAAGGGATGAAATTTGCGAAAAAAGCTTCTATCTGTCAAGAGCTAGAAGGGTCTTCTTCTGACCTCAAATAAGGTAGGCACAATTGCTCAAATACAGCTCAAAGAGACTGGATTCTTTGAGTATTAAATACCAGTTCTTTGGTGATTTGAGAATGTATAAAAAGAGCACACTGGACTATGGTCCTATGTCCACAGAGTTTGTCTGCTTTGTTCTTCTACCAGTTTACTTTGTTTTTAGTTGATTTATTTATCAGAATCTTCCCTGCCTCATCTGTGATCCCAGATCCATTTTGTGGAGAGATGCATCTGTGTAATTCATATGCACAGGGAAACTGCTTTCACTCTGGGACTAGTGATTTGCTGTTGCTTACTTATTGTGGCTCTGAATAACTCCAAGAATCCTTAAGTACCATAATTTATAAAGAAGTAGTCCAATCTTGGCAGAGAGCAACACAGACCCGGAGATCTCCTCACTGTCATGAAAAGGTTCCTGCTAAAAAGGAATCCATGGACTTGAAGGAAACCAAGTTCAGTTCACAGGGCTGAGAACTTGGCTGGGAATCCGTAAACAGTGGAAACATCTGTGGAACCACCGCTTCCAAACTTGGGCCGTGTGGCACCCGTGGGGCACGGGAAAGGCCAGATTGCCTTTAAAAGAAGCCCCGAAGTCTAGAGGAATGGACTCAGAGGTTATTGATGTCTCACCTCTCATCCTGCTTCTGCACTGAGTTCTGCCTAGACCACAGGTTGTTGGTCAGCACATATTTCTTGAAAACTCAGGTAGGAAAGGAATCCTCTATCAAAGTCAAGATGCACCCGACATGCCCTGTATACGGCTGAGTAGACAGAAGAGTGCACGCCCACTGTGAGTTGACTGTGGTCTAGAGAGAAGCAGAACTGAGTAAGGAGATAAAGCTTGATTAGTGGGGGCACACATCTCTGTACTATGCAGGGACGACAGGGACTCTTAGGGATTGGTTTCTAGGGGTGATATTTGAGGCAAATAGACATTAAAGTGAAGAGATGATGGAAGAAATGGTAGTTTTGGCAAGGGAGACAGAAAAGAAGAGCTTGAATACCAGGGTTGAGGCTGACGTGTTCTGACCTTCAGCTCTGGGCTGCTTGAGAGGAAGACTGGAGGAAATCAGTGCGGAAACTGAGGAGATGCAGGAAGGACAGTGCTGATACTTAGGGAAGGCCGAGGACATCAGGATTCCCTGTGTGAAATAGAATGTGAGGCCCCTTTTGAGAAGCAAGAAATAGCCAATCGTTTAAAGGTACAGAATTAAAACATGCTTTTTTTCTTTTCAGTCTATTATGATAGTTTTATTTGCTATTGATGGCCTCTTTCTTTCAGAGATGAGCACAAACCTTATGTGACCAGGGGATTCCATTCTGGATATGCATGGGAAGTCCGTTGTCTCCAGGATTCTTTCTCCTGCAAATGACTCTAGATTAATAGGCTCCTCTGTGTCCTTAGAGTACAGGGAAGCCTTCTCATGGGCTTTCCTACCCCATAATTGATGAGAGGTGGTACCCAAGGGACTTCAATTACTTTGCTGAGAGATGCTCAGTACTGAGATTATGGGAGTGAGGGGATGGCTTCCTTTCCTCAACTTAATCGCTTTTCAAAGCACTGTGGTTACCAACCAGGTCGAGATCCTCCTCAGGTTCAAGACTTAACTCAGTTTGTCAGAGGCAGAAAGAATGAGGTTGGGTGGGAGGCAGGAACTGATAAAATGAAGAATTGCCCACCAACTGAGGTTCTAAACCCTGAACACACAGCTCTTTGTCCATCCGGACATCATTTCCAAAACACAATTTCAAGAAGGCATTGTGAGAACTGATGAGCTCAAATGAAGAGCATTAAGTCCAAGCATATGACGCTTAGGAACCGGGACCCTGAGTCGCTGCTCCGGCTGGGTGCCCAGGTAGCTGGTTCTGCATATGGACCGTGAACTCTCCATCTTTTTCTAAGTGAGACCCACTGGATGGACATGGGTGGTTTGGAGGTGGCCTAGGAAATAATCCTGTATAATAATAATCTATGAAGGATAATTTCAGAATAGAAAGCAGAGGAGATGCTGGATTCCAAGCAAAATAATAACTTCAAGATGACTGACTTACAGGTGAAGCATCTTTCAAGCAAGTGATGATAAGCTTAAGAATCACATTCTATTGACCCTTGCTCTGGAGGTGACAAGATGATTTCACAGAAGAAACTAATCTGATAGAGTCCCAGGTCTTGGGAAGAAATGACTTTCTCCAGACGCACACCAGTGTAGGTGCTACCAGTTTTTTTGACCATTCTAAGGACCAGATGTTGGGAGCAGTGAGAACCCAGATCCTGAATTTCTTGTAATCCCCTGATCTGAGTGTTTACAGCTGCTCTGAGCATGAGACCTTCAGGAGTTCCCGATGGCGGGAGAGTGGTTTCTGGTGGGTTTGGCTGGGGCGTGGCTATCTCTATATAATCTGCCCCTGAACACAGTAAAGCGGGCATTCTTGGGGAATTCAAGGATGACCCGAGTCGCTGTCTCTCTGTCTGTGTGTGTCTGTGTATTTTAACGTCCAGCCCCCTTGCCCGAAGCTTGGGAAATGGCTGCAAGCGCACGGAGCGCAGACATGGGGGCACGATGCGCAGCACCCAGAAAGAACCAAACACAACTGAAGGGAAACAAGCCAACGTAATGATATCTAACTTGAATCTGCTATACTCATAGGCTGGTTCTTAGCTCAGTAGTCGTCAGAGAGCCTTCAACCAGCAACTGGAGGAAATAGAAGCAGATCGTCATACTGACAGAGCTCATGTCGAGGAGAGGGAGGAAGGGTTTAGGAGTCAGAGGGGTCAAAGATACCACAAATAAACCCATAGAATCAACTAATCTGGGCATTTAGGGGCACACAGAGATTAAAACAACAGCCAGGGAGTCAGTATGGGACTGACCTAGGCCCTCTACATCATATATGTGACAGTTGTATAGCTTGGTTGATGCTGGAGCCCTTCCATATGCTGTGAATATGTATTTTTCCTATTGATTAATAAAAAACCTGCTTTGGCCTATGGCAGGATAGAAGATAGCTAGGCTGGAAATCAAAGAAGAGATAGAGAGAGAAAGAAGGTGAGGTCGAGGGGGCTGGAGAGATGGCTCAGAGGTTAAGGATGCTGACCGTTCTTCCAGAGGTCCTGAGTTCAATTCCCAGCAACCATATGGTGGCTCACAACCATCTACAATGAGATCTGGTACCCTCTTCCGGCATGCAGTCATACATGGAGGCATCACACTGTATTGTATACATAATAAATAAAATCTAAAATAAATAAATAAATAAAATTTTGCAAAAAAAAGAAAAAAGAGAGAAGGAGGTGAGATAGAGATAGATGTTAGCAAGCTGCCCATAGGACAAGATGTCAGAACACTTAAGGCAATACACAGTCACACAGTCCAATAGTCTGATATACAGACTATTAGAAACAGGTTAATTTACAAGTAAGAGCTATTTAGTAATAGCCTAAGCCACTGGCCAAACAATTATATTAATATTAGCCTCTGAGGGGCTGGAGAGATGGCTCAGAGGTTAAGAGTATTGCCTGCTCTTCCAAAGGTCCTGAGTTCAATTTCCAGCAACCACATGGTGGCTCACAACCATCTGTAATGGGATCTGGTGCCCTCTTCTGGCCTACAGGCATACATGCAGACAGAATATTGTATACATAATAAATAAATAAATAGTTTTAAAAAAATATTAGCCTCTGAGTGATTGTTTATCTATAAGTGGTTGCAGAGGTCAGTGGACGGGAGAGAAACTGGCCCAGCAGGCCCAGGCTAGACAAAACAAAGTGTCTGGCTACACTTGGTCTTCTTATGTGACTCCTAACAGTGGGAGCAGAGGGTACCCTCTTTTGCTGGTGTTTGGAACCCTATTCCTCATGCTAGGTTGCCTTGCCCAGCCTAATTACAAGGGGAGGGGAGGTGCTTGGTTTTACTACAACTTGATATGTCATGTTTTGTCAATAGCAATGGGAGACCTGCCCTTTCCTGAATAGAAAGGGAGGAGGAGTGACGGACTGGGAGGAGAGGAGGGAGGGGAAACTGCAATTGGGATGTAAAATAAATTATACTCTCTCTCTCTCTCTCTCTCTCTCTCTCTCTCTCTCTCACACACACACACACACACACACACACACGGAGGGAGGGAAGGAGGGAGGGAGAGAGGGAAGGGGAGGGAGGGAGGGTAGGAAAGAGAGAGAGATAGGGCAGTGATGGTACATGCCTTTAATCCTCAAACTCAGGAGGCAGAGGCAGGAGGATCTCTGTGTTCAAGGCCAGTTTGGTCTACAGAGTGAGTTCCAGAACAGCTAGGGCTACACAGAGAACTCTCATCTTGAAACAACAACAACCAAAAAAAAAAAAAAACCAAGAAAAAGACGAAAGAAAGAGGCTGAGAACTCAGGTGGGAAGCACGCACTTACCAGTGAGCCTCACTCTGAAGTCCCTCTTCCACCCCTAGGCGTTTCTGGGCCCATTAAGGCATTGGTGTTAGTACCCATTAGCACAAATGCCACCCCAGAATGCCGAAGTCACATCTCTGTCTGCTCTCAGACCCTCCTCAGAGCCCTCTCTTCTGATTCTGAGGGAAGCCCACCTTTGGTTTTATGGTTGTGATCCTTTTCCCCTCAAACTTGATGTCACCTGCTGCGATACCACTGAGACATGAAAAATTCATGAGGCATGTCTTTTCCTGAGCCATGATGAATATTTTAACAAGTGAGTCCCCAAACAGCATTTTAATTCTTAAATTACATTTCTAAATATATTTTAATGGCTAATCTTTTGAGCGGTAGTTGATTTTCTAATTACCTTTCTGTTTACATTGTGCAGGGTGAATTATTTGGACATAATAGAATATTCTGGCCACTTGTTGAGAAGTAGATGGACATAAATACTGGAAGGAAATGTGTTTGCTTCTGCATGATAATTATTGGGAAAATAAGCTGAATTTCTCAAAGAAGAAACAAAGGGAAGGAGGAGGGAAAGTGTCTTGTTTATTCTCCTAAAACTTTAGAACTACAGAGCTAAAAAGTGTGCTTTCCACTCCCAAGTCAATGGTAATGCTAACCGAAATGGCACCTTGTGGTGAGTGATGGTTTCCACATGTGTTTCTTCTCTGCAATAAAACAGAGGGAGTATAAGTGACCACCCCCCACATCCAGGACCATGATCTGCCCAGCTCTGGACCGGTCCCTTCACGGTGTGTAAAATGGGACTGCAGATGTAAAACCGCAGGTTTTGTGCTTCGGTTCTTTCTAAACCTTTATTGCGTTAATATTTCTTTCCCCGGTGTTAGAATAATGAGCGTCAGTGTGATTTCAGCACAGTGGCTTGTTTTTCTTGTGATGCCCTGAAGGGAGGGCGTTGTGGGAACTGCCTGTGGTCTGTGGCCGTGTGTAGATGTGTACACAGTGGCACATTGTCCCTGTGTGTAGATAAATCCACGCCGAGGACTTGCCTTGTCAGTTCAGAGAGCTTAGAGCCGTGTTCACCGTCACAGATGGTACCCTTCTAGTGACCTCAGTCATGTTTCCATGGCAAAGGAGCTCAGTCGCTGGGGTGTTGCCATGGTCTTTGTATGTTACTAACATCTTGATATATGTACGAAGTTACTTTGAAAAACTAATTGTTTCAATGCATGAAAACTAATAAATCTGTCCACTAATTGTTTCAATGCATGAAAACTAATAAATCTGAGAACAACCATCACAGCACATGCTGTTTGTTAATTAAATATAGCTTCTAGCATTAAGAAGATCGATTTAGTGCCGAGGATGTAGCTCAATGGAAGAATCCTAGTCTAGCACGAGGAAGGCCACTCGTTTGGACAAATACTTGGGTTGTAAAGTCTGAAAGCATCATGAGGAGTTTAGATAATTTTGCATTGACTCCAGAACTCTTATCTCACTAGTTGCTGAAGGGCAATGGCCTTTAAAAGTAGAGTCCTATCCCACTCCTCTGTTGGCACAAAAATTGCAGAGGCTGCTAATCTAATAAACAAAAAAAGATGCTTCAGTGTTGTTTTTGGGCAATGCAGGTTTTGGGAAACTGTCTTTGACTCCCCTTTCTCCTAACAAACAGTACTGGCAAAGATGGAGGAATTCTGAGATCCTGTTCACTCCTTAGAGTTCACACAAGATATAGGCTATATATCTGCAGATATAGAATTTTAAACTGGTATTACAGAGGGAGAGTGGCAGGGTTAATCCCTTCCCCAGGGACACAATGATGCCCAAGCACTACTACTTCTTTATCTTGTCAATACACATGAAGTCTAGAACAAGAATGAGCTCTGTATTGCCATGTATGCTTTTAAAGAAAATCTATTCAATATGTGCTTTATTATGCTAAGGATATCAAAGATTCCTTTGACCTGTTTTGTTCTGAGACCTTTCCGGCACCTGATGTGCAAAAGATGAATGAAAATTATGTAGTGAAAAAAACCCCACAAAGGACAGTAGTCTGATACTGCCTGTATATTATTCAACACACACATACACACATGCACACACTTCCAGAACACAGAGCGCAGTAGGTTTTATCCACACAACTTGTATAGATAAGAGCCTTAGCATCACCTCTGTCTGTAAGGCTGGATTTCATGTGACTGTACATGTTCTAGGGATCAAAGAGGCTTAGAATTTACCTAGGCCACACGTTCTTTTCGTTCTTTCCCCTTGTCAGTATGTAGGAAACGGAAGAGTGCAGCCACACATATGCATGCATATTTAGGCATAGAGCCCTAGACTTTGATCATATTTAAATACAGATCCTTACATTTCTAAGTTCTTTACATTGAAAGGTACGAAGAAAGATTTCCTCTTCTTCACCAATAGCTATCATGTCTTCCTTCCTTGGAGAGATATTAAGATGGAGGGTAAGACAGATGACTTGACAGAATGGGAAAGATTCTCCAAGCCCAGGAATAACTTTAGTTGGGAGTGTTTAGAAAAGAGGAAGTCACTAGCTGAGAATAATTAAAAGATGCCTTCAAGGAACCTTCTAGTTGGATCTGTGCAACCATGAGGTTATCAGAACCACAGCATTCTAAGCATCTAGACAAAACCACTGTCCTCTCCTTAGAAAATGTGTGTTCAGAGAACTCTTTTCCTCCACCCTCTCCCAACCTGATCCTTCCTGTTCCCATGCCCACCCTCACATCCACCCATGATGTCTTTCTATTTCTCCTTCAGAGTGATATTCATGAGTCTTCCCTTAATTCTTCATTGTTACTTTGTTTCTTTGGACCTCTCAATTGTAACATGGTTATCCTATACTTTGCAGCTAATATCCACATATAAGGGAGTATATACTATGCTTGTCCTTCTGGTTCTGGGTTACTTCACTGGTGTGGGAGGTCCTTCTGTCTATGTGTTGCTTTTATCGGTTAATGAATAAGGAAACTGCCTTGGCCTGGTGATAGGGGAGAACTTAGATAGGCAGGAAAAACTGGACTGAATGCTGGGAGAAGGAAGGTGGTTGGAGAGAAGCCATGGAGCTGCCATGGAACTTTGCAGGTAGGCCACGACCTTGTGGTGATGCACAGATTACTATAAATGGGTTAAATTAGTATGTAAGACTTAGACAATAAGAAGTTAGAGCTAATGGGCCAAGCAGTGATTTAATTAATACAGTTTCTGTGTGATTATTTTGGGTCTAAGCTAGCCAGGCGGCCTGGAGGAACAAGCGGCTCTCCTCCAATACCTCACTTAGGACGATCTTTTTTAGTTCCATTCATTTGCCTCCAAATTTCATGATGTCATTGTTTTAAACAGCAGAGTAATAGCCCATTGTGTAAATGTAGCATATTTTCTTTATCCATCCTTCAGCTGATGGAAACTGTTATTAATAAAGCTGCTATGAACATAGTTAAGCAAGAGGGAAGAACAACTGGGATCAGGGGCATCACTGGGATGAGCTAGAAACCTGGTACAATGTAAATGTCCAGGAATCCATGAAGGTGACACTGGGTAAGACTCCTAGCAATGGAAGATATGGAACCTGAATTGGGCATCTCCTGTAACCAGGAAAGACTTCCAGTGGAACACACACCTGCCCCTTTAAGACAGTGATCAATCTTAAGGGGCCAGATCCAGAGAGGTGAATGTGGTGAGAAGTAGAGGCAGGCAGTCTCCATGAGATACAGGGCAGCCAGGACTACATAGGAAAACCTTCACACATACACACACACACACACCACACACAGACTATACACACAGACTACACACACACATGAAAGAAAGGAAGAAAGAAAAAGAAAAGAAGGAAGGAAGGAAGAGACAGCTCTAGATTCACACCCACACCTTGCCTAGGACAGACTTAAAAAGTTTCTCTCCAGGCAGGGCTGATCATTAGTCAGAGGGAGCCTCCTGTTACCGCACATCCAAGTAGATCCTCTCTCTATGTGCCATACAAAACAGCATTTGGAAGACCAGTGAGATGAACAATAAAAAGAATTTACCAATGGTAAGAAAAAAATAAAAACTTAAAAAAAAAGACTTCCAGTGGAGGGGTTGGGACCTCAACCCACCCACATAACCTCTGACCTACCATTTTCCTTGCCTACCATATATGCCAGGACAAAGGAGGCATAGATAACGGAGTGACCAACCAATGACTGGTTCAGCTTGAGACCCATATTTTTAGAGGGACTACCTGACACCACCTGGTGTTCAGGACTCGGAGACTGGACAGCCCAGAGACCTAGGATAGAACCAAACATGGCTGGCAAAAAAGAAAAAAAGAAGTCAGTGAAATGATTCATAATGATAGCCTGCTATACTTATAGATTGTTGCCTAGCCCAACTGACATCAGAGAAGTTTCAATAAGCAACTGATGGAAACAGATGCAGACACCCACAACCAAATAGGCAGATCTCAGGGATTCCTGTGGAAGATGGGGAGGGAAGGAGGATTATGAGAGCTAGAGGTGCCAAGGACTCCCCAAGAAAACCCACAGAATTAGCTAACCTAGCCTCATAGGGATACACAGAGAATGAACCACCAACCAGGGAGCCTGCATGGGACTAACCTAGGCCCTTTGCATGTATATTACAGTTGTACAGCTTGGTCTTCTTGTGAGGCTCCTAAAAGAGTGACCAGGGTCTGTCTCTGACTTTGTTACCTGCTTTTGAAACCCTTTCCCCCCACCAGGTTGCCTCATCCAGCCTTAATAGGAGAGGTGCCTAGTCTTACTGCAACTTGCTATGCCATGGCTGACTGATATACATGGGAGGCTTGTACATTTCTGAAGAGAAAGAAGAAGTGAATGGTGAAGGGAGGAGATATTGAGGGGACTAAGAGGAGTGGAGGGAGGGGAAACTGTGATCATGTGAGGAAAACTTTACTAATTAATAATAAGAGATTAAAAAAGAAAATTGTATGTTTGCATAATATTTTGCAAATGTTTTGAGGTGTTTTTCAGATTCTTTTGAAACTCAACCCTTGGATCCATAATATGAAATGCATTGCAAAGACAAGTCCTTTATTTGATACAACAGGTGATGCCTGAGGAAACATCAAGATGGTTGCCTTGGCAATTGTGGGTGGAGTAAATAAAAAGAGATGGCTTCAATGGTCATCTCAGAAGGGTATAGCAATTTTAAATATCTTCAGAGTATGAAGGAACTCTGATGAAGAATTATACATGTTGGCAACAGTCATCCTCTGAGGAGAACTACAGACAGCCTGGCGAGAGCAAGGCTGTTGGAAGCAAAAATAGAGCCATGGATATGCAACTGAACAAAGACCACCTTGTTGATTCCGGAGTCCTGTGTGAGCTAATAACCCACTTGGGAGGGTGGGCTTTGGGGAAAAGAGGGTTGAAAATTTTCTTAACTTGTCAGAAAAGAAGAGGGTGTTGCTGGTTTCCAAGTTCTTTGGTCCTTGGAGACTTAACCAAGGAACAGCACTGATAATAAAATAACATTGATAGCAGGATCTTAGAATTTGTATTTCTTCTTGCTTTGGATCTGTGTCCCTTAGTAGAATAAAAAGGACTCTGGGTCATGATTAGAGTCCTTAGTTAGGGAAGAGCCTCTCTCATTCACGTTGTAATCAGTAAAATTTCCCTGCATCCTTGACACGACAAATTCTATGCTATATGTTGGTAATAACTGACTGCTGAAAGTCTGACACAGTCTCTGACTTGGTGGAATATAACTATCAACCCAAACATTGACATACAAAGCAGTAATGTGTGAAGAGGAAATTCAAGGAAATCCCAGGGGAAAAAAATGAATTAGTTACTTTTGCCGTGGCTGCAACAAGATATCTGACAAGAAGAAATATCAGGAAGGGAAGGTTTCTTCTGCCTTAGAGTTCTAGGACATAGATTCTCTTCTGATGGGGAAGGCATAATGGCTAGAGCAGGATGGTGCTGGTCACCTTGCCTCTGCAGACAGGAAGCAAGGAGTGAACAAGAAGTTGTGCTGGTTTGTACAACTTCAAAGTCATCACCCAGTGACCCACTTTCTCTAACAGAACTCTACTTCCTGAAGGTATCAGATAGCATCACCATCTGACTACCTGGTGTTCAACACATAAGCCTCGGGGAGGCATCTTACCTTCTAATCTCAGCACTTTTCTACCCATGTATGAGGAGATACTTGGTGTAGAAGGTTCTTCTGTTTATGTGTTGCTTTCATTGGCTAATGAATAAAGAAACTGCCTTGGCCTTTTGATAGGACAGATTAGGTATGCATGGAAAAGAGAACCAAATGCTAGGGGTAGGAAAGCATTGTGAGAGAGCCACCAGAGTCAGACATGCTGAATCTTTCCTGGTAAGCCACAGGCATGTGGCAATATACAGATTAATAGAAATGGGTTAAATCGAGGTGTAAGAGTTAGCTAGTAAGAGGCTAGAGCTAATGGGCCAAGCAATAATTTAATTAATACAGTTTCTGTGTGGTTATTTCAGGTGTAAGATAGCTGGGTGGCCGGGACAAACAAAGGGCCCACTCCTTGTAACAATCGGCTCCTTCAACGTGGCCAACTAACTCCACATAAAACCTTGAAAATGAATTCTAGACACAAAAACAGAGTTTAACACAGCTTTTTGCTGTTTGCTGGTGGCATGCACAGAGAGATTTTCATGACTCAGAAATAGCAGCAGAAAAAAAGCCATTTTAAAACGAGGCTTCCTGGGCCCTGACCCAGGTGCAAACTCTGGATATGGAGTATTTGTGGGCCCTGGTGTTTGTGTGCCTACGCAGGGTCTGGAGAAAAGTATCCGAGACCATGCCCGTGGTCTTCCTGCCTGGGCAGTGGGCAGGATCAGGTCTACTAGGCTTGGGCAGGCAGGAGAGCATGGTGGATTCCTGCCACCATACAGAGAGAGATGTTTCCAGGCTGTGCAATGCTCTGTGTGGCAAATTTGGCTGTAACTCAGATAAAAAAGGTTTATGTGCTGTAAGCTCATTCTTGGGGTTGGACTGCTGAGCGCTGTTCCTGCCTGGTGGCCCCAGAGCTAGCACTGGTGGTGCTTCCACCATTTTAAAATTGGAGAGTGGTGGAGCCAACATTCAGAACAGCTGCAACCAAGCTGCTTAGCATTTTTTTTTTTTTTTTTTGGTTTTTCGAGACAGGGTTTCTCTGTGGTTTTGGAGCCTGTCCTGGATCTAGCTCTTGTAGACCAGGCTGGTCTCGAACTCACAGAGATCCACCTGCCTCTGCCTCCCGAGTGCTGGGATTAAAGGCCTGTGCCACCACCGCCCGGCTGCTGCTTAGCATTTTAAAAGCTCTTCAAGAGAGTAGAAAATTATAGGCAATGCAATAAGGACAAATTCAGACATAAAAGACCCAAAAATGTGTTACGGTGTTGGATAAATGTACATAGGCTTGGGAGAGAGAAGAAAAAGAGTATAGATATTCATAAATAATGCTCTAAGAAAGAGGTAAAGTCTTTAAAGAGACAGATTACAGATAGTCATAGATTAAAAGAAGTAAAGAAAAATAAGCTATGTAAATGGAAAATTCACAGAGAGTCTGGATTCTGTATATTATTGTGTTTTCTTTGAATTTTTTGACTGTGAAGAAGCTAAGTACAGAAAGGCATTTTATTGTATGGGCTATTAAGCTAAACCAACATGCATATTATAAATGTATCTTGACTTCAAAATTTGGGTCTAAGGATACGGTGCTTTGGAAAAGAGGTTCTTGTTTTGTTTTCACAGAAGATGAGAACCTGTGGATTGCCTCCAAGCAAATATAGTTTCATAGACCAAGGCCTCCTGAAAGGTTGTCGTGAACACCCTCAAAAAGTTACTTTGCCTAACTCGTGACTGAGATGAACCTAGCACATAGGATGCACCATGAAATACCTGATTAACAGCACTCCAATACAGCAGGAAAAAGTTTGAAGAAAAATAGGTTCTATTGCTAAACATCTCTAGGAAAAAGCTAAGCACTTCTAAGAGATCAGTTCAGTGCTTCCCTGAAATTCCCATGGATTTTGTACAGTGTTGAGTGGTTGCTTCCTTTTGGGGAAGGGATGGGGAGGCAGATCCCAAGGCATCCAACTCTGCCAGTGCAGTCCTGCAAATGGTCCTAGATTGTTGTGGGAGCTGCGGGTTGCATTCCGCCACCCAGCTCTTGCTAGCTTTACCCGAAATAACAACACACAAACTGTATTCTTTTAAACACTGCTTGGCCCATTAGCTCTAGTCCTTACTGGCTAATTCTCATATCCTGATCAACCCATCTCTAATAAACTGTGTAGCTCCAGTCTTACCAGGAAAGATTCAGCATGTCTGACCTGGTGGCTTGCTTCATCGTGTCTGGCCGGGAGAGGGGAGCATGGCCT
Source organism: Microtus oregoni (assembly GCF_018167655.1). Taxonomy (NCBI): domain Eukaryota; kingdom Metazoa; phylum Chordata; class Mammalia; order Rodentia; family Cricetidae; genus Microtus; species Microtus oregoni. The sequence continues at coordinate 18,894,390 of NW_024543090.1, forward strand.
CTGAGCTCACTTTCTCTTCCTCCCAGCATTCTTTTCTGTTTACTCCTCCCACCTATGTTTTAACCTATGCGGCCAAGAAGTTTCTTGATTACTTAACCAATGACCTTCCTCCATCATTTCCCCTTTTTCTGTTTAAACAAAAAGGAAAGGCTTTAACTTTAACATAGCAAAATTACATAAAACAAAACAGTTATTAAGCAAGAATTACAGTTAAAATATTTATATCTACCTTATCTTTTATCATAACAATGGAAAACTATAAGTATAACTAACCATTCTTCAAGTTTATCAAAGACTCCAGAACAATATAATATTACCTAAGTAAACAAGAAATCCAAAACTCTAGAAATGACAGAGACATCTCGCTGCCTGGACAGTCACCCAAAGTTCCTCTGTACCGTTGGGGCATCTATCTTCGGCCTACAGGCCCATAGTATCCAGAGACATTTTCATGGAGCAGGAAATTTTAAAGGCAGTTCGGTTACTAACTGCTGTGTCCTGCAGAATGTCTCGCAGACTCTTTCATGAATCAGGAACCCCAAAAGATCATCTCACCTTTAGGCAAGTTCAGCAGTCCTCTCTCTGTGGGTTCTCTGTGTCCAGTTTATGCAACAGTCCATGCAAGAGCAGTTTCTTGTCCAAATGGCTATCAAACTCCATAAGGATCCTCTTCGATGCCCATCTTCTTCCTGAAGTAGATTGGTGCTGCCAGGAGCAGAGTGTCTCATTGTCATGAAAAACCCTAAGTTATTAAAACATTTAAAATGCCATATTCTATAATCTTTGAAAGATATGAAGAATGCCTATCTAAAATATATCTATGTACATCTAAAAAATCTAACATAACCACAAGCTTGACTATTATCGATGATTATCCATTAACAACATATATACATTACATTTTTAAATGAACTACACAATCACAATACCTTAATCAATGTCAGAAATACATATACTTATAACAAAATTGACCTTAAATTTAAATCACTAAAGCAAAATCCATATCAATGCAAATTATCCATACCTATATCATATCCCCCTTTAAATGTAAAAGAATATTTGTAAACAATATTTGAGAATATGGGCACAGTTTTTTCTCTCCAAACTGCTTTCTGCTGAATGGGGGCACTGTTATTCAGGTCTTTTATGGGATAACCTGTCTGCTAGGTTCATCTCAGTCGGCAGTTGAGCAAAGTAATTTTTTGAGGGTGTTTACAGCAACCTTTTAGGAGAGCGAGGTCTATCATACCATATTGGAATAGAAGAAATCCATAAGGTCTCATCCTCTGTGAAAACAAAAGAAGAATCTCTTTTCCAAAGTATCATATCCTTAGATTCAAATTCTGAAGTCAAGATATTTTTAAAATATCTATGTTGGATTAGTTCAGCAGCATTTATAAATAAATATCTTTTAGAAGCTGTTGCTCCTTCCTCAGCATTTAAATAATTTAAAGAGAGCATAATAGCATATAGTATCAAAATTCTCTGTTTATTTTTTATCTTTGTGTGGCTTTATTTTAACCTTTATTTTGTTTATTTTTATTTTTAACTTTTTGCTTTGAGTCAGGTTCTCTGTATATCTTTGACCTGGAATAACTCTGTAGACCAGGCTGTCCTTGAACTCTCAGAGATTCGCCTGTCTTTGCCTCCCAGGCATTGGGATTAAAGGTGTATGCTACCACATCTTGAAGTCATAGAGGTCAATCTCTTTCTGCTCCCAAGTGTTGGGATTTGGGTCGGAGTTTCATCGCATCTGCCTGGGAAAGGGGAGCATTGCCTCTGAGCTCACTTCCTCTTCCTCCCTGCATTCTGTTCTGTTTACTCCTCCCACCTATGTTTTAACCTATGAGGGCCAAGCAGTTTCTTTATTACTTAACCAATGACCTTTCTCCATCACTAGATGGTATGGTTGGTGGAGACTCAGATCACAGTGAGCAGAGAAATCTACATTTCTTGAAAGGCACTGTCCATTCCATGCTTGGAAACCATTCATTGGCATTGATATCTTTTTTAGGACCCTGTTCATCTGCTTTAACCATTTTATTGTGACTCTGTCTTCAGGAAGTACTTATGATCTGGCTTCAGTGTAAGGTGCTAGTCATATCTCCTCCAGGGACTCTGCCTCCTCCATGGTTTTATAATGAAGTAAATTTATAGATGGATACATAGCCCGTGGAAGCATAGCAGAGTCCAACATACATGATTTTCAAAGATATAGGTCATATAATCTGTTTTATAGCTTCCCATCCCTGCTGCCCTATTTTATGATGATTACTTCTTCTAGTAACAAATTCTTAGCCTCGTGTCTACATATGCTTCAACTCACGGAGTATAATTTCTTTATATTGCAGAACACACTGCAACACGCATTAAGTAAACATTCTTTCCTTGGTTATTCTCATATTTTCTTCTTTAATTCCTGCTTTTTTTTTTGTGTGTGTGTGTGTGTGTGTGTGTGTGTAGGGTGGGTGTTATTTGTGTTTGGTGAGTTGGCATAGTGGTTGGTCCCAGCATAGATCCAGAAGAAAATACCACTTGGTAATGACAGATTTAGTAGTAAAACTTTTTCGTCTTTAAGGATAAAAAGAGGAAACGTGTTCCATGTTGAAAGGATGACATGTGTAATTATCATCCTAGATGTAAGTCGAAATATCCTTCTGTGGTCAAGAGGAGTCCCATGGCCCTGGCCTCTAAAAGACACAGTCCAGTGGGACTAGATGCTTGTTTCATTCTGGGGCCACAGTAGGCAAAGACTGATCTAAAGGCACAGGCCTGCTTCTCTGTTTGAATGAGTTGCTTACATTGATAATCCAAGACCTACCTGTCGGGTTGTCACCCTGAAGGAAGTACTTAGAAACCATCCCACTGTTTACAGTGCTACACTGAACTATTCCTGAAAGAATTCCAAGCAGGAGAGCCAGCTGTTTAAATCCCCTCCCATCTTCATCTCCCAGTCCCAGCAGGATTCTGAGAATTGTGTTGGACACCAGAGACCAACATGAAGCAGGGGTGCCTTGTGTCCAGAAAGCTACCTAATCACTCAATAGCTTCATGACTCCAGATTTATCAACTGCTTCTCATTCACTAGCAATGTTGTGATTGTTGAAAAATAGAGTAGTCCCTCATCTTTGGGGAATACACTCTAAGATATCCCTAGGTGATGCTCTAAGCTGTGGGCAATATCAAGACCTATATGTTACAGTGTTTATATATATATATATATATATATATATATATATATATATCCACTAAAATTTATAAATCACACACCATAAGAAATGAAAATGAGCATTATTTAAATAATTATAATAATATACTATAGTAAACATTATATAGATTTGGTCCTTTTCCTTCAAAATGCTTTTGTAACATTTTCTTTTTTCTTGGGAAGATGTGGCATCATCAGTCAGTGTCTAGGAAAGGTGTGTGACATTGTTACCACACAATGACTATGTGGATAATCACTTTGGTACTCAATCTGATCCCTATGGTGGCTGCTAAGTGGCCAGTGGGTGGTTGGAATACGTAGTGTGGAAAAAGGTACCAAGGAATGATTTGTGTCCTGGGTGGAATGAAATTGAATTGTGTGGGTTTCGTGACACTGTTCTGAGTGACAATGTTAGGTGTCCTTTTTTATCATACTGCTCCTTGTTTCCTGGATGCAGTGATCTCTGGAGCTGGAGTTCCAGACAACTGTGAGTCACTTGATGTGGGTGCCAGGAACTGAACTCAGGTCCTCCGCTTAGCAGCCCGTGCTCTTCACTGCTGAGTCAGCTCTCCAGCCCTATCAGATCTTTACTGATAAACAGAAAGAGGAATACCTTGGAAGTACTGTGTATGTACTGGTCAAGATAATTTGTGATTTGGATAAAGAAGGAATTTTGTTTAGATTCTGCAGAGTTTTGGTTCTATTCCATTTTCTCCCTTGTGCCTTTTCTATTTCCTAGTCTAGCAAATAACCCACAGCAATATCATATGATTATTATAGAAAAACATCAATCATAAATACACTGCCTAAAGGCATTTCTGGCATGCTCTGATTGTGATGCCCTTCCTTTTTTTTGGTTGATACCCTTGTACCGAAACCTGCAAAAATATGTGATGCGACTCGGCATTTTCTCCCCACACGCTTTCCTATGGTCAGCACAACCCCAAGACACAGGTACTGAAGCCTGCTCACTAACTAACCGGCTGATGGGCTTGAAGAGATGGGAATTCAGCACCCACGCGAAAGACTGGGCTTATCAGTCTGAATCAGCCTACTCTACCGTCTTGTGCTATACTGAAATTTCAAAGATCTCTCTTGAGGTATGACACATTCAAGCTAATGATTAAATGTCTTCAAACCGACTAATTTATTAATGAACAAATGCTGTTTTGTTTTTAAATTAAAGCCCAGGCTTCACCTAGGCTCTTCTTGGGCATGTTTTCTTCTTGTCAGAGGACTTTATAAGGTTGATGGGGTGGCAGGAGATGGGAGGAGTCCATGTCATGTTGTGAGATAGATCTCAACACTGTACTTTCTGGGCATGGAAAATTACTGCCTGTCATTTTTGTGCACAGTTGGCATGGAGATGAGGTGCAGAGGAATAACACTCTGCTTGAAATAGTCCACAGGCTGTGCACACCCTTGCTGTCTCTGGTTAGTAGGATAGGAAAACCTATTTCCAGGGTGGCTTGCTTTTGGGTTAGCTGGCAGCATTCATCTCTATGGTTCATCTGGGATGGTATGAACCTCCAGTTTTTTGGGGGGCCCATGGTGTGATTTCCTCCAGGGGTGTGTTAAAGAACTTCGGCATCAGTAACTTCCAGTTCCAGCTCAGCACTTCCATGGAGGAGGCTGAAATTGCTTTCCCAGATCTTGAAATAAATAAATACCGAAACCAATCTTATACATCCATCTTAAACCTTTGCCATGTAGGTGATAGGGACAGAACATTGTACAAGGAAGGTGAGTTCGTGTTCTCATGATGATGATTGGTGGGAGGTCAATAAAAAACAAATAACATTTAGTGAACACTTTCTGTATACTGTTCTCTGCATAGGTAATCCCTATGAATGTCAGGAAAGCACACGTGACGTTGGGGTGTGCCTGTAGATGGGAGGAGAGTTGGAACAGAGACCTGGGCCTGCATAGGAACCAGGACACTGGAATCCTCTGGTGGTATTAGAAGAGGTCTAAACCTGAGTTTCAACCAGGGAATGCTGGTCAGATAAGATCCAGAACATTTTTAGGGTTGTTCTGGCTAGCATATTAAGGCAGATTTCTCTCTGGGTAAATCACAATGCAAGATCCATACTAGGTAACTACGATTCTAACGCTAAATGCACAGCAAGCACCTTGCAGGCAGCCAGCCAGCCAGCAAGCAATAAACACTTGCTGAGTAAGAAGAAAAAAATAATGGTAAAATGTATAGCAAAAGTAAAGTGGTCTTGCATCAGAACCACCGTGATGTCCTCTGCCAAGAAATAGCTCACCCAGGGCTCTGGGGACTATGCTCTGAAGAAGTTGAGAGCACTCCCTGTGTGGAGATGGGCGGAGTTTGTAGGATGGCTCATCTTCACTGGAGGACATCTGGACTCCTGGTCACTCCTGTGTGGAGATGGGTGGAGTTTGTAGGATGGCTCATCTTCACTGGAGGACATCTGGGCTCCTGGTCACCTTCACAGACATCATTGTTACTTACTTACTAGACATATGTCAGTACCCTGAGGGACCTGGGGCAGTGAGAATGGAGGTTGGGACTCTGGAAGCCATTTCTAATTCCTTCCTCTCCTCTGCTACCATGTTTGTAATGTAACCTGGATGAACTGGGAAATTTCTATGGACCATTTCTGGGGCAACTTTAGTCTCTCTGTATTAACTTTATTGTTTCAAAAGCGTTTCTGTCTAATTGATGAGAAATTTTGTCAGCTTTGGGAAAGGAAATGATAAAATATTTATATATTTTGTACATATATTTTATATGATGCATAATACGTAGACTACTATAGTTTGTTATATTAATCTGATAAAATAATATATATTAGTTGTATAATGAATTATATACAATTCTATCTGATACATATATATATATGATATCAGAATGTTATATTTATATTTTGGCTTATTCTAACATATAGTTGTACAAAATTTTGTATACATAGTTAAATATATTAGATTCGTGTGTGCTGCTGAGCATACAGAAAGCTCTCAGGAAGAGCACTCTGAGTCATAGACTTTGTAGCCCAGCTCTGGAACCAGGGCACAGACCACATGATTTCTAACATTGCCTGTGCAGCTCCATTGCTGTGGGTAGCACCAGGTAAACATTAAAAAAGGAATACAGAAAGCAGGCTGAACAGCGAGCTCACTAGATGAAGGGAGTGAGCATCGTCCAGAGTCTTAACTGGGAGGAAGGATAGCAGAGATGTGAGTATAGGGAACGACACCACAAAAAGCCACAGCTAAAGCAGGGCATCCTTTGTGCCAGCGGTGGGCTGCGAGATTTATGTGCAGTGTCCTCACATGGTCCTGGGGAGGTATGTGCTGTTGTCCCTGCTTTGCTGCTGAGAAAGCTGAGGCTCAGCAAGAGCAGCTTGTTTATCTAAGGCACAGACCTACACAGGGTCTGCACTATTCCTGAGTGAATGCCTGCATAATTAAGGCCATGTAGCTGGCAAGCAGAGACCACGATGGCGTTCGGGCTCACTCCAGAGACAGGCTCCCGCTGCTCTTTCTTCCCTGGGGCCTTATTTCTGCTGACAGAAAGAAGGCTATTGGAATAATATCTATCAGGCTTGTTTCTGAGCAGAGAACGTCTGTCCTTGCCCTCAAGGAAGCCCCGCTGCCAGAGTACACTGGTGGGATTATGTTACCAGCCCGGAGTGGCCAGCTTGCCTACTGTTATCTACATGAAGGAATGCTGTTTTGCTATTTCCCCCTGCCTGATACTGAAATTGAGACAGGGAAGCAATCCAATCACAACATATCATGCAGGGGGTGGGGGGGGGGGGGGGAAGAGGTACCTTCACGGGATCACACCATGAACTTACCCAGAACACACTGAAATCATTATTCCGACAGATCGGGAATATTTCCCCAATCAAAGCCAGTGGCCATGTGTGCTGGGCACACAACGTGGCACAGCTGAGTTGGCCTCTTGCAGAGAGCGGTCCCGCAGCAGGAGTCCGAGGGACACTCCCACTGGGGGTGCAGAGCCATTTGTTCCACAACAGAAACATTAGAAAGGTTGGAGGCAGGGACTCGGGCCTGGAGCCTTTGAGGACATACTCCTGGGAAGCCGCCCATACAGGAGTGTTTTGACTCCGAAAACAGAAAGCGCATGTTGCACTTTAACGTGGAGACTTCTGCGGGCTTAGGACCTGGGGAGAGTATTTTCACTTGTGCTATGATGAACCAATGAGACTGAGGCATCTTCCAGGGAATTTATGCTGGGTACTCGGGACCGGAAATCAAATGAAATCAGCCTTCCCTGGTCCCCTCGTCTCCCGTAGAGAGTCTACTTTGCGATGAAAGCAAGCCATAGGAAAGGGCTACACTATGTGATTTCAATGGACGAAAGCCCTGCTTTAGAAGTCGGAGAGCCACAGTCAGGTGAGCCGTTCCTCTGGGTTCTGCCTTGATTTCGTTAGTTTTATGTCAGCTTGACGCAAGTCAGAGCCACTGGAGATCAGGCTATAGGCAAGCCTATAGAATACTTTCTCAATTAATGATTCATGGGGGAGAGCCCAGTCCACTTGTTGGTGCTCCTAGGTTCTAAAAAAAAGCAGGCTGAGTAAGCCATGTGAAGGAAGCCAGTAAGCAGCATCCTTCCGTGGTCTCTACTTCAGTTGCTGTATCTAGGTTCCTACCCTGTCCTGACTTCCTCCAATGTTGGACTATGATGTCAAAGCATAAGTCAAATAAACCCTTTCCTCTTCAACTTGCTCATCCATGACTTTCCAAGTCAATCTCCTAGGTACACACCCATGACTTTCTACGTCAGTCTCCTATATACACACCCATGACTTTCTATGTCAGTCTCCTAGGTACACACCCATGGCTTTCTACGTCAATCTCCTAGATACACACCCATGACTTTCTATGTCAGTCTCCTAGATACACATCCATGACTTTCTATGTCAGTCTCCTAGATACACACCCATGGCTTTCTATGTCAGTCTCCTAGATACACACCCATGGCTTTCTATGTCAGTCTCCTAGATACACACCCATGGCTTTCTATGTCAGTCTCCTAGGTACACACCCATGGCTTTCCAAGACAGGTTTCTGCTCATACTTTTATAGTCCTCTTAAAATTGTTGTTTTTAGCATTTGGTAATTCTATACAGCTATATGATAATAGGCTCATACCTGCCCCTACTCCCCACCTCCAACTCCTCCAGGAAACTTCACACACTTTCCCCCAACCACCTTATGTCTTCCTTCTCCCTCTTTTCCCTCTTCTTTTCTTCTTCTTTATCCACTGAGTACAATTAATGCTGCCCTTGTATTCATGAATGTGAGACCATCCACTGGATGGGCAACCTGCCATTGGCCACACCCCTAAAGAAAAGTGACTTTTTCTTTCCCAGAAGCTATCCACTGACAATAGTTCCATGGTCATGGTGGAACCTCTTCCATATATACTGCAATGTTGTTGGATCTTGTGCTAAGTAGGCTGTTACTGTAACAGCTGTATAATACTCTTATTGACTTTTCTCCACTACAGACAGCACACCTTCTGGTGCTATGGATGAAAGCTAGCCATCAAGGAGAGAGCGTCCATGCTGTAAGAACTCCTTCAGCCAGCAGCCTCTAGAGACAGAGAAACAACAGTTCATACACAGAGGAGACAATCATATAGGTGGTAAGGAAGCCTCATAAGGGTTGGGGCCAGGTTCTATTCTTGTCTTTGAGGGAAACTACACATCTTCAAAAAGTCAAAAGACGACGGGTGTTTGGACACCTAAAGAGAAAAAAAATAACTATACAGGAACTATCACAAAACAAAGAGGAATATGACAATATGACTTATGAGGAAAGGTCATCTGAGGGTAAAAATTCATTATATATATATATATATATATGTGTGTGTGTGTGTGTGTGTGTGTGTGTCTGTGTGTGTCTGTGTCTGTGTGTCTGTGTATGTGTCTGTCTGTCTTTGTGTGTGTGTGTGTGTGTGTGTGTGTCTGTCTGTCTGTCTGTCTCTGTGTGTGTGTGCATACCCATATATATAAAGCTGGCTTTGGAGTTGGACAATGGCTATTCTTCTCTAAATCCAAACATGTTATTAAAAGAAAAATTCATAGTTTCTGTCTCGTGTCAGGATCCATCTGGTATGGGACAGAAAGAAGAAAGATTTTACTTTTCTCCATACCTATTTTGTCTATATCATATCTTTCATTGAATATATGTCTATATGAGCAATGTTTAAGTTTTCCATAATAAACAGTAGACTTTCCTGCAGTAATCTTTGAAGTTTCCAGGAAGAAAATGGGTCCCTACAACAACGACTCCACCTGGTTGATATGACATCATGATGCTGATAGCACTACTATGAGAACAGGTTTTGGGTACCAACTGCTCAAGATGGTTCCAACTTGGTTAGCTGAAATGGTGCACCGTCTTACAACATTCAGGCCAGAACTCTGGAACCTCAGAAAAACCCTATCGACTATTCAAAGACTATTTGCAATTATACCAGACAGTAATTTTGAAACTTACCTATCATTTACTTTTACAGAATCCCATAGAAAGAACATTGCCCCCATAACAGCTGGAAGTAATTCTAGAAGACAACATCCCCTCTCCTGCTAAAGTTTGTCCTCAGAGTTAGGGACATCAATTAGGGGTTGATTATAACTGGTACAGGATTGTGGTTTGGGGTAGAAATTATGTAGGCTCAGGGATCTCTTTGAAAAAAAGGGGGGGGAATTGATGGGATAATAGGTAGATTAGTGTGAGCTTACTCATACTACCAATAATAGTGGTAATAGAGTGAATACTTGTGAGCTTTATTTATAGGCAATTTATATTGTTATCGATTCTTGTATATTGATACAAATTCAAATTATATTGAATATGCTTCTATTTCTGTTTATAATATTTGTACACCTAGGCAAAGTTATTTTGTCATATTGTATACACTCATGTTTCTACCTCTGCTTAAGACATTTTATATATCGATACAATTTTAGAATATATTTATCATATTGTACTATACGTTCTACTTCTGATCAAGATATTTATACATTGTTCACCTTTAGAGATCTTTGTCATCATTTGCTGCATAGTTGTCTAAAGACTGATTAATATTCTAATATGAAGTCTTAGTCTTTAAGCTATATAGGTATTAAGTATTATAAATCTATAGTCATCCATGTATGTTTTTCATACTTATAGTTAGACTAATCAGGTTCTTCAGATACACAGAGATGGCATTTTGTATAGATAGATAATCTCCAATCATTTCAAATTGCTGTAGAATATGGTATTTAAATAACTTAGGGTTCTGTTGATGTGAGACACAATTGCTCCTGGCAGCACTGATCTATTCCTGAGAGAATGTTGAGCACCGAAGACACTACTTGGAGCTTGTTTTCTTCTTGGCAAAACTGGCCTTTGGGCAAGGAACTGCCCATGCCTCGACCACTGACAAAATGAATGCTGTCTAGACAGGACAAGCAGGCTACAAGAAAAAAGACTGCCAAACCTTGCCAGGACAGGGTAAGACGGTTCTGAAAAATTTTCTGCCTCAGAAAATGGTCTGTCAGTTACTCTAGGCCTTAGCCAAAGTTGGTCATTTCAACATTGCAAATGAGACTTTGGGCGATTGCCCAGGTAGCCAGTTGTCTCTGTCATCTACTGCACATTTTGGAAGCTGCTTAATTGCACTTCCTGCCTACTCAAGTAATATTATTTCCCTTCTCAGGCCTTTGATAGGGTTAAAGATTAGATAGTCATAGTTACTTTCCTCTTATGATTTAGCCAATTTTTTTCTAATAGAAGACTTATATTCCTTAGGATAGAAAGATTATTGAAACATTTAGCCTATGTTCCTTGCTTAATATTGTTTATGCTGGTTGCAATCCTAATTTTTATACTTAATATTTATTCTTATTGTATATGGTTTGTATTAGGCTTAGAACTCTTTCATTTAAACAAAATGGGGAGGTGCTGTAGGAACTCCTTCAGCCAGTAGTCTTTAAGATACCAGCCCACTTGGGTGTGGCCTCTTTTACTATAAATGCTGACTTTAAGCACGCCCTTGCTCTTTCTCCTGGCTTCTGGATGCAGTTGGTTCCTGTTCCCCGTTCCAGGCAGAGGACTGTGATCTGTGAGTCTACCCCTAAATAAATAACCCTTTATTATTCTCAATTCTGAGCTAGTGTGGGATTATTTTATAAGTTCCATCTTCACTTTCAGGTCAGTACAAACTTGATTTCTCCACATCTTGCAGCCAAAGTATGTGGTGTCTTCAGCAACAGGGACTTACCACCAAGTTCTGGAGAGCAACAAAAAACGATGATAGCCTTCATTATTTTGAGGGTTTCTGGGGCTTTTGTTGGACAGCTCAATGAGGGATATTCCACATATGGAACTGGGCTTGTTTTTGATGGCCTATGGATTCTGGGAGGTTGGATATGTGTGTGTGTGTGTGTGTGTGTGTGTGTGTGTGTGTGTGTGTGTGTGTATAGGTAAATATAAATACACATATGTATATACACACGTTTATCTTATATATATATATGCTTATAAAATAGATTTCCACATAAATTTTTCCAAACGTTCTTATTTAATCCCTCTCCTAACTCTGCTCCTCCCTCTCAATCTACTCTGTCTGTAAACCTTCCCCCATTATTTTTTGTTCTGTACCCCATTCTATCTCTAAGTTCTTTAAGCCCTTTCTCTCCCCAATGTAGCCCCTTTCTAGTTCCCCAGCTTCTGTAGATATTTCATCTTAACACCCACAATTCTAAATATTTGAAGCTGAGATACATATGAGCAAGAACCCGTGGCATTTGTCTCTTCTAGATTCAGGCTACCGCATTCAGTGGGATAGTGAAATGTGGTATAGATGCACAATAAGATTTTATTCAACTGTCTTGATTCTTATCTTCAGGCACAAATAAAAGTGCCCCCCTTCACATCCCTCCAGTATCTATATCAGAGAATCATATGGTTCTTGGGAAAGCAAATGGTGGCAGAGATAGGTGACTCAGTCCCCTCTGTCTCACCTCCACCTGTGCTCCACTGAGACCCCGCAGCAGGGATGATTATTTCTTTTTCTTAAACTAAGATCAAGGGACTCTTGCTGATCCAGCACAAGAGTGGATTTTCTTGTGCTTTTCATCTCAGTAAGCCCCGTTAGAAGCCATCTTCCTCTGTCTTCTGCTACCCTTCTGTTTGTTTTTGCTGGCAGTTTCCTTCTCTTCTGCTGCCTGTACATCTGTTTCCAAGTGCCTCCTATCCACAGGCTTTTTCTGGTGTGTTTTTTTTTGTTTGTTTTTGTTTTGTTTGTTTCACTGACATAAGCAAAGTTGGTTTTAAAGCTGGTTTGAATTACCTCCAAAAGTGAAGTGTGTACCCCACAGTCAATCTGTGAGTCTGATCTAAGGGGACTGTTGTCTTGTCTGAGAAGACACAAGAAAAACTTCTTGGCTTGGAGTTGGCTTCTAAAGGAAATAGTTGGGATAGGTGAATCAAAGCGTTTGGCTTTTCTAGCTACTGTTTTCATAACAAATAAAGCACCAGTTTTGACTACCTGAACTTGACTGACTTCAGTGTGCAAATTAGAAAGGCTTGAGGGGCTTAGGCGGCTCACCTGTGTTTGTTCTGGTGAGGGAGACGTGTGTGCCCTGAACAATCTAGTCCAAGGTCACCCATTGTCAGAAGTAACAGGAAACCTCAATGTCATTGAATAGACGGCACTCGCCAGGTAGCCTTGCAGTAACCATAAATTCCTCCTTAATTGAAGAGTATTGCGTTTCACATTCCTCCAATTCCCCCCCCCCCCACTTCAGGCCAGCCTCCTTTGTTTCCCCAGCATCAGCAGCCCTGCGAACTGCCTTGGCGATTTGAATACTCACTCAGTCCCAGCAAATCACTGTAGCAAACATTAGTACAGTGATAAAGTGTCTATTTTCAGGGAATTGAAAATGGTAGCTTATTAATATAACTCAGATAAAATACTTTATTACATTATAAAATAATTGTTTTATAGTTTTTTACCAAGCACTTTCACCTTGGGAAAGGCATCTGGGATCACGTCTTTCTAGTGTTAGCCCGTGTGTCACCCATATGGGAGTGTCTCACCAATGAGCCTGCAGATTCTCTTCATGTAGTGAATTGGGAAGGGCATCCTACTCCCAAGCGGCAAGAAGGAATGACGGAATCTTGGAAATAAAGGCAACAGAGTCAGAACACATCGTTAGCATGTATTTTATTGAGAATTATTTTCATCAGTTGCTGTATTTGGGTAGGAAGGTCAGAAGTCCAGATTTACGTGGGCTACGACACTGATTGTGCGGCCGGGATGCATTGTGCATAGAGGACTTTCAAATGAGAGCATTGTTATTCTGTATCATCAAACCACGAAGCTGTATTTGATTTCACTTAAGGGTAGGTATTTTCTCAATTGTAGAACATTTGGCATAAGAACAGTGTTTTTATCTGGTCTACTTGTCTTTGAGCAGTACTCTTATGTAATTTTGGTGGCTGAAAGTTGACTGTATTCCTTACCTTCACCATTGGCATGAACACTGAGTGGAGATCAGGATTCTCTCTTTTGGATTTTCGTTGTTGCTCTTCACGTAGCCATTATCCTCTGTGAGTCAATGAGTATCCTTCAGAGGCTGGCTTTTTTATTCAAGGGTGTACATCATGTCTTGTCCTTCATCCCACAGATAGCTGCTGCATATAAAACAAGGACTGATAGAATCATTTCAGTTCTATAGTGCAGGTTTTCAGAGATCAGAGATATGTGAATTTTTCCAATCACTTTTCCCTCATATTCAAAGACTTTACAGATTCTAATAGTCAACTCCTATCCATTGTGTTTGAATTAAAGGTGTGTGTTACCTCTGCCTGGTCTATAAGGATGATCAGTGTGGCTGTTTTACTCTCTGATCTTCAGGAAAGCTTTATTTATTAAAAGACAAATCAAATATCACTACAGTGAGGCTTGATGGCTATAGCCTCTGATATTGCTAAGAGACACAACCTCACTGATCCTCGACTCTTACAATCTTTCTGTCCCCTCTAGCACAATGATCCCTGAGCCTTAGGTATAGGAATGTTTTGTAGGTGTATCTATCAGGACTGGTTTCCACAATCCTGTATTTTTAAGAGGATGACCTCTATCGAGAACCGATCTTCAGTCGAGGGTACACAAGTAGCTGTGTTCCTCGATGAGACCCTCCAGCCCTCCCTGATGATTGATTTATCTGTTCCCTATCCTTCACTTGTCCTGCTTTCCGGCCTTTCCACCTCTTGGCTTGTATTGTCACCATTTAACCTTTCCGTGGTAGTGAAGACTGGTTGGGAAAGCGTAAAGCCCTGTAGGAGACAGTCCTAGGTTACACACCAGTTCTGATAGTTATTTCAGAAGACCGTCCTAGGATGATGTGACACCCAGTTCTGTTGGTTACTTCAGGAGACAGTCCTAGAATGACACTCTTGTTCTGTGGTTACTTTCTTCATGATTTTGGACAGGCTATTTTAACTTCCAAAAACTAGAAATGAAAACTGCTAGGATATATGTATTTTGTAAGAAATGCACAAGAGAATGTATATGCTGTAGCTGATAGATACCGGGGCTTAGTGTTTTCATCTCTCTCGGTGCTATTAATAAAGGAATTATTCAGTTCCCCCTTAAAATTCATCTTCCTACTTATCACATATCTATGATGATTCTTAGACCCAGCCTGACCTCCTTTCCCACTTTATTGAATGATATATTTTAATCTGGTCATTTTCCATCGAACTCCTTTTTTGTCTTAATTATTTGGAAAATGGAAAAGTTCACATTCCAGCCTGCAGTGGTCAAAGTCACTGAACTGTCAGAGTCTGACTAACACGGGGAAAAGTTTGCAGCATTTGGGAAGAAAGAACAGGCTTGATTTAGAAGACTCTGGCACCAGGGGCACATGGAAGGTTCCAGTCCTACACTGCCATCCACTTCAACTTCCTGCCAGAACCAGACCATGTACTGTTTACCAACCGTGATGTACAGATGGGCCTTCGAGCTGGAGAAGGGGACACTGTGGCTGAAGAGAGTGGAAATAAACTGTTCTGGGCCTTTGCTGTTATGACATCAACCAGGACCTTGGAACCTTTAACTAGAAGTCATAGCAAAGTCAGCCAGCTTGGAAGGGAATTACCTGCTGGACCAAGCCACACTGAAGAATGTGCTCCTTTCACTGAGTGATGGTAAGGTGGTATATAGCTGCGTCTTTAACCAGGCTCTCCTTGGCATTGTGGGAGTTCAGTCAGCTTTTAGTACCTGAACCCACGGTGTCATTTCCCCTGAGATGGCGTCAGGACCCCTCAGAGTCTCTCATCTGTCCCTTGCAAATGGCACCACTTTCCATGCCTAAGAGAAAAGCCCAGGGTGTTTTCCTTTGCTTATGAGCCTTTCAGGGATGATAGAAGGAAGGCAAACTTAAGAACCACGTGAGACTGTCCTGCTGCTGTAGATTTAGGTCTAGACTCTATCCTGATGCTCTAGGGAATGCTCATTCTCAAGAATCCAAGGGCAGTTTTAGCACGGGGCTACCTCCTGCTGGTGACGGAAGGAGTAACATGCCCAGGTGTCTGCTACTTTGTGTAAATTATCCCGGGGCAGTGTTCTTGGTTTAAATGGAAGACTGAGCTGGCATTTCAGCAAACCGGTTGTGTCACCAATATCGAGCCACTCCTCGTGGCTTTATTCTTCCTTCCTTCCTAGGTGCGATCCCTCAGGCTACAAGATGGCGACTGCCGCTGTAGTGCCAAACTCCGTGTTCTCATTTACATCTTCAACAGAAGCCAAGACTAGACTTCTCTGTTGGCATGCACGTCAGGGGAATTAACACGACTCATTCACGGATTCACAAGCGGTGGCGTTACTGGGAGCTTCTCCCCTAGATTTGAAGTATGAGAGGATTTACTTATCTAAGTCTTTCCATAGCATCCAACATTCTTGGAGCACATCTGGAACATGTTCTATGTCTCAAGCCAAACCCTAGGACCCTTTCAGTTGGTCTGCGTAAATGACATCATTAGTTTCTCATTTCACAGACAAGAAAACTATCACTAATTGCTTTCAAAATATTTGAAAAGCTATACTTTGAAGAATTTAAGTTACCCAAGATCCTGAAATTGTAATCTGACTCCGTACTGTTTGAAAACACGCTTGGCTTCTCAGTCTCTTAGAAGTAAAACTGTGGAGAGCACAGGGTGGGTGGTGTGGAGACAGAAGTGATTGAAGATCTGCAAGAGAACAAAGAGGTGGCATGAACTTTGACCTTCTCTCCCTGGGCTCAGGTCACAGAGCTTCGGCAGGTGAGTGGCAGCAGAGATCTCGGACATCTTCCGCAATCATACTCTTGCCATTCTCCGCCTCCACCCCGGCTTGCTAATAGTCACTCCTTGTATTTGTGTTGTTCCCGATTTGAACGACCAAAATAATTGTCTTCAATGCATGTTATTTCCGTGGAGATTTATAGGACCAAAAGAGATCAACTTGCAAATCCTGTTGTTCAAATGGACAGGAGATCTAAGGGGCAAAGGGAGACATTGAGTTTGCAGAGGAAATGACAATGTTGCAGCACAGGGTTGCAGGCCCGCTCAGCATTGATTGACTGTGCGTCCTGAGTGTAGACTTCTCAGGTGGGGCTGCCAGCCTGAGGAAAGCTGTGTCTACCTGAGAGCCTGAGGAAGACTGTGTCTACTGAGAGTCTGAGGAAGGCTGTGTCTACTGAGAGCCCGAGGAAGACTGTGTCTATCTGAGAGTCTGAGGAAGACTGTGTCTACTGAGAGTCTGAGGAAGGCTGTGTCTACTGAGAGCCCGAGGAAGACTATGTCTACTGAGAGCCCGAGGAAGACTGTGTCTACCTGAGAGTCTGAGGAAGGCTGTGTCTACTGAGAGTCTGAGGAAGGCTGTGTCTACTGAGAGCCCGAGGAAGGCTGTGTCTATCTGGGAGCCTGAGGAAGGCTGTGTCTACTGAGAGCCTGAGGAAGACTGTGTCTACTGAGAGCCTGAGGAAGGCTGTGTCTACTGAGAGCCTGAGGAAGGCTGTGTCAACCCAAGAGCCGGAGGAAGGCTGTGTCTACTGAGAGCCTGAGGAAGACTGTGTCTACTGAGAGTCTGAGGAAGACTGTGTCTACTGAGAGTCTGAGGAAGCCTGTGTCTACTGAGAGTCTGAGGAAGGCTGTGTCTACTGAGAGTCTGAGGAAGGCTGTGTCTACTGAGAGTCTGAGGAAGACTGTGTCTACTGAGAGTCTGAGGAAGGCTGTGTCTACTGAGAGTCTGAGGAAGGCTGTGTCTACTGAGAGTCTGAGGAAGCCTGTGTCTACTGAGAGTCTGAGGAAGGCTGCGTCTACTGAGAGCCTGAGGAAGACTGTGTCTACTGAGAGCATGAGGAAGGCTGTGTCTACTGAGAGCCTGAGGAAGGCTGTGCCAACCCAAGAGCCGGAGGAAGGCTGTGTCTACTGAGAGCCTGAGGAAGACTGTGTCTACTGAGAGCCTGAGGAAGGCTGTGTCTACTGAGAGTCTGAGGAAGACTGTGTCTACTGAGAGCCTGAGGAAGACTGTGTCTACTGAGAGCCTGAGGAAGACTGTGTCTACTGAGAGCCTGAGGAAGGCTGTGTCTACTGAGAGCCTGAGGAAGGCTGTGTCTATCTGGGAGCCTGAGGAAGGCTGTGTCTACTGAGAGCCTGAGGAAGGCTGTGTCTACTGAGAGCCTGAGGAAGGCTGTGTCTACTGAGAGCCTGAGGAAGGCTGTGTCTACTGAGAGCCTGAGGAAGGCTGTGTCTACTGAGAGCCTGAGGAAGACTGTGTCTACTGAGAGCCTGAGGAAGGCTGTGTCTACTGAGAGCCTGAGGAAGGCTGTGTCTATCTGGGAGCCTGAGGAAGGCTGTGTCTATCTGGGAGCCTGAGGAAGGCTGTGTCTACTGAGAGCCTGAGGAAAGACTGTGTCTATCTGGGAGCCTGAGGAAAAATGTGTCCCACCTCTTCAGCATCTTCCTGAGCTTTCGGGAGGGTCTAGGCCTTCTTGTGTGAGCCCAGGGAAGTGAGAAGGGCAAGGAAGTGAACCAGATGGCCTCTTAGTTTATTTTTATGTGGATAAAATGAAGTTTTCCTCCAGGCAATATTTATAAACTAGATGAGATGATTTGAGTTTATTTTCCAGGGAAGAATGTACTGGGCAGGTTTTGTGTTCCACACTACCTGTTCAAGACGGAACCAAACTTTGTTCCAGGTCTGGAAGTCTATGGGTCATTCAGCTGTGAAGCAGTTTAAGGCTGGCAAAGTTTGGTGTTTGTTTGAGTTCCTGAGAGTTGCTAACCATTCTCCGTTTCTCAGAAGTAGTAAACTAGGATTCCATATACCTGCATTTTTCACATTAAGAAAAATTTGTTTGTTTTGTTAGACTTACTTCAGATTGTATACACACACACACACACACACACAACTGCTATGGATTCATTGTCTCAGGAAAGCGGGCTTTCTTTATTGGCTTAAAAGTAGACCCTTGCAAAGCAAGACTTATCTGTAACAGAGTTTCTCTGCTTATGATGAGATAGGCTAGCTAGGCAATGTAACATTTATAGATTGACATTGAAATATTTGCGGAATTTTTCTATAAAAAATCAACCTGCTAGAATTTCTGTTGCTATGATAAAACACCATGATCTAAAGCAACTTGGGGAGGAAAGGATTTATTTCAGTTTAAGGATTGCAGTCCATCATGCAGGGTGTTCAGAGCAAGAATTAGGAGCAAGCAGCGATACAGAGGCCATTAAAAGGTGCTGCTCACTGACTTGCTCCTCATGGCTTGCTCAGGCTGCTTTCTTATACAACCCAGGACCATCAGCCCACAGGAGCCACCACCTATAAGAAGGTTGCCTCTCTCTTTTAAGAATTAGAAGAGCTTTCTCAGATGGTCCTGACTTTTGTTGGATTGACATAAAACTAACCAGGGTGCAAAAGATTGCCTGTAGGTTGTGAAAACTTGATCATGTTTTACTTCTTTCTTTTACAGGTGAGACTAAAGTTCTACTGGAATAAAGATAAAAGAAGCAAAAATGTCAAACAGAAACATGAATACAATTCCTGCCTACCATACACATATGCACATACACTTGTAAATTTTCTTATCAGTTTCCTTTAAAAGACATAATTAAGCCAGATATGGTGGTTTACTTCCATAATCCGAGCACCAGGAGGCTGAAGAAGGAAGATTGCTTTGAATTTGGGCCACATAGAAAATTTTAAGTTAGTCTAAACAATGGTGTGGGACACTACGGCAAAATACATCAAAGATATTTATAAATATCACAATGAAATAATCCCAGGCCTCTGTAACGTGGAGGCAGATTAAAAGCACAAGAACATAATCTATTCATATAAACTTCTGAAACAAACATTTCTGCTGAAATCTTGCTTGCCCTATTCTGTTTGCAAGCCTATCTTCCCAAATAGCACAGGAGTAAAGTGTGCTCTGGTTCTGCTGAAATCCTTTGAGAAAATCCTTTGGAAACCATCCCAAAGTTTAAGAAATTTGTCAGAAAGAAATTAGGACTAATGATGACATTTTTTTAAAAAATAATTTCATGAGCTCCAAATGAAAGTAGCTTTTGAGTGTGTTGCTTTTCTACTTAGAAAGAGGAAGAGTGGGCCCCATGCATCTTTAAAGGATGGAACACATTCAGAGTTTTGTAGGTGGGCTGACCAGAAATTAAAAAGAAAAACAGTGATTAGCATAACACACGTTCAATAGTGAACTAGGATCAGTTACTTCAAACTGTTATAGATGAAATAATACCAAAAACCCAGCTCATTAAAACAAATTTAATCAAGGCAGTTTAGTTTATGACATGAGGAGGTATCACAGCTAGTATTCTGGCCACATTGATGTAGGAGCCAGTCATGATAATCTAAATAGGAACAGTTCACCCAAAGGGAGTTCTTTACTTCCAACCATTATCACCTGCCAGTGTAGGATTCAGCCACTGATAAATTAATAGAGGCCTGAGTCTCAGTAGTTCATACTGAAGCAATACCTGGTTTCAGGAAGAATCACAAACTGAGATTACCTGAGCACCACCCAAAAACAGACCATCCATAGGAAATGCCTAACGTTCCAACCATTGTAGATAGGATCATCTGCCAGCACACTCACCAGGACACTCCTAGACAAATGTCAGCCAATCAGGGGTCCTGAACCTCAGAAACCCCTCACTCCCACCTTTACTACTATAAAAACCCAACTCTAACTGAGCTCGGGGCTCTCCGTTTATTCCAGTATGCTGCACATGTGGAGAGTTTGCAAACTTATATAAAATTAAGGCTCTTTGCTCTTACATATGGGACTCAGTCTCCTTGTTGGCTTTTGGGGGACTTTGCAGGTTTGGGCATAACCAATGATAAGTAAATCTTCTTCTAGATACTCTAAATATTCCTAAAAAGATGATTATGTAGATTAAGTGAGGTCAGGCGGTGAGGAACAACCACTAGACTTTGACATTGAAGGCTTAGGAAGAGGATCTCTCCTCTCAAGATTTTAGTTCTTATACTAGAAAATTCTGGGAAGTAGAAAAGGGCAAGATCATTTGTTGTTTCTTAATTCTGAAAAAACTTTGTTTTTTGTTGTTGGGGGTTTCTGTCCTGCCCGGTTCCCACAATTGTTAAGTCCCAAAGAAATCACACAGAGGTCTACATTAGTTAGAAACCAATTGGCCCATTAGCTCAGACTTTTTATTAATTCTTACAATTTATATTAGCCCATTATTCTTGTCTATGTTAGCCATGTGGCTTGGTACCTTTTTCTTTGGTGAGGCAGTCGCATCTTGATTCTTTTGTGGCGGTCAGAACTGCAGAGGAAAGGGCTTCCTTCTTCCCAGAATTCTCCTGTTCTCCTTGACTACCTCTACTTCCTGTCTGATTGTCCTGCCTATACTTTCTGCCTGGCTATGGGCCAATCAGCGTTTATATAAAATATAATTGACAGAATGTGGACCATGGTCCCACACCATTTTTTTTTTACTATACAAGCCAGTATCTCTAGCAAGTGATCTTTAAGTTCATGACCCCAAATGTAGACATATCTTATCTCCTCTACTCTCTTACTCACTAGGAGGCTGTGCCATAGCTCCCTCTCCAAAATCCTTTGAGTTTTCTTCTGGATTCCACTCTTTCCTCCATAATATTTTAATCTATTTTATTGGAAGTACAATTAAAGCAATCAGAGCATCTATAGCCCCGTGCAGGCCCAAATCTCAAACATTCGGTGTGTGCATTCGCATATCTGACTTTCCTGCACACTGCCTTGGAGTACAAAATCCTGGAGTAAACACTGCTTGATCATGAGGCACAGTCTTTGTTCCATTGGGATTCACTTGGCAAATAATTCGTTTAGGATTTTTCCATTTCTGTTCTCGGGAGAGACTGACCCATGTTTTGTTGTTTATTTTTTCCCCCATAATTCTCTTATCACATGTTGGTAGGGTGTTGGCTGCAATTCTGTAAAATAAGATGAGGAACACTTACCCTTTGTCTATTCCAATGAAGTACTTGTTCTTATGGGACTTTTGCAATAATGTTGCTTTCATTGTATGTGTATGGATGCTTTGTCTGTGTGTATGTCTGTGTAGCAATCACATGTGCAAGTCCAGAGAGGGCAGCGGATCCTTTGGAACTGGAGTTACAGATGGTTGTGAGCCACCATGTGGGTGCTGGAAATCAAACCCAGGTTGTCTGGAAGAACAGCCAGCACTCTTAAGCACTGAGTCCTCTCTTAAGGAAAAAAATTAAATTCTTTGCAGTAATTGCTGATAAATTGCTGATATTATTCAAAATACAACAATTGATTTATTTCTTAATGGATGTTTTCTTGAAGTAATGTTGATATATTTTTTTTTCTGGAGTTTAAAAATATTTCAACTAAGTTTCCAAGTAGACTGTTCAAAAATTATTACAAATCATCTTCTTTTACCTATCCACAGCATTTAAGCAGTGTCTACACTGCTGTTCCTAATAATGGATATTATTGCCATCTTTCTCCAGTGATTGTTCAATTTCAGCAGTTTTCAATTTTGTAATTTTTTACAACCTCCCTTTTCTTTTATATGTCAATTTCCATCCATTAATTATTTACTATTATTGTGTTCTTTGATTTGTATTTTCCTAGGTTGTTGTCTTTTCCAAATTAAGTTTTATCCTTAATGCATGCATTTAAGGGATACATTTTTCCAAGTGTTGCCCTAGCTACAGACAACCTGTTTTAAAGTAGCACTTGATATCATTAGTTTTATATCTTCTAATTGTATTAAATCTATTTTGACTCTATGTGTTTTATGCCTCTTCTCATTTATTCAAAATTTTAAATTTTTGTTACAATAGTTTATATAAATTATCCAATCTGTTAGTGTTGCTTGTGCTTTTTTTCTACTCATCATTATTATGCATGCTATTTTTTCCATTTTCAATTTGGTTATTGATAATGAATAGCAATACAATTGGGTTTTATGTGCTGATCAATATCTTGCAATTTTTCTGCAGTCACGACTTATGCATATGTCTTAAACCTGTTTTCTATGCCATAACATCATGCCACAGAGTGGCTGAGTGGATGAAATGCTCCTATCTCAAGAGACTTGGGAGTCCAGTTTGAAAACACTGCAAATTTCATGACTTCCCCAAATTCCAAGTTTCTAATGTCATCACACTGGGTCAATTTTTTTTTATTTTAAATTTATTTATTTATTAAGGATTTCTGCCTCCTCCCCGCCACCGCCTCCCATTTCCCTCCCCCTCCCCCCGATCAAGTCCCTCTCCCTCATCAGCTTGAAGAGCAATCAGGGTTCCCTGACCTGTGGGAAGTCCAAGGACCGCCCACCTCCATCCAGGTTTAGTAAGGTGAGCATCCAAACTGCCTAGGCTCCCCCAAAGCCAGTACGTGCAGTAGGATCAAAAACCCATTGCCATTGTTCTTGAGTTCTCAGTAGTCCTCATTGTCTGCTATGTTCAGCAAGTCCGGTTTTATCCCATGCTTTTTCAGACCCAGGCCAGCTTGCCTTGGTGAATTCCTGATAGAACATCCCCATTGTCTCAGTGTGTGGGTGCACCCCTCGCGGTCCTGAGTTCCTTGCTCGTGCTCCCTCTCCTTCTGCTCCTGATTTGGACCTTGAGATTTCTGTCCGGTGCTCGGATGTGGGTCTCTGTCTCTGTCTCCTTTCATCGCCTGATGAAGGTTAATATTCAGGAGGATGTCTATATGTTTGTCTTTGGATTCACCTTCTTCTTTAGCTTCTCTAGGATCGCGAATTATAAGCTCAATGTCCTTTATTTAAGGCTAGAAACCAAATATGAGTGAGTACATCCCATGTTCCTCTTTTTGGGTCTGGCTTACCTCACTCAGGATAGTGTTTTCTATTTCCATCCATTTGTACGCAAACTTCAAGAAGTCCTTGTTTTTTACTGCTGAGTAGTACTCTAATATGTATATATTCCATACTTTCTTCATCCATTCTTCCATTGAAGGGCATTTTCTGTTGAAAATAGGACTGGCCCTATTTGTCTCTTCCCAAGCCTAATTTCATAATTGTTGTTGTTATGACTTATGGTTTAGCACAATGACAATGAAGTGATGAACTGTATCTCTCTTTCCCTGAGGGCAATGGGAAACCTTTTGAGATTTTTCCAGTGCTTAACGTTCTCTTCAATTTCATGTCAAAGTATGTCAATAGTGGGGTACCCGTCTGTGGGCACTGCAGAGGGTATGGAACCCAATGTGACCTTTTCCAGACTGTCTCACACCCTGGATATAATTTTGGTTCAGGCAATTGTATGTGCCTGTTTGCATTTAGAAAAAGTTTGCATATTTGTTTAAAGCTGCAGAAAAAAATAGATCCTCAAACCACATGTTGATGCCAAATCAAAAAACATATATTGTGCAGAGATGCCCACTGTGTGAAAGGAACACACCAACTTTAGTGCCTCTTTAAAGCCACCTGCCCTTTTGTCTTCTCAACTACATTGTTTTCCTGAGCTGATGAAACACAAGTATCCATCTATGAATTTCTTCTCAGAAAAACAAAGAATAAAGAAAAACAGTTTCCTCTATAATCGGTATAATATTGTCCAAATAGCATATTTTCATTGCCTCCAAAACAAAATATAGACTAACAGAAAGAAAGAAATAAAAACCACTCATCACTCTTTATCACAGAGAAAACTCCCTGTTTGGCTTGGCATCCCACGTCTACCTGTATATAGTATAGACATGTATCATAAGCCATCTGATTCTTATCAGTATGGTGCCATGAAGAATCCAGGACTTTACTGGAGAGTTGCGCCTTCACATTGATGCCTTCCAAGGCCAACATGAATGTGGTTAAAGTGTCTGGGGTGGGGAGCTATGTATTTCTGACTCTTTAGGAGATACACCCAGTCCTTGGATGCTCCTTCAAACATAGTTTCCTTAACTCATTTATTGTCAAATCCAAATGAAGTCTTGGCAGAGCAGAGCAAGTCTATAATCTCAGGCCTGGGAGACAGAGATAGGGGAATCACTAGTTTGAGGCCAGTCTGGTCTACATGGCAAGAACTTGTCTCAAAAATAGAAAACAAACAAACGAACAGGAAAACAAGCAGACAAATAAATACATAAATAAAACTAATTAATTACCCCAAATGGAGAAACCTGGAGATAAATTCTATTTTAAGATTTATTAAGGGAAAGAGGAGTGAGGGAAAAGAGCAAATTAGAACAAACTATATTGATATATTATCCATAAATATGCCATAATAAGCCATTACTTTATATATTGACCTAAAGATTAATTTAAAGAGTTTTTTTCCCCAAAAAATGGAGAGAAAAAAGTCCCTGCTTGATGATAACCCAAAGAAGCTGGATGTATGGAGAAAAATCATCTCACAGACTGAGAATCGAATTAATTGATGGTCTCTTTTCCTTACCAACCAACAATGGACAGCATTGGTAAACAAAGTTTAAAAAAAAAAACTTGAGAGCCTTAGAATATGTCCTTTCTTTCATGGAAATAGAAGGAAAAACACTTGGCTTTTTATTATTTTGTATTTAACCACCCCAGTTTCTCAAGAGGCTCCTCAGACTTTTGTTTTCTTATGCCAACTATCTCCCACAAAAGCATGATGAGGCACAGCTGCGGCCTTGGCTGTCCTTGACGTGAAGCTTTCTGTTGACTACTGATGCTGAGACAGGCCAACCTATTAGCCTGAGTTGGCTCTCAACAAGGACTCCGTCCAAGAATCCAGGCTCTCCTGTGACTAAGAAAAGCAAGAAAAGAATGTTTCTTGGGAAGGATTTTATGTTAATCTGTTCGTCATTTACGATGGTATTGAGGAATGAAGTTTATAATAACCTGGACCAAGAGTAATTTCCTGGTGCTCCTTAGTAGTTACAAGGCAAAGTCCATGCTCACTCAGTCTGTTCTTGTTTCCACTCATCCACCACCCCTCAAGGGCTCTGCACCCACTGTCCCAGGAAGTTGGTTAAGTAGTGATCTCTACATGGTAGCCATAGCTTCCTGAGGGCAGGGGCTCCCTGCTTCAATCTTTTCTTTTACGTGATGTGGACTTGCCTCGAAGGATATGGATCCTCAAAATAGAAGATATATCTGTTTCTTCCCGAGAGAGAGTGGGAAAGGGTGAATCAGTTAAGACTGTGAATGACGTGTGTTATGTCTGCAAGGGAAGCCGGGAAATGTGGTTCCCTTATGTGTCTACAAGGAAAATGATGGGTTCTGTTGCTGGCAAGGATGGAGAGATTTCTGAGGTGCCTGTAAAAAGGCAAGAGTCTTCATCAGCTTCCTGATCTCCCTCAAGAATTAGGCAGTCTTCAGAGAAGAGGGCTTTCTTCTCTGAGTCCTTGGTGGATGTCACTGTGTACCTTCGTGATGGCAGTTACTTCTAGAGACACATCCCTTGCCCTTGGCACACTCATGCAATTTCTTTGGCTTGTTAAGACGTTAATACAAATGAAGCCAGTAGAGACGATGCTGTGGGCCATTCGTACTATCACACTTAGCAGTGTGCCAACTTTATGGTGTAAAAATGTGCTGTTAGTCCTTTCAAGGCCACTTATGCAATGTTCTTTGCACTCTTGCCAGCTCCAGGCAAGCTCTTGGCTGTGTGTCAGTGATATAACTTAGTAGGCCATCTTGAAACCCTTTTCTGTCCTACTAAATAAGATGCAACGATCCTTGTGGAGCTACAGAATCAAATCTTAGTGCTTCTTAATGAGGACTAGAAATCCAGCAGAAGTTGTAACTGACCGGTCACCACCGAGAGCTTGTTCGGGCCGATGGCCTTGGTAATGACACACAGATCCATACCGCAGCTGCTTTTCTTTTTGTCAGGTGAGGGTTCGAGAACCCTGGCTTCTTCTGATTTCTGTACATCAAGAAAGCCTCATTTTTTTTTTTTACTGTACCCCTTAGATAGTTTTCTCGGTGAAGATGGAAAACTCATCAAAATATAAGGAATGACAGCATGCGAGCCTTTCGCACCATGTTTCCTGCCTTCTACCCCAGTGGATAAACCTTTTCCTAAATAGTCTGGTAGGTGGGCTTCAGATGACTTTGGTCTCACAGTGCCTGTGCTCATGGCTGTGATGATGACCCAGTTCAATCCCCCCAGACTCAAGATGCCCAGGGCTTGCCATCAGCAGCAGGTAACTACAGAAAGCTCTTTTGACTTTGTACATGCTTGGCTAATGTTACATTGCTGACATCAGTCTTAACAGGCACAAGTTAAGGCAGACATCTTTTTCTTTTATGATTTATAAATTCCCAAATGCCACCACTAGCATTAGATGATAAAACGAAGGCGTTTGTTTGTACTGCCTTGACAGGGTTATAGATGAACTTGGGGACTCAGAGGACATTGTTCAGCATGGTCATCATCACTTGGACGTCATCAACAGGAACTATCAATAACTTGCCAAGACGATTTGTCCTACCCAGTGTCCCAGAGGCTTTGGCAGTCAGCAGCTGTCAGTTCTTCCGGGTAAATACCTGAGCCTGGAATCTCTCCCCACCAAACCTTCACAGGTTAGAAAAAGGCAAGTTCAGAGAATTGTACCACTGCCTGTGAGATGTGTGTATATCAGGTGTGTGTGTGTGTGTGTGTGTGTGTGCATGAGAGAGAGAGAGAGAGAGAGAGAGAGAGAGAGAGAGAGAGAGAGGTGTATGTGTGTGTCAGATGTGTGTGTTGGGGTGATGCAAATGCTTGGGTTTTGCTTATCCTTCTGGTAGGTTGAGGGATTGGAGAGAAAACAACTTATAAATTCTTTATGACCCTGAAGCCAAAGCAATGTACAGACTAGATTTTCAAGCCATACTGTTTTAAAAGTTCGAGGGGACATGACAGAAAATAGCTTGAAAGATGGGGTAGCAATATTTCTTTCTTCACCTGAAAGCTTTGCACACATTGAGTTGAGCCCTAGTTAATTCCTGGGATTACAGGACCTGGGAGACAGCACTGTGCCAGGATGCTTGGTTCTGACTTGTGCTCCTCTCCCCGCCCCCACTGGTCAGTTTTACTATTTTTTCCCCCTGAGGAAACAGTTGGAAATATGACAACATTGAAAACAGTTTCCTTTCCCTCCTTCTAAGATAAGTGTTGCTGCATATATGAACATCATCTCTTGAACATTCCAGCAGGAGGATTACGGACTATTGAAGGCAAGTATGCAGCGAGTCGTCTCTCCAGAAATGGGCCAGAGAAACAGTATATATCAACCCAAAGACAATGCTTGGGGAGGAGATTAAAGCCTTGTTGAAGGGATGCGTGAGACTCTTTAAATGTCTAGTTGAATATTTGCAAACGAACACATTACATCTTTTGTTTGTTTTTGAGTCAGAGCTTCATATTGTATTCTAGTCTGGCCTGGAACTCGCTATGAAGCCCAAACCAGTTTTAAAACTATGGCAGCCTTTCCCTCTCAGTCTCCTGGGTGCTGGGATTATAGGTGCAAACAGACAACTGCAACTGGCCAAAATCCAGAGGACAACTGATCACTGGGATCTAAAGAGAATGAAATCCAGCACTGCTTTATTTACGGATGTGGGGAGAGGCTCCATGTCCAGTGTGGTTCCCCCGGCAGAAACCTTGAAGACTGGGTTTCCCCGTTGATATCATGTTTGCAATCGTGGTAAATGGTGGGGCAGGTGGGATTTCAACTTCCTGACTCTTTTTTTTTATTAGATTTTTTTTAAAAATCCAAGTTCCCACTCCCTCCCCTCCTTCCATTCCCTCTACACATCCTCCCATCCCACCCCCATCTAACCTTCATTGCCTTGTGAAAGGTCCAAGGCCCTCCCTACTCTATCTAGGCTGAGCAGGGAATACATCCAAAGAGAATAGGATCCCAAAAAGCCAGTACCTGCAGTAGGGATAAATCTTGGTGCCACTGTCAATGGCCCCTCAGTCTGCCCCAGCCATGCAACTGTCAACCACATTCAGAGGGACTAGCTTGGTCCTATGCTTTTTCTTTCCCAGTCTGTCTGGAGTTGGTGAGCTCCCATTAGCTCAGGTAGACTATTTCAGTGGGTGAACCCATCATGGTCTTGAGCTTTTTGTTCATATTATCACTCCTCCCACTCTTCAACTGGACTTTGGCAGCTCAGTCCAGTGCTTTGCTGTGGGTCTCTGCCTCTGTTTCCCTCAGTTGCTGGATGGAGGTTCTGTGGTGATCTTTAAGATAATCATCTGTCTGACTACAGGGCAAGTCAAGATTAGATCCCCTCTCCTCTACTGTTTAGGGTCTTAGGCGGAGTCGTCCTTATGAATTCCTGGGATTTTCTCTAGAGCCAGGTTTCTGCTAACCCTATTAATGGCTGCCTCAATCAAGATATCTCTTTCCTTGCTCTCATCTTCGGCGATCCTAGAGAAGCTGAGTAATAAGGTGAACCCAAAGAAAAACATATAGACCCACCTGGAAACTGGAAACAGACAAGATCGCTTGACAAAATTGGGAATGAAGGGGAGGGGAAAGAAGGGAGGGTAGATGAAGGAAGGTCTGACTCTTTTTCTAAATACGTAATCTTTGTTTTGAGATTTGTAGATCGTTAACACTTTATGGATAGGGTGCAGTGGTGTTAGTGAAGACTTGACAGGGCAGGGGCAGAGTGTGATGAAAGCCATGTGTGTAGAGGCCATGGAGGAAAAATAAGATGTCAACATCTTAAGTTACTTTTGGTTCTTCAACTTTCAAATATGCCAAATGAAAGGACCCCTTTCTCTCGATGCTTTCTTGTTTGTAAGATGCAATATCACACCAAACAGAATATGTGTTGGCAGTGGATTAAACCACTAGTTTCCAATGCTTGGCAATGATTCTCCTGGGCCTCCTCTACACATGGTGTGGGCCAATTCCAGGATTGTAGTGGGACGACACATATGCTTGATGCCCAAACAGGGAGAATGGTCCTGGAGAAGGCACCTTGGCAGTGCCTTCTACCTTGACTTTCTGTTGTGCTCCTGGTGTTCTTGGATGTTTTGTTAGGCTACCTTACTCATAGGGAATTATTAGACGGTTCATTCAGTGCCCACTTTTGTCTACTAGAGGTCAAGTTTCTCAGACTCACCTCTAAAGTTGCAGTTCCTGACAGAATTCCTTAAAAGGGGAGGGGAGGCCTCTTCCTCCTTGACCATGCTCTTGCCAAGGGTCAGATACAGACAGGAAGATGCTGAGTTTGTAGATACAGTTTAAGCCAGACATTACTAACAAAAGTCCGGTTTGAACAATCAGCTAACATATGTTTGTTAGAATGTGACCTGAACAAGGTTTGTGACCCTTGTGCAATTGGCTTGTTAGTGTAAGGGAGGTGTCGTTAACCCTCAGTGTCCAATCAGTGTGTGTTTGTTACTACTGTACCGAAGGCACATTGGTTACCCGGAAGGTAAACAGGCAGGCATCTGTAGGGAGCTACATTCAAAGAATATTTATGGCAAGATTATATAGAATATAGTTCTGGCACAGATGAAGTAGGTCTGTGGCAGTTCTAGAGAGCGGGTGACACTGGCACTGTGTAGTGTACCACAGGCAGAGAAAACACAAATAGACAATGCACATGTCTGGCTGTATGTCACTTTTGGAAATAGGCTTATTATAATGTGTGCTCCTTAGCCTTCCTTTACATTGTCCATGGGCTCCTACCTCTACCATCGATTATTTCATTTAGTTCTGCTCAAATCGATGGGCATTTTAGTTATTAATAAAGTGTTAGGAATTATGCTAGCCCCCTATATATGATATAGTAGTAAGTGGGGGAAAAGTCACTGATTTCCTGAGGTCTATATTCTAGTAAAGAGACCAAGAGAATAAATGACTATAGTAAGAGATTATAAAAGTGAGGAAAAACATCATTGGATAGGCGATACAGCACAACTGAGAGACTATTGTTTTCATTTTTTATTATTTTTATTGAGCTATATATTTTTCTCTGTTCCCCTCCCTTCCTTCCCTTCCTCTTCAACCCTCTTCCATGATCCCCATGCTCTGAATTTACTCAGGAGATCTTATCCTTTTCTACTTTCCACGTAGATTAGACCCGTGTATGTCTCTCTTCGGGTCCTCTTTGTTGTCTAGGTTCTCAGGGATTGTGAATTGTAGGCTGGTTTTCTTTGCTTTAAGTCTAAAAGCCACTTATGAGTGAGTACATATGATAATTGTCTTTCTGGGTCTGGGTTATCTCACTCAATATGATGTTTTCTAGCTCCATCCATTTGTCTACTGAATGATGTAGGCAAACAAGGAATGGCATTTGAATGTTCTTTGTGGTGTTGCAGGAGATTTCTATCAAATGAACTTTTGGGCGAAGTGTTTCGAGTTGTCAGTTTTTCTCTGACTGATCCGTAGTAAGGACGAGAACACCATTGATGGCTGTGTGAGAGGTATTTATATTGTGTGTGTGTTCACGTGTGTGCGTGTGTGCTTCTTGTAGTTGTGTAGCATGCTGCAAAGATCTTGTTTAACAGAGTCAAAGCCTTGAGTTTTGAAGTTTGCTGCCTGTAAAATATTTTATAACTGAGTTTTATTACAGTCAAACTTCACAGAGACATTTACAAACATTATTGCCTTCTGATATGAAATAAAGCCTAGAAAGGTATTTCTGCTTTTATAGAACTAAAGCTTTTATTTTTTCATTGTCTGGAACATTAAAAGCTGTTGAATGCTAAAGTTCAAAGTTATTTCTTAAGTATCTTTTCTGCAGGGATCACTGGGATTTTTACAGATCCCCGACGACGTCTATGCTCTGCTTCTTACTCCCGTTTTTCTCTTTGGGAGAACATGCACAGAGACCCTAGTGATAGGAAGGTGGAGTCAGTCTGTGTCCATCTCGCATCTCAGTAAGAAGAGGGACCCTGTTTACAGGGAAGACACAGGCAGAAAATGGAAAAAAATACAATACCGTAGATAAGTAGTTCCACACAACATGGCATTCCCCTAGAGTTTACAAGGGCACACATTTCTGAAGAATAAGCTTAGAAAATTAACTATTAAGAGCCCCAGTAAGAAAATTTTACAGTGCTGGCCATGGAAACTGGGGCCTTTCCCCCTCTTCATCCACTCACAATTATTCCACGTTACTCAATTCTTACTTTTTATCAGTCACTGTTCCGAGTGCAGCTGAGTGTCAAAGCAAAGGCAGTTTATCAGGAGGTTACAGAGAGTCAGGCAAAGCATAGGCATGGATCTTATCTGCTCACGGGTGGAGAGAGTTCCCACTTATGCCACAGGATGAAGAAGCTTCAGTGGAAACTCCCAGACAGGCCCACGGGAGGAGGAGGCCACCCTTGAATTCATTCCTTCCAGGGTAGGTAAGAGATGGGCAGAGAAGGTGAAGGTTGCTATTTGTTTGCAGTGCTTGGGCAGGCAGCAGGAATGATGTATACACAGCCTGAGATCAGAACGGAATGTGTTTATCAGGGAACTTCTTAGAAAGGAGGAACTCAGCGTAAGTATCTGCTTTCCAGGGGAAGCAGCTGTGCTGAACTTGCATCCCTTAAGAAACCCAATAATCTGTTTATCACCTCCTGCTCCAGGTTGCCACAGTAACAGACCTGCTGTTTACACGGTGCTTATGGTGGATGCATTGCTTTCTCCTGCTGTTGAACTCTTCAGTCTTCGTGATGTTCTGATAAGACTGGTTTGCTATTGCTGTTACAGGTGAGCAAGCGTGGCAGGGTGTCAGAAGACCTGCTGGAGGACATTCATCCACAGGATGGCTTATCACACCTGAAACAGGCATAAAAACAATACCTTCTTTATAGGGTTTTACAGAATTCGTAAATATCCAGTTACTGGAGATCGTGTAAAAGGAGACCTCATTGAAAGGTGGACGTACTAAGTATTCATGAGAATTGATGAAATTATGTTGTTACCTTCCATTTGAGTATGATGAAGCAAAAGATGATTCGGGGCTGGGGACGAGGAGAAAGGAGTGATTGAATTCTTTCATTTGGAAAAAATACATGATTTTCAGTTGGAAAAAAAAAACATGTTATGAACTCGCTTGAAAGAGTCAATGTGAGCCAACTTAACTGAATGTCTGTTCCTTCGGCTTGGACAGTGAGCGACACCATACAGAGCGCCTCTGTGTCCAGGTTGGGCAATGGCCATATGATACTCCCAGACATACCTTCCCAGGCCACACAACACGGGGCCATGCCAAGCACGGAAAGTGTGTATATTTCTCTTTCCTGTTATTACACATTCCTCACTGACTCACATGTAGAAAGAGCGTTTGAAAAACTTAGGTTTGGGAACAGAATCTGGTGAGACAAACTTTTAGGGAATCTTAATAAGAGAGAATGAAATAAGAAAGAGGAGAGGAGAGAGGGCAGAAGGGGTGGGGGAGAGAAGGGGAGGAAAACAGATACGAGTAGAGAGAGAGAGAGATGTCACAATCATATGTTTTCTCTCCCCTGACTAGAAGTTTGGGAAACAGACGGTGGGCAAGCATTTCCAGGGACTGCACCTTGTAAAGCAGCCGTGCCCACCTCAGGGATGGCTAACTGTGAATATAAGTTTGTAAGCATGCATGAATCATTGATCATACAGTTAAGATTCAATAAAGAGTACACACTGAAAACATCTGGGCACAATTGAAGATTGTTTGAGAAAACTATTTGACTATGTTGAGGTTAGTTGTGTGAAAAAAAGTCATATTTTATAGAAACACGACTTGATTTTTTTGTGTGTGAAATCCTCATAGAAAAAGTAGAATGTCATTGAAACATGTCAGGGAGACTCATCATGATTTGGTGGGGAGAGAGGACAGAATCAAGTACCTTTAAGAAAACTCTGGGGTTGGTGGTGATATGAAATCCACAGAGATAATAGTCTGTAAAGAGGTCAACGTGGACTTTTGCTTGTTTATTTTGATTTTTTTGTGGTTTTGTGTGTTATTGTTAGTTTTGTTTATTTGTTTGTTTTTAAGGAGAAAGAAAGAACAAAAAGTTGGATGGGTAGGGAGGACCTTGGAAGAAAAAACAGGGTGAAAATATATTGTATGACTTTTTTTTTCAATAAAAAGTTCATAACAAAGAGGGAGAAGAAGAGAGAAAGGGAGAGGGAGAGAGAAGAGAGAAGAGAGAGAGAGAGAGATCAGGGTGGAAAGCAGGGGCTTTAGATAGAAATTAAGAGCCCCAGAAACAGGGATGGGAAGCAAGGATGGTGCCATGAAGGACTGAGTGTGTGGACGATGGGGGTGAAAGGAAGATTTGAACAAGGTGTGGGGTGGACCTGCACAGGACTCTTCTTGGTTAAAGTCCTCTTTTAATAATTATCTCTCAGACTAGAGTGATGACTCAGTGGTGAAAACTAATGATGGCCCCTGCAAAGCAGCAGAGCTCAATCCCAGCACCTGCACTGTTGGCACTAATTGAGTCCTGGCTTTCAGCTGCTTCTCCCTCCTAGAACCTTCTAATTGAAGTTACTAGAAGCTGTGCCAACTTAGAGGATCAGAGGATGGGTTTTCACCTGTTGGCCATTGACTGCAGTGTATTTAAGCCTACATGGTGTGAATTAAAGTTGGGCTTTCTGAACCAGCGTTGGAGGTCCGTGTGTCAGTCTGTCTCTGCGTGTATTGGTATGTCTCTCTGTGTGTCGGTCTGTCTCTGCATCTGTGTTCTCAGCCTCCAGCCCCTTGCTCGAAAGCTCGCAAACTGGGGTCTAAAGCATAGAGCACAGACCGGGGCCGTGGTGCGCAGCACTGCACGGTAGCTCACTACCATCTGTAATTCCAGTTCCAAGAGAGCCAATGTCCTCTTCTGGCTCTGCAGCTACCAGGTGCACAAACGGTTCACAGACATACTTGCAGGCAAAACACACATAAAGTTAAGATGAAATAAAAATTAAAAAATCATATTGATTGAAGATGTACAGCCTAATGCTTGGATATACACAGTGAAATGATTATTACAATCAAAGAAATTAGCCTTTCTATCATTCAGTTTTGGAAGTAGGATCACTGTGCATTTTCTCTCATTTAGTTTGTAGTACATGAAACGGTGAACTCCAGTCGTCACATTGTACACAGATGTCTGGGTATGTCCAACCTTTGTCTCTGAACATTTATACCCTTGGCTTATATCCCCCACTTCCTCCCCCTCCATAGCCCCTGCGATCAATGTGATGATTGATTAAAATTCCGCAGACAGGTAAGATCATGCCTTATATTTCCTTCTGCACCTTACATAGCTGAGTATGCTCTCCTCCAAGTTACTCTACATTGCTCCAAATGGCAGTCTCTTCTTCCTTCACAAGACTAAAAATATTTCATTGTGTAAATATACCGCAATATGTTTGTAAAAGGAGAGTACGCTTTCATTTCCAGCTGTCCAGACCCTAATAATCACACAGAAACTATATTAATTACAAAACT
Source organism: Microtus oregoni (assembly GCF_018167655.1). Classification (NCBI taxonomy): domain Eukaryota; kingdom Metazoa; phylum Chordata; class Mammalia; order Rodentia; family Cricetidae; genus Microtus; species Microtus oregoni. The sequence goes on from NW_024543090.1 coordinate 18,929,512, forward strand.
CTTTAGCCAGTAGCTTAGGCATATGTCTAGCTAGCTCTTACACCTTAAATTAATCCATTTCTATTAATCTGTGAATCACCACAAGGCTGTGGCCTACTAGTAAGGTTCCAGTATCTTTCTCCTTCGGCAGCTACATGGCATCTCTTTGACTCTCTGTATATCTCTGTTTGTATTTCCCACCTGACTTTACTCTGCTAAGCTATTGGCCAAAACAGCTTTTTTCATTAACCAATAAGAGCAACACATGTACAGAAGGACATCCCATATCATGTGTTTGTCTCTTTATCTGTGAGTTGGCACTTAGATACTTTCCATGTCTTAGCTATGATTCAGGTTTCCTCAGGGAACATGGGAGAATAGGGCATTGATTTACTTTCCTTTGCATATGTAGTTTTTCCATTTTTAACATCTGAAGACCAACTCAATCATGGTATTTTCTAAAAGCCGATAGCACTCTGGAAAATGAATGACTGGAGAGCCGAATGAAAACCGTGATGCCTGAGCTTAAGTATGGAGCGCAGGGAAGCCGTAAGAGACCCTTGATGGTGCAGAGTATTTTACCTCAGTCTCAAGCAACTCCTCCAGGGATTGTCCTCCAGGATGGAGTTGTCATCAGAGCTCAGTGAGCAGCAGTCGCCAGAAAGGACCGTGGACAGCAGCTGCAGTGGGTTATATGAGTTGGCCCCCAGGACCAGAGAGGGAGGAGACACTTGGAGGGTCCATCTTTGCATTCTTGTGTACATAGGAATGCTCTATGCACGTGGCATTGCACTGATTTCTGCTATAAGGATTTCTTCAACTCCAAGGGCCTTCTCTTGGAGTTGAAGAAAGAGAAAAGAGAGGAAAGACCACTTGTGTGATTTCTTTTCCAGCCTCTCTTTGCAGCCTGAAGGGTAACTGAGCCACGAATAAGAAGCATACTTCATTTGGTGGATGTGAGGAGGATGCCTGAGACATGAAGACTTGGCGAGCGTTTGTGAACGACCAGATGCTTCTTGCCACAGGGAACATCTCATGTCTGTTTCTTGGCTTCCTTTAGGAACGCCCACTAAACCACACATCCCGAAATACATCCAACTGTTTTCCTTTAATTATCCACCATATAAAAACACAGTAACACTAAGCACAACTCAGTGGAATTGGAAACTTCCAGATTGCTTCTTCCTCAGGAGCAATGTCTCTTAGCAATGCTCACCCCAAATCCCCTTATTCTTGCTGATTTCTAGAAGGAAGGAGCTAAAGAAACAATTGCCACTGTGTCTCAAAACCTAAAACCCAACTGAGGCAAGCAAGCCCTTCCATCTCAGTTTAATACATGATGGGAAAGAAGTAGTGCTGGAGAGATGCTGCATGCAGACTGTGCGGGGTTGACTGCTGGTTCTACCTCAGGTTATGTGCTGTGGGCCAGACTCAAGTACTTAATAAATACTACCTATTATTGTTGTTGTTGGAAGTCATTTCGGTATTGATGTGTGCTTAAGAAATATGTATTTTTCTTATTAGATTCAAAAGCTGTAAAATGTCTCTGCTCCAAGCGTAATATATGTTCTGGCTTTCTCTACAGTTCGTTCTGGGACCCAGAACCTCCCCTTCTGCCCATCCTATTTCCTTCTCTTCTCCCTGGAAGAGCCTTAACGTCTCTGAAAAGTGGTTTCATGGCCCCAACCACCTGCAAACCAAGTAGTAAGCAACCACTATTTGGCTTGGCTGTTTACTTGACACCAACTTAACACTGGTGGACACTCCTGAGCTTCTACAGCGAGAGACCTTTCCAAGACAACAAATTTCCAGTTGCAGGTTTGGTGCCTTGCATTCATTAGACCTGCTTGAACTGTCTTTACTGCTTATTTCAAAGAGCAGTGGGTAGTCTAAAAAATTCAATTCCTATCCATTTTTAACACCAGTTTTTCATTTGCATTTAAGAGAAAAATGGGTGGGCCTTTGCCCCCTGTAGAAAGCTGCTGCTCCAGACAATATCACTGAAGACCTATTCCCTGGCCTCAGGTACACTCAGTGTTCCTAAGTGAGTTCAAGGGGTTTACTTCATTTTCTCTGTCCCCAGAAAACCCAGTGATAATCTGTGTGGCTAGACATAAGTTTCTTAAGGTATCATCTCTATCATCTCAGGGCAGATGCATATTTATTTGTAAAACATATTTTTTTCGTAAGTTTCATATGGAAAAAAAATGCTTGTAATGCTGGATTTCTTTTCCTTAGCTTTTTAGCCAGTTTCTTTTCCCAATAATTATGAATAATTTGCATAATCTCTTTCTACTTTAGAGACCCTGATCCATCCCTAACGTCTGAAATGAACAAGTTGAAAAATAAACAAACCCTCCTGGCTGCCCATTTCTTCTTTAATTATGTGGTCACTATTAATGGCAGAAACGATTTTTAGGAAATTAATAAGAAACAATCAAAATACTCACAGAGTGGTGTTCACAAAAGGAGCGCTTCCCTGGTGAGCCTTGGTTTCTCTGAACTTCCAGGGCCCTGCTAGGCCTGCAGTGGAGCAACGTGGGCTGGGCTGAGGCAGACACATGCAGAACTGCCTATCCCTGCTTGGTGCTCTTGTTTGAGGCGTGGCCAAACAAGACTGAAGACCCATGGGAGGCTTTGGATGTCATTACCTCCCGCCGACATAGATCTCCAGGTGATCTGACTCCTCTCTTCTACCCACTTCCCCATAGTGGGACAGCACCACCCTCTTACCTAACTCCACTCACCTCCATATTTAACTCCTCTCTGGTGGTCTGGATTCAGATGAAACACATACTGGATATAGGAGTTGGAAATTAGATGGGAAGTCATTAGGCTGGAACGTTTAGAGATAGGTAAGAGGAGAGCTCTGGGAAGTTTGTTATCACAGCAGCAATGAAACCCCACTTTCAACTGGGCGACATGTTCATATCCTTACCCCTCCCTGCTATTCCCCTGGCTTCTCTGTCATCCACAGTAACCCAGGCTTGTGGATGGCAAATGGCCTCATCTCTGGTCTCTCTGTTTTGTGTCCTCTGCTAGGGAGGATCTCAGTCCATTTCTGCTTCTATAGCAAAACACCAAAGCTTGAGCACTTATAAACAGCAGGAATTTATTTGTTATGATTCTGGAGGCTGGAAAGTTGAAGCTTAAGTCCCTGGTAGATGCAGGGTCTGATCAGAGCACAAGATCTGCCTCTATGTGGGTGTCTTGTTGCTGTATCCTCCAGACAGGAGCACAGGTCAGGGCAGGACAAGGGTAGGGCAATGAGGCACAAGTCAGACCCAGAGTACTTATCAAAGAATCTGCCGCATTTATAAAGATACTGAGTTACCCTCCAAAGGTCTTCTCTCTGACTAGACTTTGGTAGCTAGGTTTCAGCTATAGGTTTTGTGGGGCTACATTCAGGCCACAGCAGGTGTTGCTAAGTCTCTGATTCATGATTATTTCCTAAGGATTAGGATTCCAATCTCTTCTCTTGATGTCTGTCACATAAAATCATTTGTTTTCAAAATATTTCAGATTTTTCTACTTTTATCACGACTTTTTACATTTTAGATTGAATAACAGTTTGAAATGGTAAGAACGCTGTCCAGTAGTACTAGCACACAGATTTTAAATATATTTTACTAAGTTCAGTCATATTAAAGGGCCAATTTCCATTGGTTGATAGTGATTAAATAGTAGTAGGTTCATCTGGGTCAATATAAAAGAAAAATCACACTATGGAATGTTAAGTGATCACTATTTTTACTGATGCAAGCAGATGTTCATCATTTAGTTCAGTATGAAAGGTTCAAAATCAAATTTTCAGTGTGCTTCTGCATAGATGCACATACCGACACTGAAACACACAAATACACACACACACACACACACACACACACACCTCAGATCATTTCTAGTTGTCTTCAGGTGACAGCATTTTTCTTTGCAGCACCCAGCCTTCATTGATAAGAAAAATAAACCATAGCAAGGAAAGAAAGTTAACAAAACCAAGGGCACTCCGTGCATGCACAGAAGGTGTTTAGTTGATAGCCCGCTCAAGATTTGGATCTTTTCTCCTTCCAAATGCGTTTGAAAGAGCCAAGAGACACACTGACCTTGAGTGACTTATGCCACTTGATCAGGATATTTATGTATACTTTCTTTAGGTTTCCTGCCTCACCCAGAACCGGGAAACCTACTTGTATATAATATTTTGACAAAAAGCAATTCTGGATCCAAACACCATAATCCTCATTTTAATCATTTTATAGTATCATTTAGGAATGTTTCTCAGAAAACACCACAAAGTATTTTAATTATCCAATTAAGATTTCTCATACTATTTTTATTAGAAAGACAGAGTTGCCAAAATATTTTTTTCAGTTGACTGTTTCCATGTGTTTTTTTTTTAAGCTGGAATCTTAAATGCTTTTTGACTCTAGAATACAGAAAGCCTAGAAAAGATTCAAAATAATGCTGAGCTTACAATCTGAGAAGAAAGCACCAACTCAGTTCCTCTCAGGACGAGAGTAGGAGCTGTCACGACTAACATTTTGGCACACTGAGAGCTAACAGCCGAGTTTCTTTCTTGGAGGGAGATTTTTTTTTTTTCACACCGCTGCAGGTTTAGAGAAAAATAATATTTATTTTCAATTTGCTTGGCTTAAGGTTTCCTTCCTTTCCCTCCAATCTTTAAACACCCCAGTATAATTTTCTGCTCCTGCCATGGGGGCTGGGGCATGTAAGGACAAGGTGTTTGTATTAGATCTAAATGTGGTTTATTTGCTTAGCAGTGTAGACAGTTGTGCAAGGGAGTCCAAGGTCATGGGGTTGACTCTCCCGTGGGGCTTCAATTTTCTCCTTTGTGACTTTGAAAGAGACACCAAGGAAATTGACAATTAGACCAATTTACCTTGGTTGAGGAAGAGAGCCATGGGAACTCAAGTTAAAGGACACTGTCTTCGTGTTTTTGAAAACTAATAGACGCTGCCCGGAGTGGGTCATGGGGATCAAAGCGAACTCTGCAGGCCAAGCACAGCTCAACTCTGTGGGCCAAGCACAGCTCAAGGATCCTTCGAGGAGAGCCAGAGGAGAAGGGCAAGTGAAGCAAAAGGCAAAGGGCTTCACTGACCGCCCACATCTTGCCCTCACTAGATCCAGCAAACCCTTTCAGGCCATGGCAGAGCAGGAACCCCAGCCTGAGATCCACTCTTCAATTTTATAAGTTGATGTATGTCTACCCATCTGGTTCCACTCTGCCTCTTTTCCAAGGACATCATCTGTAATACAGAGTTCCTATAGCCAGAGTCAGTCAAAAGGGAGACAGTCTAGGCCACCAAAATATCCCTCATTCACGAGGACAAATTATGGATGTCCTAAATCTTGTCAAGAGGCACATTAGGAATAGATACTAAAATGTAAAATTGAAACAAAACTCTTATTACCATTTCATAATGATTGTCAAAGTCTTTAATTCTCATTTTCTGAATCTGGGGACAAGCAGAGATCATCACAGGAGGTATGAGTTTTCCGGCCCCTTCTGTGAGCTTTACCACCCACGTCGCTGTCCTAGTCCATCCTGTTGCTCCTGGTCTCTGAGAATGAGTTTCTTATCCAGGATGCTTTGAGGTTGAGGAACTCTGGTCTTTCATGCCAGTGTTTAGAACTTCCATTTGAGCCCAGCCATGGATTTATATTCTTCAAAGTGGCCTTACAGGAAACAGACTTGGCCACAACAAGCTACTATATCATGTGAGAAACCTTATATGCTAAACCCAATTATTTATTAATATAACACACGTTTGTGTCCTCCTCAAGGTCACTCTGGTACCTTGGCTGTGTGAGGAAGATGGAGGAGAGAAGGGATAAGTCACGATGCTATATCTAGGATATACAGTCACATATCTAAGATCTACACTTGGCCTAGATGGAAATAAAAGTTACTGTCTTTTCCAATTGCCATTCATAATCTCCTCCAGCATACACCTCATGATGGGCTGTAGGGTTCTGGCAGGAGACACAAAATGAAATAACTGTCTGAGGGGTCCGCTTTCGATCTGGAGATTTTTCTTGAACACCTTAAACAGTGTTGTTTTAGTTTTGTTTGAAATTACACAACTTGAAATCTGTATCTTGTAGCATGGAACAGGGACTCGTAGACCCCAAGAACAAATGTGATTTCTTAAATAAATTTGTTACTCATACCATATTATGTGTGTCTTCCTGAATCTACATATATGTACCACATGTGTGATGAGTGCCTGAGGAGTTCAGAAGAGTGTGTGGGATCCCTTGGAGATGGAACCACATGGGTGATGGGACCTGAACCTGGGTCCTCTGCAAAAGAAGCAGACCATCTCACCAACCTGCACTTATGCTTTCTTAATAGTCTGATGTCTGGAGAACAGTATGTGCAGGTCTGTATCAGCAGATTACACACACCAGCAGTGCTGGGAGTCTTACTGATTACAAATCTGAGAGGGAAGTCTGTGAAGTCAAGAGCATTTATGGGTTATCCTTGGGAATGCCTAATCAACGTGCAAACAGAGTAGAATTGTGCCTGGCGGCGGAAAGGAGGGTAGGAGAAATGGCCAAGAGTATGAAGTTGTAGTGTTAGATGTTGAATTCCAGAGATGAGAAATATAATCAAGACTGTATACAGTAGGAAATTTGCTAAGGTGATAGATTTTAAGTGTTTTTACTAAAAATAAAATGAGATAATAGATACGCTAATTAGTGTGGTTGCAATAATTTCATTGTGTATGCTCTATTAATAATAGATATGAAAATATTAGATAGAATATCTAATCATCAGGAGGGAAACTAGACACTATTAACCAGAAATGACTATAAATTGATATTCCTAGGAAGAACAATTGCGAGATCATTACATTTGTTCTTGTCTCCTAATGAAGTGGTTTATCTGTGAGGACACTTTAGGAGCAAAGGGTCATTGTAATGGATCCATTCATAATTTGGACAAAACAGATTCAGAAAGAGGACCATTTAACAATGCACTTTTAATGTTGCCTGTTTTAGAAAGTGTTTCTTTAAGGTAAGTCTCAAATTATTTTTTTTTGTTTGTTTGTTTTTAGACAGAATTTCTCTGTGTAGCCTTGACTAACCAGGAACTCACTCTGTAGAGTAGGATGGCCTCGAACTCTCAGAGATGGGCCTCTGCCTTCTGAGTTCTGGAATTAAAGACGTGGACCACCACTGCCCTGCTCAAACTAGGTTTTTATTTGACAGTCATCATGGGAGTGAATCAAATGTAGCTGATATGGTACCTATTAGGAGCCTTTCTGAGTATTATCAAAGAGAACTTAGGTATAATACTTTGAATCAGTTATTCATTTTATGGAGTCCTTTTGTTTGTGTTTGTTTCTTGCTTTTGTTGTTTTGGGAAACAGGTTTCATTGTGAAGCCTAGACTCTTCTGGAATTCACTCTGTAGCCCACACTGGCTTCAAACATGCAATCCTCCTGACCCAGCTTTCCAGGTTCTGAGTGACATGTGCTACCATGCTTAGCTTCTCAGGATTTAGCTTGAGAACCATGGTCTTAGAGACATGTTTGTCTCAGCACCTTGTAAGCATCATGTGGAATCGTGAGCAGTAGGAAGGTGCCATGGACCCCAAACAAGGACCAGTCTCCTCAAGTAGCCTCGAGCCACAGAAGTGGTCAGATGTGCCTGTGTGCGGTGTGTTTCCTTAGAATTCTCGCACATTTGAGAGGCTTCTGGTGAGGTTGTCACAGTCAGGAACACATCCACAGGAGCCCAGCCGCACCTGCTCAGTCACTGGACATGATAAAAGCAGGAAACGTTCTCCCTTTCCCCTTAGGGGGCTTTGTGTGTGTCGTCTAGTTCCGACTCTGATCGTTCTAGAAAGCGCTGCTTGTCTTTCCTCCCCGTAGAGAAATGTTATTTCAAGCTGCAACTAAACCTGCGAATTCATCTGGGAGGTAAGCTAGGGACTGGTCTGACAAACCTCACCTGTGTGTTTAAAGAGGGATCTGTTGTTTTTGTTTCCTTGTTTGCCACCACCAGACAGAACAGGCAGTACCATCTGTTAGGAATCCCAAGAGGGACGAAATGCAGGCTGGAGCCAGAGCGGAGAAAGCCAGTTTGACATTCATGTAATATTTGAATCAAGCAGCCACAAATCAGGAAACGCAGCACCCTGCAAGGCTTCTTGAAGAATCTGTACCCAGGGATTATTGGCATGCCTATATTCACATGTTTGCAATGTGTTTTTCTGACAAACAAACTTTACCAAGAGTTCAGAAAATCATTTTCAATTTGTACGAAGGAATCCAGGCTTCATATTGGTACTTTAGCCATGCGGCTTGTGCCTCCAACTCCAGGACAGCATGTTCCATGAAACTTTCTGGAATACAAAAAAATATGCATTTTTAAAACCTTTCATTTTTTTTTTTAAAACACCATTTTTAGGGCAAAGGGCCACTGGATTGAACCTAGATAAGCAAATAGCCCAATTAATAAAATTACTTTCTCAATATAATGTTTCTTGACCTATTTGTCCCCATCATTTTGAAAGAACAGAAGCCAGGACATAAAAGCCAATGTAAACACCAGTCGTCAATGGAGTTATTCAGAAGGGACTTCTCGTCACTTCTAAATATGCGGCATCCAAAAAAATCTACTTTAGTCTGCCTGTTAGGAGCCATTTAAAACTTTCCCATTCTTCCCTATTTTTATGCTCAAAGCTGATGAATAAACAACTTTTTAAAAAAATCAAGAGTATATTTGGTTAAGGAACAGCTTTAGTTAAAATATACTTCATAGTATATGATTTTGAGTGACTGGACAGAAACTGTATTGGAGAGTTTGTGAAGAAACCATCTGTTTATAATTTAAAGTTTTCTTTCCAACCATATTTTCTAATTTACATTTTATATTTTTTCATTAAACACAATTATCAGTGTAAATATTTATTCTAGGCTCCTTTATGCATATCATGTATGCATGAACTGGTGCATTAAAATGTTTGCTCATCATACTAACTATTAACATTGAAATATAAATAATTTTTTATCTTTCTTCCATGGTCTAATACATATGCTTTCTTTGATAAAATAAAAGTAAGAAGCTCTAGTCATGTGTTAATCTCTATTAATGTGATAATCATCTCAATACATTTCTATCATAAATGTCATTCTCCATCACTGAGAAAGTGAATTCGGTGGTGACTCAATTCATTTGCGAAGAGACACGAAGGTCACAGACATAGTTCAGGCTTTCTCACAGAAACATCTACCTCCTATTCCCCAAGCTAAACCAAGCCACACAACTCCAAATAAAGGGGCTCAGAAGAACTGTAGTTCTCATGTCATCTGCTTTCATAGTGAGAACATCAGTGGCCAAGAAAGAAAAGGGTAATTCCTCAGAGGAGCAGGGTGCTGTTTCCGCTAAGTGGGGCTCTGTCCTAGCAGCTAGAAGCAGTTCCAAAAAAGTGTGTCAACTTTACAACTCTGGGGTGTAAATCTAAAGAGCTGAGGAAAAGCTAACTTAGTAATCTTTTCCTTTCACTCTTTTGATTGTTCAAAATATGTAAAAAGAAGCAAGTATCACTAAATAGTGTATTCTCGGATAGTATGGTATGGGTACAGGTACCAGGCTAGAGGATTGTATGTTTTCATTCATCTTAATTATCTGTCTGTCTGTCTGTCTGTCCGTCGTCTGTCTTCCCATGTACTTATTTATCATCTATCAATCATCTACCTATCCACGTATCATCTGTGCACACCTGTTTGCATAGCAGGGACTTTTACGACTGAGTGCTTTCCCCGATACCCAGCGGGTGTTTCTTATCTCCTAGCCTTCTTGGCTCATTTGTGTGGTTTCCTATACTTATAGGCATGTGGGCTCCGAACCCCTGTCTCAGTGTGTCATTTCCAGTCTCCCACTCGACTGCCCATTCTTGAAAGCTAAGAGTAATTTCTTTTGCTATCACTGGTAATTTTTTTTTTCAGTACTTGTCCTTTTTATGTTTCTTTGCTGGGTGAATTTGGGGCCACTTAAATGAGACTCCCATTCTCCTAAAGATAAAGCAAATCCTCTCACACGGGTCCCCTCGTCCCTCCAGTGTCACACAGAAGCAGCTACAGTTGAGCACCAGTTTGCTTACGACTGATCTAGATCCAGGAATGCGAACTCACCCCTCTGTAAATGTTTGATTCTGTGATTCTATTTAGACAGCGGTTTGTGGGTATTCCTTGATTTCACCTTGAGCTCTAAGGCCCTAGACTTTTCCTGGTGGTTACAGGAATGTGGGGCGTGTAACTGAGGAGGCACTGAGTTGACTGATCAGGAGACATGGGGCACTGGTTTCCTCCTTTGAAAACACCAAAAAACCCTCCTGAGATATCATTTCTTCATGGGTTTAAAGTGGGTTTTCAGTGAAATTTCCTGCCTTCTGTGCAACTTGGTTTGTATGTTTCACGAATGAAGAGTATTCTCCAACAGTGGCTTTGGAGTTTCCCTTCGAACACAGTTCACAGCAGAGTGAAGGCTGAGAATTCGATCTTCATTTTCCACTGATGGAGGATGTCCTTCTGTGTATGCCTTGCTTTTATTGGTTGACAAATAAAGCTGTTTCAGTCAATGGTTTAGCAGAGGAAAGTCAGGCAGGAAATCTGAACAGAGATATATAGAGAGAGTAGGTGGAGTCAAGAAGATGCCATGTAGCTGCCCAAGAAGCAAGGATCAACAAATCATAAGTTTCAGGGTAAAATATAAAATAATAATTTAAGATGTAAGAGCTAGCTAGAAATACACCTGAGACACTGGCTGAACAGTGTTATAATTAATAGAGTTTCTGTGTGATTACTCCGGTCTGGGTGACTGGGAAACGAACAAGCAGTCTCTGACTATGTTCCACATCATTTCTTTCCCCAAACATCATGGCATTCTCTCCTGAGATTGCCATCCTTGTGGCACACTTTTTACAGCTCTCAATTCTAAAAGCCCATGGTCTCTTTGGTGCCAGCTTCAACCTATTTCCAAAATGGCATTCAGCATTGAAACAGGCAACCTTGTGAGAAATGGGCTGTGTTTATAAAGGCGTTTCTTTACTCTCAATACAAAGCCTGGCCCAGCAGCCCAGGCTGACTTTGAACTCAGATCCTCCAGGTCAGCTTGAGTGCTGGGATTACAGGTATACAGCACCAGCTTGTCTAAGCTTTGCTTCTGTTTTTTAATGGCAGTAGTATATTAGCAGGGCTTGCTATACGACAATAGCTGACTGTCTAGTTAATGACACACGGGCACTCTAACCCATGAATTAATCATATATGCTGAGCATTGCATTCATAGACAACTCATACAGATGTGTGCAATGGCCAGTCTCCTTATGGGAAACTTCAGCACAGTGCCAGGTGACTTCTTAAAACAGCTTTGGCTTAGGGTTAGTCCCTACTCTGTAAAAGCTATGCCGTTAATAACCTCCAGCACCACAAAATGATAATAATATTAATAACCAAATAAGCTGTGCTGTGGGTTGTTAATTTCCTGGAGTATCCACATCTCTCGTGGGACTGGAGAAATGGCTAAGCAGTTAAGCATGTGCCACCTCTGGCAGAGGGCCCAGGTTTGATTCCCAGCACCCACACTGTGGCTCAAATCATCTGTAACTCCAGTTCTGAAAGCTTCATCGCCCTCTTCTGGCTTCTATGGGCATTGCATGTACTCAGTACACTGAAACTCAACCAAAGTATCCGAAGGCATAAAATTTTGTAAAAGGTATTTTTAAAAAGATGAACCTGGAAGACAAAGGCCTGTTCTCTCTCTCTCTCTCTCTCCAACCCCCCCCCCCTCACACACACATACACATGTACACACGCACTCACACCGCTGCATGACTGGCAGTTTTGGAAATAACACGTTGTTTCAAAGAGAATTCTATTTGCTTTTCAGTTCACATGAAACATAAGCTGTATATCCTAGAAAAAGCTGAGGCTGCTTTTAAGGTGTTTTAAGGCAGCTTGCCCCAAGTGGCCTTTTCTAGGATGAGAAGTGAACGTTTCCATTTCCGGGCCATATTCCAAGGGACACCTGACTTGTTTTCTCCCTGTTTTTTTTTTAATTTTAATTTTTTATTTTTTTGTAGGATTATCTGTGACGCAGGCCTGCCTTTGGAGGCTATTGTGTTCCTAGGGAGCAGGCAAGCCTGGAGGCAATCCATCTTCCTCCCTCCCTGCAAACCTGAGACTTGCCTCCAGTCTCTGAGGTCTGATCACCCATGCCTCAGTATCGACCGCAACCCAATCCTTCAGCGAATACAGCTGAGATAAATTAATCCAATTTTTTTAGCCTTTGCACCCTAGCTATCAATCTCACAGGCGGTTAGCATGCTTGGAGCCAGGCATGGGATTCCAGAAGCCCCTATCACTGCCCTCTTTGTACTCCAGCCTCCAAGCTGCAGGAGGCCCCAGGGGCACCACAGAGATGCAAAAACATTTGTCCCCGCAGCAGCCTGGATTCCTCAGGCCACTTTCCCTAATGAAACAGCCTATGCTGTTAATCAAATGGCGCAGACACAGTTCAGGCTTTCATCAGATGAGCCCGCTCAGCAATGCTTTTGAAGGAGGGGCCCACGTGGGCTGCCGGGCTGCATGCTGCCCAGATAAACAGCCATCTCAAAGGTGTTGTTCTGTTTTGCAGACTGGCTTGCTGTTAGTGGGAGGAAGCATGCTGGGTCAGCAAGTGCCAGGGTCAGGAGCCAAGGAAAAGAACCCTCTCTTCCCCCCTCACACTTAGGCTCCCAAAGAGCCCATCTGGAGATGGGAGGAAAACAGAGAAGCTCACCTACCATGGTCCGCCCCCGTGGATGTGCCAGCCCCAGTCAGTCAGTAGGTACTGGGCATGTGTGGCTCTGATGGCATCAGACAGGAGTCCTTCAGTGTTTCAGACAGATTGTCAGCTTGGAGATACCCTCCAGCCCCTTCCCACATGTCTGCAGCTGCTGTCCCAGGCTTTTCTGTTTCGGTAGTGTCCACAGATTCCTCCTGGGGTTACAGATTGCTCTGACTCTTGATTAGCTTATGGGGAGGAAGAAGAAGAAGAAGAGGAGGAAGGGGAGGGGGAGGGGAGGAGGAAGAGGAAGAAGAAAAAGAAGAAGAAGAAGAAGAAGAAGAAGAACTGAATTGTGCTTTCTTAAGCCTTTACTGTATGCTCCGCCCCCCAGTAAAGCACTCTCTTGATTAGGTTTACGAGACATTCAGCTTTGAACTTAGGAAGCACTTGGAAATTCTATATTGATGTTTTATAATTCCTTAAGAATTATCTGTCATTTCATTGTTAGAAATGCCATTTAGCAAATACTTGCCAACTACCCATCATGCATCAGGGCTATTCTCAATGATATCTTCTCAGTGATACCTTTTGAGTGACCAGTGGGCTGGAGAGACAAACTCCAGTTTCCTGGGGAGAGGAAGACAACCAATGAGAAAGCAAGTGACATATTACTTCAGCTAGCAGTAATGATGCCGCTTCATACTCAAGTCCAAATGGATCAAAGACCTCAACATAAAGCCAGTCACACTGAACCTCATAGAAGAGAAAGTGGGAAGTACACTTAAATGCATTGGTACAGGAGACCACTTCCTAAATAGAATCCCAGCAGCACAGACACTGAGAGAAATAATTAAAAAATGGGACCTCCTGAAATTGAAAAGCTTCTGTAAAGCAAAGGACACAGTCAACAAGACAAAACGACAGCCTACAGAATGGGGAATGATCTTCACCAACCCCACATCAGACAGAGGCCTGATCTCCAAAATCTACAAAGAACTCAAGAAATTGGTCACCAAAAGAACAAATAATCCAATAAGAAAATGGAGTACAGACCTAAACAGAGAACTCTCAACAGTACAATTTAAAATGGCTGAAAAACACTTAAGGAAATGTTCAACATTCTTAGTCATCAGAGAAATTCAAATCAAAACAACTCTGAGATTTCATCTTATACCTGTAAGACTGGCCAAGATCAAAAACACTGATGATAACTTATGCTGGAGAGGTTGTGGGGTAAAGGGAACACTCCTGCATTGCTGGTGGGAATGCAAGCTGGTACAGCCCCTTTGGATGTCAGTGTGGCAATTTCTAAGAAAATTAGGAAACAACCTTCCTCAAGACCCAGCCAATACTACTTTTAGGTATATATCCAAAGGATGCTCAATCGTGTCACAAGGACATGTGTTCAACTTTGTTCATAGCAGCATTGTTTGTCATAGCCAGAACTTGGTAACAACCTAAATGCCCCTCAGCTGAAGAATTATCATATGTAATCACTCATAAGTGGTTTTTAGACATAAAGCACAGAAAACCAGCCTACAAACCACAGTCCCATAGAACCTAGACAACAATGAAGACCCTAAGAGAGACATATACATGGACCTATCTACATGGGAAGAGAAGACAAGCTCTCCTGAGTAAATTGGGAGCATGAGGACCATGGGAGAGGGTTGTAGGGGAGGGGACAAGCAGGGAGGGGAGCAGAGAAAAATGTATAGCTCAATAAAATCAATAAAAAAGAATGTAAATGGGAGAAAGGTCGTGAGGGAAAAAAGAGGGAAGGAAGCAAGGATGCTTTTCACAAGGTACTAGGCAAGGGCCTGGTGAAGGCACCCTGTTACACTGAAGTTTATTCAATCAGAGGAAACAAAACCCTTGTAGATCTGCATCCCAGAAAGAAGATCCCAATTGCAAGTCCCTGAAGATGAGGAGGTAGTCATGAAGGACAAAGAGAACAAGTAAGTTAGACTTCATGAGAGAGGAGCCTGGAAAATGAGACAAGGTTGGGAAAGCACTTGTCTCATTGGAGAGCTAGGAGGAAGAATGCCCAGAGTCAATCCAGTTCTAAGTATGGCTATCACACACATTATTTTCTGTGGTCCTCAGATAAATAGCTCCATGGAAACAACATCATTATCCTCTCCAGATGACTGACATCTTGGGCTCTATGTGGGTGGGTTATTCACTAGGTTTTGTACAGGTAAGGGACAGAAAAAGATAAAAGATGATTCGCTAGGTTTTATACAGGTAAGGGACGGAAGCAGATAGGAGATGATTCGCTAGGTTTTATACAGGTAAGGGACAGAAGCAGATAGGAGATGATTCCCTTGGTTTTATACAGGTAAGGGACAGAACCAGGAATGCCAACTCCAAGTCTAAACTCCTGTTTTACCTACTCCAGCTTCTAGCTTCTCTTTCTTAAAAAGATGGCAGTTTTGTTAATGTGATGATATTTAATCATGCTAAACAGTAGAAAACAGCTCATATGATTTGAGTTATACCATGTTAACAATGACTACTTTCTATGTTTTGTATTTAGAGTTTTTGTTAGCTAATCCATGACTTCTGGGGAGCATGATCACCCAATGTACCATAACTCCACTTAAATTACAGAAACACACACATTGACATACTCACACACACATATTTGCACACACAACGTATTTTTAGGAAGCTTATAAAATAATGTTTTCCTGTGGCTTTTTAAACATCCTCAGCGTATCCCTCCTTCTCCCTTCCTTCACATCGCCCTCCTTCCTGCATCAGTTAAAGCCTGCACTACCCTTTTTCCTCTCCACAGCAACTGTGTCCTGCTGTGCCCCCCCCCCCCCCAGAGCTCCATCTCTTCTCCCACCTTGGTTCTTTTCTCCTTTCCTAGCATCTAAAGTTTTATCTCCTCCATCCCAAGGTTTGGAGTTAGAATCCACAAATAAGAGAACATGAATGCTTGTTTAGCATCTGGTTCCCCTCACTTTAGTAAGGTAATTAATTCCCAGCTCACTCCATTTGCCTACAAATTTCACGGTTTTATTTTTCATGCAGCTAACTAGAATTCCAATGTGTGTGTGTGCCACAGTTTCATGCTCCATTCGTTGGCTGAAGAATGCTTAGGCTGTTTCTTCTTCCTCCCTCTTGGGAATAGAGCAGCACTGGACATGGCCGAGCAGGTATCTCTGCAACAGGACAAGTCCTTCAGGCACATGCCAAGGAGAGGTGGAGGTGGGTAATATGGTAGACCTACTGTTCACTTTTTGAGAATTCTCTCCATTGATTGTTACAGGATCTGCAGCTATCTGCAACCCACCAGCAGTGAATGGGCTTCCGGGTCCATCCCACCCTCACCAACCCACCAGCAGTGAATGGGCTTCCGTGTTCATCCATCCTTACATATGTTGCCGGTTGTTTTCTTGATCTTAGACTTTCTGTCTTGGGTAAAATGAAATCCCAAAGCAGTTTTGATTTTTATTTCCCTAATTGCTAAAGTTGACCCTGAAAGGAATACAGGCTACTTCTGTTGCCATCGGCTACCTCCTGGGACTTGAAGGAAAGACAATATTGCTTAAGACACCACAGTCTTTGGACACAGAATGCGGACTGATCCAGATGGAACAGACTTGGAAGCCTCCTCCATGAATACCAGCTCTCATAGTATCAGAGGGCGCTATGCAAACTGCCACCAGAAAAAAACGCCATCACTAGTCCTATCCTCTGTAAATCTACAAACCACGGCAATGCCTGGCCAACAGGCTAACCTAAATGGTGCAAAAATCTTGAGAGTAACCAATAGCTGTCCATTTGGACTGAAGACTCTCTTAGAAGGGAGGGATTCATGCCTATAAAGATAGCCAATTACCTGTGACTGCAACAGTCACAGACCCTAGAGGAAACCTACTACAGTAGTTTTCCCAAACCAATATATTTTTTTTACAGTATTCCAAATACTTCTCTTTATACCCATAGAGGAGCGTGTCACTCACCTCTCATTAAAGGATCTTGTTTTTGCAGCAGATGAAGACCATTACAGAGCTCCACAACTGGTCACACTGCAGCCAGTAAGGGACTGTGGGGAGTCAAACCTCAAGTGATTCTCCTACAAGACAGCCAAATACCTCTGAGGTCCAGGGAATATCGCCAAAGAGGGGTGGAAATACTGTCAGAACCAGAGAGCCAACACACTATGAGATGGTATCTTTTTTCCTTGGTGTTTTCGTTTTGTTTCTAGATATGGTCTCTCTACATTGCCCTGGCTGTCCTGGAACTCACCCTAAGTGCTGGGATTAAAGGTGTGCCCCGCCACACCCAGATCTATGAAATTGTATCTTTTAGACATGACAGGGAGAACTGTACAAATAAAATATCAATAGTATCATTGTCTAAACAAGACTTGCATAATGACAATACCAGGGGACATACCAATGTAGATAGGAAAATTTCATAGGTGCCACCTCTTAGATAAAGATCTACACAGGCAATCAATAGCTGGGGAGGGAGGTAGAACCAACTTATTACATGGATGAGTCCCCTGATAGGTTAATTCAACCTTAAGTAGTTAGCCCTAAACATGTGCACATATAAGCAACATTGAATGAACTCAATAGGTTTATATGTATGCATATACATATATGCACACATTCATATATTTGTAAGTGACAATAAAGATAAGGTTATAAATTTGAGAAGGAATATAGGAGGGACATGAAAGGAGTTAGAGGGTGAATAGGGATGACAGAAAGAATGTAAGAAGTGATTCTTGTATGTGAAATTCTCTCAAAAAATAAAATGAAATATTGGTAATGAACCCTCCTTTATCTGGACAGCCTTGGGTTAGGCATGGACATTTGAGCAATGAGAGCCAGGCAGGCCACTGACAGGGCAGCACATTCTATCTCAATGTATTTTAAGGATATTAAAGCTGTCTTGATTGTCTCCAGAAGTGCTGTCTAAAGTTTGGCCATTTGTAGACCTCCTGGATGATCTGTTTTTCAGATTCTCATATATTATTTGCTTTTTCTTTTTCAATAACTGTCTTTTGGGAACTTAGAAGAGTACATGTTGTACTGTTTAGTTTTACAGTAGATCACCTTTTGATCCAACCATGTGCCACTGTAATACTTTAAACAGTAGGGGACCCTTTCCTCTGCCTGATCTGGTTTGGGGACACTGGGTTAAGTTAGAGTGGAGTGATCGATGCTTTGCTGTTGAAACCATCTTCTCCTACTTTCTTCTTTTGACATCCCTCCCTTTAAAGATCCATTCATGCCACCCTGTGGAGCTTCTTTGGAATGTAGAAAAGTCAAGGAAGACATGATCAGTGGAGCCAATTCTGGAGCTTTGTATTGCAGCCATTGGACTCCTACCCCTCCCATCATATTTCCATTGTTGCCTTCATAATTTAAATTCTGATCACCTTTCACTCTGATTATTTCAAACACCCTGAAGATGGCTCTTTGCTGCCCTCAGACTCCAGTCCTTGTCATGACTGCCAACGTGTGATCAAGATCCAATACTGTCAGTCTGTCCATGTTTAGATTCTTATCACTCTCCTATTGCTTCCTTATTAAAGAACCAACTTCCTTCTCAGCAACTGAGGATTTCCCCACAATATGCTCAAATGAGCTTTTTCTCATGCTCTGCCTTCCTCTCTATACCTGTTAGGTGTCCTAAACCAAACAGTCCTCAAACTCCTCAAATTTTTCCATCTTGAACCTCTACTGGAAGACTTTTATATTTTTCATTTCTATAATACAATCGTTATCACTTCTAAATGGAAATGCCAGCCATCTCTTATGGTGCACCCAAATACTGCTGCTCCCAGAACATACTCACATGGCTTTCTATGGATAGAGGGGACATAAGTTCTCCATTGGTTTTTTTGTGTCTAATTTCAGGAAGCTGAATGTTTGAGCAGTTTTTTTTTAAATGAGTAAAGTTGACACTGCACACACACACACACACACACACACACACACACACCCCCAATCCTGTCCTTGTGACTCCTGTTGTCCACTAGTGAAGTTCACACTGCACACACACACACACATGCACAGACACACACACCAATCCTGTCCTTGTGACTCCTATTGTCCACTAGTGAAGTTGACACTGTACACACACACACACACACACACACACACACACACAGCAGTCCTGTCCTTGTGCCTTGTGACTCCTGTCATCCACTAGTGAAGTTGACACTGTACACACACACACACACACACACACACACACACACACCAGTTCTGTTCTTGTTCACACAGAGAAATGAATATTCATAATGAGACTTTGAAAAGCTGCAGTCTGTTTTGTTTTTCCTAGGAAATAAGTCTATGACTGACAGGGTAACTCTCACTATTTTAGGCACTAAGGAAGTCCTTGGCTTTGTTACTAACTCTCCAGAGAATAGAGAAAAACTAAAATGTTTCAATGCACCCTGTTACAGGAATCCATCAATCATTTTACTGTCAAATACAATTTCCTTTGTCAAAATCACAGGAACTTTTCTAATTATACCTCCTTCCATGCATATATAAAATGTTCTACAGGACCACAAGCATTTCAATAATAAGTAAATGCTTTATTGTCTCAAGACTGTCAGCCCTCTGAAGAGATTCATGTGCAAGCTGCATGATTCTTGGTGAAGAGAAAATTTCCTGTGTGTCTCTCAAGTATATACAAAGCTGCATGCATGTGACCGTTAGCCATTTTCGCTGTTACCTTGATGCCATCCACAGTGGGGCAAACCTGGAAGCTGGAAAGGCAGATGGGAGAAGTCTGATGGTAGACATTCTCATAGTTCCACTATCAGGGCCTATTGATGGTTAGATTAAAAGAAAATCCAACCAAGGACACTAACAGGAGGCAGGTGAGGTGACAGAGTCGGGAGATGTGAGGGCTAAATAGTTATTGTGTCCTATAATTAAAAACCCAGGGAAAACCCAGGGATAATCAGAGTTAAAAGAAACAGAACAAAGTTCCACAGGTGAAGAAGTAACAATGTCAAAAAAGGCAAATACACAACAGCTCCGATTAACATCGGGTTAGACCTAAGGAAACACGGGGGGGGGGGGGGCCGCTGGGGACCATAGAAATGATGCAAAATGGTGGGGATAGAACACTTACTTGTGTTCTATAATAATAATAATAGACAGATAGACTATATAATAATAATAGACAGAGCCT
This sequence comes from Microtus oregoni, assembly GCF_018167655.1. Taxonomy (NCBI): domain Eukaryota; kingdom Metazoa; phylum Chordata; class Mammalia; order Rodentia; family Cricetidae; genus Microtus; species Microtus oregoni. The sequence continues at coordinate 18,949,471 of NW_024543090.1, forward strand.
CCTAAGATGTGGGAAACCCCAAGTGGCCCAGCATCTGGATGATAAATCCCCAGGAAGAAAATCAGAAGGTCGGCTAGACAGTTCTCAAACTGGGGGGCCAGCGACATGGCTCAGAGGGTAAAGGCACTTGCTGCAAAACCTTGAGATCAATTTCCAGAACCCATGCAAAAGAACTAACTCCACAAGGTTGTTCTCTGACACACACACACACACACACACACACACACACACATTTTAAAAAGAAAGCTTTAGATCAGGATAACAATAACAAACCTTTAGTTCCCAAAGTGCAATAAACTGCACACAGGAAGGGCTTAAAGGATACAACAGCCAGGCACATTATTGCAATATCCAGAGAGCATCTAAATTACAGAACAAAGACTCAGGGACTCTCAGGAATGGAGGCAAGAATTACAGCAGACTTTGGACTGGTGACAATGGCAGATAGGAGACAACAGAAGGGTGGTGGCAATCGGTTAAACACAAAGACAACACCAACCTAGAACCTTCTATACAGGGAAGAACAAAATCCTTTCCAAAGTGAATGGTGAATTTGCGGCGCCTTTAGAACTGACTGATGGAGGTGTGTCTTGTATCTTATCTGTTGCTTTCATTGGTTAACTAATAAAGAAACTGCTTGGCCCTCTGATAGGGTAGAAATTAGGTAGGCAGAGTAAACAGAACAGAATGCAGGGAGAAAGAAGCTGAGTCAAGGAGTCGCCATGATTCTCCTACCCAACACAGCCGCAGGTTAAGATCTTCCCTGGTAAGCCACCTCGTGGGCTATACAGAATATTAGAAATGGGTTAGATCAATATGTAAGAGCTAGCCAATAAGAGGCTGAAACTAATGCGCCAAGCAATGTTTAAAAGAAAAAAAGATTTTGGCTAATAAATGAGGTCAAGAAATATTTGCTATATTAAAAACACTATGTGAAACTGGGGCTTTATAAATTATGGAGGAAACTTAGATTCTATTCAATGGCTTAATTCCGGGGAGTCACACTAGTCCCAGAAAGTGCAGGAGCTAGTGTTTGTAATAACCACCCGTGGAGCCATTGATAATAGTGTGCTGCTGTACCAGATGTGGTTGGGACGTGGGTGGCATTACTCAACGCTACCAACCTGTTGAAAGTCCCATCTCAGACTTTAGAGAAAATGAATGAAAAACTCACTTAGAGAGAAGTCCTTCTATCACAGAATCCACCATCTGACTGGTTGGAATGCCTCCATGAGGAAATACTATCCCTGGGTGGTGAAGGGCTTTGGTGACCCTCACGAGTCCTCTCAAGACTTGTCCTTCTCTTTCCTGTCAGAACTGCCCTCTTCCATTGCAGCCAAGAGTCTTTGCTCATTCCTCAATAATGACTCTCCTTTGCTGGACTCAGAGGCTGTTCCTAGGTACCTTTGTATAGAGTGACTTTCACTGTCCAACCCATGGGCACCGCTGGCGCCAACTAGCTCCCGCTGTTCTTGCTCAGACCTTCTGGGCATTTTGTCAAAGACCGTTTGTGATAGACCTTGGGGAAACTAACAAAGCATCTCTCCCCTTGAACCCAAGAAAGAATGTGGAAGGAGACTGGGGACACATAAGCTCTTTGTGACTTCAGGTACCCGTGTCGCCATTGGCTCCCTTCTCCCCTGGCAGGACTAAGTGACAGAACAGAATGCTATGCTCAACTGGGCTGCATTGGGTCAGCCAGGACAGAGCAGGCTTTTATTTCAAGAAAGCGTCGCTGTGCCTCTCTGCAGACTGAGGTCATTTCCTTCCCTTTTCTATACTTCCTAACATTCCAAATTTATACATTTTACAACGTTTGCCAGCGCTCACCTGAAGAAGGCAATTCTCAAGTGAAAAACTTAAAGAAATATTTGTGCTCAGTGCCCAGACCTGTAAAGAATAACTATCACAGTTTTAAAATCTCAACCTAATTTTACAACTAATTGCCTAAATAAACCAAACAAACAGATCAAGTTTGTCTCGCCGAGGAAAGAAGGCAATCAGTCCTTAATTCTAACCTTGAGTATGAAAGTTTCAATTAGAAAGCTTTTCACCCCACCCTATCCTCTCAATGGGCTTGTATTTAGTCAATTATTTTGCTTCTGAAATAATTGTGTATATTTAAGTGCATACATAGAATTGAATATATATGTTTATTTATGAAAGAAGCAAATGCCTTTCCAATTTCTAGAAAAAAAAAACAATCTTTAGGGGAAGTCAGCTATTTCTTCTCAAAAGTGTGAGGCCATCAGGGTTGTACTATGGTGATGGGCATTTGCATAGAGCAAGGGCACAAACGCCTGCTTTCCTGGTGAAGTGTCTGTTGAGGAGAACCGTACGGGAACAAGCGTTAGCTATGACCTCTGAGTCTGTTGAGGAGAACCGTACGGGAACAAGCATCGGCTATGACCTCTGAGTTTGGAGTGTTAGCAATCCTCTTGTTACTCTATTGATTACAGAGCTCCAGCGGTCACATGCAGATGGTACAGGAGGCTGAGGGCAAGGAGATGTGTCCGTCATATGGGTATAGTGGCCTTTTCCTGGACTCTTGCATCTTTACTTCTCCTAGTTCTTTGCATAACTCCAGTGAGAGAACCTAGATTTACAGTTCTGAGACCAGAGATTAAGTATTGAAGCCAAGACTCCCCACCTATAGAAAGTGGGCCATCTCTTCCTTCTCTTTTATCAGCCAATTAAAAGCTGTCTACTCCTCAACACACATTCACTTTTATATTCCTTATGATCCGACCCTATGATGTTCTTTGAAATGAAATCATAGGGCTGTGTGATTCATCTAATAATCCATACATTTAGTGTATACGTATGGGAAATATAAAGACCAACATGTAGTAGGTAATATGTTGGCTAGAAAGAGAGATCCATTAATTCTATACTGGGTAAGAAATGTTTGTGTTGACTTCCAATGTAAAGACCTTCTTATTTGACAATAGATATGCACTCCCACAGGGGAAAAGTTATGTTTAACATATTTTAATTGAAGAATACAGTCACGCAAACATGGCAAATATTTCATGTTTTATTTCTTTAACTTCTCTTATAAACACTGGCTAAGCATGAGACCATTTCCTGGTAACAGTATGGTGCCCAGAAGGAACTGGTGCACAAGGTTGCAATGGCATCCTCTCTCTAAGCATCTGTGACTCACAGAGTGAGCACCACTGATTAGAAATCCAAGAGGATGGGGAGCATGTGAAATAAAATGTCACTGAGCTGGAATCAGCCTTGTTCAGAGGAGACTAAGGAGATAGTAGGAAGGAAGGGTTCATGCTTGTGCAGACCTTGTACAGGTAACCATAGCAACAGTGAGGTCATGAGTAGGATGGCCACATCATGCTGAGGAAACAGTGCCTCAGAGCACTTTCACCATCCTTGGGCTCCCACCTTCTTTCCACCCCCTTTCCACACTGTTCTTTTTTTTTTTTTTTTTTTTTTTTTTTTTTTTTTTTTTTTTTTTTTGGTTTTTCGAGACAGGGTTTCTCTGTAGCTTTGGTGCCCGTCCCGGAACTAGCTCTTGTAGACCAGGCTGGCCTTGAACTCCCAGAGATCCACCTGCCTCTGCCTCCTGAGTGCTGGGATTAAAGACGTGCGCCACCACCGCCCGGCCACACTATTCTTTGAGTCCTAGTGGGGGTGATGCCAATGCCCCGTTTAACACAAAGCCCTAGACTATCACTGATTTCCATCACTTTGAACACATATGAGTTGCAGGAGATTGTTTAAATATAAATTAAAATAATTTTTCAAAAAGTATGGGTGAAGGACTGGTACTCATTTGGTCCTGACTTTGGGGCAGAGAAATTATTTCACAGAGCTCATTTCTCTGTCGCCTGGGTGAGTTCTTGATGGACCAATCCCCTTAACATGACAGAAATTTACTTTCTCACAGTTCTGGAGGGAGGGATGGATGGAGAGAAGGAGAGAGGGAGAGAGGGAGGGAGGGAGGGAGGGAGGGAGGGAGGAAGAAAGGAAGGAAGGAAGGAAGGAAGGAAGAAACCCTTGTCCCAAATAAGTTCATATTCATGGACTCCACAGTTTGGGCTGTGGATATATTTTGGGGGGAACAATATTTAATCCACCACACAGCCCAACACATCACATAACGCCTCTGGTTTAGTACAAGGAAAATTATGGTGTGGAAAATGGCAGAGTTTGCTCACAGTCAAGGTTGATGCAGAGGGACCACATTCGTGAGTCCGAAGCATATTGCTTTGCCTTCTAAAGCCTATAGAAAGTTAACTCACCTAGGGCTACACTTAAAAAAGATACAATGTTATTTTATTGTTTCCTGATAATGTATAGTCATTAAGGGATTATTAGAAATACATTTCTTAAAGAAATCACAAACAAAAATAGTGAAAAACCTAACATAAAGATAAAAGTTTTGGAATGTTCCCTGCTATGCTCTACTTGCCCTGATCGCTTGCTTTTTATTAACTTCCATCAGACTCCCTTAACTTGACCAAGTGGAATGATTTTTTAGCACTTTAATAAAAAAATAGCTATGATAGTAACACTTTAGTATATAAAGACAATAACTATTAATGAAACACAGCTTGTGACATTTAATTAATACTTTATGACACAATGACATAATGACACAATGAATAAAGTTCAATTTATGAGCTTTAATTTCTAAAACAATACTTGGATTTTTCTATAAGGTTGAATAATCTTATCCTCAAACATTTTGTATTTTGATCATATCTTCACTATAATCCTCTCTCTGGTTTATTTTTTGTGACATAAGAAAAATTATTAAATTAGTCAGGAGGTGGTGGCACTTGCTTTTAATCCCAGCACGTGGGAGGCAGAGGAAGGCAGATTTCTGTGAGTTCGAGGCCAACCAACCTGGTCTACATGAGCTAGTTCCAGGACAGGCTCCAAAGCTACAGAGAAACCCTGTCTTAAAAAATAAAAAATAAAAAAAAAAACAAAAAAAGAAAAGAAAGAAAAAACATTAAATTAATCACACGTCATTGATTAGAACTCAAGAAGAGAGGGAGTCATTTCATATGGCAGAAATGAAACATTTGTCTCAATGATCTGGACAGTTACTGCTAATACTGTTACCACCAGGAGCTCTCTCAGGTCTTTCTAGTTCTACAAACTGGCAACTGTTTTGCAAAGTTATATTTAGTGTCATTTAATTATCACCGTAATCGTCAGAGTTAGGCATATAAAAATAAATAAAAACAAAACTTAAAAGTATAAAGTTTTTTTTCCTGGTTAACATAGCTTCAAGTCACAGAGCTGGGAGCAGGACGCAGTCAGTTCCAACTCCCATGGTATGAAACTGTGTAGATCTAGGAATCAGTGTTCCCATAATGCTTGGCTGGTCCAGGCAGAGTGTGCATATGTGCTTATATTCCTTACCATGTCCTCTTCAACTGATGCATGTGTTCTGAGTTGTTTATAGTTTTTCTTCATTTAAGAAGCAACTTCATTTTGTTATTTTTCTGGAAAGAAAAAAAAAAACTTCTTCTCCAACTCCTGTCCTTGGGATCTTGCTAGAGGAATATGTTGCTACAATTCTTTCCCTGGGAGAGACATAAGCAACATCTACCCCTTCTTCTAAGGTTCCAGCCGCAACTGAAGCAGGAGTATACTAAAGCACTGAACTTCACACTGGGGAACCGCTGAGTTTATTGTGCTTCCTTACAGAGCAAAGGTGAGGGGTTACTTACAGGTGTGGACACTTTTTAGGAAGCCCTACCCAGCAGGGATGAGGGCTCCCCTGTAGCAGTAGGCACATAGATAGAGGTACCCCTAGTCTTCCCTGGCCTGTATATGTGTTCTAGCCCCTCCTGCGGGATGGACATGCATAGAGTTGCCAGTTGTTAGGGAGCTTTGGATGCTCAGGCAGGGGTGGATGCAGAGTTAATTGGCTGGAATGATCTTTTGCAGAGGGCACTGTTGGATGCCCCCAAAAGGCAGTCACTTGGCTCAGAGGGCAGTCAGTGACAACACGGCATAACACAGAACAGTAACCATTTAGCTATATATATAAAACTCATATTTGGACATTTGCTTTTTTTCTGTCTCTGATAGTTCCAAAAGATGGTAAGTATGGCTATTTTCAAATCAAACCAAGAAAAGGGAATGTAACTGTGTATTGAGGTTATAAAAGCATTTGGTTAAACTATGTAAGTAAAGCCACGAAATTTACAAATGCATTTCATATATAATTCGATCTCATTTATATAAATGCATGTCATGTGTTGTTCAGAAGACTATGCTCTCTCTGTGTGAGGTGGTGCAGGACTGTGGGATTGACGGCTGAGAGGATTGAGGTAGGAGGGTCAGGAGTTCAAACCCAGCCACATCTTTAGCTATATAATGAGTTTGAGGTCAACCTGAGAGATATAAAACACCATCTCAAAACGGAAGGAAAAAATGCTTCTAGCACATTTTCTTAGAGTGTATCATGTGTATGTATTCTTTTTATTGCATGTGTGTGATGTATTTTTTGTTTTTAAGTTGCACTTTTAAACGTATTCATTTTACTTTATGTCTATGAATATTTTGCCTGCGTGCATGTATGTGTCCCATATGCATGTGTGTTGAATCATCTAGAACTGGATGATTCTAGAACTGTTGAATCATCTAGAACTGGGGTTCTGGATGGTTGTGAGCCACTGTGGAGGTGCTGGGAATCAAACCCAGGTCCTCTGCAAGAGGGACTGGTGTTTTTAACTGCTGAGTCATTTCTCCAAGACCTGTATTTTTTTTTTTTTTGCCATCTGTAAGATTACACATCTTTTCTATGATAAGCAGAGAATGAAGACCTTTGGCACTATTTATCATTTCTGTGATCCTTCTTAGCATTTGGCTCATAAATCAATTCGTCAAAAGTGTTTTTGATAAAAAAAAAAGGCATACAGTCATAGGAGAGACATATTCTTCGATAATTCCTATCATTGCAGAATTGTTTCTCGGTGTTTGGTGTGCTCTTCTGCGGAGACGGGTTCGTGCTCGTTGCGATATTTTCGATGCAGACCTAAACATTTCTTCTTATACTTCTTTCTCACTTATTTGAACTCTAAGCTGACTGAATACATAAATACGGTTTCTGGGGAGGAAGTCATGAAGTCCCACCCCTACCTAGCTGAGGAGCTGTTGGGATAGTATAGATGGCTGCTGGGAGAGTTAGTTTTCTTTAATGGTGGGGACCCTGGTATGTGGGGCGCCGTCTAGTGGATGTCAGCGTTGGCGCACACCGCACCCCTGTGTCTGTGCTCTGTGCGCTATTACCCAGTTACCGAGCTTCCCAGGCCAGGGGGCTGGAGGTTAAAATACACAGACACACACAGACAGAGAGACAGTGACACGTATCATCCTTGAATTCCTTTATTGTGTTCAGAAGCAGATTATATAGAGATAGCCACGCCCCAGCCAAACCCACTAGAAACCACTCTCCTGCCATCGGAACTCCTGAAGGTCTCCTGCTCAGAGCAGCTGTAGGCACTCAGATCAGGGGATTACAAGAAATTCAGGATCTGGGCTCTCACTGCTCCCAACAAGCGTAAATTGAATTCAGAGGGTTTTTAAAAAGTCTGTGGAGAGACTCAGTAGCACGAGTCCCAAATGGGATGTTTTCATCATCAAACACCTCTTCTCAGGTCTAAGAGGGAGAGGGAGAGACCGTATATAAAGTTGGATGGGTAGCGAGATGGGTGGCTCCTGGAGGAGTTGAAGGGAGGGGAAAGATGATCAAAACACACTCTATGAAAAGTAATTTTTAAATAAAAAGTGAGGACATAAAGTTGGTTGTGTGTGGAAGGGGTGATCAAGCTGAAATAAATGGAGGGAGGGGAGGTAGAAGATGACTAAAATTTAATGTATGAAATTCTTGTGTAATTAATAAAAATATTTGAAAACTCTGCTTCTCAGGGGAAGCTGCTGTATTTCATCATGGCGGCAGCACATTGCCTGCACAGAATTGGATTTCCTGATTACATTTTTGTAAGAAAACCCTGGAAATAACAGTCCTCACAGGCCAGGGCACTGATGTTTGCTCAGGTCATAAAATGACAACCTGGCCACGTCAGATGGCGTTACGAAACAGGAAAAACACACTCCTTCCAAAGGAACTAACACCAAGGGAGATTTTCCAATAGTTTAACAATGTCTCCTTTGTAACTAAATTCCAAGAGCATTTGAAGATGATGGGGGTTTTAACCGGAGAGCACTCCAGGTCCACCTCAGGGCATTTCCTCTACAATGGCAGATAACTGGTCATCTTCTCAGGGAGTTACTCAGACGAGGACCACACTTGGTGTGTGTAGCAGCTCTTTCCACCCATGGTGCTGGTTACATCAGTATTCTCTCTTGCACAGTTCTAAGTGTGAAGCTCAGGCTTCTATGCACGGTCGAGGTCAAGTGGGAGGTTTGGGTATTCGTGAAAGCTCGCTGGGTCAGTCTGGGTGAGGTCCTGGCACTGGGTGAGGCTTTCTGGGTCAGCTTGGGTTATTGGTCCCTCCCTGTGTTTATAAGTCTGGCTTTTCCGTGGGATCACAGGAAGTCCCTCTTCCACTGAAGCCTGGAAATGACAGCTACAGTATACCCCAAGTTGTCTCTTAGATTGACGCCCTCCCCTTCTCAGGGATCAAGAAGAGACAGGACAAAAGCAGGACAGAGGCTTTAGTTGTTGAACAAAGTGAGAGAGCCCCAGGCGCCGTCTGACAGGGACTGAGCGTGGGAAAGGACAGGAGCGGCTCCAATATCAGCTTTCTTCTAAAACCACAGGACACTGGGACACAGGACAGAGATTAGAGGATGGGGGATCATCAGGCAAACTCCTGATCCAGGAACCCAATGAGGTGCAATTCTATAGAATCTGCTCTGCTTTTATGTTAAGACCGCTACTGAGTGACCTTCAAAATGTCCATGCTGGTTGAAAACCACAATGGCAACCAGTTGCAATGTTGACTGTGAGGATTTGTGAAGTATGGAAGTAACTTTTCAAATTAATAAAATATATTATATTTTGTGGGATGCACTTGTCTACTGTGAAGATGCGTCACTTAGATTGGTTTAATAAAAAGCTGAATGGTTAACTGCTAGGCAGGATTTCCAGGCACAGAAGAGACTGGAAAGAAAAGGGGTGGAGACACTGAGAGATGCAGGGAAGCAGGATGGACAGGTTTTAGGTGAGGTAAACAGGCCTTGGGGCATGACATAGCTTAATAGAAATGGGTTAATTTAAGTTACAACAGCTAAAAACAAACTTATCGGTCAAACTTTCATAATCAATAAGAAGTCTCCTTGTCATGATTTGGGAAGTGACTGGCAAGACAAACAAAGACTCTCAATAATTATATATTTTATTAACTATTTAGTAATATATTTATTATTCATTATTAGTAGTATATTTTATTACTATATATTATACTACATACTACAAGTATATTTTGTTACTATTACATTCTGGAATCTAATGGCATTTTTATTTCTATTTCTTTAAATGTCCACAGACTCTAAGAATAATGATTGTCTAGAACTTTTTCCCAACTTTGAGAGGGTGATAATTTTTTTTTTTTGCATAGCTTTTGCCTCTTTGCTTCTAATTCCTCTGAGAGTGAGACATTTTTTTTTCTAATTTCTTTACCATGCCATGTAGGCTGCCCTCGAAAATGGATTCTGCTGGCTTGGAAAAGTTAATCTATCTCAGAAAGGTACTGCAGAATAGCTCACTGGGCAGGGACTGAGGAGTGACCCAAACCTTGGAATGAGTCTCAACCCAGATTTCCTTGATGCCCCTTGAACTAAGCATACTATTGGCCTGAGTCTTGGGAATAACATCAATAAAGCTATTGTAAAACTGAGTCACCGATTTGATGTGTTAGAGGAATTATTGTGGAGGACCAGCCTGGAACCCATTTCAGGAACCACATCTTAACTTACTAATATCCCTGGAATCCAGCTCTATCCCATACAGAGACACATACTGGAGATAAGAAATGATTACATCATTCCCAACTGTGGTATGATGTTTGCATTTGACTCTAAGATTTTGGCAAACATGTGCTTTCTAAAGTCTTTCCATTTGTTCTGTTTTCAGTATGTAAGATATGAATGTCCACAGCCCTAACTTCACTCCTTTTGCCAATTACTTTGTGCTTCCTTTGAGACATTTGTGGACATAATTCTTGAGGGTCCATTTGTCAAACTTTGTGGCCCCTTGGAACAGCCTCGAGTGTCTAAGGAATCCTTGGTCTTTAAACTCTAGTTTTCATGGGACTAAGGAGATCTTACCTTAAAAATAGAAACTTTTTAAAAAACATTAATAATTTTCCCAGGAATTGCCCTTAAAATAGCAGTGTAATGTGTTTTTGTTTATCTTCAAAGTATTTTATATGTATGGAAACATCACAATGAAAGCCTTTGATTTGTAAAATTAATACGACTCATGTAAAAAAGGTCAAGAATGACTTTTGATAGTGGATCTGCACCAAAACGTTGAGAATTAAATTAGAGTAATTAGGTTTGAAGTGGGACAAGGGAAGGGCGGGTGGAGTGTTCTAGCATTCCCAAACTCCTTAAACCACATCCCAGGGAGCATGAAGAAGAGCTGGCACAAGTGATTTCCTTCAGTACCCATGAAAATATTTTCATGGAAATTTTACTCCATAGCATTATACTTGCCCGACTCTTATTTTGTCTCACAATATTTCCCTTTCACAAACGGGTAAGTCTAGGGAGCCAGGGTATAAATCTTAGTATTATATTTAATAATTAGCATGAATATTTTCAGGAGGGAAAAGAAATAGTTTCAGTTTAATTTTGGAAGTGAGCAACAAAATGTATACTGTATTATAATGGAACAATATACATTTGATCAGATTTATACTTTGGGTTTCATTTCAAAGTTAGTTGCCGCAAGTAACTTGTTCTGTGTTTCATTATGCAGATATTTATGATTCCATAAGTGATATGTTTATATTTTAATATTGATTGAAAGTCAAAAACTCTGAAGTTATTTTTTATTTAATTCGAGACTAAATAATCTATCATTAAATTCAGTAAACTATTTACAATTTTAATATTGTAATGATAAATTTCCACCGCCCGGCTGATAAATTTAAATTAATTTAATATTGTGCTGTGAAATTAGCCCTTACAAAATGCAGAACATGAAAGAATATGTTGTTTTGAAATCATTAAGGAAGATAAAAATTATAAAGTTCTTCCTGAAGAGCCTGGAACTCACTTAATAAATAATATTTGAAGCACATTTTCAGTAATAATGGCAGATTAAAGCTAACAATTTAAAGTATTCAATAAGCAATTAGTTATTTAAATATACATATATCTTATATAAATATGGGCCATGAACTTAAACAAGAAGATTGGTTGCATGATAAAGATTCCCTTACACCTGATTTGGGTAAAGAAGAAATTTCATTTTATTGCTTGAAAATAATAGAACTTAAAATTTCAACTTATATCACTGAGTTATCATTTGAGATTCTTAGAATGGCTTCTCTGTGTTTCCAAGGGGAAGAAACTCAACACCAGCCAGTTTAGTACTGCTTGACTTCGGGAGACGCTAACGTAGGGAAAATAGAAAGGACACTGTTAACTAAACAAAAGAATTAATCATGGATTATACTCAAGTAAATACATAAAAATCAAATCTTATTAAACAGCCATTGAATTTTCTCCAGTGAATACTCTGGGACTGTATAAAATACAATAAGACAAAGATTAACCTGCTGAACGGGGGTGAGGGACGGGAATGACGTTAGTAAGCAGTGAGAGAGATATTAAGAATACTTACCAGGACTGGAGAGATGGTTCAGTAGTCAAGAGCACATGCTGCTCTCACGGAAGTGAGAGGTTGATTCCCAGCACCCATGTGGACAGCTCACAACCAGCCCCGGGGGTTCTAATGCCCTGTTCTGAACTCTATGGGCACCGGAAGTCACATGCACAAAGACACTCATGCACACATGCTCACACAATTTTAAAAGCCAATAAAAATTAAAAAACCTTAAGATGGGAATACTTTGAGGAGCCTCTCAAGTCATGCATGAAATTGGAGATATTGACTCCAGCTTCTTAAGAAACAGAGAAACAAAAAGAATTATGCCTAAGAAGATAATGATAACAGAAATGAAGTTTTGAAACTATTCAATTAACTCCAAAAAAAATAAAAGGCAAAAACTGACATGAAGATGGAAGATTAAATACAACTTCTCCATCAATCACATTAAAGGTGACTGGACTAAGATTAAACACAACGTCTTCATCAATCGCATTAAAGGTGACTGGACGAAGCACCACGTGAAAATTCAGATTGGATTTTCCAAAGGAAGGAAATTGTATGCTGCCCATCAGAAGACTTCTAAGTGAAGATGCCTAACAGGATGGAGAAACATCTGGAACTTATTCACTGTAGATAAGAGTGGAAAGTGCCTACAGACCCTCTCAAAACAAGCCAGTAATTTAATATGAAATTAAACATACAATTACCATGGATTTTATTAATCTCGCTCCTAGGTCTTTATACACTTTCAGTAGAAACACATGAGAATGCTTGTAGAAGTTTTAGACAATTACATACAATTTCCCCAAGTGTGTGTGTGTGTGTGGGTGGGGTAAATAACATGCTTCCCTCCCTGCCTGAATAAATGAATGGTCTCATAGACATTTGATAGAATACTACTGCTTTCTAGTGAAAAGGAGTAGTTTGTAATAATTTGTCGCCATCTTATCATCCACTGACTCCATCTGAATTTTTTAGTTTCTATTGTTTGATAATTCCACACATGCACATAATGTGTTCGGGACATAGAAATAAACTGTACCCTAAATTCTTACCTTCATACTCACAGGGAGTGCATTTCTCAGCCTCCTCTTCCTCTTCCTCCTCCTCCTTTCTCCCCCACACCCCCTACAGTAGATGAAAATTAACCTGGAATCAATATTTAGAGGATAAGAGACCATAGAGAACGCTCAGTTTAAATGAGAAATCTTTGTCACACTCCCCGCTAAAGGCTCCATTGTAGAAGAGGGGGTGGGCAGTTTACAAGAGCCAGAAGTAGTGGATGTCTGCCCATAGGGAGAGAGTATTTGCCACATGACAGAGATTTTGCTCACATGAACACACAGGGGCTATGATTACATACACACAAGACCTGTACAATATCAAGTCAGCTCCAAGGGTGGGAGAGGCTCACGCATTGTCTGCGGAGCTGTTGGAAATGCATGGCTGCTGAATGAGGACGCATCAAGGTTCAGGAATGTCTCCTCTGAGAGGCTACCCAAGTTCCAGCAGGGAGTCCTGCATCCCTGTGCACACAGGCAGTGCTACGTGGACTCAGTGGTTTTATATGAACTTCAGAAATACAATGTCCAATTTTAAGAACCTTCACTTTACCCACAAAAGCCCTCTCCATATGCTAAGGTTTCCCATGATACTTCTCTATCAGCAAGCAAGGAGGGAGACACAGGGTCATGACACCTGCTATTTCAGTGCCAAGATATAAGAGAAAGCTCTCACCTCTTGTCTTGTCTGGGATGCTCTGGTTTTTACCCTTAATGTGAGAGGTGATATCACAGGTCTGAAGCAAGCCAGGGTCTTGTTAATCAGAGAAATTTTTCTCCAAAGAGAACTACCAGAATCTTCCATTTTAAGCAGGTGCCAAGTGCACAATTCTTATTTTGTCCCAATGTGAATGGGAACTTTTTGGTTAACCTTTCTGCCCTATTAGCATTTGAAAGGAAGCTATGCCAGTTGGGGAATCCAAAGGACATAAAATTTGTCTTCAGCGGGCCTATTTTTACAATTTTGTTTTTTCCTGAGAGGTTATTTATCTTCAAGAAGCTCTCATGGAAAACTGAATCTACTAAGTAGCTGGAAGAGTTAAGGACATGTATGCTGTGTGGAGGATGTAGGCGGGTGTGGGCATGTGGGTTGTATACATATGTATACATATGTATGCTCAGACGTGTCTGTTATGAAATCCTCCAGCACTCTGGCTTGTGTCTCCCGTGCAGCCCAAGGTGCTGGTTAAACAAGCAGCCTTCCTTTTAGGCTGCTGTTCCCTCTTACGTTTGAATTGCTGAAGCTCACATCCTATTGTCTTAACAGCCAACCACATACCACTTGCAAGCAACTCTGTCTTCCATAATGTGTTCTAAACTGGATGTGGTGGTTCAGGTTTAAAATCTCAGTGCTTGAGAGGACTGCTGTGAGTTCAAGGCCAGCCTGAGCCACATAGTGATTTTTGCAGGGAGCCTGGGCTAAAGAAGAAGATTGTGTCTCAGAAAATTGGGGAAAATGTGGTTTGACATAGGAGGTTTTATTTATGTCTTTCTTAGGATAATCCTAATTGTTAAGGGGGGCTTGCCTTTCTCCCCTGTTCATCGTGAATCTATGAAAAAAGTGGGGGGGGGGTAAAGAAATGCTTTATAAATACAACTAAGGCTGAATTTTGACATATGGGTGTTTGCAACCCAATAGATCAGAATCATTTCCAAATGCATGATAACATGTTTACTACACATGTACTTAGCAAGGGAAGGCGATGCTGAGTTCCTATTAGTGAAAGTGTAACTAGAAATAGATTCACCAACTCAGTTACTGCCCAAACTAGAACCAAGGGCTGGAGAAAACAGAAGATGGAAGTTTACTGCTTTCCTAAAGCCCAAGTTCTCTTGTTTGTACAAGCGGACAACTTTTCGGCAAGGGTTTTAAAGATTTGGGTGGTGGAAGAAATTTCTCAGTCCCAGGAACAGCATTGCACTGTGCAGGCTCCTCCGGTCTTGGCTTTTGTCTGTCAACTGCGCTGTCTTTTGGCTGGTGTGAGTGTCCAGGCCTGTCGCAGAGCTGTCCAACAGACGCGAGTTCTTGCTTTCCTTATATTTTGATCAACAGCTCTGTCTGCTTCAGCTCAACGTGGACCCTATCTTATTTCTGAAGCTACACAAAGACACTGCTTAGGAAAATATGACTCAGAAGACATCTCATTGCTAATTTACTGCCCAGACATTTTCATGCCCCCCTACACTGGTGTTTGAAGCAGCATTCTGGCTGTGTCCAATACTTGGAATTCTTCCCAGGGATCATACGGTAACAGATGCATTTTAATTTTCATTTGCTACTAGATTCGTTTTTTATTATCTTTAATTTTGTGTATGTTTGTTTGTCCATGTGGGTTTCAGGGTAGGGGCTGGTGGAGACAGGGGCTTCAATCCCTCTGGAGCTGGAATTAGCCGTGGTTGTGAGGCATTTGGCCTGAGTGCTGGGATGCAAACTTAGGTCCTATGGAAGAGGAGCAAGAGCTCTCAGCAGCTGAGCCATGTCTCCAAACCATCATTTGCTTCCTAAATGTGAATTTTATTTACTGTTTCTCTTTATTAATATTTGAGGCATGTGACACAAAGAAAAGTGTCATAAAAGGGCACATTTACAAATAAGCTTTTTATTGGCTATGTTATAGCTTGGTTGTGGAGCACTTTGCCTAGCCTGTGAGGCCCGGGGTTCAATCCCCAGTACCACAAGATGAGAGTGGTGGCTGCATCCACAGAAATGCAAACATAGTTTCACAGAACAAAAAGCACAGCCGTTTTATTGTGCCACTATCACAAACGACCTCAAAGATAAAGCGATCTAATAACCTAATCTTCCCTTAGAACTGTGGTTCTCAACACTGCTAATGCTACAACCCTTCAATCCAGTTCCTCATGTTGTGGTTACTTCCAACCCATAAAGTTATTCTTGTTGCTACTCTTCATAAGTGTACTTTTACTACTATTATGAATCATAATGTAAATAATATCTGATATGCAAGACAGTTTTAGGCAACCTCTGCGAAAGGATCATTTGACACCCCCAAGGGATCACAGCACACAGGTTGAAAACCACTGAGTTTTGTTTCTACTACAAAGAGGTAAAAAGGGGGAGGAGAAGAGGCAGAGGAGGAGGAGTGAAGAAAGGAGGGAAGGAAAGCAGGGAGGGAGGGGGGAAAGAGAGAGGGAAAATTTTGGGGAGGGCCCCCAATTCTGAATTTGCCAATCCTTAGTCCTATTGAACCTTGGCAAACAAGCTCGTCCCCCTGGCTCAGCTGTTACCATTCAGAGATGGAAGGTCCACCTTCAGGGCATCTCTTTGAGCTGGTCATCAATGAGTTTCCTTGACGATCTTTGAGGATGGAGGCTGACTTTGCCACTTACCCAGGCTGCAGAACTTTTAGTTCAGCCTTTGGCATAATCCGAATAAGGTAACGAGTGATTAAAGTTATGAAAAACATAACAGAGTAAATTGAAAACAACAATTTATTCAACAAAGATACATGGGGTTCTTCCCATTGTCAGAAAGATTAATTCAAAATGGTCCAAGATTTGGGTTTCTAAGAAACATGACAGAAGTTTGTGCATGGTCAGATGTGTGAAGAACGTACTCAGGAGCGTAAGGGAGGTACACAGTTGCGGGTAAACAGCCCTCTTAACAGGCTGACCCACAGGGGCCTATACCATTAGTAGCTTCTTGTACATGGTTTAAAACTAGTCACGAGGGGGCTGGAGAAAGGACTCAGTGGTTACAAACGTTTGAAACCTTATAGAGGACCCAAGTTCACTTCCTGACACCCATGTCAGATGGCTTGAATCTGCCCAAGACTCTAGCTCCAGGAGATTGTGTAGTAATGCGGGCAGCGGGGCTTCGTCCCCAGCACCCCAGCCGCCTACATGGCTAGCTTTACCCGAAATAACAACACACAAACTGTATTCATTTAAACACTGCTTGGCCCTTTAGCTCTAGCACTTACAGGCTAATTCTCACATCCCGATCAACCCATCTCTAATAATCTGTGAGCACTGGTCTTACCGGGAAAGATTCAGCATGTCTAACCTGGCGGCTTGCTTCATCGCGTGCGTCTGCCCGGGAGAGCGGAGCATGGCATCTCTCTGAGGCGTCTGCTCCCGAGAGGAGAGCTGTGGAGTCTGAGCTTACTTCCTCTTCCTCCCAGTGTTCTGTTCTGTTTACTCCTCCCACCTATCTTCTAACCAATGAGGGCCAAGCAATTTCTTTTTATTTAACCAATGACCTTCCTCCATCAAGATTGGATGCCCTCTTCTGGTCCCTTACAGGTACTCACAACACATGTGAGCATAGACACACACACATACACACAAACACACACACATAGATGCATACGCACAGATGAAAATCAATCTTAAAAATGTTCATTCATAAATGTTTCCTCTGAACTAGCTATGCACTAAGTGCTGACTACTGGATACTTGTGGTGTTTCTTGAATGCATTAAGGGGAAAAATGAGGTGTGTGTGTATGTGCACATGTGTGTGTCATGTAAGCACAAGCATATCCTTATGTTACTATTACTTTATCTCAGAGAACAATGTTAGAATAAGCTCTCTCGTGATCAGATGGTAAGACCCCCCTTCTTCCATCTTAGTTCTCTTGAAGATCGTTTGGCTTTATTAATATCCTCTGAAATTCCCTATATATCATGGGATCAATTTGTCAAAATTTCTTCCCCAAAGCTGACTGGATTAGTTATGCACACTTATGGCTAAGAACATTATGCATGTACTTGATTCCATTATAAATTATATTCTTTTATTTTTTTTTTTATTTTTCGAGACAGGGTTTCTCTGTGGTTTTGGAGCCTGTCCTGGAACTAGCTCTTGTAGACCAGGCTGGTCTCAAACTCACAGAGATCCGCCTGCCTCTGCCTTCCAAGTGCTGGGATTAAAGGCGTGCGCCACCACCACCCTAAATTATATTCTTATAATCTTCATTTTCCCAAAATTTCCTTCCTCACATTAAGAAATGAAATTTATTTTCTACTTTGGGCCTGTGCATAGACACATTTGTATATGTGTATGTATGTGTGTCTACATGTACATGTGTATTGTGTGTGTGTGTGTGTGCAGTGTACATGTATATGTGTGTGAGTTGTGTGTGAATTTGTGTATACACGTGTTTAAGGTGTGTGTTGTGTGTATGCAGATGTGCTTGTATCCATGTGTGCGTGTGTGTGCGTGTGTGTATACATGAAGATATACATGTCTATGTGGAAGCCAAATGTCAACGTTGGCCTTATGTGATAGCAGTCCTGTAGTGTCAGACTGATATTGGAGCCTTTAAAACCCCTTCCCATAGTATCGGGTTGATAGAGCCTTTAAAACCCCTTCCCATAGTGTCGGGTTGATAGAGCCTTTAAAACCCCTTCCCATAGTGTCGTGTTGATAGAGCCTTTAAAACCCTGACCTTTGAACAACTTCCAGATATAAACCATAGCACCTACCCCATGTTTTCTATTGCTATTATCTGGCATTTATGTCACATGCTTGTGAAATCTGAGTGATTATTAATATATTTTGCCTTATTAAATTCTGGCTACTATAAGAAACTATGTATTGTTTATAAATACAAGGAATTTATTTTTTCAAGTCTGAACACTGAATGCCAAGACATTTTCATTATTATGATTTTCTGGTGAATTCCCATTTCCTGGCTCTGAGAAGCCCTTCTTGCTAGGACTGCATATGAGGAGGAAAGGGGACAGTGGCCTCCATAGGCTTCTTCATGAAGGCCCTGTCTCACCGAGAACTATCATTGCTCTGCCATCATGGCCTACTCGGCCCCTAAGGCCTCCTTGCCCTCCTTATCACAAGGGGATGAGGGCTCAATACATGAGTTGTAAGTAGACCCAAACATTCAGATATTAACATATTTTTATTACCTAAATTCTCGGATCTATGACATAGTTCAGTCTTCAGACAGTGTTGGTCCAAGAGTTCTGAGGAGTGTACGCAACAAAGACACATCACGGTGACAGAGGACTTCATGACCCGAAGCGCCCCTGTGCTTGACTCCAGGTTTTTTATAAACACTTAATGCAGGCTGAGGAACTTTTCCTTCTGGTTTTCTGGACCCAGTCTATCACGAATGGAGACTGGATCCTGTTAAATCACTTTCTCAATTGTTAAAAGAGCCAAGTGTTTCTCTTTGTTTGATGCTTTCTTTGGCCTTTATTCTGTTATCGCGTGGTCACACTGATCAATTTCCAAGTAGAAAACCAATATTGCATTCCTAGGAACCCTCCACTTGGCCACAGGACATTGTTATTTTTATATATTGCTGAATTTCACTTGCTAACATTTTGTTAAGGATTTTTATGAATTATGAATGATGAGGATTTCCTCATAGTTTTCTTTTTATATTTTTGCTGGATCTGGTATTAAGGTAATATTGGATTCATAAAATGCACTGGGAAACATTTCCTCTGATTTCTGAAAAAATTTATATAGGATTGGTTATAAGCACAAAATAGCTCATGGTGTTTTCTTATCTTTTTTATGGGTTTCTCCTTCAAATACACATTAATTTTTTTCTCTGTTGTTTTCACCTTTGTCCCAGTATAGGTGTGTCTTAAAAAGCAATTTCTTTAATTTTATTATGATTTTGTGTATGGGGGTGTGTGCACTTACACGTTGGTGCAGATACCCGTGGAGGTCAGAAGAGGTTGTCGTATCCTGGAGCTAGAGTTACAGCTGGTTGTAGGTCGATGCTGAGAACTGAACTCAGGTCCTCGGGCAGAGCAGCAAATACTCATGACCACTGAGTCACCTCTCCAAGGTCAGGTCTTGCCTTTGTATATGGTATGACAACCTCTGCCTGTTAATCAGCTTACTTAATCTGAATTCTATAATCCTTGATGTGATTTTTAGTCTACTCTCTTGCAACTTTTCCTGATTCTATCCTTTGCAATTCTGTTTGTTCTTCCTCCTTTTTTGTTATGCACATCAATGAAATATGTGTTACTTTTCTGTCTGCTTGTTTATTTTACTTTAGTACCCTCCTTTGTACTTTTAGTGATTGGTTTTAGGATGATCACACTTATTATTGAACTTATTATCAAACTGCATTTTAATAATTACAGTTTGATAATAAGTTTTGTTTAAATTAAATTTAGGTATCTTTATAGACAACAGAAGAATCTTATAGAATCTATCCCTCTATCCTTTGTATCTTTAAATTTTATTTGAGTTAAAATGAATCATTACATAATTGTCTTTTGTTCAAAATGGTGCTTGTCTTGTAATGAAATTGAGATGTCTGTGCTGGTTTGGAATTTGTTTTTTGAAGGAACCCCAACTGTGGAACTGACTCACCAGATTGTCCTGTGAAAATCTATAGGGATGTTTTCTTTAATTGATGTAGGCTAAGCCCACTGTGGGCGGTGTCACCCCTAGGCAGATCCTGAATGGGATTAGAAAGTATGCTGAGCAAACCATGGAAAGCAAGCCAATGGGTAATGTTCCTTCATGGCATCTGCTTCAGTTCTTGCCTCTGTGTTTCTTCCTTGAGTTCCTGTCCTGCTTTTCCTCAGTCATGGATTGTGACCTGGGATTTATAAGATGGAATAAACCCTTTCCTCCCAGAGTTGTTTCTGGTCATGGTGTTTACCACAGCAACAGAAAGCCAACTAGGTTAAGAACATATGGCTAAGTCTTCATTGTTTTCCAAAGTGTTTACTCTCTTACACACTATTTTCTTTGCTGGGTTCTTTGAAGTATCAATCATTTAGCAGGCTGACAAGCTTTTTCAAAAGCACCCTAGTTGTATAGTTCTGCTGTTTATGACATATTTTGGTTCTTTATTTGAAATGTCTTTATCTTGCCATCATTTTCAGGACACTTCCTCAGGCTGTGAAGGCTATGAAGTCATACCTTGGCAACATGCTCCTCTCCAGAGCCCCACCCCTCTGTCATCTTCCAGCTTCCGTAGTTTTTAATGTGTTTGCTCTGGGTGGTCTTAAATTTCTCTCTTGTCCTAGGCTTATTTTTAATCAACTTAATTATAATTAGCCTAGAAATTGTTCTCTTTTTGCTTTGGCTGTATCATTTTTTTTAAATGTTCGAGTAGATATTCATGTTCAAAGTTTGAAGACTCTTAGTTCTAAACTTCTCAAATGCTTTCTTGTGCCCGGCTCTTTGTTTTCCTCTTCCTTGGCTCTCCTGGCACATGCTTGCATCCTTCAGTTGCCCACAGTCAATGCTCTCAGCATGGCTCAATATTGCCTCATGGGCACTATGTCTCTGACATACTCAATGATTCCTTTGACCCCAGCATACTTTACTTAATGTATTGTCTATTGAACAATTTCCAAGGAATTTACTTCCTTCTGGATCTTCCAGTGTTCTAATAGCTTCTACTGATGTTTCCCCCTCAGATATTGTATTTTACACCAAATGTCCCCACCTCGTCTTCCATTATATCTATATTTTCTTTAAAAACGTTTATCTTGGTTTGGGTTTCTATTATCACCGATTGGGCTTCAATTTGCTATTTTCCTTAAGAGTCACTTTCAACATCTTAAAAATTGTATGGAATATTTTATTTCTCTATTAGAAGGTGGATATCAAGATGTTTTTCTTCTTTTGGGCAATGCTGTGTATTGTCTTGGAAGCTCTTTGATTTATTGAAGGATCAGCCTGATTCCAGCAAAGTGTCACTGAGTCTTTGCTAGGGTTATTGTTGGATTACCCATAAGCAGAGCTGTTGGGGTGCTATTCTCTGGCTTTTCCTTCTTGAGTTCTAATCTAATCTTAGCATGGATGATATCCAGAATAGCCATCTTAGCTTTTACCCTTAATGGCTATCATCCAGCCCTTGCTGTCTCGTACTGTTTGCACGAACTGAAGTGGTCAAGGGGAAATACAAACACCTTCTGTGCTATGTGCAGCTCTGTCCTCTCCTGTAACCTGTCCTCTGAGCTCCATGTTTCTCAGCAGGTCTGCAAGCTGGTCTGTTTCTCCCAGAAGACCCCTTCTTTCTGCTGGATCTGTACTTCCTTGTAACATAAATGAAGGAAAGCCCAGGTGAGCGTGGAACTCATCTTGTGTTTCCTCCCACAGAAACCTCGGCTTTCTCTGCTACCACATTCCTGAATAGGATTCTTATAAAATATTGCCAGAAGTTTGTTTGTCTGTGTTTATTTGTGTGTGTGTGTGTGTGTGTGTGTGTGTGTATAACAATAATAATTAAAGGAAAAAAGACCATGAATTTCATAAAGGGTGGAAGGCATAAGAGAAGTTAGAGGGCGTGACAAGGGAGAAACAATGCAATTATATTTTAGTTAAAAAATAAAGGATTAAGAATATTTGTCCATTTTTGTCTTTATATTTATTATCCAACAGAGAAAAAGCTCTGCTTTCTGTACCCTACACAGGTATAACACAACCATGTTTTTCAAGACGAGTTAAGAAGGCATACATTTATTGAGACTGATAGAAACATCCCGGGTGATAACTGAAATAGAGACTTGAAGTTGGGTAGCTTTTGTGGTCTTTTCAACGTCAGGAGCACAGAGATTTAGCAAACATTTAGCATATTAACTTTAATGGACACAGTGGAAGTTTCACACTTTTTCAGACATCCTAGTGATGTTCCTAGGAGGAGAGGAAGAGCCCTGATTTATGGTAGTTCATCTAAGTTAGAAAACACTTGCTACTGACAAGAGCAGCTTCAGATGGAGTTGCTTGGAGGATCTGCCAGGCTAATGCCAACTTAAATTTAAAAATCTAAACTCAGATCTGCTTTTTAACCACTTTCCTCTGCTTATTTGCTCCTCTTAATCCCAGTGGTGTGGGTTTCTGAGAACCATGTTTTCTCATCTGGTTGGAAATGAGAGATTAGGTGGGTTAGATCAAACACAGCTCCCCTTAGATCAAGGGAAGGAAACTGAGACCCTTTCAAAACACACCCGATTAGCCACACAGCTAAGGCTTGTTCTAGGGGAGAAAACAGCCCTTCCCTTCCAGACACTCTTACATACACTCAGTACAGATATAGGGGGGGAAAAAAGCATCAAAGAGAGCCAGAATTTCAGTGGTTTCTTCGAGTGAGCATACCTGAATCCAGTGTCCCAGGCTGTCATTTATATCTAGTGACTTAAAATAGCAAAAGATATTTGAGACAAACACCATATCCTTTCACCACACACTCTCACTGTACCTAGCTCTACGTCTCCAGATATGATTATTTAGCCTGGAGTAACCACAAAAACCAGGAAGTTGCTGACTTTTTCCTATCTTGTTGACTTACCTATTCAGATACGCTTGGTTTGAAGTAGGTGTATGTAGGTGTGTCTGTGTGGGGATGTAGGCACGTGAGGGCAGGTGATGGCAGTGTTCAGAAGAGGGCGTTGGAACTCTTGGAGCTGGTTTAGCAGACAGTCATGAGCAGCTGGACGTAGGGGCTGGGAACTGAACTCAGGTCCCCTGCAATAGTACCATGTCCTTTTGACTGATGTACCATTTCTCCAGTCCCCACTCTCAGCTTGGAAATCCAAACTAAAAACCCACCAAGAAACTAGATTGAAACTATCCAATGGATAATATACACTCAACAGTTAGCTTTAGAAAATTCCATCAGATATAGGTATGGAAGACACTCCCTCTTGTAATGTCCCCCCAATGGAAAGTTAAAAAAAATAAAAATGAGATAAAAATTAACAATATTTTTTTCAGAAAAATGGAAAAACACTTCACTCCTCCATTTTCCTCACCCCTCCATTGCCACTGTTGTGGCATTGAGGAGCAAACAGCATTGCTTGCAAATGGTCATGGCTTTGGTACACCATCAAAACTTGCCCCCCACCGACATTTCTCTCTGATAGCTATGGTTCCACAGCATCAGTTCCTTCAAACACTGGAGCAGACGTGGTAGATGTTGGTGTAAGCAGAAGCAGAGCTTTTCTTTGTCCCAACTGCCTGGTATCAAACAAACAAACAAAAAAAAAGCTTGTATCAATTACAGGCTGTTTGGCCTATAGCTCAGGCTTATTGCTAATTAACTCTTACAACTTAAATTAACCCATTTCTATTCATCTACATTTTGCCATGTGGCTTCTTAGCTTTGCCTGTTCTTTAGTACATCTTGTTCCTCAGATGGTTGTCTTGTTTCTCCCTTTCTCCATCATTCTTCCTCTCTGTATTTTCAGTTTGGCTCTCCTGCCTAGCCTTATTCTGCCTTACTATAGGCCAAATCAGCTTTATTATTAACCAATGAGAGCAATATGTAGTCACGGCATACAGAAGGATTAGCCCACAACATGTCGGAGTATGCCAACTTCAATCCCTGGATGTATGCCTGGATGGCAGCTGAACTGGTCGGTTCAGGCTGCTGTGACCATTCCTCTCAGGTGACGGGCAGGGGTAGTTCTCCCAGACCCATGGTGAGGTGTAGGGCAAGCATTCCCAAGTGGGGGGGGGGCAGCTCTCCTATTAGGAGTGGGGCTGGTTTTCTTGTGGTGGGTTTGTGCCCTAGGCATCTGCATCGCCTTCAGTAGTAACTGGAGCCTTGGCTATCTGTGCAGACCCTGACTGCAGTGGAGTCACAGACCCAGACATAGCCCTTAGCAACAGTTTGGCCTGGATGACACCATGGCCACAGGTGGCAGTGCAGGCCACTAAAGTTGGCATGGTCCCAGGAGCAAAATGTCCCTCCAACTCCAGCATAGTCACAGGTAGCAGTCCAGAGGTCCAAAGTTCTTGTGGCTTGTGGAGATACAAGGAGCCATAGATATCAACACAGATCATGGCTACAGAAGGGCCATGGGCCCAGACATGACCCCAGCATGGAGTTCAGGTCTAGGTGTCACTATAACCCCAAGTCTTTACATAAGGTACTAAGATATGCCTGGCCACCATGGACACATGGCCTTCTGTCACCAACATGGCCTCCGGTTTCTGCACTGCCTTGGATGGTAACAGGAGCCACAGATATCAATACAGTCCCAGGTGTGGCAGGGCCATGAACCCCAACATGGTCCTTGGGTACAGCCCAGCCCAGATGATTCCCTGGCCCCAAGTGGCAGCACTGTCCACCCAATCTGTATGGCCCCATTGGCATTTGCACAGCCTTCAGTGGTAATAGGAGCTCTGGACAAAGGTGCAGACCCTGTTCTCAGTAAGGCCATGAACCCAGATAGCTCCCCTTCCCCACAGCAACTCGGGTCAAGTTGACACCATGGTCCCTGTTAGCCATGCAAGCCACCCAAATTGTCACGGCCCTAGCCATGGCATGTCCCTTGGTTGCCACCATGGCCAGAAGTGGTGGTCCAAAACCTGGGCATCCATGTGGCCCTTGGTGGTGACATGAACTATAGACATCATTATAGATTCCAACTGGTTTAGGACCATGGATTCAGACATGGTAATCAGAAGCAGCCCGGGACCAGATGCCACTGTGGCCCCAGGTGGCAAGACAGGCCACTCTTAACAACATCACCCGAGCTACAGAGTGACTCTCAGGCCCCAATATAGCTCTAGGTGGGTGCCCAGACCCTGGGGATCCACATGACCCCAGATGGTAACCTACGCCATGGATACCAACACAGATCCTGGTTGTGGTTGGGGCAAAGACCCAGACATGATTTCTGGCTGCAGCTCAACAGACCATTCATTTCAGGCTAGTCCCTGTGGGTGGCATGGCCCTCAGAAACCTCCATTCCAGGTATCCATATGGCCCTCAGTGGTAGCAGGAGCCATGGGCATTGATACAGACCATGGCTTCAGGAGGATCACCAATCCAGACATGGCACTTGGCCGCAGTCCAAGACCAGACAATACCATGTCTCCAGGTGGCAAGCAAGCAGGCTTCCCACATCAACCTGTTCTTCACAGCCTCTTCAGATCTGTCTCTTTCTATAGGGTACAGACCTCTCTCGGCCCCTTTCCCCCCATACTCCACCATATATTCACTCCCCATAATGGCCCATGGCTTATTCCCACCCTCTCAGAGCAAACTACTCTGAGCCGACATATATGTGTCCATCTCCAGCTGCTAGGTTTTAATGGCACCAAACAGATCTGTGGCTTCTTCCTGCCTGCTCAGAGCATGATGGGGGAGAGTCTTCTGTTTTGTGTTAATTTCATTGGTTAAATAAAGAGACTGCCTTGGCCCTTTAATAGGACATAAAATTAGGTAGGCGGAGTAAACAGAACAGAATGCTGGGAGAAAGAAGCTGAGTCAAGGAGTCGCCATGATTCTCCTACCGGACACAGACGCAGGTTAAGATCTTTCCTGGTAAGACACCTCGTGGTGTTACAGGGATATTAGAAATGGGTTAGATCGATATGTAAGAGCTAGCCAATAAGAGGCTGGAACTAATGGGCCAGGCAGTGTTTAAAAGAATGCAGTTTCCATATAATTATTTCAGGCATAAGCTAGCCATGTGGGCGGCCGGGTGCAGGGGACACAGCCCCGCCACTCCTATTACAACAAGAGCAAGCTCCAAAAGCAAGTCTTAATGAACATAAAATAATGAAAATGATTTCATGTGTCTTATCAAATCATAATGAAATAAAACTAGAAACTAGTAGCAATAGAAATATAGAAATTTTACAAATACTTGGATATTGACCAATATACTCTTGAATGACCACTGAGCCATTAAAGAAATTAGGGTGCAATCTTAAAAATAAATCTAGAATCAACTGAAAATGTAAGCACAATTTACAATAATCATTAAGCGATAGTTAAGGCTGTTCTAAAAGGGACCTTTGTAGCTACAGGTATTGTAATATGCCAGAGAGATTCCAAACAATCAATGATTCACTCCGAGGCCTTAGGAAAATGAGAACAAGCTGCACCCTAAAGGGGCAGATGACAAGAAATAATGAAGAGTAGATCAGACGTGAATGAAACGGAGTCTGGAAGAGCAATACAGAGAATCAATCAAACCAAAAACTGACTGAAAGTAGAAAGGGAAATACGAGTGATGGGGGGCGGGGGAATGTGAAGTCAGCGCGGAGGCAGAGAGTCAGGGTAACACAGTTCCTGTAACAAGAAAGTAAAAGATGGGCTTATTTGATGAGAATGGGAACAGTGAGGCATGAGTAGAGGAAATGCAAGCAAGGTGAGAGGAGGAACGGCTAAGAGCAAAGTGGAACGAAACATATGTGTGAAAGTGCCATGAAGAGCCCCAAATACTTTGTATCATAGCTGAAAAAAAAATAAACTGAATACACTTATTTTGGGGATACCTTCAAATGCAAAGCATAATTTACAACCTGCTCCGTGGCCCACAGTACAATAAACACTATAATAAGGCTATAAGCCCATTAGGAATTAGAATGGGGAGAATTAGCTTGAGTAATTTTCAGAAAGTTTTGTGGGAGAGAGTAACTCACTAATAGGCCCTGGAGGATGGATGGGGCTTATGCGTCGGGATGGACACAGGCTCCAGGATGACTGGCAAGCGGTAAACGTGAGGATGTTTATGAGTGTATGGGGCCAGATGGTCTTGCAGTTTGTTTCATCGAACGAACCATCCCTGGTGATGTTATGGAAAGGGAACAGAATGAACAGGTGGAATCCTTCCAGACAGGAAACTCCTCCACAAACACATTTATGCGATGTGGAGCAAATAAGGGATACTTTCCAAGTTCTGAGGGAGGATACTGATCTGATGGCAATAATGGTGAAGGATGTCCATGTTAGTGTCTGTCTGGTAGCATTCAGGGGACCCTACACAACCTTATGTGAAGATGGGTCTTCATTTGCAGTACATATTATGGGACTGGTAGCACCTAGCACACGTAGCAGTTTTAAATTGTCGTCCTGCCTGTAACTTCCTCATCAGCCAACAAAGAACTAAGAGGCTACAGCCGTTGTTGTGGTATATGGTGAAGGCAGCTGTGAATATGTTGGTTCCAGGATATTTAGCTAAAAGGGGGAAAAATCCCAATATTCCAAAGAATGAATGATTTGACTGATGGATGAGAAATTCTGGATGAACATTTGTCCACATGTGTCTGAGCGGTGTGCGTTCACACGTGTGCAGGTTGAATGTGTCTGCGCATGCGTCTGGAGTCCAGAGGTCAACCTTGGGTGTGACTTCTCAGAAGCTGTCTGTCCACCTTGTGTTTTGGGACCAGGTCTTTCACTTGTACCTGGGTGCACTGACTAGTCCAGACTTACTTGTCCAGTGAGTGCAGCTGTCCACCTGTCTTTACCCACTGCCACACATACGTACACAGCAGTGCTGGAATTTCCAGCATAGGCCATCACACTTGGCTGTTTCTATGGGTGGTAGGAATTGAGTTCAGGTCTTCATACTTACGTGGCAAAGACCTTGCCAATTGAGATATTTCCAAAGTCCCCTGGATGAATACTTTTCCAAAAACGATGTTTAGACTTCTTTCCTGAAGGAATAATAATAGTCTTCAATGAAGTGCGAGCCGTTAGAAAGGACCTTGACTTCAGGGTTGGGAGAGCTGGGGGATGAGGGTGATGGCAATGTGGATGGAGGGACAGACAGTGCAGCCACATTGTAAATTTATAGGAGCACTCTGAGATTTGAGATATCCCTTAGAAGTCTAGACTGTGAAGGAGCAAGGGTTTGAAGAAGAACTAATCTGGAATTCAGGAGGACTCAACAGCTTAACTTGTGTTGATTTCTACCAGTACAAAGGTGTGACCGAGACAGAGTTAATCCCGGACACGCTAGACACAGCCAATGCGTGGAGAACCCTTGTAGGAAGTCCTACCAGGCCCAAAGAAGCCAACCTGGAGTGTGCCTGGCACTGTCAGAGGGGTATATAAGTTTTCCTCCACCCCCATTGTTGAATAAACGAGTCTGCTGTAAACCTTAGACCTAACTCCTAGTGTCTGTGTTTGTTGACATCACACCTTTTCACCCCCTCCCCCAAGGAAGACATTAGGGCTCAGCAACAAACCCTCAATGGAAAATCATGCTTATGCAGTTTTCCCCAAACTGCCAAGGTATAGGGACTTATGTAAATGTGCTTCCTGCATGAGTTGGTGTGATAATGGAGGTTGCAGAGGAAGTGCGTTAATAAAGGGTTAGTAAAGGTTCCCAAGGCTTTCCTTGGTTTAGTTCCTACCAAATAGACTTTTATTGCACGTAGGACAATTTCTTTGTGGAAATGCTCAGAAATGTATCAAAGGTTTAACTGTGCTTTTTAAACTATTAAAAAGAGAGCTACACATTTTCCTCTCTGTTCAGGAAACACAGAGACCAAGAATTTGGCTTGGAGACCTCTTAGCTATGTGACAATGTATGTTCATAATGGACAGGTTGGAATTTTCTAAACAAAACATCGGAATGTTTTGTGTGCCATCTGGTCTCCTGGTGCTGCTCATTCTCTTGGCTTCCTTTATGACAGCCCCCAAATAACATTTTTTAAGCCATGTTGGAATTGTCCCTGGGGATAGAAGAGGGTGATAATTTTATTTCTTTAAACACATTTAGCAATTTCAGAAATCTGTATTTCCTACATACCAGAGCACACCTTTTCTGTCCTTTCTCATAAAAGACACCACAAATGCCTTTTACACATTTATTATTATTTTTATTTTTTTGGTTATAAAGAAATGATCAAATGGAAAAAAAAAACCCTCTGCACAGAATCTCACAAGCCTGAGGGCTTTCAGAGACACTTACAAATGCCCCTACAGAACAGAAAAGAAGAAAATAACCACAGACTTCCATAGACAGGTGGCCTTTAAACATTTCTGAGGGAGATCTGGAGCAAAGAAATGAAGCTGCTTCATAACCCAGGTCTGTGCACACAAGTCCAAGTGGCAGGCAAGCACCTCTCACTAGCCAAGCCTGTGACAATGTGTGCAGAGAGAATGTTTGGCCTTGTCATGTGAAGGCTATGCTTGTGAACAAGAATAATAGTTGGGATTTAATAAAATGATTATACACTATAGGCTAAGAATGTCACTAAATGGCCCATAGATCCTGTAGGAATACCTGTTTATGTTGCCACACCTTGGACAGAGAGTTCCAACACCGGGATAGGTGGAGGATGCTAAAGAAGACAAGAATGGAGCATCAGTGACCCCCAAAGGGAAGTCCTGGCTGCAGCCATCTGATTGGAAACTGCCTGATGGATTTGTCCCAGTCTGTCTTCTTCTAACCAGAGGGTGGATTCCTCTAGGAGGTCTGTCGTGTTGGGAATCAGGGAGGTGAAATCCTGCTGGACCAACCCGAGGCAGAGCTGCATGTGAAGACTCTACTCTAAATTAGACTTTTGAACTGAACGCTTTCCAAGAGCCATCACTTGACGAGCAACATAAGAGCAGACAAAATCTCTCTGGGGTCTTTTAGAGATAGTATACAAACATTATAAAAGCTTGTCTGTAATATCCAGTGGGTGTAGACAGCTCAAATGTTAATCAGTTGATGAACAGATAAACAAAATGTGGTATGTCCATATAGAGGGGGATTGTTGAGTTATCATAATAGATGGTTGTCACATGAAGGGATAAGCCTGATATACATGGAGGATGGTTGATCAAACCAGGGTTGCCCCACTGGAGAAAACTGACTCCTCCTTTCCCGGCAGTTTGGGTGTGTCTGGGAGTGGAGATACTCTGGGAAGAGTTGGAGGAGAGGAAATAACATGATCAAAATATATTGCATGAAAAAAATTAGATAAAATAACATATAATTGAAAATAAAACAAAGACAATGGGCTATATAATAAAATGAAGACTATGGGCTACATAATAAAGAGCAGATTATGGACTATATAATAAAGAGTAGGCATAATATAGAGTTCACATCCTGTGAAATTTCAAGAGCAGGCAAATGTAAAGACACAGGAAGTGTAGGAGTGACTGCCAGGGGTATCAGAAGGAGGATATTGGGGCACAGTGTTAATAAGGATGTGGCTGTCAGAATCACAGAGTGGCAATGGTCACACAGCCCAGAAAACACATGAAAGTCTACTGAAGTGCTGCCTTTAAAATGATGAAGCTCATAGCAAAAGTCACCAAAGTACACACTCTGCAACGACTACTTGTGAATTTCCTCACACTGTTTAACCTTATGCACCTCATGGAAAATATTAGGAAGAAAAATTAATGAATCATTTGATTTCATTTCACACCAGTCATGGTGATTATGCAAAAAAGACATCTCTCATTACCTTTATATAATTTGTTGCTTTGTGGTTGGGTTTATAAGAGCTGTGTTGTTGTTATTCTTTGATTTCTCAGGCTCTGACTGCCCCATCTAGGTGATTACAAATTCTCAGGCAATCTTTTTTTATTATTTATTTATTTATTTTTTCTTGGAAAAAAAATTTCTGCCTCCTCCCATCCTCCCATTCCCTTCCCCTTCCTCCCACTCCACTCCCCTCCCTCCACTCCTTTCCCCCTCCCTCTCCAGACCGAAGAGCAGTCAGGTGGAAAGTCCAAGGTCCTCCCCCCTCCATCTATGTCTAGGAAGGTGAGCATCCAAACTGGCTAGGCTCCCACAAAGCCAGAACATGAAGTAGGATCAAACCCCAGTGCCATTGTCCTTGGCTTCTCAGCAGTCCTCATTGTTCAGAGAGTCCGGTTTTATCCCATGCTTTTTCAGTTCCAGTCCAGCTGGCCTTGGTGAGCTCCCAATAGATCAGTCCCTCTGTCTCAGTGGGTGGGTGTACCCCTCATGGTCCTGACTTCCTTGCTCATGTTCTCCCTCTGTCTGCTCCTCATTGGGACCTTGGGAGCTTATGCCGGTGCTCCAATATGGGTCTCTGTCTCTATCTCCATCCATCGCCCGATGAAGGTTCTATGGTGATATGCAAGATATTCATCAGTGTGGTTATAGGATAGGATCATTTCAGGTTCCTTATCCTCAGCTGCCCAAGGCACTAACTGGGGACATCCCCCTGGGCACCTGGGAACCCCTCTAGGTTCAGGTCTCTTGCCCACCCTAAGCTGGATCCCTTAATTAAGATATATGCTTCCCTGCTCCCATATCCATCCTTCCTTTATCCCAACCATCCCAATTCCCCAAGTTCCCCCCATCCTCCCCTTCTCACATTTCTCTCCCCATCTCCCCTTACCCCTATCCCACCCCACCCCCAAGATCCCAATTTTTGCTCGGCAATCTTGTCTACTTCCCATATCCAGGAGGATAACTATATGTTTTTCTTTGGGTTCACCTTCTTATTTAGCTTCTTTAGGATCACAAATTATAGATTCAATGTCGTTTATTTATGGCTAGAAACCAATTATGAGTGAGTACATCCCATGTTCATCTTTTTGGGTCTGGGACACCTCACTCAGGATAGTGTTTTCTATTTCCATCCATTTGCATGCAAAATTCGAAAAGTCATTGTTTTTTACCGCTGAGTAGTACTCTAATGTGTATATATTCCACACTTTCTTCATCCATTCTCCCATTGAAGGACATCTAGGTTGTTTCCAGGTTCTGGCTATTACAAATAATGCTGCTATGAACATAGTTGAACAACTGCTTTTGTAATATGATAGGGCATCTCTTGAGTATATTCCCAAGAGTGGTATTGCTGGGTCCTGGGGCAGGTTGATCCCGAATTTCCTGAGAAACCGCCACACTGATTTCGAAAGTGGTTGGACAAGTTTGCATTCCCACCAGCAATGGATGAGTGTGCCCCTTACTCCAGAACCTCTCCAGCAAAGGCAATCATTGGTGTTTTTGATTTTTAGCCATTCTGACACGTGTAAGATGAAAGAACTCTTACAGCAATCTTTTGTTTTTAATTTATAATGTATACAATATTCTGTCTGTGTGTATGCCTGCAGACCAGAAGAGGGCACCAGACCCCATTACAGATGGTTGTGAGCCACCGTGCGGTTGCTGGGAATTGAACTCAGGACCTTTGGAAGAGCAGGCAATGATCTTAACCTCTGAGCCATCTCTCCAGCCCCATCAGGCAATCTTGAAGAAAGAAAATTTTACTATTGACAACAACTGACTTACTCTAAGCAGCCGAGTTTCATATCCACACCACACAGTATGCTCTACTTTTCAGATATGGAGAACCTAGAGCTGGAAAGTTGCAGATTCTACAGTGCAGAAGATACCAAGCTTGCTACAAGCACTTTCAATATGGTTAGTGTGGTTTAGGTATATAATTGTTTGGTTGTGGCTGGTACTCAGCCTTCAGCACAGCTCCTCACACATGCTAGACCTGAATGCTGCTACTGAGTCCCAGGAATCCTAACTAATAACTTGATTGATTATAATTAGAGTAAATCTTTAAAAACTGTTTTAGTGAAAATTTAAATTTTGTAGTGTTTTCTATACAAGGTGAGGTGAGACACTTTAGGAAGTCCCAGGAGAAATGACAAAAACATCAACTAACCTGATGTCTCAGAAACTCTGGAAAAGGCCTCTCGACAAGGGCTGAGACTGCAGGAAGGACCCCATTTAACCACCACCTTGGGTCTATCTCAACAAGTGTGCAACTCGTATGCACGAAGATAACTGTGGCTCAAATTGAATTCTTCTCTGCCCTCTTTACCACCTTTCAGGTTTCCCTACACAAACAAAGCTGCCCACAAAGATGATATTAGTTCCTCGGGGTCTGCAGGACCATTGGTCTCACTGTCTAATCCTCACCAGGTAGAAACACTGCCAAACAATGGCAAATCAGATCAACTCTAAATTAGAACTTATCAAAGGTTGCATTCTTCCAAAGCTTTACTTTTCCATTCATTTTCTCTTCTTTAAAGTATGTCTTCTTTATTTTTATATTATGAATAGTTTTAGCCCGACTAAGTATTTCTAGGCTCAATGGAATTGGGAGAGAGCCCAAAGGCCTATAAAAAAATGGCAGTTTTATTTCTTGATTCTTTTTCTTCTAATGCCTAGCTTTTGATGTTTTCAGAGCCCTTTAAAACACCTCCCAATGTTTCATACATTGGCTCATTTTCAACTTTCTCCTCAGATGTCCAGACCCCTGATGCCTGCTTCTGGCTTGGTACAGTTGTGTCTGGCTCCTCTTCATCCACACAGAGCCCTTCTGTCTGCCCCGCAGATAGAGCAGCTGGGAGCAGGCCCTTGCCAGGCAAAGACCGGTGTCTCTAGTGCACAGCAGTATCATGGCAAAGAAGCTGGATATTTTTTGTGATTTCATTGTCCTGAATATAATTTCAAAGGAGCTGCAGAATCTTTTATTCCACAAGTCTGAAAAAGCCTACCAATATAAATGAGTAAGAACCTGAAGCCTCTAGTGAAGAAATCCTGAAGCCAAAAGCAAAAACAAAACCATCTGATTGTTAGACAGCTTTTGTTTTATCTTGTGCTTTATGTAAAACAGTCTAATTCATTTCATAAATAACTCTATTCCCTGCCAGAATAGCTCATGATTTTTTCAAGGCAATCACTGACAAACAGCAGGTTTTGCCCTCTTCAAGCACAAACATGAACTCAGACAGCACCATGATTACTGGCAGCTTGTTTCCATTTTCCCCAGAATGGACATCTACTAGTCTATAAGTTACAATTTGATGGCATGGGGCATGAAGAGCATGCCTGTGTCCTTGGGCCTCAGGAGACCGAGACAAGATTATGAGTGCATGGCCAGCTTGAGATAAATGAAGAGACCACCATCTAGCTCAAGAAGTTGGGACCTGGGTGATATTGCTAGGAAGAGTCTGCCCAACCTGTTTAAGACTTTGAGTCAGATTCGCATGAACAAGCTCAATAGAAATAAAATCAAGTCTTGGTCCTTGTTAACTGTCTGTATTCATCTGATGGCAGAAAGCAGGATCACATATGTTGTCTGAGTTCTGGTAAATGTTGGTTTGTATTTGTAGAAACCCCAGCCAAGCCCTTCAAAGAAGTTAAACACGCATAGGGTGGCAGCAAAAAGGCAATTAATAGATCATTAGCACTTGGGCAAATCCAAATCCCTGGTAATCTTTCCAGTAACGGCTTTCACGGGTGCTACATATGGTCAGGAGCTGGGTAAGTGACGCTCACCTAGATCACCTGCAGAGTTCAGATGTAAACCAGTGACTCATTTGCCATTCCTCTGACTATGAAATGTAGGGCTAGGTTTTGGATAATGTCTAAAAGCTTTAAGCATACTCTCCAAATCCATCCAATCCAGCAGAGATACACAATCAGAAAATTCCTCTCAGCCTCCGTGTCACCCTGGACTATGTCAGACTGCGTTTCTGTTGGTGAATTTCTCTCCTCTCCACAAGATGGTATTAAGAGGTGGTACCTTTGGGGGCATTCTTAGATCATGAGACTGGATTGGTGTCCTTACCAACACAGCCTCTGGAAGCTTGCTTCTTCACAATGCCAGAGACTTGCTAGAGGCTACCATCTACAAACTAGACATCAAGCCCTCGCCGGACAATCAGCCTGTAAGTGCCTTGCTCTTGGGCTCCCCAGCTTTCTGTTATGTATTAAACTGCCCACTGTATGGTACTGAACTGTCAGAATAAGCTAACAAATGGAATCTACATTTTCGGGTGTTTTGCCCGTGGTGACTGATATTTTTATGTGTGTCTCAGACTGTCTGACGTATTCATTTTGTCTGACTCTTTTTGGTTCAATTTAGAGAGCTGCCATGGGAAAGACAGAAGGCCTGATCTGGCCTGGTGGCCATGGAAGTGGAGAGGTTGAATTGTCACCATGTCAAGAGGTCAAATTTGCAGTGTTTGCAGTGATCGGAGGAGTGAAGGAGAAGCTGAACTTCTTAATAGTTTGCTGGGTTTTGACACTCACTCAGAACAGACTTCTGTAGAATACAAAGAGATTTAGGGGGCTAAGACAGAGCCTATTTTTGAAAAAACATTCCACTAATTATCTTTGAAAGGTCAATGTCTGTTTGCTCACTGGGCCAGTGTCTTTCCCACGTTTTTGACCATGACCCAGAGTAAGAACTATGCATAACATAGTTGTATATTCCCACACAAATTTTAAACATTTCATGAATGATTTTATACTAATAATTCCCTGGACTTTTCTGGAGAATGTGCTCATATTAGACCCTTGATAGCCTAAAGAACTGCAGTAGTTCCTTTTGGTATGGCTAGCAGGCTTTCATGGCAGAAAGCCGTTCAATACCTTGTGTAAACGACTCAGAAGCCTTTCCTTTCAGCTCCAGGAGGCATAGAGTAAGAGTGTTTCTGTTTCAGGTTCATTATCAGTCCAATTATCGACTTTGTCTAGATGTATAATTGCCTCACATCTGGGTTGCTGCCAATAATCAGTAATTACATACAATCTCCTTGGCATTTATGTCAAATATATCATAGGACTTCTAAATTAAAACCTGGAAACGGTAGGAAATGTAGGTAAAGGGGCTATTGTGAAAGGCCTCGGTGGAAAGAGCTGGCTTAGGACCCAGCTTCTCAGCAAGCTGGGCAGAGTATACCTTTAAACGCCTCTCCCTCTAGGCTTTAGTTAATGATGGAGACAGACCGCTTTGGGGTTTAGGAGCACTGTACTTACTCTAAAGCGAGTGTTCTGAAACACGAACTTCACTTTTCTTAATAGAGTGTGAAAGCATTAAGAGTCCTGAATGATGGTTGCTATTGGAAGGAAGCTCTCACCATTCCCTATTTTTTTCTTTACTCAAAATATTCACACTCATTTTTACACAAAAATACATTCCGCACACAAGTAGGATGCCATGTCATGCGAAGTGCCTCATGACTCACCTGCTCAGCTTTTCCTGGAAACCCCATTGTTCTTATTACAGGACTGGGAAGCTAATGTCCCAGAGCCAGCCTTGTGACCAACTACTAGTCGGGCTTGGGAGGACACCCGCTGTTCTAAAATCACAGTCGAGGGTGAAAGAAAGATCAAATTGTAACTGAGGTAGGCCATGGGGTTGAGAAGCTTGCGGAGAGTGAGCACCGAATCCAACCAATAAGCAAGCTGCTCAGAC
The DNA here is from genome assembly GCF_018167655.1 of Microtus oregoni. NCBI lineage: Eukaryota > Metazoa > Chordata > Mammalia > Rodentia > Cricetidae > Microtus > Microtus oregoni. Next base: position 18,986,172 of record NW_024543090.1, read on the forward strand.
ATCAGAGGTGGATGGAGTCCAGAGAAAAGATGGAAGCCCACTCTCCCCGGGTTCTGTTTGTGAACTCATCCTGGGTCCTCGCCATCCTGAAAATAGGTAGTAGGCAAGGATAGTTCCGAAGTATTCAGGTTAGAAAGTGCCTTACCTGTTGATCTAAGAGACTCATTTGACTATGAAGTTCTGAGTCTAAAACCAGTCAATAGATCCATCTACACAAGAGGCCAATGGGTTCTTCAATGCCCCCCGCCACTTGAGTCAGGATTTCCCTCACAGCCATTTAAATCCATTCCTATGGGTGAAAATGCATGACTGCCCCCCTTCCCAGCAGCCACTGGGGATGGCTTTGCCATGCCGAGCAGTTGTCACAAAGATCAGAGGGACTGTCTCATTCCTAGGAGACTTTAGATAGGACATGCCAGCCTGCTTGGCTCAGGGGAAGGTGCTGTAAGTTGAGGCCACTGCAGCCAAGTCTTTCAGGAACCCTTCGCTCACTTTGACAGCAGCCTTCCTGGTAACGTGGCCACTTTCATTCAGCTGCCGGTTATCGGGGACTTATCTGCATTGCTGGCATTCCTTCTGACCTTCATGGGTATCTGACAGGGGCAGGTACCAGTGAAAAGGGATGTCCAAGTCATGCTGGCATTGGCAAATGAGAACTAGAGTGTCAGTTTTCATTGTTGGAAGAAAGTCTGTGCCCACTGAAGTGGAGGCCTTGCTAGGCCCTGTGAGGATCGGGAGGAAAAGAGACTCCTGGGTCATACTCTGGCTTGAGTGAGTGCTTGAGAGAGTGATTCTCTGTGCACTTGCTTTATGTAGCTAGAAGGCCAGAGGAGAGTGACAGGTGAGACAAAGCAGGAATGGGAAAGATGAGTTCAAGCCACGTCTTCTTCCATGTTAGGGAAATGTCCCCTGCTTATAACATCTTTCCTATGCTCAGCCGAGCAATGCAATGTCATTTCACCAATGTAGCCATGATACTGTTGGAGATTTGGAGATCGCTAAGGTTTAAATAACAGCATCCTTAAAGGACTTTTTTTTTTTTTTTGAGACAGGATCTCCCAACATAGCCCTATCTGTCCTGGAACTCAGAACATAGGCCTCAAACTCACAGAGATCCACCTGCCTAAACAGGTGGATCTTAAAGTCTTAAAGTACATTTCATTTTAAAAGAAAAAAACACTTTGTAGATATATGTGCTTGTATGTGTAGCACAGGTGTATCTTGAGATTGATACTGGGAATTCTTCCTCAGTCATTCTAGTTCTCCTTCCATCCTTCCTCCCTTCCTTCCTCCTTCCCTCTTTCTGTTCTTTCTTTCTGTTCTTTCTTTCTTTCTTTCTTTCTGTTCTTTCTTTCTTTCTTTCCTTCTTCTCCTCTTCCTTTTTCTCCTTCTCTTCCTCCTCTTCTTTCCCCTCTTCTTCATAGTCATTGAACCTAGAGTTTACTGCTTTGGGTAGGCTGACTGGTCAACAAGCCTCATCTCTACCTCCCAGAGCTGGGCTCACAGGCACATGCACAGGCACACTGTGCACACCGATTTTTGCCTGCATATTGGGAGTCCAAACTTGATGTGGGAAGTCCTTCTGTTTATGTGTTGCTTTTATTGGCTAATGAATAAAGAAACTGCTTTGAGCCTATAGCAGAGCAGGGCAGAACAGAGTTAGGTGGGAAAAATTGAACTGAATGCTGGGGAAAAGAAGGCAGAGTACGGAGAAACAATGTAGCCTCTGCCGGGGACAGATGCGCTGGAACTTTACCCAGTAAGCCACAGCCACGTGGCAATACACAGATTAATGGAGATGGGTTAATTTAGTATATAAGCGTAAGCTAGATATATGCTTAAGCTATTGGCCAAACAGTATTACAAATAATACAGTTCCTGTGTGTTTATTTCGTGGTCTGGGCAGCCAGGAACAAACAAGCAGGCTCCTACAGCACAAACTTTGGTCCTCACACTTATGAGTACTTACCAATGGAGCCATCTCCCAAGTCCCACAGAGTAGATTTCTTAGATCCAAAATCTTAAACAGACAATAGAATCTTTTTGTTAAAAAGTGTATGGCAATCAGCAGAAGACAGCAGAAAATGCCCTAATCTATCAGGGTAGTAGTTCTAGCAGAAGCAGCTTTCTTCAGATGCTAAACTCATTCAACATGCTGACAAAAGGGATCCCTTTCTATTTGGAATTTAGATGATGGAGCTCACAGGGGAATCAGTCAGATGAAAAAGAAACTCAGAGTATCAATGAACTTCCAAAGACGGAATTTCCTAAGCAAGAGGTCTGTTTCATGATTTAGGTGTATTTACACCCCACTAAACTGACAGCTGAGGCATTTAGCATTCTACCTTTGAAGCGAGCATGCAATTACAGAAAGATTGGATTTTTCTTGCCTTCAATATGTTCGCCACTTGGAAACGTATTTGAAATATGCTAACTATAATAACTGAATTTCCATTTTAAGGGAGTCTGATCTATTCGACCAAAAATTATGGTGTCCTTTAGTGTCTTAACAAAGTGAAACAGAATAGGGCCAAGATAGTAGTCTATTGTCCTGTCCTTTTAGAGTGGATGGGAGAGGAATCAAGGGCCAGGAAAATGATGGATCTTGTCAGTATCTAGCATCTGATCCTCTTTCTTGAGGTTACTGAGCACCAAGGTTCATGGGCTAGCTTGCTGCAAATGTCTCTTGGACAAGAGAAAACTCCAATCACAAGGCAGAGGGAAGGGGGAATTCCTTAGCTATTGCTCAGGACTTCTGGGGTGTCCTGAGACTATGAGAGCGCATGCAGCAGTGGAAACAAGGCCCAGAGCATGCCGAACTCTTTGCCATGTTGCTGCGTGTGCTTTGCTTTCTGGGAGTTTGCACAGTTCATTTTTGGCTCCACTACTCAGCTGACACTGCCTTTCCACCTTCTGGGTCCCATTCCCTCAGCAGCTTTTCCCTTTCACAGCGCCTTCGCAGGAGCACAACTGTTCATAGGAACAGGAGAAGCGGACCATCTTTAGTCCATGCTATAGATGATGCACACCCTCCTAGCTCTGACTTACCTCATCCAGACACACATCCCTTCCCTTCCCCAGCTAGCATCTCTCACTGGCTCTACCATCCTCAAACAAAGACTACTGTATACTGTAAGAAGGGTATCATCATGTTTACTAGAGATTATCAAACCTAGAAAGATAAATCTTGGAGTAAGAGAAGAAAAAAAGTTTCTCTTTTCTCTGCCTTTTTTATGACAGGGAGGCAAGTTGTATATTAATGTCAAACTATTTTAGTTCTGCCTTGTTCATGTTTTTTTTCTGTTTGTTCCGGTAGATGTCAAGCTCCATAAAATCACGTGCCAATGTATGTGGTGTAAATATTTTTGCATAGGTGATTTCAAGCTAGTGTAGTTCACAAAAGTAACACCTTAACAATTGGCTCTTGTAACAGGTACTGATTTGCTCCGGTATAGCTTCCTATATATAAATATGTATGTAGAAATAGGTAATGCAAGAAGAAGTGGAAGGAATTAAGCACAGCTCGTGTGACTTCCCCAAAAGATGAGCCTTGGGAACCTGTGTCTAGTCTCTGTCACCAGCCAGTAATAAGTCAGGAGTAAGATGAGTTGACTAGGAGCTGAGAAATAAAGAACTCTTCAGGCAAAGGAACTAGTTCTTGTAGACCAGGCTGGTTTTGAACACACAGAGATCCACCTGCCTCTGCCTCCCAAGTGCCTAGATTAAAGGCGTGCGCCATCACTGCCTGGCAACTTCTCTATATTGATTTCTATGCACTAAGTTCCCATTCTGAGAAAGTCTCATTTATATAACCAAAAGTGTTGTGTCTTTGCTGCCTTTTAAAAGTAAAACAGAAAAGATCTAAGATAGGATTCTTTTCCCATTGTGGCCTCAACACTCCCCCGAAGGCACTCAGTGTGGTTGTACTTTCTCATCAGGTAACTAGTCAGCCTAGTTACCTATCCCAAAGACTGCCTCACTCAAAGCAACTGAATGACAATTCTACTGAGGAATAATGGCTGCTAAGTAAAGGCCACTGAGTAAAAAGTTTATTTTTAAGGTGGTCTTTCAAAGGGCCAGAGGGAAAGACATACAGGCTCTGATTCCTGTTTGGCCCATGCTTCACTGGAACTGGCTTTAGCAGTTCCTAGCCCCATGGAACTTACAGGCATGCCTTACATTTTCACTCTGTTAGACATGCTTAGCGTTTTTATCAGGAGACCGAAGGAATGCAGGTCAACCCAAAAGGCATAAAGTTTTGAATCCTTGCATGAACTCTTAAGTTTTTCCACTCTATCTCAGTTTATGCACTGAATATTGGAAACTTATTCACTTCTGGGAATCATAGCTAACAAGAAACAGAGATAAAGTGCTCAGGGATGATTAATTTAAGCAGAGAATACAATGGGTTATTTACTACATTAAAAAAAATTCAAAGATGAACAACTGCTTCCATTCCTCTTGCTTTGGACTGGACCTAATGTAAGCACAAGCGAATTCAGTGGAAGAAGGTCCCGTGACCTTTGCTGTTTGGCACAAGTTCACAGCCGTGTCTACAGAGATTGCCAGGAAATTCCTGCATATACTAATCTGCAAAGGAATAACTATTTATGAGGAAGGACAGCTATGTGTTTTCTTAATGAGCACAACCCTTTGATATAAACACATTTTCTATTAATATATTAAAATGATATCCATATTGCCATGTGAATAGGCAACTCTCTCAGTGGAGTTGGTGGAATATCCCCCACATATTCCAGGCCCTTTGCTAAAAGTACTAGGTGTGCAATGGTGAACCAATCAGGTGTGGTTTACACTCTCAAAGGAACAAGTAAATAAAAAATAATCCAATAAGTAGTTGAATAAAAATTATGATGTACAAGGAAGGCTAAAGTTGCTAGTAGGGAGAATTTCTATTGAGAGCTGGGTGAAAAGCTCTCTGTAGGTCCCAAGGAAAAGAAGGAGCCAGTTAGCAATAGCTTGTGTCTGCTTGTAGGGTTAGTAAAGAACAGTGAGTATGCTTTAAGCAGCACTAACAACTGTGCATAGGCCTTAGGAAAGACCCAGCAGAAATGAGGAATTGGGCTTAGTTCAACAGAGATATAAACAGAACGAAAGGGAAGGGTTATGTACAATATCTGTTGGGAGGCTTATCTTGGCACAATAAGTACACTCTTTTAGAAACTTGGCTCATTTTTATCGAAAATGAAATTCCCATAAAAAGGAATTGTCAAGCATTTCATTTCTGCCTTAAATTATGATGTCATCCCCAAATATCCATTCTAATATCTTTGCTGAGGGTGTGAACTATCACGGCAAGAGCACACAGCTTTTGGGACAGACATAGGTCAAGGTAGCAATGATGAGTTTTTGCAGTGTAAAATGCAGACTGCAAATTATGTTCCCGTACTCAATGAACAGGTGCTCTTCAGCCGAGATTAATTTGGTAAGATGGATTGACTTTTAAAAATATGATCATTGCTAAGAGATGTTGGAACATTCAGCCAAGAACTTTAAAGATCTCAATACTTTTTTTCCCATGACTTTGGCATTCTCTGTATCCCTTAGGGTAAATTCGAAGTAAATGAGCCTTAGGAGGTGGGAAAGGTTGGACTTGGCCAATGCTAGCGTTTCTTCATCATGGAAACTTTAAATCAGGAAGGATGCGCCCAGACCTTTGTCAGCGCTGCAGGAATGCCTTCAACTCATTGTGTTTCAGTGGCACTGAAGTTGAAAAATGAGACAATAAGGAAACCAGAAATGCAGAGTATGTCAGCATGACTCAACTTGATGGGAAATTTATATTGTGGTAAAGGAAAATAATCGAGCCAAGGTCTAAACTAATTTCAGCTCTTTGGGCTCTGAGGTACTCCTGGCAAGATTGTACAACAAGCAAGAAAATTCATTAAGAGACATTGGCTGCCTGGGCCACAGTTCTACCATCCTGGAGGTTCATCTGAATGAGTTGACTCAACACAAATTAGAAACATATGGATTGAATATCTCATCTCTAAATTACCCAGTCTAACTGAGGGTTTGACAAACTAAAAGCCCAGTGAAAGGTATTTGGAAACATTTTCATGGTTCAAGAGCTGTGGGGTTGGCCCATCCCTAAGCATGAAGCCACAACCCTGTGTATATTGTATAATAGGATATTCCTCATGTTTTTATATGTAAGAAAATGAGTTCTGCCCTCCTATTAATCATATAAAATCATTTGAATGTCAAATTAAATATATAGATGCAAAAAAATTGGCAGGAGGGATTTTTGAAGAGGAATTTCTCCCTAATCTAGAACATTCTGAGATTTACAGGAGACAGAGACTCTGGAAGACTGTTGGAGTATCACACCTGGGCAGGGTTCTCTGTAGCAGAACTGGAATTCAATTTAACTAGAAAAGAAAGTTATTAGAAGAAATTAGGAGCCTTACCAGCTTCCCAGGAGACCCAGATAATCAGAGAGGAAGCTATGTACTAGGCATTGTGTCAAAGTCCAGAGGCTGCCTTAGGAAAACGTGTGTGCTACTGAGCTCAGCCCAGACCCAGGCCCACCAACAGCGAAGAAACGGTTGTGGCTGGATGGCACAGCTTCTTCATTCTTGGACTCAACAGACAAGTGGCTCTTCTGCCTCATTCACTGAAAGGTGGGAGCTGAGTACCCTCTCGACTGCAAATCTAAGCCTTTCAGATTTGGTAGCTCTAATCACCAATACCAAAGTTACATGCCTGAACTCCATTCCTAAAGCTTTGTTTTATTTTATTTATTTATTTTTTTTTTTTGCGGGAAGAGAGTTCCAACTTCTGCCTTGAAGAAAAGGAATATGAAGGTATCAGTATTTCAACTCATGGCAAAGATGATCCTCACATACCTCATGGAGACATCATGAATATTCTTTAGTATTTAGGTGTCATAATATCTCTGAATTATTAATCACTTTCCTCAACCTGTATTTGTATTCAGTATGTATATGTATGATGTATTCAGTACATGTGACTTTTAACTTTTCTTTATGCTAATTTTATGCTTGTGGTAAGAGAGACTCTTACTTAGCAGCTCAATGGAAGCCATTGCAATGAAAATGCATTCATTCATTTGTAGATTGCTCCTATTCATAGTATTAGTATCAATTTTTGGATTTGATCTATATTCAATATGTTATATCACTTATAGTTTACTGAGACCTTAGTATTTTTCTTTCCTTTAAAGATGTGGAAACTTGCATCATACAGTTAAGTTCCTTACAAATTAGATTTATACATCCATTCAAAGCCTGTGTCTACATTTTGTGAGGCATAAAGGTGTGGCCTTCTATGCTCATCATAAGTGCCCAAAGGGTTCAGTGTGGGCTCTCTGCACTGACTAGGAGGAATCTGATTATCTTCGGATGTCCTCCAGTTCCAGGAGTTGTTCAGGCGATTGTGCCTCATTGCTGCTTTCTTCCCGGAGATGCTTTATCAGAGACTCTGCACACACACTCAGTTCTGGAGACCTTTATCTACATTTCTCTGAACACACCGCTTCAATGTCTGTCCTGAAAATTCTCTGTACACACAACCAATACACACACTCAGTTATGGAGACCTTTATCTACGTTTCTCTGAGCACACCGCTTCAATGCCCTGTCCTGATAATTCTGGATGCCTCGGATATCCCCAAATCCAATATTCGTTTTTTGTCTAAGCAAGATGGCTTCTGCTTCCTTAGCTAGCAGCAATTATTTTCCATTTCAAAAGCTACAAGAAGTGATCTTGAAACATCATTAAAGAATGGGATTTGAATAGACTTGTTTAGTTTAGTTTAAATGTTTCACAATGTCCACACACTAATCAAACCAACACACAGTTATCTCTCAAATGTGCACAGTTCTGTTGTGATGTAACCTTTAAAACAAATTTAAGTTTAAGATATGTTTAAACTTGACTATAAAAGACAACAAAATCCAAACCAAAACTTCTCTCAATTTGAACAACTCTATTAAGGAAGCAGGTACTACAGGAAGCTGACAGCTCATTTCATCATGAAGATCCTCTCCCCGTTGCTCACGCTACTCAAGGCTGCAATGATTATCAAACTACAGGATCGATGCTTTGTCGATTCTCTTGTTCGCAACGGAGAAATCCTTAGGGTCAGGGTTAGAAAGCATAGCATGGTTTCTTCAGTGCTTTAAAAGCCCTTAAGAACTTAGGTTTCTAGTTTCCAATCCTTTGGAACAGTGTTTCTCGATTTGTGGGTCACTACCCCTCTGGGGGATCACCTATCAGATTACATTAACATTCATAACAGTAACAAATTACAGCTATGAAGCAGCAATAAAATAATTTTATGGTGGGGGGGGTCACCCCAACATGAGGAACTGTATTAAAGGTCACAGACTAGGATGGTTGAGAACCATTGCTCTAGAGGGTAAGATCTATTGTAGTGGCAGAATAAAACCAAAGTTATCTTTTATTTTATTTAATTTCTTTTTGCCTCCTTTAGTGTCTGAATCAGTGTTTGCATGGCATGTGGAATAAGAATATTGTTCTGCAATCTGTTGTCTAACTACTTGGTTGGCAGCTGTCACTCAAGCTCTAAGGAGACAGGAAGCACTGTGACAGAGAGCAGTCTCTGAGCACTGATGTGATGAGTCTGTCTCAGGAAAGCACCCAGATCCCTCCCTTTCTTGTTTGACATTTTTCATTGACTGTCACCATGACCATAATCACCAATATTTATTTGTGCTACTGTATTTCTGCTCGTCAATGTATAGGATGGAATTTATATTTCATTTATTTATGTGCAGTTGTCTACTATTCCTAGCAATAAAAAATTTATACAATGAAAACTTGGGAAAACAAAACTGAGGAAACGAGGGAAAACGGCAACAGGGGGGGAATATGAGATGAGTTCTGAGAAGGGGGCTGACCAACCTTGGACTGAGAAGGAGGTTACACTTGAAGAAGAAAAGGTTTGGGGAAGGCTCAACTCGGCAGGCAAAGGAGTGGAGTCGAGTCCTTCCCTATTCTAGCTGGGCAGTTCAGTCAACTCACACTTGGGGTTTGCAAGAACATCTTGCAGTGGTCAAAATACAACATTTCCAAATCACAGAACGTGTCTTAAGGACTGAATGGATTTGCAATTAAAAATTAAAGCAAGGGGCTGGAGAGATGTTTTGGGATTAAGAGCATATATTGCTCCTGCCAAAGACACATTAGGCTCCCAGCATTCATGCTGGGCAGCTCAGGGTCTGACACCCTCTTTTGGCCCCTGGTATTATATGTATGCGTGTGTGCATACTAACGCAGAGACACGCATAATTTAAAAATAAAGCTTTGAAAAATTTTCCCAAGGAAACACAAGCACTTGCTGCGTGGTGTGTTTGGTTTCTAGTCAATTAAAATTACTGTCTTTTATACATGAAGTGAAATTGAAGTTGCCATGAGTCCTATAAAAACAATGTCTTTAATGACTGGTTCCTGCCCATGTTTTTGTTTGCCTTATGATTTGAAAATGAATGCTGTTTTCCTTTCTCCTTTTCGCATTTAGCATGGAACCCCCTTTCCATCCCTTGGCTTGGTTTGCAGCACCAAAGGGCTCATTACTACAATGGTAGAAAGCAATAAGCAAAGGGAGTTTGTGAGACAAGCCGTGCCCAAGCACAACCTCATCTGACCATCATGACCACAGTGAATTGCTGGGTGGTACCGGAAAGCTCATTGGCACCTTTGCACAGGGCAATGGAATCTAGTAATTTGGGTGGATTGAAAGTGGGCAAGGAAATGCCATTAAACTGCCATCAAGGCATGTGTATGCGTGTGGTTTTTTTGTGTTGTGAGGAACTGAGATATAGGAGGTAGGAAACGAGAAAAGAACAAGGAGAAAAAGAATAAGGAGGGGAAATAAAAACAACCCTAGCCTGAGCTGACATCATGTTTATGACTCTGGAAGCCTTTCTCCTGCCACACATCACAATATCGTCAGCAGCTCTCTTGCAGAAGTCCACTGAGCTGGACGACTGAATCCAGTTATCTTTATTAACCCTATTTCGTTGTCAAAAGACTCCAAGTCTAGATAGTGAAATTCAAATTTTGCAACATATTCACTTCGCAAACAACCAAAGGAACAGAATAACGGGCAAAAGAGGACACCTATGAGGGTTCCTAGAAGAGAGGTGTGAGAGGAAAAGGCAATGGGTCTTTTCATCCTGTGATTTTTGTTGCGGATACGTGCCCATATGGCTTTTGAGTCAGAGCTTGGGGTTAGTTAGAGCAAGCGGTTGACCAGTTTCATTACATTGAACAGCTCCATGGTGAAGAGGTTGCTGACAGTGTGCCCCACTCCATCTTAGCCCTCTCCTGGCTGTAAAACCAGGGTAGGTAAAGCACTTCATAGCCAGGTCTTGGGGCAACTGGACTTTTAGCTACCTCTCCTACTTCATTCTCTACCTCCAAAAGCTGAAGTTTGGTGTCCAGTACACTAACAATTATGGAGTAGGGTATCCCAGAAAAGTCTTAATGCCATGTGTAGTGTGGGATTGGGAATATTTTATTTAGGAAAGACTATTTACAAAGCATAGTGATTGGTTTCTCTCTAGCTTTTGCTGACAAACTACTCACAGTTACCAAACTCCTTTATGACTCAGACACAGACACTCAAGAACCAGGCAGGTGGAGTGTCAACCATTCTATCTGTAGACTCTGGCTCTCCTCACAAGGGGCACAGATACCTCTTCTCTGTAAGGAATCTATTGTCATGGTGCATGAAGCTCAACCCCACGGTCATCCTTCCGTCTGTCTCCTATCCCTCTGATAAGGCAAAGAGAGGGCACCGTTCCCTCCCTCTCTGGCCTCAGCTATGAAAGCATCAGCTAGCTCCTTGGCATTCTTCTTGCTTCTGTGTCCACTGCTGCACTTCTGCATTCCAGGACAGTGACTCCACTGCATCTGCAATAACACTCGGCTCTTCTCTCAATTACTTCTCTTGTATTGGAAAAAAGGGAAAAAGCTTAACTTAATCCGGGTTTAGTCTACAAAAAAAATATTTTAGGTCTGCAAATAAATGATTTAGATGTGTGTTGGGAGAGATTCTACTCTCTGGTTACAAGGTAAGGAGAGTGCCATATGGCTGAGAATGTGCACAGCCATGGGAGGAAGAAAATACTCTCAAAAGATGGGGCCACAGAAGAGGAGACTGTGGGGGTTAGTTATTAGGCCTCGAGCCCGGACTCTGTAGGAATGCGGGAGAGTCTCAAGTGAATGTGTATTGTTGATGTGAGCATGGCCATGCCAAAGACCCTAATGCCTCAGTCCTCTGGAAATGGCAAAGTCTCCCCCAGGTTAGGTTCAGAAAAACAACAAACTATTCCCTCCTGATCTTCATGTGAATGTGGATAGTGTGTGCAGATGTACAAGTAGTTTTCTGCCCCCAACTATTAACAGGCTGAAGACTGGTCCCCCACAGAGACCGCTTCTAAGTTAGCTAAACCTAGGTACTTGTTTCAACAGTATACTGTAAACCCACATTCTTCTTCAATGTATGGAACAACCCCATCTCTTTGTTAATCTGTACATATAAACATATGTTTCAAGGGTGCTGTGGCTTCTCCGTCAGAAAGCCTAATCCACCGAATCCCAGCTTTTCTGTGTGTTGATGTGCTTGACTTTTCTTCATGCCTCACTATCCCGGTTAGGTGGCAACGATGCAGGATGTGGCAGAGTTGATATCTATTATGCTATGGTATTAAGTAGGATTCCCAGATAAAGGACGCCCTTCATGTGTTATCCTGCAAGCCATGGTCCCGAGATGCAGTGGGATAGTCTATTCTAACGAATCCATTCATATTTGTAAATGGTGAATGGCTATCCCTTTCTCTCTCTTTTCATGATGCTCTTCTGCTTCTTGTCATAGCCATTCCTCTTAGACTGACCCTATTGCCTCATGGGTTACCGGAAGAGTCGTAAGTCAATGTTAGTGATGGCATTACCAAACAAGCAGCGTTGATTGTGGATTTCTTTCTTCAGCTCACCTTAAGCCCAGATTCTCAGTGGGGACTGCTTTCAGAGCAACCATTGCCATTTCTCATTTTCTGACCTTCCTTAGTATCGCAACTTCTTTAAAAAATATTTCTACTAGAAATATATTCATTATGTATAATAATGGGTTTTATCAAGACATGTTCCCCCAGCAACCATTAATTGATGGGACATTTTGAATCCCTCCTTTTCTATAGAAGGATGCTGATAGGTTCAGTGTGGCACCAGTCTTCTGTGAGTGAACATTAGTCGTGAGTTCAAGACTGTAACACCCATGCCGTGTCTTACAGACAGCATTCCACACCATTCTACGCTATCCTCTGGCTCTTAGTACTCGCTCTGCCTCTCATCTTCTGCGATGCCCTCTGACTTTTGGAGAGGGTGATATTACCTTCCCTGTATGGCTGAGCACTCAACAGTCACCTAGGCCCAGCACTTTAGCAGTGATGGACCTCTGCAACATAACTCCCCACTACACGCTGCTCAGGCAAAAGTCGGCAGCAAGCATCCCAGGCTCTTTTGTGGCAAGTGTTTGGCTCAGTTAGGAGTATTTTAAGTTTACATTTTACATTTTCAAGTGTATAGAAGTCTCTCATAAAAAAAATGCCCTCATTTCAGTCTATTTGCAATCTGTCGTTATTCTCATTTTAAAATGAGAAAAATATTCTGTCCCAGTGAGGAATCTCTGCAGTGAGGATGATTATATTAGTTTGCCTGGTTAGACCGTAGGATTCTTTCTCAAAAATGTTCTACCTTGAGGCACTACTGTTATGGTCGGCCCATTCAAATGTGTAATGGTGAATGCAGAATGCCTCTTAGAGCTGGCAGCTTCTAACATCATGGTGAGCTGTGCACTGGGTTTTCAGTGACAAACCTATAGGACCTACAGGTCCAGGAATAGTAGTGATACCTTAGACATCAACCATTTTTAACTCTTTCCACCTGGAGAATTGAAAACCCCAGCTTTAGCATTTTATCTTCCAACACATTGGATTGGCCTGGAGGGCCTTTTCATTCACTTGTGAGTTTATTTTAAAGTCATATCATAGTTATTTAATTATTGTTTATTTATTTCTGTGTGCATGCCTATGGAGGTAAGAGGGCAACCTGTGGGAGTCAGTTTTCTCTCTCTACAGTGTGGCTGCCGGAGATCAACCTCAGGTCATCAGGCTTGGCAGCAGGTGACTTTACTTGCTTAATCATGCTGCCTGTCCCTGGTGAACCTTGGAAAAATTTGGGCTGCCTCAGTCCCAACTAGGAACAATGAACTGCACATGAGACTTGGGAACAGAATTTCCCAGCCAGAAGTGACAACAACTAGTAAAAAAAAAATGTCAACAATGCCACAGAGATAATGTTGTGGGATATTAGAGGTTATCAAAGGAGATATATCAAATATCGAGTTGGGAAAAGTGTTGTCAATGGCATATTGGGGAAAATATCGATGGCTCCTCTTCTATATTTTGACACTTAGTATGTAACTTATCTTGACCTAATGTGCTATTGGATTATTTAAAAAGTGTTCTGTATTATTGAGTGTATATGGTCTGTCCTGTGGCCCTAACATTTGCCACTTTGAAACTGTTCTTAGAGCTGCTCCTACTTCTTGTTATACGGTTTTTATGAGTCCACATATATGTACTTAGGGGAGTTATAAAGAGGATCATACACACTTATTGGATAAAGGGATTATATGTGAAAATAAAATGTTTAACCACTATAGTCATGTTTTCTAAAAAATCGCACCTTTGTTATTTTATTCTCTTCAGATTATGCAAGAGAAGTCCTCTATTCTTTTTTCAGAGAAAGACATGGAGTTGTAGTTAAGGCAGCAAGCACAGGGGCACGCAGTGAGCCACTCCAGATCCCAAATTAGCGGCAGAAATTTCTAATTGTTCATTTAATGTTCTGTGAAAAAAATCAAGCATGGTAACAAAAGAGTCTTCCCATTTTTCCAATCCACAAGAGTATTTTTAGATGTTATTACACTATTTCACGGTTATTTATTGTAGCGGGTGCTTATTTTCCTCCGAAATGCCCTAAATCATGCCCCTAATCTCTTTGCTATAATTTTTCCATGGAAAGAAAAGAGTATTTGAGTTGATGCACTTTCAGTATGTTGGGTGTTACATCTCCTGTTTCAGGTGCCTGGGGATGTGGCAGCCAGGCCAGGGATTTGTTCTTTCCTGGGGCAGATTATGGCAGTTTAGAATCACCAAATTCCTTGCTGACAACTCCAAGAAACTCAAATTCTTTCCTTTAGTTTTTCTTTTCCTGTGCAAATAATATCTACTTGGTTTTCGGATCCTATTCTAAGTGGTCATTTCTCAAGTTTCCCCCAAGCTAGAACCCTCTTCAAATTCCAATCTTAACTCTGATTCTCCAATCTCTCAGCCGTTTTCCCTAACTGACCCTCATTCTCTCTGGAAAGAGGTCATGTTTATGGAAATGAAGGAAAAGGCCTAACTGGATGTTAGCCCACAGCAACAGCCATTGGTAGTAGCAAGCCATTGGTGATGGCACCTGGCATCACAGGGGAAAGATGGTGACCCCTTCCTATGCTGGGAGTGAGTAAAGAAAGGAAGGCAAGAATGTGAGTCCTGGGTCTCCTCATTGCATAGGACAAGGAAAACCTAGGTATAGGGGAAGAGTTAAGTTCTGGGCCATTCCTCAGACTCACAGTCTGGTCTTATGTATACGAAACCAAAGCAAGGAAACAAAAACCAATGTAGAATATCATTTCTAGCAGAGGTAGGGAAATGACCATAGGATCTGCTATCCTCAGACTAGTATAGCAAGTAACCATCAGAAATAGAAAACAGTTGTAAGTATAGGCTTTGAGTGCTACTAATCCTAGCCACGATTAACTCCAGGGATCTTCACCAGCCTCATGTTGGCCAATCAGAGATCCTGCCTGGTCAATAGAAACAAGTCACTAGCCAAGTGGTTGCTTATATAAGTCATTTAGAATTCTACATGATAGAAAGAAGTTGGAAACAGTTCAAACAAAGGCATTGTCGTGAAATTAAACACAAATTATTTCATGTGAATCAAAGGTGGTTAAACAGCAAGCGTGAATAGTGTAAGGATGGATACATGGAGACAGAAGCTAAGTCAGAAGAACGCACGTAGAGAGCTGTAAAGTTTCCTGGGAGACGCTTCCGGGTCTCACGTGATGGATCTGGATGAGCCTTCTGAAAGCGGAAGGCTGTCAGGCAGACAGTTTCCCTTTCAAATACTAGGAATCCATAGTTATCAGGAAACGAAGCTAGACTAGATGCAGGAGTAGCCGAGGCAAGGTACGAAAGTGCAGGAAAGAGAAGCCTCTCTAGTGCTCTAGATGCCATTTGATGGAGGACTGTCACCCTTGTCTATGGCATGCCTGCCTCTCAAAGGACGAGAGTGTGTCTTATTCATCTTTATGTCCTATGCAGAATGCAGGTTCTGTAGCTGAGTGTAAGGAAGGGTAAAGAGCCATCTGTGAAGGTGCCCACTAGCCGCACTTATCCTCTCGTCTTCCTTCCCCAATCAGAGAGTGCAGATGGTACATGAGCGTCTCCTCCCTAGTATTGAACCAAATGATGCTCGCCTTTGGTTTTTGGGGAAAAAAAAAGACTGCAGCGAACAGTTAAACTGACTTAAATTTAGCAGCACTGGGCAAGAATAGCAATGTTCTAATCCTGTCTCCTCCTACGGAATGTGAGTTGTGGTCAGGCTAATATGTTTTCACCTCCTGTGATTTAGATCAAATTTCACAGGCTAGACAGGGCGTAGGGAGCCAGGCAGCAACAGCAGCCACTCTCCCTGGTAAACAGTGTCACACCTTCCTTGGCTGGTTCAGGGCACCATGTGTGCCCTGGCGTTAGGACACAGCACCAGGGCCTCGTTGGTTCCCCTGCCTTGTTTCTCTGCCCAGTGTTCATGTGGAGTTTGGCAAGGCAACACTGCAGGTGTGACAGCTACACACATGAGTGCCTCCAGGAGGCTGCTCCCGAAAAACACGCCCAGGAGTGGGTTTGACTCAGAGTTTTTAGACTTCACTTTCAATAAAAAAACAAGGTCACTGGCTCTGAAGTGTCCACTGGAGGAAGCTGAACTGGACTAGGAGGGTATTGGGACTTTGGGTAGTTCTATCTCTGCAGAGTAGACCGGAGATTTTAGACGAACAACATGCCTATATGCAGAAAGGAGAAGAAAGAGCTGGTTTCCTTTAGGGGGCACTGTGGAGACAGTGCTGAACTAGATGCTCAGTTTCCCACATAAGCTCAACATTTTTGCATAGAAACGGTAGCTCTGTTTCACACACATATCATGGAATCAAAATCCAATCAGGAGTAAAGGGACTTTTTTTTTTAAGCTTCAGAGGAATAAACTATTTTTTTTTACTCCTTCCTAGGGCTTTCCTACAGTTTCTACTGCTATTTTCTATTTGCACAGGAATACTATCCATTTAAAGCTATGACTAGACAATCAACCACTTTCTAGAAACAGGAATCAGGACATATAACATGAATAATAAAAACCCAGAGTCAGATATTGGGGTTCAACCAGTCAGATATTCTGGTCCCAAAAACCAGAAAAGCATAGCAGCCAAGCCACGAGAGCAGTCTTATCTCTATCAAGGCTGGGCGATCACAGACTAAGCAGCCAGAGTCTCCCTCTCTTCCCATTTTATATTCCCTCTAGTGCTGGGATTAAAGGTGTGAGCCACCATCACCTGGATTTGTTTCTGCATTGATCTTGTGTAGTCTAGGGTGGCCTTGAACTCACAGAGATCCATCTGCCTCTGTCTCGCAAATCCTGGTATTAAAGGCGTGTGACACCACTGCCTGACCTCTTGTGGCTTAGCTTTGCCATTCTGATATTCAGGCAAGTTTTATTTATTAAAAATAAATAAACTTTTACTATAAGGGCAGATACATAATGTCCTAGTTGGGGTATCTATTGTGATAAGTGATTAAAAACATGATTAAAAGCAGCTCGGGGGAAAAAAGATTTATTTCATCTCATACCCTAGTCTATCCTGAGGGAAAGTCAGTGCAAGAAGCTGGGACAGGAAGGAATGAGGAGGCAGAAACTGAAGCAGAAGCCATCAAATAATGTTGCTTACTGGCTTGTCCTCCATGGCTTGCTCAGTTTGCTTTCTTATACACCCTAGGACCACCCGCTCCAAGGTGGCATCATCAGCGGTGGACTAGATATGTTCTCATCAATCATCAATCAAGAAAACATTGTACGACACAATCTGATGAGGGCATTTTATCAGTCAAGTTCCCTCTTCGCGGATGACTCAAGTGGGCCAGTAATAACAGCAAAACCAAAAATACCTGATCAAGGCGCCTAGCAAAGAGGATTCCAAGAAAAGACGAGGATACGCGTGAGAAATTTAAGGAGGAAACAAATTGAACAGACACCTGTCAATTTTGGGACTATAAGCCACATCGAACAAGGGCATGCAATCAATTGAGAGTTCTCTTCATTTCGTGTGGGAGCATCTTATTCCATGCTGGGTACAATGGCCATTGTTTAACTATGTAAAGATGTGTCGCATTTGTTTGTGTTGCAGAATAATTGTTTAGCTATGTAAACAATTGTTTAAATATTATAAATAGTATGTAAAGGTGTGCTGCATTTGTTTAACTATGCAAAGATGTGTTGCTGTTTTACCTTGTCTACCTAAGGCAGCTGATTAGTCTTATAAAAAGCTGAATGGCCAATAGCTAGACAGAGAAGGGATAGTCAGGGCTGGGAGGCAGAGAGAAAAGGGGAGCCAGCAAGCAGGCAGCGGGCCCCTTGGAGGCCAGCCAGACACACGGAAGCAGGAAAGCAAGATGGGCGGTATATAGGTGAGGTAAATGGGCCTCAGGGCAGCACGAAGATGAATGGAAATGGGTTCATTTACATTTTTTTAAGCTATCCAGAAACAAGTCTAAGCCAGGCATTCATAACTGGTAAGAAGTCTCCTTGTCATGATTTGGGGGCTGGAGGTCGAGGAAAACCTGCTACAACTTCCCTTTAAACCTCTGGAGTTAGATCCTTTCATCTTCCTAGCTTCTGTTTTAGGAATGTTTTATTTGTCTTTGCCCTAGATCTATGCTGTAGTTGGATAAGAAGGGATGGAGAAGGAGGATAAAACTGAGGGCATATGAAGACATTCATGAAAGTCTTGAAACAACTATTGTCACTACAATTTTCATTAAGTTGTTTATATTTTAAAGGAGATATGTTCACAAAGATTTTGTGCATGGTTTCTTGGAGTACACTCTTTTTTTGGTTTTGCTTTTATGGCAGTGTTTCTCTGTAGCTTTGGAGTCTATCCTGGAACTAGCTCTTGTAGACCAGCCTGGCTTCAAACTCACAGAGATCTGCCTGCCTCTGTCTCCCCAGTGCTGGAATTAAAGGTCTGTGCCACCACCACTTGGCTGGATTATACCCTTACTAGCTTGGAATGTAGGTTTACCTGTAAGTACAGACATGTTCTGGAGACTGTGGATCAAGTGATGTCACTCATAGTTCTCTGAGAACAGGTGGTAGCTGCTGACAAGAAAGACAGCGTCAATCCGTTTTCTCTCTCTATAGACTGATGGTCAGCAGGTGCACACAGAAAAGCTGGCCTGTGCACAGTGGACAGTCACGGGGAGGACAAATCTGAGAGGCTGGTTCTAGTCATCAGTGTTGGCCCTGATCTTCAGCAGGAAAAGAGTGGGAAATCAGAGGCTGCAGCCTACATTCAAGCTCACAAGCAACATTTCCAGTTTCATGGCTCGAATAAAGGACTTGAGTCTTCTCTCTCGTCGTTGACAAAGGATCTCTCTCTCTCTCTCTCTCTCTCTCTCTCTCTCTCTCATTATCTCTCTCCCCCCTCTCACACACACACCAGTAGCTGGAGCTGCACCACCATCTCCTGCCTCACCTCACAGAGAGTGGCACTCAGGTGACCAGTATGGCTTCACACACAGAGCTGCGTTACGGAAGAGACGTCCTGAGCTGAGGAACGTGGGGTATCTTTTACCATGGACAGTAAACCTGTTTCCTATTTACTGGAGTAAGACAGTAGGTAGTTAGGATATAGTCCTCGTTGAGAATTCTGTCATTGTCTCCTCTTGAAAAAATGTTCAGAAACCTGGCAGAACCTGGTAGAACAACATGTCCTTCACTGCTCCCAGCTGTCTTCAGGCTGTGCAGTCAGAAAAGCATGAAATTGCTGCTGGTGTTTGCTAAGATCCCCTGCCTTCATCTTCTTTTAATCTCCCTCCTTTCTTATGAGTTCCCATAGATCTAACTGTAAGTCAGCTGCTAAGTAATACCATGGTCATTTCACCTGCCACAATCTTCTCACATCAACACCTTGACAAGATGTATGTCTGTTTAGTGTAACTTCTACAAAAACCATAAAGCTGTTAAGAGAGAATCAAAGGCAATACTAAATAGGGGCATGCTAGACAGCAGGAGAGAGGACAAGAGGGTAAGTGAGGATAGCAGAAGCTACTGGGCCTCACCTCAGCCGCAGTGTGCAGGGACTTGCTTTAAAGACATAGTAGTGTGCACACTCAGAGCTACAACCCATCTGTGAGAGAAGAAGAAGCCCTCTGCTCATGGTGACTGCAGTATGGGCTCTCCTGGTCCATCCCAAAGTCCAAGGGCTCAGCAGTGTCTGACACGTAGGAAATGTACTGTAACTACACCGTTGACCAGGGAAGTAATCCTCTAAGGGAAGTCCCCACAGAGAGGGTGGATAGCTCACGTATGTCAGTCACAATCTTGGTTGTCAAGAAGGCTGGGTCTGGGATCTCCGAAAAGACAAACTGCTGGAAGCAGCTGTGGCAGATTTTTAGCTCGGGTGACTTGAAATGGGAGAACCCACCACAAATATGGATAACACCTTCCAGTGGCTGCCCAGATAAAAGGGGGTTCAAGAAAAAAACCTCGCTTTTCACCTGCTTGCCTTCAGATCTCAAGCCAAGCTCATCTGCCTGCTGCTGCTGCTATTGCCCTCCTCTAAGGACATCAGAATCTAGCTTCCTCAATACAGACCGAAGAAATGTGACTCCCCAGGAATCACCAGGCGTTCAGTACCAGAATGGGACTGTTGAGGTACCTGACCTTCTACCCTGAGAAGCTACCAGGTTCTCAGTCTCTCTCCTATGAAGACCAGCCATTCTTGACTACTGAGACCCAGACTCAGACTGTATCATGTAAACCCATCTAATAAATCTCCCCTTAATCTATATTTATTGCTTCTCTAGAGAATTCTGAATAAATCTACTCAAGCAATTCACAAACTATTGTGACCATTGATTTTCAATCACCATTTCTTTGAACCATCATGGAAAGGAAAAATTCAGTCTAAACGTGATTTCCTTATAGAGAAGTTTTTCACTTTCCAATGGGCTTCCCAACCAACAGCCAGGAGTCTTTTTTTCTCCTTGGTGCATAGATCGTGTGCTTGTTGCCCTTGGGGGAGGAGAGGAGATGAAGGAGTTGGGAGGGTGGTTTGTCCTCTCTCTAGACACAGCTGTTTCCTCCATTACTGGCTGTTGGCAGTCTCTGCACATCACTCTTCAGGGGAAGCACTAGCAGCTGGAATGTGCAGTCCATACTTAGTCTAAGAAAATAAACTTCATTCAAGGACAGATGTGCTGTGACTCTGGTCCCTCACTGCCCAGGCGACATCTCCATGGGCTGTGTTTGCCTCTGTGTTTAAAGCTGTGGGAGAATGTACCCATCCTTGTGAATATCTTTGGCATTTTTCTTCCTCTTCTCTGCAGGAGTAGATCTAACCAGTTGACGAAATCTACCTGAGAGTTCAGCTATATTGAATGGAGTTGTTTAGACAACACACGTAAAATTATGACAATTCATATAAAAACGATATTGTGGATAGCGGTTCAAACAAGTAAGACTAGAATAAACCAAACAGACCACATGGTACTGAATTCAAACTGAAGGGTTTTGTATGAGTTTATAATTTCATATACACATTTTTTTCTAACGATGTCTTTTAAGTGAGGAGCAAAAAGCATGATTCTACCTAATACCCATATTTTCATTTTGGAATATCATCATTCTTCCCTACAAGAAAACAGTGATCCTTAGAGAAGCGCTTCTTTCTAGCCTTGTGGCATGGAAACTACGTTGTGAGCTCAAAGACTGTGTGTGTCCAAGAGAAGGACTCAGACTCTCAGATGGAAAAGATGGGGCCATTGTAAGCATCTGTGAGAGATTCTACCACTCTTAAATGGAGAGAGAGAGAGAGAGAGAGAGAGAGAGAGAGAGAGAGAGAGAGAGAGAGAGGGCAGAAAGGGGAGAGAGAGGATAGAGGAGGGAAGAGAAAGTGAGTAGATGTGAGTAGATGGGGTGAGGGAAAACAGAGAGGAGAGAAGGGGGAGAAAGAAGAGGGGAAAGGGAGAGCAGAGAGGGGGAGAGGGAGACAGAAATAGGAGAGGAGAGAGAGGTGAGAGAGATGAGTATATTGTGCCTATAGTCAGCAACTTTTGGGTTTTTTTAAATTGTTTTTAAAATATCTATCATTATGTCCCTTAAACTAGTTAGAATATTTGAATGTATTCACCACAAGAAATCACATGCACACACAAAATATGCAATATGATCCATATGCTGATTACCATGAGCTGATTACAACTCAGTGCACACCCGAGTCAAAACATAACAATGTACCCCATTAACATGGGCAAGAATTCTGTGCACACTGTAAATATGAATATAGATAAAGAGAAAAAGTTAATGGTTGGGAAGTCTAGCAAAATAGTACAAGGGAATTTGGGTCATTGTTTTTGCAGTATTTCCATAAGGCTGAAGAGATTTTGCAATAAATGATCAAACGCACTTACAGACAGTGGGAATAGAAAGGGGCGGGGAGAAACAAGACTGGCAGAACCTCCACCCCTGAAGTGGGGTGGAGATGCCTGAGAGCTTAGTATATGTTCACTACTGTTATAGATTCGTGGATTATGTTCACAATACAAAGTGAAGATAGGAGAGTGAGGCTGTGTAATTTGTGTATCGAATTTCCTGTATCCAACCTCACGGTGCCATCAAATCTAAGCCTTTTGTGCGAGATCCATGGAAGGGTCTCTCACAGAACATGGCAGGGACTGCGGGTCTTACTCATGGCCGGCCACGCCATCACCCCAGCAGAAGATAATCTTTTATGGTTTCGTTCTTCCCACAGACAAGCAGCTTTCATTTGCTTCCTACGGCAAGAGGAGCAACTCTGAGCTTCAGTTATAAGCTTTCAAGGTTCTCTGCTTTTTAATTAGGTCCTGACCACTTTCTGAAACCTCATTTTTCAAATTCCTGACTTGAATATTGCTTATTAGACACTGTTTTCCTTGTCCTGGTCAGCCCAACAGCTCTTGGGTATTCCCCCTTCCATATTTAGCAGGTCTGAAGATATACCCACTGCCTTCTTTCCCAAACCTTTCCTTCCTTCCTTCCTTCCTTCCTTCCTTCCTTCCTTCCTTTCTAACTTTCTTTCTCTCTCTCTCTCTCTCTCTCTCTCTCTCTCTCTCTCTCTTTCTGTCTCTCTTTTTTTTCTTTTTCAATGTTTAGTCTCTTTTTGATGACTGATTAGGTTGAAGGTCTGGGTTTTTTTCCACGTGATGGACCGTGGGTCTTCCTCCTCAGGACTGCCTGGTTCTCCAAAGAATTCCATCCTGTGAAGGTGTGTGTGTGGATGGTGGGGGAAGCAGGCAGGTTGCAGGCTGGTTTATTTCTTCATCACAGGATCTTTTCAGGATCTAACCAACATCCTTCTCTATAGTGAGTCTGCAGGGAAATTTCACATCATCAGAACAACCCATCTTCGCTTATTCCCTTCATCCTTATTGTATATATGCCTAGTCCGACATATTCTGTCATTGATTAGAACCACCCCTGTTATTATCAAATTTCCAAAGAATAACTCCTACTCCACCTTTATCTTAAATTCTTTGATAACAACAATCTGAAAGATTCTTAGGTTTATTAATAACAATCATCTATTACAGCGATTTTCATATTTTTCATAGTGGATGTTTACACAAATAAATCTTTATAATTGTACAAATATTTGCCAACTTATGTACATAAACAAGATAATTTATTCTAGTCACATTGCTCTAATGTATAACCTGAAGAATTTGAAAATAATTGGGTAAAAGGTTAAAAAAAGTTTTCCTAATTAAGAACTCACTCCTTTATCTCCTTACACATTTTTGGCATGTCTAATGCTGTCCAGATGTCTGAACACCCATAATCCTTCAGGATGGCAATTGTTTGTTCTTCTGTGCTAATTCCAAGCATCTTTATAGTTCAAAAAAATATTGGGTGCCCTTCTAATGCCATAGAAACTGTAGCTTAGCCTCTGCCTTCCAAACTATGGAGCATTTTGCAAGTAAGGTTACCCAGACTATCCACTTCAGTCCCTTTGCCCTTCTAAACCATCGCCATGACATGGTCATCTGTAAACAGCTTCTTAGAAGTCTTGTGAATTCTGACAATCATTAGTTTGGGATCCTTGAGTAACAGTTATCCTTGCACTAGAAAACTAGCCTTTCTTGGTCCATACAGCCTGTGATACTATGGCATCTTGAAATACCACTCAGGTAATAGCCAACACCTGTTAGCATCTCCTAGACCATAGGGGTTTCAACTTTGAAGTTCTTCATCTGATCAGCTTCTGAAACAAACCATGGAAGAAAATATTCTGGGCATCCCAACCATGCCCACTTGCCAGACAGAACAAGTTAGAACTCTGAAGACAATGAGCCAAGACTGGGGTTTGGTATGGCAGTCATTGGCAAATTAAAAAGAAAGAAAGGAAGCAAGGAAGGAAGGAAGGAAGGAAGGAAGGAAGGCAGGAAGGAAGAGAGGAAGAGAGAGAGAGACATTAGAAAGATTCTATCATAAAAACAATCTTTTCTAAGGTTCCAAAGAGAAAAACAATTATGACACTCCCAACATATTTCTGTGGTTGGAAAGGAGAAAGGAGAAAAACGGCTTTTAGAAATGATCAAAATACATTGTGTAGCCAGACATATTACCAGTGCCTTTAAATAGAAAGAGGGATGCGCCAACCTGGGTACAGGGCTAGCATTTCGTCTCAAAACCGGTTTCAGTTCCGTGGTCACAACATCACTCCAGAAAAAGATCTGGTCTGACATTAAATAAATATTGCACATTTCATGGTTTCAGATCCGGGCCCCGAGAAACATAGGATTAAGCCATGTCAGAAGTCCTGTGAGGTGGGATCTGGGTGCACACCAGGCCATAGCTCACGGTGCCTGCCTTTGAAAGATGTCATTTAGGACCGAGCCTCCTAAGGTTTTTCTGCTCCACTCCATCCTCTCTATTTGCCCTGAATAACCTTTATATGACTTTGTGTGAACGGGCGTATAAAATAGGTATACAAATCAAACAATGACAAGCAATAAATCATAAATAAATATATTCTGAAACATTTTGTATTATACACATAATTAGACATTTATTAAAGATTAAAGAAAATTGTCAGTAGGTTTGTTTATTATTTTTGTAAAGAATTAAATCTTGATTGAGATACTAGGGCATAGAACATCTTCAACACTTTTCATAGTTAATTGATATCATTGATATTATAGGCAATGCTGCAAACACTGCACAAATATGCAGTACAAAATAGCATATAATAACATATATATGTTTAGGACCACTAATGGAAAGTTGCTTGCTCCTGGTCAGAGGAATAGACTGTGTCTTTCACCTTTGACAGAGGGTGGAGATCTGAGATCCTAAGCCACCCAACATGCTACATACTATCATCTCCTCCTTCTAAGGGTTAAACTGTTGTGTTAGGAGCAGCGGGGCTGCATCCCGCCACCCAGCTAGCTTTACCTGAAATAATTACACAGAAACTGTATTCTTTTAAACACTGCCTGGCCCATTAGTTCCAGCCTCTTATTGGCTAGCTCTTACATATTGATCTAACCCATCTCTAATAATCTGTGTAGCCCACGAGGTAGCTTACCAGGGAAGATCTTAACCTGCGTCTATCTGGAGTAGGAGAATCATGGCAGCTCCTGACTCAGCTTTCTTTCTCCCAGCATTCTGTTCTGTTTACTCCACCCACCTAAGGGTTGGCCTATCAAATGGGCCTAGGCAGTTTCTTTATTAATTAACCAATGAAAGCAACATATCAGAAAGAAATAACTCCCACATCATTAAACCCAGCTGGGCCCACCAAGTGCTGACAGGGAGTCCATCTCCTGATTTACCCAAAGATGTGCTAAGGAGAGGGGAGCGCTAATGCACTGTGGATGAGAGGATGGCTTCTCCTGCCCGGAAGTCCCGCCCTCCATGCAGCCCTTTGCCGGGCTTCCATTGTGGAATATTGCAGAGCATACCTGCCTTCCAGAGTTTTAATTGGAGAAGCACAATCTTTTCTATTTCTTTCTTTTGGATATCGGCCAAATGCCTAAGCATGCTTTCCCTGGCTATCAGGGATCTCTTCCTTTTTCTCTGAAGGTCCTCTCCCTACCACCAAACAGCGGCTTACTGGCTTGCCTGTTCTCTTGAAGGCAGGACTTTCTCTCTCCCTCCGGCAGATGACAGGTTTTACAGCTCACCTGCCCTGTTGTTGTTTTTTTCTCAAAAACTAATAAAGGTATTCTTAAGTTTCCTCCTCAATTTGTTTTGAAATTTATTTATCAATAAGATGGTGACCACCAAAGGAGAACTCTGAATTTCCCAGGTAACACACTTTCCATTAGATACTGTCTCAAACAAACAGCCAAGCAAATGGACAAACAAGAAGACAGTCATTTTCTTTGCACGACCACGTTTGGTTTCCTTACCTGTCTGGAGGAAAATGGCTTCTATAAACTGCCCTCCATCTCTCCTTTTTCTCTCAGAGCTGGAAAGCCCTTGGATGATGTGCAGCAGCATCTTCTCAGACTGCCACAAGCCAGGCCAGGAGCTAAGGAAGAAAATGCTTTCTTCAGACTGAGTTTTCCCAAGGACCCAGAAATGATGGGGAGTCTGATAACTTACACCCAGGTAGTAAAAGTTCTCCTTTTACTTATGCCGTTCAATGGTCAGAAAGGGCAATTGTGCCAACACAGCTGCTACTGGGTATCTACCAGCTGTGGGCTGTTTCTGTCTTCTGCTTTTGTATCCTTAGCTGCAGGGCACAGATACAACCAGCCCCATCCTTTATCCTGATTTAATACTGCCCTGATCAGCCTGTTGTGTTCCTTATTCAGAGTTCAAAGATGCTGCTAAAATCTGCTTATTTCCATAAACTACAAGGCATATTCCAGGCTAAGTGAGGAGAACAGATAGCCATAAACACTGCTCATTATAAAAAGTCTATGTTTTCTGTGGTTAATGATGAATTGCAAGACCTGACTCTTCCGTGGGGGCTTAGGAAATTCCTTCACTCTTATTCTTAGTCATGAAAACACCCTAGGCTAGTCTGGAAGTGTGTTGCTTTTGTCTGACACTCTTCTGTATTAGGGTAAAAACCAGTACTGCTACTCTAAGGTCCAGTTTGCTTTTGCTTTTAGTTCATAGAAATGACTGCAGGGTCTCTTGAGAAAACTGCCGAGATCTTGGAAATCACAGGGAAGGCTGTTTTCCCAGGATATCAAAACTGAAAATGATAACTCAGTTTATTACGTGTGGCATTCCCAGCTGTAGATTAGGATGATAACAAGCAATACTACCCAGTGGAAATCAGTCAAGGTTTGGATTGCCGGTTGAGTGCTACCCGTGTTCTATGCACTAACAATCGGCCTTCATTGTTTTCTTTAGTTAAATTATTCTGTAATATTAAGAGACAAGGAATATAAATTGGTAACGTTTCCCAATTTCTCTCTGAAAGTACTCTGTGGAGGGTAAGGAAATTGGGGGTGTGTAGGTATGTGGTTGGGTATGGGAGGGTGGGTGGTATGTGTTGTGTATGTATGTGGTGTGTGGTATATTATGTGTGGGTGATGTGGTGTGTGTGTGTCTATGTGTGTACCTATGGAAGCAAGTGATTGGTATTAGGTATCTTTATCATAGGAAGATCATCCACTATCAGAGTTCTCACTATAAGAACATGGAAACCTCAGATCCAGCTAGTTAAACAGGAAGCTCCAAGGATGCCCCTGTCTCATCCTCCCCAGTTCTAGGGTTACAGATGTGCACTGACATGTCTAGCTTTTGATGTGGGTGCTAGGGATTCATGTTCAGGTTCTCATGTTTGAACAGTAAGTACTTTCCCACTGAGCCACCTCCCCAGCTCGGATACTCTAACTCTTGCATGTGACAACATACAGATAGAGATTTGCCCGCCATATTTTTCCTCTGTTCCTTGACAACACAGAGTTAACAGACTGCAGAGCTGGGAAGCCCAAGCAGACTAGTTTCTTCTTTCAAGTCTAAGGTTCTCTCCACATAAGAAGCTGACCACCACTGGTATCCAGACTTCAAACATACCAAAAGAGTGATGCATATGTAAATGTACGAAACACTTCCCAAACCTCTGCTACCTCTTTTGTCTCCTAATCCCAAAATGTTTGGTTGGTTGAATTGCCAAATTCCAGCTACACAGTGGCAGGATGTAAGCTGTTTATACTGTCTCAGATCCAAGTCTAAGGCACTAATCTCCTATATATCACTGAGGTTAGTGACGGGTGGGGAGGCTGTTAGGAAACCGAGGTCCTGGTTTGATGTTGCTATTTTCATGTAATAAAAATGGTTTCATTTCTAGCTCCCTGAGATCATAGGCATTGGGATCAGTCAGCAGGGAATGAAAGAGGAGAGGAGGAGCAAAATCTACAGGCTAGAACGTTCTGTCTGAGTTCAGTACATTGTATGGGAGCTGAGAATCATTTCTAGCTATAGAGGGAGTGTCTGTTTGTCTGTATGTATGTGTGGTTTTTTCCCTAGAGCTATCCTGGCTCACACACTCAAAGTCTTAGTGTTGCCTATCCCTTCCCAAACCAATGGACAAGCATTTGAATGACAGCCACCATCTTTCCATAGTTCTCACATCCACGATGGAACTCGAATCAGAGAGAGTTAGTTAAGAGTCTTAGACCACTTATTAAGCATCCTTAAAATTCAATTGCTTCTATTCTAGAAGGGCGAAAGGAAGAAGTTGCCTAAGTGTGGTGAGCCTTCCTAAGAAGCAGAGGAATTCTGGCAGTCTTAGGACCAGCCTTGGAACAAAGGAGGCATTCAGAGGCTACCCCCCCCCCACTCTCCACTTTTCTTTCTGTCCCAGAGTGTTTTGCATAGTAATCAAAACCTTACACAGCAGGAGCAAAGTTCTGATGGTGGGCTCCAGACAAAACTTGTGTTACTTAGTGTGGGAAGGCCTCAATACTCCTAGAGTCATTGCACAGGGGAAACCGGGCAAGACTAAGTGTTAGCACATAGCCAGAAAGTCTGCCCTAACCTCACCAGTGGGTTGGTGTAGGCTGTCCTGAGACCATGGCAGGCACTGAGAAGATGGAGAGGAACCAATCTCTCCTCAGATCCCAGTGAGGAAAGGATCCCATAAGCCCCAGTGCCAAACAGTGAAGAAGAATTGACTCTTTGATGTCCTGCCCCATCTACTTGCATGTCTAGAGAGTCCTTCAAAGGATGCAGGACCTTTTCCTTCCAGGCAGAGCTGGTGTCAAGGCCTGCTTGCTTCTCTCTGCCTTTCACTTTGAGAAGCAGAGGAAACAAGGAAGCTTATCTCTTTCCGTTACCCTTCACTGTAGTAACTAACTCTATTGGTAGACTTGCGAAGTCCGTTTGCAGTCTGGAGTGATTCCTGAGTGGTGAGCATCCGAATGCACCATGGGCGTGGTTTTCTAACATGTGACACTAAGACTCTTTCCTTAGAGGTAGCCTCAGGCTAAGACTACAATCCAAGGAAGGTCTAGAAACATTTTCAAAATGTATATTAATGGGCTTTTCATAGCAATGACTTTGTAGATTGACTTTAACCAGTATGGTCACAAACTCTTATGTTCTTCATAGTGACTTCCAAAACATAGAATACTCACACACTCACACATGAACGCATGCGCGCGCGCGCGCGCGCACACACACACACACACACACACACACACACACCACACATATCCATGAGACTAGTGAGAATTACCTTCAGGAAGAAAAGTGACTCTCAAATCAAAGTCAGCCATTTACATGGATATTTGTTAGATATCATTAAATTGATTTGTTTTTTTAAATTTTTTATATATTTTGCTATGACGCCCTTTCTGACCTGGGATTTGCAATGTAGCCCAGGATGACCTTGATATCAAAGTCATCCTCCTGTCTCAGCCTCTTTAGTACTGAGATTACAGGCCTGTGCCACCAGACATAGCTCTCTAGGTATTTACTAACAAACACGAAGAAAAAGTTTATCGTTGTTGTGGGGACTTGCCCCCTGACTACCCTAGATGTATCCAAAGGGAAGCTCCGGCCCTTGAGCCAGGCAGCTGCTGTCTTAGTCTGTTTATAGTACTATTTCATAACACTTATAGTCATTTATAAAAGAATAGCAATGGTTTTTCTCACAAGTCTGGAGGCTTGGATTGGAAGACCACAGTCAGAACTGGTATTGGGAGGATTCTCTCTGCATTATTACAAAGCTGGACCCAGAGCAGCAAGCATGGGAGAGAGTTTCCATTCCTATCAGCCATTTAATAATGGCATGGACCAATGAGGAGGGTGTAACCCTCAGGAAATACACTGAGGCCCCTGCTTCCCAATGGTTCTGCACTGATGGTTAAGTTTTTAGCTGCATGAATTCTGGGTGATGCATCAAATCCAGAGTGTTCCACACCTGACTTCCCAACTTCATCTAACGTGCAAAATACATTATTCTGACCCCCCCTCCAAATCTCATATGATGCTGGCACAAACTTTAAAAACACAAGTCCAAAGTCTCATCTGAATATTGCCCTAGTAAGACTCCCATAACAATTTATTCTGATGAGAATTTCCCCCTAGCTAAGACCCTGGGAATGAAGAACAAGACATCAACTTCCAGGCTGCAGGGGAGGCAAGTCATCAACGGTCTTAGCTGGATGTGGACCTGTGTGCTCCACGACTGACGGATCAGGCAAGATGTCACTGATGTGACAGAAGTATGAGTGTTGGGGGTGGGGCTAAATAACCATTTTCTGATCAGATCCAAGCTCCACATCACAGGAGAAAATCCCTGTCACTCTCAACTGGGTCAAAAGCCCATAACTAGAAAGGGTAGAAAGGGGGATAGTCCCTGGTGGGGAAGCTACTGATGATGTTTTGCTGAATGGTTGTGATGTGCCTGCCAAAATGCCTACTGAATATTCATGTTGATGTCCACAGATTAGCAGTTGCTGTTATCTGTGACCAGAGACCTTTTTTTGCAATAGGTGGGAATTACTAAAGAGACCTAGAAGTCCTTAAAGTGCCAAGAATAAGCAACTGTTGAATGTGACTTCTGTGTCACCCTCTCTAAGACAAGAAAGATTCAAGGAGTAACAGATCTCAAGCAAGTCCAAAACCCTTCAGAACAAGCGATGTCTAAACTTCTGATTTGGGATTGTCCCTGCTGTTCTTTCCAGTCACACTGGAACAGGGGCTGGTCCTCTACGACCTCAGGCAATCTCGCGCCACAGCTCTGGACTCAATCCATGAAGTACCTCTCATGTTTTGGAGTCTTTTGCCTGTATCTTTCTCAAGTTGACTTGTAATGCTGGTGACCCTCTACTTTCAGGGTCTCAGTGGTAGCTCACTACCATGGCTCTCAGTTAAGTTCTAGGAAGGACTTAGTTCAAGTACAACCTTTGAAATCTCAGTGAAGTCAGCCATGCCTCCATAACCTGTATCTCAAAGTTTCACTGCCCTCTGCCTTGTGGGAGGGCAACCAGAGTTATACTTGGCCTCCTGGAGCCAGAGCTGGAGGAATGACAATCATTACAGCGAGACTGGGGGAGCAAAATCTCCAGGATGCCCTGGGCCAAGAGCCTTGAGGTCCCACAGGCTCTCTTGTCCTCCCTTCTAAAGTTTGTATTTCCTGGAGGTGCTGGGCACTCTGGTCTATTAGAGTAGGGTCAACCTGACCGACTTCTGACATGCCCTCGGGGGTCTCACTTCTTTTGTCTTGATGAAGAGCACCTGTTCTCTTTCTGCTTAGATTAACCCAACAGTGGCTTGGCCATGGTCTCAATTTTCTCTACTGAACATACCTTTTAAATCTTTACAGAGCCAGGCTGGGAGATTTTCCAGCTATCTATGCTTTCCTTCCTCTGACTTTAAGCTGCATAGATCACTTCTCTCTTTTCTCCTCTAATGCATATGATTAAGAGAAACCATGCACCCACCCATAATTTGCTTAGAAATTTCTTCAGCTAGAAATGAGCAGTCCGTTTAATTTTGGTGCAAAGCTCTTGTCCATGGGCATGATTCAAATTCCTTGGTATTTTCTAACAAATATCTTTTCCCTCCAGTTTCTAATACCTTGATCCTTAAAGAAGGATTCTATTTGTGAGGGGTATTAAAGAAATGAGGCCATAAATTTCTAGTCCTAGGAGAGAAGACATGATGCTGAGCAGAAATCTGCACTGAGCTCCTGAACTTGACCTCACACAAAAGAGATAAAAATATAAGCCAGAGAACGCTACCTCATAGCCTCTGGAATCTTTCAAGGAGGAGTTGATTGAAAATGATTCCTTTGCACTTTGCTTCTCTTAAAGCAGGATGGTGCTCAACCTAGAAGGTCCCAGATGGCAGCACAGGTGAGATCATATTCTGATCACTATGGCTGGACAGATCCTTCATATTATGGGGTGAGCAAAGGACTCTAATCTTACAGTCTGGCCTAATTTGGGGGTTATTGAGACCAAATTGTGCCTGCTATATAAATAGCTTCATGTGGTGTAAAACAGTGGTTTCTCAGGCTGTGTTTGTTCTGGTTGACTCCCTTTCACCAACAGGATTTGGCCTCATTTAGCAGAAGCAGGATGACAGTGTACTTTGATATGCATGTAAACAATACCTGTCCAACACCATTCATGAGGTTCAAGTTGATAGATGACTTATTTCTAAAAGTACAAATGGTGTTTCAATTTATCAAAGCAAAACGTTCATATTTTATAAAGATATGTCTCTCCAGGAAACTCCTCTGTCAAAGATACCACTCCTGTGCTCGGACAGACATTGGCTGGGTAAAGAAAGGTAGCTGTGAACTGTTTTCTTTGGCAATTTTCAAATGAATTCCAGAGAAGAGACGAGGAAGAGAGCATGTGAGGTGTTACAGTATCTGTTTCCTGCTGTTTGGTACTAGTTAGCACCATATCAGTTCCTGAAGGGACACCAGACGGATTGCTTCCAACTACCTTTTCAAGCCAAGCTCTGTTCTATGAGGAAGAACGAATAAAGGTAGTCACTGGGATGTTGCCATCTCCCCATAGAAAAAGTCAGGGGGGTTGTGTCCCCAGTGTGTATGTCATTCAATATATGGCCTGCGGAAGAGGATCTAATGAATACAGCCAAATTCTATGCAGAAACTGATGAGAAATTCCCAATCCCTAATCATCTTTTTTTTTTGTTTGTTTGGTTTTTTTGTTTTTGTTTTTTTGTTTTTCGAGACAGGGTTTCTCTGTGGCTTTGGAGCCTGTCCTGGAACTAGCTCTGTAGACCAGGCTGGTCTCGAACTCACAGAGATCTGCCTACCTCTGCCTCCCGAGTGCTGGTTTGGCAAACTCTTTACAGTAACATTATTAATGAAACCTAATTCAAACAAGAAGTTTTCTAGAAATTATTTCTACAGTATGATTACTAGGGTGACTTGTTCTAAATAAATATAAAAATATGGAAAATAAGGCAAATTAAAATTATTCAAAGAGAAAAAAGTTGGTGGAAAAAGCCAGATTCACAGTCAAGAAAAGCAGGCCAACAATCTAGAGACTTGAACATCGTGACCTAAGTGCCTAATTCTGAGCAAGTAAATTTCTTGGCCTGTCCTGTATGAAATGCTCTCATTGGCAGAAGTGAGTACAAAGCCAGGGACAACTTCACTGGACTAGAGGGCTAAATAATTGCCTCCCATATTCCTGAAGAGAACAATGTCATCTCCCTGGACTCCTGTGACCGCACCTTGTTAGGACTCCAGCTGTCTCAAGTGTAAAACGTTGAGTGTTAACTAGATAGTTCGCCAGGCTCCATTAAGCTCCTTCTCAGACTCTATAATCCTGGGAAGACTACTTAAAATCTTTATGTCTCAGTTCCTTCTGCTGTAAAAAGGTAGTAACCATGACCTCTTTCATAACATTATTGTAAAGATGAGTTTGCTTTTATGCGTGGAATAATGTGGCATGGTAACTGACCAATAGACCATTTTTATATTACCATTAGGTTTGTTCATTTTAGTATTTAACATTTCATATTACAACTGAACTTGGTCTTACCTTGTCACTGCTAAGTGTGGTCCTAACAACCACTGTCAAAAACTATTCATTCTTCCTCTTATGACATTTTAAAGAGTTTCCTCAGTATTTCAGGACAGAGACAGAATATGTGGTGGCACATTGGATGTTGAAGAGTTCAGTCCATGTCTCCTGTTTTTATGTCAAATGGCTTTTGGCCAAGTCCTTCCATGAGAGAAAGCTCAGAACTGGGAAAAGAGTGGGGTTCTGTTTACACCACATCCAAACAAGCGGATCCTACAACCAGCCTCATCAAACAACTGGTCAGTTCTGTGAAACAATGGTCCAGTTAGAGGACCATCCTTGGTGCAGCTGAGCTGCCTCCAGCGCCAACACAAACAACAGTCCAAGTCAGTCTGTGCACCCAACTCAGAGAGCTGAGAGTGGAGCCGTAACTCATGGGCGGTTTATGAATGATTCCGATAGTGACTGTTTCCATCCCGTAATTAAACCACTTGAGATCTGAATCTCAGATTGGTGAACACTTTCCAGATGCAAAGGGCACATGGGGGGCTTTCAAATGAAATGTCACCCTGCCGCCTGCTCTTTCCCACAGCCCACCCAGAGAGATGGTTTCTGTTTTCTTTAGATCCTCAGAGAAGGCATGAGAGCTAAACCCTTCTCTGACAGCATTTCTAGAGATGCCTTTCTTTCAGTTACTGCAGGAGAGAATAGGAGAACTGTAGACAAGTCATCCTGGATCAGGGTCTTGTACAGGGTCAGGGCAAGCACAACTTTGGGTCAGCATGCTATGTTTCACTCTTGAAGGATGCTCTACTATAGAGTGTCAATGAATAGCAGGTCTGATTGCCAACCGAACAACAGGAACTGTGATGGAACTCTGGTGAACCAAGAAGCAATACCTAGAGACTCTGGTCTAAGCCTCCACGATTTGGATTTGGGTTGGTGGGCATTGTCAGACAAGACTCTGGGAAAAAGCATGTGTGTGCAAGCTGTTAAACACGGTAAGCAGATTGTCTTTGCAACCTTGCTCCATTGTCTCTGCAGCAAATAGTTCCTGAAGCAGGCAGCTAAGTATGGCTTCACAGAGAGGCGAAGAAGGAGCCTGAACGTTGGATTGATATCAGATAATCATTTGCATTTCTCATGGCTAGTGACATTTAACCAGAGGCGTTGAATGAACTTGGATTTGGTTCTGGTTAGATGACATTCTTTAGCAGGCTTATACCAATTTATACTCTTACCAGAATTATACAAAAACCTATCATTTCACATCCTCACCAAGATTAAGGACTGCCGGATGGTTATACTTTAGTATATCTTTTAATCACAAAACAGTATCTCATTATCATGTTGTTTTATGTTTCCTCGGCAATGAGAGAGAATTTTGCATCTTTCCATTTGACACTTGGCCATGAGGAGTTTTTCTTCTGTCCTGTCATTGGAACATTTTTTTATTGTTTGCTTGAGTTTTATGGTTGTATTGATCCTAAATGTTATAGACGATACTGTGTTGATGGTCATGTTCGTAAGTAATTCAAGTATCATTTCCCAATCTGGGTTCCATAATTATCTCATTACCTAGTGTATTTGTTTTACAGAGTATTAAATATAGGATAAATAAGCAATATTTTTATGTTTTAGTTATTAAATATATGATAAACAATACATTTTATATTTATCCTTTTAGTTTATTCTTAAATTTTTAGAATATTTCCCTATACTCTACATAAATACTTTAAGATTTTTCAACTCTTATTTATAGCTTAAAACTGCCTGGAATTTATTTTTCTGTTCAGCAAAAGATAAAGTGTTTCAGTCAAGCATTGGCATAATACTGTTTAAAATTACTGAATCACTGGATTATAACAAAAAATAATTATTTACATTCCACGCATCTCTGGTTTTACTAAAGTTTAATCAATCCTGGCTATTATCAGATGGGTTCAGTTCCAAACTGTGTATTTGGCTCAAGTTGTCTTCACAGATTGGCCACAAAGTTGGGACGCTGGTTATTCAGAATAGACGGCAAAGCAAAAAGTAAAAGAAAAAAAAAACTCAACCTTGTAAGAACATTTCAAGTCACTCATCACGTGACATGTGGTGACATTCTAATGATCAAACTCAACATCAGTTAGTGGGGAGTTCCTCTGCATCTGGGAGAGGAACAGGCAGGTTCTGTTGTAACAGGTACATGCAGCAATGCAGCATGGTTGAAGAGCTGAGAGAAATAACAAAGTGCTCCATAGGCCACTTCTAGGATTACTGAAGATTCTCTAAACGGGTAAGGACGCACAAAGTAGGAACATGTTCTCTGTATCTAGCATTCAGTGTGACTAGAAAATGAAATTTAAAAGGCAGATCCAACTCTCTGATGAAGGAAAAGACCAATTACAACACACTATTGGAAAGACAATCATTGTAAAGACCGTATTAAGATTGTTGGCTATTAAATACATTGTGAAAAAAACGCCTTCCTGGAGATCTTACAATGCGCAGAGACAGCCGGTCGGCCTCCACTGCTTTCCTCAGGTTCACACCATTGACTTGGCAATTGTTTCCAATCCTTCACGTGCTTTTGTGGCCCTCAAAATCCTTCATCAATTCTATTCTCCCCCTTTAAAATATGTCTTATATTAGCTTCCCTCATGGAGCACTCATAAGATGAGAGGGCTGGCTACCAGGAGAGATAGAATATTCCTGTTACTATAATTTTAGAAGGCAATTTGGGCATGGCTTTTGTTTTATCTTCTGATTAAACTTCAGTCTAGAAAAAGAGAGCAAGTTAGTCTGAAGACATCCTTATCCCCGCATGCAGGATCTTCAGGTAGCGCTACCCCCCCTTGGCCCTGCTGTTGCAGTGCATGGAGGTCCCTCTGAAGACATCTGCACTGTGTGGATTATGACATCACTCTCCACTGAACAGTAGAACCTTGCTTTAGTGTTTGTATGATTGTGACCTGCCTGTATCGTCCGTGCCAGGCTCAATGCTGTAACACAAACTGGTCCAGTATTTTCCCTGCAGTTTTCCGTGAGTTCAGGATGGCTTTAGCACTTGACTTGCAGTGTTCCCCTGGCCTGTATAGGACTATTTCAGCCTCTGTCCTATGTATGGGACAACTTCCTACTATCATGGCTTGCTGTCAGAGCCGAACATGTCTGTGGCTCCAGCCTTGCTCATAGATTTGCTTTCTTTTTCCTGAATCATCTACCCTGTTTTGTTTGCTATTCTATACCCTAGTGACTATGCCTGAAATACAGAAAAATGCATTGTTACAATTCAAATTTACTGCAAAAAAATGGTCATAAATTCATAGCATTTTAAAAGTATAATAGTCTATAATTACTTAATATTCATTTTTCTTTATTAAAGGTCACACATCACCACAGTTGTCTGAGTACTGTCAAGGGGAAATTTTCCTAAAGCTGTGAAAGGGCAGCAAACAAATGGGATAAATAGAATAGCAAGTCATTGGCAATTAGAGTGAACTGATAAGTCAGTATTTGCATTTTTTCTCTAGGTCACTGAGTTCTGCTCATAGGTGCACACATTCTGGGAGACCTGATGATCTTTGGGGCTTGCCAGTTGGAACAGTAACACAATCTAATGTTTACTGTTCCTTCTTGACCGCATGCCTTTGAGAGAACTGGAACCCTTCCCACTGGATATCACACCTCTTCATCATACACACACACACGGATGGAACAGGTGAACTTGTTCCACGTCTTTTCTAAGAATTTGCTTGGGATGTTTCATATCCCCCAGTAAAGCGTTTATCAAGGTAACGACGCTGTCAGACAAGGCCCTTCTTGGAACATCTCTCTTTTCCCTTTGCTAAGAAAGGTGAGATGTCTTTCCTTCAAATCACTTTAGATAAGAGTGCAAACAATAGGGAAAATAACGCCCTGAGTTTTGTGTGTATCTCAGCCTTTGGCTGTCCAGACTCCTCACTCCACAGATGCCATCCTCTCACTCATTCCTGTCCTTTCACTTTCCTTTTGTTCCAGACTCGGGCCACTTCCTTGTTTACTGACTGCAGAGGATCGTGATTTTCATTCCCATGACCTATTGCAAAATCCGTGTCAGCCGTCTGCCCACTCATCCTCTTGCTCTTGTTGTCACATATTACCTCAATATAAACTACAACTTTAAATAATGTCCAAAAGCAAAGTGCTCTATGCAAGTGACTAAAATAAGC
This sequence comes from Microtus oregoni, assembly GCF_018167655.1. Lineage (NCBI taxonomy): Eukaryota > Metazoa > Chordata > Mammalia > Rodentia > Cricetidae > Microtus > Microtus oregoni. The sequence continues at coordinate 19,023,781 of NW_024543090.1, forward strand.
CGCTACCAGAGAGAAAAGCAGTTGATTGCAGCAATGCTTCTAAACATGATGCTGTGGGAGCAGACGGAATCATCAACTGAACATGATTGCATTACTGCCTATGTTACAGCCTTGATTAGCAAAGCTTGAGAGACTCTGTTGTCTCTCTTGTTCCCATTCTGGTAAAATCACAATCTCAGTTCCATCACTGATACCCTCTGCTGTGTCAAGCAGCATTCTTAACCTCTTACTTCTTTTTAGGACTTATTGTAGGCATGCATTCACTAACAAAGTGCTCAACAATGCAGTTAGTTGTCTGTATTTTTATCTATCTTTGTGTGTGTGTGTGTGTGTGTGTGTGTGTGTGTGTGTGTGTGTGTATCTATGTCTTTAAGACTTGGGAGGGCGAGCAAGTTATACGTTTCACATTCCCCTTTGCCAAGGAAATAAGAATGGTTAATGTAGCTTTCTGAAAGTTGTGTAAGGAGTAGCAGGAATGCAGCTTTGTGCTTTTTGTGCTAGTGTGTGCTTTTTGGTGGTAGAGATGCAATTGAGTAACTTGTTCCATAAGTAGCCCCTCGTTCACACTCTTGTTATAACCCCAATAAACCTGTTGGCTCGCCAAGATTTATCTGGGTGGAATCTGTTTCTTGGTCTGTCATCTGCACCCTATATGTGGTGAACAGATATTTGTTCATCACTCTCCAGACAGAGAGAAGATGAGAGGTTGCACGAATCCTATGATGGGCAATGAGACCTATAACTGAGACTAGTATGTCTGACGGTAGAGCGTACCCAGGGCCATTCTCACACAGCTACCTTTCCCCATGTAGTGTAAGGTGGTGTGCCTTCTCCATGTGGAGATGGTGATGAGACATACAATTAAGGCTGAGATTTCTGAGAATGGTGGAGCCTTGTGGGAAATCGCAGAGAAGGCATCCTTCAGCACATGACAGGAAATAGGGTAATGTGCCTACTTGATGAATGGTTCCACTTCCTGGGTATGGACATGTTCCCCAAAGGGCTGATGGCAAGTGAACTTATCACAACCTCTGAAAGTAGCATTCATAGGAAAAGCAGACTTTGGTATCAAACTGTAGCCTTACCCTGAGAGCTAAGACTTGCAATTGAAGCTGAGTTGAATTCTTAACAAAAAATTGGCTGCACACAGTATGGGAAAAGACATGCGTATTCTATTAATCTTTGATTTTACGAGGAAAATGGAAAAGGGGAGAATGAAATGGAAGAGTTGGCTTTCCATTTCCTAGAGCTGGCAGGATGCTAGGGAAAGACGGTGAAAGTCGGAACCCAGCTAGAGAGCCTTTGCTGGGATCCAAAGCATGAGACCCCATGGGAAACTTTGCACAATGAAGAGGGAGAGAATGAGGTAAACGTGATAAAAGATAGCCCTGGGTCTTTAATACAGAGGAAGGAAAAAATCCATGATTGAGCATGCCGGCAAAGACCTTCATAGCGCAATATAGGAAATTATGATGACCAAGGAGCCCTCTGCATCACAAGTACTTCAGCGTGGAAAGAATTTTAAATGAGGAACAAAGTAGCTTCCTTCAGCCTTGCTCATGAGCTTGTGTGACACCAGGACAGGAGGGAACCAGCTAAGTGCCAACTGTCTTCCAGCAGCCCATGTGGTGGCCCCTGGCACTGTGATACCGGCCAGAAGAGAAGTTTCCTCGCTGCTCAGTCTCTGCCCAGTCCTCCATGTCCCACAGCCAAAACACACAGTGTCTTCAGAGAGCAGAAATTGCCATGCGGTTCCGGCATGTGGTCGACAGTGGCTTCTACAGCTTTTATGGCTTGTGGGGCTTCCTGGGAAACAACTCACAGGGAAGTAGCCCACCCCAGGTCCTGACATTTTCACTCAATAGTCTATGGTTTCTTCCCTTCACTTGCAGGGTACCTTTGTTCCGGCGCCTAAACTATATTTTCCGTGCTTCAGCTGCTTGTCTAAATCTGATAAAATTAAAATAATAAAAAAAAACACTTATTTTGTTTATTGTTTTATTTATTTATTTATTTTTTGATTTTTCGGGACAGGGTTTCTCTGTAGCTTTTGGTTCCTGTCCTGGCACTAGCTCTTTCTAGACCAGGCTGGCCTCAAACTCACAGAGATCCGCCTGCCTCTGCCTCCCGAGTGCTGGGATTAAAGGCGTACGCCACCACCGCCCGGCTTGTTTATTGTTTTAAAACTTGAAAATGCTGTCATTTAAATTTAAATATTTAAATGCAAATTTTCCAGAACATCTCTTCCAGTATTTGGGGGCTTCTGAATCATAATTAGGAGTTACAGTATCTAAACCTAGATTTCATTTAAAAGGAAGCTCTTTGTGTGCCAAATATGAAGAATACTAAAAGGGAACAACTCTATAACATGGGCTTAGGAACGCTGACCCTAAGCAGCATGGGCCACTAAAGAACACACTGTCAACAAGAGGAGCCGTCCAGAGACAATCGCAATAACCCTTACCCTAAGCCCCGACTTTATCTAGGTATATATCTTAAACTTATTGTTAAATGGCACTTTGTGCTGTAAATACCATTTTAGCTGTACTCAGTTCTTTTCAGAATATTGATTGAAATGAAGTGCTCAGGGACTTTGTCATGTAATGCAAGCACGTACCCCACACATGAGGCATCCATCCTGTAGTGTTTTCTTTCATTGCTTGAGAGTTTGATACATGCATGTAGTGTGTTTGGGTCAGATCAATCCCCATCCCCTCTTCCCAAAGTCTTCCCCATTCTTCCCACAACTTTTCTCCTTCAACTTCATGTGTTCTCTGTTTGAAATCACTTAGTTCACTGTGTTCTAGTATGTGCCTGGGTGTAAGGCCATCTACTAGATGGAGTGTGGGTGGCCTGTCAGGGGCCACATCCCTGAAGAAAACTATCTTTCCCTCCTCCAAAAGGCGTCAGTTGCCAAGCGCTATCAATTGCCACTAGCTCATTGGTTAAGGATGGGAAGCATCTATTTGCATACGAATGTACCTGTCACAGATAAAAACCCAACAGTGGATGTTACTGGACATTTGTTTCAACATCAGCACGCACATCTTACTTGTAAGGAACCAACGGCCTCAGGCCTTTTTTTTACCCCTCAGCCCTCATGGGCCCTGATCAGACAGGACCCACCTTTACACTTCAACTTCCCTTTGGAATTGTCTGTCTGGATGTAGTCACTGCCTAGAGTGAGATGTTGGTCCCTCTGTTCCCAACCATCACTGATACTACACAACAGATCTTGCTTCAGTGGAAAAGAACAGTCACATCTAGTTGTGTCATGGCTCCTTGAGAGTTGTCCCTCTGGTACAGAAATCCTCCGTGGTGACCAGGGTAACAGGGAGTTTTACATCATGGTGTTCTCCTAGTGCATTTTTGGTTAATGATAGCCTAAAAGCAACTCTCTTCCCTGTGTGGGAGACATCTTATGTAGCATGCATGTATGCTGGGCTTCTGAGGCTGCCACACTGAACATCTCCAAACCCTGCTGCACATAGTAGGAGCACTTCTAATGGTGGGTCCGGGTGTGAGGAAAAGGGAATATGCTTGTCAAACCATGAGGCCAAGTTCTACACTATGCTGTAAAGTATGCCACGTCTGTTCATACAGGAAAATCTCTGCCTTTGCAAAGCCATGTGATTATACTCCTTTGGAACTGACATGAGTCCCTCTGGATAGCTTATTTGGTTGCATGTTTGTTCAGCAGTGGTTTCTGATTGGATTTATGGCAAACATAAATTGGATTTGTGACATCAGTGCAATTTTTTCCTTAAGAAAAGAGGATAGGAGCATAAGCAACACTATTGATGGCGATGATTCTTTGCTAGATAAAATCCCTTTGGATTAAAATGTTAAGACACACTTTGTAAGAATACCATTGAGTCAACGCTACCCTTGAGGTCCTGCAGACATGAAGCATAACATGTAGTTCATGTTTGCTTACACACTTGGGTCACCTGAACTCTTAACCCATGTGTTAAAGAGAAGATGCAGAGAAAGAGTGGCTCTGTTCCTGTCATCGTTTAAGGTGAATCCTCTTTGCTGGATTTCCTGTTGGACTTTTAGTAAGTAGATACAAACTGACCAGGAAAACTATTCTGCCTTGATATTTAGCCCAAATTGCAGGACATCTGTTCATTTTCTTCCCTTGTTATGATATAACTGTTGTGTTCTATCACCCTATTTCTTTTAAAGTGTCTCAGCCCAAATCCCAATATGTGGTTACAGGACATAAGCAACTTGAAAGTCTTCATTTTATGCTTGCTTAGACTTATCGATCTGCCTGTATGGTAAGACATGTCTGTTTAAGGCTTGACAGTCCATCTTTGAAGGCTTGACAATCCATCTTTGGAGGAATCCAGCACTGTATACATTCAACTCATTTTTTTACCATTGAAAACTAACTTCTGAGTTGTGACTTAATCAGTGGGAGACAGGGAGCTGTAACAACAGGGAAGCAAGTCACGAAGTGATTATCTTTTAATGGTCAATCTGGGTACAAGTCCCAGAAGAAATCACTTAAGAATATGAAAATGTAAGATATATCAAGGATTGATAGGAGCCACCAAGAGCCAGGGAAAGGCAAAGCAATGAAATCCCCACCCCCTCCCACCCAAGCTTGAAAACTGAATCTCAGAGCTTGAAATTTTGGACTTTTAACCTCTAGGATTTTTTTTTTAAATGATCTCTAATGTTTTGAGTTTGTAACAGTTTGAGCCCTAGACAGACAGCATCATGCAGCTGGAGTCAGCCTTCTCTGTATTTGTGGACATTGTTCTCATCCAACATCTTAAAAATTGCACAGCTAGCGCTTCACTACATTGCATCCACCACACTACCAGTTTCACCCCACTGTCTACACCTCTCTCCTGCCGCCCTTTAACTTTCCATCCGCCATGCCCTTTCTATCACCCCCAGATAGCATGTGATGTCATGATTTTCTTTTTAATAACCATGACATCATTCCAGGCAAACTCATCTCTGTACATTTACTTTTAACTTTGCTTTTAGACATAAACAACTTATGTCTAGCCCCTCTGTATATATGGGACAGTTGTGTAGCTTGATCTGCTTGTGGAACTTCTAACAGTGGGAGCAGGGACTAACTTTTAACTCTTTTACTGTCTTTTGAGACCATATGTCTCATACCGAATCGCCTTGCCCGGCCTTAATACAGGGGAGGTACTTAGTCTTTCTGCAAATTGATCTGCCATATTTTGTTGAAGTCCATGGAAGGCCTGCTCTTTTCTGAACAGGAATGGAGGAAGAGTAGATTGAAGGGGGAGATGGTTGCTATGGGTGAGGGAATGGAAGGAAAGGAGGGAGGAGAACCTGCAGTCAAGATGTAAAATAGATAAATTTAAGATAAAAGATATCAAAAAGTGAATGCTCAAAACAGACCTGTTTTCTGAACCCCCTTCCTCTATTTTCTTGTCTTCCCCCACTTCCTCTAGTTCTTATCATTCATCATCTATTCATTTTCACCCACCCTTTTTTGATCAAATTACAAAAACCAGAAAAAAAGTCATCCAAGGAGCCATGAAGCCAACATTTACCAAGCTCCATTTACCAATTTAATTTTCAATTAATGATTTTGTCAGCATTTTCTCAACAATATCCCATTTAATTGGGATGGAAATCGAGAAGGGAGGAGACTTGAGTTGAGCTTAGGAAACATAGGGGTATGACATCTAACTAAAATAAACTGAGTGAGAAATTCGGCATTAAAATCCCCTAAGCTAATGTGTTTAACCAGCAACTGACAGGCCATTTCTTCACCTGATTCTGATGGCTTTAAAGAAGTGACCAACCAGTATGGCCCTACTAAAGTCTCTCAGTCCATCAAAGAAAGCATTGTCCCCAAAATGGTTCTGGATATAAATGACATCTGATAAAAAAGGAAACAGAAAAAAAAAAATCTCAGTGACTCGGACAATGTTCGAAAGGGCCAAAATTTTAGCTCACAGCTTCAAATAACGCATGTAGGTTCATGGGACACTCAAGGTACACCATAGCATATTAAATTGCTTTCTCTATGAAAGTCAATTAATATCAGATGGGAAAGGTGCTTGGCGGTCTCCTTTTGTGATTTAACTCAGGTCTCTAACTAGCAATACTACAGATTCAAACATCCAATTTCATACTTTTTCTTATTTTTCTTATTTATTTTTTTAAAGATTTATTTATTTATACAACTTTCTGCCTCCATGTATACCCATACGCCAGACGAGAGCACCATACTTTAGTCTAGCCAATACAGAACCCTTCTGCCTCATCAAAGCTACAGAAAGGTTCTGAGATTTATGACATAAACAAAGACAATATAAATAACATAATTTGTATTTTATACATGATAGAATCAAATGACTGTATGCTGAATTACTAACAGATATTGGTAGGCATTTAAATTATTTTTCTTAAGGTACATATTTTATAAAGACTATCATAAATGGACCAAAGATTACAAGATAGAAAATAATTTTCAAGGTTCCTGAGAAATGAAACAAAAATTATAGCTTTTTTTCATTCCCCATAAGTCTCTTTTTTTTCCTGAAAAAAATATCTCAGTCTTCTCTTTCTTTAGGATAGTACTCAAATTATTTATATAAAAGGGCTAAGTCAGTATTTCTCATTCTTGTCATTAATATTAGGATCTATGAAAACTAGTCTAGATTATTAGCCAATTTAGTAATTCAACTTAATTCTTGATTTTCTAGTAAGAACCATACTGTAGTTTTGGTCTCAGATTTCTTCCAAATCTTCCCATGTTTCAGACTTGATCGCATTGTTGGTGTTACAGGAATATGGCGAAAAACTTTAGAAGATTAACCAAGCTGGAGGAAGTGGAGTGTGTTGGAGCCTTGGTCCCTTCCTAGCTTTCACGAGAGGAGCTGTTTCCTCCACCACTATTGCTATGATGTTCTACCTCATCATTCATCACAAACATTAGGCAATGGGGCCAAGCAACCATGCACTGGGATGCTCCAAACCACAAACTGAACCAATCTTCTCTCCTTTTAACTTGATTCAGGTGTTTCGTCACAGCAATAAGAGTGCTGACCAGCACAATCCAGTCGCTTCAAAGGGAATAAATAACCGACAGACTGAGTAGGATAGGGTTTTTGAAGAAATATTTGATATGTTCCAAAGGCAGCAGCAGGGAGGGGAACTGACTTCAGTCATTCAAATAGTGTTTCTGCTCAACAATGTTTGCCACTAGTTGAGCACTCTGATGGAAGTAATGTTCAAAGCTTCTGCTTCAGTGGGTGATCGCTCTTGTGGGTTGCGGATGTCCCTCACCAACATCTCAGTGTCGTGTCTCAATTCCCTCAAGAGACTTTCAGGGGTCTCCTTCTTGAAATGCTTCATCTGGTGTGCAGTCAGCACGCTGCTCATCCTTCTATAATCCCGATTGACACCCCACACTTTGATATGATCTAAAATGCCCAACTGTCCAGCATCTACTCATCCTTGAGTAATCCTGATTGGCACCCCACACATTGATATGATCCAAGATGCCCAACTGTCCCTCCATTGTCTATTCATCCCATTCACACACAATGAGAATGAAATTTGTACCTCTGGTGACTGCACTCTTTAATCATGTCCTAGAGAGGAGGTTCTGGCATTTTTCACTCTTATGTAAGTATCAAAGGTATGAGAAAAATTGAAACAGAACCATATTAAGATGTTGTTTGTTTGTTTCATACTAGCCTCTTTTGTTTTCATATAGGAAATTCTGTGTTCACTTAGTCACGTGAGATCACTTAGCCTAAGTTGTTGCCAGTACCTTGAATTCTGACATGCTTCGGCCTATGGGAAGGGAGGTTGTAGAAGAGAGGTTATATGAGTGTGAGCTCCAATCATAATTACTCAGACTACAGAAACTTGCCATTCGTCATCAGCATCAAAAGCCAGTACAAACCACATGGAGCAAACGAAACAAAACAAAACAACAAAACAAACAAACAAACAAACAAAAAACAGGATCTCTCAGATTTCCCAGAAGGGAGAAGCAAGAAAATTAATCTTGTGAACTAAGTAATTATCAATATATAAAAGCCTTTAGTTTTTGTTTATTTTTCTTCTCTGTAAACACAAAGGACATTTAATGAATTTTTGTCAAGCTGATTCATAGGAGCCCTAGCACAGAGACCAATAAGCATCTCCTATAGCAACAGTACCTCGTTGCTTTAGAACATCATAAAAGCCATGTACACACTGGACAAACACAAATATTGCTAAAGATGGAACAAAGAATCCATATACATTGATGTTGCCATCATTTTTCTTTTCAGCATAAATGAACACGTAACGTTTTCATAAATTTGAAATTTGGGGAGATTGGGGCAATGCACCAAGTGACGCTTTCTCTTTGGAGAGCCCTATAGTATGAAACAAAATAAGCCTGGGGAAGAGAAACTGAGGAAGACTGAAAAGCAAGAATAGAGTATACTGTAGGGGATACCCCTTTAATTGGCTTTAATTTAAGTTGGGGGTGACAGAGAGATGGCTCAGTTATTGAAATCTCATACTTCTCTTCCCTGAGTTGGATTCCCAGGACCTTTGTCAGGTGTCTCACACCTGCCTGTATCTAGACCTCCAGGCCAATCCAATGCCTCGGGCCTCTTCAGGATACCTCTATATACATGCAAATACCTATACACATACACACACACACACACACACACACACACACACTTTAAACATAATGAAAATAAATATTTTAAAAAGGATATGCTCTTAAAATTTTTTTTTTGCTCAAAAAATGATCATAACACACACTCAAGGAACAGAATGAGATTTGGAAATTTTATCCATAGAGAGGAATTTGACTCACTTGCAAAGAAAGATTCCAGTGAGGGACAATTTTATGTTTTGCCAGGAAAGGAAGCAAATACGTGGAACTCTGCCTGAGACCAGGAGGTAGATAAATGGGTGCAGACTTATCCCTATAATATATTGATATAATGTTTTCTGGGAGTTTATCTTTTTTTCCTCTAACATGGTAAGGCCAAGGTTTAACTAATACAGACAAAGACAGATAATCCCCCCTGTTGTGAGGCAGATGTGCCCGCAAAGGCATTTAGATGTATATATACATAAAAATTGCCTGTAAGAGCCCACCAATGACTATGCCGTGCTTGGGGAGTAGACTCCAGAAACAATACTTGGGAATAAACACCCACAACAGGCAGATGAAATCCAGCACCTGCTAGGTGAGCAGAAGGGGTCATAGAACAGGTCTAACATCTCAGAAGGAACTGATGACTAGTTTGGTCCTGTGACCTGGGAGGCTTGGCTAGTCCTCTTCTTTCTTTTTCACAAGTGGAAAGGCATGACTCTTTCGATAACTTTAGTTTTTTCCACATGTCTCTCCTCTGAAGAAAGAGCCAAGAGCTTAATGAGTTTGGCCAATGGCCTCTTAGAATGCAATAGTATTTAAGAGCCTTTTAAAAGGTGGCAGAGAATTCAAGGCTATCAAAGCCTAGACCCTAAGTGCCACAGTGGAAAACAGAGGCTGTGAAGTGGGCATGCCAGTTAAGAAGCCAGTTACAAGCCGGGCGGTGGTGGCGCACGCCTTTAATCCCAGCACTTGGGAGGCAGAGGCAGGCGGATCTCTGTGAGTTCGAGACCAGCCTGGTCTACAAGAGCTAGTTCCAGGACAGGCTCCAAAACCACAGAGAAACCCTGACTCGAAAAAACCAAAAAAAAAAAAAAAAAAAAAAAGAATCCAGTTACAAGTCAATTCTCCAATTCTCCAAGGGTTTGCGGAGCAAAGGAAGCAAGAATTTTGTCTGGTTTCTCTGAGACAGAATTACAAATTTGCACAGATTGTTAAGGCCTCTCAGGATTTTCATAGAGAACGTAACTTCTTGTCTTCCCAGGGGACCCCTCTAACAGTGCTAAAAAAATGAACCCTAAGGAGGCCTCTCCGACATCAAATGGGCAGAATGAAAACACACTTTGATGAGGTAAGTGTATGAGGATCAGAAACATCTCCCCCAACCAAAAAAACATTTCCTTCCGAATCTGTGAAGGCTAAAAGTTAAATGCAAATCACACTTTGCCAAAACCAAGCTATCTGGAGCAAGCCTTTGACGCTAGGACGAGATTGTGGAGCGTCCCACTAAGCATTCAACCTGTGTGCCTTCTCTGGATTGCTTCGCAAATAGTTCCCAGCATCCAAGCTGTGGACCCCACTTCTTCAATAACTCAAGTTTGGAAAAGGGCAGTCTAAACACCCTGCTTCTAGCAAAAGAATGATGAAGATAAGTTTTAATTCCTAAAAGGGGAGAGCACAAGCTCATACATCTTTCTACGGTAGTGGATACTGCACACAGATTCCTTCAAAACTTTTGATTTCAAGTGGGGGAGATGTTAACAGGGGTGAAGAAGTCATTCCATTGTCAGAAGCAAATGGTGGCAACTGAGCTTGCTGAAAGCAGCCATGTTCAGAAGGTAGCAAATGCTGCAGCTCAGAAACTCAAGCCAAGCAATCATTTGGCAAGATAGCTTGTATCCGTTCTGTGTGCTCGTATCAAAATGAAAGAGCCTTGGCGGTTCGTTTCCCATACTGAGAGTCCATCCCAAAGAAATGAAGACGAAGCCAACACTTTAGTGGGTAACATCAAGAATCCCATTCTCCAGGAAGGCATCTAGTTATTAATATAATAATATAAAAACTTTATTAATCAGTCTTTGAACAACAGCCTTATGGGGGCAGTAATCAATTTCCACCTACTATGGAGTTCTTTCCGTAAGTACATTCCTTGAGAAGATCTGAAATTCCATTTGATCGTCTCAATGTGCTTATAGACTCAAGGCTTTGAAATATTTTTCGAGTTAAAATATCCCTTATCAAATCAGGGACATTCTCCTTAGTCCGTCCTAGGAAAGGAAGATGCTGGAGATGAAGCCACATTTATAAGGTAAGGTCTCTCAGCTTCTGCATCATGGCATTTGCTGTGGGGCCGTCCCAGGCACTGCAGGGTCCCCCAGCCTCTGGACCATGACATTTGCTGTGGGGCCATCCCAGGCACTGCAGGGTCCCCCAGCCTCTGCATCATGACAGCTACTGTGGAACTGTCCCCTGCTCTGGAGTTAGCTTCATCTCTGGACTCTGTACACTAGAAGCTAGGCTTCTCTCTTAGTTCTAAGAAGAAAAACCACCTCTAAGACAGGCCAGGAGAGAAACAGTGCTCATGTCAAGGGTTGGAAGGTAAGGTTGGGGAAAAGGCAGAGGACAACCTGTGAGGTAGGGAGCAATTGGAACCATAACCTACTGCAGTTCACCCATGGAGTAGACGCGCTTTCCAGAGAGTATGTTATTAACCCACATGACCTGCTTCTTATATTCTCTGCACCTGTAATTAAAAAAAAAGTCCTTTGAGGCAGAGAAGTTGCTTTGTGTTTCTGCCAGCCATGGTTTCATGGAGAAATAGGATGACTAGGATATACTACACAGATACAGGGCAACGGATTATCTTCTGCATCCTTGTAACTGGCTGGCAAAGTAAGACTGGAATCTATGAGGCTAGCTATAAAAAAAGCCAGGCTGGGATTCTGGGGCCAGAGTTGCAGCTGCAGCCCAGACCCATACTTCTCGGAGGAACCTGGGCTCTGCTGGTAAGGCTCCCAGCTGGATTGGGCTGTCACACTTGCTTGAATGCTGTCACACTCCTGTGAATTATTACAGGTGTTAATCACAGCCAGAAATGCCTACGCAGTCACAACTGGTTTGGTCGGATAGTATATTAATTAACCTGTTGAGGCTGCTGCAACAGAACACCATAGACTGTATGGCTCATAGACACTGTGAATGTAATTTTCTAGATTCTTGATCCTGGGAAGTTCAAGATAAAGGCACCAACAGATTAGGTGTCTGGTGAGAATCAGCTTCCTAGGATGTCTGCAACACAATCTTATATGGTAGAAGGGCTGGGAATCTTCTTAGGATCTCTTTTATGGCTGCTGGTCATGAGCTGAGCCTCAATGACCACTCCCTCTCAAGTGCCCCGCCTCCTAAGATCATCACCTTAAAGATTTTAACACGAAGGAATGAAGAGGGTCTTTTATAGGGGCGTTTTAGATTAGTCATTTTGGCACGTTGAACTGTCAGCTACAGTTCTGGAAACTATTTCTCAGGCTCTGGTGTTTGTCTAGCACAGTTTTATAGTCCTGTCATCTTGGTCTTACCTTGGGTGCTGATCAACTCATGAATCTTTCTCCAGGCACCTACTGCGTGATGATCTCGCCATAGATAGGCAGAAAAGTGAACCCTGTCATGAGCCTGTTCATGACATCTTTCAAGAGATACGAGTGGGGAGTTTCCACCAATGATAAATGAATAACTGATAATAATAAAATAAAACATGACTAACATTAGTTGCCATTAGGGAAATGCAAGAGAAAGTCACGACTATTCATTGTCTCCTAGCAACTATCAGCTATAGGGAAGACGGATGCTCTGTCCTCAGTGGTGTGGCCATTGATGAGGTTCCTGTGTTTAAATGGATAGCTCATGCAGGCAGCCATGGTTAAACTCAGTGGGTCACAAACCAAAACCAAAGCCCAAACAGAAAGACATTATAGTTAGCGGGGGGTGGAACTTGTTAGGAGCAGGTGCATATTGATTGAGGTGGAAGAATGAGTATAAACAAACTGTATTATGCTAATTAATAAGATCACACTAACTCAAGTACTGTATCCAGGAGTATGACTATAGAAGAAAAGACACAAGCAAGTGATCGTGGGGATGTGGAGAACTGATAACTTCTATTTGCTGCTAGTTGAAATATAAAATGGCGCTACTGCTTTGGAATACAGCCAAGGTCTCCAAAAGATGGAACACTAAAAGACCTTATTATTGTCTAGCAATTCCACTCTGAGATGTATAGCCAAGTAAAGTGAGAGCACTCAGCTGGGAGATCTTGTACAGATGAGTTGTCTTCAATATCCAAAAGGTAGGAACAGCCAAAGCATCTATCATTCCTAAATATATTAGAAAAATGCGGAAAGTTTATACAATGGAATTGTGCAGCCATCAAACTTGTGAAGTACTGCTCCAGTCTACAGCAATAAATACACCTTAAATGCATCACACATGCTAGTCAAAAGAGCAAGTCAGACAAGGCAAGTTGCTGGATAATCCCATTTCATCAATAACCAGATAGGCAACTCCAAAAGAGCACAAAGCGAATTATGCTTTCCAGGGACTGAAAGGGTTCTAAAAAATGGGGTGAGCCTACTAGAAAGGATCGAGTTTTTGAGGTGATGAAAATGTTCAAAAATTGGTTGTGGTGATGGTGGATTGGCTCCCCAAACGTACTTAAAGACAAGTGAGTCAAATGTACAATGCATGAATTGAACTTCCAAAAAGCTGTTGTCAATTTTAAAAGAGTATTTTGGGAAATCTGGAAGCAGGAGACTCAAAAGGACTGTTGATGTAGGGACTGTCAACCCTATGATTAACCCGCGCCATCGACTGACTTAGCCCCCACGTGTGGGAAGCAGCATCAAAGGAAGCGATGAGGTAAGAGGCTTTCTGTAGCTGATGTTCACCAGCCCCACCAGGGATGCCAGGAGGAATAAAACCCCATGAGAGGAGACAGACCTATTCCAGGACCTCCCTTCCGTGGCCCTTTCGCTGGCGTCGGTTGTGTAGTCTGCCACCTAAGGCGAGCGGATGTGAGCAGATTCATCCAAGAAAACACTCAAACGCTTGCCTAGACAGTGTGAGCTCAGAAACTGCTCTTTTACCTCAGCGGCTTAAGAATTTTGATTCATTTGGTAACAGTTTATCTTTGATGACGGACCAGTGAATGACTCAGTTTTGTGGCGTTTAGCACCTCCATGCTGGGAACTTACTCAAACGCATTTTACTTATTCCAGAGACAGCTCTGGACTTCGGCCCAAGCTTCCTCCTTCCTTCTGGATCCCATAATAGGGCATTTCTTGTATGTTGCTCCCTCAGGAGAGACAAGGGGAGGTTGTCACGTTACCGGTATGTAAAGCTCCGGGCCTTTGAGGTTTTCTCTGTCTTTTCTCATCTGAAGCACAGATATTAACTGTCGGCTTTTAGTAGGGTTTTCAAGAATGGAAAACGGGCAGATGAAAATTAATGATCTGATTTGTATTCAAACTTGACTTTAGTAAAACCCCAAGTGAGAGCAATAGGCATTTTTAAACAGGGGTTCGCCAGGCACCGGGCAGGCACTGCTTAGCGTCTAATCATCAGTGGAGGTCCAGGACCTCACCGGGGCTTGTCTCACATCCAGAACATTATGGGTACACTCATTTTTGGCAGCAGTTAAATTGTTATTGTTCAGATTGGCTGTATTCATTTATTCACCTCTAGGCCACTGATCTTCACAAAGAATCTCTGACTTCCCCCATGCGTGGATTCTATGCCTTTTACCAGGTCCCTCACACGTATGTCTTCTCCTGAGTTTGACTCGTGATCTCCCACTTCATCCGATTAAGACCTGAGCCAAGCACCAACAGAGCCCTGCACTACCTTGAGCCCTGGATTCTGGACACGTTCAAATAACAGCGACAAAGCACTTGGCAGAGGCCGGAGTGCAGCCGTGGGATCGCTGTTTGCTCTCAGCACCCTCCCAGACATCTATACGCAATGCCTCGTAGGCACTGCAGCCTAAATCATCTAAAACCCAATTCCAACTAATCAGTCCTTGATCAAAAGGTAGCAGAACCCTTTATGCTTGTTCTGTAGGCTAAACCAGAGTCAGCTCATCTCCTATTCAAATTTCTGGTGACAAACAAACCAAGGGGGGCTTGAACATAGAAGTCACCTATTCTAGTTACTCATTCATAAAGAGAAATTACTACCAATCCCCCCTCCGTGTGTGTGTGTGTGTGTGTGTGTGTGTGTGTTTCAAGGCACGGCTAGCTGCGAGGCCTCCAGAGAAGTTGCAGTATTGCCTTTGCCCCTTCTTGAGCCTATGGAGCCATGGCTCCTCTCCATTCCTGTCTTTCTGTACTGACTGCCCCTTCTGTTTACTCTTAACTTCTGCTCATCTTTGGCTTGCCCTCCATCACAGTCCTAAGTATCCCAGCAAATGCCTTGCAATCTATCTACCGTAGTTCAAAACTACCATTGATTACCTAATGTTTTCCTGTTTTAATATGACATAATAAATGGAGAATATGCATGACTATACACAGCCATACTATAGGCATGTGTGGCTTGTGTGATACACAATATTTCAAGTTCTTAAAAAACAAAAGTGAAATAAAGGAAACAAACTTGTAATAAACAAGCAGAGAGAATCTTGAATTTAGCAGGAACCGGTTAAGACTGCTGGTCTTGTGGATCAAACAGCTTCTGATGCCTGAGCTGCCAGCTCTGGTGTTCACTGGGGTCAATCAGAGTTTCTTGTATCTTGAGGCTGAGCAGTCAGACTGTACTACAGCCTCTACCCTAGGAGATTCCAAAATTGTAAGGACCAACTTACCAAATGTCAGAAAGAGTCACAAAGAGGTGGCCATCTTTATTTTTAACCTAAACAGATTCCTCAGTAGGTGTGTTACAATATGATGACCTTGTCCACTATGATGGTTATTTAAAACTATGGCATTATGACCAGACTACTCCATGGGAAATCTTGCCCGTAATGAGTCTTATCCCTTAGGTCATTTGTTTAGCCTACTGTCCGTAAAGGCTGAGCCAGTGTGGAAAATAGATGTCTGAATGAGCTATGCCAGATTGATCTAAGTTTCTGGAGAACATTGAACTCTCTTTGAATTGTGAAGTCGAGTAACACTGATGGCATTTTCTAAGTATAGACTCCGCCTTAGAAGACCCAAGGGTGTCAAAGTGGGAAAATTTCAATAAAATTGTCTCTCTGCTGCTATTTCATGAGCGACTCTCACTTTACTTTAGGAAAATTGCTCCTCCAGACTGCCAAAAGCTGTTGGCAGATGGAGGTTCTCTTAACCAGATGGTTGGTCTGCAGTTAAAGCTTGACCATGGCTGAACCTGTGTACCGTGGCTTCTTGTGGAGGACAGGCAGATGACTAACAAGTGTGGAACACTTCCAGGGATGGATCAAGAATGAGAAACCATTGCATGTACTTTCATACAGGATTCTCAAAGACAATAAGGGTCTCTAAGCTAAGGATTATTAACAAACTCTACAGAAAGAAAAAGAGTGGTAAATGACTTGAATATCTGTTGGTTGTGCGATAGGGAAAGTCTCTGTGCAGGTGACAGGAGAGATAAGTGCTGGTGTTCGGAACCTGAGTTCACCACAGTATGGAGTAAACCTGTGTCTACACGCACATGCTGGTAGACCTAGCTAATGGTTTAAGGTACATAGGTACATTGGAAGAGCAAGAAGAATTAAGCATCTTTTCATTTATGTACATACATGGAGATGTTAGTTGCAAATACATTTTTTGTTTTGTTTTGTTTTGTTTGTTTTACTATTTCCTTATATTCAGAATAAAGGCACACATATAAACAGTCCTCTGCAATTATCAAAAGGATTGTATAACCATTATGGACATATTTTGACACTTCAAGTTCACAAGTTTCATCTTTCTAGGTTTTTTTTTCCTCTTGATTTTGATATTTTTCTCTGGGAAGCCATGTTCCTAGGGCCATTATAAAGATTCCTGTTCAGTTGCATATTATAAATGCTCAGATGTATATTATAAGTCATAATATTTTTACATAAGCAGAGAGCATCTGAACAGATGGACATTTGTTACTTAATCAACTGGCAGTTGTTATGTATTTTTTTATAAATATTTATTTATATGTTATTTTACACAACTCTTTTTTTTATTATTATTATTTTTAATTTATTTATTTATTAAGGATTTCTGCCTCGTCCCCACAACCGCTTCCCATTTCCCTCCCCCTCCCCCGATCAAGTCCCCCCCCCTCATCTGCTCGAAGAGCAATCAGGGTTCCCTGACCTGTGGGAAGCCCAAGGACTGCCCACCTCTATCCAGGTCTCCTAAGGTGAGCATTCAAACTGCCTAGGCTCCCACAAAGCCAGTACGTGCAGTAGGATCAAAAACCCACTGCAATTGTTCTTGAATTCTCAGTATTCCTCATTGTCCGCTATGTTCAGCTAGTCCGGATTTATCCCATGCTTTTTCAGACCTAGGCCAGCTGGCCTTGGTGAGATCCCAATAGAACATCCCCATTGTCTTAGTGTGTGGGTGCACCCCTCGTGGTCCTGAGTTCCTTGCTCGTGCTCTGTCTCCTTCTGCTCCTGATTTGGACCTTTAGATTTCTGTCCGGTGCTCCCGTGTGGGTCTCTGTCTCTGTCTCCTTTCATCGCCTGATGAAGGTTAATATTCCTGAGGATGCCTATGTGTTTGTCTTTGGATTCACCTTATTTAGCTTCTCTAGGAACATGAATTATAGGCTCAATGTCCTTTATTTATGGCTAGAAACCAAATATGAGTGAGTACATCCCATGTTCCTCTTTTTGGGTCTGGCTTACCTCACTCAGGATAGTGTTTTCTATTTCCATCCATTTGTATGCAAAATTCAAGAAGTCCTTGTTTTTTACTGCTGAGTAATATTCTAATATGTATATATTCCATACTTTCTTCATCCATTCTTCCATTGAAGGGCATCTAGGTTGTTTCCAGGTTCTGGCTATTACAAACAATGCTGCCATGAACATAGTTGAGCATATACTTTTGTTGTATGATAGGGCCTCTCTTGGGTATATTCCCAAGAGTGGTATTGCTGGATCCAGGGGTAGGTTGATCCCGAATTTCCTGAGAAACCGAAACACTGCTTTCCAGAGTGGTTGCACAAGTTTGCATTCCCACCAGCAATGGGTGATAGTGTACACCTTTCTCCACAACCTCTCCAGCAAAGGCTATCATTGGTGTTTTTTATTTTAGCCATTCTGACAGGTGTAAGGTGGTATCTTAAAGTTGTCTTGATTTGCATTTCCCTGATCGCTAAGGAAGTTGAGCATGACCTTAAGTGTCTTTTGGCCATTTGAAGTTCTTCTGTTGAGAATTCTCTGTTCAGATCAGTGCCCCATTTTATAATTGGGATGATTAGCCTTTTACGGTCTAGTTTCTTGAGTTCTTTATATATTTTGGAGATCAAACCTTTGTCAGTTGCAGGGTTGGTGAAGATCTTCTCCCAGTCAGTGGGTTGTCTTTTTGTCTTAGTGACAGTGTCCTTTGCTTTACAGAAGCTTCTCAGCCTCAGGAAGTCCCATTTATTCAATGATGCCCTTAGTGTCTGTGCTGCTGGGGTTATACATAGGAAGTGGTCTCCTGTGCCCATGTGCTGTAGAGTACTTCCCACTTTCTCTTCTATCGGGTTCAGTGTGTTCGGACTGATATTGAGGTCTTTAATCCATTTGGATTTGAGTTTTGTGCATGGTGATAGATATGGATCTATTTTCATTCTTCTACAGATTGACATCCAGTTTTGCCAGCACCATTTGTTGAAGATGCTCTCTTTTTTCCATTGTATACTTTTAGCTCCTTTATCGAAGATCAGGTGTTCATAGGTTTGTGGGTTAATGTCAGGGTCTTCTATTCGATTCCATTGGTCGACTTCTCTGTTTTTATGCCAATACCAAGCTGTTTTCAATACTGTAGCTCTGTAATAGAGTTTGAAGTCAGGGATGGTAATGCCTCCAGACAAACCTTTATTGTATAAGATTGTTTTGGCTATCCTGGGTTTTTTGTTTTTCCATATAAAGTTGATTATTGTCTTCTCCAGATCTGTGAAGAATTTTGATGGGATTTTGATGGGGATTGCATTGAATCTATAGATTGCTTTTGGTAGAATTGCCATTTTTACTATGTTGGTCCTCCCAATCCAAGAGCAAGGGAGGTCTTTCCATTTTCTGGTGTCTTCTTCAATTTCTTTCTTCAAAGACTTATAGTTCTTGTCAAGTAGATCTTTCACTTCCTTGGTCAGGGTTACCCCAAGGTATTTTATGCTATTTGTGGCTATCGTGAAAGGTGATGCTTCTCTGATTTCCCTCTCTGCTTCCTTATCCTTGGTGTATAGGAAGGCAACTGATTTTTTGGAGTTGATCTTGTATCCTGCCACGTTACTAAAGCTGTTTATCAGCTGTAGGAGTTCTTTGGTAGAATTTTTGGGGTCGCTTATGTACACTATCATATCATCTGCAAATAACGAAAGCTTAACTTCTTCCTTTCCAATACGAATCCCCTTGATCTCCTTATGTTGTCTTATTGCTATTGCTAGAATTTCAAGCACTATATTGAAGAGGTATGGCGAGAGTGGACATCTTTGTCGTGTTCCTGATTTTAGTGGGATGGCTTTGAGTTTTTCTCCGTTTAATTTAATGTTAGCTGTTGGCTTGCTGTAAATAGCTTTTATTATATTTAGGTAGGACCCTTGTATCCCTATTCTCTCCAAGACCTTTATCATAAAGGGGTGTTGAATTTTGTCGAATGCTTTTTCCGCATCTAGTGAAATGATCATATGGTTTTTTTCTTTCAGTTTATTTATATGGAGGATTACATTGATAGATTTGCGTATGTTGAACCAGCCCTGCATCTCTGGGATGAAGCCTACTTGATCATAATGGATAATTTTTCTTATGTGTTCTTGGATTCGGTTTGCCAGTATTTTATTGAAGATTTTTGCGTCGATGTTCATGAGTGAGATCGGTCTGTAATTCTCTTTCTTGGTTGGGTCTTTTTGTGGTTTTGGTATCAGGGTAACTGTAGCTTCATAAAAGGAATTTGGCAATGACTCTTCTGATTCTATATTGTGAAATACCTTAAGGAGTATAGGTATTAATTCTTCTTGGAAGTTCTGGTAGAATTCTGCATTGAAACCATCTGGTCCTGGGCTTTTTTTCGAAGGGAGATTTTTGATAACCATTTCTAATTTTTCGCGAGAAACCGGTCTATTTAGATCATTCACCTGGTCTTGGTTTAGCTTTGGTATATGATACTTATTTAAAAAAATGTCCATTTCTTTTGTATTTTCCAGTTTTGTGGCATACAGGCTTTTGTAGTAAGATCTAATGATTCTCTGAATTTCCTCTGTGTCTGTGGTTATGTCCCCCTTTTCATTTCTGATCTTATTTATTTGCTTTACACAACTCTTATTTGGCTGTTTTTTTCTGAATGGCCATTCTGAGAAGAGTAAACATCTTTGGGTGTTGCAAAGATTCTGGTAGAGAATTATGTTATAACTGGTTTCAAAACAAACCACTTAAAAAATCATCAATCCTGCTTATAGACATGTTTGTATATAATATATAATAACTTATAAGCTTTGCTGAAGAACAATAGCACCATATTTTGCATGGACACCTGAAGATGGTGAAAAATGAACGTTAAAACTGTATACCTACAAAAACTGAATGAACAAAATATCAATTCATGGAAAAGCAGATTGGGCACAGTAGCATCCTAGCGTTATGCAGTTGGGCAAGGGAAAGTTTCAGAATGAATTGTGAGTTTCCTTGTGGACCAGCTAATTCATAACTGAGTCATCCACCTGCCATTGGTCAATCAATAACAGTGACCTTTCCAATCATTGAGTTTCTGCTCTCCCACGTATCCTTAGTAGGGTTGGTGTGTGTGAGAGAGGGAAGTATTGAGGAAAGAACATCTAGCACTTCTTCTGGAACAGCTTAGAACTGAGATGGGAAACCGAAAGGGAATATTCTTTTAAATATAGAATATAGCAATCTGCTATATTCTGTATTAACACAATTTAATGCTATTTCTTATGGCTAAATATAATGCTTATTTTTTTTTGTAAACTACAACATTGAAATACTAAGGTTTTTAGGCAAGAGAGATGGCTCTATGGTTAAAAACATATGTTTCTCTTGCAAAGGACTTTCAGTCCTCAGCACCCATGATCATCTGGAACTCCAGTTCTGAAGGGTCCACGGCCCTCTTCTGACTTCTTTGGCACCAGGCGCACATGTGGTGCACAGGTATACATGCAGGCAAAATTATCATAAATATAAACTAAATAAATCATTTTTAGAATGAGTTTTTAAAAATACTATTACTTAAGATGCTGGTTGTCCCTTAGAGCAAAAATAATTGATGATAAATCCAGTATTATAAACAAACAGGATGATGAGTTTGGTCAAAGTCAGTGACAACAGGGGAGGAGGGATAAACGGTGTCTACACTGAAAAGAGTTGTTGTTGGGGGGAAGAAGAAATGGTGTCTACACTGTAAGAGTTGTTGTTGGGGGGGGAATGATATTTACACTAAGAAGAATTGTTGGCTACAGAAACTCAAATCTTAGCTGTTGAGAATTCTGCATTCTTTATTCCACACTACATCACAAAGACATGGAATTGAGACAGCACTCTGATAAAAAAAAAAAAGTGCCATGTAAATCCTTAAGTCTTGAGGATCCTGTATGGGGTTAGAAGGCTGCTGAAGAAAACTGTGCCTTTCCTCTTCTAGTTGCCTCAAATAAACAAAGCAGTGATAAAAGGAAGCCTGTGTGACTTTTTGTGGAAGAAATGTAAAATTAGGTGCTGTTTTTTGAAACAAAAAAAAAATGTTTTACAAGATGTTATGGAGGCAATGAATCAAGATTATCAATAGAGAAGAATGAATGCATCTTCTCTAAAATTTAAAAAAATCCTAGTATCTCTTCAGGTAGGAGTCTAATATCAACATTTCCAAGATTCAAAAAGCTAAGAAAAGTTTTGTCTATCTTGAATGATGGATGCCAAGATTTCTGCGGCGTGTTCAGGTCTATTTGCTTAATACACATTACATGGACAACCTTAAGACCCTTTCAGAGCCTCCTCCAGTGGATCTACTCCCATAGCCACAGGGCACCCTAAGGAATTCCAGATGCAGGTAAGCTCTCTGTCTATCAACACCTTACCTAGGACAGTCCAGATCCAGGGATACTTAAATAGCAGTAACAGTAATAACATCGTCATAATGCATTTTCATGTATAAAATGTGTCAAGCGTTCATGATGTGCTAGGCAGGATGCCAGCTGATTTACACATATAATTACATAAACTTCACTTCAAATTTAAAAGTTGGTGTTTTCATGGGAGCCATTTTACATATGGAGAGAATGTGGATTAGATAGAACTAAGATATGGTTGAACCAGGAAGTGGGTGGTTCCTAAGATCAGGGGCAAGGCCATCTGCGCCCATAGCACACACACAGCAGCATGCCTGACAGCTTCCAGGGCATTTAAACGGGTCGTATACTAAAAACGTGACTGAAGAACAGATCACAGCCTATCAGGAATATCTGCTCCAGGCTTTCTTGTCTTGTGTGTTACTTTCTACTTCATGAAGATAGTTATGAATTTGCCCTGATTATGGAAAAAGCATCCCCAGGGAAGAGCTAAGAAAGCCAATGTCAAGCGGATTTCCTACTCTTTGTATCCCTTGCTTTCTAACTATCATTTCTAACAACGGGTTGGCATATAGTTCAGGTGCATCACCAGCCAAGGGTCATGCGTTTATTCATCTTCATCGGAGAATACCTTTCTGAGAGTGTGTTCACCAACAGCAGCATAGAAATAGGACAGTTCTTTATAGACATAGTGGATTGAAAGTATTGGAGACAAGACTCTAGTCTGGGTCTTTTTATATATACCATCTGTTGACTCTTGGAATTCATAGTTCCTCTTTTAGTAGAAATAAATAGCTAACTTAAATGCATTGTTCATATTATGAATGAAGTAGTAGCCCTAAGAAGATCCCAAACCCAAGTTAAATATTGGGCATCACCTTTCATGTTCCCTTAAAGATATGAATCTGGGCATTTTTCTAACAGGACAAGTGCTTTTAATGAACCGTTTCATGACGACTTCTGCAGAATTGCAAATTTGTAAGTTATTTTAGAAGAGATCTGTTGATGTTGTCACTATAACCTTGAATTTATTAAACTGTGTGTGATTTCATAGATAAGTGATAGCTGAGTTGCAGAAATGAGCAGGAACTGAGTTTTTTCCACTCATTGCTTGTAAGGAGTTATTGGATATAATTTACACTCTCCTCTCTCTCTCTCTCTCTCTCTCTCTCTCTTTCTCTCTCTCTCTCTCTCTGTGTGTGTGTGTGTGTGTGTGTGTGTGTGTGTGTGTGTGTTTAGGTAGTTCCCAAAGAAATTTGACATCTCATGTATGTGAATTTTGGCAGGTAGAAAATAATTGATAACTTAGAAATCAGAAAAACCCTGCTACTGGTATTTAAAATATGATTTTTAATTTATTCATCTACTTTATATCTATATAAATATATAATTAGTAATTTACATATATAGTATACATTTGTTTTTATAAGCGTTTTTAAGATAGTGAGGAGAATGTTGGATCCTACCAGGTTAGATAAAAAAGTAAAAGACACAGGAAAATTGTGAGCCAGAACCTGTGTGGAAAGCTGGGATTCGCTTGAAGGATACGGGATATAAAGGAGAAATGACAGATCAGATGAGAGTCAGTGCTCACTCGCAGGCTCGACATTGCGCTCTGCAGTGATTCAGGGGAAGGTGAGTCTTCTTCCCCTGCTCAAGGTGGGCTCTGTGCTCTTTTTCCTTATTTATGTCTTCAGAACCAGCAATCCTCCAGCAAAAGAGAAAACATTTTCCTTGCTGTTAATTCATTTAGAAAGTCCTCCTCGGCATAGCTCACACACCTCAATATAATGGCTTTAGAAACTTAAAGGCTGAAACCGCCATCTAGGTATTAATCTGGGAATGATTATTTCAAGTGACAAGAAATGGTTTCAATTGCTTGGAGAAGCTAATGAGACACATGAACCCATTCTGCTAATAGCCCCAGAGGAAACTGTTTACCTGGGCACCCTGAGGAGCCAGAAAAGGATAGATTTACAACTCAGAGAATGAAGTGCTGTGTGAATAAACGGAAATGGGGGGGGGGGGGGAGAAGTAGAGAACATAGCACGGAGCCTTTCACAGTGAATATTCAAACTTAAGAATCAAATTATGATTCTTAGACCTGGATGGAGGTGGGCGGTCCTTGGACTTCCCACAGGTCAGGGAACCCTGATTGCTCTTCGATCTGATGAGGGAGGGGGACTTGATCGGGGGAGGAGGAGGGAAATGGGAGGCGGTGGCAGGGAGGAGGCAGAAATCCTTAATAAATAAATAAATTTAAAAAAAATCAAATTATGGGTCATTTGTTCAGCTTTTGTTCATGACCTTAGAGACAGGTCAACCCGAATTTACATAACAGGACACTCATGGCTCTCTCCGGGACAGATTTCCTTTTATTCTCCCCCTCTGCTGCCCTGAAGGTGTTAGATAGATGCCGTTTCCAAACACACACACACACACACACACACACACACACACACACACACGTCCACTGCCTACTTTGATAGTGGGAAGCAGAAAGTGAGAAATCTCTCTGGGCTCTTGTTCATTTAAACTAGCAGGTCCACTAAAGGCAAGAGAAGGTTTTTTTTTTGCTCTGTCAGCACCCCACCACATCTCTGTGGTTGAGGAGTAAAGCAAAAAGGAAATCACACTGATTCACAAACAGTCAAAGCTTGAGGTAGACCAGAAGTCTTACCGCTTTCACTTCCTATTAAAGCTGAAAATGATTATTTGCTAACGAGGGATCCAGGGCCCAGTTGGTTCACACCGAGGTGGTATGAGGTAGGTTCACATCAGTCTTCTTTTCCTTGAAGGCCTCCAGACCCTGGGTACTCTAAAAACATCTCTGTGAAAGTCCATTCAAGGAGTGCTTTAGAAGAACTTTATTCTCAAGAAGAAAAGAAAAAATATTATCTTTCATCAAAATATCGACAAGAAAACTAGCAAAAACACTGACTATGAAGAGATGCCAATAAACCTAAAAGCCATGCAAATTGCAGGGTTTGGTTTAGGCTTCAGAGGGATGCAGGGGTTTGTGCCCGGGACCTGGGCAGCAGTGTAGGAAACTGAGTAAGTGTGAGACTTGAAACTCACTTCTTGTTTCAACTGCTCACAAGTCCTGATGATGGGTGCTCCATATTCCTACTCAATATTTTCTTTTTTACCATGGGGGGGTGGGGTGGGGAAGAAGAGTTGTCGGGAGGATTCAATGTAAAATTGTAATTTATCTCTCTCAGCAAATGTCTCAGCTCTGAGTTGCATCACAGCTCAGATGAGCCTGAAACAGATGTTGCTGGGTTGGAAGAAACCCAAAGATGCTCATTTGGATCACTTCCAGTGATGCTACAATGCCTGCCAGAAGCCCAGCCTGTCCTTCCAACACTGTACCTAACGTTTCCGAACTCCAGATCCTTCAGAAGAGGAATGGGAAAGGGCGCAATACTGAGGTCAGTACTGAGGTCACTTCCATTTAACAACAGAGCATACTGAATTTGACTAGATTGGCTGTGAGTTACGTGGCCTTCTATACTGCAGCAGGCTCCTGCTTTATGTACCAAGCATCTCGTGTTCCAGTTCATCCAGCCCTTCTAGTCAGCAGTCAGAGGGCTCACACGGGTCACCCTAGTGTGACAGTGCCTATCTAGCGCCGTGATTAGGTAAGGGAAACATGGTAGTGACACACGGGTCCAAAGTCAAACCCAGCTGAGTCTGCTGATGTCAATTGCTTGGCTTAACGTCTCTAGGACGTTCATCTGTGAGCTGAAAATAGCAATGACACATGTTGGATGGGGTTGTGTTAAGGACTAACGAGAGTAATAAATTGCAGGTGTTTGGAATTTTGCCTGGCACATGGTGATTAGTCAAGGGATTTTGATGGTTATTAACATTATACAGATCAAGGACTCTGATTGGAATTGCTGGGAAGTGAGAAGACATACAGAAACGATGGGATGGACTTTTTTGTTTTCTAAAATTGACTTTGATGGTGTCAGTTAAGAGAATGAAACAACAAACAAAAAACCAAAAAACCCCAACCCCACAGGTTAGTTATATATGACCTAACAATGCAGCTGTATCATATAATAAGAACAGGAAAATTCTTCAATTGTCAAACTTTTTAAGATTGCCCAAGATGAGAAACAAAAAAGAAAAAATTCCCAGATATTTCTATGTTCTTAAATATTGCTTTGGTTAAATTGGAACTCAATGGTATAAGACAATGAATGTGACTTATAAAAAATGTGACTTAAAGCAAAAATGAAGAATTTAGGAAAAAGTAAAGAAGTAAGTCAAGGGCTGAAGAGACAGCTCAGTGGTTGGTTAGAACACAGTTTCTTCTTTAGAGGACCCAGGTTCACATTCCAAACACCTGCATGGCAACTCACAACTGTCTGGAACTCCAGTTCCAGGAGATCCAAAACCCTCTTCTGGCCTCAACAGGCACAAATGTAGTGCACAGATATACATGCAGGCAAAATACCCATACACATAAAAAATAAAAATGTAATAACTTCAAAAAGAAGTAAACTAGCACCCAAAGCAGCTTAATTGCATTATAGTAATCTATAGATTGTTTATCATAGGGGGTGTGGCATTATATTTTGGTGCCTGATAAATTGTGTTATTTGGGGATATCAGTGGATGTCAAAGTAGTATTAATTACCAGGTTAAGAAAGGTCAATAGAACTTACCTGGAAAACACATAGAAATGATTATACCAAACTAATCACCATGCTAAACTCATGGTGTTTTCATGATGATTCTGGACTAATGGGCTCATTGCTCAAAAATCACAAAGCTGTCTGTGATCTTAGAAGAAACTGTGTAGTTGACAGCACCAGATAACCAGCAATGGCAGGCTTGGCAGTCACCAATATCAAAATAACGGAGATGCCCCACTCTTAGTTCCTCTGTAAGAGTCAAGAAGCCTCATCAAGCAACGCCCTCAGCAACATCCAGAGTCAAGGCAGCCTACACAGCAAATGCCATAGGTTGCTGAAGAGCCTGTGGGACATCCCTGAATAGACTGCTGGTATTTTAGACAACGCACCATGATGTTCACTGCAGACTTTCCTATTCTATGGGTCCTAAGAAATCCCTGTTAGGATATGTGTTCTTCAAAGTCTGGAAAAACCACGCCAGGAAGATTTTAGACAATCTTCATCACAAGATAGAAGCTGGTAAACAAGTAATCTGAAAAATACTTCTTTGAGTCTCTGCTTTTCTTCTTTTAATACACATGGAAAGAACATATTGCTGTGTTTAATAAAGTCGGTTAACAGATGTTCCAAGCAGTAACCATGGAATAGCTTGACAGCTAATGATAACAAAACGTTACACCATGTTATTCTCCTCTATCAAAAGGAATGGTCCAAAAGAGTGCCATACAATCTTCCCGGCTCTCATTTCCTCCAAGGTAGCCATCCAGCAATGGTGAGTCACTACCCATCCCCATCAGTTCTTGGCATTGGCAGTGGCAGGCAGATGCAGTATATTTTTCCCCAGATGAAGAGGCCTGGGAAGACTAAATTTTACCAGAGCTATTTATCCAAATCCTGACATCACTTCACAGGACTGGCAAGTATCTGCCCAACTATCACCATTCACTTTCATGAGCATCTAACCTGGAGGTTCTCAACCTGCGGTCATGACCCCTTTGCGGGGGTTAAAGGACCCCTTCACAGGGTAGCCTAACATGATCAGAAAACACAGGTATTTACATTATGCTTCATAACAGTCACAAAGATACAGTTGTGAAGTAACAACAAATATAATTTTATGGTTGGGAGTCGCCATAACACAAGGAATTGTATTAAAGGGTCACAGCATTAGGAAGGTTAAGGACCACTGATCTAATCTTCAGTGAAAATGCTCAGAAAGATATGCATGAAGAATACTCACTAGGTACATGTGCTCTTATTAATATAAGGTGCTGCCTCTCTTCCATATGGGATGGTATGCCAGCAATAAACCAAGGAAAACTTGGGTATTGTATTTCACAGTAAAATAACATACAAACTCTAGCTTCTTAGGTCACATATTGTACCTTCTGATATAGAGACATTCCACAGATTGCATAGACTCAGCCTTCATTTTAGGAAGGAACTCAGGTTCTAGGATATAACCCATGAATTATATAAAGAAGAATCAGTGCATGAGATGGAAATCATAATAGATCTGGGCTATTGTGGAATTCCTGAAAGCATAGGGCATGGAGGGGCAGAAATTAAGAAGCCAGGCAAAGGAATCATTGGTCAATGCTGACCTCTCTAGCTCCCTGATCTAGTTCTCAATATATTAGATAGTTGATCATAAAATGAAATAAAATATAAAGATATATAAAATTATGAAATAGAAAAATGTGCCCCCAGAGCTTCTGGTACAATCTGCAAAGATCAGCACTTTGCTTCCGCCATGCCAATGAACTGCACAGGAAATATAGGCTAAAAGACAGAGTTTTATAGCCTTGTAACATGATAGGAAGACTAATTATGTATTTTGGTTTTCCTGCCTGATGTGTGGAAAATTTGCAAATATGCAGGATTATTGATCATTTTCAAATTTCGAATGTGAACTTTCTCTGAAATCACTTTCATAGACCATTTCCCCAGCGCTTATTCCTTTGGACATTAGACCCAGCATACAATGAATGTTCATCTGTGGGGCTTTACATATTTCCCAGAACCTAACTCATTTCCAGGCAACATAATACAACTTTCCATAGGGTGTTAACAAAGTAATTGATCCTGGTAAACCTGAAGCCTTTCCCAACAAATTTTACCCTAGAATTAAGCTGGGAACATATTAAAATAGCTTAAGATAAGCATGTTTGTATTCTGGGCTAATTCTGCCTCCCCCCAGTTCCAGAGGCAGCAGATACAATGGTATACCATTGGAATCAGCACAGCCAGCAAAGACATTGTCGATACACGCTTACTAAAACCATGAATTACTGGTATTTGGGGGATTATAGCTCATTAATTAAGCAAGGAGGTAAAATTCAGAGTCTTATAGTTGCTAAAGTAAGAGAACGGAAATGGAATACCCTTTATAGAGGAATGCCTTAATGCTAAAAACAGAAACGTTTGTATTCTTGCCCGTCAATTTTAAAAATTGGTTTGGCAGGATATGGATGACGTGAAAGGTTGGTTGGCATAAGTGGTGCAATGCCATGTGGGCAATGAAGGCTCTATATCATAAGAACTTATGAAGACAGGCAGCTAAACGCTGCTGCCCCCACTGACAGCATCTCCGCATGAGGAGATAGAACATTAGGTAGGTAGATCAGCAGGTAAGTCACATCCAGTATACTCATCTTAAACTAATCACTGGGGACTGGCATAAATAGCTTCCCTTCTCCTCATGGTACAGTACATGCATTGTTCTCTAGATGAAATAAAGATGGGATGGTTATTGAAAACACATGAGTCTTTCACAATGTGGTTAGTGCCACATGTGGTTTCAATAACCAACTAGTATTTGTTTAACATATAGTGACTTTATTATTAAATGTGGTATGATTATTCAATTTGAATGTCAAATACTGAAACCAACCTGGTTAAAGCTAATACCTACTTACTGTTAGATGTTCAGCAAATGCTCTTTAATGTGGAGTTATTATTTAATTATTTTAATCTTGGAAGTTTTCTTATAATTTACCTTATTACTCTCCACAATTTCTGTGTGCTCACAACACCGCCCTTGTTTCAGTCTTTGCCTTCTTACTTATCTATACCTGAGTAACAAGAGGGTAATCAATTAGATGTATCAATACTTTTCTAATTCTTGTCTTAGTTTTTTTTTTTCCCAGTATAGTTCTACCTTTATTCTGGGAGGATTACATGGTTCTTGGATATCAGTGACATATTATTTCCAAAACTTAAAAAAAAAGCAAAAAACAAAAAAAGCCCACTTTATGTGCTTGTTTTTAAGATTCTGTAGGACCAATAAAGATAACTATTTCCCCCCTTATCTAAATGCTCTAAAACTGAAGCGCCCCAAGGAAAGGATCCGTAGCACAATAGTTCTTTGCCAGCTGCAAACCAGGACATGAATTTCCCTCTGCAGCTCTGATGGTAAAGGTCTGCTAGATCTTCATGACATCTGTAGAGAGAACAGAACTAAACCCAACTGTATTGCAGAGAAAGTGTGACCGCTAAACTCTGAAAACTCAAGAGGAAGCTTGAGAGACCAAATGCCTGTTGTGTTCAACTCAAGATTCTACAGAACTAGACAGCGTCTCAGGTCCACGAGAGAACCTTTCACAGTAGATCCTTCAGGTTGTATTTCCTTTATTCTTGGAGAAGCAGAGCCTATTTCCTGAATTTCCTCCATGACCCTTGGAGAAAGTGCTAGGCCCTCTGGGAAGGGTATGATCAAGTACCTCCATGCCTACCTTACTTCTAATTCTGTCACCTGATTTCATAAGCATCAACCTGTCATCTACTTAAACTTACCCATCTTACTTCACAGGCCATTCAAAGGAACAAAACTTGGGATGTGTGGAGAAATAAGTTGTGGAGTAATGTGAATAGTCGAGAAAGGGAAGGATATTCATCAGTCAGAATAACACCTTATTCTTTTCTTGTTACTGTTTAATTTTGAGATTGTATTTTAATTACAATATTTTTCCCTCTAAATCCTCTTATGCATCCAACCCTGCTGTTCTTCAAATCCATAGCTACTTTTTCTTCAACTGTTATCAGTTAATTTTTATAAAGGACACGCAGTGTCCTAAATAGTGTTCCTTGTTGCTTTCCTGAGCATCACCACATTTAAGCCCTTAGGGACCCTGAGGATGAAGCCTGACAGATGGCTTAGATAATCCCTCACAGTCTCTTTACCAGAAAATGGGCGAGGCAGGACATAAATCAGGACATAAATACAAGTAGCCTGGCTCCAGTGTCAAGCCTACATTCAAAGAATGGGCTGTGGAGTTTGATGAATGAGTTCAAGTAGTTGACAGGTTGATTCTTGTGAGGGTCAGACCCTGATCACCTTTTATCCTGTGAGCTCCAGGTGAAGCTTTGTTCCAACAGGAAGATTTTTCTGATAGAGCAGTATGAGAATTGAATAGATGCCTGAGGGCCAGTGGGAAATATCAATTCTGGAGTTAGGAATGTTGAAAGGGCTGACAGTTACTTTTCAAACCAAGCCACATGTCTACAGCATGGGCAATGTTCTAGGAACAACCAGCAGGGATGGTGGAAAAGCCCTACCACTTATTCTGGCAAATTTAGGAGAAAATTCTCAGAAGACAGTAAGAAAATATACTGTTTATTGCATAATTTAAATCTCTTTCTGCCTCATTTTTGTGGGGAGAATGTTTATACTTTTTTTTTTTTTGCCAACTGCCAACCTATGTTATGACTGTTAAAGACTTCATTCAAATGCAAAACACCAGGCTCACAGGTCTCACCAATTAGGAGGTATATTGTCTTTACACTGGTTGCCAATGTAATTTTGTTTCTAATATGCTATGAAAGCAGGGGGCAGTTAAATAAAGCCCAGACCTACTGACTGCTTGTCAAGGAAGTAGCGCATGCTGAGAGCAAAGGCTCCTTTCCATGTGCTATGTTTATACACATCTTCTCCTGGGCTTCAGCCACAGTTTCTAACTGTGGCAAATAAAAAAGAATTTCCTTGGCTGGCTGGAATCTAATCATCGGGTGTGGGACAGTGATTCTCTATTCATGGTGATCTGTATTATTATCCCCAGCATCTTCTCCAACATGAGAAGGAATTACTCAAGGTGTGTCTATTCGACCACCGATAAGAAACATTATATTTGTTGTTGTACTACAGAGGAAAGAAGAATGTTTTTCCTACCATCAAGATTAACTCATAGCAAGTTATTCACACTGCACGTGACTGCTCTCATTTTTTTCCCTGCCTCATCTCAACTATCTCCTCTGATAGCTAAGGCCAGAAGTTCTTGACATTCAACTAGAGTGTTCACTCTTTTAAGAACCAAATTCACATACACTTTCCTTCTGATGAGAACTTAAATTGCAGACTATAAGCATAATTAACTGGCTCAAGGAAAAGCACAGCTTTAAGACAGAGCATTGCTCACCAGCCCCCTGTACTCATCATTTGTACCACCAATTAAAGGAAGATAACCTCGCAGAAAGACAGGAGAAGAAAAGAAAAAAAAACTCTGACATAGATTTTCTTTCTAGAGATCTCATTTGGTTCTACTATTTTGGTCACACAAATTTTGATTCCTTAGAAAATTTGGGGGATACAAAAGCTAAGAACAGAAATCTGAGAATGCTTGTTTTTTAATGAATAATTAAAATATGGGTAGATTATATTTGAGAGAAGATATTTAAATGGGATAAGGATAATTGTTTTCACATTACTCTAGAGTGATTTGCAAGAAAGAGGAAGACAGAGTATTTGAGAGGGATAAAGGGATAACAGGAAGGATAATGATGGAAAGGAGAGGGCAATAGAGGAGCAAATATGAACAAAGTGTAATAATGTTTCCATTATGAAATTGTCATAATTAAATTCATTATTTTATATGTTACCTGAAAGTAAAAAATAATAATTTAAAAATTTAAGTCATTTGCTATTATCATGGAGGATGCAATTAATCCAACCAGTAGAATCTACAGATAAGTTGAAGATATAGTTTGGTCGGGTATAAAAATTTTAAAAGAGCATTATAACAATTTGTGATCCAAAGAATCTCTCAACTACTTAAGAAGAAAGAATGTTTTATGTTACCCTGCAGGAACAGTTTTCAAAGGGTATAATTTCACATTCAGTATTTTAAAGATAAAATGTTCATGATAGATAAAGATTTGCCTAAATAATGATGAGAGCTCTTCCCCTTGCCAGTCTTTGAACGTATTTCTGTAGGAATATTCAATGAGAATTTAATATTATAATCCAGAGAGGCTATGTATGAGTCATGAGCAACCAGCAGCTAAGAATACTAGCACTGAATATCAATTGAAAGAGAATCCCATAACTGTTTTCTGTAACCTGAGGTGGACAGTATTCTTTGGAGGTCCTAGAGCTTCCAAATCATAGTAAATGAATCATTGCAATGTACTAATAGCGTGTTACATGCCAAATATTGTGTTAAAAGGGGGACACACAATTTGGGAGTTTTAACTTAAATGGTCCTTCAATCTTTATACTCACTACCTACCTATACTAGCAAAGAAGACACTTGGTTTCATGTTAACCCCCATTACTTACTGATTGGACTTAAAATCACTGTGGAAATAAGCTTTCTGGGTCTTTCCAGATAGGTTAAACTCAGAAGAGAATACCTACCCTTAATATGAGTAGTGCCTTCTGATGTGGAATGTCCTTCTGTATATGTGTTGCTTTTTTATTGGTTGGTGAATAAAGCTGTTTGGGTCAATGGCTTAGCAGAGCAAAGCCAGGAGGGAAATCTAAAGAGAGAGAGAGAGAGAGAGAGAGAGAGAGAGAGAGAGAGAGGAGCCAGGAAGACACCATGTAGCTGCCAAAGGAGATGGACGCCACAGACCTTTACCTGAAAAGCCACAGCCTTATGGCGATACACAGATGAACAGAAATGGAGAAATGGGTTAATTTAAGATATAAGTTAAACAGGATAATGCCTAGGCTATTGGCCAAGCAGTGTTGTAATAGTTTCTGTGTGATTATTCAGGTCTGAGCGGCCAGGAATGAACGAGCAGTCTCTGCTTACAGCCTTCATCAGGAATGGGAGTCTGAGGCTGAAAAATAGAAAGACGCTTAGCACCAGCATTCTCCTCTCTCACTGATGTGGACAGCATGTATCTACCAGCACACACCCACTGTTGATCTATGTTCCCTGCAATGATGGACTATGTTCCTTCTTCACCTGAGCCAAAATGAACCCTTCCCTCCTTAAGCTGCTCATGTCAGGCATTTTGCCTCAGCAACGAGAAAAGTAGGCCTTTGTTTTGTCTTATTTACCATGTCCATTGCCTTCCAGAAGCTTTTCAGTTTCAGAAAGTCTCGTTCGTTCTCAGTGTCAGTGCTGCTGGTGTCATATTTAGAAAGTGGTCTCCTGTGCCAAGACATTCAAGGCTACTTCTCACTTTCTCTTCTATTAGATTCAATGTAAGTGGATTTATGTTGAGGTCCTTGATCCATTTGGGCTTGAGTTTGTGCATAGCGATGGATATGGATCTATTTGCAATCTTCTACATGGTGACATCCAGTTATACCAGCGCCATTTGTTAAAGATGCTTTCCTTTTTCCATTGTATCATTTCACCCAGTGGGAAGAGTGGGTGTGGATGGGTTGGTGGGGCGGTGAGGGGGGACAGGAGGAAGAGTGAGGAGGGAGAACTGTGATTGGAATATAAAATAAAATTTAAAAACCAAATTAATTAATACAGTGTGTCAGTGGAGAGGAGAGATTTGATATTCTAGAATGAAATGATAAGATTTGCTAATGAACTGTCTGAAGGTTGAACTGACAGTCCCTGAGTGTATCAAGGAGGTGCTGGTGAATAAAGGTAGGTCCTTACTGAGAAAACTAAAATGGGGAAAGACTGGAGCCTGAGCTACGTGAGGAAGAGAAATCATGCAACATTAGATGTGTTTGCTTTAAGATGCAGAGGTAGACACGGCGAGGCTGCAAGAGGGACTCAATGAGAAACCCAAAAAGTAAGGATTTCAGAGAGAATATTTAAAACCAAACTTAGAGATGGAATCATCTAGGAAAATACTGAAAGAATTGAGTCCCAGGACACCCTGTGTTTTTGCAGAGCAATGAAAAGCAGACAGCTAAGAAACCTAGAAAGAAGGGTGAGGGGATAAAAGAGAGTGAGGGAGCTGCTTCCTTAGAAGCCAGAGCTGGAGGGGCTTTCAAAGGGATCTAAAGGACCACTGTCCATGTTTGAAACAACAGTTCATCATGTTGTTTCAAAAGCAAAGAAAATTTGGATGACTGTGTACCATGAGGATCGGTGTGACTCACTAGGAGCAGAAGCCAGACAGGGCTGAAATGAACAGGACTTAATTTTCTTTCAGTATGCGAACTTGTCTAATGCCCCTGGGCTCGGGTTGGATCAAATTCCTAGCCACAGCATCTAAAGCCAAAGTGCAAGTCCTGCTCCTTCATCGCGGAGCATGAGGGAAGCGACAGAGTGGAACCCAAGAGAAAGCACAAAGCTGAGGGTGGTTTTCAGTGAGCTGACCACTGCTTGCTGCTGAATACACTTGACTGCTTGAATGTAAAGAATTCTAGCAGAAAATTCATTATTCTATCTAAGAAGAGAACATCCAGGAACCGGGGGGGGGGGGGGAATTGTCTCTTTCCCCACTGTCAAAGTCAAAGCAACTTCAAAGACAACATCTCTGGCATCTTCTGTAAGCGACTGAGCTATTTGGTCCATGTGCACAGAAACAGTGTCTCTCTGCCATGCACAGTCACATGTGGGGGTGTCTCAACACGCAGTAGAGCAGGGCAACCATGAGAACCTCTCTGGTTTTGCATCTCTGGAAACAGCATGGCGATCACTCTTGCCAGACCCAGGAGTTTATATAGACAAAGACAAGGAAGCAGGAGTCCATGAGCTATGCCCACTAAGCTCTGAATCCATGGCAACATCTGTGGACTGAATGTGGTCTCTCATCTGTCAACTCTGCCCTCTGCGAACAGTCGTTGTGAGTAATTGCTCTTTCACTAAGGCACATGTGTTCAGGCAAACAGAACCAGACAAGGGCTATGGATCATTCATGCCTGCCTTGAGCCCCTGGACCAGAGGTACTGTCTTGGGAATTATTCTCTTGTCTCTAGAACCTCAGAGAACATGGAGACGTCTCTCCCCATCCCTGCTACGGAAATTGTACTCCTTGATACTCTTTTGAGGAAGTGCTTTATCACACCCCTAAATAAGGGATTTTCTGCTACAGGGGCCAGGATGGGGAGAACGGCAGTTAAAAACACAGAGAAATTTCTCTGAACAGGGCTCTTTAAAAGCTGATCACCCATGGTTTGCCACGGCCCGCCTTCCAATTATATAAGAATCAACAGGAAATTCAACTTAGCATGTCTGGATCTGGATGAGCCACGACCTGACTCTTCCTGAATGAATCAGCTCAACAATTTCTTCTTGTCATAAATCATATTGAAATTTTGTTTTGTTGTTGGCTCCTTTGGAGAACAGGTTCTCATATAGGCTGGTGGGAAGTGTACTAGGTAGCTGAAGATGGCCGTGAATTCTGATCCTCCTCCTGTCTTTATCTCCCAAACACTTCAAAGATCTCTTTATGATATCTAATGCATATGCTTAAATTTCATATAGCACCTGCCTGGCAATGGAAAAGTAGAGACAAATAGAAAATGGGCCTGAACATTTAAGTAATTTCCCCAGAATCACAGAGAATTTTCATATATGTATATATTATACTTCATATATGTATGTATATACTTCATACATGTATATATTATACTTTGATCATATTTACCCCCTCTATTGCTATTTTTAAGCCCATCTGTTTTTCACTTTTTCTTTCCCCTTATACCCTTCTTGATTTCATGCCCCCTTTCTCCCCTAGATTCCACATCACAGAAACAGCATATGATATGTTTCTCATTATTTTGAATAAAGTAAAATGATATTGTTTTTCACGCAATGATCAGACGTTCCATTCATTTTTGTGAAAACAACATAATCCCATTCTTCTTTATAGCTGAGTAAAAATTTCACAGCTCAGTTTCCATAACAAACAGGACTTGCAAGAAAGAGAGCATAAAGTCTTACAAGAAATAAAGCATAAGACTGGAAACAAGAAAGATATCTAATAGAAGATACACCCTTCTTAGTTGGCAGTGAACCAGACGACAACAATAGAAACAGGCAATACATATTTATTTATTTATTGCTTACTATCAATAAGATCTACTAACTGATTCAATTCTCATCTTAGTCATCAGATGAAGGATGAAGCCCCAAAGGCTTAGGTAACCTGCTCAGCATCACACAGCTCTTGCACAGCAAGTACAGTGTGACTCCAGACACTCTGAAGAGGGTACACGTGTGGTCGGAGTGAAACAGAGGTTTATCAGGTTTCAGGTCGTCCTTGTATAGTCAGTCAACAAGTGACGACAGGTCCTAAGGAAGTGAGCTGAGTTTAATGAACTACAAAGAAGTTGGGATGAGAAATACTGAGGTCATTGCAGAAACTAAAATGCAAGAAGAAGTCGTAATAAGCACAACTCTGTCTCTGACCCTGGACAAGCCTCAGGTTAAATCCAAGAAGAAATCCACGGACACAGACTAGCTTCGTGGTACTATCAGGAGATGGAAAGAAGCTAAAGATTGGAAATGGTTCCACAAATTCAACCTGAGGAGTACATCTGTGGTCAGTGACTCTGTGAGCTCAGGCATGAACCATCTGGTGACTTGTTTAGGCCCTTGAAATACATACTCTTTTTAACAGATGGATATTTATTTCAGAATCATCAGTCAAGTGGCTGCCTACTGTGGCCACAACTTTCTCAAGAACTCTTGTCATGCAGAGACAAACCACAGGAATGACTGGTCAACACCCTCAGAGCTCAAACTCTGAGGTCTACCAGTAGCTGGGTGACCCTAAGCATGCCCGTCTGGCTACTTCTGCAAATCCCCTGATTCTAATACAACCTCAAAGTATCCAAGAACAGGGCCTACATCCATCCATCCATCCATCCAACCATCCATCCATCCATCCATCCATCCACATTTTGAGGACATTCTGCTTCCCCACATGACCCTCTTCTATTATAAATGCTTGGCTTTGGTCATTTTCTCTTCTTTTTCTTCTCCTCCCACTCACTTGACTTCCTTTTCTTTCTTGGGAACACTCTTCTGAAAGAGAGACAACATCTTCTCCAGTCAGCAGAGTGGAACTGGCCAATGGGATAAAAGGTTTTGTAATCTACCAAATTTTCAGCTGATATTTTAACATCTTAGTTAATTCAAATGGTTAGTCACCAGTGCCCCCAGGGCAACCTGCCATATTGTAATACAATTAGCCTCCAAACATCTCAGTTCCTGGAAGGGCCCTTTCTTTTTTTTTTTTTTTTTTATTATTTTTTTTATTTTTTTATTTTTTTTTCTTTTTTTTTTTAATTTATTTATTTATTAAGGATTTCTGCCTCGTCCCCACAACCGCTTCCCATTTCCCTCCCCCTCCCCCGATCAAGTCCCCCCCCCCCCTCATCTGCTCGAAGAGCAATCAGGGTTCCCTGACCTGTGGGAAGCCCAAGGACTGCCCACCTCTATCCAGGTCTCCTAAGGTGAGCATTCAAACTGCCTAGGCTCCCACAAAGCCAGTACGTGCAGTAGGATCAAAAACCCACTGCAATTGTTCTTGAATTCTCAGTATTCCTCATTGTCCGCTATGTTCAGCTAGTCCGGATTTATCCCCTGTTTTTTCAGACCTAGGCCAGCTGGCCTTGGTGAGATCCCAATAGAACATCCCCATTGTCTTAGTGTGTGGGTGCACCCCTCGTGGTCCTGAGTTCCTTGCTCGTGCTCCGTCTCCTTCTGCTCCTGATTTGGACCTTGAGATTTCTGTCCGGTGCTCCCGTGTGGGTCTCTGTCTCTGTCTCCTTTCATCGCCTGATGAAGGTTAATATTCCTGAGGATGCCTATGTGTTTGTCTTTGGATTCACCTTATTTAGCTTCTCTAGGAACATGAATTATAGGCTCAATGTCCTTTATTTATGGCTAGAAACCAAATATGAGTGAGTACATCCCATGTTCCTCTTTTTGGGTCTGGCTTACCTCACTCAGGATAGTGTTTTCTATTTCCATCCATTTGTATGCAAAATTCAAGAAGTCCTTGTTTTTTACTGCTGAGTAATACTCTAATATGTATATATTCCATACTTTCTTCATCCATTCTTCCGTTGAAGGGCATCTAGGTTGTTTCCAGGTTCTGGCTATTACAAACAATGCTGCCATGAACATAGTTGAGCATATACTTTTGTTGTATGATAGGGCCTCTCTTGGGTATATTCCCAAGAGTGGTATTGCTGGATCCAGGGGTAGGTTGATCCCGAATTTCCTGAGAAACCGAAACACTGCTTTCCAGAGTGGTTGCACAAGTTTGCATTCCCACCAGCAATGGGTGAGTGTACCCCTTTCTCCACAACCTCTCCAGCAAAGGCTATCATTGGTGTTTTTTATTTTAGCCATTCTGACAGGTGTAAGGTGGTATCTTAAAGTTGTCTTGATTTGCATTTCCCTGATTGCTAAGGAAGTTGAGCATGACCTTAAGTGTCTTTTGGCCATTTGAAGTTCTTCTGTTGAGAATTCTCTGTTCAGATCAGTGCCCCATTTTATAATTGGGTTGATTAGCCTTTTACGGTCTAGTTTCTTGAGTTCTTTATATATTTTGGAGATCAAACCTTTGTCAGTTGCAGGGTTGGTGAAGATCTTCTCCCAGTCAGTGGGTTGTCTTTTTGTCTTAGTGACAGCGTCCTTTGCTTTACAGAAGCTTCTCAGCCTCAGGAAGTCCCATTTATTCAATGATGCCCTTAGTGTCTGTGCTGCTGGGGTTATACATAGGAAGTGGTCTCCTGTGCCCATGTGCTGTAGAGTACTTCCCACTTTCTCTTCTATCAGGTTCAGTGTGTTCGGACTGATATTGAGGTCTTTAATCCATTTGGATTTGAGTTTTGTGCATGGTGATAGATATGGATCTATTTTCATTCTTCTACAGATTGACATCCAGTTTTGCCAGCACCATTTGTTGAAGATGCTCTCTTTTTTCCATTGTATACTTTTAGCTCCTTTATCGAAGATCAGGTGTTCATAGGTTTGTGGGTTAATGTCAGGGTCTTCTATTCGATTCCATTGGTCGACTTCTCTGTTTTTATGCCAATACCAAGCTGTTTTCAATACTGTAGCTCTGTAATAGAGTTTGAAGTCAGGGATGGTAATGCCTCCAGACAAACCTTTATTGTATAAGATTGTTTTGGCTATCCTGGGTTTTTTGTTTTTCCATATAAAGTTGATTATTGTCTTCTCCAGATCTGTGAAGAATTTTGATGGGATTTTGATGGGGATTGCATTGAATCTATAGATTGCTTTTGGTAGAATTGCCATTTTTACTATGTTGGTCCTCCCAATCCAAGAGCAAGGGAGGTCTTTCCATTTTCTGGTGTCTTCTTCAATTTCTTTCTTCAAAGACTTATAGTTCTTGTCAAGTAGATCTTTCACTTCCTTGGTCAGGGTTACCCCAAGGTATTTTATGCTATTTGTGGCTATCGTGAAAGGTGAAGCTTCTCTGATTTCCCTCTCTGCTTCCTTATCCTTGGTGTATAGGAAGGCAACTGATTTTTTGGAGTTGATCTTGTATCCTGCCACGTTACTAAAGCTGTTTATCAGCTGTAGGAGTTCTTTGGTAGAATTTTTGGGGTCGCTTATGTACACTATCATATCATCTGCAAATAACGAAAGCTTAACTTCTTCCTTTCCAATACGAATCCCCTTGATCTCCTTATGTTGTCTTATTGCTATTGCTAGAATTTCAAGCACTATATTGAAGAGGTATGGCGAGAGTGGACATCCTTGTCGTGTTCCTGATTTTAGTGGGATGGCTTTGAGTTTTTCTCCGTTTAATTTAATGTTAGCTGTTGGCTTGCTGTAAATAGCTTTTATTATATTTAGGTAGGACCCTTGTATCCCTATTCTCTCCAAGACCTTTATCATAAAGGGGTGTTGAATTTTGTCGAATGCTTTTTCAGCATCTAGTGAAATGATCATATGGTTTTTTTCTTTCAGTTTATTTATATGGAGGATTACATTGATAGATTTGCGTATGTTGAACCAGCCCTGCATCTCTGGGATGAAGCCTACTTGATCATAATGGATAATTTTTCTTATGTGTTCTTGGATTCGGTTTGCCAGTATTTTATTGAAGATTTTTGCGTCGATGTTCATGAGTGAGATCGGTCTGTAATTCTCTTTCTTGGTTGGGTCTTTTTGTGGTTTTGGTATCAGGGTAACTGTAGCTTCATAAAAGGAATTTGGCAATGACTCTTCTGATTCTATATTGTGAAATACCTTAAGGAGTATAGGTATTAATTCTTCTTGGAAGTTCTGGTAGAATTCTGCATTGAAACCATCTGGTCCTGGGCTTTTTTTCGAAGGGAGATTTTTGATAACCATTTCTAATTCTTCGCGAGAAACCGGTCTATTTAGATCATTCACCTGGTCTTGGTTTAGCTTTGGTATATGATACTTATTTAAAAAAATGTCCATTTCTTTTGTATTTTCCAGTTTTGTGGCATACAGGCTTTTGTAGTAAGATCTAATGATTCTCTGAATTTCC
The DNA here is from genome assembly GCF_018167655.1 of Microtus oregoni. Lineage (NCBI taxonomy): Eukaryota > Metazoa > Chordata > Mammalia > Rodentia > Cricetidae > Microtus > Microtus oregoni. The sequence goes on from NW_024543090.1 coordinate 19,064,920, forward strand.
TCTGTGTCTGTGGTTATGTCCCCCTTTTCATTTCTGATCTTATTTATTTGCGTGTTCTCTCTCTGTCGTTTAATTAGTTTGGATAGGGGTTTGTCGATCTTGTTGATTTTCTCCAAGAACCAGCTTTTTGTTTCATTGATTCTTTGGACTGTTTTCTGTGTTTCTATTTTGTTGATTTCATCCCTCAGTTTTATTATTTCCAGTCTTCTACTTCTCCTGGGCGCGTCTGCTTCTTTTTTTTCTAGAGCTTTCAGGTGTGTTTTTAAGTCCCCAATGTATGCATTCTCCATTTTCTTTAAGTGGGCACTTAGTGCTATGAACTTTCCTCTTAGCACTGCTTTCATTGTGTCCCATAGGTTTGAGTATGTTGTCCCTTTATTTTCATTAAATTCAAGGAAGACTTTAATTTCTTTCTTGATTTCTTCCTTGACCCAGGTGTGGTTCAGTAGTTGACTGTTCAGTTTCCATGAGTTTGTCGGTTTTTTGGGGACAGCGTGGTTGTTGCCTTCTAACTTTAATCCGTGATGATCTGATAAGACACAGGTGGACACTGATATTTTTTTGTATCTGTGGAGGTTTCCTTTGTTTCCGAGTATGTGGTCAATTTTTGAGAAGGTTCCATGAGCAGCAGAGAAGAAGGTATATTCTTTCCTATTTGGGTGGAATGTTCTATAGATGTCTGTTAAGTCCATTTGCTTCATTACCTCCAATAATTCTCTTAATTCTCTATTAGGTTTCTGTCTGATTGACCTGTCCCTTGGAGAGAGAGGTGTGTTGAAGTCTCCTACTACTAGTGTGTGTGGTTTGATGTCTGCCTTGAGTTCTAGTAATATTTCTTTTACATAAGTAGGTGCTTTTATATTGGGGGCGTATATATTCAGGATTGAGACGTCCTCCTGATGAATTGTTCCTGTTATGAGTATAAAGTGACCGTCTCGGTCTCTTCTGATTGATTTTAGTTTGAAGTCAGTTTTGTTAGAAATTAGTATGGCCACACCTGCTTTTTTCTTAGGACCATTTGCTTGAAACACCTTTTCCCAACCCTTTACTCTGAGTAGGTGCCTGTCTTTGTGGTTGAGATGTGTTTCTTGCAAACAGCAGAATGTTGGATCCTGTTTTCGTATCCAATGTTTTAGCCTGTGCCTTTTTATAGGTGAATTGAGCCCATTAATATTAAGTGATATTAATGACCAGTGGTTGTTTACTCCGGTTATTCTTATTGCTTTTGGTAGTAGAGATTGTGTGTCTCCTTTCTTTGAGATGTGCTCGTGAAGGGTCATTAGGTGCCTGGGTTATTGTAGGCAGTGTTGGCAGTGTTGGATTCCTTGGGTTGCGATTTTCCTTCTATTACTTTCTGTAGGGCTGGATTTGTGGCTACGTATTGTTTAAATTTGTTCTTATCCTGGAATGTCTTGTTTTCTCCGTTGATAGTGAACGATAGCTTGGCTGGGTATAGTAGTTTGGGTTTGCATCCATGGTCTCTTAGCTTCTGCAGAACCTCTATCCAGGACCTTCTGGCTTTCATAGTTTCCATCGAGAAGTCAGGTGTAAGTCTGATCGGTTTACCTTTATAAGTTACTTGCCCTTTTTCTTTTGCAGCTCTTAATATTCTTTCTTTAACCTGTATATTTTGTGTTTTGATTATTATATGGCGAGGAGATGTTTTTCTTTGATCCAGTCTGTTTGGTGTTCTGTATGCTTCTTGAATATTTAAATGAATATCTTTCTTTAAGTTGGGAAAGTTTTCTTCCATAATTTTGTTGAAAATATTTTCTGAGCCTTTGAGCTGTGACTCTTCTCCTTCTTCTATTCCTATTATTCTTAGGTTTGGTTTTTTTATTGTGTCCCATAGTTCCTGAATGTTTTGTGTTGAGAATTTGTTGGCTTTGCTGTTTTCTTTGATCTGTACGTTTATTTTCTCTATGGTGTCCTCAGCATCTGAGAGTCTTTCTTCTAGCTCTTGTATTCTATTGATTATGCTTGTTTCTGTAGACTCTGCTCATTGGCCTAGATTTTCCATATCCAGCTGGTCCTCAGTTTGTATTTTCTTCTTTGCCTTCATTTCAGTTTTCAATTCTTGAACTGTTTCCATTACCTGTTTGATGGTTTTTTTTCTTGGTTTCCCAGGGTATCATGTACGTATTTACTCATTTCTTCATACTTTTTGTTATACTTCTCATCCATTTCTATAAGGGCATTTTTTACATGTTGTTTAAGGGACTCTATTATATAAAGTCGATTTTTTCCACTTCTTCTGTGTTAGGTTGTTCAAATACTTCTGTTGTAAGATCATTGGGTTCTGATGTTTTCATGTTGTTTTTCGGATTATTGGGTGAGTTCTTGCCTTGGCGCCTGCCCATCTCCTCCTATTGATCCTATCCAATGGATCCTTTAGAAACCGGATCAGGTTTCCCTGCTGGCCAAGGGCTCCGCTTACAAAATGCCCTCACTCCCTTTCGTGGTTCCTGCTGCAGGCCAAGAACCCTCTCACCCCTCCGAAGGATCTTCAGGACAGGACCAGGCTCCCCTTGTGCCAGTGACCTGGCCAACCAAAGGCCTACCTCTTTGATTCAATTGTAGTAGGGCGATCTGCTCTCCTTATTGCACGCCTGTCCCAGCCGCTTGGGTCTGGCCGCCGCTGCGCCGCGTCTGGCGCCGCCACCGCTGCGCCTCTGTGCCGAAGGGCCCTTTCTTTATTCTCCTTTCATGCCAACAGCTCTTCATTTCCAAAGACAAGGCATGAAATCTAACTCCCAAATCCCACAAAATGGGAGAAAATTTGGTACCACCCACTCACACATTCCCAGTGAAGGTTTCACAGACATGGTTTCTTGACAATTGCTCTGGGACTGGACTTTTGAATCAATTATAACTGTGATTAGTGCCAACAACATTTGTTCTTTCCATATCATGTTCTTAGTAATTAGAAAGCATTTCTCTGGATCACAGAATGCTTCAAGCTTGCCGAAAGTGGGCTCCATTGATGACTTCTCAGTGCTGTGAATGATTCTACTGGGGCTCCCATCATAAAAATAACCACTTCACTGACTAGAGTCAGTTTTCTCCTTACTTAGCCTGCCATTTGCCCAGTATTCACTTAAATAAGTTTGCCTTTGAAAACTATCTTTCATACTGTTTATAGTTGAATCCAGCTTACCCAGAACAAAGCTTTTATAGCCATTTTCCCAGCAAACATTGGACAGAGTGGTACAGGATGAGCTCATTGCTACTCAGCAGATGTTGTGATGGACTATTAAGGCAGAGCAAGTTCCCCTAGACAGGCAGTGGTTATTCAGGACCAGAAAGTGAGCCTCTGTCTATTCCAGACACTAAGGCTGAACCTGTGATGTCTATCAATGCACACATGTAGCCAGGATGGGAATCCCATAGGATTAATGCATAAACTACACAGACCATTGGTGTAGGAGGTTCTTCTGTCTATGTGTTGCATTCATTGGTTGAATAAAGAAACTGCCTTAGCCTTTTGATAGGGCAGCATTTAGATAGGAAGAGTAGACAGAACTAGATGCTGGGAAGAAGGGCAGAGAGAAAGCCACCATTAAGCTGTCAGGTCAAACATGCTGAATCTTTTCCAGTAAGCCAGAACCTTGTGGTGACTTACAGATTATTAGCAATGGGTTGAATCAAGATGTGAGAGTTAGCTAATAAGAGGCTAGAGCTTATGGGTCAAGCAGTAATTTAATTAATACAATTTCTGTGTGATTATTTCAGGAGTAAGATAGCTGGGCGGGATGGAACAAAGGGGCCCCATGCTCCTACAACAGACCATCATGTGCCTCCTTCCGGTACACATTCCCAGCCTTAATCCCTGTACACATTCCCAAATTAATCCTGAAATTCTATGCTAAGTATTCTCTATCCCTTTGCATTAAGTACTTTCATAATTTACTAGAGAGTGTTCAGGACTGACATATTCTTAAGGTTATTAAGAATAGTAATGTTGGCCAGGAGGTGGTGGCCTTTAACCCCAGCACTTGGGAGGCAGAGGCAGGGAGATCTTTGTGAGTTTGAGGCCAGCCTGATCTACAAGAGCTAGTTCCAGAACAGGCTCCAAAGCTACAGAGAAACCCTGTCTCGAAAAACAAACAAACAAAGAGTAGTAATGCTAACCTAAAAGGATGTTCAAAGGTCTGTGACTAGAACTCCAGGAAGACACAACAGGGCCAGGACTGCGATTCTGAAATGTGAAGACGCCCTGTGTAGTCAGTTTCTTAATGAACCAAAACCACGAGAAAGTTCAAGAGTTACTTGAAAAAGGGGTTGGCAAGATAGCTAGATTTTTTTTTTTATGGGCCTGTGGATAAATCTAAGGCCTGATACCTGATACATTAGTATTTCACAATGGAACTACATCCATAGCCCTAACAATTAGTCCTGAAAGCAACATGTACACACACACATACACACACACACACACACACACACACACACACACACACCAGTACTTTGAGAATTTTGTACAATGTGTTTTGATCATATTCATCCCCAATAGATTTTCCCAGATCTATCCCTCTTCAGTACCCACCCAATATTCTGTTCTTTCCTTAACCATCAAGATCAATTTGTGTTGTTCAAATATTCTTGGATGTGTGGTCTTCCACTGGAGTGTGGCCAATGTACCAGGAACTAAATTTTGAATGAAAACTGTCTCTTCTTCTCCTAGAAGCTAACAATTGCAGATAGCTCCAAGACTCGGGATGGGATTTCATACCCAGCTCTCATCTGCTTGCTGGCATTTGGTCTGGCTTGAGCTTGAATGAGTCGTGTATATACTGGTATAGCCACTCTATTGTTCTTTAATGGCAAAGAAGGGGCATCTCATTATCCTTGTCCACTAAGAAATGCTTTTCCCTGAAGTGATTTCTGTTAGGCTCTGACAAAACTCTTTCTAGGCTATAAATCTAAAGTTCTTTTGGGAAAATAGCAAATAAGGGGTAGAGGTTAAGTTATTCTAAGAATGTATGCAAATAATAGTCAAGAATTTCTGAAACTGTGAATTCGATTTCATTAACATATAATAATCTAATCAAGTATTTATCTAATTTGCAATGAACTAAGAAATTTATACCAAATATTATGAAAGCAGTTACTTAAGTTTCCTGGTATTCATAAGAGCAGCTTTACATGTGTGAGGGCTATTCTTGGTTGTCAACTTGACTATATCCGGAATGAACTATCATCCAGAAATGGAGGACACACTTGTGACCCGGATCTTGAGGCAAGCAGACAACAAACCTTTAATCCAGACCTTGAGGCTGGATGGCTCACGTTTAATCTGGGCCACCCCTGTTGCTGGAAGCCTGCATAAGGACAAGAGAAGAAGGAAGGGTTTGTTTTTCACCTGTTTGTCCTTGCCCTGCCAGCGTACCCATTCCAGCTGAGACTCCCAGCTTTGTGGGAGTGAGCAGCTACTACATTCTTGGACTTCTCAATGGCTAGCCATTGTTGAACTGTAGCCTGTAAATCATCCCAATAAATTCATATATTTAGAAAGACAGAGAGACAAGTGGAGACAGACAAATAGACAGAGAGACACAGAGACAGATTCATTTCAAGCTCTGTGACTCTAGAGAACCCTGACTAACACATGTTTTAACTCATTTGATGTTCATGCCACAGAAACGATTACCTCTGATCAGGAAAGGAAGGAACTAGAGTACAGAGAAAATAATGTATTAATGATCACAGGAAACACTTTTTTGTTTATTTAATTGCAGTGTGTAGACGTGCTTATGCCGGTGTGGAAAGTAGAGGGCAGCTTGATGCAGCTGGTTCTCCTCTTCAGGGTTCCCGGAATCAAACTCAGGCTGTCAGGCTTAGCAGCAAACACCTCTAACTGCTGAGCCCTCTTGGCACTGCACAGAGAAGAACCTGAACCATCTAAGTCTGACTCTAGCGCTGAGGCTTTAAGTAGCTACAAAAGTAATATCATTAAAAAAAAAAAAAGATGAAGGAAAGAATTTATTTAAAAATATAATTAACAAAAGTAGGAGACAAATTTAGATTTTCAATGAAGATTTATTTTTTATTTCCTAAAGTCGAATACGTTTTCTTTCCTTAGTTCACTGGAAGCCATCAAAGAGTTCTCTCCAGTGGAATTTTCTAAACTGTAGTGACAATACAGATTAACAGTGGATCTAAACTCACTTCACCAGAGCAGGCAGCAGCCAGAAAAGGGATTAGCCTGCTGAACCACTGTGAAGGAGAGCCACCACCACCTTACCCAGCCCTGGCTCTTAGATGAAGCCTAAGTCTCTTTTTTAGATTTTCTGTTCCTTCAGCCCTATACCTCAACCTGTGAACTCAGATTTTTTCTTTTTTTTTCTTTTTTATTAATTTTATTGAGCTAAATACTTTTCTCTGCTTCTCTCCCTTCCTCTCCCCTCCACTTCATCCCTCTCCCAAGGTTCCCATGCTCCCAATTTACTCAGGAGATCTTATCCTTTTCTACTTCCCATGTAGATTAGATCCACAGATGTCTCTCTTAGGGTCCTCCTTGTTGTCTAGGTTCTCTGGGATTGTGAATTGTAGGCTAGTTTTCTTTGCGCTATGTCTAAAACCACTTATGAGTGAGTACATATGATGTTTGTCTTTCTGGGTCTGGATTACCTCACTCAATATGATGCTTTCTAGATCCATCCACTTGCCTGCAAATTTCAAGATGTCGTTATTTTTTTCTGCTGTGTAGTACTCCATTGTGTAAATGTGAAATCAGAATTTGAAAGCTGGTTGCTCTGATTCTGCAGATTTTGCCTTTCCCATGCCCTTAGGTTCCCTCAAGAACCCTAACCTAACCTGCATGCCTTTAGGGCCTTGTTATCAGAACAGGTTCTTAAGTCCATCTCTTTGAATGTGGTGCTTTAGGGAAGATGTTCTTGATGATAAGCCAAATCTCACACTGTCTTTAACTGAGAACTAAGATTCTCTGTTATTCATTTGTCTGTTTGTTTTTAACTTGGGTAAGGTGTGCAGTTTCTTTAGCAGTGGGGTGTTATCTTCTACTTCTGGTGGGCAACCAAGAGGATTGACAAGTCTGGATTGTTGAGGAACTTCTGGAGTCTTCCTGACCCATACCCGAGCAGGCATCCCACATCTAGGACTGGGAACTTGTTGAGTAGCCAATGGCTTTCTAGAGGCAGCTAGCCATCCCCACAGGGGCCCTTGGATTGTCCTTGGCGTTTTTGCTTTCTTTACTGGGTAATAGATTTTCATATGGCTTACTCAAACATTCTTCATTTTCCTTCATCCTTCCCTGTTCCCACCTACCTGCCCAATCATCAACCCTCCTACCTGCTTACCCCCTCCAACCCACCCTCCTGCCTGCTTAACCCCTCCACCCCACCCTCCTCTCTGCTTAACCCCTTCATTCCCACTCTACTGCCTGCTTAACCCTTCCACCCCACCCTCCTCTCTGCTTAACCCCTTCATTCCCACTCTACTGCCTGCTTAACCCTTCCACCCACCCTCCTCTCTGCTTAACCCCTTCATTCCCACTCTACTGCCTGCTTAACCCTTCCACCCCACCCTCCTCTCTGCTTAACCCCTTCATTCCCACTCTACTGCCTGCTTAACCCTTCCACCCCACCCTCCTCTCTGCTTAACCCCTTCATTCCCACTCTACTGCCTGCTTAACCCCTCCACCCCACCCTCCTCTCTGCTTAACCCCTTCGTTCCCACTCTTCTGCCTGCTTAACCCTTCCACCCCCAGTATTCCCCTCTCTTCTTTCATTTTATCCTCGCTCTACTATTCCTCTCCTTTAAGGGAAGCTTCTCCCAATGCTCCCTCCCTAGCTGCCTGGTTTCCACATGTACTCCATGTTAAATAAACAAAGCTAAAAGCTTGATTTAGGATCTGCATATGAGACAGAATATACAGCATTTGTCTTTCTGGGCCTTGGCTGAATTACTTAATACAATTCTTTACAGTTTCATCCATTTACTTAAAAATCTAATTTTTCTTTACAGATGAATAAGATTCTATTATACATATGGACCACATTTTTACTATCTATTCATCAGATAAAGACCATTCAGGCTGCTTCTGGTTCTTAGCTATGATGAATAGGGCAGCAATTGACCGATGTGAGGGCAGGGTCTCTCACAGGGGCATAGCAGAGTCACATGGCAGTTTCAGTTCCTTTTCCTTCTTAGAAGCATCCAGACTGTTTTCCAAGAGGACACAATAGTTTACACTCCTGGCAGTGTATAAAGTTTTTCTCTCCCCCCCTTCCATGACAGCATTTATTGTCATTTGTATTCTCTGTATCGCCATTTGGACGGGGGTGACACGGAAACTTAAAGCAGATTTTTAACCTGCATTTCCCTGATGGCTAAAAAAGGTTAAACCTTGTTGTTTTCTTGGTGTTTAGTTTTTTGGTTCTTTGTATATTCTCGACACTAATCCTCTGCTGATCGTATACTGGAGTAGTTTTCTAGTATTCCCTGGGCTGCCTATTTACTTGATTGACAGTTTCCTTTGCTTTACAAGAAAATGTCATGAGATTCAATTTACATATTCTATTCTTGAGGGCTTTTAATTTAATCTTTCCTTTGGGTGATCCAGTTCCTCTATCTTGTCTTGAAGCTGATATTCTGTCTTCTTCATGATCCATCTTGTCAATATTTCTGCTGAACTTCTATCAGATTTGTGAGTTTTTCAGTTCCTGCTTTATTTCAGTTGAGGAATTTTTAAAAAATTCTATCGGGTTATTGAATCTAATTCTCATACCATGTATGTATAGATGTATGTATGCATGCATGTACATCTTCTTTTGCAATGTAGATAACCCACTCCTTAGTTCTGAGAGGTCATTTTGAGCTAAGTGAGCATGTTTAGATTTCTAGTGAGGAGAATTCAACATGATGCAACATCAGATTAGAAAATCTATTGCCCACTCGGGAGGCAGAGGTAGGCGGATCTCTGTGAGTTCGAGACCAGCCTGGTCTACAGAGCTAGTTCCAGGACAGGCTCCAAAGCCACAGAGAAACCCTGTCTGGAAAAACCAAAAAAAAAAAAAAAGAAAAAAAAAAAAGAAAATCTATTGCCCGGCATCAGAGGCTCTATAGTAAACACAGAGAGCCCACCAGAGCCACTCAACGTCACACAAGCAGATACTCTGTCCTGATGAAACTATGGACTTGGGAAGGGACCAATCTCATTCCAGTGTGGAGAAGAAGCAAATATGTTCTATCGGTCATCATTATATGATATGGAATTGGTGGTCATCTCCCTGTGTTGGCAGTAAACTGACAAACAGTGAAAGGACATAGTGACCGGAGCAATGAAAACCTAAGTTGCCCTAACACAGAAGCTACTGGAGCAAACAGGAAAACTAGCCTAGTGGAAAGAAATCAAAACGAATGTTAAATAGGGCAAGTTCCAGTAGTAGCCATAAAGCTAGCCTTTGCCCCAAAGAAAAAAGATTCTGCCAAGTGTCCTGGAAGAGCAGTTCTACAAGAGCTGAAGGAGGGAGGAAGCAGGGGCAGATAGGATGAGGAGTAACCTAGAGACTGCCAAGGGATACTTTTGTGTCAATCATTCACAAATGCTGTTGGTTGATGGCTCCAACTGAGTCCCTTCTCAGGAACTGACTTATAACAAAGGGAACTATCTCAGTCAGGGAGCTGTAATCGTCACTGATTGCTTGTCGAGGGGACTTAAAGACCTTGAGCCCCGCTTTGCCTCCAGTTCAGAGATTCCTTCAACTCAGAGTATTGCTCCCACAGGTGGTGGCTAAGACGCCCCCCCCCCTCCTTTTGTCTTTCCTGTATGATCATTGCAATCAATGCTTACAGCCATCCTTCCTTCATTCTTTTTCCATAAACTCTTTATTCCACTCAGTGGCAAGTCTTACTCTCAGTTTAGGGCAGGTAACATCCTCCTCACCTCTCTTTAAGTAAGAGGTCCTTACAAGGCTTCCACCCCATGGTCAATCTTTGCCCTTCTCCTTTGTCTCTCTACTTCTTGACCTCCCTACTGGCCTGCCCTTGTGAAGCAATCACCTAGCTTAGACCCTCGGACTTGCTCTTTCCTCTGCACAGAGAGCTCTTCCCCCAGTATGCCCACACTCTTCAATTTCTCTTCGTTCAGTTATTTGAGCTACTGCCACTTTCTCAGAGGTTCTGTTGTGTCCCCTTTTACAAAGATGTTTTCTGTTCTTCCTTGTTCAATTTTCTCCATTACCTTTACCACACTTTAGTGGTCTGTTATTGATTATTAGAACAAGGGCTATGGAAGTAATTCGGATAGAGTGTATGCCTTGTATGAATGGTGCCCTGGGTTGAATCTCTGGCATATGTACGCAAAAGATACAATCATATTAGTAGGCATTCAATAGGTAGTGGTTGAATAAATATGTGAAATAATGGGTAAATAAAGAATACATCATGATTACAGAGAGCTAAGTATTTAGTTTTTTTCAAGCAGATGAGTGAGACAAATTGAAAACACTTTGGTAATGACCTCCTTCCAGACTTGGACTGAAACACACGATTGAGTGACCTGTGGTAGCTGAATTTCTTGATGACTTCCATAGGGTGACAAACACCCAAAATGATCAGGCAAGGACAGGACAGAAATGTTGTGAAGGAAGGGATTTAACGTAGATGTGGTGCCTAAAGAATTTTTGGAAGAGCTGGGGAGCAGGGGCTACTTTGCCCTAAAGTAACCTCACTGTGACTACAGTTCTGAGACCAACAAAGCCCAGCTGACTTTACTCCCTTTGTTGCTGCTGTCATAACCCCTACAGCTGTGTTGCCAGGCTTTGGAGGCAAAGACTGGTCCTAAAAGATGCTCTTCATCTCTTTACTTGGCATATGAACTTCAGTGTAGCTGTGGAAGTCCTCCCTTGGTGTCTTAGTTTCACCAGTAGAATGCCAGTATTAGTCTGAGTTCTCAACAAGGTAGGTAAACTCATGAATGAGGAGATGAATTTGCCAACAAGATGCAAATGCAAACAGCCAAAAAGCAAAAAGATTTTCCACCAGCACTCCCTATCACTCAGTCATCACCAGAAAGTGTACATTTACGGTGGGCCTTTTCACTTCAATTAACCTAGTCAAGAAAATCCCCCATAAGCGTGCCCAGAGGCTTGCCTCTTAGCTCGTTCTAGAGCCAGTTAACTTGAACACTGAGATTAACCATGACAGTGTTTGTTTCACTGGTTCAAGCAAATCACATCCGGGCCTACTTGGGCAATCATAATTCTTAAATTTTCATAGGCAAGCAGGTAAAATAATGGATAAAAATGCATGTTGAATAAATATTATCCATCCAATGAGTAAACAATGAAGAATTTAAAATGGGGGCTATTCCTTTGCTCTGCCAGAATCTAGTTCCATGTGGATATGGCTTTGGAGGGAGTTCTATTAAATAATAGGAGTTCTATTAAAACTTAGTAACATTCATTACTAAGTGCCCAAGGCACTTAACCTTTGCCATCTCTTCTGATTTATCTCAATACCTTCATAAAGCCAGTACCAAAGTCATTCCTGTTTCCTAAAGAAGGAAGTAAGTGCCTAGAAGATGTCAGGGGAGTGTAGAGCTCCGAGAGACACTAAAAAGGAAGGGTTTGTGCAGATTCAAGGCTGTCGTGAGGTAGTGTCGCTTATTCCCTGGTACGCTACCCCCTCGACCGACACAGCAGACACTGCTCCATCTGGGCATTCTCCTCTCATGTTCTCATTCTCACTTTCAATCGCACCACCAAAGTATGGCTTCTCCTTACAATCCTGGCATACCTACGCATCACTCTACACAAGACCCAGGGCTAACACTCACGCATATCACATCTCATCGTGCTAAAGAGGTTACTTCATGTCCCAAAATAACTGCAGAGGAAGGCCTGAGCAAGCCTCTGAGAAATGGTGTGGCTCTTTCAGATGGTGGGAGTGAGGTGGTGGGGAAATACCAATATCCCTAGTAGGAAAACTTAAAAGACATTTCAAAAGTCTCTTAGTCATGCATCAAGAAGTCTTGAGAAAGACCAGTCACTCTGGCTATTTTTGTTGCTGAGAAAATGTAAACACTTCTGTATTTGTTTTGTGGTTTCCTAGGTTATCTTTCCCAGAGGGCACTCAGGATTATGTGTGAGGGAGGAAGAAAGGGGAGCACAGATGAGACAGAGGGACAAGGACAGTCTCTTTCTGCTGAGAACTCCATGTCACATGAGAAATCAACATGGAGATGGTGGAATTGCTGTAGCAAAGGTCACCTACTGTGAGTTCTTTCATGCAGCTCTACTCCAGACTTTAAACCCCACCAAGGAGTCAGTTCTGACTCTGTAGAAGACATGAACAATGCCCCAGGTGGGTAATTCATCTCCTCTCACAGTGGCAGTGGGTAACAAAGTTAGACTCCTCCCTCTAAAACCTAGATTAAAATTGATTAATGGTGTAGTCCTATCCTATCTAGAGTTGAGGTTTCTTTTGTTGAACACTGTATTTCCTGTTATTAAATTAGTCTTCAATTTAAAAGTAGTCTTGGATAAATTATCCTTATAGTCTTGACCCTTACTGAGACTAGAATTGGATATCAACACTGAAGTTGGATCAGAATTAGAGTTCTAATTTCCTGGAGGAAGAACACTTCTACCAGGAGACAGATGCAGCCGAAGTTTAAATGTTAAGGAATGACTGGCAGTCAACTGAGCAGCGGGTAAGTAAAGGAATGAGCTTTGTATTGTGACAAATGAACTTCAAGAGGGGAGGTACCCTCTACTGAGCATCTCTTACCACTCCCCTACCTATGTTGGAAGTGTTTGGACAAGCACAGCAGATGGTCATGGTCCCGGAGTCTTAACAATTCATTGATGCAGGCAAACAATGCAGCATGGTAGATAACTAATGTAGTTAGGAAGAGTGACTCCATACAAGAAAGGACCATAGGAAAGAACAAGTGACCCAGGTCTATCCTCAGCCTAGAAATGATGCCTTAGTATAGAATTTAAGTGGTGCCTTTGAAAAACAAGTGACTATCATCAAAATTCTTCTTTATCCCTGAAGTTTTGTCACAGAGGTTAAGAGGTGCTATTGCATGAGAATTTCTAGAGATGGTTACAGATGTCCTTCATTGTCTGTTTCAAGTTCTAGATACAGTCTCTGCACTTTCAGGTCATCTCAAGCCCTTCCCCCTAAGTTAAGTCCTCACTTAACCCACATAGTAGATCCAGAGACCTTTTTTAAAGAACTTGAAGAATATTTTTGGTTGTGAGCCTAGCCTTTAACGGCTGAGCCATCTCTCCAGCCCATGAACTTGAAGAATCTCTTCTTGACTGTTAAGTCACAACGAAGTGACAATGTGAAGCCAGACTTTCCCACAGATACTTTTCCCATGTGTATCTCAAAAGAAGAAAAAAGTTTACATTTTTTTTAAAACAAATAAATGAATGAACGAATAAATGATGACCCGTTTTCTCATCCCTAGCTAAGCATTCCATGTTTCCAAACAAGCAACGAACTCATGGTGTAAAATGATGATGAGGAACATTTGATGAAGCAACGCTGGGGAGAAAAGCCAACACAGGGCAGAGGGCCATGAGTACAGAGGGAGGGCAGAAGGAGAAGGGGGAAGCTAAGTGAAAGGTCACTGAGTATAGCTGTGGTTTGGGTTTTGCAGGTAATGGGTTCATTCAGTGTTTTAAGTGGATCATGGTATGTTCTTGCTTTCTCTGCAGCCAGTTTTTCATGTTTATACCCATCATGCTCTTCACTCATGATACTCCGTTACCTCCAGGTTCTTCCCAAGACCCTAACTATGACCTTCCCCAACCTTCATTCTTCCTTCTTTCTCTCTCCTTTCCTTATGAAAAATACCTTTTTCATAATCTCCCTCTCACTTCCCTGTTAATAACTCAAATCCTTATCAGCTGCTTTCATCTTTCACTCTCTTTCCTCAGACTATGCTAGGAATCCTCTAGGAACGTGTGATGACTTCGTGATGTGTAAACTCGGGGCTTAACTAGGCTGAACCACATTCCTCAGACTTTTCTATTCAAGGAGCTTTCTGATTAGCACAGCTTGTCACTCTCTTTAGGGAACTGAGGAAAAGTGGAATCACACACACACACACATACACACACACACGCCTTCTCTCAGTTGCTCAATGAACAACAGGCTGCATTACTCAGCAAAGGGATTTTTTTCACACATATTTGAAGGCCCAAATCAGTTGACTGGTTTCACCCAGACAGAGAGTACCTGGTAGTGTTTTGCCTTGTCGATGGGAAGCCATTTATAGGGAATCAGAGATGCCAAGCAGATAGCTGAAGTTCCTCTTGAGTATGAAACTTCTCTGCCTCTGTGGGCTTTACAATTCACCTGGAACCTCTGGACTTCTGCCTGCACACCATGTGATCTTCCCAGATGCCTATTTTGTGGATCCGTGCTTACATAGCCAGTCTCCATAACTGAAGGAGCTAATTTCAAGTAAGCCCACATATATGTACTATTCTCGTACATATCTAACATGTATATGTGGGATTCCATAAATGCTCATGTGCATTGAATTCATAGGTCACTAGGTAGAGGAGGAAGGTGATAGGTAACCTGATAGATATTCAAACAATTGCTGCTCTCTTGTTTCGACTCTAATACAGAATGCTCCACAAACATATTCAACTTAACTAACCAGAATAAAACTCGCTGACTTCTTCTTTATTCTGTACCCAAGCCAACTCCTTTTCTTTTCCATCAGACTCTTGATAACTCATGTTTGAAATCTGGGAAACAGATAGGCATTTCTTCCCTTTCTTCTTGAGCGTTCCTTCATACAGTTTTCTTTTGGAGTCTCTTGTCTTGCATTCAGATTCAGATTCTCCTCACTTCACACTGAGAAATTTTCTTCTTCCTGAGATATGTTTTTACTGTCTTCATTTACACACTCCTTCAACAATGTTGACCTAAAAACCTCTCTTCAAAATTGTCATATCACTTTCCAAGTTAAAAACAGGCTTGTTTGTAATGACATTTAAGGTTCTCCAAAGCACTGCCTTAGAACCAGCAAAATGATAATCAACATACCATAAACACATATGTAAATGTGTGTGACCTTTATAAATCATCTCTGTTCACTCACTGGGATGATCCCAAGAGATGAATATGATTAATATTCCCACTGGGCGGATGATAGAACTAGGCAGAGAAAGTTTAATTAGCTTCATCGCTCATAAAGCTAGTGAGTCAAAATCTAGGATTTGAATCCAGGCCTTCTGTGCTGCCGCTGCCACCACTCCTGATTGGATTGGATTCTCATAGCTCTCAAATGCACATTCTGCATTTTCTGACTTGCTTACATTATTTCACATTTGAAAAAACAAATGCTTTCAACTCGTTGAGTCTTGGGTCCAATTCAAGTTCTAGCTCTCCAAAAAAGCATTTACTGTACCACACATATTTTTCTGTTTTCCCAATTCCTAGTCCATTTCCTGTTATTTAACTGATGAATTTACTAGCATAGCTCTCCGCTCAGACTGTAGAGGACCATGTTCGCGTTTCTTTTATAATTATGAAATTTCCTAGAAATATGTAGAAGTGTTGGTGTAAATTTGAAGGCACAAACACACGGTTATCTCTGACAGGTCTGGGCCAGAGTACATGCTGGTACATGCTGAATAACTTGCTTTTCACACATTCAAATACAGTGTAGAGAATAAAAACTTACAATAGAAAACAACAGCAAAACCCTTTTATTTGAGGAAGAAAAGAGCAATTCTTGGTCCTCTTCCAGACAAATTCAGGACAGAATCATTCTAACACATTGACATTACTCTAGAGCTTGGCATAGTGACCAGAGCTGTAAACACTAGCAATTAAATATGGGTCTTTACTACCTTGTATATTTTTTCCATTGTATTGCTCACTAAAATACCACTGGCTTCTTAAACCTCTTCATTGAAATACCATTTGCCTTAACAACTAATTTTTAGTGTCCATCACAATCTTCCCTAAATGTTTGTCAAGTAAATTAAAGAGGAGAGAAAATGAGCTACTTAATTATACTTCAATGGAAGCTAAACTGGGATCAGCTTATAAGGTCAAGATGTTGGGTTCCCCCCCCCCCATTATGCTTACAGTGTCTTAAGTACAGATAATTCTCCTCAGTGGGAAATATTCCTTTGATTGAGATACCTAGAGATTCCTGTGAGGAGATGGGTTTGTGCCTTGGCTATGGCGGTAGACAAGCAAGTCCACATGGGTGACAGAATTGCACAGGGCTATAAACACACACAAAGGAGTACAAGCAAGCCAAGGAAATCAGAACAGTTGCACATAAGTCATGAAGTTGTATCCACGTCACTCTTTTAGTAGTTTTGTGCAAGTAAATCTAGCTGGATGTCACTCCTGTAGGAAACTATACAAAGCTATTACTAGGGAAATCTTTCTATATTTCTTACTACTGCTTGTATGTGCCTACAGTTTCTCTAAAAAATTAAAAGTAGAATAAAAACTAATTTCTTTACCAATGCCTTCACAGTGTCTTGAGGTTAGTACAATTGCTGATGAGAGGATTAATCCATCCAGTATTAATGCTGCAGAATATCCTTTATTATACAACTTGAAAATTGCCCCAAGCTCAGGACAACAGGGTGGGGGGCGGAATAAAAGAAAAGGTCCTTGGTTTGAGCTTGTATGAAGCTACTGTCTACTCTGCATCTGCCTTGATTGCATGAGACACCGTGAGGAAAGCTGGATGAGACACTCAGGTCTGTTTTCACAATCATTCTTTTGGTAGTGTTTTATGGACACTGCTGGAGTCCCTTTACCTTTTGTCAATTAACCCGAAACAGTTCTGGTTCAGATATTACATTCCAGAAGAGTGCTTGATGAGGTATGGTACTGGCTCCTTTCCCTGGGTGGTATCAATAATTACAAATAACAATACCCTGATCATAGCAGTTACTGTACCAATGAGTTTCCATATCCTTCCAAATTGGGAGGTTTGTGCAGAAAGATCCCAATCAAAGCATTTGCTATTCAAATTCAAGTGACTCCACTTCCTGTCTGTTGTCTCCATCAGCACAGAAATGTTGACTTGGCATCCTGCCTTGGGAACAGCCAGCGTAGGATAAACTCCAGGATGGGGCCAGACTGACATGACCACCACTCTGTTCTCTCAACAGTGATAAAGCAAATGCTTTGGGAATGCCAGTTCTACTGTGAGTCACCAAGTGCAGACAGGGTGATAGTGGAATTCACATCAGAAAAAATGTGCCCTCTGAGACACAGGAAAGGGTCACCCCAGAACACTGGTTCTTTTCCACAGAGGAGGAAAGCAAGCAAGACATCCACCCCTTTTCTCTGGTCTACTGAGTCTCTATCCTCCACATACAGAGACCCTTTCCCCTGACTCTGAGTTGGCTTGAAGTGGCACTGGACCCTGTACACAGCATTTGCTGGGACTCCTGAAAGATATTCCTTCTTTTCCTGTGGAGGCCCATATATGGCTATGGCATCCAGCCTTAAAGAACTGTGGTTAAGGGCTTCCTGGAATGGTCAGAGGTCTGGTTATTCGTGAATGAAGCCTTCATCATCTCCTGGGGGCACTGCTCTTTTCTATATATAGGTTGTTTAACTTGGGAACAACATACAGAGCATTGAGTTCTCCTGAACTGACCTCTAACATAGGAAACTTGGAAAGGAGAAACTTATTATGATTCGACTACACACACACACACACACACACACACACACACACACACACAAATATACATGCACTTTAGGTCTCTTGTGCTCTCCTCTTGCTTGCTTCGTTTCTAACCTTTCCATTCATTTTTTCCACATTGATTAAACAGCACATTCTACCAACCCCTATATTTCTCCCCCTTCTATATCACTCACACATGTAGTATGATATATGTAAATGTTAATGCTTTAGATGCATCAGTCAACTACAATGTTATTTAAATGGATTTTATATCTTTTCTTTTTCTATGTTTCTACTATGTGTCTTCATTTCCCATATCCTTGGCTTATGTTTTTATTCCCCCAGGCTTCTTTTAAAAATGTCCTCAATACTTTTGATCATATTTCCTTTCATGTATCTTCTCATCCAATGCCTCATCTCTCCCCCATGTGAATGTGTGTGTGTGTGTGTGCGTGTGTGTGTGTGGGTGTGTGTGTGCGTGTGTGTGTGTGTGTGTGTGTGTACTTACACTTTTAAGTCCTTTAGGGGCTGAATTTCTGATCCTACAGTTCAAAAGATGAAAAATGACAGAGCCATATATCACTGGACTTCCTGGATTCTGATATGTAGGTAACACTGGAGAGAACTGTGTGTCTTCTTGGGGGAACCAGTGTGCTTAATATGTGGGGAGAATGGACTGTGTAATTGACATCTTTGTATCTGCCTATATAGACCTCTTCTATAGTAGGGGGCTGCTCGTTCATTTCTTGGCTGCCCAGACGAGAAATGATCACACAAAAACTTTATTAATTACAACACTCCTTGGCTTATTAGCTCAGGCTTCTTATTAACTAACTCTTACATCTTAAACTAACCCATTTCTACTTTTTTTTTATTTTACCACAAGGCTAGTGATTTACTGGTAAGGTTTTAGGGCATCTGTCTCCTTCACCAGCTGAATGGTGTCTCCCTGACTCTGTCTTCTCTCTCCAAGCATTCATTTTAGTTTTCCCACCTATCTCTACTCTGTCCTGCCATAGGCCAAAGCAGCTTCTTTATTAACCAATGATAATAAAACACATTCATAGCATACAGAGGGGAATCCCACATCACTCTTCCTTAAGATCCCACAGGAAGAAAGGCATGATTAAATTTAAACTAACGGGATTGACAAAAATGAGCACCATGACCTTGGAGATTGCAGAGGGAGACATCCAAGTTAGAAAAAGCCAAGGCCCAAGTCTCTATGGTCTAAGAAAGAGTCCCCTACCCATGGAAAGTTTCCTCATAGTAGAGCCAGGTGCTTTCTTCCGGAGCCATCTGCCATGTTTTTTGAGGCGGTCTCTCACTGGCCTGGAACTTGATGAGTATACAAGGTTGAGGACCCAGTGAGCCCCAAGGATCTGCCTGTCTCTCCCTTCACAGAGTTAGGGTTACAAGTTCATTCCATTCTAAGAATTGAACTCAGGCCTTCATGTTTGCAAAGCAAGACCTTTATGGATAGAGATATCTTTCCAGCATTCCCCACAGTACCTTTTAACACATGTACACATTTTGTAACTATATAATGTAAGTTTGGTTAATCTCTATTTCTCCAAGACTTTATCTCCCCTCTATCTCTCTATCTCTACCTCTGTGCATGTGTGTGTTCACATGTGTGTAAAGTTACATACTTATGCACCTGTGCAGAGGCCAGAAGTCCATGCTGGATTTAATACTGGGATTATAGGTATATCATCTTGCTTTTTCTGTGGGTAACAGGAATCTGAACATGGGTCCTCATATGTGCAGGATAAGCATTTTACCCACTGATCATATCTCCAGGCCTTCATCTTGTTTTTTTACATTAAAGCTTTCAAAATCCCCATCTAATGCATTGTTTATCTGTGCAAAAATACTAAGAATTAATTTAATTAATGAAGATATATAAATTAGCTTCTAAAATTCTTCTGAGTTGTTTAAACATATAACAAATTCTTGTTATCTATAGTTACTCTACTATACAATAGAACTTCCTTCCCCTATTTAATAAAAACAATCATAAGAAGATATTTTACCTCTGTCTTATTAACTCTTTGTAACCTCATGTGTATTTAACCTTCTAATACATTTTAATCAAAAATAGATACACTTCAAGTGCCTGATGGACACACAGGAGGAAGACTACAGGATTTCATGGCACCAGTATAGACTTCTGCTCTTTCTGGGGCCACTGGGACATTTTTACAGGTTATGGTTGCCTAAGGTTTAGACATTTTTTCCAGCGAAATCCCTTACTCTGCAGAGACTGATCATTAGTCACAAACTATTTATGAACCAAAAAGAAATAAAAGTTGTTCTAAGGACTTTAAGTTTCTTCTAAAAAAAAATCCTCATGCTCTTGGGCACAAGAATATAACAGCAAAGGTCAGTGAAAGAGTTAGCCCAGCTCCTCTGTCTTCACCATTACAGCTCAGGCTGCCTACTGCTTCTTGTTCAACTGGAGATGAACTGCTCATCATCAGCCTACTAGGGGTACGCTTTCCACTCTACTTTCTTCAAGGAAGTTGTAATGCTAGCAAAGTGTAATTGGATATTTCAGAAACCCCATCGAACTGCCATCAGATAGACAGTTCCTCTGTGCCTCAGTTTCCTTCACTCTAAGTGGAAACGTGGAACTGGTAATGCTGTTGAGAAGCGGCATCAGGCAGACAATGATGGGACATACGCAGTGCCTGGTAGACATCATAGACATATCCACATTGTGGTGGCTTGAATGACGATGGTTCCCATAGGCTCATATATTCAATGTGTGATTCAAAGTTGGTGGAACAGTTTGGGATGAAGTAAGAGGTGTGGCCTTGTTGGAGGAGGCGTGTCACTGGGGTGGGTGTCGAGATATCAAAATCCTATGCCATTTCCAGTTAGCTCCCTCAGCCTCAGGCTTATGGGTCAAAAGTAGGCTCTCATCTATGGCTCCAACACCATGACTGTCTACTTGCCACTGTGATGGTCATGGACTCGAAACCTCTGAAACCCTGAGCTTGAATTAAATGCTTTCTTATATAAGTTGCCCTGGTCATGGTGCTTTGTCACAGCAATAGAAAAGTAGCTGAGACACAAGTAAAAGTGAAAAAAGATGGGAGAGGTGAGTGGTTTGTGTTTTCCATTTGTAGGCCATTTTCTGGGGAAAATGGGAAAAGTATTATTTCTTATAGCCAAACTTTGTTTTAAAATATGTTTGCTTTGAAAAATCTTTGTAAATTTTTTTATGAGTAGGTAAAGAATCTTGGCCAAGCTTCAGGCAGAATTATTTGTATACCTGGATGTGTCTTTAATTCTATTAGGAATGTGAACTTTTCTTAGGATGCCACAGGCAGTAATGTCATGGGCATGATTTAGGAAATGGCTTTTTTATTAACTCTGGTATCCTTTTTGTCTTTAGCAATTTTCAGTATATTCTCCTGGAACTCTTTTTTTTAAATTAAAATATAATTATAGAATCTCCCCCTTCCTTTTCTTCTTTCCAACCCTCATAGACACACCCTCTCAACTTTACAGCCTCCCTTTTCTTTAATTTCTATTGCTGTGCACACACCTGCACTCACAGAAACACATGAATATACAAATACAATCTGTTCACTCCATTTTCCCTTATGCATGTATATATGACTTCAAGGCTGACCACCTGGTATTGGATAACCAATTAGAGGAGTCTTCCAGGGAAGACTATTTCTCTCTCTCAGCTTTTCTTAGTTGTCTGCAGTTCTTTGTCTAGGGGTAGGCCCTCAGGAGAGTTTTCCCATATTAGAATGTCTGTTGGTGGTGTAGTTGTTGAGGTCTTACTTTGGTAGCCATATGAATGAGACTTCATGGGTATAGCGTCTCTGAAATTTCTAGCACACATATTCTCACAGCTGATTTCCTGCTCCTCTGCCTCTCACAATCTCTTAGGCCCCACTTATACAATGTTCCTAAGCTTGAGATGTAGGAGCTGGGTTGCAGATGTGTCCTTTGGAACTGAGCACCACACAACCAGCTGTTCTCTGCATTTTGACCAGTTGTTTTCTGTAATGGCTTCTGTATTTGTAGACGGAAGTCTCTTTAATGAAGGATGAGAGCCACACTGATCTGTAGCTATAAGGATAAGTACTTATAATGTAGTAAGAAATTGCACCAACTTAGAAAAATAGTAGTAGGTTTGCCTGTAATATCAGTAACCTCACTAGCCCCTCGTAGTTGGTTAGGTTTCCAGTACCAGATATGATTTACCTACTGTTCATCAGGCCTTAAGTACAACTAGACAGCTGTTGGTTAACCCCAAGACATAAGTACCACTATAGCACCTTTAAGGCTATCTTGTCCCTTGGAACTCTTTAATGTGAGAACTGCTAGGCTCTAGATGAGAAAGTTTTAACAGTTTTATTTCACAGAACTGACATATTTGGAGAATCAGTGGAGGATAAATTTATAGATAATTGAAACTGACAATCTTAAGATAATAATTAAATAAAAATACTTTGTCAAGAAAATCAAGGAACTTCAAGGTGAAACCTTTATTTTCCTTCCATAACATCACAAATAACTCTTATAACTTATATTAGTTTGTTTAGAGTGTTGGTTACAAGTTGTTGAGGATAATGTTCAGGGGAAAAGCTAACCAAAGGAGATTTGATTCAGAGTTCTTGTTTAAAAGAAGTGGGGGGAGAGTGCTGTGGGACAATGGCTTGTACCTTGTCACTTGTATTTTAAATAAATGCTGATTGGCAAGTAGCCAGCCAGGAAGTGAAGGCAGGACAAGGAGAAGCTTATTCTTAAGATTACCAGTTTTAGTGACCAATGTCACTTAAAACATTGGGGGAACTGTGACCCTCTAGATCAAGTAGGAACAAGAGTTGCCCAATGTCTAAAACTGATAATATAACCAATCTGCTCAATATATTGACCATCATGGTTACAATGACCTAAAAAGATAAAAAGGAACATAAAATATGATATCAATCAATTTGACTGTAGATTCACAGAAGAACTATCCACCTTCACAGACTAGGTAAGCACTAGTTGGTAAATGTAAGCATATAACATGTAGCATTTATAACTTGCATGCAGGACAAGTCTTCACAGACCTCGAAAAAACAACATTCAACTTCATATGTAAAAACAAAAATCCGAATAGCTAAAATACAGTAAAGGAGCTTTCAGAGACATCACCATACCTGACATAAAGCTCTACTATAGAGCTATAGTAATGAAGAAAAAAAAACCCAGCTTGGCATAAAAACAGATGCATGGACCAATGGAACTGAATCAAAGAATCTGACGTTAATCCATACATCTATGAATACCTGATTTTTTACAGAGAAGCCAAAATGGTACAATGGGAAAAGGAAAGCATCTTTAACAAATGGTGCTGGCATAATTGGATGTCAACATATAGAAGAGTGCAAAGAGAGCCATACCCATTACCATGTACAAAACTCATGATGAACTGGATCAAGGACCTCAACATAAATTCAGTTACACTGAGCCTCATAGACGAGAAAATGGGAAGCAGCCTTGAGCACATTGATGCAGGAAACCACTTCCCAAATATAACCTTAGTAGCACAGACACTAAGAGCACCAATCAATAAATGAGACCTTCTGAAACTGAAGATAAAGGATGCTGTAAGTAAAACAAAATGACAGCCTACAGTATGGGAAAAGATATTCACCAACCCCACTTCTGACAGAGGGCTCATCTCCAAAACATATGAAGAACTCAAGAAACTAGAAATCAAAATACAAAATAAATCAATTAAGAAACAGGGTACAGTGTTAAACAGAATTCTCAGCAGACAAAGGGCCAAAAGATATTTAAAGAATTGCTCAACATCCTTAATCAACAGGGAAAAGCAAATCAAAATGACTCAGAGAAACCATCTTACACCTGTCAGAATGGCTAAGACCAAAATTTCCGAGGACAGCATATGCTGGAGAGGATGTGGGCAATGGGAGCACTTCATGGTCGGTGGGAGTGTGAACTTGTACAGCTACTCTTGAAATCAGTATGGTGGCTTCTTGGAAAATTGGGAAGCAATCTACCTTAAGTTTATCTTTAAAAAATAGCCTACTATTGTCCCAATAACATAAATTTCCATGCATTAAAGAAAGATAGCTTATAGAAAATAATGATTTAGTGTGTCAACATGTTGCATGAGGACTTGTTTTTTGTGGCAGCCACACTAGTTAACCACAGAGGCTGGACGGTGGTGGTGTATACCTCTAATCCCAACACTAGCGAGGAATATAAGGTGGGAAGAGGCAGGAACTCTCAGTCTGAAGATTTCAAAGAGGAAAGGGCTCTCTAGAGGCATGGATGCTGGGATTAAAGGTGTGTGCCACCACTGCCTGACCCGTATGGCTGACTAGTCTGGCTGCTTTGCACTAACCTTCAGGCAAGCTTTGTTTATTAAAACACAAATAATATACCACTATAAAGAATAATTTGTAAAATAAAAATCTAAACTAAGAAGTGCAAGATACTCTTTTGATATCAAAGAATGCATGAAATTTGTTCATGTTCAATATATGTTGCACAGTTTCATTTACCATGCACATATGTGTGCACATACAGACACAGTTCCTTAGCTTAGAAGCAATCCTCATGAGCGAGTGTTTCTAAGGTTCTGACCCTAAGAATTCCCTGCCAGATCTACACAGGCACCCTCCAGGGTGACAAGTCTGCACTTTGTTCACTGAGTGAGGGGACCATAATACAACAACTCCTCCCATTTCCCTGCAGAGTCATCCCACCAGACTCTTTTCTGTGCCCAAGAGGATTCGAGTCACTGTGGGCAAAGCATCTCAGATCCTGAAACTCACATTACCAAAAGCTGAGTTTTTCAATATCCTTAAGAGATGGTAGCACAGCAACAATTCTTGATTGGAATATAATAAATATTATATATATTTAAGTCAGACTTATCCTTAGTCTGGTGATGCAAGAGCCTAGAGAAGATGAAACCACAGTCAATTTGTGTCCAGGGTTATCTAATATTCATGGCATGAACTTAATATCTGGCTCCCTCTCATAGGGTGAGCTCTTTCTGTTGAGCCTTCTTGTCAGGAGATACCTGCGGAGTTCCCATCACTGGACTCTCATCAGCCTTCTTTCTAAGAAGACTACAGGCAGCCTCAAACTTGGACCTCCTTGACAACAAAGAAGTTCATCTTCTTTCCATAGTCCATGTATAATGGACACACAGACAGGTCATTGCAGTATGTTATGCTGAGTGAGACACATTTTAATAAATTTAGATATCCCAATCCAATAACCTCCTAGAGAATATATGGTGTCTGGTTTGAAGCTTAAAGCATGAATAGATTATATTCTTGTTCTGATTTCAGGGACACCCAAACTTCCCTGTAGATAAAGGAAAAAACTATAGAATTATAAGAAGTTAAAATAGAGTTCCAGAGACACAGGACCCCAGTTTTGGGAAATGAAAGGCACAGAACGGCCTAGGACATTCTCACAAGCTACTCTAGGGTAGCAAACTGTATCAGCTGCAGTGCTGGCAGGGCTGCCCTAAGCCCTCAGTTAAACAATTGACTAACTTGGAGCACAGGGGACCAGTGAATGCTCAGTTGAGAATGATGCTTGCAAGATGCTTAAAGCTTGGTGAGGGGGGGGGGAGCTCAGAGTGAGAGGCATAGAAGGGCCACAGCAAATAGTTATCTTTAAATAAATCTCATCATCTATTTTCTATAGAGCATACAGTTTTGTTTCTAGTCCTGATATTCCTCCAAGATTTGATTTAATCGTTGATTCAATAGTTTGCAATGAACTTGTAACCTTGGGTGTCTTACTTGAGAAACTCAATAATCTATAGCTTTCTAAGTTAAAAGAACTATGTGGCCTCAATGAGACAATTGCTTCTGCTTTTCTGGAGCTTATATTATTCAAAATTTATTTTGAAATTTGGACAACTGAAAAAAATACCCAGGCACATTGAGATGTAGGTAATTTAATTTTTACCAAATAACTATCAACTACTTTCTCATTTTCTCATGGACAGTTCTTAGGCAAATCCATCAAATATGTCACCATCTGGATGGGCTCAACTGAGATTTGTTTCCATCTACATAACTGAGAAGATGGGTGGACTGAGGTGTGGTGTGTAGGCTCGGGCAGAAGACTGGACATCATCTCTGAAGTTCTGCAGAGACTCCTCAGAAGCAAAGCTCGAAGCACTCAGAGCTGGCCATGAAGGGTCTCTTACCCTGTGTATGTCCCCAAACTGCTCTTTATTCAATTTCCAATAGAATCCTGGCTATCATTTTTGTCATCTTAAAAATCACACAGATGATGCATGCTTATGGGCACACACAATTACACTCACCCCCAGGACTGGTAGAATGAGCAGAGCCTTGTCTTTCTTTTTTTTTTAATTTATCAGATTTTTAAAAAAAATATCAATCCAAGTTCCTACTTCCTCCCCTCCTCCCATTCCTGCAACACACCCTCCCACCCCACCCCCATCCAATCCTCAGAAAGCCTTGTCTTTCTAAAAGGCACAGTGTTAAAAGCAAATCTGTAAGTGCTTTGGAAACCATATGAGAATTCTTTGAATAATAGGATTCAGAAAAAAAATGGAATATGGCCAAAATAATCAAAATAAGAATCTCAGAGAGATATTTGCATGTTCATGTTCATTGCACAATAGCCAAAATATGCAAATAATTGGCATGCCTGCAATGACTTGGCATAAAATGTTGCTCTACAGGCTCAGGTTTGAATGTTTGGTCCCCAGTGGGTAGTCCTATTCGGAGACGTTCTAGAAACTTTAGGAGGTGGAATACAACTGGTAGAAGTAGGTGGACCTTGGCGTATCTTGTCTCTGGCCCCTTCCAGTTATTTTTCCCTTCTTCCTGTTTTCAATGAGGTACACAGATCCTCTACCACATATTCTTGCTTCCATGATGGCCAAGCTTAGAGTGAAAATCGAAAGAAGTATAGCTTAGAATCATATACAGTGCCAAGAATTCTCCACATGATGTTTCATGGTTTTGCTTCTGATGAATTGTATGATTTCAGAGACCATGTCAAGTGCTACTGTTCATGCTTTACATAAGTTGTTTTCCTCAGATAATGTAATGCCCATTCATACAAGAACGATGGTCTAATATACACTCATTTATTAATAAACATTAGATTAGTATTCAGTCCTTACAAAAATGAAAGTCTGTCATTGGTGACAACATGAGGGGCATTGTATTTAGTGTGATAAACACGTGTTTAGTGTGCAGGAACACAAGTACTACACAATTTCACTATTTGAGAAATATAAAAATAATTGATTAAAAGTAAAATGGATACCATCATTTTCCATGGGCGCCATGTTGGAAGCATAGGAAGATGTTGGTCCATGGTTACAAATTCTCCAGTCATGAGATGAGTAAGTTCTAAGGATCTGATGCTCATCTTGGTAAACCGACCTGATGATTTCATGCTGCACTTTCGCATTGGCTAAGGAGAGAGATCTCAACTTTTCTCACAGCAGAAGGAGCAATTGTGCAAAGTTATAAAGTATTAATTTGGTTTGGGTAATCATTTTGCAATGTATACAAATATAAAATGATCACTTAGTGTACTTTAAATGTATATGGCATACTCTTGCCAGATATACATCAATAAAGTTGAACAAGAATAAGAGGGATGGCGAAGAGATAGAGAACAATAAGGAGGAGCAGAAGATGAGAGAAAAAACAGCAGAGAAGACAAGAGAAGAACAGCCCCAGAAGCAGCTCAGAGGGGAATCACTGTGCAAGCCAGCTTGACCTCTGGGCACATTTCCCCTGCCTGCATGAATGTACCAGAAGGGCAAGGGAGGGATTCCACAAGAACTGAGGCTTTACTTTAGGTTTTGCAAGACTGCTACTTTAGGTATTGTGATGCCACAGGAAATACAGCCTGAAGTGAACAGTCCTTCTGTTATTTCCTGTCAGCTGTCACCCAGCTTGGAAAGGATATTAGAAATGGTTTAAACTGACCAAGAGTTAGGAAATGTATAAATATATGGAAAGCATTTTCTCCCACTTTCCTTCTGTGTCACAGTCCCTTGTGCTACGTGAACTGACATCCTCATGGTCCCCGGGTACCAGCTTGTGGATCTGTTTTGGAGGTCATCACTCCATGTCCTAGCTTGATTCTTGATGCTGTGATAAAATCCTGGGACCAAAAGCAACTTAGGGGAAGAAGGAGTTTATATGGCCAATGAATGTAGATAATGGCCCATAAGCGAGAGAAGTCAAGGCAGGAACTCAGGGCACGAACCTGAAGGTAGATCCACTTGTTATTCCACAGAGCATTACCTCTGACAGAGGAACTCATTTCACAACCAAGGGGAGGCAGAAGCCATGAGGAAATGCTAACTGGCTCTTAGTTAGTGAGCATTCTTCTTCAGCCCAGGGTCTGTTACCACCTATGGTGAACTGGGCCTTTTTACATCAATTAACCACCAAGACAATCTCTCACAGACATTCAGAAGGCCAGTCTGATCTAGACACACTCTCAGTTGAGACTCCTTTCTCAAGCTGTCAAGATGACAGATAAAGCTAACTAGGGAAGTCATGGATTTGTTTCTTTGTTTTTTTTTTTTTTGAGGCGTTATTTTGATAGATATGACTTTAACTCTTTTTGTTTCCTTCATGACTGTAATGTGAGGTTTTTGTCATCTCACAGCTGGCGTACCCTCCCTCCCTCCCTCATTCCTCCCTCTCTCTCTTTCTCTCTTTCTCTCTCTCTAATCCAGTTACACATGTGAACTTCAGATTCTCCCACCCCTTCTTTCTATCTCTTTGTCCCTAACCTCATCATTAGAGAAGATGCTCTCCTATAATTCCAGGGGAAGAGTTGTTAATGTTTACAAAGATAAAGTTAATATTCTAAAGACTATCAAAAGCTGTAATACTGACATCCTCTTTAAACCAACTAGCAAAGTTATCAAAATTAACCAATTTAATGGTGAAATAAAGGACCTCAAGTGACCAAAGGATAAAGAGGAATAGTGGGACAAAGTGAAATGACATTGTGAGTCAGGCACACCCAAGACTGAAATGTTCTTTTTCTCAATTTTTCTCCAGGTCCAAGCCCACTACCAATAAAACTCCGGTATACTGGAATTTCTTTTCTCATTATTATTTTCAGTTGCTTTCCTTTATGGCACATGCTAGGATTATTATTTCAAAATCTCTGGACATAAAGGCTGATAAATATTTTGTTTAAATCATCAAATGTATTAACATTAGAGTAGATGGAGCAATGTATACATGTCTTGAACTTAGAACTGACTGATGCTGCTCCCTCTCCTAGAGTCTTCACTAGTCTGTATCCCAAGTGTAATAATTGCAGAAGAGCCTTCAAATGACCTGGGTCTTCCTGTATCAATTAGCCATTAAGATAACCCCCAACAGACATTCTGGCAGGCCAGCCTAATCTGAGGCAATTGTGACCATAGCTGACTCTGGTTATCATAGGTATGATAATGGAGTAAGTCTTGGCCACCATGGCCACTGGGATTTGGGATTTTGCTGGTTTAGAGTAAATGTGGACTCTTTCAGACAGTTAATGAAATCTGAAGGGTTTGTTTTTTTGGTATGGGTACAAATGGAGAGAAATAATTTAAAGTGGAAGGGTTGGATCTCATCAGTGACAATAGATATTTTTCTCAAGCTTTTGTTAGAAACATTGCATTAGATAAAATGAATGCTATTTGTAACGCTAACATTATAATGTACACAAAAGTATAAAGTGCTTTCAAAATTATAAATCACTTTGCAAATATTAGCTAAAAATTTTGTTATCTACAGTTGCATCCAAAGTGACATCTTTTCTTATTTTTGAGCTATAATATATACTTGACTTCCATAAAGAGACATTTAATCACATATTGATGACTTACACTATTAGAGACAGCTTTCCTGAGTTATGTATTAAAATATACAAAGAGGACCAAACTGCTCTAAGGAACACATTGGAAGTGCTCATATGTTCAAAGCTCACACTCAGCTTGGAATGTGATGTTTTCTAATGTCTATACTTACACAGCTGAGACATATAATTTAAATGCTTCTCGGTTATTATCTTGTTGTTTATATTACAGGAGTGATAGTATGCCATTAATACAGAATGGAGAGAACAAAATAGGATCACTGCCTCATTTGGAGCAAGACAAGGCCATCATGGCCAATGCTCGCTGCCCATCCCTTCACTCCTTTGGGCACTAGGATGGGCAAAAGCACACAAATGTTCTAATTACTGTATCCATGCCAAACCTGTTACAATGTGAATAGGTTTAATAATTCTTTTATCATCTTGGAATGTACTATTATTAAGACTTCCCGGTCTGCATGCCTGCAAAATTGACAAATCAAGAGTCCATTTTTTCAAGTGGAAAATCTCAATCGTAAAGATTCTATTTTTAATGCCCTTAAAAAGGACTCACAACTAGTCCAGATTTATCCTATGCTGAACATAGCGGACAATGAAGAATACTGAGAATTCAAGAACAATCACAGTGGGTTTTTGATCCTACTGAATGTACTGGCTTTGTGGGAGCCTAGGCAGTTTGGATGCTCACCTTACGAGACCTGGATAGAGGTGGGCAGTCCTTGGGCTTCCCACAGGTCAGGGAACCCTGATTGCTCTTAGAGCAGATGAGGGAGGGGGACTTGATCGGAGGAGGGGGAGGGAAATGGGAAGCGGTTGCGGGGAGGAGGCAGAAATCCTTAATAAATAAATAAATTTAAAAAAAAAGAAAAACAAAAAAAAAACAAAAAACAAAGGACTCACAAGCAGACCATATAAAGCTGTCAGTGAACCACTTAGTCGTGAAGGCTCACCCTCTATTCCATCCTTTATCCTGGTCATGGCTTCCTTCCTCTTCTGTGATCCTTGCTGAGGAATTTTATTTTGCACTGTTCCATGGCATGATGTGCAGTGAGGTTAACACCCCAAATAACCATCCACATGGATACAATGAATACAATTTAAAAATAACTCTAGTCCAGAAGTCCTGTCTACAATGAGGATATAGAAGAAGTTTGCATACATACTTCATCCTTTACCTGGATTGGGCTCAGGATTCCTCGGAAAAATTTGTTTAGCTCTACTATCCTTCATTGCTCAGAGAATTTGAAAGCCTCTTTGGAGTCCAGCAAAGTATTTTGCCATTGTTTATGAAAAGCAGCAATTCTTGTTTCAATAGATGAGCCTTCATTCTTAGAGAAAGATGTAGCAACGATTTAGTATTTGAACTCATAATTCTTTTAAAGCCTTATAAAAGTAGCCTTCCTCTAGGAAAACGATCTGTAACTCAGCTTATCTAAGATGAGGAATTTGGACAATGAAAATCTCTGCGATAAGAAAAGGAAGATTCCAAAGAGAATCGGGGTTGGGCAACTGTTGTGTGGTTGTCAGGGATGCTGGATCACCCAAGCTGTGCAAAGTCAGATTGCTTTCCCGTCAGAGTAGCTGGGAAAGGCTGTGGAGATGGTCCTGCCCACACAGTAAAACACTGTCCCGTGGCCAGACTGTCCAGGTCAGGAGTCAAGAACTTAGCTGTATGGTCTTTAACTGTGTGAAGTAGACAATGCTGGTGCTAAAGATCGCTGGCATGAGATTCAGTTGCTTTTCAAAGACATAAATTGGACATGACTCCCTCATCTGGATAGCATACTCTGTACTCTGTCATTCTATGAGGTTTAGCTTTTCAACATCATTTCATGGAGAATTCTCCTTAAGCTCTTTCGTGGAGACAGTAACTATGGGAGGATGCTCTGTCCACTCTTTCAAGGAATGTGTGTTTTTAGAACTGAACTATTGGACCCTTATCAGCACTAGGGAGGATTTATGAGTTGTTGTTATTGCCTCTTCCCTCTCACACACATGTGATCACATGAGAAGTGAAGTAAGTTCTTCTCAGGGTGGGACAAGAGGCTCCTAAGGACTTGTTTCCTTATGACTTGGTCTTCTGTTTGTTTTTTGCAGTTCCAGAGTCAGCTCACAGGACTCTAGGGACCTTGAGATCGAAGCACAAGGTTTTGATGTCCTAGGAATCAAGTCAAATACAAGTGAGTAATCTCAGCTCTGAACAGCTCAGAGGGCACAGGTCGGGCCTGGAAGTTATTACATGGAAAAAAACCAGACCCAAAAATGAAGAAGAAAGTATTGGAAACTTGTAAAATGTCAAAAAATAAAAACAACACACATACATGCACACCAAGTCATTCCTTCCGTCCACGTTGCCTTTCCCCCACATAGTCTCTTTTTTGCGTTCTGACTCTGAGGGTCTTTCTCTTCCCATGGCCTGACTTGTCTGCTGCAGCAACCACAGGGACACTTGAGTCTTTACCTGTAATCCATCAGGATTACAAACCCTACTGATGCTTTGATCTATATTTACTAGATTCCAAGTCAGTGAATTAGGCCCACTGATTCTATTCAAAACATCAATGAAGTGATGGGCACTGTCAGCTGATAGCTATCAAACGCAGCCATCTGTCAGCTCTCTGTATGTACAAATAACCATCCAGAGAGGGGCTTTTTCAGTGGGAACAGACAAGAGATGTTGGTTAAGCTGTGTGAAGAAAGTCAGTAAAAGCTGAATAAGAATAAAGAGATGTTTCCCTATTAGCACATTCAGGGGAAAAGGGAAATTCCCCCAAATAAGAAAAAACAATTGGGACAAAGCCAGTCAAGTTCAGAGACAACCCTGTAAAGACTGGCTGATCTGAGCTCATGTTGGAGCTGAGACTAAAAGAGAGTGCCAAGTTCTCCTCAAAGGGCAGTTAGTGCCTAAGCCCCAGCACTGGGTTATTAGGTCAAAGCTGTAGCCTTCTTAGGTGGGCTTTACTCCCTAAGTCTCACTGATGGCCAGTGAAGCAATAACTTCTGAATCCAACTGGCCAAAGCCAGTCATGCTATCAGACTTCTGGGTATTTTATGATGGGGAAAGACTAGATGCTAGATTAGTAGTCATTCTCTCATCCTTTTATATGTGACATCGAAGCAGAATTCACAAGACTATAAAGAATGCTTGGAGGCATTTATGGAGTGCAGAGCAATTTATATGAAGTGTAGTGATCAAATCGGGCTAGTTTGCTTTTCTGGCTCCGCATACATGAATAATTTATATACACTAGGGACTTGCAGTCTCTTCTTTATCTGCTGCATCAGAACACAGAATGTTGTGGACCACAGTTGCTCTGCCAGGCTATAGACCACCAGAGCTAATCCCTCTGATTTGTTTTTGTTTTCCTTAACAAACCTCTCTCTGTTCTTTCTCTCCAACAGTCTTCCTGGTCTCTAGTGACCACTCTTCCTTGCTCTTCTTCTAAGAGGCAGTGTTTGTTTGTTTTGCTTCTTTGTTTCCTCACGTTGGTTAAATCATGTGTGCTTCACTTGGGGTTACTCGCTGTGATGAAATACCATGCATGACCAAAAACAATTTGGGGAGAAAAAGATTCTTTTTGCTTACACTACTATATCACTATTCACCATTGAAAGAAGTCAGGGCAGGAACTCAGACAGGGCAGGAACCTGGAGGCAGGAACGGAATCAAAGGCCATGGAAGAGTGATGCTTCCTGGCTTGTTCTCATGACTTGCTCACCTTCTTTCTTATAGAACCCAGGACCACCAGCCATAGATGCCACCGCCCACAATGGACTGTGTGTTCCCACATAAATCACCAAAAAACCACTAGTTAATAAAATGCCCTAAAGGCTTGCCT
Source organism: Microtus oregoni (assembly GCF_018167655.1). Classification (NCBI taxonomy): domain Eukaryota; kingdom Metazoa; phylum Chordata; class Mammalia; order Rodentia; family Cricetidae; genus Microtus; species Microtus oregoni. Next base: position 19,098,313 of record NW_024543090.1, read on the forward strand.
ATAGCCCAATCGTAAGGAAGCATTTTTTTTTTTCCGAGACAGGGTTTCTCTGCAGCTTTGGAGCCTGTCCTGGAACTAGCTCTTGTAGACCAGACTGGCCTCGAACTCACAGAGAGACACATGCCTCTGCCTCCTGAATGCTGGGTTTAAAGGCGTGCACCGTGAGGTGCCCCCCCTCAGATGACTTTGACATGCATCAGGTTGACATAACCAGCACAGTGTGGTATTTCTCCTTCTGTGCCTAGCTTTTACAACTTAACGAAATCTCTTCCAATGCTGTCCACTTAGGTACACTGCAACCGGCTTTTTGTTTGTTGTTTGTTTAAATGACCACACCACACTAGATTAGATAATCTGCAGGTTCAATGCAATACATATCATAATGTCAATGTCATTCTCCACAAACATAAAAGTACCATAAACTTCATACGAAATAACAAAATATTCAAAATCACTAAAGCAGTCCTGAGTGAAAGATACCAAGTTGGAGGCATTCTGGCAATTAAACCGTAATGTGAAATATTCCTCTTTGGAATCTTAGTGTAGCTGAAATTCGATGATTCTGCTCTAAGATAGCCAAAGACAATTACCACAGCAGAAAGACATCTCGTGAGTGAAATTATCATATTCTTTTCTCAATGTTTATAAAAGTAATAAGTTTTAAGGCATGCCAAGTAAAATCATAGCTGAACACCAAATATAAGTAATCAAAATTCAAATTAAAGTACATTTCTCTGAATCACTCTATTGTAAATGGATAAAGTTGTGACTCGTGTCTTAGGTAGGTTTCTATTGCTATTATAAACACCATGGCTAAAAGCAACTTAGAGAGGGAAGAGTTTATCTCATCCTACAGCTCATAATCCATCATTCAGGGACGACAAGGCAGAAACCTGGAAGTAAAAACTGAAGCAAAGACCATAGAGGAGTGCTGCTTACTGGCTTGCTCCCCAGGGCTTGCTCAGCCTGCTTTCCTAAAGAACCCAGGACCACCAGCCCATGGTTGACAGCTCCTGGAATGATCTGGGTCCTACCACAGCAATCATCAATAAAGAAAATGTGTCAAAGCCTTGCCCATAGGCCAATAGCATGGGGGCATAGTCTCAACTGAAGCTCCATCTTTCCCAATAAATCTAACATGTATCAAGTCAACAAAAACAAAATATCATCACAACCCACTTGCTGGTATTATATCATAATGAGAAAATACCCAGTCCATACACATAATCAGTGAAGTACTAGCTGGTAGCAGCTAGCAGGAGGTAAAGTATGTGTGTGTGTATGTGTGTGTGCTGATCTTACATTGAAAGCTTGAAATTAGTGAGAACACAGGCTATATCATGATCTCCAGGTAGGTTTAAAATACTCTAAATCAAAAATGCACTTAATATGCCTAGCTGTTAAGTACTGTAGGTAGTCTAACCTACCTTCAAGGGGTTCAGGACACTTACATTTACCTTCAGTTGTGTAAACCATCACACACAAAGCCTATTTTACAATAAACTTTCAACTACATCTTGTACTTTAGTGAATGCTGTACTGAAAACAAAAACCAGAGGTTACATAGGCACCGTTTCATACCATTATACTTCAGGATTTGGTATATTTATTTATAGCAAGGAAATTATACTACTTCACAAATCAGGTTGTTCCAACTTTTCACCCTCTTGACTCCAACCACTTGTTAAACTTTATCTTAATTTGGACAAGGGATTTTTATTTCAGGAATATTAAGTTGAATTTTTAGATATGAATCACATTTACCCATAATAAGCTATTTTATCACTGTGTAGGTTCAATAAGAAACTGTGTGCTGTCAACAATATTCCAGTTCAGAATAGGCATGGAGCTAAGCTACATTCTCTAGTGATGCCTGGGCATATTCGTTTACTGGCAAGTGGCTGCCCCTTTAGATAGCTCAGCCAGGAAGACAAGGCTATGCTTAAACTCAATTTTTCATGGATCTGAGAACTCTAAGATCTCAGGCTCGTTGAAAGCTGACATTGATCAGAACTACTCTTTAGATACCTGGCACCTCAGGCAGGCTACCGCAGGCAAAATGCTTATTCCGTCCATGGGAAGCTGCCCCATGCTTACAGAGCAATCAAGAGAGTTCCTGAACGGTCTCCTTTGTGGAACCCAGTTCCTCAGTGTAGCTAACCCCTCCAAAATTGTTAGTGGAAGTTTTTTTCTCTACTGAGAGGGTAAGTGGACATCATTACATATGATAGCTCTCAAGAAGCAAAAGAGAAGAGTTCAGAGCTCTTTGGCAGTGACAGAAGAAATGCATTCCTCTAATCACCTGTGTTGTATTATAAGTTGGCACGAGAGAGACGTGTTTCTGTTCCCTCACAATAATAACAAAGAATCTTCTTTGACATAAAGAACAAGATAATCTAGGTATTTGGTGTTATTAAGATAGCCTCATTTTCCCCAAACAACAAACCCTCTCCATAAACATATACATCACAAATTCACATGTGAAATTGAAACATAAAAATGATTTGAATGTGAATGATAACATCTGTTCTTATATGTGTGAAAGCTTAATTTCCAAAGGGGAAATAAAAAGAAAAGCATGCAAACAAAATGTCTAAGTTTCTGGAGCACAGCCATGAAATATTATTGAGATTAGATATGGGTGAAGCCGTGGTCATGCTGGTGATGAGAAACTGCCTGTCTAACCAGATGTGATCATAACATCTCCATGGTGACAACCAGGCAGACACCCAGTGCTATTTTCCTGTTCACAGTTACAGAATGAGGATCTCAATGGCATACTGATTTTAACTTTGTGTGTATATGTGCTTAGGTGTGGACTTTCTGTATATAAGTTCATCTTACAGGCCAGAACTCGGCTATCAAAGATTCTATAAGAAAAGAAAATTACAGACCGTGATGATGCAGTAGGCCTCAACAAAATACTAACATACTCAATTTGATACTACAGGGGAAAAAATCAGCTGCCAGACTAAGTGGTGTTTATCCCTGGTGGGAAAGGTTTATTCAACAAAGGCCGGGTAGGTAAAAGCATCTAAACTCACTGGATGAAGAGGAAAACTCACAGGAGCAACCTCACACACAGAGAACTATTACATGAACTCTGACATCCTTTCATGATGAGAATCTCTTCCTATGACTTGTTTCATGCAGAGCAATAAGTGGAGAAGGACAACAGACTCGATCACAACCAGGAAACAGAGAGGGTGAAGGAGGAGCCATGATCAAAGCATATGTTACTGCTAACACATTCGTGGGGACTTGACTTCTACAATAGGTTTGTGTCTTCCATTCGCTCCCAATAAGAGTCTTCTAATGTGAATCCACTGGCTATTAATCTATTTATTGATTTAGAACCCCCAGGTACCAATTCATGTATCAGATGAGAGTCCTCAAGAACAAATTTCTTAGCAGTGATTGGATCCACCAACACATGAGCTAGTGGGTGGAGGTGGAGTAGATCATATCCAAATCACGATAACTGGCTACTTAACACTTGTATATTCAGTTTAGTAATGAAAGCCCGAAGTTGAGCAAGTAAGCAAGAAAAAAGAAAGAAAGCCATCAAAACAGGAGAGAGTGAAGTTGCCCTACTAGCGGATGACCTGAGTATAATCACTCGTAGAAATTTCTAATCTTCAGCAAAACTTGGTATAACTATAAACATGCTTGATAAAGATTCAGAATCATGTAAATACCCATGAAAGAAATTGGTGATGATACAAATAAGTGGAAGGGTTAGCCCATGTCCATGGATTTGAAAAACAAAGCTGTTCAAAGGTCCATGCCACTCAGGATGATCTCCAGATATTCTGCAATCCGGACGGTAGTTTGAGAGCTGCTTACTCAAGGGTTCAGATCACCATGTACTTACAATTGCAGCTTTAAAGCCCACCCAAGAGATTTTCTAGTCATGGAATCCTAAGGAAGTACTTGTTTCTTCACTTTCTTTTCTTTCCCAGTACAATGGGAAGGCAGGTTGACCTACTATATATACCCAGAGGGACACCAGCACGCTTTTAGTAGTTACCTTTATGTTGATGTCCCCATGACTGTGGGAGGAAGCTTTCAAAGATGTCTTCTAAACAAGCCAAGATTTTTCTCCTGCAGGTTAACAGACTGTAAAAGAAAAAAGAAAAAAAAAGAGGTTGTCCTACAAATTTATTCATGTTATCCAATGACCTATTGACCTCTCTGGTTTTGCATTCATTGAGTTTTTGGTGTCTGAGTATTTCATACATGTTGCTACCCCACTAATTTAAACAAATAAATAAATATGTGTGTGTAATATATGCTATATGTATTGTACATGTTAATATATTCATCACACTTATTTCCAGAGACAGGGCCAGGCAAAGTATTTGGTAAGTTTGCTATATACAGACATCATTAACTGAATTCTAACTTTTTAAGTCTGCACTTTCCATCTACTTAACATAAATTTTGCTTCCAGTGAGGTTCTTTTCACAGAAATTTGTTTTTCCCTTATTCCTTCCAGCCCCACCACCCACACTTTCAAATATTTATGATTCTCTATGTTGAGTTCCCCTTGGCCTTCACATGTGAATGAAGTTCATTCTTGGTGGAGCATTTGTTCCAGGTTTCTGCACAGACATGTGGCAGTGGCTCTAGTCCAGACGAAAATCGTTCCTCTTATCAATCATGATATGTCTTAAAATGAGCATTTTTAGTCTCCAGGGGACCTTCTCTTGCTGTCACAGTGGCAACTGCTTCCTGGAAATACGCACTGATTTGAAAGCCTTTGTTAGTCACATCACCATATACGTCCATATTTCCTACAAAGGAGAATCGAGGAGGGCCCTGCTTTAGCCTCTTGTGCCCCATTCCCACCGTGGGAGCCGAGGCACCTGTTTCCTCCAGGTGTGCCCCACTGTAGAATTGTACTTTGCCAGTTTTTTCCCCCTAACATTCACAGCGAGATGTATTCTCCATATCCTTCCACCTCTCTGTCTCTTATTACAACTTCTAGGTCCCCTTTCTTTTTGTTTTGCAGTTCTGAGACTTGTTCTCATCAAAATAGGGTAGTCACACCTGGGTTTTGTTTCCCTATCGCATTTATGGGATTTTAGGAGCAGAGGATTCTATCCATTGCTGTCCTGATAGTTTAAGGCCCCTGGATTTATCATACTGTGCCGTGGGAAGGCATAACTAATTCTTCTCATCCAAATTCCCTCCTGATCAGTATAAATTAAGGAGAAGGTGTCATTTAAAACTCTAAATCATTCCACACTCTCTGGCTGCATTACTTCAGATCGATCACACAAGGACAGACATATTTATAGGGCTATTTTTACTTTCACTACTATCGTGACATCAATTATGGAAGTATGTCTACACAAATAGAAAAAAAAACAACGTTGTAATTTTATTTTTTTAAAGATCTTGAAAGCAGGTGGTCAACAATATCAGCAATCATCTTCTGGCAGTGAGAGGACAACAGAGAAAGAATTACAAATTTCAGACCCTCAGGAATCCTCAGAAGACTACAACAAACCAAAGCGTAGATTCATGGCATTTACTTCTTGAATGTTTATTCCGGTTGCATGGCCATTCTTGACACGTGACTGACACATTGTGGGTCATTCTGTCACCTCCACTGCTGCAGATCCTGCCTCCTTTGCCCATGTTGCCAGCTATTAATTATTTGCAGTAGCTCGATTTTCCGCTAATCATTTCAAAATCGCCTTGGCAAAAATTGGAAGCAAGTAATGAGAAACAGAGACAGACATTCCTCAAACTACACAGCAATGCATTTGGAAGTTAGTTTGGGTTATGGAAGATAAAAGCCTCAAGGAAAAAATAGCCCTTCTATTGTGGAAAATATCCTTGAAATGTTGGTGACACCGAGTTCTTCGTCAAGAAAATTAATCATGGTCCTAATGGAGTGAAGACACAAGGGAATTTTCAATGAAATGTTTTCTTTCTTCTTCCCTGATGCAATATTCGAAATGGGAGCACAGGGCATGTTTTTAAGCAAAGCGCTTGTCAGCGCATGTGATTCTCTTCACTAAATCACCTGGAATCAAATAAATAAAAGGCCAGAGACACAAAGTTAAAAGACATGAATTTAATGCCTATTTTCCACTGAACCGGGATTCGTGTGTGTGAAGGATTAAATAACGTCTTTGAAATGTTTTTCAACCTTCATTCGAAGAACTCTAATGAGAATGAAAGGCAGCTTAGGAACAATTAAAATATGATCATACTTTATGATATAATTACTTCGTCACCAGCCACTTAAAATGCCCAAACTCATTGAGGAATCAAAACAAGGAATCAAGAGTTCTTTTGTTCCATACTCGGGGTTCCTTTCAAACAACCATTCTTATTTCCAGAAAAAAGACTGGTAAGAATTTTGGTTAAAGTCACAGGGACTCCAGGTTGAAATTTGGAACAAAGCCACTTTTTTCCTCTGCCCAGGGTCTACCTCTTTCTCACAGTACCTGTCTATTTTCCTTGAGCCCTCTGCTGCTCTTTAACATGGAAGCATGGGGAAATTATTCTGGTTTCCACCAATGGAAAATGCACCCTCTGGCTATGTGATGGGTATCAGTCAAGCAGAGGCTAAAGGGTGAACTCAGCAATGATTTCAACTCATGATAAAATGGCCTGATGGTTCGCCTTATGAATCTGCACTGAAATCGAGTGTATGAACATTGTACATTCTAGGTTCCCTATAGTCTTTGGGGCAGGTAGATCTGTTAGTCTCTAAGAGACTGAGTTCCAGAATTAGATATTCTGGTTCAGGGATTTGCTGTAAGTATAAAAATCATTCAGCAAGATTGAAACTAGCCTTGGGCACAGAGGAAGCACAACAAAGAAAGCTTCAGGGCACATTTTTAAGAAGTTGAGCAAAATCCCCACTAGTCATTTAACTGATGCCTAATATATAAAACTCATGAGGGTGCTGCTCCAGAATGTCGTGTAAAAATAGCATAAATAGATTTCTATTCTCTCCTAGGAATGTTTCCATGGCTGTCTCTGATGTTCATCAATGCATGGCAGAAAGTTTCGTTGTAGGAAATGAGGTAACATCCAATGTGACCGTGCTTAGCCACCAAGTCGCATAATTCTTCAAATGTGATCATAATCACCAAGTCCCATAATTTAAATTAAAAAAAAATCTCTTAGTCTTTCAGGTCAGTTTTCTTTTCTTTATGCCAGGAATACATCTCTCTTAGGAAAACAGGAGGAAAATAGGAGTTGCTCACCCCAAGGCTGATATCCTGCACATAACTGTTTCTCCCTTACATTTCTCTCTTGTACCATGTCCCTCTGTTTTCCTCTTTCTCATTAACTGCACTAATTCATTCACAGATGTTTAGTAAATACTAAAAGACATCCCAGGTGCTTGGGATTCACCAGTGGTTAAAACAAATACCTTTAGCTTTCAGAAGGTTGTGCATTGGGCTGTGTGGTATCTGGTAGTGCTGATTCACTTCAGAGAGTTCTATGCTGTTGGTTGCTTTTTACTCTTTTGACTCTTTGCTCTTTGAGGGGCTCACCACCCAGAGCCCAGATAAACACACCGAGGCTTATTCTTTTCTATAAATGCCTGGCCTTAGCTTGGCTTGTTTCTAGCCAGCTTTTCTTAACTTAAATTAACCCATCTACCTTGTACCTTTGAGTTTTTGTCTTATTCTATTTCTTTTATACCTTTTCTTTCCTTCTTACTTCGTGGCTTACTTCCATGCAGCTGGGTAGCTAGCCCCTTCTTTTCTCGCTCTTCATTCTCTTATTCTTCGATCCTCTCCTATTTATTGTCTCTTCCTGACAGTCCCACCTCTTCTTTCTCCTGCCTTGCTATTGGCTATTCAGCTCTTTATTAGATCAATCAGGTGTTTTAGCCCGGCAATGTAATACAAGTTCACAGAGTTAAACAAATGCAACATAAAAGAATGCAACTCATCTTTGTATCATTAAGCAAATGCTCCATAGCAGAAGCAAATGTAACACATCTTAAAATAGCATTCTACAACACTCCTAGAAACACTGATTCTGCTTACCTGGTTACATGCTGCATTGAATTCCCATAGAACCTGTATTTTCTTCTCTGCTTAGAGGTGAATGGTATACATGACAGAAGAGGACAGCTAGTCATCTGCACTCTTGAACATAGGGAACTTAGTTCCAAGGGAAAACAGCATAAACAAACCCAAGCCTAGTTTAGCCTACATGCGCTTTCTGTTTCTAGATCCAAGGTAAAGTCAAGGGATATTACAATGACCTCGACTGACATTAAGATGAAAAGATAGGATGCCAAGATAAATGGATCCATGGATACAATGTTATTCTATGGCCCAGAGTGTGCCTAAATAAGCTCAATGGGTCTCAGTTTCCTCAATATTTAAGTGACTTTACTACTCTATATTTAGTGAATTGTATCATTTCATTCATTCAGGTGTTTATTGAGCACTTACTCTGTACTGAGCACTATTCTAAAAGTTGAAGACAGCACACTGAAAAAAAAGAAAACAGCTGTAGTCTTGTGGAGCTTTCTTGAAAAAATATAATGCTCTTGTAGAACTCAATAGGATCCCTTGTAGCAAAGACCGAAACAAAAGTGACTTCCAAGTTTTGTCAAAGTAGCGTGAATTAGTGTGACCTTGCTGTATGCCTCCAGGGGGCTCTCTTTTGATTTCTGTGGAGACCAGTTTCAATTAGTAATGCTCTATATAAAACCCTCCAGTGTCTCTCATGGAAGATGTCATATGGGTGCTCGTAGGGAAAAGAAAGGACCAATGAGTTAGCGGTGGTTCCTGTAGCTCACTGATGCTCAGTGATGCTAATAATCTGAAAGAAGAACAAGACAGCGAGGAAGGCTTTATTGGGGGAGGGTATTAGGGTGGGATGAAAGTCATCCTAGAAGAGCAAGCAAGAGGCAGTCCTGCACCTGGGCTACCCCAATCATCATCTCCCCCAGGCCCTTTGCTTGCTGTCTGACTTCTCCAGGGTCTTGAGGTTTGGCCCTACTTTCCAAGCAGCAGAAGCCATAGTCTGTAAGATTGCCTGTGAAAGTACATATTTACATCTCTGCAACATCAGCCAAGCCATTGAAAAGAATTGACAATCCCTGTGTGATTTCTCACAGCGTCACCCTTTTGACCACTGGGTCTTATCAGTGTGGAAAGAGTCTGCACAGTTCATTGTTCACACTGCCCACTCAGTCGCCACCAAAGTATGCGTGCACATTGTCACATGTGCCACAGAACGTGTATGAGAGCCAGAGAACAAAATCAGATTCTGACCTCGCCTTCTACCTTGAATGAGACGACATCAGTTCGTTGCTTTCTGCTGTGTATGTCAGGCCAGCTTGCCCACAAGCTTCCGGAGACTGTCCAGCGTCCACCTCCAATACCTCCAATCTCCCCACAAGGACACTGTGATTGCAGACATTTGTGCTAAGCGTTTGACTTTTCCATAGATTTTCAGGATGCGAACTCGAGTGTTCATGCTGACACAGCAGGAAAGTTTTGTCCCCGGAGCCATCTCCTCAGCCCACAATCAGAATTGTTCTAGAATCCTCTCTAGTTTCAAAGTCCCTGCTCATGAATTGTCATTTCCTTTTACTAGTGAAAGCTCTCGCTGAGCGTCATGTTGAGGGCCCTTTTGCAAACAGAGGTGTAGAAAAAGGTGTTGCAACTTTTCTCTAGATTCAAAGGATTTTCGTAGGGATTTATATATACTGCAAGTAATCAATGATTTGTCACTATGTTATTGTCAATTCTCTGAGTTAAAAACTGCTTTTTTTGGACTCTTTAAGAGTGAGCAGACAGTAGATAAATATGTTCCCTTCCCCTTTTAACTTTAGAATTCTATGTATCTTGTTATTCGGAGAATATTAATGTATATTCATTTATGCACTGAGTATATGGTCATAAATTTATTGTTCAAAGTCCAAAAGGCAATTTTTTGCAACAGAGGGCTGTTTCCCCAATGCCTGGGGTCTAACTAGTCCTGCTTCCTAGTGGCAGAAGGGAGATTGTTTCACCCCTAATTCTAAACCAGAGCATGCCTGGCAGGACTATGAGCAGAATACTTATCTTTCTGTACCATGGTCTTCTTGCTTGGAGGACAGGGATAGTCAAAATTCCCGTCATGCAGTTCTTAGGAAGACTGAAGCAAACCAAGGCATGCAAAATATGTAGACGTGTGTCTCTCGCAAAACAAGTACCAACAAACTTTTGTTGTTACTGGCTTCGTGTGCCCTCCCAGATACTGTTTGCATACTCAAGGTACAGCCACACATTTCTTTCTAGTTTCCATATTTTAAAATAAAGTAGCACTCTGCCAGTGTGATGGCTGTGGAGAGAAAGATCCCTGCAGACTGGTCAATCTCCATCCTCACGGCCCACTTCTCCTGTATCACAATCTTAAACTTACATAAAATTATGTCTGAATATATTTTCCCTTGGCCTTTCTCATGAAATCCTTTTCTTGAAAAGAAAACTAATGTTGATTTTCTGTCTCTTTTCTCTCATTTCCCATTACTGTAATAGAGACTGGAGGGTAACACCAGTCTGGGGTCAGAATGTGCTCAAGGGGCATCACTGAGACCAGGCCATGATGCTTGAGTGACAATACAGGTTCTTGTCTTTTGAAACTGGAGTGAATTCTGGTCCAGACTGGGTGGTAGAGAGCTGGCAGCAAGGTGGATTCGCAATGGCGAGCGTGCTGATTTCACCTACTTTTAATGCGCATTGAGAATGGATGCTTGCTAATGGGAAATGTCGTCATTTCCTTGCCTAGTGACACTCTTGCTTTTGGTACCACCATTTGCAAAACAAGACAAAACAGCTGGACATACATAAGATTGAGTTGCCAGCCAAGACTGTAAGGGAAGAGTCCATCTTAATTCTGACTGCATCTTTATACGGAGGACAATTGATGCTAAAATGGGTCAAGGAAGTGCCGCAGGCAAAGGAAGGTTCTAGACACTGGCTGTGAATCAGATGTCCTCCATGCTGCTTCCTGTAAGTGGAAAGACCTCTGAGCAAGGTGGCAGAGGGAACACAGATTGCAACTGCCAGCAGAGAGCACCACAAGCATGAGAATGGCAGGACACACTGCCACCTTCAGGAGCAGGATGATGATGGAACTAGCAAGGTGCCTTGGTTCCCTCACGCCCAGTCTTCATCTTAGGAAAGATAATAGAGGGAAAGTTCAAAACTGCTTTTTGTCTCAGTGCTGAAGCGATGGGACATAGATTCCTCAGAGATGGTGAACAGGAGTAATTGGATATGCGGCTTTAGACCACATTTCGGAGGGACTATGACTGTGCTATCCACATTCCCGTGTCGGGGACCTAGAAGCAATAGATGACCATCCTCAGCCTCTGACGCCCATCTTCTCAGTTCTCCGGGGAGCCTCTGTCATCCCCAACGCTGCTTCATTAAGGTTCTGCAGCTCTGCACGTCACCATCTGGAAGTCCCCTAGGAAGGACACAGTCACCTTCAGGAACTGCTGCTTTGCTGGCTCTGGGCACAGAGCTTTCTTGGCGTGGAATGCGGACACTGTGTTGCTTCCCTGGCAGCTGCGACGGCACTAAACAAACGGGCTCTCCGAATCTTGGGGAATCGAAACTACACAGTTTCACTCTGCCCCATTGTGTTGTCAGTTGGCTCTTAGCATTCCCTTGTCCCCACAAAAACCTCAACATGAATCCTTTGCACAGACGGTATACAATGGGAGCTTTCATGACTGTGTTGGCACCTGTAACCCTGGGTGAACAGTGTCATGGGGCAGGACAAGGCTTTCGGGGTGGGGGAGGTGGAGAGGGGAGGCTGAGAACCCCACCCCAGGCAGCAGGTGAGCAGAGGCAGATAGCCAGGGTAAAGGCAGGCTGTTAATTGAAGGACTGTCTTTGCTGCTGCCTGGGTGCTCTAAGTCTCAACTGCAATCTCATTGTTTGAAACACAGAAGGCAATTCATACCCAGCATTTAACCTTAATATACTCACCGACTCAAAGGGGAAAACAGACCACAAACAAATGTATGGCAGGTTCTCAGTAACCAGCCACAGAATTTATTATTATTATTATTATTATTGTTATTATTATTGTTATTATTATTATCATTAGAAGAAGAAGGAAGAAGAAGAAGAAGAAGAAGAGAAGAAGAAGAAGAAGAAGAAGAAGAAGAAGAAGAAGAAGAAGAAGAAGAAGAAAGAAAGAAGGAGAAGAAGTCAGGCTCTGAGGTCTTCCCTCTGTCCTTATCTCTACCTAGACAAAGAATCAGTACCAAAAGTAGCACTGATTACATGCCGTTTTTTTCTCTGTCTTTCATTTGTGGCACAAGAGCTAAAATAGCATATGCCACTTGTAAAGATTAAAGAATAAGCTATATCTGAACTAACTAGAGTCATGCCTGGCTCACATTAGGCCCTCAGCGGATGTTAGCTACTGTCATCACCATCAGAAAGATCATCCATCAGCATCATAATGGATTTCTCCTCAATAGGAAGGACATGGAGTTGAGTTCATAAAATGATAGGTATCGAGGAGGCTAAGCAGTATGCACAGCAATGCACGTGCTGCAGGGACAGTCTGACTGGCTCTCTGGCCCTGCAACTGCTGCCACTATTAATGTAATCAGCATTAGTATCTCAGGGTGACAATGCCACTTGTTTCTAATATGGGTTCAATCAATTGCCAAATCTTGGATGAGGCCACTTGTTTCATTCCCGGTTGCTCAACCCCAAAATAATCATATAGAAACCATATTATTTAAATCACTGCTCGGCCCATTAGCTCTGGCTTCTTATTTGCTAACTCTTACACCTTAATTTAACCCATCTCCATTAATCTGTGGCAGTGGCTTACCAGCAAAGCTCCAGCAGAGCTACATGGCTTTTCTCTGACTCTACCCTCCTCCCAGCATTCAGTTTAGTTTCCCCACATATCTCTGCTATTCCCTGCTCTGCTATAAGCTCAAAGCAGTTTCTTTATTCATTAACCAATAAAAGCAACACATAGACAGAAGGACCTCCCGCACCAGCCAAAGACAAATTTATCTGAGAATTCCATATGGAGTTGTGCCTATGTTTTTCTGTTCTCTGTCACCTGTCAAAGTTCATACAAATGTGTATTGCTCCATCACAGGGCAATACTACCCAAAAGCTTTAAACCTAACAAATCTTATATAAAATGGTAGTACTATAAAAGAAAGAGATTAGATACTTTCTCTTGCTGTAACCCTATAGTGGTATTTTGTTTGTATTTTACAAAATAAAGCTTGCCTGAATATCAGAATGCAGAGCTAAGTCACTAGAGGCCAGGGAGTGGTGGTACACACCTTTAATCCCAGGAATGGGGAGACAGAGGCAGATGGATCTCTGTTAGTTCAAGGCCACCCTGGGCTACTTGAGATTGAATCTGTCTAAAAGGGAAACAGAGCTCACACAAAGGTGATCCCAGCACTTGGGAACACACGCCTTTAATCCCAGCACTAGGGAGGTGGAGACAGAAGTGATATGGCTGCACTGAGAGAGGAATACAAGACAAGATGAGGTAGGAGCTCAGTGCAGTCTGAGGTTTGGTGGGTGGAGTCTGAGGAGGCAGTCTGAGGACAGGACCCTCCCTCCTCTGAGCATTGGTAGAGGTGAAAGGTCTCTCTAGTGGTTGGCTGTACTGCTTCTCTGATCTTCAGCATTAACCTCTTTATCTGACTCTGGGTTTTTATTATTAAGACCAACTAGAATTCATGCTACAGTAACCCAATACCTGACCAAAAAACTATAAAAGAAAGAATTATTTGGGGCCTATGATTTGAGAGTTCAGTTTGTTGTAGGGAGGAAGGCGCAGTGACAGGAGGGTGAGGCTTCTTGCCTGCTTCTCCATGGACCAGGATGAAGAGAGAGATGACAGAAAGCAGAGCTAGCTCGGGGACTCAAGGCCCACCTACCATGATCCACTTCCTCCATAGAGACTCAATTTCCCAAATTTTCACAGAAAAGAGCCACCCTGAGAACGTGTTTAAGCATTTGACCCTCAACTCAGTCAGAAGTATGATTCTACAACTAGAGCAGCCATTACTTGTGCCAAAGGGAGTCAAGAGTGCTATCTCTGAAGCCTCATCTTTGTTCTGGAGCTGACTGGTTCAGTATACAGACCTTTCTAGATTGAGTTGCTTGAACTAGAATCCCAGGTTTCATCCTTGGTCCCTGCCTCTCTCTCCACTGCCTACACAGTCTCGATTCCACATCCTTCACCTTCCTAGTACAAGCAGTCAACATTATGCCAGATGACTATTAAACCATTTGCATGGCTGGTCTCTCTGTTGTAAACAGAGTCTGTGATTTGTAAATAGAGTCTGTGCATTCATTTGCCTGTCGCCCAGACCCAAATAATCACACAGAAACTATATTAATTGCAACACTTCTTGGCCAATGGCTTAGGCATATTCTTAGCTAGCTATTATATCTTAAATTAACTCATTTATATCAACCTATGTATCACCATGAGGCTATGGTAAGGTTCTGGCATCTTTTTCCTTCAGCAGCTACATTGTGTCTCTTTGATTCTACCTACTCTCTCTCTATATATATCTCTGTTTGGATTTCCTGCCTGGCTATATTCTGCCCTGCCATGGGCCAAAGCAGCTTCTTTATTAACCAATGGTAATAAAACATTCACAGCATACAGAGGGGAATCTCACATCACCTGTATTGACTCTGGACTATCTCTAATCCATTTTACAGGAATCACTAGGTCTGAGAATCCATCATTTTTCCAGTTCTTAAAGTTCTATAAATCTCTTAGGTTAAAAGCTAATATGCTCACGTTTCTTTCTGTCTGCAGGTTTTGCACACTCTAAGTTCAAGAACATTGTGCCGCCCTGACTCACTGCACTCCAGCCCCATCCTCTAGATGTCCCTTCCTTCCTGTATTGAACACTCCCCCATTCTGATTATCCCTGTCATGATTTGATGCTACTTCCTTATGGGAACCTGTCCCTATATTCCCACACTCGCAGCATTTGGGTTCCGATTCCTTACGTAAGACTGTGCCACTTCCACTTACAGGATACTCAAACATGTGAAATCAGAGACCCTTCTGACCTTTGCAGAACATTCTAAGTGCTTCTCTGTCACCGTGATGAAATACCCTTACCAAAAACAACCGTGGGGAGGAGAGGACATCTTTAGTGTTACTTTGAGGTCACAAATTCTTCATTTAAAGTAGTTGGGGTAGGAATTCAAGCAGGAACTTGAAGTCAGAAACCTCAGAGGAGAACTGCTTACTGGATTGCTTAAGGACTTATGCTTAGCTAACTTTCTTATGCAACCCAGGACTACCTGTCTAGGGAAGTGTGCCCCCCCCACCGTGGGCGGGTGCTCCTAAATCAATTAATAGTCAAGACAGTCCCTACAGATATGTCCAGCAGTGCTCCGATCGAGAGAGTGTTTAATAGAGGAACTCCATGCTGTGTCAAGTTGGCAGTTCAAGTTAGCTGGAACATTGAATATCCCCCATTTGTTGAGTTGAGTAAACATGGATAAGACAAATTGTCTTTTGTTCTTTGTGAGTGGATGGGAGAGCGTGTTGGGTAGGGACAAAAGGAGAGGAATAAAACTACTTCACAAATAGAAACCTGGAACTCAAGGCTCAACACATGCTAGAGAATGTTGTGTTTGAGGAAATGACATGAGTCGTGTGTATAGGAGATGCATGGAAGGAGTCAGTGAAGCTTTATAAAAGAGTGGGGAGGCTTGAGAGCCTGCGGTGAAGAAACTGCAGCTCACGTGCCCCATGCCCCAGTTAGGGTTACTACTGCTATGGAAAAGGCAAGACCTAAAACAACCTGGGGAGGAAAGGGTCTAATTCACTTTAGCTCCATATAACAATTCCTCTCTGATGTACTGGCAATGAGCTCGGGAAGCTTTGAAGTTTTATGATTTAACTGATTCAACCTAAAAAGCAATGTTTAAAAACACATGTTATCACCACAAGGCTGAAATACTTTATAAAAATAAAACTTCATTGAGAGACAGAGAGAGAGAGAGAGAGAGAGAGAGAGAGAGAGAGGAAGAAGAAGAAGAGAAGGAGGAGACTGAGGAGAGAGGAGAGAAGAGAAGGGGAGGGAGGGGAGGGGAAGGGAGAAGAGAAGAGAAGAGAAGAGAAGAGAAGAGAAGAGAAGAGAGGGGAGGGGAGGGGAGGGGGGAGGGGAGGGGAGGAGAGGAGAGGAGAGGAGAGGGGAGGGGAGAGGAGAAGAGAAGAGAGGAGAAGGGAGGGGAGGGGAGGGGAAGGGAGCGGAGGGGAGGGGAGAGGAGAAGAGAAGAGAGGAGAGGAGGGGAGAGGAGAGGAGAGGAGAAGGGAGGGGAGGGGAGGGGAGGGGAGAGGAGAGGAGAGGGGAGAGGAGAAGAGAAGAGAGGAGAGGAGGGGAGAGGAGAGGAGAGGAGAGAAAAGGTAGGGACTAGAGAGCTGCTCTGCTCTGTGGGTCACAGGCAGCCTCTTTCTAAGCAGAGATCAGTCATAATCTGAACTGTGGGGTGAAGGGAAGAGGAAAACTTCATCCTGGAACATCCAATACCTTCACAGCCATTTCTGCTCCATAGGAAAGGCTTTTCATTTGTTACAGAATTAAAGGAAATTAAGATTTCAATATGTCCAAAATGTTTACATGTGTTTTTCAAGCACAGTTCTAATTATCAGAATTTTTAAATGCCCTGTTTACAATTATCCCCCAAAGACTGCTATTCACATTCTAGCGAGCAATATCACATTACCAGATAGAAAAAAAAGTTTGCATATAATCTAATTTGCAATAGAGTACCTTTAGTTTCAGCTCAATGCACATACTTTTTCAGTGATAATAGCTGTTGCAGAATTGAGTTTGCCCAGTTCTTAAAATAGCTCAAATGTTTTGGTCTCAGGGTTCCTTCATACACTAAAAGATTATTGAGGAATTTAAATAGCTTTTGCTTGTGTGAGTTATGTCTGTAGATAACATAAAAGTAACAAAAAGTTAAGTTTAAAACATGCCTATTGAGTACTTTAAAAGAAGAAAAGGCACATTATACACTAACCTCAGTAATATATTTTTATGGAAATAGCTGCAGTTTCTAAAACAGAAAATACGCAATTAGAAAACATCTGGATTCTCACGCCTGTTCCAGGATTTAAGCTACTGCGGTAGGTTGTTTAGCTGAAACACATGAAGAGACATTTACGGTTAGAAACCGAGGAGTGCCTTAATAACTTTTCAGAGCCATGTCACTATTTCACACCTTGACGAGCACAGCCTCTTGGATATTAATTGCAATACGGAAAATAAAACTGCACCAGAAAACCTTCCACACACCACTGATAAAATTCATGGCTATCTCTTGTCTTTTGCCTGTAGCTTTTACCATAAGGAAAGCTGCAACATCATACTTCCCTCGTCAGGAAAAGACCCATTCACTAAGCTCGGCAAGTCTTCTAATTTTTTAAAAAATATATGAATACATGGAAAGGAAGTGTATGTACATGAATGAAGAGCCTGCAGAGGCCAGAAGAGGGCATCGGATCTGGGATCTGCTGGAGCTGGAGTTGCAGAAATTGGGAAGAACCACCTTTGGGAGCTGGGAACTCCAGCCCTCCGCAAGAGCAGTCAGTATGTGCTCTAACTGCTGGGCCGTCTCTCCAGCACACAGTTTCCAAGTTTTGACAACTATATAAAGAAAGTCAAGTTCATTAAGATTACACTAACATGGTCAGAAAGCAACTTAAAATACCGAGAAGGTGTTAAGTTCTGGGTGACAGATATTAAAATTAAAATTTTCAAATTTGCTTGAAATTTTAGATTCTACTATTGAGTTGTTTTCCTGGAAGTGACAGACATTGTTAATTATCAGAAAAAATGTCAAGCATTCAAATCTAAATAACTATAATTAGTCATTCTTTCAGTAGAAGTGAGTGGTGATTCATTTTTAAAACATCTAATGTGGTTTGGAACTCAGGTGAAACCATACATTTTTGAAATGTATGATCCTTAAATATAAAGAAGAGATGTTTTAAATTTGATTTATCATCTTGCTATACAGAACAGTAAGAAAGAAGGCTTACTCAAATTTTAATAAAAATCATTGGTTCTTCCTGTTTTATCAGGATATCCTTGCATGGTTTCAGGATGAGTTTTACTATGAGACAGTGGTAGTGAAGAAAATAGTATTTAATGGCATAATTTGGTGCCACTGCCTCGATTACGCTCAGCATATACCTTGGCTATAGAATAGTTGGCAAAGAGATGAAAAGGCAAATCATATGTGTTGTGAAAAGACCTTGCTTGGAACACAAGAACAACTCAGAAGGATGTTGGGTCCCCTCAGGGTCTGACCATCACAGGACTGCTGATTTATTTAAAACAGAATAACAGCATTCAACTCACATAGCCTAATCTAACTCATCATTCTATGGTTTACAAAGGGATCCATCTTTACTTGTTTCCATTCATTCAAGAGCAGGCTGCTGCCACTGGACGTAATGATCACAAGTCATTTTTTTAAAGCACGTTGATTACTCCATGTGGTCTGTTGCATCACTGAAAAGACAGAGGTCATGTATAGCACACATTTGATCATTGTCACTCGAATGACTCTCTTAGCAACAAAGGACAGTTGATGATAATGGAGAGACAATCTCGAACGCAGGTTTTCAGAAGACTAATCCTGAGCAGATGTTTATGAAGGTGAGATGGTTCTTCATTCATTCATTTAAAAAGCAACTCTTCAGGCAAGATGCGTTTTTATCAGTGTGCTGACTTCACGGTATCTGCTGCTTCTAGTAGAAAAGAGATGTCTGTAAGGCTTCACCTTTATCTGGCTGACAGACAAAGAAGTCAGATCTAGGCTTTTCAAAGGAACTGCCCAGCCCATGCTGAAAGCTATAGTGAAAAGTCTACTGATTCATCCCAGGTATTTTTGAACTTGCCAACAAGCAGAGGCAGGAGTAAAGCATGCCGAAGGCCATTTGAGGATGGCTCTGCCCACAGGGGAGGTATACACCATGCAGGCTCTTGTTCCTCCAATTCATGTTGGAACAAGGCCTTGACTTCCAGTTTCCCAGAGATGTGTTTCCCAGAGTTATGACCACTGTATGAGGATAGAAAGGGCTATCTGATTCACCTGTCATTATGGAGAAAGCATGGACGGAAACAAGGTTTGCTATGTCACTGGCACAAAGTCATAATGCCATCCTTTGGTCCTGTATTCTAACAACCAACTACAGGGTCCTGACACAGGATGGGCAATTGCTACTCCTTAGTTAATTTCACAAAGGTTTTGCTTGTTTGGGTTGGAGATGTGGAGATGTGAATTCATGTTAGGACCCTGCATCCTATACTCATTTCTCAGTGTAGCTGTAACCTTCTGAGCTACCTACTGTAATAGACGAGTTCCAAAAAGATGAATCATTCAGTCAAAGCATTTCTGTCTGTTCCAAAGCGCCCTTATGAGGACAGATTGTAGATTATCAAGCCTACAGAAAAGCCCCTCCCATTGGTCAGGCATAGACTACGTGGTCAGACCTTGTCTATGTCTGTGCTGCACACTCTTCACCTTCCTGTGTGTGCTACAGGATTCACATACATGGAAGTGGCTGCCAAGTCCTGGATCCCATGGGCCTGTTGTAGTCCCACATCCGCACAGGAACCAGGAAATAGATTTAATGGGCATCATCAGAGTCTCAAGATGTTAGCAACTGTTGGCAGAGACTGCTCTTTTGTTTCCCTGCCACCCAGACCCAAAATAGTCACAGAGACTTTATTAATTAAAACACTGCTTGGCCAATCACTAGGTGTATTGCTAGCTAGCTCTTGTATCTTAAATTAACCTACTTCTATCATTTTATATTTTACCATGAGGCTCATGGTTTACTGGTAAAGTTCCCGGGTGTCTGTCTCCTCCAGCAGCTACATGGCTTCTCTTTGACTCTGCCTACTGTCTCCCAGAATTCAGTTTAGTTTTCCCACCTAGCTCTATTCTGCCCTGTCGTAGGCCAAAGCCATTTTATTGATTAAGCAATAAAAGCAACACATATACAGGAGGACCTCCCATACCAAACAACCATCTCTTTCTCCATCAGAGCTGTCTCTATTCATTTCCAAAATGAAAAGATCTCTTGCATCTTCTCCCACCCCACACATTTCACCAGTCTCTATGTGCCATCATATGTCATAACAATTTGTTGCAATTACATCAATGATAAACATATTGATCAGTCTCTGTATTTATTGGATGTCTCAGTTTTCTTATTTCAGTAGTTTAATCAAGTTGTGAGTCCTGTTGTCTGGAGAGGTCATGGTGACTGGAGAGGTCAGTGGAGCCAGTTTGCCTTCCAAGCTATAGAGTCTTGCCAAGCTGAGGTTGCTCAGCCTTCAGAGCCCAGGTTCTTACTTTAGGCAAGTCTGGCCATCTCTCTTGTCTGGCTTCTCCTTAGCTGATCACTCCCTGGCCAAGCTTGTTGGGTGGGCCTTTTTTGGCTTCAAAGAAACACTAAATCCAGGTCCACTGAGACAGCTTGTCTTAAGGAGAGGAATTATGACTTTGATTTCCATTTTTCAACCATGAAAGCTGACTGTTACAGATGAAAGGGACTCTTGAGATTTTTCGCTAAGAAACAAACAGACATGAAAGGTTTTGTGAGTCCTTGGAATACACATTCTCTCTAGCTAGAAGGACGAGAAGGAAATATAGCAAAAGAGGACTGGGAGGGAAGGAGCTTTCTGGACAAGGTGGTTACCACACCTTTTCTAGATGTAAGGGAAAACAATAATAAAATAATAAAGAATCTAATCTGCTTCTGCTGAACTTATTTCCACAACTCCAACACAAATATTATAGTGGAAAAAAATAAGCCTTGCTGGACTGCCTCTATTCTCACTCAATTTGTTACAGTTTTTGTTAGCAATAAAAGTAAACTCATTTTTTCACAGTTTATTTTTATTTTACATGTAAAAATGTAGCTAATAAACACTTGTATTTTTTTCCAAGTAGTTCTATATACCAACACATTGATCTTTACTTGAGCAGATAATTGGGAAACATTATTAATATATATGAATGAAGGTACACTGGGCATCTCTTTATGGGGTAGCTCTAATATAAACTCTTCTGCCTAAATCCAAACTCTCTGGGCCACAGGAAGCTTATCTACACACAAAATTAACATTTATTTTGGATATTTTTTTTTTTTACCAAAGTTGCCACTTCTGCCTCCCATGACCCACTTCTTACTTTATTGAACATGAGTATGGCATTTATTTGGCATTTCTAATAGATATAAACATTATATATCAGCCAGTATAAACATCCCGGCAGAACTGAGACATCTGTGCTATGGAAACAATGGCACCCACCGATCTGGAATTTTTCTGGAAGTCTCATGCTGTGTGAGAGGGAAGGATGCATTTCTTGCCAGGCAGCGGAAGATTTCACATGGTTCTGACACTTGTCAGGGCACCTCGCTGGAGCTACTACAGCCTAGGCAAGGCTGGGTCAGTGAGAGTGGACCCATACCTTTGGCTACTACAGCCTAGGCAAGGCCGGGTCAGTGAGAGTGGACCCATACCTTTGGCTACTACAGCCTAGGCAAGGCCGGGTCAGTGAGAGTAGACCCATACCTTTGGCCACTACAGCCTAGGCAAGGCCGGGTCAGTGAGAGTGGACCCATACCTTTGGCCACTACAGCCTAGGCAAGGCCGGGTCAGTGAGAGTGGACCCATACCTTTGGCCACTACAGCCTAGGCAAGGCCGGGTCAGTGAGAGTGGACCCATACCTTTGGCCACTACAGCCTAGGCAAGGCCGGGTCAGTGAGAGTGGACCCATACCTTTGGCTACTACAGCCTAGGCAAGGCCGGGTCAGTGAGAGTGGACCCATACCTTTGGCCGGCACTGCTGCTTAAATTATGCACATCTCTTGTTTTACATGTGAACCCAAACTTCATATCGAACCCTAAAAATGGGTAGGGATGGTTGTCATTGGACCTCTGTGTCCTCTTCGCAATGCGACCACACTGAATAAATCACCTTCCTCTGTTTTCACTATTGCTTCTAGATGACTGATTGCCCCAGCTAGTTTAATTGTTAATTTGACACAGTCTAGAATCGCCTGGGAAGAGAGTCTCCATGAACGAGTATATGGATCGGGTTGGCCTCTGGGAATGCTTAGGGAAAGAGGCTGTTTTCTGTGAACAGATGTGGAAGGACCCTACTCACTGGGGATGGCACCATTTGGGGTCCTAAACTGAAGAGAAAGGAGAAAGGTACCTGAACATGCACCCATTAATCCACTGCTTCACACTCTAGACTATGGGTGCCATGTGACCAGTTTGCTGATGCTCTCACTGCTATGACATGCCCGCCATGATGGACTGTAACCTGTAACTGTGAACAGATAAACCCTACTTCTTGAAGCTGCTTTGGTTAGTATTTTGTTACAGCAATGGGAAAAGAAACAAAGATGCTTATCCTACCTTGCAAGGCTTGCCAAGACTAAGCGGCAACCCTAACAACTCCAGTAATACCGGGATTTGACTTCCTAGAAGAGATGGATGCCAATTTTCAGAACAACAACCCTGACCCAGAAAGTCTCTGGTAGAACACCACAGGCCCACCACTTTCTCTAGAATTCTTGGAGTTTTAGAATGTGGTCTGAAGGAACAGAGAGGATACAAGGTATATACTTCAAAGTGTCTTGAAGATGATCTAGAATAAAACAACCCATTTCACCCAAGGAACAAAAATCTTAGACTCTCCTTAGGACTTTAATGCTGACTTGGAGAAATTACCAAAGGTATTCCAGGCCCCTGTGGTCTTGTAACCCTCCAGATAAGATGATTCCAAGGGAACCATATGTCTTTGGGGGAAAGAGAAGAGACAACTCAGTGGCACAGGACCTGGCAGTTGGGAGTGGTTGTATAAAATGCCATCGGACCTCCAAATACTATATATACCAAAATGGAGCACAGTGCTTGTCATTACTTAGGCCAGTAGATAACACAAATCAAAATAAGACAATGCCAGAATCATATCAGGCCAAAAGGATCAAGCAAGTAAATGAAATGAAATATATCCGAAACAGGTAAGCCAGGCAGTGCTCTAAGAAAATAAAACTACAGGGAAAATGGTTCGTAAGTGCTATATATGATTTATTTTATGTTGTTCCCTATTTACTGAAGCTTTTGGGATCTGCTATTCAGTCTGAAGATGACTACTTACCTCCATTTTTAGTTACTTAGAACAGAGCCCTGAAATGAGTAAACTCCATCTAGCTTGTTATAAATACAAAACAGCTGCCTTACTTTTCCTCAATAAACCTGATTTTCATTAAGTAAAACAATTCTGAGAGTGCATTTTTTAACAAATTTTGCTGATTGACCTCAACATTCTGTTTATAATATATAACCATGCAGGGGAAAAATAGCATAAAGGCTGGGTAATTTCCTTAATTCACAAATTCTTTGTTATTTCCCACGGAGTGAATGCCTCACATCTGGAAAAGCTCATGCAGTTAAAGTACTATGGCCAAGGAAAGTCTGCCTTAAAGAATTTTAAATATATGCGCGCTCTCTCTCTCTCTCTCTCTCTCTCTCTCTCTGTGTGTGTGTGTGTGTGTGTGTGTGTGTGTGTGTGTGTGTAAAGAGGGCAGGACTCAGTGTGACACTTCCTAAGTTTCAATAGAACACTTGAGCCTACTGAACCCTCTGCCACAAAGTAGAACTGTACCAAAACAATTCCAGAAAGTTCAGTGTCAGAAAAGCTTAAGCAAGAAGTTCTATACTGCCATTCATCTCTGGTCCTTGAGGGTTTTCCAGCTATGAAGGCTTTCTTTGTTCAGAACCTCTGTCCTTCCTGGTAAGCCCCGCCCCAGCCCTGCCCAACTCCCCCCCCCCCACACACACACACACTCTGAGCACAACCTTGGCAGCCCCAACAGGTGCCGGCTGCTTCTCAAATCTCTACAACTACACAGTCTTCACTGGTAAATGAATGCATCCTGCCTCTTTGCAAGTAGGTCAGAATTAAGGGGTCACAATAACTAAGTGGAAGAATTGGAAGTAACAGGAAGCCATAGCATGAAGCCAGATCACTCCTGGCAAGACTGGGATTGCTCTGCATGGGAGAAACATTTCTGCTTTGCACCTGACTCCAGCCTTGCAAGAGATCAGTAGAAACTCTGGCAGAGGGCAGAACTGCTGTCTACTCTGCCTCAGGCTTGGAATGTGTGGCAGGGCTTGCCATTTATCCCATCACGTTAATCCTGGTCTTAGGTTATGGATATCACAGCACCGTGCTTGTTTCTAATTAATAACCACTACAATCTGTAAGTAGCTTGTGGGGGAGGGTGCATGTGGCTGTGCCTGCAGGAGTCTGCTGAAACAAAGGGGCAGCCTCAGGTGTCATTCCACAGGTGACATCATCTTTATTTTGTTAAGACAGGCCTCTCATTGGTCTGTAGTTCAGCAAGAAGGCTAGACTGGCCGGCAAGCACTTCTACTGACTAGGCTACCTCCCAAGTACTGTAATTAGTTTTATTGTTTAGCTGCTCAATCTTTATGCTGAAATAGTCCAAAAAGATGAGAGCTATATATGTGTAGTCATCTTTATATATGTATCGAATAGTACTGAGTGATTATAAATAAATATTATATATACAACCTCTATCATCTATCCGTATGTATATTCTATAAATCCATCTATCTTTCCATATAGCTAACTGTACCTGCACAATCATCTTTACAAATGTATCAGATAGTATTTAGTGATGAGATATATATATATAAAAATCTATTTATCACCTCTCCATCTTTAAATATCTATCATCTATTCATCTATGTATCTATTAATCTATCTAACTATACTTGAATAGTCATGACTATAGATGTATCATATAGTATTTACTGACAACGCATCTATCTATCTGTCACCTACCTATCAATCTATCTATAACCTAGCTAGTTAGCTCTATCATCTACCAATTTATCTATCTACCTACCTGTCATCTATCTATGCATCTAGCTATCCATCTTGATATCTATCTAGAATGGAAGAGTAAATGTAGAAACAAATACTGTCCTCAGTACTTATCTCTCCTCAGCCTCATTGTTTTGGAAGTCTTCATCCCCTGCCCAACAAACCATCTATAGCAGGAACCCCCTGTTGAAGTACGGAGCGGCGGGCTGTGTCCCGCCACCCAGCTAGCTTTACCCGAAATAATTACACGGAAACTGTATTCTTTTAAACACTGCCTGACCCATTAGTTTCAGTTTCTTATTGGCTAGCTTTTACATATTGATCTAACCCATTTCTATTAATCTGTGTAGCCCACGAGCTGGCTTACCAGGAATGATCTTAACCTGCGGCTGTCTGGAGTGGGAGAATCATGGCGACTCCCTGACTCAGCTTCTTTCTCCCAGCATTCCATTCTGTTTACTCCGCCTACCTAAGGGTTGGCCTATCAAATGGGTCTAGGCAGTTTCTTTATTAATAAGAAATTACTCCCACATCATTTCCCCTTTTTCTGTTTAAACAAAAAAGAAAAGCTTTAACTTTAACATAGTAAAATTACATATAGCAAAACAGTTATCAAGCAAGAATTACAGTTACAATATTTACATCTACTTTATCTTTTATCATAACTAAGGAAAACTATAACTATCTATTCATTCTTCAACTCCATCAAAGACTCCAGAAGGATATAATACTACCTAAGTAAACAAGAAATTAGAAAACTCTAGAAATGACAGAGACATCTTGCTGCCTGGACAGTCACCCAAAGTTCTTTTGTATGGTTGGGGCATCCATCTTCAGCCTTCAGGCCCATAGTATCCAGCAGACATTTCCATGAAGCAGGAAATTTCAAAGACAGTTCAGTCACTATCTGCTGTGTCCTGCAGAATGTCTCGCAGACTCTTTCATGAGTCATGAACCCCAAAAGACCATCTCTCCTTTAGGCAAGTTCAGCAGTCCTCTCTCTGCGGGTTCTCTGTGTCCATTTTATGCAACAGTCCAGGCAAGAGCAGTTTCTTGCCCAAATGGCTATCCAACTCCATAAGGAACTTCTTCGATGCCCATCTTCCTCTCGAAGTAGATTGGTGCCACCAGGAGCAGATATGTCTCATTGTCATGAAAAGTCCTAAGTTATTAAAACATTAAATGCCATATTCTGCAGTCTTTTAAAGATATGAAGAATGTCTATCTAACTGAAATGTATCTCTATATATCTAGAAAATCTAACTAACATGACTACAAGATTGACTATTATTGATGATTAACCATTAACCTATATTTCTTAATTATACATTACATTTTTAAATGAACTACACAATCACAATACCTTAATCAAGATCAGAAATACATATACATATAACAAAATTGACTGTAAAATCCACACCAATGCAAATTACTCATACCTATATCATTTCCCCCTTTAAATGTAAAAGAACATTTACAAACAATATTTTGGGAACATGGGCGCAGTTTTTTCTCTCCAAACTGCTTCCTGCTGAATGGGGGCGCTGTTAATCAGATCATTTAGGGTGTAACCTGTGTGCCAGGTTTATCTCAGTTGCCAGTTGAGTGAAGTAATTTTTTGAGGGTGTTCACAGGAACTTTTCGGGAGGTCGTGGTCTATCATACCATATCGGGATAGATGCAATCCACAGGGTCTGGTCCTCTGTGAAAACAAAAGAAGACCCTCTCCAAAGCATCATATCCTTAGATCCAAATTTTGAAATCGTAATACCCTTATATCCATTCTGGTTTAGCTTGGCAGCCCATGTAATGAAATGTCTCTCTGTACTTAGCTCCTTCATAGTCAAAAATTTTAAAGAAAACACAATGTACATAATCCAGACTCTCTGTGAATTTTCCATTTTTACGTGGCTTATTTTTCTTTATTTAATCTCTTAACTATCTGTATTCTGTCTCTTTAAAGACTTTACCCTTTTTTTTAAGACATTTGCTTTATTCTCTATATTCTTATTCTTCTCTCTCTCAAGCCTATGTACATTCATCCAACGCTGTGATCCACTGAGGTCTGTTATGTCTGAATCTGTTTTATTGTGAATCTGTAATATTTTTACTATCCAGGAGCATTTCTTAAAATGTTAAGCACTTCTTAAAAACTTAAGTTGCACCATGTACAGGTAATACGGTACCACCTGTGTCCTGCCCAGTCTAAACCTTAACTGTGCTGTTATTATGGTAATTACGGTAGTTCCTGCCAACCAGCACAGTTCAGCAAGGAGCAGCCTCTCCTGCCTCAGATCCATTTGGTGCCCCTGAGCTGTGCACAGTTCCAGGCACACAGCAAGTCCTCATTGGAGCCGCACTCAGTAGTTTAATTTTGAGACTGAGCATGCAGCACAGAAACTCTTTTTATCCAAGTTACAACCAAATCTGACACGCAGAGCACTGCGCAGTCTGAAAACACGTCTCTTTCACCATGCTCTTCCGCCTGCCTAAGCCTGATTCTGCCATCTGCCCAGGTGCAGGCGGGGAGCGCTGAGAGCACTCTCCTTCCGATCCCAAGCGGGAACACAAACATCCAGTCCCATAAAATCCATTGAAATGCTTTAAAGCCAGAGTTTGCACTGGCGGCACAGTCCCAAGAAGCCGCACTTTAAAATGACGCAGCTTTTTTTTCTGTTGCTGTTGCCAAATCAGGAAATCTCTCTACAGCACGCCACCAACAAACAGCAAAAATCTGTGTTAAACTCTCTTTCCCTTATTTTTAAGCCTTCTCAGGGTTTTTAAGTGGGTTTAGTTGTTCACACGTCTGGGCGCCATTCTGTTGAAGTACGGAGCGGCGGGCTGTGTCCCGCCACCCAGCTAGCTTTACCCGAAATAATTACACGGAAACTGTATTCTTTTAAACACTGCCTGACCCATTAGTTTCAGTTTCTTATTGGCTAGCTTTTACATATTGATCTAACCCATTTCTATTAATCTGTGTAGCCCACGAGCTGGCTTACCAGGAATGATCTTAACCTGCGGCTGTCTGGAGTGGGAGAATCATGGCGACTCCCTGACTCAGCTTCTTTCTCCCAGCATTCCATTCTGTTTACTCCGCCTACCTAAGGGTTGGCCTATCAAATGGGTCTAGGCAGTTTCTTTATTAATAAGAAATTACTCCCACATCAACCCCCAAATCACATGCCTGCATTGCCCTAACCAGTTGAGAATTTTGCGCACAGTCTTTTGCTCAGTTGCCCTCTGTTTGTACCCACCCAGAAGCAGTTACAGTTTGCTTGTGGACTTAATTTTGAGCCTCTATGGACTTCAGTTTCCATTTATAAATCCAGAGCACAAACATTATATTTATTTGAGACATTATAACAAAAGAATTTTCCTTCG
Organism: Microtus oregoni; assembly: GCF_018167655.1. Classification (NCBI taxonomy): domain Eukaryota; kingdom Metazoa; phylum Chordata; class Mammalia; order Rodentia; family Cricetidae; genus Microtus; species Microtus oregoni. The sequence continues at coordinate 19,126,672 of NW_024543090.1, forward strand.
AGGATGAGTTTTTTGTTTCTCAGGCATCATGGGATAATTGGTCAATCTTGTTCTCCCAATCCTTTCTTTTCTTTTTGTACAAAATAACGGGAAAAGAAGTCTGCTATGGAAGAGAAATAAAGGATTCTGAAGACATTAGATTACTTTTTTAGATTGGAGGTGAGCTGAAAGCCACTTTGTGGGCTCCTTTCTAAGTAAATGGCATAGAAAAGGAAAGGTAGAGTTAACATAAAATTCACAGTTCAGAAAAGCAAGCTGGAGCCTTGGTGTGGTAAAGAAAGTTCCCAATATGTCATTATTAGAAAGATACACAGTGATGGACTGGAGAGATAGGTGAGCAGTTAAGAGCACATGCTGCCTTTGCAAACGCCACAGCTATTAATCATAATTCCAAACTGGTGTGGCATTGTTTGCGACTTACGCCTTCAGCTTTTGGTTCAGTGAGAGATCCTGTGTCAAGGCAATGATCAGAAAGAGCAACAGGCTCCACTTGTCTCCACTGCCCTCACTTCAGCGATGGACTGCAGGCTTGTGCAGTCAGCACTGGCTTTTGCAGGTTGGTGCTGGGGACTGAGCCATTCCCTGTCCCTTAATAACATAATGCTTATTGTTTTGTTTCGTTTCTATGGTAGTAGAAGGTTTCAACCCAGATCTGCCAACTCCGTGTTCACTTTACTAAGTAGCTACAGGTCACAAAATCAAGGAGGTGTCCATGTGGTGGTAGCTTCAGAGAAGCTCCTGAGATCCTACACTCGGGTCTCATGGCAGTGCCTCCTGTCCCAAACCATCTCCTAGCCTAGTGTGCTGTTTTCCTCAGTGCAACGTAGGTACATCGTCATCCAGGAAGAAGCTGTGTCATGCAGTGGCCATTGACATGTTACCATGTTAGGAAGACACCAGCAAGTAAGTTTTAGGGGGTTTGTGAAGTTTTAACTCCTTACATGAGCTTGTTAAGGTCAACAAAAGAGGCACTATCTTATGGGGCTGCAGAAACCCCATCGAAGGTCATGAAGAGACACTTGGGGATTAAGAGAGTCTCTGATCTTACAGAGGACTGGGGTTTGGTTCTCAGAACCTACAGTGTTGTTCATGACCATCAATAACTCCAACCCCAAGGGATCCAACACCATTTTCTGGCCTCTGGGAACACCAGGCATACATATGGTACATGCACACATACATACATGCAAGCAAAACACAAATGCACATAAAATTAATAATTATAAACAAATACAAAAGTCATGAAGGAACTGGTGGAGCCACAATGATGCTGTGAAAGGCAAGGTGTTATGGCAATCAAGACAGAGCTATTCGGCTCTTACCAAAGATCACTGTCATAAAAGCATGTTCCAGATTAAAAAGGGAAGGGAGGGAGATTCCTGATGTGGGATTTCCCTCATCGTACTTTGATTGCCATTAAATAAAGAAACTACTTTGGACCTATAGCAGGGCAGAACTTAGGTAGGTGAGGAAACTAAACTGAATGCTGGGAGAAAGAAGGGCAGAGTCATGAATCTGCTTCCAGAGACAGATGTGCTGAAGCTTTGCTGGTAGGCCACGACCTGTGGTGATATACAGATTAATATAAAATGGGTTAAATAAATATAAGAGTTAGCCAATAAGAAGCTAAAACTGATGGGCCAAGCAGTGATTTAAATAATACAGTTTCAGTGTGATTATTTTGGGGCTAAGCAGCCGGGAACTAACTAGAAGCCTCCTTGAAATAGATTCCCAAGACATTAGCTGGCTGCTTGAGTGATCTTACCAGCTATTCCTGGGGGTAGTGAAAGTTCTCCCTTTCCCTGCATGCTGTGAGCCTATTAACAGACTCCAATTATTCTACAAAACTGTGAAAAAGGCTATAAACAAGTTGATTGCCCAGCTATTACTTGTTTGAAGGTGAGAAAGGCACATACTGACAGAGATCCAAGAGGACTCTTGTGGAAAGAATTTGTAAAGTATGGACACTGACCCGGGGTTCTCCTTGTGTTTGCAGGCAACACCTTCCTAGGTGTAATTGTATTCCCAGCATTGTGTCTTAATCTGCTTTCTGTTGCTGGGATCTATACCACCAAAACCAAAAGCAACCTGGGGTAGAGAAGGCTTTGGTTCATCTTACAGCTTACAGTCTGTCACGAAGAGAAATTTGGGCAGGAACTCAATGCAGAAACAAGAGACAGAGGCCATGAAGGAATGCTGCTTACTTCCTTGTTCTACATGGCTCTCTCAGGTTGCGTTCACCTGCCCTGGGGTGGAGTAAACTGGGCCCTTCCACATCAATCACCAGCAAGAAAATGCCTCACAGACTTACCTACAGGTCCATCTGATAGAGGCAACTCCTCAGGGGAAGTCCCTGCTTTTCAAAAGATAGCTTGTGTCAAGACGATACAACAAAACAAAACTACTCACCAAAGCAAGTTGCCAGGCTGAGTAACCAGACCTGCAAATCTTAGACAGGATGAGCATGCAGATTCTAACTCAGGTCAATGGTGCCTGCCTGGGACTGTCACAGCCTGTCATCCTGAGCGGTCTGGCTTCCAGACTCCCCAGACTGCTTGACACATGGGCTTCACTTAACTGTGCACCTGCCTGGCTTCTGCAATTGTCATGCTTTGGCTGCCACCGGGGGCCAGGGCTAAGAAGAGTTCTTGCTTCTCCAATGCCCTGTTCCCACAGTCCCTGCCATTTGCATGGGCAGCCTCTTGATTTCCATGTCTTGTCCTAAGAACACATTCTCAGAAGTTAAACAAGCATGGAACAGTAGTCTAGAACATGGTTTGCTCATGCAACCACTTAACTCATTTAGCAATAAATGCTTATTAGACGCTTAGCCTGAATGGAAAGGCATTCAGGAAAAAAAATGTGTACACAAGATGATGTATTTGACTTATACACATATTTATTTTTTTTTAATTTTAAAACTTATTTATTTATTTATTATGTATACAATATTCTTTCTGCGTGTATGCCTGAAGGCCAGAAGAGGGCACCAGACCTCATTACAGATGGTTGTGAGCCACCATGTGGTTGCTGGGAATTGAACTCAGGACCTTTGGAAGAGCAGGCAACGCTCTTAACCGCTGAGCCATCTCTCCAGCCCTTATACACATATTTATAGGAATCTGATTTAAGTCTTCATGTTTGATTCTCACCATCTCCAACTCTCATCTATAATAAATCTGGTAATTCTTACCAGTTGGCCATCTGGAGAATGCTCTTGATCCGCACTAGTTTCACAGTCCTAACCACTAAAGACTGAGTGTCTCATGTATTTATTATCTGAGGTGTATAGTTCTGTCTACAGAAGTGTTTATAAAGTATAGCACAATATGCAAAAGTGGTTTGTTAGTGGTATTAACAACTGTGTGCCTAGTACCAGTTATTACGCAAATACTTCACGCTATTTATAAAAAGTAGAGATCTGCTAAGGGAGTCCTGTACCTATCTTTAATTCTCAACTTGATTCAGCAGCCTTGAATTATCTGAAAGGAACGCCTCCTATTAAGGAATTGCCGCAATCAAATTACCTTGTGGGCACGTCTGTGAGGGACTGCCTTAATTACTAATTAGTGTAGGAGTACCCAGCTCACTGTGGGCAGCACCATTCCTCAGGCAGGTGGTATTAGGTTATATAAAAATGTTGGCTAAGCATGACCCTGAAAGTGAGCCAGAGAGCAAGCCAGAAAGTAGCATCCCTCTATGGTTTCTACTTCAAACTCCTATTGGAATTTTCCCCCAACTTCCCCCATCGGTGGACCTGGAAGTGGAATGAAATCAACCCTTTCCTCTCCTGCATTGCTCTGGGTCAGCCTTTCATCACAGCAACAGAAAGTAACATAGAATACGAAGCTATCTCAATTTCGATGCTATTGGATGCTTTTTTTGTCTGTTGGTTCTGTTTTGGTGGGGTTTTGTTTGCTTGCTTGTTTTGCGGGTCAATTCTAATTTTTAAAATATCAAAACAAGTGTGTGACTAGTGTTCTCATGGCTGACTTCTATAAGCTTCTTTCCTAGAGGGAATGCTGTCAAGATCAGTGTAAGTTGTCTGTAGCTTTCCTCCACCCTGCAGAGTCCATCTCTATGACAAGAACTAGCCCATCTGGCTATGCTCAGCCAATACTGGGGATCCCTAAGCAGGTGTGGTGGCACACACCTGTAATGCAGGTACTCAGAAAGCCCAGAGTTAGCTGGAGGGCAATATGAACATAGTGCAACTCTTTCTTAAAAATTTTAGGAAATGAATTCCTTAATCTATATGTATTCAAAGTCATCTTTATGGCCAACAGTGGGGAAAAAAACTGCTTAATGTCCCTTTAATATAGCTTAGGCTCCGAAATGCACAGTCCATAATAACAATTTCTGGAAGGTTTCAAAGCAATCCCATGAAGTAGGTACTACTTCACTTCACAGAGGAAGAAGGAAGATTTGTGGGAGGGGTTAATTTATCCTAGGCTGCCATAAGCAAAGGGCTAGAATTCCAAAGCTGGATGGTCTCTTGGTTAAAGAGATGGAGACAATCATGGTTTCTCCGCCTTTTCCATTGTGAAGAACAGTACTTTTCCATTGTGAAGAAGAGTACTTTTGAAGCCGACTCAACCAAATGAGCATGAACTTTGCAGACAAAACTGTCAGATAAGGATCCTTACTGCCGTTTTTGAAACTTTCTCACTAAGCTTGACCACTTCCCTCTCAAGACTCCTGAATCCCACACTGAAATCAAATCCCCTCGGCCCATTTCACATAACACTTGTCCAGCTTCCCTCTGAGGACCTCAAAGGACCTTATGTCCAAGTCGTATTTTGGTCACTGAGACTTGATTATTAGGCATTTATATCCTCCACTGATTTATGCAAATAACACATCAATCCTCAACATCTAACTATAAAATAGGACTTTTATAAAATCCAACAAAAATTTAGTTGTACCTCCTGTATCAACTAAAGACAAGAGAATTTTGTTTCTGAGAAGATGAGTGCTGACCAATGGGAAGCCAAAATATTTTTAACATTATTTTATTCCCATCAAAATTACCTTTTACTAATTTCAAATACAGGCATTGATTCACAAAAAACCATGATGGGAAACATCCCTGTGGGTATCCTAACAAGAACTTCATCTCAAAGCACAGATCATAAAAGAATTTAGTCAGAGAATATGGAACCACGATTCTATTCTACAAAGTTGTTATTGTGCGGCCCCTGACATGCTTGAAATCACAGCCTTGCTAGGGTGACAGACGCAACACAGACATTTTGATTTCTAATCATACAATTTTCCTAGCAATATTCAAGTTTTTCCAAACATCTGCTTCTCTTTATCTCTTTATTTTTCTCAGATTCCTGCTGGGCTCACTGGATGACCTTGACATTACAGCCGAACCCTAAATCAAAACATTTTACATACTACATTTTTTTTCCAAAGATGATCCAGAGTTCTTATTATCCAAGCCATAACAGATTCCATTTCCGGGACTTTGTATCTCTTCTTTTTTAACACATCATAAATAACTGGAATTTTATGCTGACAAGAAAAGTTATATTATATATTTTTTAAAATTTTATTTGCATTTCTGGGGATTGAACTCATAGCCTTGTGCCATACTAGGCAAGCACTGAGCCCCATCCCAGCTCATCTAGAGTACATTTTTTGAGGAAGTATTATTAAGAAATTGCATAAGACTTCTGATTCTTTCTATAGCTCAGTTGATTCATCTCTCTTTCAACTACACAGATAGGCAAAATGGGACCACACTGAATTTCAAATGCAAACAAGCAGAATCTGATCTTCAGTGACCCAAAGGGAAATGTCAAGTCTGAATGCAGCTTGACATCTCTGAAAATCATGAGATCTAATTATACGAGTAGAAGGGAACAACACATAGGGGTCTCACAAAGGTACACTACAGAAGGGGCACACATAGTTTCTAAGGGAAAAATCTCACACTATTGGTCTCTCAGACTATTGCCCCCAAAGAAGCTCAATGATTTATCTGAGGTCGCATGCACGGATTTCTGCCGAAGTGAACTTTCCTGTTTGCATGGGCACTGTCTGAGAACTTAGACTGACTCACCCACGTCTAAGCCCTAGAGGGACACTCTTACACAATTTTCCACAGGTATTCTGGCAGCTTGAAGGGCATTTGAATCAGGGCTCATCTCGGGTTCTTTCTGAGGAGAGAATACAAGTGTTTCAGCAGGACATAAGGTGCGTGCGTGCGCGCATACACACACACACACACACACACACACACACACACAGCAAAATGACAGCCTTTTGGTGACTAGAAACTCCACAACTGAACATCAGGTAGCATTTACTCAATAACTTTAAGGCCATTCTGTCTCTAAGGAGTGTCTTCCTTACCTGACTTAACTCTATGAATAATTAGCCCAAAGGCCTTGGCCAAAACTTTAAGTCAGGTTCAATTTCTTCATAACTGGGTGAGAGTTATCCTGCTCTTCTTATCTCCTAGGGCTATTGTGTAAGCTAACTGAACCAGCACATGGGAAAAAACTGCTAAAATTGTTGTTGAAATATAAATTACACAGAGAAAATAGCTTAATCATAGATGTGATGTCAGACATCTGTCCACAAAATAAACGTATAAACCCAACTAGAATACAGCTGAAGAAATCAGACACCACCCCAGACCTCTTCTCATACTCTCTATGGATAAACACCATTCAGTGTTTTAACAACATAAACAGGTTCCACATTATATGGAAGTGTCAAGTGTTTTAAACTCTTCTGTGAATGTTTTTTTTTTAATTTTACTCAGAATAATGTTTATGAATTTCCTCCACATTGCTGGGCACTTTGGGATTTTCATTCTCATTGTCCTACTAATTAAACTGCAATTGATCACACTGGATGAATAGATAACGTTTTCTTTACTGTTCAACTGTTGAGAGACCTTTGGGTACTTTCCAATTTGATCTATTCGCAGTTACTCACTTCTGCTGAGTATATACTGGAAACCAAATTGCTGACTCTGCAGGTATCTGCACATTCAGCAATATACTCCCCAATGCTCTTCCAAAATGGTGGCTACAACTTGCTTACCTAGCAAGAACCTCTGATGAATACCCACATTTGATATATTTCACTATTACTTTGCTATTTTAGCTTAGTTGGGTAAAATTGCCCTTAATAAACTTCTTGTCATGAGTGTGGAAGAGCAAATCGTTCTCACCCCAGAGATCACCACTGTCACATGCAATAGCATTCGAGTTCCATGTAAGTGATGACTGTTGACATTTTCCTCTCTGGCTATAGTATACAAGGCTTCTGGAGCTATGAAAATTAAATGAAGTTCTTTTGGATATATCCATATTTATCCTAATACATAGAAAGAGAGAACTCCAATTTTGCCTAAATCTATGTGCAAATAAAATGTGTATGTCTTAATCAAGGTAATTAATCCTGTAATCCCAACACTTAGAATGCTGAGGCAGGAGGATTATGAGTTTCAAACCACCTGGGTACACACACACACACACACACACAGAGAGAGAGAGAGAGAGAGAGAGAGAGAGAGAGAGAGAGAGAGAGGGAGGGAGATTCTCAAATGGCAGGGTGTCCTGGCAGTGGCTATTAAGGAATATAATTTAAATAAATAACCAATCCGATGTTTCAAAGTTAAGACTTTGGCCTAGAAAGCTTCTGTAATATGTGTTCTTTCAGCCCAGGTAGAGGGTAGCGAGCCCTCAGTCTAATCTCCCACCTTACAGGTGAGGATGCTGAAGCCATGAGAAGGAAAGGCCACACTGGGTTACTAGAGTTGTTGAGTGTGGGTACAAAAACTGGAACTCTAGAAACTTCCTGGAACTCCTTCACATCTCCCATTCCTCAGAATAAAGAGTCGAGGAAGGAGATGCTGTTGTAGATGGAATGACCACATAGGAGACCTACAGTGGATGGAACAGAAGAGAGAAAGACTGAGAGGACAAAGAGAGTAATGAGAGCAGCCACCAGCAGAGTGTCCCGAGAGGCCCTCGGGAAAGCAGCCTCTTCAGTCAACTCCCACCCAGCTGCTGAGTGAGCATAGGTCCGTTATACAGGAAGGTCATGTGAGAATAGCATCTCCAGTCACACAGTACCTCTGAAAACCTCCCCTGAAGTCTCTTCCTTCCTTCCATGGGGTTACTGCTACTCCAGTCCTCGCTCAGTATATCCCTACACATCCTTTAGACCATCGCAACCTCTGACTGGAGTGTGTTTCAATAAGCACATTGTTCTTCTCTCATGCTTGGCACGTGGCTGGTTGTCAGTAGATGGGAATAAATAGCTATGCTATCCGGGGCTGTCCTCACAGGAGAATACAGATGAAAATCATTACCCTACTCAACTCATTTAGCTTCTTGTACTTTTGGTTGGTGTAGGGGAGAACAGGGAAAGGGCTGTTGACACTGTTTTGAAGTGATTTTAAAACTTTCCCTGATTATGAATTTTAACACACCTGGAATTGAGAGTCACTAAGGTGAGGTAACTGTTACCCACTCTGCCTGAGAAAGTTTATTTATTAAAAGAAGTGAATCTTAGACCTCAGTGGTACACACCCTTAACCCCAGCGCTCTGGAGGTAGAGGCATGCAAATCTCTGCGAGTTCCAGGATAGCCTGGGCTATATAGTGAGTACCAGAATAGCCAGGGCTATAAAAAGAGACTCTGTCTCAAAATAAACAAGCAAAATAAGCAAAAATAAATAAATAAACATGAAGGAAGGAAAAGGAAAAGAAATAAAGAATTGTAATTTATAAAAATCAAAGAGCTATTTAAGCATTTTTATTTTTAAACTAATTTGAGAATTGTACAACAGTTGCAAAAAAAACTATATTTAAAAACATAGTGGAAATGAGTGAGGTCAAGCCTTTATCATTTCAAAGCCTAGAGATACTTTGCTTCTGGTTTCTATTACCACTTCCTACCACAATGATCCCTCGCCAGTAAAAACGAATAAAGGGAGTGGTGGAGCTAAGACAAATAACTCACTTTGTGCTGCGGTCAGAAGACCAGAGAGAAGAGACAGCATTGGGCTGTGGCGCAAAACAGAAAAGCAGGGGATTAGATGAGCTCAGGGCTGTGGTTTTACACAGGAGAAAAGGACTGCTGGAATGTAAATGGTGAATTCCTGCCCTGTGGTACAAGCTGCATTTCTGCAATGACTAACCCCAAAAATGTAGCAAGGTATGATGTTATCAAATATATACTCTTCCTAAATGAAGCCGGGCAGAAACCCTCTGTAATCATTTATGTCCCCTTCCTCAGTTTTGTTCTAAATGCTTATTTTGAAAGCTTGACTTTAATCCCAACACATTTCATAATTCTAAGGAGCATTTGGAATACAAATACAAATTTCAAGTTTGCTGTGTGCATCTTGTCTATGAGAAATCACTGCTGAGCACAGGAAGCGGTGCCTGGCTGAACTGCGCCATGTAAGAACACATGAAATTCTCACATGCCTATACCTGAAACTATGCCAGCTGTCACGGTTCTCAGGGGGTCATAAGTGACACCAGCCCACATTCATTCTCATCACCTAAAAATCATCTCATTCCACTATTTCCATAATAATTTATTGACAACGTCCTCCCCACAATCTATAGATTTCTTAACCACTTGCTATGAGCAAAACTGTCCCACCATTTTCATGAGTTTTCCATCTCGCCATGTGTCACTGCCAGCTTCTGAGTGTTAACCCCTGATGATATTTTCCGTGTGTTGCATTATGGTAGGATTGGCTAGTTAGCATACCCATCATTGCGCAGACCAATGATATGGTTAACATATTAAGACCCAATATACTTCCAATTTTCTATATTTGGGTTAAGTTGCATCCAAAGTCTACTTTTGTAAAGCAAATCGAGTAGTTCTATGTAGCATATATAAAGATTCTTCCTATGGAAGGAGAAAACAATCTGAGATGGCCAACCCATGAATGGGAACAAAGTGTCCATCTTCCTGCGATCCTGTCTAGAGTTAAGTAGGATGGAACCATCTTTGCTAGCAATTTATAAGCTATCATTATACGCCTGCAAACTGTAGCTGTAGGCATGCTGGATTGAGGAATTGCCCTGTAGTTTTCAACAATTTCTAAACTAAGCAACACCAAACAGGCCCACTATCTTGCAGAAGACACTGAGGCAGGAAGAACTTAGCCATGGCTGCAGCGCTTCTTCTACCTACAAACTCAAGGCGTTCCTGCTCTGCTTACACAGTCTTTTTCTTTTTTTTAAATTGCTTTTATTGAGCTATATATTCTTCTCTGCTCCCTTCCTCCCTCTTACCCTTCTACCCTCTCCCATGATCCCCATGCTCCCAATTTACTCAGGAGATCTTGTCTTTTTCTACTTCCCATGTAGATTAGATCCATGTATGTCTCTTTTCGAGTTCTCTGTGTTGTCTAGGTTCTCTGGGATTGTGAATTGTAGGCCACACAGTCATTTTCAATAAGATTTAGCTCACTCATACCAACTGAAACAAGCAAGCAAGTACACCTAATGTCCTCAATGCTTTCTGTTGCTGCAGTGAAACACTGACCAGCCTGTGGAGGGAAGGGTTAATCTGACCTACAGGGAACAGTCCATTATCAAGGGAAGCTAAAGTAGGAACTCAGGGCAGGAACCCAAAGACAGGAACTGAAGCAGAGACCATGGAGGAGCACTGCTTACTGGCTGGCACCTCCTGGCATGCTCAACCTGCTTGTTTATTTTACCCAGGAACCCCTGCCCATGGGTGGCACCACCCAGAGTGTGCTGATCCCTGTCAAATCAATCAAGAAAACACCTCCCTAACACAGAAATTCCCACAGTTTAGCCTGGCTGAGCCAACCCCTCAATTGAGGTTCCTTTTGCTGGATGTCTCTAGCTTATGTCAAGTTGACAATAACTCACCAGAACTCCTAGTCCTCCTTCCTTTCTTCATTTCTAAGAGGTATTCATAGTCACGGTTGATGACCAAATAGTTTTTCTATCTTTAGTATAAAAATATAAATTCAGTAATTTCCTCTATTACCACATTTTTATTATCTATAATTAGATTTCAAGAGATAACAAATACTTCAAGACAGTTTAGCACTAATAACAAATGATTAGTATCTCTTAAACAAAATTTTAAATAGAACTTCATATGTTAGAACATCTACATCATTTTACAAAGAATGTATTCTCAAATACAGAATGCTGACTTTTTTCATCTATGAGTAGAAAGAGTCTACTTAACTTCCTAAGAGGTGAAAAGAAAGATCAGAATAATCAGGGGAGGAAGTGAGTAGACACCGTCTTTGTAACTGGGGCATTCCTCATTGTGTGTCTTCAAGAAACCACAATCCTGACAGCTTGGTCCATTTGATGGAGATGCCTATGACTCTTTCCATGTGAAGGCAGAATAAAGGACAATAAGGTCACATGAAGAAGGGATGGTCTGTTCCATTACCACCATCTTTAATTTCTGAGTTTAATTTGTGCTCCCCAGATGATTAAAATGACCATATCTATTAATAGAGATTTTATCTGAGGCCTTGGGGCACATTTTCCCCCTTGCTCAGACCTCGTCTTTAACACATCAAGAGTTCTACCTCATTCTTATCATTTGCTGCTGGGAATGGGGAGATTGTACCAGCGATCACCATTAGTGAGTCTTCAAACTCTTGTTAACCAAAGGATGAAGTTTAAATCTCTCCAGTTTCCAAGATTCCCTGCTCTGGTAAGGAACAGGCTGAAAATCTTAGCCAGCCAAGTGGATTTTATTAGCAAGCACATTCTGCCACACAGCTAAACAGTCAGCCAGAAGAAATAAAGAAATCAGCGTGACTTGGTGCGTTACTTTGAGTATTTTTGGCACATTCTAGGGTTTGAGATGAGCCATCAAGAAGGCTTCATAGGCCTTATCACATGCCTCGCTCACGTGTTTCAAAGGCACAATCAAGCAGCACACCAATCTATGGGAAATGTGCTACAATGTATAGGAGCAGAAGTGGAAACCCGGCTCTAAGCGTTGAGTGCTGAGAATACTAGTCCACTCTTCTTAAAATACGTGCAGGCTGAGGACACTAGAATGAAAATGAGCTTGAAGCCACAGAGAGTTAATCTTGCCTTAAATTGCTGGATAAAATTCTGAGAAAAATATGTGCAAAACAAAATTGAGATCATTCCTGAAAAACCAAGTTAAACTCTTTAAGGCGCTGAAAGCAAACCTACATGAATGCATTCTCTCTCTCCCCCACCCCACCCCCTCTCTTTCGCTCTCCATCTTCCCTTCTCCCTGTACCAGCATCAAAACTTACTATGAAATAAAAACACAATCATTTAATGATTAAAAACTCAATTCTAAACATTCATAGAGTGTAGAAATATACTGATGATGTTCAAATAAGGAATGCTCAGAAATGAAGCAAAGATCTATGCTTATCATCCCTGTACGTGTAGTTTTACAATCTGCCTGTCAGTGCTCATCAGTAGGGGAAAGGTGGCTAAAATATCAGATAACCCAGCCAGGATTTCCAATCCCTGCCCAAGTTGAAAGAATGTTGTTTCCTAACTAAAGAACATTCAACCCCAGGAATCCAACTACAAATATGGAAAGAGTACATAGAAGCAGAAAGGTCAAAATGCTACCGTGCTATTTGTTAATTGGTATCTCCTGGATCTCTCCACTAAGAGGAGCCGGCTTTGGTTGCTTTGGATTTTCTCAGAACAGAAATAAATCCACCCCATGCTCAGACCCTGCATTTCATATACACTGACTTAAAGCCTCTAATAATTCAAAGTATTATAGGAGAAAGTTTCCTGTTCTCTTACTAAACAAGCTGACATACAGAATTTTAACTCTGCTATATACTATACTCTGGTGCCTTATTAACCATCACTGCCTGAGATGGAGGTGTAGCTTTGCTCCCCCAAAGTAGGACTCTGTCTTAGACATCAGCAGGGCCTCTAGCACACTTGGGAACAGGCTTTTCAGGAGCTCTGGGAACCTGAGAGTCAGTTTAGAAAAGAGCTGATGAAGAATCTTTTCTGGCTGGTACCCAGGCAAGCATCCTCTGCCCTTAACATGGCTTCTCTTCTTAGACCATGTGACACTTAACTTCTTCTCTGAAAGGAAAAAGGTGCTGCAAAAATGGTCATGGGAAGAAAATGGCAGAAGTCTCAGTTTAGAACTGAGAAAATTCCCAAGTTCAAGTTCTATTGAGTAAAACTGCAGGGGACCTTATTGCATGGACCATAGCTGCTCTCTGCCTTTCCCTGAACCAATCCTGATCAAGAAAGTGCCACCACCAATAGAGATAGACATGAGTCTTTGGCTGATAAATATTCTTTGTAAATTGGAACAAATGTTCCCACTAAGGGATGCTTTGTTAATGTCTACAGACAGCTGTCACAGCTGGGGGAGTATAGCTGTCATCTACTAAATGAAGGAGAGGAAGGCTACTAAATTCCATACAGGGCACAGACATTCCTCCACAAGTAACCATGCAACACCAGTCCCAACAGGGCTGTAGGTCTGGGATCCTGGTGTAAACCTAACCCAGGGCTGAGACATAGAGACCTATCCACACATTAAGTCAAGCTTTCCCTCAGTCCTCTACTGTGCTGTCTTAATTTGATTTTTGCTTCCTGTGCCTGCTTCCAGGCTGTGATTCTTTTCTAATGGGTTCAGAATTTTGCCATGAACATTGTCCATTTGATGCTGTGCTGACCCCTGACTTGTACTGGACCTGAACATTCAGGTGGGAACCTATTCACAAAGGATCGGCACAGTCACAAGTGCAATCTCATTGTCACCGCTCTGGCTGTGAGAAGCTCCATAGCCAATATTTTCATATCAGATCATGCTGTAGGAAGACAATTGGTAATATGGACAGATTGGTTTATAATCTGGTTAGATATTGTTTTTTGAACAATTGACTGACCTTTTTATGAACCTTCCTGCATCTTATTCCTTCCTACATGTTGCCTAGCCTTAACACTATTTCTTCCCACATTATCCTCCAAATCTATTCCATATTATTCAGATAACTTGAGGCAGAGCTGAGACATCATGCTGCCTTCTCTATAGAGAATTTTTCCAAAACAGCTTTTATCTCTCAATTTTGTTGGAGAGAAGACCAGACAGACAAAAACAAAAGAGCCAAGTGACACGATTCAGTCCACATACATATACACATTGAAGAAATGAGTGTGGGTAGGTGGAAGCCACGCCAGTCCAGGGTTGGGAACAGCATGTCTCAGGACCGTGTCCACTTTAGTGTAAAGTTGCACTGTCGGTGTTAACAATGGAATTTATATGCCCTCATTCCAAACAGTGCACTCACCATGGTAACACTGCTTAAAATACCACTTCTGTTAGACTCAGACAATCTTCAAGGAAGATTCCCAGGAAATGAACACCCACATATCCTAAGCATGGGATCAGATCATTGAAACGATCTTTCCTTGATGTAACCAAAGCAACATTCTCAAGAAACCTCTGCCACCAGCAATCCTTCCAGCCAAAGTAAGTGATCACAGGTACAACTTGAAATACTGAGACTATTTTAAAGGTTCTGCAGATCGAATATGGTATCCTTGTATATAAAATAGAATTTTCAGTTTGAAAACAAATTTTGCAATGCACTTTGCATGTTTTAAATAAATTAAAATTGTATTGCAGTTCTCTTGGGAACTATGGAGAGACAGCCCCCATTTGAGTATCAGTTGAGCACACGGGTCATGCAGCATTATCAGCGATGGTGATGGGGTTCTCTTGAGCTTTCCAAACCCTTGCACAAAAACATCTTAGGTTTGTGTTGGCAACGAAGCAGTATTCTGGGCTTTTAGTTGCTCCTGAATTCGGTCTATCCAGAAGCCATGTGAGTCAGTCAAGGATACATCTGAGTGCCATAAATTACTCTCAGTTCCACTAGGGGATACACAAGGGCCCTGGTGCTGACCCAGAAAATCGGGAACAGACTTTATAAAGGTAACTGACAATGAAAATATCACCACCCTGGAAATGCACGCCCGGTAAAGCGAAATGCCTCACTTTTCCTTGCGAGGAAGACCCAGATGAAGCGTATGGGCTGCGAGCATGTGGCAGCTCCAGATATCTTAACCAGTGTCAGAATCTTTGTATTCGGTAGGCCCATTCTTTGCATCACTCATTCCAAGCTTCAAATGAAGGAGTTCTGTATAAACTGGCTTTCACATTTTAGCTGTATCTTCACTGTGTAACTAAATGAATGTCAGCTGGGATATATATAAAAACCTATATAACAATATTCAAAACACATCTTAGAAATGAGTTTTAGGAGTGGGTTTTATTCCATGTTTTTAAGTTACAGCTCATACATGTTCTACATATCTTGCAGTGTTAACTCCAAGGGATTTTCCAGGTAATTGTGAGTTATGTTCTTATTAGTCATGTTAATAATAAAGCAATGCCAAATTACTACTCCTTGCATTAATAGTTTATTCAGGCCAAAGGTTATGGATGATGTCATAGACTTGCCCCTGAAGTCTCCTGGGAACATTTTAGCTGCATCTAACAAATGCATTCAGTGGGTCCAGGGCCCACAGGGATGGGGCATTGTGTTAGTGGAAGTCACAAGCATGTTCCTGCCATGGGAATTGATTAACCAGAATGGTACATGTACCCACGTTTATGCTTCACAAGGCCACCCAAGGCAAGCTTTACTTTGGTCAAAGGGTAAATTTAGCCGCGGCTGCTGTTTCCTTCCATGTGGAGGAACGGGCACTATTAGGCAGCTCCTGGCCTCCCACTATAACCCATTAATTTTCCTGTGACAGCACCCATAAGTCACCTCTCCTGAGGTCAGGTTTGTTGCCTGTGTATCTGCCTTATTCTCTTGTCTAATTTTTCAATTGAATTTGAGGAAGGAAAAGGGAAATGAAAGGGACTTACTTTAGCCTAACCTAACATTTGGTACATTTGGGGAGAACTCTGAGAAATGAGACAAACGCTTAGAGCGGTTTGTAAAGTAAACACTTCAAAGACTGAGGGCTTGGGACTTTTTAGTTTTTTGTACATGTGGTACAGATGTTTTGACCTCAGTGGGCTGTAAAGGCTTTTTATTGGTTCATAAGGTTGCTTTTTATAATTTTATAGTTTCTTTTTTAATTCTCTACTTTGGGGAAAGCCTTATACTTCAGGTTCTCTGATAGTTCAACCCTGATGGGTGGTTATGGCTTTCCCTATGGCTGTTTATTATACATAGTGTTATTTTTAAATATGTGGAGCCTTTCTGTTTGCTTATTTTATGAACTGTGATGGCCCAAAGCAAAATTTCATGACCTGCAACAAAGACAGGAGTCGCAGAAAAACTTAAGGACCGTTTGGCTCAAACAATATGGTAGCTGAGGGACTCTGAAAAACCTTAGTCTCGGCCAAGGCACACAGTAGAATAACCTCACAGTCTCCAACTATGTGAGGCCCAGCATAAGTCAGTCCATTTCTTGTGACGGTTTGGCCTCCAATGGGCTAAGCAATGCTTTAAAGCACACTGCAAGGAGTTCAGTGTATACTGGCTGGCCTCGGGGCCACACAGTGAGTAAATGGTCATGCGAAGACCAGAGAAGACTGGTTTTGCTCTGGAATCCAAACTCCTAACCACCTGTACGAGTCTTCAGCAACTGCTGTCACAAATGACCACAAGCCCAGCAAATTTATTCTCCTACAGTTACGAAAACCAAAGATCCAAAATGACACCTACTGCTCTCACATCAATGTGTGGGCACAGTTATGCGCTTTCCACCTCCTCTAAGGGGAAAATCCATTTGCTTGCCTTGTCCAACTTCTAGCAGATGCCTAGGTTCCTTGGCTTTTGGCTCCCTGTGTGTCCCCCAAATAACAACATGACACTGTCAGATCTCTGTCTGACTCAGATCTTCTAGCTGTCCTCTCACAAGTCCCCTTATGAGTGCGGGCTCACTGAAGGATTTAGAAGATGCCTCCACCTCAAAACATGCAGTGGCATCTGCAAGGTCCCTTTTTGCCTTACGCAATTAGGACTTGACTGTGTCAGCAGAGGACATTACCCTGCCTACCATGCCAGCACATGCCCAGCCTCTCATTAGGTGGACATTACATTGGGGCATGCACATAGTCTTAGACACACACTCAGTCCCATGGTATGGGAATGTATTTTTTTTTAATAATTGCTTTAGAGTCTGTGGTTTGGCTTCTTTTCTAATGTGGTAGGTGTGGCTCAGCAGTTGGAAATACCAGTCTTTATAATTTGTAACTACTTGCAGTCATAAGGAACTTTACACTGAACAATGTGTTTTCTGTGGCCCCTCATGAACCACACTCATCCTAGGAAAAGTAATCTCTGGCTGCAAGGGCTGAAAGAGGCGAGGCGAAAGATCCACAAGCCAGCAACCTGCAGTTTTACAAGAGCAGGAGAAATCTGATTTCAGACTTTAATCCCTTCAGGTCTTATCTTCTTTAGCTTTACAACTGCAAAGGGATTGGAACTGAGAGTCTAATTCCTCTGCAATGATTTTACATGAAAAAGAGTAATTGTAAAATTTGAGGCTTCTCCATAGAGCTGGCAATTTAATAGCAAAGTTTCACATGGCATTTTTGGTTTAATTTTGCTGCAGATTCTCTGAAAAATTCTGTTGGACAATTGTAATAGGACAAAATCTGAGAAAGGACATGACAGAGAAAGCATTTTTGGCCTTGGAGTTCATATAATTAACACATTGTTTTGACCCATGTCAAGGCCGCAGGGCAGAAGTTTCCTTCCTGAAGACAAAGGCCTGCCCAAACCAGCCCTGCTGGGGGAGTTGATTGAATAGATCAGTGTCTGTGGCTTCAGATAGGAAGCAGGCTGCAGCAAGCAGTCATTGAGAGGGTTCCACACCGCAGGGCTCTTGGATCATCTTCTCCCTACAGTCTATCTGCTGGGCCCACAGTTGTGGGTGCCAGGAAATAAGCCCACTTTCTAATACTGGGCTTGTTAGTTTAAAAGGTCATGGTCTGTGCTCTATCAGATGTATTCTTTGTCTTTTGGTTGGGTCCAAACTTGAATAGAAACCAAAAGTGTTGGTTATGTGACTTTTATACCACTCCCAATAACTGGAAAGAATTAGCAGAGTAGGTATTTTCTTTGCTGTTATCTCAATGATCCAACTGATCTCTTTGCCCAATTACTCATTGATGCCATCTGCCTGGCATGCAGGTGTTTTGAATATATAGTCTTGAGTTTCAAGGAGAAGACTTTGCCAGACAGTGGTGGCACACACCTTTAATTCCAGCACTCAGGAAGAAGAGGCAGGCGGATCTCTGTGAGTCTGAGGCCAGCCTGGTCTACAAGAGCTAGCCAGGACTGACCCCAATGATACAGAGAAACCCTGCCTCAAAAAAGAAAGAAGGAAAATACTTTAATTATTTTTTTCTTAATATCAAGTTCTATGGCAATATGGAAATTTTCTGGGGCACTTTCAGAAAGTTGTTTTTCAAACCAACAGAATCCTTAAGATTGCGAAGGAAAACTAATCAGATTGAAATAAAGTTTCATAAAGATTGGAAAGCAAGCCTTTGAGAAATATATTAACCTTCATTAGGCTATTAATTAGATCTAAAATATACCCAATAAGCTGTAATTTAGGTATGCCGATGAACACAAACACTATTTTATTTCCAGTTCAATATTAGAATATGGAACAAAGACAAAGAAGACAATACAGCTATGATGTGCTGCCCACATTTATATGAGAAGAACACGTTAGATGTCAGCTAATTAAACACTTGTGTTCATATCCAAACTCATGATGGCTCTCTGTTGAAATGGAACCCCAGGCTAAATCCTGGACCTAGAGAGGCTGCCCACCATCTGCAATGAAAACCTGGACACTTGGGTTTTCCTTCAGACCTTCTCATTCTAGTCCTTCATCTGTCAATCTCATCTTACATCATTCCTCACTGCTAAACCACAGTTATCCATAGCAATGCATTAAGATTTGCACAAAAGGAGTGGGCGTGTCCCCACCCCAACCCTGCCGCCTCCAGCTGTAAACATTAACTGGAAAACTTCCATCTGTTGACTTTCATAAGAAACCCAGCAGTGAGCAATGTGTTTTCTGGAGCCCTGTGTGAACCCCCCGGGCCCATCATCATCCTAAGTGAGGCCTTGTGAATCCATTAAGCACTCAGTTGTACGTGTTTTTGTCAGTTTTTCTCAGCCTATATATATAGCCTGTGTGGTGTGTGTGTGTGTGTGTGTGTGTGTGTGTGTGTGTGTGTGAAAATGTGATGGCACTTTACCAGAAATGTACCTTGAGGGAAAGAAAAAAATTCCCTCACTTATTTATCTGTAGATCTTAGCTGGGGACATATAGAGGAGCTTCAAGTATCTGTGCAACGAATAACCTACTCACTGTCCAAATGATAACCTCAATTTTCATGAAGGAAGCACATATTGCAGAGAATAAAAGCTACATAAGAAACAACAGCGTGCATATCACCATAGAACCTTCATCTGGTGATGGATGGAGATAGAGACAGAGACCCACACTGGAGCACTGGACTGAGCTCCCAAGGTCCTAATGAGGAGCGGAAGGAGGGAGAAGATGAGCAAGGAAGTCAGGACCACGAGGGGTGCACCCACCCACTGAGACAGTGGGGCTGATCTATGGGGAGCTCACCAAGGCCAGCTGGACTGTGACTGAAAAAGCATGGGATAAAACCGGACCTTCTGAACATGGCGAGCAATGAGGGCTGATGAGAAGCCAAGGACAATGGCATGGGGTTTTGATTCTACTTCATGTTCTGGCTTTGTGGGAGCCTAGCCAGTTTGGATGTTCACCTTCCTAGACATGGATGGAGGGGGGAGGACCTTGGACTTTCCACAGGGCAGGGAACCCTGCCTGCTCTTTGGACTGGAGAGGGAGGGGGAGAGTAGTGGGGGGAGGGGAAGAAGAGTGGGAAGAGGGGGAGGGAAATGGGAGGCTGGGAGGAGGCTGAAACTTTTTTTCCTTTTCTCAATAAAAAAAAAGAAACAAACAACAACAACAAAAAAGAAATCATAAGAAAGAAACCAAATAAATAGATAATCACATATTCTATATGCCATTTGTGATCAAGAAGCCAAAACACTTTTCTTTCTTATCAAAAATCAGCCGAATTACACCTCAGAATAATTGTCAGGCATTCTCATGGTTTAATACAGAAAAAGAAGTTTAATTAGTCACAAATTCAAGCAATCAAATTGATCATATTTGTACAATCCATTTAAATATACTTAAATTAACCAAACCTGCAATCTTTGGCCATATACAAAATATACTCAAAATTGCAGACACAAAACAAGCCTTGTACATATTTGAAAGATTAGTATTCTACTCACTATACGTGCATCCTCAAAAAATGTCATCATATTTTGTCCCAGAAAACAGATTTTATTTTCCTCTATCTCCTCACAATATCTCTTTTTCAGACTTTCCTTATAATGGTCGTTAGCAAAAATAAGCAATTAAACTGTGATTGGCTGATTGTAAACATCTCCTTTTCCAGTTTAGTTTAGCACTCAAGTTTCATTCTCTTCGGTAAGGAGTAACACAAATAGCTATGAGACTTCAGACAATTAAGTTTGATGTGCACATTTTTAAATTCTCTCAACTGTGATAATGCATTGATCTGCATTGTGCATATTAAAGACTGCATTGCACAGATGCCCTTCTTCCAAATATGCAAACACAAACATTTACAACAAAACTCCGCTAAAATTTGACCTCTCCATATATTTTCTTTTGAAATTCTACTAGCGTTTCAGACTATTTTATTACGCTTTTGAACCTAGCTCTCTATCAAAAATTGTAGGTTGATAATAACATATACAACCTCTGCTCCAAAGATTATTCATTTCTTTGATATAATACATGTATGTAAATTATATGTATATAATTTATAATATGTATAATTACATATACATGTAAATTACTTTGCATTTATAATAGGTCTTTATCTTAAATAAAAACTAAATGCACATGGAAAAAAAAAGAAACAACAGCGTATTCTTGATGCATTTGGCTTTGCATCTCAGAACATCTATTTCCTAATTATTAGAAAATATAAAGACTTTTCCTTTAAAATCCTGCCCAGTTAATAGAAGAGGAATAGTTACTTCATTGCTCTTTTCTACAGAAGACACAGTGGGCATGTGGATGGGCACTGTCAACAGGTAGACATCCTACATCTGGGATCTGTCCCACAGTGGGTCGTCATAGCCACCTTCTGTTATGGTGTGCCTAGGCTGTACAGAGCATGTTTTCACAGTGACTCATGCTAACCTTTGCTCCTATCTTATTACTCAGTAGCTCAGAACTTATTATTTTCCTGAGACAGATGAGCTGTTTTTAAAACATAACAATAAAATCCAGTTTTGAGGATGTATGGACAGCTCAGATGCTTTGCAGTGGAGCTTGCTCTAAGTGCAGATCGGCACGGGTGGATTAACATTTTAATGGTACTGGAACATAGCTGTAATATTGCAATACGTCTCTTAAACTTCAGATTGAGTTATATTAAGTTTGTAATTTGGAAAAAATAACTATTGTAGAGAACACAGAATATAGGACACTTAATCATAATTGTAATATCCTCTCTCGTACTAGTCTAATCCACATAGGAAAGTTTTCATATTTCTGCTTGACATGTTTGTCTTATTTTATGAACCCAATGTGAAGATTGAATTATTCAATTCAAATAGTGAAGAGTTGTTCTGGGATGAGTGAGATAGTTTAGCAGGTAAAGGCACCCACAACTCAAGCCTAATGATCTGAGTTCAGTCCCCAGATACTATATGCTAGAAAGTCAGAACCAGTTCCAAAAAGTTGTCCACTACTTCCCTTTGGCATAAGTCTCACCCCCAATATACACAAGGTGACAATAATAAGTAATTTTTAAATTATTTTAAAATAAAGAGTTGTAAATAAAAATAGAAGCATTGGTAATTAAGACATGAAGAATCATCATCCCTAAAGACATGCTATTGCAGTGTTTGTGCCTCATGGCATATTGGTAGCTAACTATACTTTGATGTATGTGGTCATCCTGGCCCTGTACAGAATATATCTCAAAGATGCACTGTTAATTCCTAAATCACAGAGATGATAAAGTAATAAAATGGTATAATGTGTAAACTATCAGTCTAATGTTTGGAGCACTAAAAAAGCTACATACTGAAACCAGACTTTCATGTCCTAAGTTTCCCTTTCATGAGTACTTAATAGGCTACCCTGATATGGGATATCCTTCTGTACATGTGTTGATGAATAAAGCTGTTTGGGCCAATGGCTTAGCAAAGTAAAGTCAGGTGGGAAATCAGAACAGAGATAGAAAGAGGGATAGGCAGAGTCAGGGAGATTCCATGTAGCTGCTGAAGGAAACAGACACCAGAACCTTGCCAGAACCTTACTGGTAGGCCACAGCCTCATGGTGATAGATAGATGAATAGAAATGGGTTAATTTAAGATATTAGAGCTAGCTAGAAAGACGCCTAAGCTATTGACCAAACAGTGTTGTAATTAATACAGTTTCTGTGTGATTATTCAGGTTTGAGCATTCGGGAAATGAACAGTCTCCATTTACAGCCCAACATTTTCAATGAGTGGGGTTAACACGCATGGCCTGTCACCCACTTCAGGTCTGGGGCGTCTGTCTCCTTTGGTAGCTACATGGTGTCTCCTTGACTCCACCTATTTTCTCTCTATATCTCTTCCATCCTGATTATATTCTGCTGTGCCATAGGCTGAAGCAGCTTCTTTATTCATTAGCCAATAAAAGCAACATATATGCAGAGGGACATCCCACATCAATAGCCAATAACAAAGGGACATAAGTTTACTTTGAACATTAAACTATTCTTTGAACATCAAATGTGATGAGACAAGCTAAAATATGCTACTACAAAAATATCATTCTAATGTTGCATTTAATGTATTGTAGTAACTGTACTATACTTAGTTATATTACAGTTATACACAAACATTTATATTACACATATAATTTTTTATTCTGTTTATTTGTTTGTTTGGAATAAGATCTCATCATGTAGCCTTGTCTAGACTATAACTTGCTATGTAGACCAGGATAGCCTCAAACATGTGAAGCTATCCCTGCATTTGCCTTCTTAATGCTAGAATTTCAGGTATGTGACACCATACCCAGCAATTTTTGGCCATTAGAGAAAGACACATCTGAAATATAAATTATTGGGCTTGAGTTTATGTATGAATATTAAAACTACAATTTAAGTAGTAGTTGGCCTGATTAGAGACTGAGACACAAATTACTATAACATAACACATAACATGTTGTCAATGATGAACCACATGTTCAACAGTGTTGTACCATAGAGCCTAAAGACAAGCAGTAAGCTAGGTATATATCATAGGTATTCTATGATGTCCACATGATGATTAAATTGTCTGGGAACTTATTTCTCAGGATATATCTGAGGCATTAAATGAACATTACTATTATATTGTACCTCAAGCCTTTATTCTGAAATACCTTTTTAAGTGTTCATAAATTTAACCAAAATTGTCAACATATTTTCTGAAGAACAAAGCTACAAATTATGTATTATAATATAAAGAATTTCTACATGGGATTTAACAACACTCTTATGGGCCCACCTGTACAATTTGCCTGAGTGGAAGTTAAACCAACTATCAAACAACAATTAGCTTCCTCATTAAATTTTCCTCATTTCCTGACTTGAACTCTCATAGTGTAGGCTGTTCTTTGTATCTAATGACTGGCTGTGAATGATGTAGTTCATGTTCTTGATCAACCCCTCCTTTGACAATCCTAATATAGATTTTTCCACTAACAAACATTTGTATAAAGCACCTGTCCCACTACTGTGAAGACAGGTGAAAGTGGTTTATGGCTTTGGATATGTTGAAAGTTCACATGTGGATAAAAGATGAGCAACACAGAAAAAAAGCTTAGTCCTCCCACAGTCTGGCAGCTGCATGCTAAGCCACTGTGCCCAGCCCCATGCTAGACCACTGTGCCCAGCACCACGCTAAGCCACTGTGCCCAGAACCACACTAGGCCACTGTGCTCAGCACCACACTAGGCTATTGTGCTCAGCACCACACTAGGCCACTGTGTCCATCACCATGCTAGGCCACTGTGCCCAGCCCCATGCTAGACCACTGTGCCCAGCACCACGCTAAGCCACTGTGCTCAGCACCACACTAGGCCATTGTGCTCAGCACCACACTAAGCCACTGTGCCCAGCCCCATGCTAGGCCACTGTGCCCAGCACTATGCTAGACCACTGTGCCCAGCACCATGCTAGGCCACTGTGCAAAACACCATGCTAGGCCACTATGTCCATCACCACGCTAGGCCACTGTGTCCATCACTACGCTAGACCACTGTGCCCAGCACCATGCTAGACCACTGTGCCCAGCACCACGCTAGGCCACTGTGTCCTGCACCACACCAGGCCACTGTGTCCAGCACCATGCCAGGCCACTGTGCCCAGCACCACACTGTGCCAGGCCCCATGCTAATCCACTGTGTCAACAAGAAGCTGGAGTTCATAGAAAGAATCCAAGTCAAATCTGAGGTTCAGTTTTAGCTTCCAAGATGTTAATGCCATTCATAAATTCTGGAAGCTAGGCTCTGCTTACAGAATATATATGGATGGTAGTCTTCGGATTCTAAGGTCAACCTCACTGAATCAGTCACCTGTGTTCAGACCATTCTGTCCTCTGTTGCCTGCTGTCTTGGGACAGAGGAGGAGTCAGCATGCAGACTACTTTCACAGTGAGTGGGAAGCTTACCCCCTCCTTGAACTTGGAGACTATCTCTTGCACCACTCCCTGACAAGCAGTAGGCTGTGGAAACAGCAGTGTTTTTCCGGAGATAAACAAGCCTAACGGATATTCCATGATGGAAAGCTGCCAGTTTAGGTTCTGCCAGCTCCCATCCCAAAAACCTTACAGAAAGGTTGTCTGGCTTTCCTCACTTCACCCCAAGGCATCATATTACTCAAGAAGTAATAAACATAGCTCTTCCTTGTTTTCCCATACTCCGTAAACTCCTTAATGGGAATCCTGAGACAGAGGTCAGTTCCTGCAATAGCCTCAGGTCCCAAGTCCTGAACCCTCTGACGCTGACCCAGCATGCCAGACTTGGGGAGAAATGGATAAGATTGACATACCCCTACCCTTTTCATATTATTTGAGTGTCGAAGTAACTGCGACCAAGAAGCACGAAGCCTCTGGCAAAATCAGTGATGACGCCCTTGGGTCCAGTGTTGCTGAAGGATACGCATACAGCAAGTTGAAATGAATTCATTCTCCCAGAATGAGGCATGTACACTAACCACCACACTTTACACAGCCGGGAGTTTAAAAAAAAAAACAAAAAAACTTAATTATCTAAATAAACCAGGCCTCTGATAAGGAATCTGAAATTCTAAGTGCCAAATCACACCATGAATAGAGACAATAAAGATAAATATCATAATTATGATAAATCTTCTGAGTCACCCCTTGCCTGTAAACTTTGTGATATACAAATTTGTACATCTTCAAGTGAAACTGACCTAAAAGTAGAAGGAAGAGCTAAAGCTGGGCAAGATTTCCAATCAGTTTTATTTGTGTGGCCATTTAAGTAGCCTTGATCAGGTGCTCATAAAAACAGCTGACGGAGAAGCGAAGGACTTGGCTGGCAAGAACTGGCATGGGTCAGCATGTGACTGCTTGTGCCAAACGCTTAGTTTTTGCAGGGTGAATGAACCACAAGCAAGTTTGTTCTCTCCAACTCTTTGCAAGTCATAAACAATTAGGATGCAAGTTTTAACACGCTGTCTGCATTTAGCCTCTGGGGAAATTTTTGCCTTGATTCGTTTTGTTTATGTTTATATCTCCGTCATCATTTTACCGGGAAATGGTATGATTTGCTTGCATTGCAGCTACTTCAGTTGGAAGACTAAGTACAAGAAAACATTTCCAAACAACATGTCTAGTGCTGTAGGCCCTGACCTGCTAGCTTTTGAAAGGTTACACAGCCCTGAACAATTGGATATGGCACAAACATTGTAGCCATGATCCATGTCCCAGGGAGAAGAGGCTTAAAGTCTCAGGCAATGATATTACCCATCATTCCATTAGGTTGTGGAATGTACTACTCTGTGATGATGACTTTATACACTGAGTGTATATGGATCAATAGTGTTCTTTGTATATGCGTGTGAGGTGTGTTTCTGGATCAGATTAGCATCTGAATTGGCAGATAGGGATGATCTCATCCATTGAGGGAAACAGTGGGATAAAAAGTGGGGGAGAGAGAAATTACTCTCTGTCTCTAGCTAAGTGTCTTCATCTACTCCCTGACTGAGACACCACTGGACAGCTAGTTCTTAGGCTTCCAGACCTGGGCTGAAAGCACACATATGGCTTTCCTGAGAACCCAGCATGCAGAGAGCAGATCACAATCATTCCATTACCACACAAGCCAATTTCGTCTAGTAAAGTTACCATAGGAATTGTGCACATACATCTCGTTGGTTCTGTTTCTCTGGAGAACTCTGACTGATACAGAAGTGGGATACTTCTGTAACAAATATCTGAAAATTGTGCAAGAAAACATCGAATAGGTGCTGGGTGAACACTAGAAGAGTTTTTACATGTATACTAGTGAAGGGCTCTCTTTAGTTATCATTTCTTTTTTTAAATATTTATTTATTTATTATGTATACAATATTCTGTCTATGTGTATGCCTGCTGGCCAGAAGAGGGCACCAGACCCCATTACAGATGGTTGTGAGCCACCATGTGGTTGCTGGGAATTGAACTCAGGACCTTTGGTAGAGCAGGCAATGCTCTTAACCTCTGAGCCATCTCTCCAGCCCCTAGTTATCATTTCTATTGCTGTGAGGAGACACCATGACCATGACAACTCTTATAAAAGAAAACATTTAATTGGAGTCTTACAGTTTCAGAAATTTTGTGCATTATTATCATGACTAGACATGGTGGCGTGCAAGCAGACCTGGTTCTGTAGAAAGAGCAGAGAGTTCTACATCTTCAATTGCAGGCAACAGGAAGTGAACTGTTTTCCACACTGAGCATAGCTTGAGCATAGGAAAAATCAAAGCCCTCCCCACAGTGACACGCTTCCTCCAACAAGGCCATACCTACTCCAACAAAGCCACACCTTCTAATAGAATAGTTCCACTCCCTTTGGGGACCATTTTCTTTCAAACCACCACAGGTGCTGTTGAAGGGAACCCTAGCAAGCGCTCAGAAGAAAAGAAAAGAGCTGTAGAGAAGCTTCCATTTCCTTAAACAATGCATAAATAAAGTGCAGAGGTGACAGGTAGGTATACAAATATCAAGCACAATTCTAACGATGGCCTCTGGTATAAATGAGAAATATGCGGTTGGGAACCAATGAGGGAGGAACCTTGTTAGAAAATGGGAAAACCATAAGCCATGACTGTATTATGTTTGTACTCTTGCACTTTCTGGAAAATAATTTAAAAGTGATTAAACTAGATACTTAGCTGGGTAAATTTCCAAGGGGAAGTATTGAAGGGGCTTGATTCCTCCTGGCTGCTCACAAATGAAGAAGTATTAACCAACCAGAGCCAGAACATCAGAGATGTGAGGGGTTCTCAGCCTGTCCATATTGTAAGAAGTGTGAAAGGATGTTTGGAACAGAAGACTCAGGGAAGCTGACTCACCACTTGAAAAGACTATTGGTACAGACATGAGCTATAGACACAACCACCCATCTCAGCAGAGGCCAGGAACCCATGGAGGATTTCTGCCAGCAGAAACTTTGCCATATGGAACTAAAGCAAACAGCACAGGATGAAGGAAGTCTGGGAACATTCTATTTCACATACAAAAAAAAATGAATAAAACAGAGAAGGCACTTTAGAAGCCATCAGGTCTGTCATTCTCACCACAGGCTAAGGGACTAGGGCTAGTCTCTCCACAGTTTCAAAGTCACCCACACCTAATGTGACCCATACTGTATTGGCCCTTGCTAAAGTTAGGCACATGACCCTGTGCAAGAGAAAGGAAGTGCAATCTCCGAGAAGTACTAAATGTCTGTCACATAGCTACTCCATGCAAGAAGACAAGATTAAGTTGGGAAAGTGTGCATGTATTAAGAAAGGACATAAATGCCTCAGGAATCTGCGATCCTCTAGCACTGGTCTCTAGTATCCTTCTCATTCTTTCACCCATTTGTTCATCCATTTCTGTCCTAAGTCACTTACTCACTCACGCACACATGTGCTAAGTGCCTGCTGGACAGGATTCGTGCTGGTGGCAGCATAAAAGACATGATTAAAACTCAGTTCAATCATGAAGAAACATAATCTAACACGCAAATAAGTGTGCAGATATTACTATAGCAAAAATCAGTGAGAGGCTAGATAGGATAGAAATGTTTATTTTCAAGTAATATTTTTATTAATTCTTTGAAAATGTCATACAATATATTTTGATTAGATTCACTCCCATTCCCCAAATGGACAGGAAGAAATGTTTATTTATATAAATGTATATTTTTTTCTCCTGTGCATTTAACTAACACTGTCCCATAGCTAAGAATAAAATTGTTAAATTCTCTCTGAAGACAATGGGTACATTTACAAAGACAGTAGCAGAGATGGTCACTAAAGGCTGATTGCAAGTTTTCTACCCAACGAGTCATGGTTATAGAATTTAGAAGTTGATCTGCAGGCTGATCAGATAGGTGGTCTTGAATGTTAATTCCTCTATTTGCTATCACTTTGTTAGTTACTGACAACAGCTCTCTCTGCTGTCTTTAGTTTTACCATTTGTAAAATAATAACAATGACAGTGGCTACCATTTAGGATCATCCTGAAGTTAAATAATAAGTAACTACATATAAGGTCACGTCTATACATAAGAAACACTAAGTATAATTTTATGTCATCATGGTTACTATTCTCCAAATATAGGAAAGGCTATGCTGAGACTATAGTGTCCAGGAATGCTATTATTAACTCTATTGTTTTTCACGAGCTCAAAGACAGTTGAAACGGGTGATCATGTTTTCCCACTGTCCTCTGAGGGATGGATCTGCAGTACAAAACCCGGGACCTTGTGAGTCCACCTTGGCTGATATGTCAGTCAGGTTTCTGTTATAGCTATTAAATGCCTGAGATAAACAACTAAAATCAAGGGTCATAGTTTCAAAGGATCTAATGTTATTGGGCTCGTGGAAAAGCAAAACACCATGGCTGGGAGTATGCAGTACAGTGAGCAAAAATAGTTATCTCATGGTGACTAAGGAGGAAAGGTGGGGAGAAAGGGGCTGGAATTCCAACATCTCCTTCAGGGACTTGTTCCAAATGGCCTAACATCTTTTAACTAGGCCCCATCTACCACTTAAAGATTCTATAACCTTCCAGAAATAACAGAGGCTGACAACCAAGCCTTTAATAAATTGTCCCAGAGGGGACATTTCAGATCCAATCATAAAACAACGAAGAGCTGATTATTATTGTTGAAGTATTAGATCCTGGACCAGAGGATAAAACCATATGTCTAGAACCACTTCTGGTCATTTTCTTACCTGAATCTTGGTCCTTGTCTAGGCCTTTAGATGAGGCATTTCCTTCTCCCTGACACTGTCTTGCTAACCACATTACAAACTATTCTCTTCTGTATTTCCAGGCCTCCCTCTAGAAATACGTAAAACGACGTTTCTTGCCTGCCCTCACTCTTTGTTCTCTTCTGAGGGGGTCTCTGAAGGAATCACAGCAGGCAGGGACATGAGCCATGAAGAGGCAAGACTGAAAACTCAGCTCAGTTTGACTCCATCAAACTGGATCAAACTTCTAGAGAGTCTGCTGCCGTTCATTTTATTGCTAGTATATTTAAGCCCAGTATAATTTGGGGAAAAAATGTTTCCTTGTGTAACACAATTCCCGATGCACAAGAAGGCAGTAATCACAACAAAACTCAACTCAGGGTATATATCATTTCTTCTAAGAAGATTGGTTCTAGAGACCGGCTACCTGGACTGGCTTAAGGACCTGAAAAAGGATCTGGCCTGGACTTGGTCATGATGAGATGGAGAAACATCGAGACTAAGCACCATGAGTATACACGGAAAAGGCACCAATTGATTGCAGGATTTGCCTGCACATGCTGTAAACCTTAACTAGTTATGACCCAGACAATTTACTAAGCCTTTGAAGAAACTTCTACTGAGAAACTCTCCTGGTTGCTCTGTTTTATTCTCAAAGGTTTAATATATTTTAATAAGAACTTCAAAATCCAAAATTGTACCCTCCGAGACAGAGATCTGAGTCCAAAAGAGTTCTTTCAATAGAATCTAAGTATTAGAAGATAGTAGACTACCATTTGTAGAAAATATGCTCTTGCATTTGGAATTCTGCAGTTGTTTAAGTGGGGACCATCCAAACGTGTTTCTCTTGGGCACTCATCATGAGTTGCAACAGCATTCTTGCATCCAACACATGAATAACTCCTGTACTATAACAGTGAGGGGCACCTCCTTCCTACTTGCTCCTTAGCCTCTTTCAACATTGCAGTCTCTTCATTTCCCTGTATCATCCTTCAGTTCCTCTCATCTAGTTTCACATCTGAATCCACAGCAGTGTCTTAATCTATTGACCTTTCTAGTAAGTCATTTTAACTCAAAGAAGCATGAGGATATTCTTCCCGTGAGGAAAAGCCATGTTAACTGAAAAGCTCCCATACCAGGATTTAGAATATTGTATGAATGCTCTCCCTATGTCAAGAACTGGACCTTTTTGTCTTTGATTTCAGTATGATGGAAATAGAATGAAAATATCATAATGCTAAATAATAGAGCCCCAGTGAGATGAGTCTGTGGGTCAAGGTGCTTGCTGTCAAGCCCAACAACCAAAGTTCAATCCACAGAACCCACATGATGGAAGGAAAGAAGGGACTCGAGCAAGTTGTCCTCTGATCTTCACAGATGAACCATGGCTTGAGCCCGCCACTCATAAACAAATAAATGTAATATAAATTTTTAAATAAAATTATTTTTTAAAAATCACTTCAAATAAAGAAAAATACAAGCATATTTGGAATGAAATGCAAGGATTGTTTTCCTGAGTATGGCTTAGCAGAGCAAAGAGACGACTCAGAATGCATTGCTCTTGCAAAAGACTCAAGTTCAGTTCCCATCATCTATGTCAGGTAGTTTACAGCCATCTGTAAATCCAGCTCCCGGGGAGCTTACATCCTCTTCCGGCCTCCACAGACATCTGCATTCACCTACCCATGCCCACACAAAGTCATTTATACACATACACAGAATTCAAAATAAAATAAATATTATAAAACATATGTAGCCAACGGGCTAAGAGCAATTTAAAAGAAGTAAATTCTTAAGTCTTATGCTGCTAGATGTTTCTGGCATAGAGTATCCAACCAGCAGAGAGAGAGAATGAAGCAAGTAGAGAGAAGGGAAAGTGAGTCTACACGGAGAATGGACTCGGGTGGAATTTCACATAACAATGAACCCTTCCCCACCAAAGAAATCTATAGCATTCTTAAAGCCTGCTGCATATTCCTTTTCTTTCAAGCTAACTTCAGGAATACAGTGGCATGCCAGTGCCCAAGGAACAAAAGTGTATGTCCCATAATGCCTGCATCAAGAAGAGTGACCGACTTGGCCACTGGGTCTATGGACCCCGGTGTTTGAATCCTGATGGTAC
The DNA here is from genome assembly GCF_018167655.1 of Microtus oregoni. NCBI lineage: Eukaryota > Metazoa > Chordata > Mammalia > Rodentia > Cricetidae > Microtus > Microtus oregoni. The sequence continues at coordinate 19,158,395 of NW_024543090.1, forward strand.
TAACTCTTAAGTTCTGGATGCATCTATATTAACAAGGTGGGGAGCCAACATAAGAACCAACATTAGTACACAGGTTTAACTTCAGAGGCACAGTGAAGAAGAAATCACTCAGGATTGTTGAGGAACTCACGAGTTAAATATGGCAATGGTTCTAGCTTTTCTTCCTCATATGAGGTAATGTTTTCCTAGGGCTATTTAGCAATATTTAACCATCAATCATCTGGTATCATATGAAAAAAGCACCTGTGTTCTCACTAATCCGACACAGTGTCATAATCACATTAGCAAGGCACTAAAAAGCATATGATGTGAGAGAAGAGAAAAATGAAGAAAGCCCCGCTTTCTAGGGCCATTTAGCAGGACTGTTTTACTTATATTTCAGTTAAAATATAACCACAACTGCAAAATAAAAATCCATTACCCAAGCCCAGAATCAATAGGAGCTAGAATATATATTCCTTCTGAGGACAAAGAACTTTACTCAGAAAAGAGATGTTGTTTGATGAGGTAATAAGCATAATTCCCAGGAAGAGGAGGAGGCAGTATATGAGAACCTGGAGTTCTCTCACCCCAGCAATAACACCTGTTTTGAGTCAAACAATATCTCACATACCCATAAAGTGTTTATGATTGGAAAGGGAAGATGTTGATGCTGATGGGCACAAAACTGTTCAGCTTAGGGAGATCAAGAGACTATAGAGGAAGCTCAAAAGATATATTAAGGCAGTTGTCATTTTCCCCTTTTAATAGGGGTACATTTTATTTGCTTCTAAGTCTCTTCAATTAGATATCTTATTAGTAACTTCACTCTCTGGTTCATCTTTGAGGTACCTACAATATCCATTCGTGTTTTAAATATTGTTACATGATATGAATCTATAGGTTGTGAAATTGACCATATATAGTTTTTAACATACTTTATTAGAGTACAAAAATTGTGCAATTTTGTGTTTAAGTAATTTTTAACTATTGCATATAATAAGCTGTATCTTATTGTGTTCAATCAAAATCTAAGTTATGTGTTGATAAGTTACTTCTGCATCACCATGACAGAGTCACTGACAGAAACAATCTGAGAGGGGAAAGGCTTATTTTGGTGTGTGGTTTCAAAGGAATTTCAGTCCATCATAACTATAAATGCATATAGATAATGTTGTGACAGCTATAAGATGAGGTAATTACTGCTCAAATCATAGTGGATCAGGAGAGGACACAGACAGAAACTGGAACCAGAAGGAAATATGACCTGGAAAGTCCCACATCTAGTGACCAAATTCCACCAGCCAGGTCCTAACAACTCCAGTCTCTACAGCCTTCAAGATAGTACACAAGTTGACATCCTAGAATTCATAATGTAAACTGTGAAGGATGCTTCAGAGTCAAACCACAATACCTCATAGTTTAAGTCTGTGTGCGCGCGCACACACGTGCATACACAAGCTGAGATTTGGACAACTTGTAGGGTCTGCCTGTCTCTTCTTCTACCATGTGGGCCCTGGTGCTTGAACTCTGACTGTCAGGCTTGGTGGCCAACACCTTTACCCACTGAGTCTTCTCGCTGCTCCGTTTTTATTAATTCACAATAGATCCTTGTATATATCTACTCTAGGCAAACATCACTAAGCCTTTTGAGACATCATGGGTATGCTAAAGTCAGTATCTCCATTAATGAGAATATATAAACAAACACTGTCTATATTTGCACAAAACCCTCCATTATAAAATCAATAATCTACGTGAAAGGCAGCACAGTTGGGTCAGCAGTGTTTGTCTACTCTAGTACCTCTGTTATAGGTTCTGAAGCGTTACCTTCCAGTTTAACATATGCGTTCATCAGTGAGAGGGAATGACTCATGGAGTGGATGAAACGAGCCCTCCTCTGACATCTGTGCAATAAGTTAAAAGCTAGCATTTGTTACTCCATAACTGTCTTTAACCAAATGTGCCTAGCTGGAAGCTTCCACACCATGATGAGGCTTTAGGTTCAAAAGAAGAGCTGACCTGTGAGATGTGGTGATGGAGCAAACACCAAATGAGAGAGATGACGCAATGGGTAAAGGCACTGGCCTTGCCATTAAATCTGACAACCCAAGTTCAGGGCCTGGGACCTATGTGGTAAAAAATGAGAACTGACTCCCACAAGTCTTCCTTTCACACACACACACATACACACACACACAGAGAGAGAGAGAGAGAGAGAGAGAGAGAGAGAGGGAGGGAGGGAGGGAGGGAGAGAGAGAGAGAGAGAGACTAATTAATGTCACTATGTCACTTTTCTAAAACGGGATGAACAGAGGAGGTAATGAACAACACTTCTTCCATAATGACACACCTCTGGCTACACACAGGTAACCCTCCGAACCGAATGAGAGTCCATGTAAATGCCCTAGAGGAAAACCTATTCAAGAAAGAGAAATGCAGAAGACACCTGCCAGTGACCATAAGTTTAGATTGTGGCAGAGCCACACTTGCTAAGGCCTACGTCATGAGTTGGATGTGAAGAATGCAGTTGACAAGTGACACAAACTCCTAAGAGACTGAAATGGCTTCATTCTATGCAGCTGCATGAAAAGAGATGTGTGTCGGAGCAGTGACCCCAGCAGTGACTCAGCAGTCCTGGCAGCCCCCATGAGAAGGGCTAGCTGCTGGAGAAGAGCCTTTCAGATAGAGCAGGACAACTGTCTCGAATAACCGCTCCCTGTTTCTTGGATGAGTTTCCGAAACCTGTGTGGGCATTTCTAGGACTGAAGCCAAAATCTTGCAGCTAGCAAGTGAGGCCCCAGTCAGGCTCCACCCTATCCTCAGAGTTCAATTCACTTTCCTATGTTAAATTGGAAATTATTTTTTGTTTTTTTTTCTTCACCAGAGAGTTTCCAGTTATTAGTATTAGATGAGCCCTAAACACATGTACATAGATGCAACATTAGATAGATTCAGTAGGTCTGTCCACTTGGGATTAGATAACCTAACAGAGGCAATAACTCTGGAGAAAACAGATTCCTCCTCCCTCAGCAGCACTGACTGGTTGTAACTCTTTATCTAGGAGTAGAACCTATAAAAATGTCCCCATCCCTGTGGCAAGTCCCACTAGACTTGCAGTTCTAGTTTAGCCAACCGTACTGTTAAAATTTTATGTGTGCAGCTCTCTGTCACATCTAGATGACAAAATCTAATAATAAATAGAAGAAGATTGTTTAAAAACAATAAAAATGAACAACTATCCAATGGAAGTGAGCATTAAGAAAATGACCGGTGAATCACACTGCAGGCCAAAAAATGGCAGCAACCCCGTGGGCATGCACTTATCCACATTCATAATTAAAGGAAGGAAAGTATGGTCTTGTAGGGTTAGGAGGCTGCTGTGACTTCAGTGCCATTGTCCCTCCAGAATTAAACCTCATCTCTAAGGTGATGACATTACAGGGCAGGGTTCTGGAATGCTTGATCACAAAAGCTCCACACTCAGAAGATAAGGTTCATGCCCACAGAAACGAGCCTTCGGAAAGTCCCCATTTGGCCTTGGGCATTGTCTACCAGACAAGTTCACATGTCCAATGCCATCTGTGAGGAGCAGACCTTCTCCAGACACAAAACATGCCAGTGTCCCCTTCACGGACTTCTCAGCCTGCAACCAAGCAAATTTTATCATTTATAAATTGTCCAATCTGTAGAATTCTGAGTGCATAAATGAATTTCAACAGCAAAAAAGTAGGAAAATACACACTAGTTGACAAGTATAAAGTTATTGGTGGATAATAATAATGTACATAAGTCTATCAATATATAATATTATATTGATAATCCTACATAAAAATAAGAATTTTTAGCATCAATGATATTTTATCACAACTTTAAATTGTGCATGAATATACATGTATGAAATTCTCAAAAAATAAATTGATATCTTTAAAATCATTACCCAGTGTCCTATAAATATAGGAAGGTGTATAAAAATAAGCAAACAAAGTTTATTACTGTATTTGTTTATAAAGCACAAGGAGAGAATAAATGACAGCAATATTAGTAAATACACTTAATTGGTCATCAACTGACACAGTGACATAATACCACGGGCCAAAAGGAAAGGAAACTACAGCAGGCAGCACAGATATTCCACCAACACCCACCGACACTGAGAAACTTTCCAGAAAGTTTCCTATAATGTGACCCTACTTGTGTCAAGAATTCTGGAATGTTGTGAATTTATAGAAAACACAGCAAGACCAGGGAATGCCAATAACACTGCCCTGAAGGAAGATGTGAGGGGGCACTTGTACTTTTCCTTTTTTTTTTTTTTAACTCTTTACAATGCCCTAGTTTTAATTTATGTGAACCATTACATTATTTTCTTTAAAAAAATTAAATCCCTGGAAATGAGAAAACTGGACCAAATTATACTTGATAGATACAGTGTGGCAGTCAGCTCTCCCCAGCAGCCAGTTCTCAAATTAAAAACTTACTTATCCACATGACTTAAAGAAAAATGGAGCTCTTCAACTCCAGCCTTGCAGCTGCGTGCATGCATGGTGTGTGTTTAACCCCCTGGATCCCTGTCCTGATCCCATGTAAGTGCATCCTCAAACTCTGGAAACAGGTCCTCCTAAATAAATGGAAGTCCTCAGGAAATCTCTAAAGAAGCAATTCAAGAGCAGATTCAGAGAGAAATTGTTCTGTTTCTATATCAGAGTGCACAGAGCCTGGAGAGAATGCGTGGCCAGTGACATGCTCGACCTGTCCAGTAGTCACCGATCTTTGAAAGAGGCAATTGTAATCCTGTAGATGGAAATCAACATAATATAGGGTGGTCCTGACTGCAGTATTTGCCGAGATCAGGAAATAGCAAAGTGATTGTGACATCACCTCCAGATGAAGCCAGTGAGTCACTTGTTTGTCTTGGTCAGGCGCATGCCTGAAGTGATGAACTCTCCTGCCCCCCTTCTCTTCAGAGTGCTGGACTTGATTTTTCTGCACCTGTAAACAGAATCAGGATGTGTCCTGAAGTTCAGCCAAGCATCCGGCCTTGGGTGAAACACAGAGATGGTGAGGGAGCTCAGAGGAGCATGGACAGGAACAAAAGCAGTGACATATACTTGGGGCTGGCAGGTTATACAGGTGCCAGTGCTCCTGTGCAGCTCGGGAGAAAAGAAACAGGTATGCTCGTGACAGTACTGATCTTCTACGCTATAAGCAGCCTCAGAAATACAATTTAGGCCTGTGTCAAGTAAGAAAAAGGGAGGAGATGCAAAAAGAATGGACTGCAAGTGCAGCTAAAGACCTCAGAGATGCTGGTTTTACAGAACACAGAGAGAAAGAGAGAAAATGCTTGGGGACCCACACCTCAGTATAAGTTCAGAACGACTCTTTGTGTCTCAGTCTCTTCATCCACGAGATCGGCGTCGATGTGTTTATACACATATTGAAAACAGAAACTCTCTTGAGTATGATTTTTCTCCAGGCATTGACCAGGACACTTAATAAAAAGGAAATGTGGATAATTGTAATAAGATGTGTCAATCTTGATTTTCTAAAATAAAAAGAAGCATGCTTCTAAAAGTAGGGAAATCATTGTCATCTTGAACAACAGTTTCAGGAGGAAGGACAGAGAAGCCTTGTGGACAAATGCCAGGGACTTTGTCCAGCGGCATGGTGATGCCCCATTTCTGTCAGAGAATAGAACATTTGTACTACCCAAGGAGAGCCAAAGACTCAGGAAAAGGCAATCTTTGGCATTAGTCACTGATCAGAAAGACTTTTTTTTTTTTTCTGAGCTGGTCAAAATGAGCAAGCAGTGAAGTCATGGTCACCACATGGTCTTTCCTTCAGCTACATGACAGGCAGACAGAGGAGCTGACTTAGGGGACAGCCCACCTCGTACCTTATGCACTACTTATCTCCTTAGAATCATGAGATTGCTTCCTGCCACAGCTTAAAACATGATGGCTTGGAGGGCTGTCATGGGTAAGGCCTGGAGCCTGGAAACACTGAGCAATAGAAAGCCTAGGATTGGTATTTTCTGACCAAGGCCCATGTGACTCTATGGAAGTAAGTAACCAAGGAAATTATCAGGGACATAGCTATAGAGTCTGAATTTTAAACTTTAAAACTGAGGCTCAGATTCCTCGTGGCACCTGGTATGTGTGGAACCAGAAAATACTCTTGGTTTTCTCTCTGAGTTCTTCCTTTTCCCCTCATCAATCCAAGAGCAGTCTTTACGTTTCAGTTACTCGGGGGATGATGGGAACGAGCAGAAATAAAAGGAGCAAATGAAGCTTCCTGAATTATTTCTTTCAAAACTTGCTGAAAAAGAGATGGCTTGAATAAATACTATAGAGACTTGAGAAAGCAGGGGAACAGAGAGGTTTCACCTCGAAAGCAGTATAGGGACGCCCTGCAAAATTCAATCTGTGGCGCCTATGTCCCATTTCTGTCTGCCTTCCAGAAATGGCAAATGGTTTTCCTTGGGGGAGTGTGAGTCAATGGTTACTGGGACTTCCTGGCTTGAAAAACATTTTGGTGTGCAAAGAATGGCATGGAGAAACCCAGCTCCCGGACCTGAAGGAGCACACTGATAGGAACAATAGAAGACGCTGGTCAGGAGCGGAACATTCAGTTTCTTTATGCTCAGTGTCTTGAGGCAGATATTCCAGCACATCGACGTGAACTCAGTCACAGGTGGCCAAGAGTCATTCCTCTGCCCTTAATCAAGCTCTGGTCAGGCTCCTGAACCCTCATCTCAGACACACTTCAAACCCACCCCTATACAAATTATAGACACCTAACCTTAGAGGGGACGAAACGAGTGTTCATTTAGAGCCGGGTACACAGTTACGTATCCTCAGTGTCCTGTGCAGCCATGAGTCTCTATATTCACCACTGTTCACTGGAAAGAAAGACTTCTCTGATTAAGGCTAAGAGTATAACTTTCTATGCTTATAAATAAAAAAATATTTAGATGGCAGCTTGCTGCTATGTCGAGCTGCTAAGTTATGGTATTCAGTTCTTCAGTTCTTCCTGTAGGGCTACAATCTCCTCTGTAGTGTGTATCTGTGTGTATGTGTGTGTTTACCAGGTTTATAGTACAATGATACTGTTAGACATAAATTCTTCCCTGCAGAGTGGGCCTCAAATCCAATAAGAGAATAGTTGGTTACACCCATAACAATTTGGCCACTATTGCACAAGAGAGCATATCTTCTCTGGCAAATAGGTCTTACAGATCTTAGGAGTTACAACTAATTAAGATCATTGATTCCTTTTATACAAAATCTCTCTTCCTAAGGAGACTTCTCAGCACCTTTGAGGACTATTGACAGACAGTCAGGAGGGAGAGAGTTTCCAACTCAGTTTCAACTTTATTTGTTGCTACAACCATAGTGTGAGCTGTCTTCAAAAACAGAGTCTTAGCATCCTGTGCTGGCAGGTAACCAAGATGAATAGCAAGAGTCTATTATTTTGGGTACTGCTTGGGTCTCAACTGACAAGAAGGTATCCTACTTCTGCCACTGGGACTTTCATCAAACAACAGAATTAATCCATTAAAACTATGGATTCTCAGTGTCGGCATTCACAACACACATACATACACACCTTCAAAACTACCATAATTTCTAATAATTCTATAATTATTAGAAATTCTATAATTTTATAATTCTAATAATTATCTATCTACGAAAGCTCAAAGCTGTCAAGAGCATTTGCTGTGTTCTCCAGAAAACATTTAAAGATGGGGCCCCTATTTCCTAATATCATTTGGGAGACAAAAGCTTGACTTCCTTAGATGCTAGTTAGCTAGTCCAAGGAGACTAAGCACACTGGCAATCCCCACTCCTGATGCGCACCCTTTGTACCTTGGCTCCCTCTACTCCTCACTTCATTCTTCCTTCCAAATCCCCATCACCTCTGCATAAAGTTCATCTCAGTCCACACCATGCTGTCTACTCCATGACAATATTTTTCCTGTTACTGGTAAAACGTTTGCTACTTTAGTATTTGGCTTTCCCTCCCTCTGATAGAGGTGCTCTAGGAATGACTGAGGTGAAGTGGATTATCTCTCTGACCCAGGCAGATGAAAAGAATTAGACCAGAAATTGAGTTGGTTTTCACCATATAAGTGCATGTGTTATTTTTTTCCACAGGTAGTTCTGTGGACTGAGATGCACACCCCAACCCTAACTGATATAATGAGAAAATGGACACTAGTGTTACTATTTAGCTGGTGGAAATATTCTGAAGAGGAGAATTTAATGAGAAATAATTATACTGTGCAAATCAAAGAAAAATATGATTTCTTCTATCGAAGGCAAACCACTGTTCCTGAGTCAAGCTGGTGAGCAACAGCCTAAGTCCCTCATGTATGATGGCAGAGAACTCAAAGATGCATTAAATGAGCACAAGCATGTTCCCTTTGGAGAAATTTCATTCTGATTAGTGGGTCCATGTCTTTAGACAAAGCCCATGACTGATTCTTGGATAAGAGCCACGATGGTGTTCAGGCTTTCCTTTAAAAGGGAAATACTATATTCTCAGTGTCGAATTGAATTTCAGAGACCTTTCAAGCCTTGTGAAGACTGACTGCTACATCACATATTTAAATAAGGACCATATGATATCTTAGAAATTATCTTGTACACGTAGAAGGGATGCTTCAGACACTTCTTTAAAATACAGTCAGGACCTTTCCTCTTCAGAGAAAGCCTTCAGAGTCGAGAACAAGGATAAAGATTCTCTCCATCCACCAACATAATCTTGATGATAAGGTCTGTCTGTGTTCAACCAGTCTAGTTGACAGGGGACTTCTTAGAACTAAAAGCATATGTGGCTTCACAATTAAGTTTGGCTTTGAAAGAATGAGTTGAGAATTAATCCATCCCTTAAAATTCCACCTTTTACAAATACACCCATTTCAACTTTCCTAAGTAATCAAATTTAGTGTCTTTTTAAAAAATTCTCCTTCTCTGGATGATAGAAGAACTGAATGTCTCTGTAGTACATAACAAGCAGTTCATTTAATTATAATATTTTCATTTAAATTATAATCTCATTTTAAATTATAATATTTTCATTTTAATTTATTCATTTAATCATAATATTTTAATTTTTAAAAATTCTTTGAAAATTTTATACATGTACATGAGGCATATTGGCTATATATATACATATATATATATGGAAGAGTAAATATGTTATATTTAAATATATAAACATATACAATGTATTACATGTATAATATATACATATTAAATACAAATATTATGTATAATATATTTATGCATTTATTCATTCCCTCTGGGACCCACTATCACATCTTTTTCTTAGCTCCATGTTTTCCTTTTCAATTTTTATTATTAGTTTTTAACTCAGCGAGTCCAGTTAGTGCTGTTATATGTACATGGCCATGGGTTCATCCACGGGACCGCATAGAGCCTACCAGCGGTTGCACTCACAAAGAAAAGGAACTTTCCCTCCCCTAGAAGTGACCAGCTGCCAATAAGCTCGTCAGTTGGGAATAGGGCCCAGGAGACCCTCCCAGACCCATGCTGGAACTTTAGACTCACTTGATCTTGTACAGATCGTGTGTAGGTAACCACAGCTACCGTGAGTTTGTCTGTGCAGCAGGGATATCATGTCCAGAGGAGAGCATTTCAGATGTGTAGGTAACCACTGCTACCGTGAGTTCATCTGTGAGACAGGGATAGCATGTCCAGAGGACAGCATTTCTGAGCGCTCCTCCACACCCTCTGACTCTTACATCTTATCATTCTTTTTCCCACCATGTTCCCTGAGCCTGTAGGGTGCATGTTATGATCCCTCATCTATGGTGGAGCATTCATCTCTTACTCTAGGAACTTTCAACAGTAACGACTGTCTGCATTAACTACTACCCCCTGCCATAGAAAGCTTCTCTACCAAGGTTAGGAGCATCACAAACTTATGGACATACACACATGCTCACACTTATATACTCACACATACATATTCACACATAGACACACACTCAAACACACTCATACATATTCACATGCACTCACACACATATACACATACACGCTCACACGTTCTTACACACACACACACACACTCAGAAAGAGGGGAGGAGAACCCTAAACCCTGTTGTGGAGAAAGAACCATTTTTGTAGAAGATACATTTTTTTCTGCATTAATTACATTTCCAGTTTTTGAACTCTTCTGGGTTTTGCGGTCAGGTTGCTCCCAAAATGCCCTCAAAACTGAGATAATTATATTAGGAAAAAATTACTTCAAAGCATATAAACAACAGGCCAAAATGGCTCAGAGCACCCTATCTTTCCATGGTGGCTGGCGGACCAGAATGTTTGCCTACATGCTAAGCAATTCTGATGTTTTCCATGTGATACTCTGATTAGAAGCTGTTATGCTGAATGTGTCTTTGTCTGAAACAATCATGCTGAAGTAACAATTTTATCCTGTTCTATTTCATAAGTTTTGGATTAAAAGTCATTGTGCCATACAGAGAGTTGTTTGAAGGTGACATCATTTTCTAAAAGTCATTGTGGCCAAGGATTAACAGAACCCATAAGGGAAGGTATGGGGAGCAACGGTCAGAGCAAGGCAGTGACCTTGCGGTGAGTCCTCTCACCAGATCTCACCTGGTTTGACTTCCAGCCAAGCCAGACCTGAGGCAAAGAGGACATCTGAGCCACCTTACATCTGAGGCTCCATCTTTTCCGGCCTTAACAGGCTGTGAGAGACAGGTTCTAATTCTTCATGTTTCTTTACTAGAGAAGAGAGCTCTGTAGGGCCAAAGCTGAGGAAGTCCTTGGGTTCCAAGACAATGTTGATGTGGGATAGAATGAGAAAAGAAAGTTCTAAGTGCTTTACAAGAAAAATAAGAACTGAACCCCTCACGAAAGGACAAAGTCCAACAGGAAGTAAAGATCCACTCATCCTCAGGCTCCTTCTCACAAGTTCTTCCACGGATCCCACCTAGAGGAAAGACGTGATCCCTAGGTATTTCAGCCTACAGCCATTTCCATCTCTCTACCTTGAGTGATCATCATCCTTAATGATCCCTGGACCTTCTTTAACCTTGACATACTTCTGTTCCCGGAGAGAAAGAGAATTATCAGGAGCCGTGGTGTGTTCTGCAGAGAACTCTACAATAGCATAGTTCCTCTTCCCGTGAGCAAACCTTGTCCCAAGAGACAGGAAGTAGATCATTGAACATGCTGTATATGTGCATATTATTCTAATTACTTTACAAATGTCATCTCATAGCAACAACAGCACACACTTGAGGTCTTAGCCCAACCCCTACTGTATAAATTAAAAGCAAAAGTTCTAGAAGAGTTACTTATCCATGATGCTAAAACTAGTAAGAAATTCAATTCAGTTCTGACAAAGTCAATTCCATATGGCCTTTGTCCCTGTTGGATTTGCAAGAGATTGACTTTACCCCTAGGTATACTACTGGGGTTGTAAAAGATTCTTCCCACACAACTGAAAACCCAGCACACACAGGCCTGGGCTACAGAACATTCAGCTGTGATGGTTACAGTGAGGTAAGTCACAGTCTTCTACAGTAGACCATGTTTGTCCTTTGATTTTTTTCAGTATAATAGCATTATCTATTTAGCCTAGGCACTTAATCTTGTTGGTATTTTTACAGCAGGTTCTATGTGGTTATTTGTAATATACATATGAATAACATTCTTCCTTAATTTTTCTACATTCCTTAGGAAACCACACACTCTGTTATTACATTAGTCACCCATTTTTCATGGTGAATAAGGCCATGAACAATGTGTTCTAATGAAGCAGAAACACCTGTGGTACCATTTCCCCTAACGTCTCTACGTGTTCACACACAGAATCTTCAGGAAGGCATACAGCAAGATCACAGGCAAGGGCTTTATACTTTCTAAAGTACTGGAATACTTATCCTAAGAAAGTACATACCAACTTTTTGCCAAAGTAGATAAATATAATTCTAAAATAAGTTGAACAAGGGCACACAACATGTTTGGGGGGAATTGTATGAAAGTAGGAGTAAAACATCTAGGCAGGCCCCAGTGCTCCCAATTGTCACAACAGTTCTGAGGTGTTTTCAGTGTCTGGGAGACCCCTAACAGAGCAAGGTAGGGATGTGCTTGGGGTCCTTGGCAAAAGCTGTGTTTGGATACTGGTAAATCTGAAACATTTCAGGCTCACCATCCCCTTCACAAACTCTACACTGAACTGTGCTTTGGATAACAAGAGTTGGCCATTCGCTCTACATTTAACTGTGCTGTGCACTGGATAGGCAAGAATTGGCCATTCCGAAGCTAAAATTTATGTTGTATGTGCCCGCAGTGAGGGGACACAGTTCATGTCAATTGTCAGATCCCAAGAGGAGGACACAGCTCATGACAGTTGTCAGGTCCTTGAGAGAGTGGAGCACGGATGAGGTGGCAGCAACCGAATAACAGGTGATGGAAATCTCAACAGGTGCCAAAGACGACACCTGGGCCACTGCCACTAACTCCATATTTTCAGACACATGATTTGATACTTTTTTCCTTTATGTTTTCTGTCATTAGTCTTTTATTGTAGCAAAAATATGTTTAAAACATCCTTTTTTGTTTGTTTTCTGGTTTCTTGACAGAGAGTTTCTCTGTGCAAGCTCTGCTGTCCCGGAACTTGCTTTGTAGACCATGTGAGCCTCAGACTCACAGAGATCCTCCTGCTTCTGCCTCCTGAGTGCTGTGCTGGGATTAAGAGCATGTGCCACCACTGCCCGGCTTAAAACATCCTTATGTACAGCTCTGGATCATTCGCATTGTTTGATTTTTATTCCCATCTGCCCCAGAACGTTTCATCTTCTCTAACTGAAGCCCTAAACTCCTAAACAATCACCCTTTGCTTCCCTTTGTACCGCATTCCTAGCCAGCAGCCCTCCACTTCCTGCAGGTAACCAGCCCCTTCATGAGGACTTCGTACAACTTAGGCAATGCCCATAAAAGAACTAGAGATACATAATGGCATGTCAGGAAGTAGCGTTTCTGCTAATGCTGCTGTTATTGTTATTAGCTTAGGAAGAATACATATGTGACCTAGTATGCAAACTCTTTAGGAAAACCACTGATACCTTAAAATAGTAAAGTATCATTGGGCATTTTTAACAAGCCATAAATTAATAGGCTTGAGTCTGGGAACTTCTCTAGCCAGTGAGAGTTTAGAGAAATATTCACAAAGTTAAATAACCTCACAAAACCCTACTGAGTATCTATAAGGTGAAAGTAAACAAAGCACCTGAGATACTGGAAGAGATACATTCACTTTTCCTTCTTTTTGAGCAGAGGCATTTCTACTGAGAAGCGTCAGATAGGAATCCAGAAGACTGCTCATGAATGCCTGCACCTTTTTCTTGGGAAGAAACTGGATATATTCATAACAGAAACTTCTCTTTCCAGCCAAAAAAAAAGAAAACCAAGTTGGCAGCTGTAAGTGCTCTGAATAACCCAAGTTCAACACGAGACACAACCTGGACCCAGCCACATTGAGACCAGGCTCAGGAAAGGTTCTCATCCCCTCTGAAGGATGTCTGCCCTGGGAATGAGACACTGCTTAAAATAGACAACCATGGTCCCTGGTTTTCAGTGGACTCCTTATGTCCATGGAGACCAACAAGCTCCTAATCACATTGATTCAGGGAACGAAATAAAGGAGACATAGGATCATCAGCTCAGGGAAGAAATCTCAAGGTCTTGATTAATGCTTACACAGAGCCCTCCTTTGTCCCTGGGAAAGGGTATCTATATGTTCCCATTCATTCTCCTTTCCCCATTCTCCTTTGTCCCTGGGAAAGAGACCATTCATTTATTCTCCTTTCCCCATTCTTTATGTAGTTAGGTAGTATCTCAGTTCATTGAGGCTGTAATAACAGAATTCCATGGCTGGGTAGTTTACACAGAAATGCTTTTTCCTCACAGTTCCAGAAGCTAGGTAGTCTAACAGTAAGTCCACAAGATGACTTGGTTCATAGATAGTTGAAGGGAAAACAGTTGGCATTCATTGAATTAGCACTGTCATACATTATGTTAAATAATTTTCATGGCAATGGTATCATGCAAGGCAGAAAATAAGCCAGAGAGATAAAGGAATCTGTTGGACCTGCAGTGAGCCTGGGTCTACCTTCCCACAAAGCACATGCACATTACCATATACCTTAGAACTCCTTTCTTACAGCCTCTCCGAGTGGCAGATGTGGCTGCGTTTCTGTTTGTCCTAAGTAAGGCATTGCCCTCCTAAACACATGACCTCACTCTGTGTGCGCTAAGAGGACTGCCAGGTCCGCTGGAACAGAGGGAGCAGGGGCAGTGGTATTTCCTTGATTTCACTGAAGCCAGCTCAGTCAAGGCTTCACAGAGAGAAGGAAAACATCCTGATTTCTGCAACACAGTCAGTGATGGCACAAGATAAAGGCAAACATTTGGGTTGGCACCTGTCAAACCATTACTCATGGGCAAAGCTATCGGGCTGCAGACAGAATTGCTTTCATAATCATTTGGAGAGTGAGCGCATGGCGATACCAGTTGGTGAAATTTGGTTGTGCTTCCCTGTGCTTTGTTTCCTCTCCTGCCCACAAGAATCTGTTGATCTATTGCTTGACTTGTCCAAATCACACAGCACCCACCCATCGTTCCTACAAGTCAATCATTAGCTCATACAGTGGGATCCACCAAATATGGTTGGTTTTCCCCACAGTCTTTCATCCCACTTGTATGAACAGGTGTTGTCACTGCAAACGTAGAAGATTCCTAAGGACACAGAGAGGTATAGAGTCCCTCATGATCCCCAGGCACAGAGACACTTAGTCAAAAATAATTCAGCTTCTCCATTTTCGTATGATTGTCTTTCAACAAGATCTTAGTAAACGTTGACCATTTTCCTGTCTAAAAATGCATGAGGCTAGCAAGGAGGAAAGATCTCTAGCCTTCAATGCGACCTTCTCATCCCCAATTTACTGAATCTACCTAAGAGCAGAGGAAAATGCAAGCTCCTGCAGCTAATTTTCGGTGGTCACATTGAAACAATAGTAAGAAAGTTCTGAGGAACCATGCCTTTTCCATCACGTGGGCCAATGCAATGAGCCAATTCATTTGATGATGTATCTGGCCCCTAAATAGGTAAGAAAGTTTTACTATAAGCCTCCTCAACGATAATGCCAGGTTTATACTCATTTTTTGGTGGATTTGTAATTAAACCAATTAATCATCTAATTAAAACAAATTCTGGAGCTTGTCACAGTCTTGGTGCACACCTCTAATTCCAGCACTTAGAGGCTGAGGCAGGAAGATTGCCTAAGCTAGCGAGAGTCTGAGGGCAACCAGACTTAACACAACTATAGCTTTAAAAATGGGGAAGCCATGGCTCAAGAGATGGTTCAGCAGTAAAAATCCCCTGCTGTTTTTTCCAAAGGACCTGAGTTGGGTTCTTAGAACCCAGTCCAGGCAGCTCACAGCCTCCTGTAACTCCAACTCCAGGAAATCTGACGCTCTCTCCTGGCCTCCACAGAGGCCCGGCACATAGCTGACATAGATTCACACAGACATGTGCACATATATGTTTCTAAATCAATTTAAAAGCAACAACAAAACAAAACACCCAAAAGTTATCTCAAAAAAGGAGATAGTAGTGATTAAAAAAATAATGTCTCCAGACCCAAGCAGGCAATGACGTCAAAAAGGTCTTGAAGCAAAGAAGATGGCTTTATTAGAAAATCTAGTTACTGAGTAGATAGAGAACAGTTGTTCATACCTATTTTCCCCAAAAGCTGCTTTAGGAATGGCTTGTGCAGGCAGAGGATGTGTGAGCACCTTCTCACAGTGGGCAAGGTTTGTGGGTAGGTTGTGTAATTGGTTGATTCAATCACAAATTCACCAAGAATGAGCCAACTGCATAGTTGCAGACATGGTTTTAGGTCTTCAGTTCCCAAGAACAGCAGCCATTGTTCTTGTGTACTTCATTGTTCTTACCAGCTTGCCTTCCTTCAGCTGCCCGGAGAGTCACACTACACGAGCCAGAGCAGGACGCCCGAAGAGAAGAGAAACAAGGTTTAGGAGCAGATAAATGTGGGGTCCTTAATGCTGGGCTTCAATTAGATGTTGATTCGTAAGTTATTTCCATTTATTATAGCATGCTGGTTTCACAAAATGAACAGAAATGGCTATTACTCTGACTTTGTAAAGAAGAATTCAAGAAACATCAGTAATGATGATTGCAGCATTGGTTTGGCCTTTTCAGGGTTGTAAATTCTGGGCTCTGTAATTATATGCTTTCAGTGCATACCAAAGGCTGTCTCAGAGCCCTGTGTGTTACGTATACCACTAACAGTGCCCTGCATTAAATCACCTCAAGTTTAACACTATTTAGACTTCCGATGAGGAATAATAAAGAGCCTTCCTGAGCCCCCATCTGTGATGCTCTCTTTACTCCCAGGGGAAGCTTTTGGAAAAGAATTGACAAGAATGCCCTTCTGTGAGATACAGTAAAGACTTGGAGTTGAAGAGAAAATGGACTCACACTTGCTGTCTCCATCATAGTGGACTTGAGATACCCATTCTTCATGCACAACACCAGGAGAATTCATTTTATCTGGCTTTCTAAAGAGAAGCTAGTCGAACCCTATTCAACTAGGTTTAAATGGTCCTTCTCTATAACAGCTACACATGTTTTATATCTTGCATTACTAATTGTTATATAGACACACATACACACACAGGCTTCATCACTTTGAAGATACAGTGTTCTATTATTTGCAAAGTTAGTTAAATTTCATAAATTATTTTACCTCATTTAAATACTTTAAAAGACATTGTGCCTTTAGCTGATGAGTCTTCCGAGCTCATTGCTGCTAGAAGATTCACTTTCTTCATATATTTTTTATGCAGCCCTACCATCTTCAAGCTAGAAATGGTAGATTGAAGTCTTCATTGTTCTAAACTGGCTTCTGGTGTATTTTGAATGTCTGTGTTTTATTGCTTCCATATTTTCTCATTTATTACCATATATTCATTGTACAAAAGGATGGTTTTATAACTACATTCTCACACAGGTGTGAAGCCTTCTTACCTCTCAGATCTCTCCCAGTGTGTCTACTGCACCCTTTCAGAGGAAATGCTACGGTTTTAAAGAGCTCACAAGCTCAGTCCCACGTACCTGGATTTCCCTGTCATCATACAATCTTGGATGTAACGGTAGAGGTAATGTATCTTGAAAACTACCTTCAAATTCTGTCAACCACAGTCACAGCTGTGAAACTATCAACCAAATATGTCTAAATGATGTCACCCTTTGGACTACAATACATGCATGATTTTCTGCTACAGATGCTTAGAATAGTTTTGAATGCTTCCTGTGGTCCTGAAGCAATTAGAGAATTATAGATTCAAGTAGAGTCACTCTGTGGCCTTGACTTCAGAGGAAGGGTATGCTAACCAAATGAGCAAGCCAGCCTTCCCTGCTGAGCAAGTACTGATAGAGGTGGTCCTCCTCTCAGAGGCAGAACGAGATGCCAAGGACTACATTAGAATATTTCGTTGCCTGCTAAAGTAAGGCCATTGCCACCACTTGAGCTGGAAATTCAGTCACCCTGCAGCTAACACACAATGTCTGTCACTTCTAAAAAGCCTAGACTTTGTCAGCTGAACATGATTAAGATGCTTTCTTCATTGCCACGACATCCAGTGTCAGCTATTCTATGCATTTCCTATTTACGTTACTGACATGCAGCGGCCATCCAGCTGTAATGATATCCGAATGCTTTATAACATGTTTTACACAACAAATGGCAAATCATTCCAGGTAATTTGATTGGGCTCTTGCATGATATTGTTGAAAAAGGGGGAAAGGAGATGGGAGAATTTAGCCCCAAGTGTTTATATACCAAATTTAAGGAGAACAAGGACGGACAAGAAAACCAAGGAAGAAAAGTCATTACTACCTTTCTAGAAATTTCAGTGTCTTCCAATGAGTCCTTTGAAGGAAGCTAACCTGTACCTTCATTTAGCTCTTCCTACAAAAAAGCCTGATTTTAAGGTGATGCAAATAGCCAACACCCTTCTCTGACCACTACACCTTGTATACATCCTATTTGTACTAAACTATCATATTGTACCTCCCACATTTACAATGATTATGCGTTATACTTTTGAAATTAAGGAGAGATAGATGTTAATTACCTTGATTTGATCATTACACATTGCATACATACTTCAGATCATCACACTGTACTCTATAAATGTATGCAATTAAAACAATAATTGGGGTTAGGTAGGTAAAGTGTTTGCTGTGCAAGCCTGAGAACTTAGGTATGGATCCCCAACATCGATGTAAAAACCCAGATAAGGTGGCACATACTTGTAATCTTAGGGATTGTGAAGGGGGGGGGCAGAGATAGGCAGAGTTTCTAGGGGCTCACTGGACAGACAGCCAAGCTGAAATGGTTAACTTGGGGGTAAGTCTGAGACCCTATCTCAATAAAATAAAGAGGAAAGCAATAGAGGAAGCCACCTAATGGTGACCTCTGGCCTCTCTATATATACACAGAGACATAGTCACACAGTCACACAGTAACACTGACACACAGTCATACAGACACACAGTCATACAGACACACAGTCACATAGACACACAGACACAGTCACACAGTCAAACAGACACACAGTCACACAGATACACAGTCACACAGAAAAACAGACACACAGTCACATAGACACACAGACACAGTCACACAGAAAAACAGACACACAGTCACATAGACGCACAGACACAGTCACACAGAAATACAGTCACACAGAGACACAGACAGTCTCACAGTCGTCACACAGACACACAGTCACACAGACATACCGTCACATAGACAACACAACTATTTAGATGAACACACATATACAGTAGATTTAAATAAATTTAAATGAAAATAATAATAATTAATTTTAAAAAGCTTCACTAAGCATTTCAATAATATAAATTGACAGAAAAAAATGTTTGAAAGCCTTTAAAACTATGTTGGGGATGAATATAATTTATAATATGCCATAAAGCTATGATACAAATTATAGATTTAAAAGCCAAGTTGCTAACTATATGTCCCAAATTTTCTTTGTATATTCTAATTTTTTATCTATTAAAAGATATCCAGTGCATGCTACATGGTTATCTTTGGAAAACATATTGTCAGTTTTTAGTTTCTTCCTGAAGACTTCCCAGTACATTCTGAATTTTATTCCTTTGTGATCAAATCTGAAAGAAATTCTCTCTCTTTTTTTTTTTTTTTTTTTTTTTTTTAGAGAGAGAGAGAAAAAAAATGTATCAAGCTTAAATTGCAAGCTGGAGATTTCAGTGCGACATAGCTGAGCCTGACAGCAGGCAGCAAATCCCTTTCCCTCCTGTGGCTGCAGTGAATTCTCCCTGGCTAAGACAACACAGGCAGGACCAGTGCTACTCTGGGCTCTGGGTCTTGCTCCAGTGGAGTGTCAGTCAAGGCAAGTGAAGATCAGAAGATCAGAAAGTCAAAGCAGGCTGTGTGTGCTACTCACAAGTCTGGGCCATTTGCTGACCAGTGGCAGAGCTTACAAAGCCCCTCTTCCGTTCCTCAGCTCCGTGGTCGTGAGGGCATCTTCTGCAAGTCCGTGTGTTTTAAAGGGGGAAAGGGTAAGCTTCATGACCCCGAAATATTTCAGATTCAACTTTCGATTTCCTCCATAGAGCAAAAGTTCTTCCCCAGAAACTGCCCTATTGGATTAGAACTCAAGGGTAAAAGTCACAGCCCAAGAATCACAAACAGCAAAGACAAGGGCATCCTTCCTCTTCATCAGCATCTACGCTGTCCCTGTCCCCTGTAACTTCCCTTAAACTTTTCTGGTTTTGTTTGAAACCTTTAGAAAGAGTTTCTTTCAAACAAGTTGGTCCTGGAATAACTTGCCTATTTCCTCTGTTTTCCCACCAGATTGATAAACAGCATTCAAATGTAGACGGCCTGTGAGCTGGGAACCTGCGTGCAGACAGAGCTCCTCATGGCAGGGCAGCCTGCCAGCTGCCTGCTCTCTCTGCTCACCTTCTGGGCTCCACTGTTCTAAGAGCCTCTCGACAAAAGGCAAAGAGTTCTCAGGGCCCTGTGACCTTGTAGCCCTGTCTCCTTTTCCTCCCTGCCCTCCAGGGAATTAAGGTAGCCCTTAGCCACCTTAAATTCTCAAGTCAATACACTTGTGAATTGCCTTTCAAAGGAACAGAGGTGGCTTTCAGGACCCAAACACTTGATTTTTTTTTTTTCTCTAAGCACTGCCAAGTTTTATCTTGGACCATTTAAAAGTCTGTCCCGAGTGATCTTGTCTGTAGACGGTGACTGTTGAGGAAAGAGCTCAGACAAATGAAGAAGCTTAGTCAATGAGACATATAGAAGGCTAGCCTACAGGAGCCTCTCAGCCTTGAAGTCTAAGGCGTTTGACTGGGAAGTCAGACAAGACAAACATAGCAAAGCTTCAAATTCAAAGGGAGGAGATAAAAGCTGGACCAAGACCTGGAAGGGACTCAGTTAATTAATAAAAGTGCTTGTCATTCAAGCATGAGAGCTCAGTCCCCAGCAAGTAGGCGACAAGCCTAGTGGGCTGTTGCAATCTGTAACTCCAGTGCTGGAATTGCAACCACTGCCAGCATAGCCCTAAATGGATGAGTTCTGCTACCCTGTGTCAAAATAAGGTCGCTTCTGTGGCTGGGGGTTTTCTGGTCTCTAAACATATAGGCAAATGCATAAGCACCTACCCATACAAAAGAAAAATGCTTAACAGTATTGGAGAAAGCACACCCACAGCAGCATACAAAAATTACAAGTAGAGTTTTGGAAATTGTGTATGGATTAAATGCAAGGATTTGCCTCCCAAAGCTAAAGGCTCTATCCCCAAGGTGGCACAATTAGTCCTTTGGGAGGCGGGACTTCCTGAGAGCTTCTTAGTCTTTGGAGCCATGCCCCAAAGGGTGATCTAATGCTGTTATTAGAATCCATCCAGTCTTGGACTGGAACCTAACGTACTTTGAACTAAATGGCACTCTTTGAAAGTGAATTATTTCAGGGATCCTGTTGCAGTAATGCAAAGCTGACCACTAATCCAACTTCCTTCCCTCAGAATATCATGATTCCAGAGGAGCACAGCCAGCTTCCCCACTCCACCCGACATGGTTAAGCAGAAGGTGAATTCGTAGGGAAGAGGGAAGGAATAAATGTTAAGTAACTTTAGTATTTCAATTACCGCATTAATTGCGGTGTCCTGAAAAGTCAAGTCTGTGACCATGTAAGGCTGTGATTCTTCTCTCTCTTTTCTTTCCAACAGCAATAAAATTGGAGCTTATGGGGTAAACAACTAACCCATAGTCCCAGAACTAGCAGTGCAGCGGTAGACTTGAAAACGCCATGGTGTGACTAGAATCCATGAGGTGAGCCTTGCTCTCCCTTACACCAGATTCCCTGCCTGTTGAAGTCCAAGCATCAAAGTCCGCCAGATTCCCCATTAGCATCCCCTAACCCATCCTCTTCTGTCCAACTGTTTTCCCAATTCATGGTTCACCAACTCCCTTTCCCCTCCTTCCCTTTCTCTGGCACCTTTCTCCTTTCTTCTCTCATTTGTCCTTTCTCTTATTTAAGCACAAATCTAATCTCTCACCCTTGCTGAAAACCCTTCAGGTGACTTCCCACTGCCCCAAGAGGAAGAACACGTGTGCCTCAAGTTGAGCTCTGCCTCCCCCTCCCCCTCCAACTCCACTCTCGCCATCACTGCCTATACTCCCGCCACGGTGGGCTACACACTGGATCCTGTCAGGGCTTCTCCTCTTGCCATCATCTCATTCTGGGACACTTCATCTTTCAGCAGTTCTCAAGCTTTTAAGGTTCAGGATTCCATTACATTTTTCTAAAAAATTATTAAGAATCTTAAAAAAAAATATGGGTTGTATCTGTCAGTATTTACATGTTATAGGTAGAAATGGAAATTTCAAAATATCTCATTCACTTAAAAATGAAAGCATCATCTTAAGCCAGGCCTCATGCTCGTTAGTAGATAACCAACACAAAATGAATATTTTTGGAGATTTTTCTGTCTCATAATGCTTTATCTGCCCTCCCCGTCTTTTTATTTTTATACCCTTCAGGTATTTCACTCATATAGTATGGTTGTCTGTTTTCTGTGCATATGTGTATCTCTGTGTCTATGTGTGTCTCACACTTTCCCTTGGTTCTTTGTTTTTCTGTGTTTTTTCCTTTTCAGGGTTATTTGGTTTTATCTTATTCTATTTTTTCCTTCTTTTTCTTTTCTAATTGAGAGAGAGTGGGAAAGATATGAATTTGGGTAAGTGGGTAAAATCTGGAAAGAATGAGGACAAGATCAACCCTAATCAAGATGTATTGTGTGAAAAAGAAATCTATCTTCAATAAAAAAAAAAATTAAAATGACAGTTGGGCAGCTGGTTAAAGTGCTTGCTGCACAAGCCTGATGACCTGATCTCAGTTCCTAGAACCACATAAAAAAGCCAGATGTCGTGGCATGCATCTGTAACTCCATCGCTCCTGCGATGAGATGGAAGGTAGAACTAGGATTGCCTGGAAGGCAGTGTGCCAGTGTGCCTGGAGAATGCATACAACCAAAACACCCAAAATACCCCATCTCAACAGGTGGGAGGAGAGAACCACTGACCTCTACAAGCACACTGTGGCATATGCACTACACACACACACACACACACACACACACACACACACACATTTATGTTATATATATGTAGTCACATTTTCCAAAACTAAAACCACATTGGTGAGTCAAATGGCGTTGTTTTCCATTCTTCCTGATCTCTGAGTCAGGCTCACTGGAAGGAAGAGGCTCACTTGGGTCACTTCTGTAGTTCTCTGCATTCTGTAGCTTCTGTGAACTCCTACTGCCTACTTACCCTGGCAAAACGATGGAAATGGCAGACAACCTCCTGATATTCTTTTGAAAAAGTGTTGACTCCTGGACTGCCTGAAAGTCTCAGCCCCAGACCTCCCGGGATTCTGAGAATGCCTATTTAATTTTTAGGTTTTTGTCTTAAAGTCCAGATGTGCAGATAGAGCTCTTCCTTGAAGAGTGGGTGGAATCTCTAGTTACACAAAAGCCCTTACACCGTCTCATCATGCTTTGTCAAAACACTTAGCCTACCCATAGCCCAAATCAATTTGTTTAGGATGGGAACCCTGTCACGCTCAGCATATACAGCAGGAACTCCAGAAAGCTTTATGGGAAGAAGAATGAGGGTAGCAGGGAGAGGAAGAGTGGCCATCAGACTCTACATCAGCCGTCTACAGCCCTAGGTTCCTTTGGAAAGAGAAGAATAGAGAAGGGCAGGTAACAGAAAGCCATAAAGAACCTGAGGAGGGACAGCAGAGATCATGGCTGAGAGCCTAGATGCTGACCTCTTGTCAGGAACTCTCTTAAGACCAGAGGTTACATAGGTAAACAAGATGAAGAGGTCCTAACCTTAAGAAGCTGACATACCATCCTACCAAAACCAAGGTACAGATTCAACTCAATCCCCATCAAAATTCCAGCATAATTCTTTATAGACCTTAAAATGACAAAACCTGATTTCATATAGAAAAACAAAAAACCCAGGATAGCTAAAACAATTCTGAACAATTAAAGAACTTCCTAAGGTACCGCGACCCCTGATTTCAAGCTCTACTACAGAGCTACAGTAATAAAAACCACATGGGATTGGCATGAAAACAAACACATTTCTCAATGAAATTGAATTGAAAACCCAGACATAAATTTACATATATATGAACACCGGATAAAGAAGCCAAAAATACACAATGGAAATAAGAAAACATTTTTAACAAATGGTGCTGGTCTAACTGGATATGTGCATTAAAAGAATGCAAATAGATCCATATTTATCACCCTGAACAAAACTCAAGTCCAAGTGGATCGAAGACCACAACATAAAACCAGATATGCTGAGCTTGATAGAAGAGAAAGTGGGGAACAGCCTTGAATTCAGTGGCCCAGGAAACAACTTCCTGAACAGGACACAGACAGCGCAGGCTCTGAGATTGAAAACCATCAATTGGACAAAATGGCAGCCTACAGATGGGAAAAGATTTTCACCAACTCCACATCTGATGGAGGGATAATATCCATAATATATAAAGAACTCGAAACACTAGATATCAACACACCAAATAAGCTAATTATAAAGCAGAGTATAGATCTAAACAAATTCTCAACAGAGGAGTCTCAAATGGCCAAGTAGCACTTGAAGCAATGTTCAACATCCTTAGCCACTAGGGAAATGCAAAACAAAATGACTCTGAGATTTCATCTTCACCTATCAGAATGGCTAAGATCACAAACACTAGTGACAGTACATGCTGGAGACGATGTGGAACAAGAAGAACACTCTTCCATTGCTGGTGGGAGTGAAGCTTGTATAGCCACTTTGGAAATCTCTGAGAATTGGGAATCAATCTACCTCAAGATGCAGCTATACCACTCTTGGGCATATACCCAAAAGATGCTCCATCCTACCACAAGGACACTTGCTCAACTATGTTCATAGCAGCTTTATTCATAAAAGCCTGGAAAAATGACACCATGAAATTTGCAGGCAGGTGGATAGAGCTAGAAAAAATTATCTAGAGTGAGACAACTCAGACCCAGAAAGACAACCATTATACGTACTCGCTTATAAGAGGATATTAGCTGTTGGAAAGTATCATGCTACAAGCCACAGAGCCAGGGAGGCTAAGTAAAGAGGAAGACTCTAGAGGGAATGCATGGATCTCCCTGGGAAGGGGAAATAGAAGAGATTTTTGTAGGTGGACAGGGGGAAGGTGGGAATGGGAACAGGAGAGAACAGGATTGCGGAGGTGGAACCGGGAGGAGTAGAGAGGGGAAAGTTGTGGTGAGCTGTATTGTATGAGAGAAGATAAATAAAAAGATTAAAAAGGAAAAAAGGGAAAAATGATGAAGAAAATAAATTAAGTTGCTCTGGTTTAGTGTGCAAAATCAACACATTTAAATGGACACAACATTATTTTTTCTTTATTTATTCTTTCTTTCTTTTTTCTGTTTTTGTTGTTGGTGTTTTGTTTGTTTGTTTTTTAGAGACAGGGTTCTTCTGTGTAGCCTTGGCTGTCCTGAAACTTGCTCTGTAGAGCAGACTGGCCTCAAACTCATAGAGATCCATCTGCCTCTGCCTCCCAAGTGCTGGAATTAAAGGTGTGTGCCACTGCCACACGACTTCAACACTATTCTTATCCATTAGAAAATCAATCACATTGATTTAATCATTTAACATGCCCTAAAATAGAAAAAATATTGCTTTATTAATATGAGCAATCTATATGCATATTGTTGTTACACAATTAATGTAAATATTCTTAATTTAAAAATAAATTTTAAAAGCATATAATTTAAAAAAAGAAGCTGGCATACAGTCCCGAACAAAGCTCCAAGTCCTACCACTTCACAGCCTTAGACTAATTATTTGGCTTGCAAGTGTTTCACTTCTTCTGAAAATTATGAACAAGCTTTGAAAGGTTTTTGGCAATAATTAAATGGCAGAGTGTCTGCAAAGTGCCTAAGAGGTGTTTAGTAAATGGCACCCCTGTTGGCAATCCCTCTTCTCAACTGGACTCCTTATGTGGAAAACGGTCTACAAGCCACAGTGCGGCCATTCAAGGATGCCACCTGAGAAGCTGAAAATGAGGTCTGCTTGGGGGATGTGTAGGACTCTCAAGGGCTCTCAGATTTTCCTGTAAAGAGCTAGATCCCTTCGGCACACAGGACGCCTGAAGCAGGTTCCCAGGAACTGGCCCTCAGAATTCTAAGACGATGAGATCATTTTATACAAGACACTTTGCAGCTTGGCCACCTACTGTGTACATTTCTCATGTATCTCTGGGTGACAGAGTTTCTGCCCACACCCTCTGGCTGAGCTGGTGTGACCCTTCTGAGAAACAGCGACCCTACCTTCAAACCAGGATTTCCAGGCTGGAAAAGAATAGACCTGAATCTTTGATCGGTTTTTCTTACCGCCCTAGTAATCTACTTTTGGCAGCTTCTCTGTCATTAGTACTATATTAGGGGCTTGGTAGGGAGAAGAGAAAAAAAAAGGGAACAGCCATCAGCTAATTGTACTGAGAGTAGCCAGTCTGCTAAAAACATCTGCAATCGGAGAGCATGCGATGCAAACAAGGGTTGGGAATAATTACTTGTGTGGGTTTTGTTTCCTCAGACTAACTAACCCATTGCTCGTTAGAAGGAAACAGTCAGATTCCACTATCCAGAACATAACTCTTATATAAATCATGTGGTTGAAAAGGATATTTGACTCCATGGCTGCTCTCCCTGGTTTGCTCGACGGCTCCTCGGGTAACATATACGGCTTATGAGTTTGTGGAGAGACCCCAAGGGTGATGCCTGGAAATGAAATTCATTCCTGGCAGGCAGAGTGACAGGAGGCCCCAGAGGACTGCGCCTGCAAGGTATCTGCAGTGCCTGTGGCTGACTCTGAGTCCTACTTTAATCTTAAAGGCATCATCTGAGATAATCCTTCCAGATCTGTTCCCCTGCTTAAGAGGCCCTGGGCACAAGAGCCAGTTCCCTCTCAGGGTCCTTTACACCAGCCAGTCAGAGCCAGCTCCAGCAAACATAGACATCACATCAAACCTTCCAACAGATGTCCCCTTCACAGAAGTTGGAGCAGAACCAACACCATGGAGAAGACGCAACAAGGAAACAGTCAGGCCTAGCCTTCCTGGTGGATAGGCATAGCTCTCTCACAGAAAACACACTCTGGGATAGAATGTGAGTTTTACAGAGTGTAGGAGCGAGTCCCCTTCCACCCAGCAGGCCCTGCGCTGCCTGACAGATACAGTGCACTGTGGGCTCACTGAAGCGCTGGTCAGCTTCAGCTCTCAATAACAAATATTAGTGACCAGCATAAGAGGCTTTCAAAGCAGGGAGTCAGCATCCAGCCCCAGATCTGACTGGGGCCCCTAACTCTTGTCTGGAGAGATGTATAGGAGTTTCTTATTCATGTTCTGACTTCCCCCTCCTCCTGGCATCAGTGCCTTGCAGGGAAACTAATATCTGAGGGGTGCCAAGTGTTAACTAAGAGCATTCCACAGGCATTCCAGGCCACCAAGAGGTGCAGGGTCACTGAGTCAGACTTTGAATTTGAACAGTTGATGGCTTTTGCAGGGGCCTGGGTGAACAAAGGAAAACCCAGGAAATACATAAAGGAGGGAACTAGGCTTTCTTTTTTAAAATCATTTAACATGCTTTGCTTTGATGGCTCTTAAGACAAAGAGTTGCAGGCCCTCTGGTAGGGTGAAATAAAGCTAGTGAGCTTCACTTTGTGATTCTTACTAGGATTGGGGATTTGCTTAATAGTTATTTATAAGATACCAAGCGAAAAAACACAGTTTACTAGCAGGATATTTTTCTTGTTTCTATCCTGAGTAAGGGCAGGCAATTGATACTCTTTAGAAAGTAAAAATACCAGATCAATGTTGCCTGCTTTTAAATTAATGTGTGTGTATGTGTGTTGTGCATGTATATAGTATGTATGTATGTATATGGTGTATTCATACAATGTATGTGTATGATGTATATATTTGCATGGTATGTAGGCATGTGTAGTGTATGTACATAAATATGTGTATGGTATATAGGTATGTAAGTATGTGGTGTATATGTATTCATATCATTTATATATGCTATGTATGTATGTACGTGCACATGTGTGTGAGAGTGTAGTTAGATATCCACGTGTGCATAAATGTATATGGGGGTATGCACTCTTGGAGTGGCCAGAGTATGGCCATCACCGCTTCCCTCAGTTGCTCCCCACATTACTATTACTCCTTTTGAGAAGAGTTTCTTCATTGCACCCGGAATCCGTCATTTTGCTGAGGCTGTCTGGCTAGTGAACTCTGGGAATTTCTGAGTTCTACAGTGCTGTATTAGACCCACAAAGGCATGTAGTCATGCTGGGCTCTTTTCATAGGCATTGGGTGTACAAATTCAGGTCCTCATGCTTGCACAGCAGACACTTACCTATCAAGCCATTTTCAAGTCCCTTACTTTAGTTTTTCTTCTAGCAGTGGTCTAGAACTCACTGAAAGCACCCTCTGCCAGTACTACACTGCCACTGAGAATCTTAAAATCAGAGAGTTTTCGATATGGAAGAGACTTTGAAGTTGAAGAACAATTGTACAGCAAGTGAGGATGCTATAGTCACCAGAGCATTTAGGAAAGATCCAAGCAAGACTTACAGAGATAGCCATGATAGTAAAGGATGTTAGAATAAAGGAGACTTGTTCAAAATATCTAGATTGAAGTATCTAGTGAATGCCTGAGCCCTCTTCAGACATTGCTGCAGAAGGGTAAACTTAAGAACTTGTATTTTTCTGGATGGTACCCACTCTTTACTCTCTGGTCAACACTGCTTTCCTGCCTGCCCCCAGATGAGCATTGTTTGTATAGAACTATGCAGAGAAAAGAATGTTGATGAGTCACTTCTAAGTCCTGTCCTATTGCAGTTGGGGTTAACTCACACCTTGCCTATCTCTGGCACTTCAGCTCAGCACTACACTAAGAGAGAACTGAAGGATAACTGAGCTTATATCCCCATGTCCTTATACTCAGTGGTGCTGTTCACACAATGCCTTGGCACTTCCTGGAATCAGTGAAAATTGCAAACCAAATCCACAAATTAAATTCATGAGTGGCTGAGTTGAGAAAGACAATGCAAGAGAAATGTCCAAAACCCCAATATTAAGAACTTCATGTGTATTTGGTCATTAGTATATTGAGTCCATATTAATTATCACCATCCTATTCTTGGATTTTACAGATTCAACACTGAAGTTAGGTCATACATTATATGTTCCCTATGTCTGACCTATTTTACTTGACACAATGTCCCCAAGGTTCAGCTGCATTATTGAAAATGACAGATACCCCAATTTTCATATTAAATGCTACTCTATTATATATGTATATTGCATTCACCACAATGATGCTAATGTTTTGATAGACACTTTAGGTTGGTCCCATGTCTTGGCTATTATGAAAGGTTACAGAAATATCAAAGAATTACACAATAGCCCAGAATGGAGTATAACAAAGGTTTATTTATTTGGGGATAAATTCACAGTAAGGGTAGTGATCCACAGTCCTTTGTGTGCTCTGGGAACTGGAGCCAAACCCTGCAGAAAAAGGGGGCCACTCATGCTTTTCGTCTGCACTTAATGTACAGGAGACCTTGCCCAAAGTTGACCAGTATCTTAAAGACTATTGGCTGAAGGAGTTCCCACAACACTTCTCCCTTTTGTCTAAATAAGAGAGTTCTAAGCCTAATACAAAACTATACAATGAGAACAGATATCAAGTATTGTCCAGGGAAAAGAAGAGACAAAAACATATATAAATATTAGAATTGCAATCAGCATGAACAACATCAAACAAGAAACATATGCTAAATGTTTCCATAGCTACCTATCCTAAGGAGTCTAAGTCTTATATTAAGAATGGCTAAGTCATGAGAGGAAAGTAACTATGCCTATCTGGTCCATCAAGGACCTGAGAAGGGAAATAATATTGCCTGAGTAAACAAGAAGTATAATAAAGCAACTTCTAAACGGTGCAAGATGCCGGGCGGTGGTGGCGCACGCCTTTAATCCCAGCACTCGGGAGGCAGAGGCAGGCGGATCTCTGTGAGTTCGAGACCAGCCTGGTCTACAAGAGCTAGTTCCAGGACAGGCTCCAAAACCACAGAGAAACCCTGTCTCGAAAAACAACAACAAAAAAAAAAAAAAAGAAAAAAAAAGAAATGACCAAGATAAAGCCTTCAGAGTCACAGAGCTAAGCCTTACCTATCAAAGCTTCCATCACCTCCCAAAATAGGGCCACCATCTTGGGACCAGTGCTAAACGTATGAGCCCACAAAGGATATTTCATATTCAAACCATAACAGACATGAAACTAAATGATCTTTTAAATTGGAATATAAAATTGAACCGACCACTTTCCATGTTTTATGGAGTGAATAATGTCTGTCAAAGTGTATGATTAAGTTCCAATTCCTTTCAATGTGGTTATAATTGAAATCAGATCATTTAGGAGCTATTAACAGTTAAGTGAGGTAAATATAGGAGTCCTAATCCATCGAGATGAGTTGCTTTATAAAAAGACTACAAGAACACACTGAATAGGTACTCATCTTGGAGCCAGAACTCAGCTATACTGGTTCCTTGTTCTTGGACTTATAACCTCAAGAATCATGAGAAAATTTAATCTACAGAGCCTATAGAATACTACTATAGAAACTCGAGCAGATTAACACTATAAAATACAGACCCTGCCATGCTGGATTCAAAGAGGTTACTGCAGTAAAACTGATTATCCTGGGGATTGGCTTGCTAAATCCAGTGGATACCTCCACACATAGACTACACAGTCTACTTTCCCTGTTGATGCCATAGCATGCAATACCAACAGGTTTGGAAAATGAAGATCAAAAAAAAAAATCCTCAAGAGATGCCATAGTCAAATACTGGATATGAGCGTGACCTCTGCGGCTGGCAAGGAACACCAGATGCCACTGATACATCGTGCTAAGCCTGCTTAGTCCTTCCCCTGGGGATATCCACAGATGTTCCCACAACAGGAACATGCCTCCCTGGACAGTTTGCACAGACGTAGCTCTGCAATAATCTCATTGAGTCACCTTTTCTGCTCAAAGTAAGTTGAAACAACTGCCCAGAGAGCTGAACTCCAAAAGGGAGACCAACATCAGTGAGTTTCATCTGGGGTGCTTGAGTATGTTTCACAGCAAGTGAAGAAATAGGAAAATGCTGGATATAACATGTCTCTCAACCCTTTCACAGTTGCTGAAATTGTCCATTTGTTTTGTATGCATAGTTCTTGAATCATAGACTCAGAAAAAAAGATAATAGGTGTTTTATTCCCCTCAAACAGTAGTGATTAGGCTAAGGTTTGAAAGGAAAGACCATGTGATGCCAGTTTACATCTACTGGAACTTAAAACAGATTGTTGACGTCACAGTGCTAGATTACATACCTGTACTCCCTGCATTATTCCCTAAAATTCTTAGTAATTGACATTTTTTTCCTTCAGGAATCCAATGAACTGTGCTCACAATATTTCACTTAGACTGTTGCTTTTCTATTGTTGTGCTAAGACACCATGACCAAGACAAAACAAGGAAGAGTTTTTTGGGGGGCAAACAGTTTCAGAGGGCTAGAGTCCATGACCATTATAGCGAGGAGCACAGCAGCAGGCAAGCAGGCCCAGGGCTGCAGAAATAGCCAAGGGCTTACATCTGATTCAGAAGCATGAGACAGAGAGAGAGGCCAACAGAGCTAACTGGGAATGGGGTGGGCTTTCTAAACCTCCAACTCTAACACCAGGCCTCACCTCCTAGTCCTTCCCAAACAGTTCCACCAACTGGAGAAAAAGCGTTCAAATATTCGAGCCTATGGGAGCCGTTCTCATTCAAATCACCACACAAATATAATTTGCATCTTCAATATGTTATTTATCTGTGGTTAATCTACAATTTAGAGACCTTTGTCTTTTAGTCATCAAACATAAGAATATAATCTTCTCCAAATGTTAAGTTTCAAATGTTCCACATGACACCATTGGGATGGCTCAGCAGGTAAAGGCCGACCCACCAAGACTAACAATCTGAGCTCAACCCCAGGGCCCCACATAGTGGAAAAAGAAAATCAACTTCCACAAGTTGTCACCTACCATCTATCCACACATTGTGGCACACATTCACCCCCCTCACACACAAAAATAGACAAATATATGAATGAATAGTTGTTCATGTTTTACATGTCCAGAATTAATTTTGAAGAATAACATAGAATGGTAAAAGCCATATAAAGCTAACAAGAGGTAGGACTCCATGTAAATGAATGCGCATTTACAGAGAGTGCAGTACACTAAGTTTAACTGGAAGAAGTTGACTTTCTTCAAGGGATTGGATAGGAACCAGCATGTGTGCCGATACTCAATGGCAGTGCCTGCATGGACAGAAATTCTCAGAGAGAAGTAAATTCAGTTGCCCTGAAAGTGCCAAATGGAAAACCAAAGGATTTGCTTTGAAATGATTGAAAATGGCTTTGTGAAGGAGAAAGACTAGATAATGACACAAATGTAAGACTCCTTAATAAGCTTCCTTCAGAGACAGATTTCGAAAATAACAATGCAGAGAACAAGTGATTGCAGGGTAAGGGTATCCATCCCCAGTTGATAGATGTACAGCTCCACTCTTTCACCTATCTCAGGGAATATTGCAGGCGAAGGGGTAGAAAGATTATAAGAGCAGAAGTCTGCTGTGCTGTGAGATCATGTCTTCTAGCTATGCCGGGCAAGCTACACCCACGAAATCTCAACAACATGACTACATAAACAATAACTAAACTATGATAAGACCAGTTGACACCTCACTGTAGGTGCGGAAATCCCATGGGCCCACACCTCTAGATAAACAATTTCAAGAAATTAATGATTGCTAAGAGAGGAAGAATCAGTCTTCCACAAAGATGAGCCCCCTGGTTGGTTACCCAATATCAAGCAGTAAGCCCTGGAGACAGAGATACACACATTCAGGCTACAAGCAATGACTCAGCAGGTTACATCAGATGTCGATTCATTGATACATATGTGTACCAACATGGGTTAAAAAGAAAGAGCTTGTGAGCTTAAAGAGGAGTAAGTGGGGGATAGAAGGGGTAGAAAAAGGAAAATGATGCAATTATATTTTAATTAAAATTTAAAAACAACAATGCAGAGGAATTAACCAATACGAGGAAAAAAATGAAATCTTTCAAAGATGCCAGACAGGACAGAGCAGCAGGGGCTTGAGCACAAAGGGGAGAGTCTGAAATGAAACAGATAGTCATATCTCTGCATCTACATGCGAGGGTTACATACTTACCCACACCCATCTTTCCGCGTTCTAATATCTCACTCAAGTAAATTGGCTTCTGCTGATAGAAACACTCTGGTTCTTAGAATAAGAAACTTCCACCCAAGGGTTGCCATGGAGAATCTTCCATCTAGTCTCTACACTGCACACGCCTCCCCATACTTGAGGGTCTGCACTTAGGGGGAAATCGGGCAATGTCTGTTAGCAAACGTAATTTCCATCTGTCTATCTTCAAATGCATTTTTAGCTAAGAGAGCATTTGAAGGACATAACCTGCAGGAACAGGCTGACTGTGGTGATGGTGAGGGATGGTGACTTGGCTCTTTCCCAGGGCACGCTGCAAAGCTTGAATCACACTATAGTTCTGCTCTTGGAATTTTATCTTTGGCGACAGCCACTGTCTCGTTCACCGCCATCTCCCTGGCATGTTTCATAGGTGGCCCCTTACTGAAGGTTGTCTACCTTGGCCCTGTGTTCCTGTCAGTCATCTTCCCCATGTTTTTCCTGGAAAACATCTACCCTAGACTAGAGCCTGGACTGGAAACGGGTACACGATAAACATATGCTTTCACCAAAATGCAAGTTCATTAAAATGCTTCAGATGAAATGAATCTTCAGTTCAGAGCCCTGTCACTAAAGGGAGTACATTTCTTTCTCTCTCTCTCTCTCTCTCTCTCTCTCTCTCTCTCTCTCTGTCTCTCTCTCTCTTTCTTACCTTTTCAAATCATTATACCCAGTTGTCTAACGGTTATTTTTGCCAACTTTACACAAGTTCAAGTCATCAGAAAAATGGGAACCTCCCAACTGAGGAATCACATCCATCAGACTGGCTTACAGGCGTGTCTGTGGGACATTTTCTTGGTAAGAGGGCCCAGGCCACTGTGGGCAGCACTACCCCCTGGGTAGATGATCCTGGGCTGTGTGAGAAAAGCAGTTGAGCAAGCCAGTCTGCAGAGTCCCTCCATGCTCCTGCCTCTGTCCCTTCTCAGGTTTCTGCCTTGATTTCCCTCAAGGATGGTCAGTGAGCAGAGCCTGTAAGCCAAATAACCCCTGTCCTCCCTGAGTTAGCAGCAGCAGACTAGGACGGCTGAGTCGAGGTGAAGTGTGGGCAGCCATCCTTAGCTTCAAGTCATGTTTCCAAAAAGGAGCATTCACCAGGACTGCTTGTTCAGGAAAAGCCATAAATCCAAATTTTTACATAAAAACACACTCATTTAAGAGTACTGAGAAATAATTTAGATTTTTTTACAGTCCACAAGACTAGTCCAAGCAAATGTATCTGTGAAACATATTTCATTTCTGGACCACCCCTGGGAACTACTGGGGCCAAACTGCTCTTCACAGAAGAGTGACCAGGACACGAAAAGGTTCCAGGAAGACTCTGCATGAAGGTGAAGGTGGGTTTGATGTTGTTTGGGGAGGCAGGGGTTCCATTAGGAATTTTTCAGAAAGGGGAAAGAGTCAACAGCAAAATCTAAAGCTTATAGAACACTCTGCCCACTTGAAACAAGCCAAGGCCCACACGCGACAGGTCACAGACGCCAACATAAGCAAAAAGAGAATCTCCATGGGAAGTGCTTGTCTAGAAGCGACTTGTCCTGTGAAGTCACTCAGTACAGAGGGGACCGCTTATGAGGAAGACTTCTTTGGAGGGGACGAGGCTAGAGCCTTTCAGCCCCACTGCAGGGAGGAGCGGGATGCTGCTATCTGTTTCCTCAGTCCTACTTGGAGACTGATTTGTACAGAGAACCTAGAGAACATTCCTGACAATGAGGCTTGGTTCACACATGATAAAAAGTCACCTAATGGGTTGGACCATATTGAGGGGTCCCAGTTGAGTGGGGCAAAGGTCCCAGTTGAGTGCCTGAGTTGCCTGACAGCACATATAGCCTCTGTATTCATTGATGCTGTCAGAGGGAGGGAGAGGCCAGCTGGCATCTGTTCTCCAGGGACAGCATATGACTTACCAGCTGACGCTTACAAGGGTTTAAATCTCTACGTAAAGACTGAAGGGCCTTGTTCTTCCACAGAGCTTCCAAATGAGACAAAGGACAGGAGTCACCTCTCTGCCTTCCAGGGCCTTTCCCAGCCCCTTCTCCTTTGTCTGCTCCATCCGGGAACAATAAGGTATCTGCCCTGAGATCCCCAGATGGCCTTTCCCATTAAGCCCCATTCTTATTTCTCTTCTATGGAGAGAGCTCACTTTAGGTCTGAGTCTCCATACTGAGGGTGTGTCCAGTAGAGCCCAGACCAGGGCAGCACGGATCTCATTATCTGGGGATGTTTCCATTTAAAGAACTGCTTTATTCATGGGTGAATGTGCCAGGAGGGTGGGAGGCTGTGATTTGCATTCGCAGTGGCTCTTAGCACCTGAAACACAGACTTGTTTCTGTGCTGGATTTGGCCTTTCCTTTTTGCACCCAGTAGCTCCCAGGTCTGTATCCATAAGATCTCCAAACAATAGAGCCCGCAGCAGCTTAGAAACTGAAACTGGTTCCAGGGAACAGAGCCAACACCCAAACCCTCCCTGACTTTGCCTAGCGCTTGCTTTTGTGTCCTAATTTTGGTACTTGATTATATTCAATTTAGCATCAAATTATATTGGAATTATATTCCTGTTCTCTAATGTCTTTTTTTCAATTGCTTATAAGTGTTAGGATTTTTTTGGTACCAATAATATTGTAAGTTCTTGAATAGCAGAAGCTTCTCACTGTTCACCGGAGATCCACATGCTTAGCAGTGCTAGGCTCAGAGCAGGCATGCAGGAAACACTGCTAGACGGGGGAGGGTGCAGCGAACACCCAGATTCACCCCTAACCTCCCATTCAGTTAATGAGGAAGAAAGGCAGAATGAACTGAGTCTTCCATTCACCATGTCCTATTCCTTGATGGAAAATCCTAAGCATCTTCTCTGGGATCCTGATGAGAAAGGCCTAGCATTCCTGAGATTTCAATGAGGGATGTCCCAAGGGAGACCCGTCTTATGGGAAGCAAGGGTCTGGGCGGATAGCAACCATGACTCACTTCAAGTCTGTGTGGGAGACTCCATGGTCATAGTTCCACGTATAAAGTGTTTCCAATACATTCCACTCGATCCCCCACGCAACCTTCCTGAACCACAATGCTGCCATGGCACCTTCCTGCTACTGTGACCAAGTCTCACTACTAACTGTGACTCTCAGACCACCAGGGTCAGAAGAATGGAATATTGGCCATATGTTAGTTTTGATGAATTAGCCACATGCACAGTGAAGGCTGAGAAGCACCCTGCTCTAAAGATGACCTTGTCAGGTCCCTCCTCAGGGAGACATTGGTTACTAAAGAACTGTCCTGAGCTCTAAATGATACTTTGCTCCTCTGAAGAAGAAGTTCCACACACAAGTGATAGCTTACCTTATCTTCAACCCCCGCATCATCACAGCTTAAGAGAAGCTAATCAAGGCACAGGGTGAGGAGAGTCATGCTAATAAGAACCTGCTGGGAGTGAAAACATCGCTCTCAGTGGTTGTACCCCAAGTCCAGCTTGCTGGACCAGCCTGCAAGTCACAAGGACTTCCTAGTGACTAGTGAAATCCTAAGACCCCACCAGCCTTTGAGGCTCCAAGAATATCTTGGTCCCTCAACAAATGTACAGGAATGTACTGGAACGGTTCCACGTTCCTGTCATGCACCTCAGATTTGATTCAAGATCCTGCAGTCCACTACCATGCAGGCCTTGTCCTGCCATACCCTCTAGACAGACATCCTCTGTACAAAGCTAAGCCCATCTTGTTTCCACCATAGCAAGCATCTTCTTTGTCACAGCAAACTAGACCTATAAGTGTTTCGTGGAGACCTTCAACAAAGCTATGCATCTCTGGGATGAAAACAAAAAGGATCTTACAGAAAAGCTCTGCTCTGCACCTAGTCTACCCCCCTGACTGCTACAGACTTACAGGTCATTCAGCACAGGAGTACCTACAAACTCGTCAGCTGGCACCGAGTGATCACAGGAAGTGATTACATCTGTTTTCCTTGGAGAACCCAAGAATTTTCTTGAGAATCCTGAGCTGGTAAACCATAATGAGAATGAGAGCAAGAACTGGAAGAAAACTACAGGACTAAAAATAATTTCAGTCAACAAACTATTCTGTAAGTGAACTACGGTTCTGACCATACTGCTAACATACCTGTACTTTGTAAGTCGCCCTTGCTGTCTTCATGCAATGAGAAGGGGATGCTTTGGGAAAATGACTAAAGGGCTGGGCTAGACTTTGCTTCTAGCAATATTGTTACTATAGAAAGAAATGATGCGTGTTATCAGAGCATCTTTCTAACCATTTCGGAAGATATTTTTCCTACACAGGCTAGTCCTCCTAAGTGGATTAGATTAGGATATAAAGTCATTACAACATTAACAACATAGCCATCTAAGACTATGGAAAAGTATCACAGAAGACAGAGGCAAAGTGGGTTTTCCCAAACCCTTTAGAACCCAGAACAGCATGGGTGAGTTTAAGACTTTGAACACTGTCTTTATATTGTTGGATTTTGGATTTGTTTTAATCTGATTGTAACTATGCCCTGGTTCTTCCCTTTTAGAATAAAAAGTATGAGACTTGTTTGGGGTTTTGCAGGAATCCACAGTCAAAGGGACCAGGTTCTAAAAGAGAATTTTAATTTTTAAATTGTTAAGATTTTTTAAGAATGTGGGACTTTTAAAGTTGCGCTCTTTTACATTGTGATATTGACATGAGATCTCAGGGATAAATTTTCAAAAATTGGTTTAATAGTGTTTGTGTGTCAAGTTGACAAGGGGTCTAAAGACCCCCCAGGGGGTCGCCTTTCCATCCCCTGGTGGGGGGGCCCGAGGGGCCTGCAGGGAGTCTTTGTCGTCATCTGGCAGCTCCCTCGAACTCTTATTCCTCACGTAATTTTTGTCAACTTGACACAAGCTGCAGACACCTAAGAAGAGAGAAGCTCAGGTGAAGAACTGTCTCCATCAGATGGGCCTGCAGACATGTCTGTGGGGTGTTGTCTTAACTGATGATCAGTGGAGGAGGGCCCAGCCCACTATAGGCAGTGCTATCCTTGGACAAGTGGTCCTGGGTGGTTTAAGAAAGATGGCTGAGTAGAAAGAGAGGAAGCAAGCCAGCAAGCAGTGTTACTCAGGTCCCTGACTATGGTTTCCAGTTCCAGGGAATGATGCTCACACCACTCTCAGCAACAGTGGCTCGAGGTACTTCAGTGCAAAGCTGCACAACACTGGCCAAAGCCTTCCACTTCAGACCATCAGTAATTCCTTCTAAGAATATGAAAGTGTACCTGACACTCTGGTATGGTTTGAGCAAGCTTGAAGCAAGCCAAGTGAAATATCATTCGTTTAAATGAGTCTATATTTACTGTCTCACAGAAATGCAAACTGGATAGGAATTCTCAGGCATCTTTAAATCATGGCAGAGTATGACCTTTCACATCCTGAAATAACTATGAATTTTTTCCTTAAAAAGCAAATAGCACCTTCCCCAAATGAAAAAAAAAATCTAAAAATTAATTGCTAAAATTCCACTGAACGATACATTCTCCTAGAAATCACTTCCTGGTGGATAACTCCCAGATGCCACCCTCTGTAAAAAGTCACAGGGAAACATTCTTTCTTGAGGGTATTTAAAGGTTCATTTGCCAAACAGGGTGATAATGCTGCTCCCAGGAGCCAAAGAAAATCTACAAAAAAAAAAAAAAAAAAAAAAAAAAAAACCATAAGGAAATCTCCCTTCAAATCACTGGCCAAGGGGTCCCCAAAGTCTCCAAAACAACATAAGCTATTACTACTGCCCTTGGTTCCTTCCAAAGATGACACACACTTTGGACACTGGAATTGTCTTGAAGCCTCCTCTCTGAGCTCTAGCTCTCGAATCAGAGGGTGAGACGCAAGCTACCAAGAGAGAAAAGTAACCATAGTCCTACCATCAGCTGTGAAGCCCACGGACCATAATGCCCAGCCAAAAAGATATCCCCAGTGGTGCAAAGGTGACACTTACATCATCGGTGTGACCAGCGGCTGCTTCTAACTTTATTCTAAATGCTTGTCCTTATATCCCCATAGGTATAGACCCTGCCTTTCATCAAGGCAATAGCTCGCTGCAAATAGTGGTTACTACAGAGATCCACAACTGGTCAAAAATCAGAGAATAAGTGATCATGGTAGTTTGAATAATAATGGTCCCCATAGATTCATATATTTAAATGCTTAGGAAGTGGCATTATTTGAAAGGATTAAAAGGCATGACCTTGTTGGATTAGGTGTGGCCTTGTTGGAGAAAGTGTGACACTGGGGGTAGGCACTGAGGTTTCAAAAGCCCAAGCCAGCCCCAGTGGCTCTTTTCTTCCTGCTGCTTGCCAAGCCAGATGGAGAATTCTCAGTTCCTTCTCCATCACTATGGCTGCCTGCATGTTGTCATGCTTCCCACCATGCTGATAATGGACTAAACCTCTGGAGCTGTAGGCAAGCCCCAATTGAATGCTTTTCTGTATGAGAACTGTCATGTTCTCGGTACATCTTCACAGCAATAGCACATTGACTAAAGCAGGTGCCCGTGTGCGCACACACACACACACACACACACACACATATACTCATAATTAAAACTCAATCTTAAGAAACATAAAACACAGAGGGGACTGGCATTGCCAGCCAGCCATTGACAAGGGCCTCACAGGCATTCACTACTCTCTTATTTCTAAGCTGCAGTTCACTGGGCACAAGGTCCCTAAAATTTCTCCCTTTGTTTTTTCTCACTAAAGTGAAAAATTCAAGTTGAATTCTGCAGGTCTGGATTCAGCATGTATCCGTGCTATATGTTCGCCAGCTTTCTGTCAACTTTCTGTGCACAGCCAAAAGAAAGTCCACCTGTCTTTGAGCTCAGAGAAGTGAATGCACCAAAGAGCTTGACATGAAGGCAAATCCTGTTGTCCCAAAGAGCAGGAATAGGAAATGTGTCTCGAAAAATAAAAACAGTTATTAAAAAGGCAGTGAAAGATTTACCACTATCCTTTTTCCCTTTCAAAAGAGAAGTCAAAGGCTATTCCTTGTTTGAACGAGAACAAAGACCTTGGAGGGCCAAGGTGAAGGCAAATATTTGAAATAATGTGTCATTCATTGTATTTTCCATAATGGCCTGCCGGCTTTGAACTCCGACAGCTTTCCTATCTACAGGTTTGTTTGGTTTTTTCTTATTTGCCCTCTTAGCTTAGACTGTCAGCCACCCAAGCAGCTCACAAACACAAGGGCCCTGAAAGGCCCCCAGTCAACATGACCTCAGAAGTATTCTCAAACTGCGATGGAGACCCTGATAGCACTCGAGTTTCTGTACCGCTGTACTTTCTGCCAATTACTATTCCAGTGAGTCCCTTGGGAATGAGGTAAGTATTGGTTTAAGATAACAGGGCAAAGACAAACATTGGTGTGCACCAGGAGGTGTGATTCTCCAAGAGGCCATTGTTTCTTAGCCCTGACTGCCTGGACTTCATCACCTGCAGTTCTGAGCTCCCAGTCCTGAGCTGTGTCTTCAGTGACCCAGGGGAGTGGCTGCAGGTGACAAACACAGTGCTTGGACAT
This sequence comes from Microtus oregoni, assembly GCF_018167655.1. NCBI lineage: Eukaryota > Metazoa > Chordata > Mammalia > Rodentia > Cricetidae > Microtus > Microtus oregoni. The sequence goes on from NW_024543090.1 coordinate 19,199,007, forward strand.
GGCGGTGGTGCTCTTTTCTGTATGGTACACGGCTAAGACAAATCTGATGTGAGATGCTAAAAGATGGACGTAGGGAGAAATGTGGACAGGGACTAGAAATGACTGAGGAAGAAATACTACTGCTCCCCAGGCTGAAGTCAGATAAAATGGAAAAGAAACCCATGAATGTGGAAACAAGAGGAACGCCATAGTGAAAGGAACATTGAAATGGGTTCTCAGAACGGGGCTCAGAGGCCAGTGAGGACCTCAAATTTATGCAATCTAGAATGTGAACTTTGACTGCTTCAATGACACCCAGAAGGACCCAAATAATGAGATAATCACATTGTACCCAGAGGCTCCACGTACATATCAAGAGGTTACCAACTGCTGATTTCTAGACATTTCTACCTGTTTATACATTCTCTTATTAGGGGCATACTCCTATTCCTTCTTTTTCTGTTTTGTTTTTGAGAAGGATTTCTCTGTAGCTTTAGAGCCTGTGCTAGAACTAGCTCTTGTAGACCAGGCTGGCCTCCAACTCACAGAGATCCGCCTGCCTCTGCCTCCCAAGTGCTGGAATTAAAGGCACGTGCCACCACCACATGGCCTTCCATTCCTTCATTATTATCAGTTACATGGTCCTAGTTTTCTCCCAATGTTTAAATCTCCCACTCTTTCTGTCTTCTTGGAAAAATCATTCAGACTAACTGGACCCATTTTCCCAAATTACAATCCCTAAGACCCAGGTGCAATCCTTCTGCTTTTATAGTTTCTAAGTCCGAACTGAATGACACCCACCAGTACAAATAACAAGAGGGGAGAGCTATACTCCTTCACCCAGGGGGAAAATGTTCTAGCCTCCAAGATAAAGAGCCAAATGAAGCTTAACTGTGAAAAATCTACAGTTCTATCTGCTCCGGCACCAGAGGAAACACACACCCCACACACAACGCTGAGATGCTGGGTGCTGTCTTCAAGCCTTCCGCACTCTGCTGGGATTCCTTTAGATGCAGGTGTTCCCACACTGGTCTGGAGCCCCTTGGAAAGGCATCCTGTGAGCAGAGAATGGAGGGGAGGAAGGACTCTGAAGAACTGGAAGGAAGATGCCAAAGGAGTCCCCAAGGATCAGGCCAGCTTTTGGATGCTCTGAAGGACCATCTTCCGTTCTGTCTACTCAAGGCCAGGTTCTCCAGAGCTTCCTTAAACTCCTTTCATGGAAGTCAGGCTGATGCAGCCCAGTCATGGGGGAATAGGTTCGAAAGAGATCTCCCCCAAGGTAAACTATCTATCACAACTTCTTTTTGAAAAAAAGGGTAGGTTGGACAGTGGTAGGTAGAACACCTTTAATCCTAGTACTTGGGAGGCAGAGGCTAGCAGATCTCTGTGAGTTCAAGGTCAGTCTGGTTTAAAGGGCTAGTTCCTGGAAGGCCAAGGCTACACAGAGAAACCCTGTCTCAAAAGCCAAAAAAAAAAAAGAAAGGAAGGAAGGAAGGAAGAAAGAAAGGGCGGGAGGGAGGGAGGGAGGGAGGGAGAGAGGGAGATAAAGAGAGAGACAGAAAGAAAGAGAGAGAGAAGACAAAGAAACCAGAGACAGGTTACAGAGTGAAAGTGAGAGGGGTCCCCTCTCTGTGTGGCACCAACTACGTGGTACCAGCTGTAACCAATGTCTTTGCCTTCACTATCCTCTGTCAAAACACATCTGCCAGGACAGGATTTCTCAAAATCATTAAAATTATCTTCAAACCTCCTAAAAAGTTTTAATATAAAAGTGACAAAGACAGTCAGAATCCGGAAAAGAACAGAGAAAAAGGATGTTTATCCACAAACAACTGATAGCATAGAACCTGATACATGGGGCTTCATGACCCCCGCGGACATAGGCTGCCCTACTATCCCCTAGCTCAGGTGCATTGGTGAGTCTACCAGCACAGACCATAAACCACCAACTTCACAGTGAGAAATACTAACCATGCCCGCTTGGAGTGCCAGTACAAATATTCAGTCTTGCAGGGAAAAAAACTGGGGCTACTCATATGCACTGAAGCCTGAGGATGTAACTACAACCAGAGTGTAGAGCAGACAGACTGGCTACTCAGACACCAGACAGGGAAATTCTAGAAATGAAAGAGCTCTAAGACCATCATGAGGTCCCATGATGGCTGTGACACAGCACACTCTCCCAGGGGAGGCCATGAGAGCCCAGTGGAATGTAAAACCCAGGATGCATTCGAAACCTGTTTGAACTTTGAACTTGCTCCTGGTGCACAGCCAGATGTGGAAGCTGCATGAGAGATGCATGTGCACACCTCTGATCACTCCCTGGCTGACTGCCAAGCTGTGCAGACCCAGGGCAACCATAGAAGATGTGCGGCAAAGAGGAAGACAAGAATGGAAACCAAAAATATTCTCTGCATCACAGGGACAAAGGTTGTGCAGATGGACGCTGAGCAGTTAACAAAAACAACAATAACAGGAAGAAGGAGGAGGAGGAGAAGGGGGAAGAGGCAAAAGAGGAGAAAGAGGAAGAAAAGAAGAAGAAGAAGAAGAAGAAGAAGAAGAAGAAGAAGAAGAAGAAGACGACAATGATGATGATGACAATGACGACAACCAACTGTTAGCCTTAACATGGAGAAATCACCCAAAACAGAGCAGAAAGAGAAGAAAATGATTAAAAGAGGTCTATGGGAAAACACCACTCAGTTATTATTCATGCACCCAGAGTCTCAGGAAAAGACAGGGAAATAAAAATTTGAGGGGAGTGGTTAAGAAGCAAACATCATGTGATGTTCTGAAGATCCTGAAGAAGTAAACATCCAGACAAAGATAAATAAACTAAAGAGGCACAACAATAAAAGAATGGCTGGCTCCACAGAATGCAGTGGACTCCTCCTTGAGAAATGAAGGTCTCTAACCTAGAATTGTGCATCCAGTGAAGTTCTATGTCTTTAGTAGGTTAGCCCTCTGACATCAATTAACCCACAAGACAGCTCTCCACAGACACAACCACAGGCCAGTCTGATCTAGGCAGTTCTTCAATTAATGTTCTTCTCTCAAATGATTCCAGGATGTGTCAAACCAAACCAGGACAGGAAGCATTTAAAGTAAAACTAAAGGGTAAAAGCAGAAGCCTTTTGTTTGTGGTTATGTAGCAAATGAACAAGTAAGGTGAATGACGCTGAGCTGTGTGAGCCTCTTATACTCTATATGGAGTAGAGCTGCCTTCAAAAAGGTGTGTGCTAGTCTCTGCAGCAACTGCAGAAGGGAAAAGGGAAAGCAAAAACAGAAGGCAAAAAATTTAAAACAAGACACTAGAATGCTCATGCTTGGCAAAGGATATGCTTTCAAGCTACACAAAGAAGCTCTGTGGGCCTGGAGAGACGGTTAGGAATGCTTACAGAGGACCTGAGTTCAGTTCCCTGTACCACATGGCAGCTCACAAGCAGCGCTAACTCCAGTTCCAGGGACTGGACACCTTCTTCTGATTTCTGCAGGTACTGGGCATTCATATGGTATATATACATGTAGGCAAATACATAATTTTTAAAAACATTTTTTAAAAACATGAATTTTCTAAAAAGAATAAATTTTTAAAAATATTTTTAAAAAGAACTGCAATAACATTCTTAGACATTTTCTGCTAGAATTCTCCTGACTTAATTGCTGTTATCATTCCATACATGAATCAAAATGTCATTTTTTTTTACCTCATAAGCACGTATAATTTTGGGTCAATCAAAGCATTAAAAAATTAAGAATGTTTTAAAGTACAAATGACCCAGTGAAAACAGGCAAAAATCTTAGCTATTTCACCAAAGAAGACATAAAGATGTTTGGCGTTGTTAGTCATCAGGGATGTACAAAGGAAAATCTCAAGCAGACTGTGAAACACCCCCTAGGGTTGTTAAAATTAAAGCGACGAATATCACTCACGATCTTGCCATTCCTCTGCTCGGCGTTCACCCCAGAGAAATGAAAACACATGTCCGCCGACATCTAGCACAGGAATGCTCATTGTTGCCTTATTCATAACAGCCCTAAAAGCAGCATGGTGTCCCTCAGGGACGTGGACAAAAAAAACATGGTATCTTCTGAATGCAATATGACTCGACCAGAGAGAGGATGGATGCTGAAACAGGCAAGAACATGCACGAGTCCCTATGGAAACATGTCAGATGGGCAGGACAGTAAAACACCGTTGTGTGAACTTCAACTACAGGAAAATGAGCAAAGCTACTGAGGGTGAAAGGAAGTCAAGGGCGAGCTGGCTTTTGGTGGGGATACTAGCGATGAGAGAACTGTCTAGGGTACAGAAGGACCAGTGTACATGTCTATAGCTTACTCGAAATGTTTACGTACTTTTACAATGTAAGATTTATACAATGCAATTCCATTTAGGTGACGTAATTTTATATACTTCAGTAAAACACACGCACACACACACACATGCATATGTCTTCTTTTCTGTCTCATTTCCTGGGACTGCCTGTCAAAGCTACTAAAGATAAGATGGTAGACTTTGGGAGCCATAAATTCTGTTAGGTCCCAGCCTTGACCACAAGACTTTTAGTTCTAGGTTGTGGTCATCCCCAAACCAATGAAACAAGAGGATTCCCCAAGCAAAAATGAGTAACTGGCTTTGTGGTCAATCCACTACCAGCTGCCACGTTGACAGGTGTCCAGCAGAGCCCAAGGAAGAAAAGATACCCATTAGTCAGCCAATGTAGTTGTGGATTTGATGCATCATTTAATATATTATCTGTCACTTGGATAACATAATCATGAACCTCTCAAATTACAAATCAACAAACTGTTTATTTGGGGAAAAAGAATCACTTTTAGGGGGATGTACCGAGTTAAAGAGAGGGCTTTACTCAACAGTGGCTGCCCTAATATCTCTAGAAGTCGTTCCTCTACCCCATTCACCAACTCTCTCTCATCAGAGGCAGTCCATAGGTCTGTAGGGGCCTCAGAAACTAGCAATGGCTGTGACGTTGCCATGACTGAAAACCATTCCTACACAACACAGAGCTGTCTGAAGGAACTGAAACAACCTTTGCTGGCGTGGTGACAGATTCAGGTACCAGCATGGAGTGGCAAGGACACAGTCAGGATTATGATGATGCGCAGTTTCAGAGACTACGCAAAGCCCTGGGTAAAAACTGATCAGAGATGGGTGTGAGAAATCTGGATGCAAGGAGAGAAGCTCAGCTTACAGTCTTCTGTTTATGAATCCGACGTCTGGGCAAGCCATTGGCTCAATCATCATTTGTTTGTTTGTTGCTTTGTTTCGTTTGTTTTGGTTTTAATTTGTTTTTGTCATTTTTTTTTTCCAGATAGAGACATGACTGTCCTGGAAATCACTCTGTAGACCAGGCTGGCCTTGAACTCACAGAGATACTTCTGCCTCTGCCTCCCAAGTGCTGGGATTAAAGATATGTGCCACCACAGCTGGCAGAATAGCTTTTATATGTAACAGACTTTTTCACCAGGACCAATCAGCTCCCCAATAACGACACAGAAACTTATTATTAATTATGAAAGCTCTGCGGACAGCTTAGGCTTGTTCCTAACTACTTCTTATAGTTTAAATTAACCCATTTCTTTTAATTTACTTTCTTCCTTGTGGCTTTATTACCTCATCTCCATACTGCCCATGCTGCTTCCCCTCTGGCTGGCTGGTGACTTCTTCTTCCCAGAGTCCTCTGTGCCTAGAAATCTTGCCTCACTACTGGCTGTTCAGATTTTTATTAAACCCATCACAGTGACACATCTTCACAGTGTACAAAAAGACAAGTCCACAACACTAAAGAACTTTAGTTTGCTGAGTAAAATAATTTCATCTTTAAAATAAAACTGAGAATGAGCAGGAGAAATTAAATACAAGTTAAGAACATAGGCTAAGGGGCTGGAGAGATGACTCAGCATTTAATAGCACACACTGTTCTTGCAGAGAACCTGAGTTGAGTTCCCAGAACCCACACCAGTTGGCTCACATCTGCTTGTAACTCCAGCTCCAAATCTAATGCCCTCTCTCACTCAGCCTCTACAGATGCACTCCCTCCACATACCCTCAGAGGAATGCACATATACACACTTTTGTAAGGGCGCAGGCTAAAAGTCTGATACACCTAAGTTCAAAGTATAGCTCGACCCTAAAACTGTGTCAGTGATCTGCATTTGTAGGGAGTGGCCCAGCTTCTCTGTATTAACTTCTTGATCTGTGAAACAAGAGAACTAGGAAATCCCACGAGGCTGTTGTCAACACTGAACTTGATAGACAGATAGGTAGGTAGATAGATAGATAGATAGATAGATAGATAGATAGATATAGCTAATACTATAACAACAAGAAAATTACTTTTTTTTTTTCTCAGTAAATGACTCCTCTCACGGCATCCCATTTCAATCCTCAGAGACAAACATCATCAAAGCAGTTTAGGGATGCAATTTAATTAACATACAAGTTTGGACCAAAAAAACATCTTTTAAGTGACTATGCTTTTTACAACACACACATAGTAGATAAGGGAATTATCTACTTCAGCCATATTATAGACGTGTCTGAGTTCTACATTCTTTTCTCTGTCGCTGTGATAAAACACCCAAACCAAAATTAACTTCAGGGTGGAAAGGAACCAAGAGGCAGGAAATGAAGCAGAGAGTGAGGGACACGCTGTTCACGGGTCTGCTACAGCAACCTTTCTTCTCAGTTCTAGCCCACCTACCTACCTGCCTAGCATCACCTCAGGGGATGGAGCTCTCCAACATCCAACTGCAGTCAAGAAAACACCTCACAGGCCAACCAGAGGGTGGAGAGACTCTCCTCCCAAGGGTGACAAGTTGACAAGCAAGATTATCAAGCATTCTTTGTAAATTTTAGAATTATCATTTCACAGACATTAATGGAGTATATTCATGCGCTAAAAAAAAAAAAAAACCCTATCAATCACAGTAGTCACAATATACAGCTTTTGAAGGAATTGACAACGGTAGGACAGATAATGATTGGCTCTGCTTGTGTACCTGCTGAGGAAACTCACTTCCAAGGCATCTGTATTCAGGAGTCTGTACCGGCCTGCCCTTGGGGTCCTCAAAGGTTACGTCCTCATTTCCGAGGCATCCATATTCAGGCATCTGTACCGGCCTGCCCTTGGGGTCCTCAAAGGTTACGTCCTCATTTCCGAGGCATCCATATTCAGGCATCTGTACCGGCCTGCCCTTGGGGTCCTCAAAAGTTACGTCCTCATTTCCAAGGCATCCGTATTCAGGCGTCTGTACTGGCCTGCCCTTGGGGTCCTCACAGGATACGTTCTCAGCTGCAGACACTAGGAGCACGTCCTGTGCACATTCGGTGTTCCCTTTCAAAATGGACCTGGAACACCTCCTCCCGGCTCTGTCTCTCTCCTTTTCTCTCTCTTTCTCTTCTGCCACTCTTGTCTTTCAGGGATAGGTCTCTATCCTCCTTTCTGCCCCCTTTTCTCTCCTTTTCCAACAAACCTCCTATGTGAGCCCTATTGTATGGTGTGTTTTTTTAAATTGTAAGACAGGGCTTGTTTGAAATAAAGTCAGCAAAAGGGAGTCTCAAAAGTGCCTGATATAATTGCTTCATTTCTTTCATGAACTATGGAGAAGAGCTGTGGCAGATGGCAGAAACTCCTTAGAAGTCCTTATACATTCCAGTTGTTACTGAAATAGCCAGTTGTGGATCAGGTGACCCAGAGAACAGATGGAAACTCCAAGGTTGCTGAAGGGAGCTGTATGAGGAAGAGTTTTGAGGACTGGGAAAGAGTGATGACCTCATAATGCCTGCGCAACTGGAACCCCAGCTTTCCTGATGGAGCTCCGGGGCTGGGATGGGTCCTGAATCTTATGGGTCCTGCACTGGATACGCTGCCCCTGGGAATGGGTATGCTCTCCGGGAGCTGATGCTGACGGGTTTGCCAAGGCAATTCCTGGAATCAACTGGGGATATCTGGGTGCCTCAATCCAACAGTCCTGACCCCATTTCAGTCTCAGAAGCTGTGAACCTCTGCCTATTTACATAAACACCGCCTATTTATATAAACAATTGCCTATTTACATAAAACCAGCATTTCCCAAATCATCTTTGCTTCTGCTTCTGTTAAGGCTTTTAGTCCTTCGTCACCTCCAGAAGATCCGAGTTTCTAGTCTCTATTTTGATTGGCATTTTCCCTGAGCTACTGGTGCGGTTTGGAGCCTGTCTGAAACCCAGTCCCATATCTGCGGGTGAAGGAGCTCCCATCTCCAGCCACTTCCTCTGTCTGGATCAAAATCTCTTCCTTTGAGAGAGGGCTTCCTGAAGCTGAGAACCCATGATCTCAGACTTGGGATGTTAAGGCCCTGTTTGTTGATACAGCTGAGAGTGATTTTGAGGGTGTGGAATTTACTGCCACCGTGGGCAAAAATACACTGCTTTCCTCACTTGAGCTGAAATGTAACAAATCCATCTTTCCATATTACTGAAGCCGTAGGCTGATGTGTGGCTGATGGAATGAATCCCCTGACAGTGGTTTCCTGGTTTCTTGAGTGGAGGAAGGTCAGAACAGCCTGTCCATCGCTGGTATGCAAGGGTGGTGCCCGAGCTGGAAGGTACGTGGTTGCTTTGTCCCAAAGAACAGCTGCTATGGAATTACTGTGGTCAAATACTTGGGGGTATGCTGATAAAGTGAGAGAAACATACAGGATAAGCTTGCTCACAAGAGAGAGAAGAGAATGAGGAGTTCTATCTAGTAGGTTTGGGCTGACCACTCCTCAGGCCATGCTCACCTGCAGCAACCTCTTTCTCTCTCACCCTCATAGCTAACTTTATAATTCCCCCTGCTGCAGGGAAATTACAGGGAGTCTTCCAAGATGGTCTGTCTGTCTGTCTGAGTCAACAACTTCCCCCAGGAAGTTTAGTATAAGCAATCGGGCTACAGCAACCACATACCCCAGAAAGGGCACCAGCCAAAGGCTCAAGGCTTTCCCCTGGGAAGCAGAGACAAACCTGATCTGAACACCTACTGTGGGCTCTTCATCAACTACATGACGTGAGACCTTCCCCCCTTTCCTGGAAACCCACAAGATGAGAGTGCACATGGCTCTGTCGGGTCTGAACTTTCCTCCAAACTCCTGGCATGATGTCTGTGGCATTAATAACTCCTCTGGCAAATCTCTTACCCCAAAACCAGTTTGCTCCAGTGTCCCCCTTGAACCCCAAACCAGATACTTTTCAGTATATTTTTCTTTGGCCAGTAATATCTAGGTAAATTTCAATTTAAATGAAGAGGTGACATGGACTGATTACCTTCTTGTCACCAAATGATAAGCAGAGTTAAATGATGGTGATGATATGATAAGGTGATAATGGTGATGATGTTGGTGGTGATGGTGGTTGTGATGGTAGCAGTGGTGGTGGTGGTTGGTAGTGGTGGTGATTGATGATGGTGATGATATGATATAGTGATAATGGTGATGATGGTGGTGGTGGTGGTGATGGTGGTGGTGGTTACGATGGTGGTGATTGTTGTTGGTGGTGGTGATGGTAATAATGGTGGTGGTGGTTACGATGGTGGTGATTGTTGTTGGTGGTGGTGGTGATGGTAATAATGATGGTGGTGGTTACGATGGTGGTGATTGTTGTTGGTGGTGGTGGTGATGGTAATAATGGTGGTGATAGTGGTAGTGGTGGTGGTGATGACAACACTATGGGGAGTGAAATGTAAAAGAAGAAATAAAAGGATATTAACAACCAAAACCACAACCAAAATAGGAAACAGATGATTGCAATGGCCACTTCAGGAGTCCATAAACTTTTTTCCAAGTTCTTCTTCAAAGGGAAAAAAATCACTATAAATTTTTATCTTTCCTGATAAGCTTTGAATAAATGAATACTTGATATGGAAGCTATAGACATTATACAAAAAAGCAAGGTGCATAGAGTGAAAAGTATTTCAAGTCAGTTTTGTGCCTCAGAGCTGTTTAATTTCGGTGCCATCTCCTCGAGACTTACCTGGTAAACAAAGCACAGAAAGTGACAGGAAATTCAGCCAATAAGAAGCTCAAGAGTTGGTTCAGCAGTGAAGCCGGCAAACTGCTTTTTCAGAGGACCCAAGATTACTCCATCACCCATATCTGACCGCTCACAACTGCCTGTAATCCCAGATCCAGAGATCTGATGCCCCATCTGTCCTCCATAGAACCTGCGCTCATGTGTACGTATCCATACTTGGATATACACATATACATATAATTAAAAATAAAATAAAAACATATGAATGATAGTGGCATCTACTCTCTGAGGTGCCACACAAAGTTAATGCCAGATTTTCTAAGAGGTTATGGGTTTCTGTGGTGAGCTCTCTGAACCAGGACATAAGACACCCATATGCCTCTGCCCCCACTTAGACTTGGTGCATTCCAATTGAAGGGATGCTCAAATGTTTTCATCTTTGAGTTGATGACCTAATACTTTCTCCTCTCATTTCCAAGAAGACATAGAAACAATAAATATTATTAAAAAAAACAGGCATATAGTAAATTCAAGTTGTCCCTATATTTTATGATCATAAAAACTTATCTTCCTTTAAAAAAATCTCCATCAAAATACAGAACCATTTTAATGTAGCATATTAATTTTCCTTATAGTGATTCTGTGTAAATATATGACTCTATTACACACCTGAACTCTCTTTGAATGACCAAATGTTAGAGAGGGGCATTATTTGCTATTGTGACATAGCTAATTGATTTCACCTCTTTTTGATGTGGTCATCAGTAGATTCTGGCATTTCAGTTAGCCAAAGGCCCTATTCCTTGTTGTGCAAGATAGTCAGGATTTCACTGTAGTAACAGGTCTCTCAGAAAAGGTAAATCCCAAGACATAGGCAGACACTCCTTTCATTCATCTTTCAGATGGACCTTTCCTCTGTGGATTTCGACTGTCACCTTTATCAGATAAATAGCTGTGTGTGTGTGTGTGTTTATTTGCATGTGTGTATATGTATGTATGTATGTGTATTGTGTATATGTATGTATGTATATGCTTACATATATACATATGTTTATTCAATATTTCTCTCAGAACAAGTACTTATGTGTTGACACAGTTGAGTAGATAATTCACAAAACTCTCCTCTTCCCCTCCCCTCATTTGCTTTGATTTGGAGATTTGGAACTTTTGGAAGCCCCTTTTAAGATTTTTTTTAATGTTTGAGTATTTCTCCTGCATGTATGCGCACTGTGTGCACACCTGGTGCCTGCAGAGATCAGAAGAGAGTGCTGGATGCCCTGGAGCTAAAGGTACAGGTGGTTGTGAGCCTCTGTGTGGCTGCTCGGAACTGAACCTCAGTTTTCTACAAGTGCTCTTAGCCCTTTTTTGGAAGACTTTTGAGGAGGTTGCAGTCCACACTGATGGCGAATATGACCAAAAGACAAGTAGAAAAGTCTCTTCACATGGATCCATTGAAAACTAAACATCTAAGTAGGTCCTGGACACACACAGCAGATTTCCCTTGTCCTGGTGAAGTGTCTCCCAGACTTCCTCCCCTGAAATCACCAAGCAGGACGCGCTGTTCTATCTCAGCCATACCTCGAACAGCTCCACTAACTGCAGTCCTGTCTCATCTGTATTTTCAGTGAGATGGAGACAAAAAGGAAGGAGCCGGCTCCCCCAATCCTCTGAAAATTTAGACCAGTCATAAGTTATTATAAAAGGGTGTGTCCTCCCATATGGAATAGATTCCAAGGTAATTGCATCTTTTCATTTTCAAGATTTATGAATTATACAAGTGTGTGTGTGGAGGGGGAAGAGTTATGGGATTCCAAAGTAATCTGAAAAATCCATTTATATGACAGGATAATGAGTGGCTGATCTTTCCCTCCCCGAGCTCTGTTCAGTTTTGGTCAATGCCCTTGTCTTGGGTTTGAAGACTCCAGGGTGTCATTTGGAGACAGCCACCTGCATCTGATTTCTCGCTTATGAAGCATCGGGGTCAGATCGAATGAGGGCATCACTGGAGAAATTCCAGTTCGACTTAATGTCCATGGAAAATGAGCACTGTGGAATGATGAGCCTTTCCCCTGCCTGTGTGAGATGCACCCCTCCCTCCAGTTCTCAACCTTTCGGGACAGATCAGCTTCTAGTGACTTCTTCAGAACTCTCCTTTAACTGCTGACAGTTAAAGTGAATGACTCCTGCCTCTGCATTTCCGAAGCCTATCAATGGCCTCCTTTACTACATCCCTCGATCCCTCCTACACCTCTCTATCCTTCCTACATGACTATTGATCTCATATCTTTGTCTCTTTTTCTCCTTCAGACATCCCGATAGACTTCGGAACCTCCAAACATACAGGTCACATGGAAGAACTGAAGCATATTATTTCGGTTCCGATACCTAAATACTTTTATGTTCAAGGGATCTAGCAGAATCTCACGGGCCAGCATGCCATTCGTATCTCTTGACTTTATTTGCACTCATGCTGTAATGCAGCACATCACAGAGGCCCAAAGTGGAAATCTGAGTTTTCAGTGCTGTGCATATATATCTCTGGAAGGCAAGACAAAGCTCTAGCCCCAAAGGACAGCAACTGATAGCAGCTTAGATAGTCCTGTACCAGGATACAACAAAGTTTGTTTTCCTGTCTCTCCCACAGTGAACTCGCCCTTCATGTGTAAACTCTTTCCGCAAAGTCAACGCCTTGTGAATGGGGCAGACTCAAACACAACCAGCAGAATAAGCACACAGAAGAAGTGCGTCTTGAAAAAAACCGTTTGAGCAGTTTGTCACAGCATGAGTTCAAAACACACACACACACACACACACACACCAGGGCACCTGGACCCATGACTCTTTTTCTTTCCAGGACTTTTCTCATGCTAAGTGGCTTGTATCCCTAAAACACAGCTTCTATTCAGTTGAGTAATGACACCCGTTAAACGTCTGTGTGACTGACCCTATGAGCATTTTCTAAATGTGACCTTTGAATATATCAGAGCATAAAACCAAAGCTGTGTGAACAACTCCTGAACTTCTCTAGAGGAGGGATACACTGGTTTTCTCTTGTAACCAATCATGTTAGTGATGTGACTTAGGACTTAGCTTCAGTTCTACCCTCAAGAATCCATTATTTTGCTCTTTGTATAAAAGTGCCAAGGTAAATAAGTTAGTAGCAGAAAGGCTATTTTAACATACTATTTCTCAATCATGTATACCTACCTACACCACTTTTTTAGGAAGGCTAAAGAGAGAAAGTCAAAGAATGAATCTAATCATTAAAAAAAACCACTTTGATATGGTGGACTGTTTAGAATTAGAAATACTTTTATTAGGCAACCATGAGCAAAGACCCACTGAAAAAGAAGAGGAGATACGGGGTCATTTGTCACTATCAGCAGAGGCTGTTTCATCACAGGACAAGGAATACAGTCATACTGCAGAGCCTGCGGGACCATGTACAGAATTCTTCAGACGTGGGTGCTTACTATCACTGTGACAGAGACCACGGCCAGAAAGACATCATCTCCTCAGTTCCCTCCTCTGGCTTCACATGCTGCCAGCTTGCTGACCGCTGCCTTCACACCTGATGCATCTGTCAACACACTGTCAGAATCAAGAATGCAGGGTCATTCTCAATAGCATCTTGTTCAGAGGGAAACCCAGTATCAAAAATCACGATAAGGTTCTTATGTTTTTCTGAGCCCTAGAGAAAAAATGAAGACCATGGTTCACTTTTTTATGTGATTATTTTGTTTTAATTATTTGCAACACTAAAAGGAGAAAAATATCTTCCCCTTTAATAAACCAGGTCATAAAATAATGGTTGTAGCTTCCATCAAGGCAAGTCACTCAGGAAACAAGGGCAGTAGAGGACACATAAATCACCTTGTTAATGTACCTTTTGGAGAATATTGCCAATGTTGGAAGAAAGGAAACCAAGTCTTCCAAAAACTGGGAACTGAAAATGGAAGTGGGGATGAGCAACAGGAGAAGTCTTCTGAGTGCTTTGGAATGCACCTATCATTCCCATAGGTCTGAAGGAAAAAAACAATAGATATGTCTAAATGAAAGCTTAACACAAGATAAAAAATAATTAATCCAAAGCTTTTCTAAATTGTGGATTCAGATAATACACATTATATATTTTATGTGTGTGTTTGTATGCATATGTACATATTCATGCTCACCAAAATAAAGAGGGAATCCCCATATCAATAAAATAATGTGACCCTCACTCCCAAGAACCGTCTCACTGGATGAATCTATGGTTAGGTATCAAAATAATTAATAAATAACATTAATATGTAACATAATATAAGAAAATATTTTTGAAGCTAAAGTCATTTCAAATTACTGAAAATATGTCAGATCACCCAAGATTACACAAGTGAAATTACATGGGCATAATTTCAATAAAAAAAATATCAAAAGGATTTATTTATTTTCTTAATATTGATTTGACCAAAAAAAAAATCAGAATTTTCCTGGATAAACCATACAGTGTGAAAGAAAAATGCTATAAAAAAGCTAAGACAAAACCAATGCATCTTCTTTCTATTAGTCCTAAAAGTCAAACTTTTCAATGTCAAAAATTCCATAAAAATCTATAGAAAATGTATATATATGTATACACACACACACACACACACACACAAGAAACCAATGATGCTAAAAGAATTAAGGTCTTTAAATATTTCAAGAGCTTCAAAATCGTAACAAAAGCTATAAAAAACCCTAAAATGTGTTTAGTATAAATAATTACAACAGAAGAAATAAATAGCAAATGAGTCCTTATCCTTTCTAATGAAAGACATAAATTTCAACAATACTTTCTTTTGCTCACAAAGTTGACAGTGACTGAAATACAGAATACTGCCTTGCTGCAGGAAGATACCAACTTTTAACCCCAATTTCAGTAAAAAGTAAAATCATTATTAATTTCTATAAGAGTAGAGTATGTACCCAATGCTTTTTAAAATTGCACACTTTTAATCAAAAAGCTCTCCAAGAAAGTATGTCACAGTTTTCGAAAACTTATCACTTGTTAATATTAATCAAAATATTTATGTTGCAGAAATGGTAAAAGAAACAACTAGGTAGAATAAAGCCATTAAAATAGAATAATAGTAGTATAATAAACTTTATATTCTATGGCTGAGTAAACAAAAGCAATGCTTTAAAACAACACGTTCTTGATTTTGTAAGCTCAACACACACTCAACTAAGAGAATGGGTAAACTCTAAAATGCTGTCAATACTTGTCTTCAAGCAATGGAATTCCAATTACTTTTACTCTCTTAAGTTTTGTTTGGTTTGATTTGGTTTGGTTGTTTGGTTGGTTTTGGTTTTGTTTTGTTCTGATTCATTTTGTCTTTTTTTTTTTTTTGAGACAGGGTTTATTTGTGTAGCCCTGGCTGTCCCAGAACTAGCTCTGTAGACCAGGTTAGCCACAAACTCACAGAGATCAGTCTGTTTCTGCTTCCCAAGTGTGGGAATTAAAGGCATGAGCCACCACAACCCAGCTCTCTTAAGTTTTTATGTGTTTAGAAAAGCTAAATGCTTTGTGTAGATTTAATGTGACTCAATTCCTCTGAAGAAAATAGAAATAAAAGGGAAAGGAAAACATAAAGCAACTACATGGGAGCCCGGTGCTGCATCTATATCTCTAAAGATATAGTCTCATATAATTCTTTAGCAGTCTTCTTGCGTTTCTTTGGCCAAATCCTTGTGTTGGAAAGAGTTGCTGGCAATCTTCAATTTTAATTTAGTTCCTGGAAATCTGTACTGGGCCAGCTGGGGAAATGGACAAGTGTGTTTTAGTGGATATTTGCTTTGTCATAGGAACGACTGCCTAAATTGCTCATCTTTAGCTATTGGAAAGCTGCTGGGATGCACAGAGGGAGGTTTAGAATTTAACGATGTCAACAATATTTTTTAAAAGCTCAAGTTTATTTTCCCCCAAGGAGATGACACATAAAAACTAAACTTTGGCAGCCCTGGGGCATTTTCTATAACTAGACACATGTTACTGTCCTCAATGAAATGGATCCCTTAATTCATATTCCTTCCCAATCCAGTACAGCATCCAGACTTTCAAACACTTACAGCTAGCTGTCAGCCATCGCAACACCAGAGACAAGTTAGAAAGGGCCACTGGGGTGAATGAAGCAGAGGCCCACAATGCTCCCCACGTACCTGTCCACTTGAGAAGAAGCAAGGAGCATCTCTGAAAACTGAGTTCTAGAAAGCCATAAAATCTGGGGTATACCACTTTATTTCTCAAAGTCTTTATCTGAAAAATATAGATTAAAAATAACAACCCCATGGCTTAAAATGGGGGATAAATTTTGCGGAAGGGATGCCAACAGCAATAGAGAAGACAGGGAATCCTGGTGGGTATGACTTCGGAAACACTGCCATGAGAAAGGGTAATAACAGAAGATTTCAGTCAGCCCAAGGACCTGGTAACAGCAGCATCTTGAACAGCGGCTGACAAAGGGCAAAGGACGCGAATGTTCCTTATGAAAGCCAAGATCCAGTGTAAATTAGAGACGGGAATGTTTAAATTTCTCTCTCTCTGAGGCATGCCAGGAATGGTTCTTCCCGGAATAATAGCTGCCATAGGAACTGTAATCCCCTCTCCCGAAGTAGTCACTGATGGCAGATGAATGCAAGTCAACGGCTTGATTCAAATATGTACCAGGGGAAAATTCCATCCTTCTTCCAGAATTCTCCTGGGACTCTCATCTTCCAGTTATGGGGGACTCTCGGGTGCCTTTCCTGCTCCATCCTCCCCCCTCAGTATTCTTTGCCCTTCCTTCGCACTCTGCAGAATAAACTGCAGGTCCTGTTGAAATGAAAGAAAGAAGGAGCTTCTAAACCAAGACCATCACCTACCTCCACCCCAGAGAAGGTGAACTTTTAGCGAAAAGAAATGTTCCTGGAGAGGGGTTTTCGAGAGCTCTATTTCGGATAGATGCTAGTGTCTAACCATGGCTAGGAAGCACCAAGATACCCTCCCCTCCAAACCCCACACCCTGATCACTTCGGGGGTGGGGTGGCTAACAAAACCTTGATCAAAGAATCTACAACACAAAATTTTCTGGATTGTAATTTCTTGTTCTCATGTGAACTGAAGGAAGATTGGGGAGACGGGGATAAAGCACGTCCACACTTGCTGCAAATGGCTATCATCAAAAATAAAAACTACAACTACCTCCTCTCAAGACCTGCCCAAGATGAAGCCTCCAAAATTCCAGCAGAGATTGGGGGAGGAACAAATAAAGCTCTGCCCTTAACTGAGGAGCTATTGGCAGGTAGTGGCTTCTGGGCGTAGAAGAATTATTCTTCTTTCAGGGGCATGGCCACTGGCGAGTTATCTGTGCCCCACTGGATGGCCCTACACTTATGCATATAGGAACCGCATTAAGTGGACTTAGTGGGTTATGATGAAAGAACAAGAAGGAGGAAGGGTTGAAGGGGGAAAGAGGTGGAGGAAAAGATCATGATATGAAGTTGGGAGTTGGAAGGGGAAAGAAAGGGTGGCTATGGTCACATTTCTTTGTCTATATGTGTGAGAAGTCAAAGAACAAAATAAACCTAGTCGTTCTTATTCTGTGTGCATGCATTTTTTACTAACCTTCTCCTAAAGAACTGAAAAGAAAATTCATCCATCTGTATCTTACAACCAAATTGACATTTGGCTGTATTTACTATGAACATAGCATTGACTTAGCCAGAGCCTGGAGCATTTAAAGGCCAGAGCATGTAAAGAAAGCATGGGTTTCTGTGTTGTGTTTCCAGTGCTTGTGTGGGGGCACCAGCACTTACCAGCTGTGTTTTTGGACTGCTGCAAGCAATTGTCACACACCAGGAGGTGCAAAACAGCTTATGATTTTTTCTCACCACTCTGGGGGCCAGATGTCTGAAATCAAGACATTAGTAGTCTTCATAGCATTAGATTTTCAAGTGTTTCTAACTCCCTTATAGTGTATGTTAGTGGACTGTCGTCTTTGGACAGTGTGTGTGTGTGTGTGTGTGTGTGTGTGTGTGTGCCACAGGGCACACGTGGAGATCAAAGGACCACTTCTGGAAGTTGTTTCTTTCCTTCAATCATGTGAATCCCAGTGTTCAAACTCAGGTAACCAGGCTTGGTGGGAAGAACCTCTACCTAGTAAGCCATCTCTTTAGCCCACTCTTGGCATTTCTTGTCTCTGATCACTACCTCTATCTTCATGTCAATTTAAAAGTATGTATTAAATCTCTCTTGTGTTATGAGACTAGCTATTGCGTTTAAGACTCTAAATACAGAAAGACCTCCGGATCTGGAGCTTAATCACATCTACCAAAAGGCTATTTCTAAATAAGGTTGTATTCACAAGTGTCATAGATAAGAGCTGGAGCGGACCTCTTAGGAGCACTGTTTAACCCACTATACAACTGTGTGTCCTTAAGCAAGTTTATAACTTAGCATCTCAATTCTCTTTTGTATAAAGTGGAAATAATAATAATTGACTAATGATCAAGATTAAAGTAAAGATATAAAGTAGTCGATATGTACTTGGGAATAGTCCATGATGTTTTCAGTAGTTTCATTATTTCATTATTAAAAACCCTAAACAGATTATAGGTTACAATAGGTGCATTCTGACCCCAAGTATTTCTACCCTAAATCACAATGTACTCCCAGGACTCAGGACCTGACTAACTTTTCTAAGTCACAGAATACTGTACATTACTAAGAACATCTTTTCTTCTTCCTCTCTTTCTATCTTCTTGTGTTTTTAGTGGCCTATAGTAATTATGCATAATAATGAGTTTCATTATTATATTTTAATACATGTATGTACAGTATATTTTGACCATATTCACAAAATCTCAGATATCATTAAAGGACATATTTTCTGAGCCCTATGACATCATAGGGGACAGACTACCAGTTGGTTCCTCAAGTGCTGACACAAAGACTAGCTTCTTCTCTTTAGATAAGGAAATAACACAAGATGCTGCTGCTCTGGGACGATGCTCATACTTAAACCATCCATGCTGACAAACCAGGTATCACCTTAATTTCTGGCTATGACTTGAAAAGAATGTGGAGTTGATAGGGAAGGGGAAGAGAAAGAGGGAAGATGAATGTGACCAAAATGTAGTCTATGCATGTATGATATAGTAAAAGTATATATTACTTTAAAAGAATTCATGGCTTTGAGGGCCACCCTCTGAGACTCTGCCAAGGCAATGAGAGTCAAAACTATTTTTCTAGTCTTCCCTATCGGCTCTTGTTTCTCTACACTGATACACCGAAATATACAAAAGGACAAACCAAAGACGATATACAGGATCCTTTTACCTCACAATGCTTACCACAACCACTGGAAATCAGCAGTCGTCACAAAATGAGTCTGAATTTCCAAAGAATCAAATACAAAATGATAATGAATAGAGTGTTCATTCAAGTGATGTGCTAGGCTTTCTGGAAAGAAGACACCAAAATAAAAACTGAACATAGCAGAACAACTCCCCAGTATCCTGATTCTACTTCTTAATCGTGGAAATGAAATCTGAAACTATTCTCAGTTGAATTCCTGCTTAGTCCCTCATCTGAATATTTATCTATGGCTATCCACACCTAGAAGAAAAGCAAGGATTTCACTGAGTAAATTATATTAAACATATATCTCCAAATAACTTTCTTCCCACTTACAAGTGATCTCATATATTAAATCAAAACAGTCAGCTTATATAGAAATATAACATTTAATAGGTTTAAGTTCATGATTAATCTCATGCCAAACTGTGAAAGCTAAATTTAAATGATCTAATATTAAAAATAATATTCACAAGCTTAATAAAATAAGTTTTTTGGGCTAAGAAGAAGATGTTTTGCTTAAACTAAAAAAAGGATCATACACAAAAACCACTTGGATTTTAAAAATTAAAAGTGAAATATTTGGGGAAGTCTTTGGTGGAAAAAATGAAAAGAAGATTTAAATGCCAATGTCATAGACTAAGAGATGTAAAGATGAGAGAAAACAAAGTCATTTCTTTGTTTTGGTTCATTTCTATAGAAAAAAGGCAGGTCTGTTTAGGGATAATGGGGGACTGAGTTCAAGAGTCTGGTGTTTCATAATTGTACAGAATGCAGGTGGCAAGAGAAGCCACTGCCCATATGTCCCCGTTTGGTCACTCCTGTATTCTCTGCAGAAATGGGTCACTCCCTCCAAAGCCGTGATCACACTATTTATGGAATTGTCCCAAAGTCAGAGAATGGGTTATTGATGACATGGGAATAATGATATCAGACAAATGGCTTTGTATTTTTTTCAGATGAGGAAAAAATAATAATGAAACTCAAATATACCCATTTCTAAAAAGTGAAGTCTAAGCTGGTAATGGAGTGAGCAGCGGCGCCATGAAACACAAGGGAAATGGATTTCCAATCCAAATCACAGCCAGAAGTGGGCTGTTGTGGCTGATTTATATGAGGCAGAGAACTTTACAATATGTTCCCTTTCTGGAAGTTATTCTAGCTCTGTTGTCCAGTTGTCCAGTACTAATCCTCAAGAAAATAAAGGTGGGAAATCTAGGTCCCAATACAGTCCTCTGTTTCTTATACCCAGCCTCACTGCAGAGTCTTTGGGGACATTTTCCTGACTGCCACCAGTATGTGTAGTAGATGGACAATTACTCCTTGATGTTGGAGGAGAGTAATTAAAAGTGACTTGATATTGGAAAATGTCCTCACAAATGATGAAGCACATGAAACGCTACACAGCCAAAGATTTGCAACTTTGCAGAACTCAGTAAAATCCCCAAATAAAGCATAAGCCCCAGGCCACCAAATAAAGCATAAGCCCCAGGCCACCAAACTTCGTGCTGGACCCGTGACGACAGCTCTGGGACGACAGCTTGCATCTTTGTTCCCACGGGGCTCGTGCCTTTCGGGTTCAAGGATTTTTATTTTTGGAAGAAAAGAGTGACACCAAATGCAACATGGATAAGGAATAGAAATTGTTTTAGACACTGTCCTTTGAACAACCAAGCCTGGAAGATGCCAGGGTCTGACACTCCCTAGTTCTTTGATGTAAGTCTTCCAAACATGATCCATGTACTGGCAAATTTCCCTGGTGTCCCTGGTAAGCTTCAAAGTAAATCATTGGTTGGCCCCAGTCTTTCTATACTGGCTTTTCACCATTAGATTTTTTTTTGCAAGAATGAGGGGTACAAGGGAGAAAGAAGAAGAGAGACAAAAAAGAGAGGAGAGAGAGAGAGAGAGAGAGAGAGAGAGAGAGAGAGAGATCCATTGGGCTTTTTAATATATTATCCCTTGGTTATTTGGTTTGAAAATAAAAGAGGAATAAAGAGTTAAAATGTTTGGGACTGGGGTGAGAAATTCTGACTCCTGTAAGCCTTTCATGTGTAGCTCATTTAGTTGTGGAACATCTGCAGAGCAGCTGTTGCCTAGGTTCACAGTAACCTTTCATTACACAGTACCGCAGAATGAGAAACAGATACCCTTGGAAGTATGGTGTGCATGTGTGTGATTTGTAGGAAATCTAATTGATGAAGCTTAAGTGGAAAACTACGGCAAGTGGCTTGAACTCATTAAAGCAATATGATTATGAATATTTACCAGTGATACATTTGGGTAACTATCGAATTCATGAGTCAGAAGATGGTTTGGGTCATATAGTTTGGGAAATAGAAATTCCATCAACTGTCTTCAAAGACAGACCAAATAAATGATATGATTCAAATATAAAGCTAAGTTGGAAAAGCCCAGACTCCGTGGGGAATCAGACTGATCTTTCTTCTGCTCCGAGTGAGGTGGGACTTCAGCTTTTGCCTCTCCCTAGTCTTGTCCTTTTCTGGCAGAGATTTACCTCTAGAACATACCATATTTTCACTGCTCGCTTTCAAATACGGTACGTGAAGGATGTCTGTGCTTTTAGGGAAATCAGAACCATGCCTTTATTCATTTCTGTGGACATTTCTGTGAGTTTTTACTTTACATCCTATGATAACAGACTCTCACAGTTCAATAACTGCAAAGAATACCCAATCCGACAGAGCTCTTTTGTATAAAACCTAGCAGAGCCTTTAATTTACCGATGTATGTTACCACCCTAAAAGGATTGTGCTTGCTCTGGTTGGGTCTTCCACAAGTTTAGGACAAGCTTTTTTTCTTAGTTATTAAAATGGAATTACCCAGTATATATTCTTTTTCCCTTCCCCTCAAAATATGTGACAGGTGTGAGCCAGCCCTCAGAAGTAATATGCCACTAGGTTGTAGTGACTTCGCAAACGGTCCCTTCTCTTCAATGGACAGCACACATAGAGTAAGATGAGAAGCAAGCTTTCCTTCTCTTTTGAGGAATCCGATGTACTAATACCCAGGTTATTGCTGCCAGTTGGGAACTCGCTGCTATTTTATTACTGTGGGTATGGTTTTGAAATTATTATTTTATTTAACTTTCATTGAATTGCTACCACTTGGTGTTATTTGAAAGTCGGAAAATGTCTTTATTATCAGCTGTGTCATGAAGACCAGAGCATTTCTAAGCAATGTCACCAAAAGGAAAAAGAAGGGCAAATACCGTCTACTCCATACCTAGACCATGAGTCAATCGGCTGTGCAGGGCCCTCGCCAGAGGGAAGTAGAAATCCCTGCAACAAAGGCCAGGCAGACTATGGACAGGAACCTTCAGCTCCAAAGAAACACTCCTCAGTTGAAAGTTTTAAAGTGTATTTGGCAGGAGTGAAGCTACATGTTTGAGAGGGTAGGTCGGTCTGTTACCATTAGCAAGGCAGGGGCTGGATATCTGGTCTCGAATGTCTAAAGAAACAAAGAAGCTGGGTGTGGGGGAAGCATTGTAAAATAAATGGAGACCAGAGACTATATTCAGGTGGAAAAAATTTTTTAAAAAATTAAAACAACCTACAAGATCCGAAGGCCTATAAAAGGATTAGTCTATGACTGCAAAACATGTCCAAGGCCTGTCTAACTTTATTTCTGTGCAGGCTGTTATCCAACACCCAATATTCCTTATGTGTCCTAATAAATGAACCCAAAGATAGCATTTAGAGCTACACAGAAAATACTGAAGCCCAGACACACGGCAATGCCAGTCCCTGGGCAGACCAGCCCTAAGGCAAGATGTTCTGGAACACCTGGTTGGCTGGCAGACAGTCTTTGACGGCAGCAACTTGGAACCCAATAGGCATTTACTTCAGCCACTCTGGTGCTTTTACACAGTAAAGAAGCAATCAAACAATACTGGCTTCATTTTTTTTTTTAGGCATTGGTTTTGATCCATCTAAAAGGAAATGGTTGAAGGGAGAGAGATGGATGAGAGAAGTGAACAGGGATAATGTGTTTCACAGCTTAAAATCAAATGTCATTGGAAAAATGTCCAGAAAGCAGTTCAGAGTGAAAATATTTGCCTTCTGGCTAAATAGGCAGTAACTTTTTTTATTACAAAATGGAATTAAACAGCCCATCTCATTTATACCATAAAAGGGCACTCCACAAATAACCCACTCCCAAAATAAAGGCATTGCCCAACATACTAAGACATGACTCAACAAGGTCTTGACTTTAGAGTTTCATCAATGGTCATGGCAAGAGAGGGCATGGGGTTATGATTCAGTAAAAAGTCTCAAGTGATCTAGAGCCAACACCAGAGAACATTTATAGACAATGCATTGTTCATCTTTCCCTCTGTTTATTCAACCATTGTCCTCCATCCCTCCCAGTGCTGAGATACTAAAACTCACAGCCAGACCTGATGCCTGGGGGAAAAAAAATGTATTAACAGGCAGTCAAACTAAAATTAAATGAAAGTACCTCTGTGCAAGTATCTCCTTTAATACACAGTAATTTGCCAATGAGAAAAATAAATTCAAAGTGAGCAATGATTCCAGTAAGCAGGTGAAGAATCAGCAGGAGAAGAGAAGTGATCATTGTGTCTCTCTGCCCACTGGTTCACTAATGCCTTAAGCACCTATGACACTGGGCACTCACTACAGGTGTAAAAAGAAATGAAGAATGATCACTAAAAAAGAGGCAACAAATGCATCACAGTAGATGTTTCTGTGAACACGGTAGGATTGTACATCTGCCTGTCAATCGCTTTGCATCACTTCATCCAAAAATATAGATGAGGCAGACAACTCTGGGGAAACTCGAAGTCGGAAAGGTTGAGTTTGGGCAAAGTCTATTCCCAGAAAAGGTGAGTGTAGTGAATATTTGTTACATGGCTTCTTCCACCACTCTCTGTCTACTGAAATAAAGGTCGTTGATAAGAAGTGTTTCCATGGTGACTTGGCCTCCAAATATCTGTATCTCTTTATCTTTATCCCACAAGTAGTCTCCCTTGACAGCATGCTAAAGGAAGGACAGCTGCTTCTTAGCTTATGGTTTCTGAGAGACTTTGGTCCATCGTGGCAGGGAAGGCAGAGTGGATGGATGGTGCTGTTCTTAAGGTAGACTTCTCATGTGGTTGCAGGGCAGGAAGCAGGGAGTATCTGGGACTAAGGGCCAGACTGCATCTTCAAAGACTACTTCCACCAGCTAAGTCTTACCTAAAGGCTCCATAGACCCCAAAATATCATCATCCACTGGTAGCAGGCGTTCAAACCATAAGCCAGTGCGGGGCTTTTCAAATTCAAAGCATAAGAAATATGCCATGCTTCATAGTTGCAGCCACAGCTATTGAAATTTCAGAAAAAAATAATAATAAATCCAGCTGTGAGAATTGCCCATTAATACACCCACTAGGTCATATTTAGTAAGCATCTACTGTGCTTCAGATGGGCTTCTGGCATAAGGTCTCCACATGCAATGAAGATCACTTGATGCACTACTCACATGGGGAGAAAATACTCAAGGAAAGAAAACTGACGTTTGGCTTTGATAACTGACATTTTTACAAGCTCCTTACAGAACTGTAAACTGAGGGAATAGGATGAAATGGGGGTGGGGCCTTAGGTCATGTGGTCAGGGAAGGACTGTGAGAAAGGGATCATTGAGCTGAGAAATGAGGCTTCCAGGATTCCAGGATAAAGAGATCTCTTTAGCAAGAAATCTTTAGCAGAGCTCTTTAGCAAGGAAGAGAAGGGCGTTAAGGGCAGAGGATAAGGGTACAAGCACACATTAGATATGCTGAAATGAAAGCAGTCCTGGCTAGAGGAGGTTAGAAACCACCTATAGTTAAAATAAAATAAAATTGAAAAAGGGGGAAACAAAATAGGATTTTTAAGATTAAGGGTTATGGAATCCAGGGGAAGATTTTAGTTAAGAAATTCAAGTCATTTCATTTTAGCAAATGGTTCTGGTTCATGATGTAGTTCCCAGAGCCTCAAATATAGGAAAAGGAGTTCTCTAGACTGCAGTCAACAGACATGAAGTGTCTGCATAACATGACAAAGCAAGGTGGGCCTTTCACAGGGACTCTCTGGTGGCAAAGACTTGCTATTTATTTCCTCACAGATCCTGAGAACAACAGATCCTCGGCAACTATGACGTCAGAGAGAGGGTGGCCAACTGCCAGGCTCAGGCTGGCATCTGCCACAGCCGCCATTGCAGATGCAGGTTTGTGACACAGCAGGAGCCCTAGATCACCCTGCATGTTGTCTCCTAGGAAACAGACTCAGGGATCTATCTTTCTCTTCACTTATAATTGCCGCTCTCTGTGGCTAGGGACTGCCTAAATGAATCTGCTCAAGAATGTCTTCAATGTATTGAAGATAAAATAGCAAGTTTAAAGCATTTTTTTAAAGCATGAAGTACGTTCTGTATAATAATCAACCATCTCATTTATTCAGTCTGTCATTTAGAACCATTAAACAGTTTTACATGTATTGGATTATATTTGAGATAGAGGGATATTCAGCTTTATTTTCCATTTAGTAACAGTGGGCACATGTTGTGATTTTACTTATTTATTTGATTTTAGATAAATAGGTCTGCCCATGAGTCTATGCACCACATGCATGCTGTGCTAGTGAAGGCCAGAAGAGGGCGTCTGGTTTCCTAGGGCTGGGGTTACAGGTTGTGCGTCACCATGTGGTTGCTAGGAAGTGTACTCCACTGGAACAGCAGCCAGCGTTCTTAACCACTGGGCCATCTCTCCAGCCCAATCCCATGTCACATCTATAACATCTTGCCTGTGGGCATTCCTTCCTAAGAGCACAATTCTCTGTGAGTACCATCTCATTAGTCCTGGGAGGGACATCAACAATCGCTCTCCACACATTCTGCCAATAGCCAAGAAGCAGATTTACTGAGTCAAGACAGGATGCAGCTACTTAGGGTAGAATCGTGGATGAATCTCTGTTTCACCTTGAGCTGAGTGACTGATCCTGCCCTGTCCACCCTGAACCAATAAACCAATCAATAACAAATAAGCAACCCAACATCGATCCTTGGGCTTTGCAATTCTACAGTTACTTGGACCATTGCCATTCTAGAAGCTGCTTGAGGTACTTTATAAGGTTCTGGTCCCTTGAGATCTGAGTTCTGTTTTCCGACCACATTGACAAGCAGTAGAACAGTCACGGGGACTCTTAGTTCAGAGCTGTGGCTTCTTTTCGGCATTTTTGTGGTTGCCTTGGACTCATCCGTCTCTGAATGGACCAGGCACATTGATTTAGCCCAAGTATCTGTTTTTAAACTACTAAAATAGCCATTTCAACTTAGAAATAGTTCATGAGTTGAGTTGTTTCAATTGATGCTATGTTTTAAATAAATTCTACATTAGCCAAGTAATTAATATTTGTATTTCTCAGCCCACTTAACCAACAGGACCCAAAATAAAAAATGTCTGTTTTGTCATATACGACAAAGCCCTATCTATAGTCCCAAAAGCATTTTAAATTATTTATTTATTTCAGTTAAACTGTTTAAATTGTGAGTATTCTTGGTGGACAATGGTTTAAGATACGTGCATATTGTAAAATGGCTCCTGAAACCAATTAACATTACTTCACATGGTTATTAATTCTTTTGTTTTGAGAGCATTTAAAGTCTGTTTTTAGTGATTTTTTAACCATAGATTATTCAACAGATTTATCTACCCTCTCAACTGAAATTGTACAACCTTTGACCATCTCTCTGTCGTTCTCACCAAACTTCAGCCTTGACAATCATAATACTAGTCCCTGCTTCTATTAGCTTAACTTCTTAGTGTCCATGTAAAAGTGAGATCACACAGTATTTATTTTTGTCTGACTTTTTTCACTAAACATAGTTTATTCCTATTGTAAATAAGTCTCTTCTTCTCTTGTTCTATAATATTGTGCATCTATACCACATTCTTTTGGTCTTTTCACCCTCTGGTGGACACATGGTGACTGTATAGAGTGCAACAATCAACACAGGAGAGCAAATGTCTCATACGCTCATTTTATTTCCTTGGTTTGTGCCGTACTTAGCATGAATTATCAGTTTGAAACATCCTAGAATCATCTGAAAAGAAAGCCTTCATGGAGGAGTTGCCCAGACCACATTGGCCTGTGCAAATGTCTGTGGTGGCTCATCATAATTATTAACCGATGCAGGAGGACCCGGCCCACTACGGGAAGCACCATCTCTAGGCAGATGGTCCTGAGCTGCGTAACAAACCTAGAGAAACGTGAGCCTGAGAAGAATCCAGAGAACGAACTAGAAAGTAGGGTTCCCCTATGGCCTCTGCTTCAGGTGCTGCCTCCAGGTTCCTGTCTTGGCTTCCCTCGTTTATACCCAGTGCCCTGGAAGTGTAAGCCCAATAAGCCTTTCCTCACCAAGCTGCCTTTGGTCAGAGTGTTTTGTCAGAGAAGCAAAATGAAACTAGGGCAGAATATATGCTGCTTGGGAGAATCCGTGGCTTGAACACCATAATCTAATTTTCAGATTTTTGAGGGCCCTCCTCTGATTTGGTAATCTCATCAGGAGAGAGCACAATAGTTCTTCTGTCTTGGCCTTGTTATCAACACTCAAATTGTTTATCTTTCTGATAAGATCCATTCTAACAGGCATAAGGTGTTCTCTTGCTGTGGTTCCAATTTGCGTTTCCCTGATGATTAATGATGCTAAATAGTTTTTCATGTATCTTTTGGCCCTCTGTTTCCTTTTAAGAAACGTCTCTGTTTTTACATCATTACTTAATTTTTGTTATGAATTGAGGTCCTGATATGTTTTCAAAATTAACCCCTTGCCTGGGATCTGGTTTGCAAGCTTTTTCTCCCAATCTCTGTTTGTTTCTTCACTCTGTCGATGGTAGCCTTCACTGTGCAGCTTTTTAATTCCATTTGATATAATCTCATTTCCACATTTCTTGTTATGAGACTAAGGTCCAGTTCATTCTGCATGTGAATACACAGTTCGCGCAGCACCATTAGAGAAGTAGCCCTTTCTCGCACTGTGTGTTCTTAGAATCTTTACTAAAAGATACATCATAAACATTTATATAAGGTTCTCAGTATCCACTTAATTTCGTTAGTAGTTTTGATCACTACAAATTTGTAGCATATTTTGAAATCAGATACCATGATGTGTTCATCTTTGTTCTTTTTGTTTCATATTGCTTTGGCTATTCAGAGTTGTCTGTGGTTCCACAGAAATCTTAGGAAGTTTTTTATTTCTATGTCCATGAAACATGTTTTTGAAATCCTGATAGGGCATATGTTGAGCCTATATATAATTTTGAGCAATATGGATGATTTTAAACCATGAATTCTTCAAATTCATGAAGACGAAATATATTTCCACTTATTATGTCCTCTTTCGTTTCTTTCTTTAGTGTTTTATAACTTTGATATGCTGGTCTCTCACTCCTTTGCCTAACCACCCATAAGGGTTTCATTTCTTTTGTAGTTAATTATAAGTGGTTTTGTTCTCTAGCTTTCTTTTTAAATTCTGTTTTCTCCTGGTGTATCTGAGACTGATGATTTTGCAGTGTGATTCTGTAATTTGAAACTTGACTGAATTCTTTGATAAGTTCCTACAGAATCTATGTATAGGACCATGTCATCTGCATATAAGGACAGTAGAAACTTTTTTTCTTTACAAATTCAAAGAAACCTTTCAACCTAGATAGAATTACTTTAAGTTCAATATTTTTCTCCAAAGACAATGGTTCTCAACCTTCCAAATGCCAAGACCCTTTAATACTATTCCTCATGTTATGATGATACTCAACTAAAAAATTATTTTTGTTGCTACTTTATAACTGTAATTTTGCTACTATTATGAATCGTAATGTAAAATCTAGTATTCAGGATATCTAACATGTGACCCCTCCGAGGGTCACGGCCCACAGGTTGAGAACTGCTGTTCTAAGATGTCACTACAATACCATGATAAATAAAACAAGTTGTCAATACTGAGGAAGTTTGAGAAAACCAAGCCAATAGAAACCGTTCTCATATTGAATGGCTGTGACTGTACAATGTTTTCCTTGCCATACTCAATCACTTGATTGAGTAAACTAATAATACAGTCTGCGCTTTAACATGGTGCTGGGGATCAAAACCAGAGTCCTGCACACGTAGCTCTGCCCTTGAGCTACAGCCCCAACCCCTGGATTACGTTTCTTTTCCTCTCTTGACTAATTTCTCTGACTACAACTTCTAATTCTACGGTGAACAGAAACAGCAAGAGTGAACATGCTTGTTTTGTTCCTGGTTTTAAAAGGAAATCGTTCAAATTGTCCACCATTGACTTGGATGTTAGCCCTGGGTTTGTACTATGCAACCTTTATCACTGCTAATTTGCTGAGGTGTTTTAATCCTAAGATGAAAGAATGTTGACTTTTGTCCAGTACTTTGCCTGTAGCTCCTGATATAACCCGATGTTTTGGTCTTTCATTCTGCTGATGCAGCAACTTGTGTTCATTGAATTGCACGTGTTGAATCTTCCTCATAATATCCCAGTGATAAATCCCACTTGGTTATGAGAGATAATGTTTTTAATGTGCTATCTAGTTTGCTTTGCTTTTTTTTTCCTTTTGGACTTTTGTACCCATGTTTAGTGGCGATATTGACCTCTAACTTTCATTTGTTTGTTATCAAGGTAATGCTGGTCTCAAATAACAAGTTTGAAACATCTCCTACTCTTCAGACTTTTGGAGGAGTTTTGGAAGAATTGTTCTCAACTATTTGGTGATACTGAGCAATGAAGTCATCAGGCCGTGGCCTAGTCTCCCTGGTATCATTCATCTTTCATGTATTATGCATGGAATCACAAAAGAACCACTCACTGTAGTGCCATAAATACTGTAGAATTTTATAGGTTAAAAAAAAAAACAAAAAACCGAGCTTCCAAAGATGGTTTAATCAACCAAGACTGGCTAGCAAGCAAGAGGCCAAGGTTAAAAGAAGAGCTCTTGACCTCTCTGCTCCTGGGCCCAGGTGCTCTAGGCTCCACCTACCTGCTGACTGAGGCACAGCTGTCATGTGATCCCTGGCAGCAGCGATGATTTGTGCCCCTCGTTCAAATATGTACAAACATTGGGAAGGAACAAGCAAGCCATTATGTGAAACGCATGTCCGTTAAGATGCAGTAATTCACCCTTTAGTAGTTTCCCGGCCCCAAATCATACAAAGATTATTTCCAAGCTAATCAGCCCCCAAACTTATTCCTGGCAGAAAGCTTGTGTTTCCTCAATAAGACATATTTTTCCCCCTTGCTCCAAGGCTAGATTTAAAATCTGTTACTGGGAAGGAACACTCTGAAAACTGTCCTTAAATCTCTTAAGACCATAACCACACCAAAGATCAGTCCAGTCTTTTGTGTGGTACAGGAGTGCCGGAGACCCCTTGGCCAAATGTCTTAGTTAGGGTTTATTGAAGTGATGAAACACCATGGCCAAAGAACAAGGTAGGGAAGAAATAATTTATTTGGCTTACACATCCATAATGCTGTTTATCAATGAAGGAAGTCAAGATAGGAATTCAAACACAGCAGCAATCTGGAGGCAGGAGCTGAAGCAGAAGACACGGAGGGGCGCTGCTTACTGGCTTGTTCCTCGTGGCTCAGTGAAAAGGATCATGAAGCCCTCACCTGAGTATTCAGCCATTGCTGTGACCTATGATACCAGCTTTGCCTTAATCATGCGTGCCCTAGGAGGGAGGCCAGAGTATACGATACAGTCAAAAAAGGATTTGGGGTGGTCGGGGCACTCCATCTATGCAGTTATAGGGAAGCCATCATCCCTGGTGCAGCGTTTGGGGGAAGCATTCATACTTCTGTAGGTAACCCCTTAACTATGCCCTATAAGGAAACCCAATGAAGTCTCTGGTTTTATACAATGAACTTTGGTGTAATTGTGCTTCTGTGTAATTGTGTAATTCTGTCATTAGGACCCGCAAAAGAGGTGTAGACACTGTTTATGTCTCTCCTAGAAAATGAATTTTAGCAACAAGAGGATCAATATTTCTGCCTGTTTCTGTTGAAAAGTGAAGAAAGGGCCAGCGGGCTAGCATTCTTTGTTCTTCCCCTCCCCCACACATACACACCCTCTAGCTTTTCTGTAGCTCCCTGTTTCCCAGAACTGTAACAACAACCCACTTAGAACCAAATGGCGCGCACAAAGATCTTCGTTCCCCCCACTCCAGCCCACCATGCTGATCCCTGAGAGAACAGACCCACTGTGGGACAGTAGGGGGCACTGTGCTTTCAATCCTACGGCACTGACAGTAACCACACCCACAGGAAAGAGGAAGTATTGATAGCTCAGTCTTCTGGAGTCTTCTTGTCTTCACATAGTCTTGCCTGGGCCTTGTCTATTGCTGCAACTACTTCCTCCCCTTAGGTTTTGCTTTGCTTAAGTAGGTCAAAGCTTTAAAAGCCAGCACCAATGGTTGTGATTGGGGTGTAATGGCCAACAACTTAAATATTGCTTTAGAACAGTCGTCTCCAAGACCAGGATTATGGAGCAATTCTAGAGCCACATTCTCAGCTGTCACCAGCTTGCAAAGACTCTCACCCCATGCGGTTGCATTAACTTTTCTTGGGAGACAGGAACCATTGTCTGTTCGCTCCAGATAGGGCCCAAACCACAGACCACACTGACCATTCCATGAAGTCTAACTTGTCAACCACTCGAGTTCGTTGGGCTTCTTCACAGAGCATGAGCTATGGGTTACTTTCAGGATCAAGGGGCACGGCCTACCAACAGTTACCCTACCACAAAGGCCCCTCCATCATAGCTGATGACTTCATGGAAGCCTCATCCTGGGGTCCCCCCACTTTCAGTTAGCTTTCTGTTTCCTTTATTTTTAGCATCTCCCAAGGCCATTTGCAGCTGGAGAAGGTCAGTATGCAATTCTGACTGGACTATCATTTGAGGATCCTGTGACCTTCCCTTCCTTGTTTCTATTAGAGAATCAATAACCACATGATCACTACCATGGGCCTAGGTACTTTCATATGTTTGCTTAATTAGTTGCCATGACTACTAGGGAATGGTGATCTCTACTCCAAACTAGAGGTGGGATGATCAGGTTATGCCAAGAGGAGAAAAGTCATATACATATTAGCTCTTCATCCATCCCTATTCACTCAAGACAGGAACACAGCCCTGAGTGAGAGTAACCATGTGAGGGACTGAGTGACACGGAAGTCCATCCAGTCATTGATAACAAGGCCCTTTGTCCTGGGTCTAGGTTGTACCTATCTTGAAGAAGGAAAGTGTTTTTCTAGAATACTAAAAGAGTGATATGGACCAACGCCAACCTGCAAACCGCATTAATGACTATAGCGCCTGCACTATGGGACAGTTTGTGAGCTGGGCAAGGGGCTGGAGAACATACACACAGAAAGACATGGGTTATCTTTGAAACAAGAATGCCCCTTTATTGTGCTCCAGGGCAGCTTATATAGTACCTTCCCTGACCAATGGCCACTCCCTAGCTCTCGGGATCCTTCAGCTGCAAGTCACCAGAAAGCACTCCCCTGCCATCAGGAGCTCCTGAGGGTCTCATGCTCAGAGCAGCTGCAAGCACAGGAAAACAAGGTGTTTTGCTCAGAGCAGCTGCAAGCATACAAGTTGTTTACTCCAGCAGGCAAGGGAGTCACAGGAAATTCAGGGTCTGGGGGTCCACAGTCCCCAACAAATGGCAGCCACCTTATCATTTTTATAATGACCACTATATACCAGTTTCCTACTGCTCCTAGAATGGATTGAAATTATGTACATGCACACATACTCACGTACTAATAAGATCATGTTCTTCATGGGCTTGAGTATTACATGTTTCAGAAGGACCGAAGTTGAGAAAACACTGCTTGTCATCCTTAGAGTTTTAGACCTTCCCCTAAGTACATAAGAACATAGACATATTCTCAATGCAAAACTCATCAGTGAACTGTATTTCCTATCAAGAAAAACCAATTGCTATATAGACAAAAAGTCATCTTAGTTTTGCTGTGGGGGTAACCCTACAGGAAGATCGACAAACTCCAACCTAGGTATCCACACCACTTCCTGCCTTATTTTTGTACTTCTGAATGCTAAGCATGATTTTTATA